>NC_135086.1:12491874-13808124 GCF_051107435.1 Chaetodon auriga
GTGCTTGAACATTATAATAATATAATTTATTTGGTTTTGTTCCCGTGAACGCATCACGTGGAGCGTCTTTCCAGTAAATTTAGGCGGTTTTATCAGGACACTGTGAAGGTGCTTCAAAGAAAAGTGAGCTAAGAATAAAGAATATTCTAATGATCAATTAGAAATATTCCAAATCGGATGATGCCCAAGAGAGACAATCCTGTCTCCCATGAGACTCCCGAGATTTTTATTTTTTATAAATTGGAGAGCATGTTCTCGTGTGTCCACGGATTGGTTTAGAATACAAAAAAAAAGTCAATTTAATGAGATTTCCACGTGGCAAAAACGGCACAGAAAAAAAAGAGAGAAAAGAGAAGAAGAAAAAAAGGAGTTCAATTGACGAGGGCACAAAAACACTGGGTGCCTAAGAATGGGAAAACCTGTGAATGGAGTCAGACTGTTATACGTCAATGTGCAACTTTTATATCCGTCACAATTCACAGTGATCCAGGTGGTTCTTAACAATATTAATCAACACTAGATATTTCAGTCTGACTCAACAATAAGGACTGTTGTAACATTTGGTTGGACTGACTTTGTTTGCCAATCTAAGAGGGCGAAAACTTTTTTTTTTTTTTGTCATAGTTACACCGAAAAAAAAAACTGTGAAGTTGACAAGTTTTCTGTTCGGCAGCCAAAGGAAGTGACACATCAAAAGAAAGTCTTGCCTGTGTTGAAAATGTGGACCAGAAGAGACCCGCAGAAAACAGGGGTAAGGATAAACCTCACGACACATTTTGTAGAATATATGGTGTGTGTGTGTGTGTGTGTGTGTGTGTGTGTGTGTTTTAACTAAAATCAATTTCAGATTGATTGGTTAATTGCTGATTGAATGATTCAAGCTCTATTTACGCTCTGCCTCAGTCATCTGTTTTTTAATTGCGTCATTTGAAACATTATTGAACACTGATATCAAATTAATTAAGTTGAAAAATAATTAAAGCTGATACATAATAAGCTCAATGTGCACATAATTGGGATTTCAGTGTGAAGGAGAAGCTCACAGCTGTCAGTACGACGCGCGGCATTCAGCTTGTCATAAAGCGTGTGTGTGTGTGTGTGTGTGTGTGTGTGTGTGTGTGTGTGTGTGTGTGTGTGTGTCAGTCCGTGATAGGCCTTCCCAGGGATAAACAGCAGATGGCGATAACTGAATGCAGGTCCTGAAATCAAACAGCTTTTCATTATGTGGCTCTCAGGAGGAGGGTCTCAGTCCAGGGGCAGCAATGACAAATCCGAAGATCACTTATTAATAAACAAACTTCTATTTATGACTTCATCACAATTACTGCGGTTTGCCTCTGGATTCAGCTGGGACAGCATGGATTGAGATCTACACCAGATGGCGATACTTTATTATCATACCAGTTAAAGGAATCCTGCTGTTGAAAAAGCCGCTCCACTGCAGTGCCAAAAAAGGGTTTCAGCTGCAATCCACAAGCTCTAATCAGCCCAGTAAACACTCTGACTGACAAATAAATATGACAGATAAAAAAATCAGATAACCCTCATCATTACATAGACTTTATGCATGGGTGGCTTGATACACCCAGATGTATCAGGTAAGGCTCTCCATAGGGTGAAAGCCTATATATTTAGTTCAGTCTTTTAGCAATACTTTGATAAATACAGATTCTGACAAGTTTCAGGTCTGAAGTTAGAGACCCACATCACCCACAAGGGTGTATTGTGCCCCTATATATTAAATCACAAGCACGCTTTTATTGCTCTACCATGACCCCCCAAAACTAAATGTGTCTCTCTGACCTTTTAGTGTTTCATCACTTCTTATGTCAGTACTTGAGGATGATCCCTGAGTTTGTGCCTTTGCTCTGAGCTGTCTTGTGTTTATCCACAGAGGGGTGCTGATCCAGCAGCAACACCTCTGCTAAGTTCATTTTAAGGATGACTCAGAAGACTCGGAAAAGCAGCTTAAGTTTTATGGGACATCCTCCAACACAAGATTAGGGAATTAGGGAGTGAACGTCAAGAGGATTTCATGTGAAATCACACCAACGAGTTCTTACCTTGCATTTTGGAAAATCTGGGGGAAAACAATGGGACAGACAGGAAAGTTGGGAGTGCAGCATTTCCTGCTTAAAATAGTCCTCGTGAGTAATCTTATCCCCACTGAGTCTAATAAAAAGCACAGTGAAATTGTTATATAACTTGCAATGACATATTGCACACCTCCAGTAACATTTCACACAGAACAAAAATGGCTGGTTTTGCTGATCAGATGAGAGTCTCCTCACGTCTGAGGCAAAGGTTAAACGCTCGATGAGTGACGCGGCGCACACGCGCATGTTTAATGAACGAGGACAGCACGAGAGGCGCAAATCACCGCCGCGCCGCTGAGCGACGATCATCATAAACATGTGACCGCTGTGTGGTCGCTCACTTACTGCTACACCTGCCGGGATTACACACAGCGGAGGTCTCTGCTCCAGCTCTCTGATCACTGCTGAGAAAGGGAAGATGGATACTACGGACCAAGGGGCTCAGATAGAGCCGCTGCTGCCGACGGTAAAGAGCAATGATCTCTGGGGACACATATTTACCTATGTGGATGAATATTTCAGGAAGCCTTTTTATCCGACTGTCAAGTTGAATCTGTGTGCTGTGCTCTGCTAGAAGAGTGATGGTAACATTTAAAAGATGCGGTTAAAAGTGCAGTTTCCTCAGGAGGCAGGGTGTTTGATATCTCTTCATGCATGGGGGGTGAAGTACCTGTGGAGCTTTGAGCGACTGCAGCTCACCTGCAGGAACCGACGGAAAATGGCTCTCTCGCAAAGATGATTGACAGTATGTCAGCTTGCAGCACGATGTTGCATCACTGATGAAATCTATTTTCAGCGAGCCAAAATGTTACTCAGTCTTCAGAAGCGTGATGCGAAAGTTACTTTCTGCATTGGAGCAGGCACGTTTTGACTGGCTCTGCTTTCGTGCTGCAGTATGACGCTGTTTCACTGTGTAACATAAATGCTGTCGGTGGAATGATTGATGTCCCATTTCTTTGTACTATATGCCAGATCCCTGTCATGGCAGATGTGCCATTAATGCACTAAATTAAGACAGAAGTGACCTTGTGTCATTGTTGGAATGAAAGTGTGACATAGATTAAGGTTTACATAAAAGTATGGTGGAGTCATGCTGTTCTGACATAGTTACAGACTGTACAAATGTATACAGCAGCAGTAAGCTCTCACACTGTTATCCTTACAAAAACAACAGTGTTTTTGGAGAAATTGGCAAATCTTACAGATGTTAAAGAAAATAAAGTCTCTCAGAGGATGTTGTCACAGACACGTGGGCTAGTTGTCCCCGCTGGTCTTTGGTCATTTTGGGGAAGATTTGTTGTCATTATCCATTTGCTGTTCACATCAAAACAGATTTTTCCATTTAGCTGAAGGTTTTAGACGGACAGGCTTTTAGACTGAGAGTTTCTTTGCTCTGGTTGTGCTTTGAGAGCCACATGGCCGTGGTTTGAAAATGCGAGGTCGCCACCTGACCTTAAAAGTCACTGAAGATTTAAGAATCTAAAAATAACATTTGAGAGTTAGCCTTTATTGTGAAAGTGTTTTGAGTGGCTGATTCCTCCTTAGATTACATTGATTACAATGCAATATTCCTATGTTTGTATACATATATTTATATATGAATCCTTCTACAGTGATCTTTTTTTTTTTTTATCTTTCAGGTCAATTCCTCCTTTGGCTCATCAGTTGGGCGTAGAAGTTTGGTGAGTTACACTCTTTGGACTTTATGGCGTCTGTCACTACGAGGATCATAGTTAAAATTAAAAACTAGCATATAAAACGTACATTTTGAGGTTTCTTAGATCAGAAGAGTTCAAGCAGAACACAGAGTCGCTGGTGGAGATGCAGAGACACACGGAGTGACCAAGTTGATCTGATGCGACATGACAAGCTTATCTTTAGCTTTACTTTGCATACTTATGAAGAGGAAAGAGAGGAGGCACAGTATGAATCAAGCTTCGTCTTTGCTAAGATGTTGCCGGGCAGCAGCAGTGATGTCACGGCGATAATCTCACTATGAGAGACTGGAGGCTCTGTCGATAGATGCTCAATCAAAAATACAGTTGTTTGACACAACAGAAGGGCATCAGAAGCGGCTGCCAGGCATGGTGTGAGCAGGGCAGCAGGAGTTTAGACTGCAGAGCTCAGCTTTCAGACTGCGTAGCACTGATTATATAGTGGAGGACACAGAGGGAAAGCTCATGCATTCTGAATACTCGGAGGCTCCTTGGCTCTTCAAAAACCAGGTAGGAGAAGACCTGATGGTCATCTTCACTGTTGTAACATCAGGGCTGATGTACTCACTGGTTTACTGGTGTACAGTACTGGTTGATTGAGGAAACTATGTGGTTCGCAGAGGGCAAGGTGTCTGTGTGTTCAACATGGGTGTAAAATCCTGGTAAAAAAGTGGAAAAGAGCTTCTTGCTGTTGACCATTTGCTGTTCAGTCTTGCAGTGTGGAGATGGATGCAGATATTAAGTCTGCCAGAGCGAGAGCGCAAAGCTGTAAAACACCTCAAAGCATCTCTGAACAGAAATAAATTAATAAATAAATAAATGTAGCAGGCTACTAATGTGTCCTCTTAGAGATGCTGAAGTTTATAGCAGAAACATTTAAGGATTACAGTGCCACACGAAAGCCTGTGCAGTTAATGATATTGCTGCCACTGATGGTTCCAAAAATGCCACAGCCATCTGTAGGGATCAGGTCCAAATATGTGCCACATCCTGCGATATCACTTCAGCTGTGCGGTTTGCCAGTCCTGTAACAAGATTTTGTTGGTGAGTAGATCTGTCATGGTTATGTGTTAATGTTATATCCTAGCATCTCTATGTTCAATCAAGCCCTTTTAAATGGCACAAAAACATCAAATCCACCAAACAGCTTTGTGTATGACTCTGTTCATATGGTTTCATACAGAACCATCATGGGAGTTGGTTGAAGTGGACTTGAGGTGCACTTATATGAAGTCCTGCTTTGGAGATGGGTTTTCCTGCTGGGAAGAGGATATATTGCAATTTATCATTGGTAACATATATTTCTACACACTGAGTTCACTTTCTCCAAACTCTTCACACATCACTATTGTCTTTACGTATCTTGAATTAAGCTGCTTAGCATAAACCAAAATCCCATTAAAACAAAAGGAAGGCTGCTTCTGTATTGTATGGTTTGTGCTGCCTTACAGTGTGTGTCACAGAATTGCTGCAGTATGCTTCAGTAGGCTTTCTTTGGTTTACATTTTTTGGGGAAATGAGGACACTAATTGTTGTAGTTTTAAACTGAAAGGCCAGTCTGATACCTTTTACCATGAAGCCATGGTGTTGTAACACCTGTAGAATGTGACTTGATGTTGTCTTGCTGGAATAAGCAGGGACATCTACCTGACAGCATATGTTGCTTCAAAACCTGTATGTACCTTTCAGCAGTCATGGTGCCTTCACAGGTTACCCATGCCATGGGCACTAATACACCCCCACACCATCACAGATGCTGGCCTTTGACCTTTGCACTGGTAACAGTCTGCATGGTCCTTTTCCTCTTTAGCCTGGAGGACATGACATCCATGATTTCCTAAAACAATATTAAAAATGTGGACTCATCAGACCACAGCACATGTTTGAGCTCACATGTTGGCATATATGGGTTTGTAGTTGCAGTGAAGAAATGTGTTTACCGACAGTGGTTTCCCAAAGTGTCCTAAAGCCATGTAGTAATATCCTCATGCACAGATATTTCTCTGGATTCTCTGAATCTTTTGATGAAATCACATATGGTGAAATTACTTACTTATTTAATTCTCAGCAATTGTGCATTGAGAAATGTTCTTGAACTCTTGCCCATGCACTTTTTCAAAAAGTGGTGAACCTCTCTCCATCTTTGCTTCTGAACGACTGAGCCTTTCCAGGATGCCCCTTTCATATCCAATCATGATACTCTCACCTGTTACCAATGAACCTGTTTACCTGTGGAATGTTCCAAACAGGTGTTTTTGGAGCATTCCACAACTTTCCCAGTCTTTAGCTGCTCCTGTTCCATTTTGTTTGAAACGTGTTGCTGCATTAAATTCAGAATAAACAGATATTTACAAAAATCAGTGATGTTGATGAGGTAGAACGTTAGATCTTTGTACTGTTTTCAGCTGAGTATGTGTCGAAAAGGATCCCAACTTTTGGGGAATTGGGGTTGTGGGTCCTAAATAGGAAGGACTGCATCTTTATTTCTTGATCTTGATTTCTATGTAGATTTTGCAGAATGTAGCAAGCTGCAGTCCAGTTTACAGTAATTTTATGTTATGTCAGGTTCTGAACATAAATGTTAACAGTTTTGAAAATAGTATGTGAACATGTGCAAACTGGAGTGTCACTACACAGAGTTTGAGTGAGGAAACAGCTCATGAATTTTGAAAGTTGTGGTCATTGAAAGCATTTTGTGTCGTGGAAATGAAAAGAGATCCGCAGTTAAGTCCACACTGAGTTTTGAAATCTCAGTGAAGTCGGTACTGAGAAATGTGTGGCACCAATTGTAAAAAACAAAGTGTGGTGCAGTTTTTAGAAATGTAACCATTGTATGTGAGCACAGTGCAGAATTAATATGGTCTTATGTGGCTGGTGTGTTCGTAACAAATACTGGCAGTTTAATCTGAGCAGGGATGTTGATCCATGTCCTGTATATTTGTAGACAGATTATGAACATCAGCCCTGTGGCCTGGTCAGCCCATGTGGCACTGCATCTGTGAACAGCAGTGCCCTTCATTATCATAATGCCTCGATGGTCAACTGGTGGTCAAGATGGTCATATCAAACAAGCTTTCCGGATAAAAATACTTTCCGTAATAAGTGCTTTGAATCTGTTTGTGATCTCCAGTAGACAGGATTGATCCTGCAGAACTCTGTCCAGCAGTAAAGGCAGTTGTATGTTTGTTTTGCTTTCTCAATCCCAGCTGTTGCTGTTTGGATTTACAGTAAATGACAGTGCCAAATGAGTTTTACTCTTAAGTCCACACCATTGGTGCACTAATCAACAACAGCACGGCGCCCAGTTCCGATAAGTAACCGTGTCTAAATATTGGCAGTGTTTATATGTCACACTTTTCACAGATTGTTCAGTAGATTTGAAGGTTGCTTGATACTTGTTTGCAGTAATAATGGTGATTTTCCTTCTGAAGTTATGTATACATTATATCTTTAACAGCTAAGTGCTTAAAGTGCAAAATGTACACACAATCTGTTTTTAACCACACTACCTGTGTTGCTCTGCAGTGGCATCGAGTCTGTCAGTCCAACACTTTGACTTCTAATCAAGCACCACAGTTGTGTGTAACTGAATTTCTCTTAGCTAACTTAGTTAACGTTAGCATATTAACATGTTAACATGATATTGTGGATAAGATACGAATACCTTATATCTCTTCACTCTCAGCAGATCATTTTCACTGTCGATTTTTGCTGAGAAATGTGAAAGTAAAAAATAGGTGCACTGTGCTGCTCGTGCGGGCTGTGCAGCTGCTTTGTTAACATGGGCACCGAAATGAAAAGTGAGATGTTTTCTGCAGGGTGCAGAGGTGCACAGCTGCTTCTCTGAGCTTTTCTTTGGAACCCTCTGGGACCGCCTCCCACTGAATAAGTTAGTGCCAAATTGGGCTAATTTTTTTAGCAGACAAATCCACTGCACTCCACGTGCCCATCAACAAACATCTGACAGACAGAGCTAACAATTAACTGCTTAAGAAAATGTTGCATAACTTGCCCCAGTATAATAAATGATGATACATTCTTATGGATTAGGCTGCGCAGCCGAAAATAATATAAATTAGCTCCACATGTACCAGATTCACACATTAATACATCAATAATTATAATCCAATGAAATAATAGTAACCTAGATAAAAAAAAAAATCTATTGATATTTTGATGACTTCTTCCCAGATTTGCCTCAAATTTTCAGCTTTTTCCTGTTGAACCTTCATCTTGCTGAGGAATTACATTGGCGACCTGTGGCCTCACCCTACCCCACCACAGCCTCTCCATGCTGCTTATAGCACTTCTCTGCTGCCTAGTGCCCTCATTAGTGTACTCATTCATTGTTTAAGGCTGTGCAATGTAGCTGTGAACGTTCATGCCGAGTTATGAGAACGTCTTGGTGTTCAGATTCAGAGAAGTGTAATCCTGAAAAGTTGAGTTTTTTATCTCTGCCTGTACTGACAAATAATGATTTCTGTTGGTTTTCCCTCTTACCACCTACTCCCTCTCATCTTCTTTCACGAGTATTACATAAGCAGGCCGACATTCACACCACAGAATGTTGGTTCTCGCAGTGATCTGACTCTCATCAGGCAGATCCATGTGCTCTGCACCATCTCCTCTATAAGCAATAACTGCATGTTCTGCTGCAGGTCTGTTTGTTGAGCTGTCACAAAATCTAACTACTTGTGTTAACTGCTAATTGACTTTTGTCACATGTGCCCAGTACTTCAGTGAGTATCAGCCTGGTGGTTCTGTAGGACAGGAGAGTCCATGAAAAATCTGTCAAGCTCGAAGAGCCTTTAAAGCAACATTACGCAAGAACTTGTATTTTTTGTCATTTTCTTAGTGCAATTCATTTACGCACCTCTGTCGTAAATATAGACAGCTGTACATGTGCATTTGTTATGATTACATTACTTGTGATCAAAAACTTGCAAGTCACAACTTTGCTAAACATCGGGCAAGTGCAACAACATAAGACGTAATTTAGCAAGCCAGCTAATATTACCACTAGTTCAACAGCAACAAGGCCAACTCAGCGTCTCTCTTGCGGCCTTTTATGTCGTGAAGCTCCCCCTAACGACTAAAAGCCAGTGTGAGATTTACAATGTTGTGCTTCAAGTGTTTTCTGCCCCCTCTGTATCAGAACATCTGTGTGGCTTGTTAAAAAAAATGGTAAATAGAATTTGGATTAATTTATTCGAAATATAGTCTGAAGAATTGTTTTATCTCTCTCCTCCAGTTAAGAACGAGTGTGAAGTGTTGTAACTGGATAAGTGTGGGTGGCAGACGATGGATAAACAAAACGAAAACAAAAAAGCAAAATGGCCAGTTAAGGAGAAAATGAACTTACTTCATCAAACTTTTTGTAAATAAACTCAAGCAGCCATTCACCTTTTGAGCTTGAGTCCCGTTAACAACATAGTACAGGTCAGAGCAAAGGAAGCACCCTGTACAGAAGTGAATCTTTAATTATAGGTGGGTTATTTATTGTTCCCATTATTAAAAGCTTGGTGCAATTAGTATCTGTGGCAACTGTGCTATTTGGTTGGATAATGTGTTCATAATGCTCCCTGACTGTGAGGCCACACCAAGTCAACAAACATTTCCTTTCATATGATATTCAGGATACATTGTGCAGTTAAGATACTGTAGTTAATGACTGTGCTTTTGAATAATCTTTAATTATAATGTTGAATATGCGTTTGTGTGCGTCTGTGTGTCCAACAGAGGGGTGATGATGAGGCTGTGGTGGACAGAGGAGGAACACGATCCCAACAGGGAACCAACTTTGAGAAGGAGGATCTGGAAGGTACACGAACGGACACTGAATGCATCTGGATAACAAAACGCTTCAAGCAGTGAAAGGCTGGTGCAGCTGAGTCCGCCCACTCTGTCTTTGTAACTGCTGCTTTCCTCTTGACAGCTTTTTCATAGTTTAAAAGAGAAGAGCAAAGTGGGAGTTAGAAAACTGTGGGTGAGCTGAGTTTGCATCAATAATTTCATAACCGCTGAAAAAGGTGGACAGTCAAAACAAAGATACAAACAGTGCGACTGAGTGACTTTGGGTAACTAAATGCCAGAAGCTTCCCCCATCGGCATCTGCAGACACAGATAACAATACACTGCTTGAAGCTTTTCAGTCCATTTAAAACAGCTTTTTGGTTTTAAAGCCATTATGGTCATTTATCAAATATGGCCATAATGAAAATAGACCTCATGTATGGCAAGATACTCTAAGTGTGGGTATATCTCATGCATGACTGTTGTGTGTGAGTGCTAACACACATTGCTTCAGTAGGTTAGCAAACAACGTGCCATAAGATATTAGATGACACCTTAACTGAGAGCATACAGTTTTATTTCAGTAAAAGGTTTCAAGGCTCGATGCAGTAGTTTCTCGGGCTCATTATAGGCTCTCTTTGCAGCTTATTTCCAGAGCTCAACAGCAAAGAAAGCCGCAAAACTGTAAAATAAAAACTGCCCATCATTGTAGTAAGTGGTGCAAAACATGCGAGAATTCTGTTTCTGACTAATCCAGTGCTTTTTGACTGACAGTATTCAGAACATGTTTTGGATTTAAACTTAAAAAACTAATAGTTTTTTGGCTCCAGAAAATCTTAATTAATTGCTTGTGTCATGCATCTCACCCAGTGTTTTGGCAGAGCTGTACCAATCATTGTGGAGAGCACTGTATGTGCTGTATGGGGTTGTCTGGATCTTCATGTCATACTGCAGTGAACTGAGTGGGCTGACGTACGAGTGCAAACACAGACATGCTCTCTCTGTCTTTCTCTTTCCCTTGCTGTCTCATACCTGCACCAACACAATCATGGACACACACACAAACACACACATAGTTGTGCAAGGCATTTTGAAGGTAAAAACGATGGATGAACGAACAACCAGGCAACACAAATCTCACACAGCAGCGAGCCATGAGTGTATGCACACTCATTTACAAACAAGAACAATAGACGCAAACATAAATCTCTCATTATTATGTAAGTGCAATGTTAAATTTTACACATCATGCATTTGAAGTGTAAAATAACACTTTGCTTGTCATAGCCATATGCACTCATGTCACGCAATATGCTTTCATGTTTTGCCTTCATGAAGAGGATTGTATATATAGATACTATACTATCTGCTAAAATCTCACTAGATCACACTATTTTCATGCCATACATGTTGTTGTAATGTTTTATGTATATCAGATCACTTATCGCCAGTACGCTGCAACTTTTTCACACTTTCACACTAGGAATCAAATGCCCCTGCTGACGAAGACCACTATTTTTTTCGCAACTGTTTCATTTTGGTTAGAGCTCATTTTGAACACACACACTGATTCATCTATAATTGTTTGTCTGGAAAGGATGACTATTTCAGGACAGGTTTTTGTGTGCCAAGTCGACACATTACAGCAACATTTACTTGCACAGATAAGAGATCATGATGCATAGATCCCATTTTATCTCATGCTTTATTGGGGACAACGTGATTATTTATGATGGAGACTATTAAGAGAATGTTTTCATGAAGGTGATGTGGTAGATTATTGTGGCTTGTTGCACTTTCTGTTGATATTTTTAGAAGTGAACTAGGCATTATTAAGTCTGGTTTCAGTACATTTTTCAGTAAAAGGAGCTGCAGAAAGATAAAAACCTTTTATCCCTGTGAATCATCTTTTCCATCATCCGTTTCTTTGTTGTTTTGTGTCTATTATTGTCAAATGTCATTGCGAGAAAACCAACAATGTTATTTTTATGTTGGCAAGGTAATCCTGATAGTTTCTTAATGATTGTTCAGCTGTAACAGGTGGCGGTAACTCGATGCTCATTGTGGCATGGTGCATTATATAGTAGCAGTAAGCAGTATTATATTAATACATATTATCTGTGATGCACTTCATCCCTGTAAAAACACTCAGGATGCAGCAGAAACACATAATAAATAATATAAAGCTTAATGGAGTAACACAAAGAAGTACTAAACCATGATCAGTGAAATCATAATGATTATCTGTAAAGCTTCTTAAAGCGCACAGACACACACACACACACAGACACACACACACACACAGACACACACACACACTCACACACACGCCAAACACACAGTTGTGTTTCCATCACTTTTGGGGACATTACATAGACTTATATTCATTTCCTGGAGACTTACCCTAACCATAACCTTAACCACTACTTGCCTGACCCCAACCCTTACCCTAACTTTAACCTAAACCTAAACTTTATATAACCTTATCCAAAGTTTTCTTCCTAAAATGGGGACTTGTGTTTTGTCCGTAGACTGTTTAATAAAGAGTCAAAGTGATGCCAAGAGTTTGGCATTATGGCCGTTGCCATCTTGTTTGTTTTTTTTTTGTGACTGTAGGCTTGAGAGGTTTGAGTTTTATGAGTAGAACTTATTGCTTCCCCTCCTAATTGGATCTGACCAAACCACAGGACAAGCCATGGTAGTGACTTTTCAATCACAAGGCAGCCATGCCCTAAAACAAAACCTGCTTTAACATCTATTTTACTCTAAATGGGACCATAATTTACAAAAATGAACTTCATGCTGTACTAAAGAACACTTGAAACCAGATGGAAACCATAAAGTCAATAGGAAAATGTTTGCTGAGGTAATAAATCAAGAAGGAAGGGGGTCATTGAGAGCCATTTCCTCATAAGCTTACATACAAACGCACTTCCTTTTGCAACCAGTGGCGTTGCCCCCTGCTGGCCATTAGAAAAAATGCAAGTTTAAGGCACTGACTTCACTTGTCAGGCCCAGATTCTCCATCAACTTATTATACTGTTGATGGATTTATGTCCAAAATGAAAGCAAGTCCCCACATACGTAACACACACACACACACACACACACACACACACACACACACACACACACACACACACACACACACACAGGTTGCAGTTGATCCTCCTCTAACCAGTGTGGGATGTGTCCCCAGGTCACAGGACTCTTTACATCGGGGTCCACGTCCCCTTGGGCAGTACCAGGCACCGCAGCCATCGCAGGCACCGTCACCATGGAAACAAACACAGGAAGAGGATCAGCGACCGGGCCCTCACCTTGGTGGAGGGGAGGGAGTCTCCTGTTTATGGTAAATCTCCATGGACGTGCATGCATCATAGCACAGACAAATGGCATTTATACCTGTTGTCTCTCACTAACTTCAGATACTTATTGTATTCCAACCATTCACTGTGATTCCTTGTGTTCCCAGACACTCCCAGCCAGAGAGTGCAGTTCCTGCTGGGCACTGAGGATGATGATGAGGAGCATATTCCTCATGACCTGTTCACAGAGATGGATGAAATCTGTGTGAGGGAAGGAGAGGATTCTGATTGGAGGGAAAGTGCCAGGTACTGTCAGGCTGTCATGACTAAAACGTAGCGTCTACAAACGATCATGACTTGCATGTGATTACTGAAAGCTCTGATTGAATGGACCGGCCATGCCCATGATCCCACTTACACTGATGAAAGATGTAGCTGTGTGTCTAATGTCTGTGTTCCCATTACATTAAGTAATTGCAACTCATTGGTGTAATTGCGAGGGGAATCGACTGTTTGTTTCTTTTTTCCTCTGATAATTGTCAGCGTTAATCAAGATGTAGAATTTATTTAGCAGACGAATTATGGTCTTCTGTTAAAATGGTAAATCAGACATATTTTATTTATAGTGATACCCTGATGAGAGGCAATAAGGACGGGGAGTAAATGAGTGAAACTGAGAGAGAGAGAAAGATGTATTAGAGCTAAATGTGCAGGGAGAGGGACTCAGAATGTGAGTGTTGTTATTGCAGCTAGAACAGATGGCTGGCCAGTTTGTCGTCTGCTGGCCTCTCCTCTCCTGACTGGTACTCAACTCCTGTTACAGGTGGCTGAAGTTCGAGGAGGATGTTGAGGATGGAGGGGAGCGATGGAGTAAACCCTACGTAGCCACTCTGTCCCTACACAGCTTGTTTGAGCTGCGAAGCTGCATCATCAACAGCACTGTGCTGCTCGACATGAGGGCTAATACCATAGAGGAGATTGCAGGTAACAGTTTGAACAGGTGACATTTTTTTTAATTCAATTTTAGCAACTTAGAATCTCTGAACTTCGAAAATATTCTATTGGTGACTATTAAATTTGGAGCCTCATTTCTAAGTACACTTCCTTGATTTGTACCTTGCAGGGAGAAAATGCTTTCGGCCTACATCTCACCTGAGAAGGAAAATTTGTTGTCTTAACACTGTGACTTTGTACTTGTTACATTTGTTTGAAGCACTGTTTGTAATCCAGGAATATGATCTCACACATTTTGTTTCCCCAAAATTCAGTTCACTCTGGGCAAAAGCCTTTGCTCGAACCCTGAAACATGAATGCAAATAGCATGTCTGTGTCTATCTCAGACATGGTCTTGGACCACCAGGAATTATACTCACCACTGGGAGATGAGCTCAGAAAGAAAGTGCGGGAAACGCTGCTGAAGCAGCACCATCACCAGAACCAGAAGAAGCTGGCTAATCGCCTGCCGATCGTACGCTCCATTGCTGACATGGGCCGACGGGCATCGGAGCTCCACCTGGACAGGCATGGTGAGAAAATCCAAGAGGTGGTACCGTCTTCATTTGCAATGGTTCCCAACCCGGTGGTCAAGACCATCTATGAGGTTGCAAGATACATCTGAGGGGACAGGAGATGATTACCAGGATAGGAAAGCAGAAAACATGTTTCTGTTATGCAACATAACTTTTTTCTAAATTGAGATGGAAAAATCAGTCCTTGGTTGAGCTGGTCACAGCAACACATTGTCATTCCCAACTTGGCTCATGCGGTCAGGCCCCCTTGGTGTCACTGGGTACCTCTTTAGCCTAATTTTTCAACATGCAGAGCTGAAGCTAACAAAAGACTTTCAAAATAAAGCTTGCTGAGAACAATGGCTGATGCTCTGAGACGGGTCTTTGGTTAGGTTTAGGCATCACAACAACTTGATTATGTTTAGGAAAAGATCTCGGTTTGGCTTAAAGTAAGTATGTTAGCTTCAAACGTTACTTATTTACATTAAGTTCTGAATCTGTTCTGTTCACTGTTGGTTTCACATGGGACACAGACCTGGTCACTGTGCTTGACCCACCCAGTCACTCCAACTCCTCCACAGGCAGACTTTTCTCACTCTTTCTATTACGTCTGGTGATGCTTTGGGAGTGAGAACGCACTGTCTATAGAAGTCCAGTGGACTAACCTGAATGTACCAAGGGGTACCAAGTGACACCAAGGGTCCTGACCAAAGCTCTGTATGTGATGAGTTTGGAGTGAGAACATGTTGACATGCTTTCTGCAAACTGTGAGAAAGGGGAAGAAGACATAACTTTGTTTGAGGGGGTCAAAAAGGTTGGGAACCGCTGCTTACTGGATTCTGTAATGAATCTGGTCAGCAGTGTTTAAGTGTGGATACTTGTGCAATATGTGTGTGTGTGTCCTTTAAGCATATGGTCCGAACTTGCGTATGTTCCCATCTTTTCTTGATTCCCGATTCTATCCACCACCCACCATCTGCCCACCCACCTGCCACAGCCCCACTGAAGTCAACAGGTGCTGGTTTATACAGCATGCCCCTGTCCCTTCACCAGCTTATACTTAAATAACATATTGTAGAGGGGAGTATTCTCATGATTTGTGTTGATACTGGCAACGCGAAATAGGCTGCTTTTGTTGGGTTGAAGTGGTTGAGCTAAGATTAAAAGACAACGTTCAAAAGTACATTCTGTAAATATACAAATTTGTTTTCTGTTGATCTTCACAGTACAAGAACTATTTGGTTGAAATTTGGGCTAAATTTAGTCCAGGACCGGCTTGTAATTGGAAGCATTACTTGCCTATATCATTGCCAGCTACATTTCATAAGCTTCAGGTTTGCCAACACTCCACATGACAAAATTAGTTACGCAGAACACACCAAACTGTTAATCATTTTCTAGTTTACTAGGAATCTTAGTGGCACATCATGAACAATTTAATTTCACTGCTGTGGCATTTTCAAGCTAATTTCAAAGCAGCAATCTCAGATAAGCTCCACGTCATGCTTTGTGAGCGTATTAAACACTATAATTAGTGTTAATTTTTGACCCTGCTGTTTAATGCATACAGAAATTAGGCCAGACCTGTCGGGCAGCTTGGCAGTAATCACGTTAACGTGAGCCTGGATTTTTTGAGACAACAACAGTGATGAAAATCTGGGTGCTTTTATCCTCAGCAGCACCTGTGAAAGCTGGCCTCTGTGACCTGTGTGTGATCCTCACCCTGATTTCCCTTTCTAGAGATATTCTGTGGACTTTGTCAGCCTCATTATATTTAGTGAAATCATCAGCTGCTGAAATGTTGAGAAGGTTTTGGAAGTGATTCATAATACTCCTGTGTGGATTATCCAGATCACATGACCTCCTCCCAGTCTCAGTTAGCCGGTCCAGACGGAAAAGGGGACGCAAGCCGAGAGAACAGTTGTGTGGACTTTAGCAAGGTATGGTACACGCACTGTTCAGCTGCACAGTAATACACACAGCACTGTGTTTCTGTGCTTTAGAAAACTAATTCTTTCTTAAGTATTTTCATTTCATACTACTTTATGCTTCTATGTCTAATTGCACTTTTTACTCTACTGCAAAGTAAGATTTTACAAAAATAGGTCACCATATAAAATACTGTATGATGACTGTCATAGAATACTCAGCAAAATATAAAGTCATAAAGATTTGCTCTACCTCTTGCAATAAAACACTGTGTACACATCAATGCATTGGCAATAATAATGCAATAATTTAATATAACACACACACACACACAGGCACACACACACTATCCTGTGACTGAGTGACAGGCATGCAACCCAAATACATCGCTTGCTCCTACGGTCATCTAGTAAGGGATTAGGATTATAACCATGTTAAGTATTATAAAAGTCATTCAGCACTGATGATAACCACATGACAACCACACACAGCAAAGACAAAGATCAAATCCTCCCCTGTAATGTATATGCCTTTAACCTTTTGTCAAGGTCATTATTTGTACTGTTTCACCGTTTACACTTCTCACTATGCATTGCATTATAAAGCACACTCTGCCTACTTGGTGGATCATTTAATTGAATGCACAGCAGCTGTTTTCCTGTACCTACATCTTATGTCCAAATTTACAGTTTAATGCAACACGGCTGCAGCAGCGATTTATTAATCTGCATGTTATTATGTACACCGAAAAATAATCTGTATTAACTGTGAGGATTAAAAAAAACAGCTCTATATCGGTGTTTATAAATGTCACAATGAATCAATATATGAAAAATATTCTTTTTGATGGTTCTGAACAGCCGCCCTGCAGCCATATGAACTCGATGAAGGAACAAACAACACTCCAGTCAACACTTGTCAACTCCACATAATTATCGCTGAAAAAGCAACACCTTTAATATTCCAGAAGATGCTGTACAATGCAGTTCCTCTACATTAAGGAAGAGTGGAAAGCAGATGCTGTATAGCTACTGTAAGGGGATCATATTCAGGGTCAGCTTTTCTCCATACTCTAACATAATGAATTCTTATGCTGCTGGTCAAACTAACATCTATGTCTCAATTATCTTCTGTTATATTTCATTTTAACACATCTGTGACTTGTTTGAATGTTACATCCTATGACACACAAAGCCTGGGTAGTTGGACTATATTCAGATAAAAATCCAGTAATACCATTTCATCTGGAGTGTAATGTGAGGATTAAAGGGCGAAGTAATGACACATATAGAATGCACTTTCGAACATAATTGATATTTTTCTACTTTTCAAAGCACGCTCTCGGTCAAAGCAGCTTAGACAATAAGCTACTCGGGGAAGGGTGTCGTGGTCTTTTAATGACGCTCTTAATGCTGCACTTTGTGTCCTCTTGCAGATAGACCTTCATTTCATGAAGAAGATCCCGGCAGGGGCTGAGGCGTGTAACGTCTTAGTGGGAGAGCTGGAATTTCTGAACAAGCCGGTGGCGGCATTTGTCCGTCTCGCACCGGCGGTCCTGCTCAGTGGGATGGCAGAAGTCCCCATCGCCACAAGGTTACTGCAGGCTAATTCGACTAAATATGCCACAAATATGTCTTATTCATCTTGCTGAACCCTGACGTTTATCTAAATTTGGATGCAGGTTTGACACTGTATTAAAAATATCTGTTTTTGCCTCTAGGTTTCTGTTTATTCTTTTGGGGCCCTTGGGCAGAGGGCCCCAGTATCATGAGATGGGAAGGTCCATTGCAACACTAATGACAGATGAGGTGAGAAGCCACTGAAGAACACCTTATTACCATGTTAGCTGTAGAGTTTATTTATTCATTAACGCTTTAAATAGGGTGGATTGGTTTGAATGTCAACCGGATGTCGTATTCAGACTTTCCGCAGACACTTTGCATAAATTCACAGTCCAGCAGAGCTCAACAAATTCCTGAAGTGATGGAACATTTCTCAGCATGAAACACAGCTCAGAGCTTTTATGACATGCTTTTGGCAATTAGTCAGCCCTCATGTCCTCCTTTTTGTCTGGGATTTAGGCTGCCATCCATCGACACTGAGGAAAAGATGGGCTCTGACAAATTCCAAACTTAGTTTTACACTCTTTGGAATGAGTGGATTTGATGAAACTGCATATTTTATAGGGAGGAACTGTGAGTCAGTGGTTAACGCTGTTGTTTCCTAGTGAGTGTGAATGTTCTGCCCTTGGCTCTGTCTGTGTTTGTATGGGATGTTCTGCACATGTTTGCATGGAGTTAAGCTCATCCAAAGAAACAAGTCTGACTGTGCCTGTCTGTTGGATTGCAGTTAAGGTTGGCAGACAGTCCTGCATTTAAAAATTCACCAACCTGTAAAGTAAAAAATGTATATGAATCTTGAAGGATGTCAGTTTTAATGGGAGCGATGAGGCTTGCATGTGCACTGCACTGCGCTTAGTCAAGGTTCGAGTTGGGAATGCAGCTTTAATCGACCTTCCGTATTTTTCTGTCTGCAGGTTTTCCATGATGTTGCCTATAAAGCTAAAGACCGCAATGATCTGATTGCTGGGATTGATGAATTCCTTGATCAAGTGACAGTCCTGCCTCCGGGAGAGTGGGACCCATCCATACGGATAGAGCCACCAAAAAATGTACCTTCTCAGGTTAGTTGGAATTTAGCCTTTTAGCCTTTTCTCTTTCAGATTTCTGTGACGCCTGACTGTTAAAGATTTGAACCTATCAAAGTAACCAACTGCTGTGGATTGCTTGTTAAACAGGAGAAGAGGAAGAAAAGCAACATTTTACCAAACGGATTAGTAGAGGGCGAAGAGGAAGAGGACAGCGGTGGCCACGGGGGTCCAGAACTGCAGCGCACTGGAAGGTGGGAAGTCACAAAGGGAAGGAACATGCAGTGTAGAGTGTGTGAAGTCTTTATAAGGAGATGAAGAAACATTATGCTTAATAAATAAGTGGCTCATGCTAAACTGTGGATATACAATGCTGTGGCAGAACAGCATGCAGTCGACTCACTATGCTCACTATTTTTTTGCTGAAAATGTATTCATGGTTAGACTACTAACAGAGCTTCACGCTACACTTACGTTATTACATTTTGCAATTTTTCAAGAGCTTAGAGGGAGCCTGCACTGCACTTCAATATTATATGGGATTTTGCAAATGTGCTTCTTCAACAGGGTTATTTAAAATATGTTGTAAATAGTTTGTACTTAAATGCTTCAAAAATGTGTCGAACAGAAAGTATATTAATGTTGACTCAGAGCATTAAAGAATGGATGGCATGTGGACCAATTTTAGGTAAATAAACATAAAATATGTCAAATAAATTCTAGTTGTTTTTTTAAATATACACAGGCTTAAACTGAATAATCTCACTCCTCTGCAAAATGCACACTGTAATGCTGTTCGGCTACGTGTGTGTAAACTTGGTCTGTAGTTGTGATTATGAAGTGGTTTCCATAGAAACATCCTGCTTTGAGACGTCTATTTGCAGCTAGACTTTTTGATCATAGAGGCCTGTCACACTCAAGAGCTGAACATCAGGAATAAATGAAATGGAACTTCTTTTTAATATTTCCAGGTGGTTTGGCGGTCTCCTTCTTGACATCAAGCGCAAGGCACCTCACTACCTGTCCGACTACACCGACGCTTGCAGTTTACAGTGTGTGGCCTCTTTCCTCTTCCTCTACTGTGCCTGCATGTCCCCTGTCATCACCTTTGGAGGACTGCTGGGCGAGGCAACAGAAGGACGCATAGTAAATCACATTCCCCTTTCCTCTTAATGCTCGCGATGTTCTGCCAAGACTAGCTGAAGACTGCTGTACACGCCTCTCAGTACATCAAACCAGACAAACCGCTGTAGCTCAATATGGTTACGATTTTTAAACTAACTGTCCACCGATAACCTCTCTGTCCCTTCCCATTCCCCAGAGTGCAATTGAGTCGCTGTTTGGAGCCTCACTGACTGGAATAGCCTATTCCCTGTTTGCCGGGCAGCCCCTCACCATTCTGGGCAGCACAGGGCCGGTGCTTGTTTTTGAAAAGATATTGTTCAAATTCTGCAAGTATGTTTTCTCTTCATGTGGCTGTACACATAAATCATCTATCTGAATGAGCAGTGACTTTAATCTACACATTGCATAATTTTGTGATTGCACTGTCTGATGTTTATCGTGGACGAACCACCTCTCAAACATCTGGCCCCCTATAGATCATTAAGTGTTGTGATATATTTGATTTCATTGTCATAATGACTTCCTCCAATCATCCACATTACAAGCATTAAATAATCTATGCATGATGCGGTTTGAGCTCAAATACATCCCACAGCGATATGTTCCACTTTTATCTCCATTCAGGGAGTATGGCTTGTCCTATCTGTCCCTGAGATCCTGCATCGGTCTGTGGACAGCTTTCCTCTGCATCGTGCTGGTTGCAACAGACGCCAGTTCCCTGGTTTGTTACATCACACGTTTTACAGAGGAAGCCTTTGCCTCACTCATCTGCATCATCTTCATCTACGAGGCCTTGGAGAAACTTCTCCACCTGGGAGAGCACTATCCCTTCAACAAGAACAACAACCTGGACAAACTCACCATGTACTCGTATGTGGACACTTATTCTCACACAATATGCTATTTAAAGTGGTGTGAAAATAAAAAAGGATAATTACTGAGTACGTTTCTTGGAGGTACTGTAAATCCCTGACAGATGAGGGATTATTTAGTCACCCAGATGTTCATGTGCTTCCACAGATGTTCATGTGTTGAGCCTTCTGACCCCACCAATGGCACCCTGAAGTATTGGGAGATCAACAATGTCACTGCCTCAGAAATCTACTGGGAAGCGCTGGAGGTCAAGGTACCCTCCACGGGAACTTGGGGTAGAAAAGTAGCCAAAGTAAAAGAGACAGATCTGTCATGATGGTTTTACGCGTAAACAAAAGCAGGAATTTTTCGAGTCCCACAAAGACAGACTGAAAAGGGAACATTTAGGTTTTCCACCTTAAAGTGGCATGCTCTCCCAGATGGAGGAAGCTGAACAGAGGAGATTAAGGGCATGTGGGCTGGATTATATTGGATTACTCATTGCAAATCACTATAAAAGCAGAAAATTTTGCACTCAGATAAGTTTTTTGTGGATGTTCATAAACCCTGTTTGTGGAAACCCAGAATCTGCTGATGCTGGTTTATTGCTAATCATGTGATGAGTATAAATATCTGCCCTCTACCTGTTGTTGCAGGATTGTATTGAAAAGCGAGGGGAGTTTGTGGGCAGTGCCTGCGGCCCTCATGGGCCCTACGTTCCTGACGTCCTCTTCTGGTGTGTCATCCTCTTCTTTTCCACCGTCTTCATGTCCGCCTTCCTCAAGGAGTTCAAGTTCAGCAGTTACTTCCCCACAAAGGTACTTTTCTGCATACATTATCATAGCTTTTACAGCATTATGATCCAAGCAGGATGACAAAGCTACTACAGCTGCTTAACATGTCTTTGGTAATGAAGCATAGTGCAGTGGGACACTCTAGTGATCAAATATGGGTACTGCGTAACAGAAACAAGGACAATTGGAAATGGAAGAGTCCTGCTTTATGCCTGAGATTATGTTGGCTAAAATAAAAGGAACTGCAACATTTAAGTGGTATTTTTGCACGTTTTTCACTACATCAGGTGAGGTCCATCATCAGTGACTTCGCTGTTTTCTTCACCATCCTGACCATGGTCTTAGTTGACTACAGCTTAGGGATCCCTTCGCCAAAACTGAAGGTTCCTAGTGTGTTTAAGGTGAGCTTGTCCACAAAAGAAATTGTTTGGCAGATTTTATCAAACAAGTTGCAAAGTAACGTCATCAGTTTTCAACAGGCTGCTTATTACGTGTAACCAACGACAATCATTTTGTTGCCAAATCAGCCAACCAGAGATGATCGAGGTTGGTTCATCAACCCACTGGGGCCCAACCCCTGGTGGACCGCGGTCATAACAGTGGTCCCAGCTCTGCTTTGTACCATTCTCATCTTCATGGATCAGCAGATCACGGCTGTCATTATCAACAGGAAGGAGAACAAACTCAAGGTACTCACCTGTCCTGGCTTTGAACTTTGCCACCTTGGAGACACGTGCTTCAAAATCACTGTGTTTCATCTTTATGTGCTTGTGCTTTCTCCCTTCAGAAAGGCTGTGGGTACCACCTGGATCTGTTTATGGTGGGGGTGATGCTCGGTGTGTGCTCTCTGATGGGCTTGCCCTGGTTTGTAGCAGCCACCGTCCTCTCCATCACCCACGTCAACAGCCTGAAGCTCGAGTCAGAGTGCTCGGCTCCTGGGGAGCAGCCCAAGTTCCTCGGCATCAGAGAGCAACGCATTACCGGCCTCATGATCTTCACCCTAATGGGCTGCTCTGTCTTCATGACATCCATGCTGAAGGTCAATTACTTAGTTATTCTCCCAGTATTATTCATTCATCCTGAGGACATGTAATGCTCCTGGCTTAATTACTGAGTGCAGTGCAGCAGGTCTGCTGAAATAAAACAGACACTGACATAATATTTTCTGTTATCTTTCAGTTCATTCCCATGCCTGTGTTGTATGGAGTCTTCCTGTACATGGGAGCATCTTCTCTCAAAGGCATTCAGGTAACATGATTTAAATTTGACTGTATTTAATGCATTTTTTTTTGTACACAAGGAAACATAAGGATACAACACTTGCCTCATATGACTGACACTGAGTCTGAGTTTTCTAAAGGTTAGTGATGTTGTCGGTCCATTGCATCAAGTAAACTGCTTATTGCTTATTTTTGTCTCTCAGTCTTAATGTTCGCACCAGGCATGAAAACAGTGGTCTGCACTCCCAAAATTAAAATTTTATTATCACATACTTTAGGAGTTGTGTAGAAATGCAGTTGTAATTCTAGAACTTTTTTCCTTTTTAGATTATTTGCGTGCCTGAGACTTAGACAGACAGCTTTCTTCCGTGTGTTTAAGTTTTAATTTGTAGACGTTCTGGATAATCTGTGTCTGTTAATTTTCACCAAGCCATGAAAGGGAATCGCCTCCATATTGTCTTGCTGCCCAGATAAAAAGTGTTAATTGGCCTCCAGTGTGTTCCCAGCACTTATGGAACACCTGACTGTTATTTAATTGCCCTGTTTACTTCGTATTTTCTTCACTTTGGAGTACTTTCTATTATTGGGTTGGAAAATTATATTTAAATTAAGACAATTGCTTTTGGGGAAAAAAATTACTTTTATTGCACAGGTGTCCTTCTATGCTGTTCAGGAGATCCAGCCTGTTGTAGTAACACTGAGCAGACACAGAATATCTTTCAGCTTTGTGGGTGGGCAGCTGCTTGATGCTGGCGTGGCAGCATGTTGTCAGATTTTAAGAGCTTTCTTTGTTTGAAAAGGTTGCCAAAACGATGACCTTAAATATGCTAAAAAGCTGCAGAGTTGGATGATAATTCTCTGTGGGTTTGTCACATTTAGGAATCTTTTACCTTACTTGTGCACAAATTGTGGTCACTCGTCTCAAAAAGCATTATGAAGCTAGATAACATAAAATTGATCTAATTAATATTTTTTGTGACAACAGTGTGTCCATTGACAACGTAAAAGGCATTGCTCATGGTGATGACCCTCCAGAGAATTATCACCTCAATCTGCAGCTCTCCTTGGCTTTAAGGAGCTTTGGAGTGAGTTTCATGTCATTGTTTAATTGTCCAGCCCTCAGATTTACTGTTTTGGTCCAATCTGAATCCTCTTGCAGGCAGCTGATTTCAGATAAAAAGAAAAAGCTCTAAAAACCCACAGTGTACTACCTGCTCAGCACCAAAGAGGAGACAGACACAGTTAGCGATGAGTGGGTGGACATAGTTTAGCATTTAACAGCTAAAGAGACAAATATTTCTCTCAGGAGTTGGTGGAGACCAAAACCAGAGATAAAAGAGAGTGAGTACTGGATTGCATTCATTTGTTAAACATTTGTAAAATATGTTTAATTTTTTATTTTTTGGCAGGGAATTACCTCCACAGACTGAGGTCAATACTGTGCTCACAACTTGTTTCACTGCTCCCAAGTGGCCAAAAAAGTCAGTCATTGCAGGTTTAAGAGTTGTTTATCATTTATTCTCTCCAGCTGTTTGACCGTGTGAGACTGTTCGGTATGCCAGCGAAGCACCAGCCAGACTTCATCTACCTGCGACATGTACCGATGAGGAAGGTGCACCTCTTCACCATCATCCAGCTCAGTTGCTTGATTCTGCTCTGGGTCATCAAGACCTCTCGGGCTGCCATTGTCTTTCCCATGATGGTGTGTAAACACTCCAATTATATCATCTGCAGCATCATTACACAGGAACCATAAGTTTCAGCACAAAGCTAATTTAAGTGTCAGCCGGGCTCAAGTGTCAGACATGTTTTAACTCTCCCAAAAATAACACATTGAACTCCTCCTTTATCAGGACATAGGATTGGTGTAATGTTTCAATTCTGTGTGTCAATCCTGCAGGTTTTGGCTCTCGTGTTCATCAGGAAGCTAATGGACTGTTTCTTTACCAAGAGAGAGCTGAGCTGGCTGGATGACCTGATGCCAGAGAGCAAGAAGAAGAAGCTTGAGGATGCTGAAGAGGTGCTGTTGTTCTCATAAACGGACTGCAGATTTCATTTCATTTTATAATATTAACATGCATTTAACCTGCGTTTTATTCAACTCTCAGGAGGAGGAGGAGCAGAGTATAGTGGCAGAAGATGAGGGAGTAGTGCAAGTGCCATTAGAGGGGTACAAGTACGTTATATTACATTTGTTTCACAAGTAACATTTATACAACAGGTAATTTGTTACATTTATTAAATGGTTGCATAAAGTTGAGAGTAAATTCTGACCTGTGTGGCTTCTCTTTTCACAGAGGAATACCCATCATCAATATCACAGATGAAATGTCCAAAGGTTCTTTTGGAAATACTTGGCATGCCAACAGCTAAGATGTTTGAGAGAGACCTCAAAGCATTATGGTGAGACTTTTTGCATTGTTGAATATGCAGCATAACCACTCATAGCTAATCTAGCTAGTGTTGTGTCGGCATGAAAAATAGATGTAAAATATTTCTTATCATGAATTACAAAAGCAGCATCCTTTCAACTCAAATACAAAGGAAATGAACATGTACAGTAACTTGAAATTCATGGATTCATGGGTATAGATTATGTGTGGACACTAATACACTTAGATAAAGAGCTATTTTAGCTTAAGTAAAGAATCTTACAAAGAATATTACTGTCCCTAATAAGACAGTACATGCTTAGTATATGTATATCTACTAATTATACTTCTGTCCTTTCTTTTCCATACAATGCTCACAGTATATGGTGTGCAAGGTGAGAAATGTAAGATAATTAAGATGGAGGTGTGTCTTTGTCCATGTCCTTTCTTTGTGTTCGTAAACAAGTCTGTATTTTATGCTGCAGTTTATCAATCCTTCAAGTTTAGTCTTGTAAATCTCTCTGTGTTAGTGAATAACTGTGTTGTCTAATGTGTCATAAATGTTCGGCCTCTTCATGATTGTAAACTATGGAGATGTAAAAAGTTTGTCTTGTTGAGATATTTCAAGTTTTTGTCATTGGATCAATTTGATCAATATTTTGTTACATACTTTGCATTTTGAAATACCGTCGTAACATATCCTTAGATTCTTTATCTATTTCTATACTGATTTCCTATAATTCTATGATGTTGAAGTTGTCTATAGACATTGAATATGATGTGAAATTGAATGTGAAGATCTAGTAAGTAGGTCATCCTTTACCATAACCATATAAGCCATGCATAAATGTGTACAAATCCCTATAACGTGAAAAGCGAAATTCACATTTCTGATGTCTGTCAATCAGTTGGGACTATTTTGAATCCCATGATTGTGAGGGATGAGGATGAGGAGTACTTCAAAGTGATTGATAAAGGGCAATATCTTTTAAAAACCAAATGCAATAGCACTTTTTGCCAGAATGTCAATAGTCTATTTATATGGGACGTATTTATCTGTCTTTATTTTGTGGGATAAAATTAACATGTTTGCTACAGAATACCTTGTAGCCTAACAGAGACTTGCAGTATTATGCCTCCTGGTGTTAGTGTAATGCTTATATTGTAAATGTAAATTTGAACAATATCAGAATTTGTTTTCATGTTTGTATAAAGTTTAGTGAATTCGAAATTAAAAAGCTTCATAAAAAAGGCATTTAACCTTAAAAAACATTTCAATTCTGTTACATGTCTGATGATTATAATGAAACTCGAGCGGTGGAGTTTAAAATGACCTAGGGATGGGTTTATTTTTAAAAGAAATACTTAAGAAACACAATTTTATTATGTATATCTTGTCATTCTTTTAACTTAATAAATTTCTATGAGTACTTTTCTTTGTCTTGTTATTGTAATACTCTGAATTCTAATACTGTGTGTACACCATCAATGAAAAGATGGGTAAAATTACAATGAGGGTACAGAATCATGCACAACACAAGTCAGCTGGGTAATTGAACAGTAATAATTACAGTTGTTAGAGTGGGGGGTTCTGGCCCGCGATGGAATTCATGAATACACAAAGAAACAAACAAACAAACAAACAAACAAACAAACAAACATTTTCCGTAATATGAAAAATAACATAAGTTAGGAAACCGACTTGAACGCAACACGGCGTGCGTCGCTTTGATAATACGTCAGTGGTTAACGGCGCCAGTCCACAAAGCGGAAGTAGACGCGGAGTGTCGCGCTTTTCGGGAGAAGTGGACAAACTTTCTTTCTTTTGACGGAAAAGGCAAGCCAGTGCGTTAAAGTTAGTTTGTGATGAAGAATGCTAAGCTTAAGCGCCATTCATTACAGCTACAAAAATGCTAAACTGGATGAGCTGTGACAACAGATGCGTCTGGATAAAGCAGACAGTCTTCAGCAGAGTTTGGGTGCTCAACAATCAGCTTCACAGGGCAAGTTTTGTGGTGAGTGCGCTAATAGCTAAGAAGTCGAAACCTCATTTAAAAGGATAATTTATGAAGAAGCGTCTTGTAGCTGCCGTAGTCAAAGTAAGATTGTTCCAAAGTTCATAAAGATGAAGGAAAACCTGCTGTGGAAACTCAGTGATAGCAAGTGTGTGTGTGTGTGTGTGTGTGTGTGTGTGTGTGTGTGTGTGTGTGTGATGTGGCCTTCATGGTGGACATTACCAAGTACCTGTTGGGACCGAACTTCCAGCTCCAGCCAGCTTCTCAACTCTCTGCTTTTCAATGTGAAGTATGAAGTGAAATTAAAGCTGCAGAAAGTGCAACTGGAAACAGGAAACACTGTGCATGCCTGCTATGACATCAGAATATGCTGCTGAGTGTGAAAACTCCTTCAGGCATTTGGTGAGAGGTTTCAGGACATGAAAAGTAAACAGAAAGAACTGAACATATCTGCTGTTAAGCTGTTTTAATGTGGAACCAGCTGATGTGTCTGACAGCCTACAGCATGACATCATTGAGATGCAATGACCTACTTAACTGACTCTTGCACTACTCTCAAGGCTGACTGTCCCAAACCAGCTGTGAGTGTCATCATCATCATCATCATCATCATCATCATCATCACCACCACCATTTGACATCAGACACGTCATGCCTCACCAAACCGAAGCAGTTCCAGCCCTCACAGAGGTTAGTGTGATATATGTGTTCAATAAGGGGAAGGCAGGGGGGCCAAGGTGGGTAAAAAGGTTCCCGACTCCTGATATGAATCATACACAGTGTGGAGGATTTTTGTCTGACTGTAATGGACGATGTGTTCATGTTAAACCACAGTGTGTATTTCAAACCATGCATGGTTTATCATGTGGAGGTAAGTGGATGTTTCATTGCAGCAAAAGGTGCAAAGGTGAAAAAGTGTTTAACACTGTTTAAGTGTCATTATGATGATTAACTGCTCATCAGAGTGAGCTGTGGGAACGAGCTGTTCTTGTGTGTGGTTGTATGGAGCTCTGTAGCACCTACCGCAGGGGAGAAGGTGATTTCCTGCCTTTTTCCTGACTCTGAACATGTATGTAGTATGTCCTCAATGGAGGGCAGGTTGGCAGTTATTTTCTGCTGTAGTCCTGACTGTCTGTTGCAGTCTGTTCCTGTCCTGTCCGTAAGCATTAACTAATCACATAAACTCACAGTGACTTCATCATTGCTTAAAGGTGCGCAACAGGAGTTCATGATACATCCTGATAGATTAGTTTTATCACCATTTATTATATTTCTCAATCAATTTTTATCATATATTTTTAGTAGAATTACATATTTTTATTTATTCATTGTATTTGACTTGAATAATTATTTTTTTCCTCACATAATTATTGATTTGCATTATCCTTGGCACCTCAATAAAGCATACTGACTTGAACTGAATGCATGCATTGAATCATCCTGACTCCTGCGATAGCTTTGCTTTAATCAAGCATGTTTTTGTGCCCTTGTTAAACAGCGTTACTGAAAGATTAGTTGCTATAAATTCTTTCATTGTATCTGCAAGACACAAAGGGGATTATTAAGGCTCTGCTCATACATCAGATGAACTGTCAAGCCATTAAGTAGAGGGATCACACACTACTTTGATGTAATACCTGGATGGGAGATGACATGAGAGAAACACCCATCATCAGTGCTGCAAATCATAAATGTCCAATTTACAATCCTCAGAGATTTGGCCTACAAATAGACTGAAGTGGGCAGAGGTTCTTGTCATCAACAGATGGTCTGATGTGCTACAGATGACAGCTTAGAGAGGTGGCACATCCCAAAGCATGTCAAGCTGCTGGCTCATGTGAATTACTGTTTTGTCTCAGTGCCAGGAGGAACTCAAGAGTGTTGACCCAGTCATTGTTCCCAAAGAGTCCAAGCTGATTGACATGATTTCTTATTCTTTCATTTAGCCTACCCCTCCTCGGTGTGCTGTCAGAGCATCACTGAGAAATCCCTCTCCAATGAGCTGACAAGTGACACACATCATCCTGTTACCTGGTGGAAATCCCACAGCACATTTCTCCCCGGAGAGCGATGTGTTTATTGATTTTGTTCAGCCTCCATAAACAGGGGGATTAAGAGAGCATGACAGAAGAAACAGTGGTTTCTTGGGCAAAAATTAACTTCGCTGTTGACAATACTACTGGATTAGGATGCTCAATAGCCTTTATCACATTTACCCAATAAGAATCTAAAAAAAAAAAAAAACATCTTCAAAACTACTGTTGATTAAAATGACCATGATTTTTAATTCGTTTTCCTCTGTGGACAGGTGGATCCTAAAACATCAGCTTCATGTACATTCATGTATGCAGATGCTCATGCGCTTATTGAGCTGGAGATTCTTGCCAAGGGTGATCCAATAATTCGGAATGGATTACATTTCTTAAAGAGGGAACTCATACATTGTACACATTTCTTTATTGAAAACTAAATATGACTTTTATCTGAATAATAAGAAAATTAAGGCTATCTACAGACGGAATTTTGAAACTCGCACTTCAGATCAACAATGTAGTTATGACATTTTCTTACAAATTTATATTAGAAGGATGAAAATGCCAAAATGTGAAGAGTGAAAAAATCATGTTGTGAATACTTGAAGAAAAATTCACAGAGCATTTATGATTGAGTCATGTAACTTTTCTGCATTTTGACAACATTTCCTCCAACCAAGGAAGACCCACAGGGGGAATTTAATAGCATGACCAAGAAAAAGAAGCTAGTACAGACTGTGAAACATATAATAGCACAGAGTCGGTGTGGATTGGTGCATTATTCAGGGAGCTGTTATCCTGGCTGAGGTTACTCTCTTCTGCCTCGGCCGGTCTTCAACCAGGTCACAAACTCCTTGGCTGCCTGGTCCTGCAGGTAGGAGCTCACATCACTGGTGTAGGTGCCGTCTGCATGGCGTCTAAATAGACTCCTGTAGACACAGGCACATTTAGCTGATACAGGCTCAGAAATTGTATTTGTAATTGTGTTGCAAAAGGCTTAAGAGAGTTATATTATTTTGATATTATTATTCTGGGGTTTGAATTCACAACAATGGCTCTGATGAAATACCAGCAATCTACAGTATTAAGGCAATTAAAGCCATAATTGTGGTTTTCTCAATATATGACAAGCTTGACTTGCTGTATATTATAATACAAGACAATTCACAGTGTGAGTTGAAGTTGAAAAGATCCGGCAGGAGAAGGGCACACTCACCCGTTCCTTTTTGAGTTTTTTAGCCACTGGACAAAGTCTTGTGCTCTTCTTGTCTCCAGGTATTTACTGTAGTCGTTGGAAAATGTTCCCTCTGAATGTCTCTTCACGTTTGGGAGCTCGATGGGTTCAGTCAACATGGAGTTTTCAGTCAAAAGCCTAGAAATGACGGAGATAATTAAGCTTAGGGTGACACAAGCTCATGTGAAACATTTCCCGTCCTCCAGCCTCTCTTCCCTTTTTTTCTGTCTTTCCCTCTCTTGCTTCTTGCTTGAGTCTTCTCTACACCACAACTGTTCATCCTGCTCCATCATTTTGTTTCATAGTCAGAAGTCATTTCTGTAAATTAATATCTCATTGATGCTGGTGAAATTGAACACTCAATAGATTCAATCACACTGTGCCAGACTTTTAGAAATTTAGTTTTGCATCAACAAGTGCTGCAAGTTCTGTTAGACACAGCATTATTACCAAAACCTATGAACAATAAAATGAAGAAAAAAAAAAAAAACACTATAAAAAAAGTTATGAAATCGTACACACCTCACAAACTGCCCTGTAAGACAAATTAAGATGAACTCTCTGGTTTTAGATATAGATGCATTAAACAAAAAAAAAAAGATCTAACCTTAAAACGTCGTATTTGCTCTTCTGCTACAACACTGAGGCACAAAGGAAATATCTGAACCCTTCAATTCTGTTAAAAGCTGGATGTTTTTTCACAAGATATTGATCCTTGAGGAAACTAAATACACTTTTTTTTTGCATGATCAACATTACTGAACACTCTTTAGAGCGAGACCTGCCTAATGCTCTCTTCTTTGCTCAGGGAGGTTTCAGGCCAGTGTGAATGAGACAAAGCTGAGAGTTGGTCTTACATAGCGTTTGGGTCTGTGTCCTGGTCAGGGACCTGCCAGCTGCTTTGGATGATGATGAGGAGCAGGAGTCCAGCCAAAGAATGAGCGCTATTCATCGTTTGAGCTTCTGCAAGAGAGAGGAAGACACAGAGAGAATATTTCAGTATGGCATCAGAGAAAAGAAATCTTCTGTGGACACTGTGGTTGTTTGAAAGGAAGAAGGTGAAAATATTCTCACCTGTGCTCCTTTCTGTCGAGCGTCTGGGAGAGGGATTGTAAAGCGCGTTGATTGGTTCTCTCTTGGCTTCTGAAGCTGTTTCATGGTCCCCTCTTGATGTGCTCAGTCTTATATAGTGAAGCTGAGGAGCATCCTCCCAAGTGACTCCCTCCCGTCACAGAAACCTTGGCATATCCTCTGTTACTCTCAACCCATTAGTCAGCTTCCATCTCAGTCCACTGAATGTGTTTGACTTTGTTAAAAACCACACATCTGAGTGGTAAAAGCTGCCACTTTAGGTGTTACAATCAAACAGGACCTCTACCCAGACTAATAAATACTGACAAAAACTGGCACCTGTGTTCAAATGTCTCTCATTGTCATGAAACAAAAATTATTTTTATTTTTTAAATGATGTCGAGACAGACTGGAGAGCTATACTTACATTTTATTTCTAATATTAACCATTCATATGACCATATTAAAACTTGGTGAGTGTTTATTGAGAGGGACAAATTATGCACAACTTAATTCTTTTTTTACCGTAATCCATGTTTATATAATAAGAAAAAGTCATTTGGACATAATAATAGAACTGTTATATTTCAAAGCAATATTTATTTCACTTTCATTAGAACCTGACTGCAACACAAATGATAACACTCCACAACAAATCAGTGCTGTGCAATTCAGCTATTGTACGTTACCATGCTCAACATAAAAAAGTTTTCAACCACAAATGCATGCAATGGCTTTTAGTATGTTTTAAATGTCACATATTTTGACAAATGTTACATAATTCCACATAAAATACAAATGCTCATTTGTACGAGCAATCAACATCCATTGCACATAAGAACAAATGTACAGAGTTCAACCTGACACTTCAGAAGATCAGTAAGATAAAATATACACAAATCAGGAAAAAAAGGTAACTTTCACTGTAGTTGTTGTCATATTCTTCACATCTATTTGGGATTAAGAAGGCATTTCTGCAGGAAGTGACTCATGAGGGCGTATGTATGACGCAAAGCTGATCCTCTGAGAGCGTGATCCTTGTCAGTGTACCACTGAAATTAACACCAAAATCAGATTAGAACATGAGACCATGACATAAAATACATGGCAGTTTTTTTCTATTTGAAACTTTCATTAAATCAACACCATCAAGGCCAATATTAGTCCCACTTCCCTCAGCCAATATTTACCATCGCCTCAAAGTCCACTTGCTCATCCACCAGAGCTTTGGAGATCTGTGCTGCCTGCTGGAAATGGACATTGTCTACAGGAAAGACAGTGCTTTCACTACGTGACTGAACATCAAAGCTCAAGTCTCCATCAAGGCAAATGTAGTCCATTTGCTCAAGGCTTTACTGTGTTACCTAGTACACCGTTGGCTACCGCATGCTCAAAAACTGAGGAGTGTTTGTATGAAGTGACTGAACGTACCATCTGCTGTGCCATGAACCAATAGATAGTCCACTGTTTTGAAGTTTTTTGCTCTGGCCGTCACTGAGGAATTCTGTTAAAGAGAAATTTTAAAAATGTACTCAAGTCAGAATTTTCTAGCGTGAAATAATTATTGTGATCGACCTGACGTGTTATATTTACTTTGTAAGAGTCTGAGTTGTCGGTGGGCGTGCCCATGTAGCGTTCAGTGTACACAGCATCTGCAAAAGAAAACTAAAAAGTTAATACCGCAGTTGTATCGTGAGCCCAGTAATGTCATAGCAGTGCAATGCTAAATCGGTGGATTACTCTTTCAAGTGCACTGCAGGAATGATGTCAAAGGAGGAACTATACTACAGCATGTATGTGCACCAACCATAATATTCCCACTTGGCTACTGGGGCAACTGCTATCCCACACTTGAAGAGTCCGGTTCCAGCACCCAGGGCCATTGAAGTGACGTAACCACCATATGACTGAAGATCAGAATAGATTGAATTTAATGAATGAAAAAAAAAAAAAATAAGTATGTGAGACATGCGACAACTTACCCATCCCCATATTGCTATTCTGTCTTTGTCAATGAAACCCATGTCAATGAATTTCCTGCAACACAGAAATAATTTATTAGAAATTAAAACAATGGAAGCATATTTAGATGTCCGGTAATCCAGACATTTACCTATATTACCTTCCATTTCTTATGAATGTAAGACATTATCTTTGCCTGTCATACAGCAGGGTGCGTATGTTATCACAGAGGTAACTCAATGTTCAGACACACTTTACCTCACAGCTGTTATCTGATCTTCCACTTCAAACGTCCCAAGGCGCTTGTAGATTGCGTGCAGTATTTCATCACCTTGGTAACCGCTTCCCCTTCCATCAAAGCTGGCGATGATAATCCCATGTGAACTGGAGAGGTACGTGCCCCAGTTCAGCTTGAAACGATAGTCCACCCGCTGACTGCAGGGGCCACCATACCTGCACAGGTCAACAGTGGCAGGTATCATCAAATGTTAGCAAATGTTCATCAAATTGTGTCAGGATGGAGCGCTGAGGAGCGTTGGCTACTTACACATCAATAAGAAGGGGATATTTTTTAGACTTCTTGAAATTTGGTGGTAACATCATCTGATACCAAAGATCTGTTGGCAAAAAAAAGGTAAAAAATTAAATACAGATTTATGTTTCATATATTTAAGGCTCCTTCCAAAATGCAATCGCTTCTATTCATTCAGTATCAGATAAATATTAGTTTCTTCTGTTCTAAGACTGAGAGTAAGATGATGGAAATACTGTGATAAGTCACCTCATTTCAATCTCCCTACATGATAAAATATATCTAAATTCAAGGTAGAAAATGTGCTTTACTTCTTGTTCCTTCACTCGGATGTTTGAGCTTGACTGTGTGCAATGATGGACAAGCAGAGTTTGTCACTAGAAGGCGGTTTCACCGTCATCTGCTAAAGGGGGAAATTTTTTCTGTGCTCATTTTAAATCTCAGTTTAACACCTGTGCGTCCGAGATGATTTTTGACATCAGGGTAGTTTGGAAGCCAGTCGTGGTTGGATATGCAACGTGGAAATTGTCATTCAGAGCTGTCTTTTTTTATTCTAGTGGTGATCTTTAAACATGTCGTGGCTCACCAAATCCTGCAACCTTCAGTGTGCCGTACTGCATTGTTGGCACTTGGAATTCTGACAGAACATTTTCCAGATCCTTGTTGTCTTCAAGAACGGTGAGCTCTGAAAATAGATAATACAGCCACTGTTGTCACGCTTGAAATCACTGACGTACAAAAAACCCTAATATAAAAGTGAAGATCAAAAATATTTCTACTTTCACATTGATAGCTCTTTATAACCTTTAAGAACTTTTAAGAACACAGGTCAAATACAAACAAATGATGGCCTTTACTTTTGTGAGATAATAATATGAATAAACTGTAAAATGATGCAGCTGTAATAAAAAAAATTCAAGAGTAGCTTTCGGATTAAAACGTGAAACATTGTAAATTTAGTAAAGTAAACAGACCTGCACCTGAACCCCGGTTGTCCATGAGTGTGTAGAGGGGTAAACCAGGTCCTGATAGAAACAAAAATAGAAAATGCACACATCAAGTCTTCTGTACGACTTTAGATGTGACTCTTTTAGCTCAGATTATTGTTCACAGATGCACCCTGTCACACATAATCCCAATGCGTCAGCCTCAGATGACTTATTGCTTAAGAAGAAATGTGGATGGGTAACTGACCGTAGCAGTCCATCCGGTAGTAGGAGGCGTCAAAGCTGAAGTAAGCTGAGTTGTACTGACACCTGTCCTTACTCAGGCCGCAGGTGAGGCACTGAGGTGCAGACGGGCTGCCTCCAATCATAACCCTGATAATCAAACAAGCAGCACCTCAGTTATGTCTTTCAGTTCATGTCAGTTCATGCTGATGTAATATTTTGTCCTTGCTCTTGCTTATTGTTTAAAGGATCCCAATTAACTTCATCTAGTGTTTGTGCTTCCTTGCTCCATGAATGCAGACACACATGGACATTAACTTGTGCACAAGAAAACTGTTTTGAGGATGTAAAATGAAGCGATAAAACACAGATAAGAAGAGGTCCTTACTTGTAAAGATTTCTCTTTACAGGTATTCCTTCATACTGATTACTCACGTAATATCTGTTGGAAAGAATTTCACAAAAGTTAGATTTACATGTGTTTACTGTCTAATATTCTTTAAGGTTTATGCAGTTTTCCCAGAAATGGACAGCATCATCACTCACATGGCATCTTTTGTTAATTTGGATATGTAGATGACTTCCCACTTCCCAGAGGTAATAGGTGTTGCTTTGCCCTGAACAAAATGCCCTCAGTGAATAAAACACATAGCACCAGATACGTGACGAAAGCTGTTGTGCAGTATATTTATCATAAATACGATAGAAAAATACTTACATCTTTCACATAATGAATATGTTTGTAGCCCTGAGTGTCACTCATCACTTTGTAGAAACTGAGTTTATCTTCGGCGAAAAAAAGAGGTAAGGGCACGTACTGGAAAAAAGGTGAGATTTGACAGTCATGCACCGAATCAACAACAATTAATTGATAGTTCACGATCTATGTTGGTAATTTGGAAACTTACATGGCCGACCCAGCCTGTCTTGCTTGTTTGCTCAAATTTCTGTAGAAAGTAGAGACGTTTGTCGCAGCTACTTAGCATTTACTCAAATGACCATGAAGTCAACATACACCATGAAACCACTCATGATTTCCTGACTGGACAGTAAACCAGAGAAGTGAGAGCTACCTGTTTTTCTTTCCAGCTGCTTCCATCAAAGTCATAGATCTGTACAACCACGTAATTCTGTTTTCTCGTGAGCCACTGCACAGCGACGCGTTCGTCTGTAACCCAGGTCACTGAGCACAAAATGTGATCACTGAGCAAAAGGCAACAGAAAGTGACAAGGTTTTCACATAAGGCAGAACATGAGGGCGTTGTATTTGCTTCACTTTGTTTTCAGTGCAGTTTCTTTTAAGTGACACTAAGCTGAGGAATATACAAACCCAGAAGCAACCGAAGCGGGCGCCACCACCTGTGTCCGGCGGGATGGATTTGTGGTATCAACCACAAACAGCTTCACCTTCGTAAGGGTCGATCCAGCCTGCACCAAACACAATGAAAGCAGCATTCTTGACAAGTAACTATATATCATGAGAGGGTGAGGAAGATAATGTCTGGAGGAGACACTGTGAACAGGGAGCTGCACATATTATTTGTGCCATATGAATATATATTGACTACCAGTTCAGCATATACGTGTCCCACCTTTGGGTATGAAACAGCCACTGTCTGAGGATATTGCTCAGATCCATACCAAGAGAACTCCACTTTGTGAACGTCTGTGTCATTAAACTCTGCGTAAGCCAAGAATTTTCCAGTCGTTGACCACCATATTGCCCCGTTTGATGCAAAAACTTCCTCTGAAATTGTGGAGGAAAAAATATCTGTAACCATCTCCCTTATCGAGACACAGATGCACACATCTGGAAAAAGTGAATACTTACCCTCATACACCCAGTCAGGGACACCATTTAGGAGCTCATTCTTTTTCCCATTGCGGGTCACTTGTACACTTTCAGCAGTGACATCGGATTTGAAATAAATATTGAAGTCTGAGACGTAAGCCTGAAAAACAAAATGTATTTATAGTTTTTGATGATTTACAGTACAAATACATACCTCAGATCCGTATCTTTACTTCATGAAATACGCTGTCTACGGAAGTCCTGCAGGGCCTGATATTTATCTTGCAACATGCAACACATCCCATGCTGCCTCACATAGCAAAGCAGCATATTTCAAAGCTAGTGATGTTGAAGTAGCAGTGATATTGTACGTGATAAGGGCACATGATAACATTGGGTAAACTTACATATTTATTTCCTGTTGGGGCCCAGGAGAAGTACTGCACTGTGGTTGGAAGACTCACAGGCGTAACAAATGTTCTGGAAAGAAATATGTAAATAATTCAGGGTGATACCAAGTAAATCACTGCCAATTAGTCTGATGTTTCCGTATAATGACAGATGATGTGTTTCATGAAACCCTGCAGCTTATGAGTGATACTATCATGATAAAACGTGGCAACTTACGAACTCTCCCTGTCATAGATGGAGTAAGAGGCTGTGAATGAATGTCTCCATTTCTGTCGGATTGCAAACACAAAACTGGTTTTCAGACTTTTATCAGGTTTTTTCTGATCAAACTTCTCAAAATATTTAAAGGGACAATGCACCCAAAATCAAAAACACAGTTTTTTCTCCCGTTCTGCCTTTTCTCAAATATAATAGAGCTAGATGGCACTCGGCTTGTGTTGACCTAGCTACTCAACATAATCCACACACCTTGTTGTGAGCAGTTTCATGTAGGGATTGTTTTCTTTCTACCGACGTACACCCACCAACCATTTCACTGCGCAGAAGGAAATTTAGCATGGAATGTAAACATCAGTGTCCTCCTTGGATAGCAGTAGCTGTTAACGAATCATCCCAAGATAGCAAAGTCAGACTGGGGTGAGGGCATTTGATGTAAACTTCCCTCTGCACAGTGATAAGGCTGATGGGTGTAGTTTGGCAGAAAGAAAATGGTTCCTACATGAAACTGCTCACAACAAGGTTTGAGGATAATCTTGAGTATCTGTATCATGATTTCTGGAAAGTGAAATTGCTGCTGAGATTTTCAGATTTTTTATTTTTATTTTTATTTTTATTTTTTTGGCACTTTCAACAAGTGCCGTCTTATTCCATTATATTCGAGAGACAGCAGACATCTCTACAGCTGATATCTCCAGAACTTGCCACCTTATACCAAAACAATTTAGATGGATAAACAGCACTACAGGTAAGAGTATTATTATTATTATTATTATTATTATTATTATTATTATTATTATTATTATTATTATTATTATTATTATTTTGGATTTTGGGCTGAGCTGTCACTTTAAGCCAGACATCGACTGGGAGTTTCTCACCTTTGTGTAGTTGCTTTCAAAAGCAATGTATCTATAATCACCTGACAATATGTAATCTGTGGCATCCACTTGAGCCTACAATGAAAATGATGATGGAAATATTGGTGTAAAATTTGAGATATTATTTAGCCTTGACAAAATTGTGTGTATTGTTAGAAAAAAATATATATATTACAAAGGTTGAATTGCTCAAATATAGTGACTCTTCTTTTGTTTCAACATTGTGGAGGAAGACATTCCCATCTCTTGTTTTATGCAGATACTCCCTGTCTGCAGATATAAAAGACAAGAAATATGCTTGTGAGAGATTTGCACACATGAAGATTCATATATTATCCTGCCAAAAAGAACAACCTGCATTATAGCAATGATCTGACAGATGGTACCTGATATCCAGTACAAATTGTAGGATTTCCACCTAATGGTGTCATTGAAGTAATCTTCAAAGGTGAACTGCCTTTTGGCACCACCAGATTCTGAAATGATGCACAAGCTGCATTAATTTTGGATCCTGTTGCCTGCAACAGAAGTCTAATGTTGTTAAATCAGAGATGAAAACTGAAAAAACAAACAAACAAAAAAAACACTCATCCAGCTGTGCGTCACGCGGTGGCGCTATTAGAACCACCACCTGCATGCTATTAATCACCAGCCCTATAAGAGGAACTTATAAAGCACATCGTCATTGTCCGTTCATTCACAAGCTTGTTACTGAATCAGATCAATAAGTTATGATTTAAAAAAAAAATCAGCCTGCTGACAAGAAACAGAAAAAGTGACTGAAATGAATCAACCAAGCGCAAAAAGAAAGTGTTTAGAGTAAATGATGTAGAGGTGAAGCTGTTTGTGGTTATTTCACGCTGAACTCCAGCAGGAAGCGCACACAGAGAGGAACACATGCACAGACAGGCCTGAGCGTGAACTTACTGCTGAAATAAACTGCAGGGATCGTTATTAACGTGATGACGACAGCCGCCCCTATCACCCCCCACAGCACCTTGCTGCAGCCCTGCGAAAGGTGACACAAAAGTGGCAAAAACATCCTCTGAAATCACACTGCACAAACCGACGATGCAGCCTCTCGCTTTGCAGCCTGTCCATTTATCCTGACAGCAAGCTCCACTCGGTCCACATTGAGTAATCCTGCATTTACACGTTTTTCTTTGGTATTTTAGAACTTTTTTCCCCCCACTTTTGAAGCTGATGGCAAATCGATTACTGACCATGACGCTGAAGATGAAGAACTCGCCGTGAAGCCGTCAGTGTTTAATAATCCTCGAAGGTCGATGATGTGAAGTTTAAAGTGACTTCTTGGACAGGCAGCCTGGTTGACATGCTCTCCCTACAAAAATAGCACGTAACAATGGCTTTGCTCTAAAGCTCCGTCCTACTTTAGTAGAAGCGGGCTTCACACACTTCCCGCTGCATTCCTGAGAGGAGTCCGACACCAGACAGAGATGCCTCCCTTAAGTCAGCAGCCTGCACAACTTTCCAAGAGCGCACAACTTGCTGGTATTTAGGAAGTGGCTTTTTCACTCAGCAAGCGTGAGAAGAAAGGAGGAGAAGTCGGCTGGAGTCTTACCTCCCGGTTCAACTTGCTTTTGTTTTCATATTTTCCACTTAAGAAAACAGTCATGATAAAAGCGTTTTTCACTCACAAGGCAGGGGATTTTTTATTTTTTATTTTATTTTTTTTATTATACTGTGGATTATTTATTTAGAATATAAATGTAGTGGAAAGAAATACAGATACAGCACACTTTCATATTCTGTCATCAATGCAACTTGCATGTTTGTGCATGCACCAGGAAAACACCTCACACAGGTATCTATATGAGGAAGCAATTCTTTAAAAAAAAAAAAAATGTTCTAAAAATAGCAGGTCTGACTGGCTTTACAGTAGTGACTCATTACCAGTTGGATTTAATGGAAAATCACCGGCACTTGTTTGTCTGCATGTGTGTTGACAGGTGGGCTCTGAGGGGCTATCACAGACTCAGCGGCTCCCATCTCATGAGACCGCAGGGGTTTGAGAGGAAAATCATTTTTTTTCCGCCCCAGTCATTGTATAAAAATACATTTTATGATTTTTACAGCATTTCCGCAGTCAGTTCAGCTTTTAGCACACACAGAAAAACACAGGGCAAAGTCATACTTTGACAATTTTTTACATTCATTAAATGATGAAAAATATTGTACATTCATTGGACACAAGTTTGCAGTACATGCTTAAATCCACCACCAGTGACTCCAGTTACCATGACAAAGGAAGCACTGCATTTACCAGTTTGATGGGTGCAGTAATCTATGTTGTACGAGACAAATAGTTAAGAAAAGGAATCCACATTTAAGTGATCATTAGCGAGTCTACGTTGTTGTGATGGATTATGGGTCTTCATCGTCTGAGCTCTCTGCCACTCGGCCCGCGTGCTCAGCGTAATCAAAGGCAGAAAACTTGACGGCGAGCTCACTCCACTTGGTGCATTTGCTTAGCTTCCCTCCGTTCAGTGTCACCACAAAGTTTTTCACGTGAAGGCAGGGACACTCAATGCCGCGGTAGAACATCATGGTACCCCAGTTCTGCAATGGAAATCAGATGTCACAGCATAAAAGGGATGATATGGTGGTGACAACACAAATGAATGTCTACCATTGATGCCATTTGTGCCCTTGGCTGAAATATAAAAAATCTTAAAAAGCTTTTGGGAGGAAAATGGCTCCTAAATAATAATTATATGTTGGAGTCATGGCTCTAAATAAGAAGAAAAGGAAGTTGTATTTCATGTGTTTTTCTGATTCATTTTCTCTCCATTTGAACAATTTATTTTGGTGTTCATGACTGATTTTGACTCATTTCCCATTATTTTGAAATTCTCCTTAAAAAGACAAGCTATTCCACCTTAATGTTGCCATGCTGCCTGAAGCTTCAAGGCTGCAGCTTTGTACTGAATGGACACACATGAAAGTGGTATCAATCCTGTCATCTCCCTCTTGGCAAGAAAGCAAATAAGCGTGTTTCCCAAAATCTCCAACTATTTCTTTAAAATTTAGATGAAAAACTAAACTTTCTTGAAACAATCCCACCAAAAAAACAAATAAAAACTAAACTAAACATCCTGAAATGCACGTACCCGTCCGCAGTCTTTGCATGCTATGCTGCCGTTGGTCTCATAATCGAGTAGTCGCTGCTGAAGAGTGGTGTTTTCTCTCTGAATGAAAAGTTCACTGTAAAAAGCCCCCCCCCAAAACCAGTATTATGTAGTTATTATATCGTATACAAAAGGTTCAGAATAAGAAAACTCTACTGAATTGAAATTGGTACCAAAATTGTGATGTAACATTGACTCTGTGCATGTTCTCGATGATCTCGATGTCTTCACCAGTGCAGACATGTTTGTTGCAGCCTCTGCAGCTGAACTTCACCTCAGACGGGTTCTCATTCTTCACATCCTTCTGTTTCTTCTTTTTCATTCTCACCTTCTCCTCCATTATAGCCTGAATCTGAAACTCAATGATCTGAGGAAAGGAAAGAAAAACCATCACTGGGAACAATTTTGCAGCAATTTGGGTTTAGCTGTCAGGAGAGGTTGGAAGTGAACATACCCGTTTGTCATAGTTCTTTTGCTCTAAGGCTCTGATTCTGTCGATGGCTTTGTTCATCATGTCCTTGCGGTACTCATTTACACACTCCTTTTCAGCCACCCCAGAGTTCTTCACCTCAACCAGGGTGTAACTGCTGCCCTCTGCTCTTCCTCTGCCTTGAGCCTTCAAAGGGTAGAGTCAATGGTAAGAAGCCACTTTGATATTTTACTGTAACACAGTCTAGAACTTGCCTTCATTACAGGACATAAAAGTGATCATTGTTTACACAAACCACAGGCCATTAGTCATTTGACGACTGACGTCACTAACCTGAATCATAGCGATCTCATTGGTCACAAGGCCATATCGGATAACAAAATTGCACTCTGGTATATCCAAACCTTCCTCTGCCACTGTGGTAGCAATCAGCAAGTTGACTTCACCTTTGCTGAATTTGGTCAGCACATCCTCACGCTCTGCCTGATTAACACAAATGTACATCAAGAAGATTAAGTGAATTGGACTTGAAGTGTGCAGGATGCTGAAGGCAAATGTACTGCAGTTTAGTTTGTAATGTAATTTGCACTCACAGAGGTCATTGGTTTAACAACGCTCTGGTCTCCTCCTCCAATGACATGCGAGGCTTTCACTCCAATGTCAGCAAACTTGGGATTTTCCTGAATCCACTGACTTAGAGCAATAGCACTGCGACGTGTTTTGGTGAAAATGATCCCTCTGGCTGCCTCCCTGGTGCTGAACTCTTGCAGAATTTTACTTCTTAGTTTTGACAGGCTGTCATTTTCATACTCTGGAATATCTGCAAGAGTCTCCAGCTCCTTCTTGTTCTCTGCGAGAGATAAATGTCAAAGAACCAAGGTAACATCTTTGTGTCATTTCAAAGGTTAAAAGAATCATACAAGTTTTAGGGAAATTTGCTTATATACTTTCTTGCCTCGAGTTAGATGAGAAGAATGATGCCACTCTCATCTCTGTTAAATGTAGAGCAGCAAGCAGCTGGTAGCTTAGCTTAGCAAAGAGACGGGAAAAAACAGGGGAAGAGCTAGCCAAAATCCACCGATGAGCACTTCTACTTGACTGTATCTTGTTTGTTGCTTATGAACAATAGTGTTTTGTTACCTTTGGACAGAGTCAGGCTAGCTGTTTCCAGTCTACATGCTAAGCTAAGCTAACAAGCAGCTAGCCTTATATATATGTTCAACAAACAGATATTAGAGTTACATTGATCTTTTCATCGAACTCTTGGCTAGAAAGAAAATAAGCAGATAACTGAACTATTGCGTTACAATGCTGCGACATATAACAGCAGTGGTTACAACAATAAAGTCAAGAACTTGTTTCAGTTTTCTTGGAAACACAAGTCAATACCTTGAAACAAATTGAAGAGAAATCTCTCGGTATCTGTGATTTGTATGGTCTGGTCCTCGTCCGGTGTTGTCTTTTTCTTTATCTCCTCCTCGTGGTATTTATTCAGGAAACTGAAGGAATCGCGCATGCGAATGGTGTTGCTGAGGTTGAGGCCCTCGCTGTACTGCCGAAGGTGCTCTGCGCAGACCCGCACCTTCTGATCTTCCATTGTTGCAGCTAAAATAGATTGAGACAAGTTTTTAGATCAGTAAGGTATATTTGTTCTCAAAAAGGGAAACTGGACCGTATTCCCTGTAGATGAGCATAAAAAGTAGCGCTCACCTTTTCGCTCTTTTTGAACAACCCACTGTTCATAACTCTGAGAGCCGAGGTCACAGGTGGGGCTCAGCTCGGCATGGGTATGAATAGCATTCATGATTTTCTTGATTACATCGCCAAAGGGATCCTGAAAAGCATATTTGGTCTTAGAACATATAATACTCTTAATGCCATTACCTAGAAAGGAACTGTATTAAAAATGAGACTATAAGTTAATAAAGAAGCAGTCATAACACCGTCTCCTGTTAAAGACATGTACCTCTTTTCTGTCTTCAACATTCAACATTATTTTCCTTGGCTCCCTTTTGAATTCCCCAAGGCTCCCTGTCATGATTTTAGAAGCATCCAGGTTTGCACAAATCTATGACAGAGACACAGATTTACAGTGTAATTATTAATCATAATCATACATCTCGATCTTAGTGAGACACAATATTTCTAATACATGTCAGCATGTCTGATGCAGAGTTGAAGCCAAAGGGCTGTTTTTAATTTCTGTCTTTGTGGCAGTAGGAAACTTTACGGCCCTGTGTGCAGGGGCAGTGTGGAACATTGGAAACAGCTTGGCTGGATGAACAGGATCCTAAATGACTCAGGGAGGGAAACTGGGGCAGGAGTTAGATGAACAAAAGATGAAAAAGTGAAACTAAAATTACGATGAGGTGGTTTATGGTGGCACGTGAATGGAATAGGTGTGGATGCAATTAAAACAACAGCTGTAGAATGTAATCTGATCCAGTAAAAATACTCAGGATCAAGAAGTTAGTTCATCTCTTTGGTGATCTTTCGGGGCGTAGTCTTAAATGTTGCTGTAGTGTTGCATAGTGTAGCTAATATTTTGCATACGTAGGCTAACGTGCTACCATATAGGTGCAGACAAGAGAGCTGAGGATGGTATTTACGCGCAGAATGTGCTCCTCAGCTTTCTCCATTTTGGTGGCTCCCCCGACCCCTGGTGAGGCAGTCAGGCCGAGGATCTGAGGGAGGGGCACGGTCTGCTTCTGCTCCTTCTTCAGCTTATGGTTCTTGTGCTTCTGCTTCAGGTAGCGCATCATTATGTGGTTGTAGACGCCTCCTTTCTGAGTATGGTGACACTCATCTATAACAATCAGCGTCAAATCTGCAGAAGAAAACAAACCTACTCGTAAATGTATTGTACTGGATACAAAGTGGATAATATGGCAGTTGTAAAAAGCAGCACGGAGGAACAAATCTGCATTTCATCACAGTAACAATGGCTGCAGAATAAAATAGTGAGTGAGTGTTTTCAGAGATTCTTGGCTTGCTTTATTAAAAGGGAGTTTTTCTTGCCACTGTCGCCAAGTGCTTGCTCATGCTGGGAATTGTTAGATCCCTGTAAATAATTTTACAAAGAGGATGGTCTAGACCACTCTATGAAGTACCCGGAGACAACTTCTGTTCCGATTATACTGAAACTGACTTGATGTTGTAAAAACAATAACATTTACATTTCTGCATTTCTCACTCAGACATTATCGTCCAGGGACGAAAATTACATACGTCTTAAGAAACACTGCAATTTTCTCAACCATGCTGTACTATTTTTGTCTCATTTATTTATTTTTCTTAAATAAATAGAGGTGACTTTCACTCACATATTGTAACATCCCTCTGAAAGAGAGCCTCCCACACAAACCAGCTCTTTTCTAGGAACCTGACGCAGCGGTTTAAGCCACACAATAACATGTGCTGGAAAACGGTCTACTTCAAAAATAGCTTTGGTATTTTCACAGAAGTGTAAGTAAGGTGAATTATAATCATCCACATGTACAAGTTTAACCAGAGTGATACAAATTTATCCCTGAAGGAAAAGAGTATGGAGTGGCAGCTTGATGTACTGTGGGTGATAGAAGCTCTCATGTGAATTTGATCAGCCACACGCTAATGGCTTGAACAGACATGTGGCCTGGAAGGGAGGAGATTGGGAAAAAAAGAAAAAAGGACATGCTCTCAGGCGTTTCAACAAACAGCATATGTTCCACTGAGGTGGCTATTCCACCTTGGACTGGTGAGTGCCAACAAGAGTGAACAGCAGAGCCGGAAGACTTTGACAAGATCCTGTCAGGTATTATCTGGGGAGATGTTCTGAGTCCTCCGGGTGGCTTTCTATTCCAATACCTGTCAGAGTCTGTGGTTTGAGGCTGGACAGATGTTAACTAAAGGTTTTAGGAAGCCTTTTTCAAAGAAAATGTAGATATGTTGTGACCTGATTTCATTTTGAATGCTGGTTTCTTTACTGAACCCAAAGGAAATTGTTGAGCCAAGGAAAAGTTCTTTACATTCTTGTGCTGGATTGTATAAACTTTTGTATCATACCGCTTAAGTTCACCCCTTCGTCCTCTCCTTTGTTAAACCTCTCCAAGTAATTCTCAAGAATCTGGGCTGTGCAAATGATGACGTCATTTTTCTTCACAATCTCTGTGAAAGAGATTTTGAGCTGTGAGTCTCCACTGACTCTCTCCACTTTATATGTGCGCTTCAAATATGGCAGGAACTCTGCGGCATAGTGCTGCTCCACAAGAGGAATCTGCAGGACACAAGAGCACATTCGACTTGATGATGTCGATGCTACGAAGAGAAATCGAAACGTCTGCATTGTTTCTATTACTACAAACCTCCTGATGATTCGAGGGTTTGTTTGTTTATGATCAGAATAGCTGCAGTGTTATGACTATGACAGTCTGGCACCGATAAACAGGACTTTTTTTTCACTGTAGCTAAGGCAGGGTTTCAAATTGCTTGTGCAATGATTTAGAAGACCTTGTTGTCCACTGTTTAAGGATCAGACACTCCCTTGCAGCTATTGTTCTGTTCTTCCCTGTGTTAACGAGTGAAAGATCACTTTCACTCACATACAAATACTTTTTCTCAAACTGCTAAAACTCTACCAAGTCCTTTTTATAGCTGGGAAAGTAGGGTTTTTTTTTTTTTTTCCAGTGCAGAGTAGATCACATGCAGAGCCAAGTGGTAACAAGGTGCAGGGGAATACCTAAACCTTATGGTATGTAATTTGTGGTGAGCTGACCCACATGTGCAAATTGACTGAAAGCTAGAATGTTTTCTTTGGATTTGAAGAGGATGTGAGGAGGTTACCATAACAGAGCAAAGCCACACAGTAGGACAGGTAGACCAGATTGTAGTACCTTGTTTACCAGGACGACCACTTTCCCTGATAGCCCCTCTGCCCTCCTGGCGTCCAGATGTTTTTTGGTAATATAAACGGCAACTCTGGTTTTACCACTTCCTGTCGGGAGGCATATGATGATGTTTTTCCCCTCCAAGGCAGGTCTGGCGACATCCGCCTGATAATCTCGAAGAACAATTTCAGCTTTTTCTGGGCCTTTGGCTGCTGCTACTGACTCAGTTTGATCTGTAATGCAGAGCAGAGGTTCGGACAGACAGACAGAAGGTTTACTGACCATGTCAGCAAACCACAATTACAAGCATTACCAGCAGGAAGAGACAGTGCTGGTCATTGTTTGCAGTTTGGGTCCTGTGGTGGAATGTTTTCTTAATGCTGCTATTAAAAAGGCAAAGAATCCTGTGCGCATCTGCACTGGAGTCACCACATTCAGACTTTGTTTTTTTTTGCACTTTCATTGTTAACCCACTGATTTTAAACCACAGCAAACACTGAACTACATAAACATGAGCACCGAAGGGAGCGCCTATAAACTACCAAACTGATATTTGGTAGTTAAGATAGGAACACTGCATACTACAATGTCACTGAGAGGCACTGTTGTAGCATATTAGTGCATAGATTTGAAAACTTTGGCAGAAGCAGGCCAATATGTGTAACAGATGTCAGTGTTCATGTACAAATACATGCATGTAATCGGAGCCTTTTATGACCTCATTACAAAACTGGAAATCACATTAAAAGGCGCCCACTTAAACCACCTCAAATTTGAGTCAAACATCAGACATTATATGTCCAAACATCTGCATGTATTTAACAATCATTAAGATTTTCTCAAATTGTTTGAGTGTATCATTTCATCACAAGCCCATTTCAGTTATGTGTTCCTGGTTCTTGATGTCTACCGTGGCAGCAGTTTGTCTTACTTTCCTGTTTGCAAGGACAGCAGACTTGCTATGATCCACTTGAATCAGACTATGACTCATTTGCTCTGTCTAGGCCGGGGATGAAACATGACTAAGGGGCACCATGCACAATGTGCACGTACCCTCCTCTCTGCTATCCTTTTCCCTCAACTCCAAGTTCTACATTTCCGCTCGGTTATGACTTCAAACCCCCGGAAAGTTCTTTTTTTTCCCTCAGTGCAGACAGCTTTTAATTTTCCTTCTCAGACTTGGTATGCCAGAGGTTAAAAGTGCTGTTTCAAGCAATTACATGGAAGTAAATACATGTCTGTGCTGATGGAGAGATAGAGCTTTAACAACAATAAGAAGTAAACAGTGGCCTGCGTAGCCCTCTGACTTTATACCAGCAGTCCCCAGACGCTAAACTTATCAGAGAAGCAAAGTCACCAATCTCCTACGGTTAAAAAGAACAGAAAACCCACAGATTTATTTTTCATCATGATTCAGTGCAGTGAAGCTTGGTTAATTTCAGAAGACCCACAAATAATTCTGCACATGCAACTCATTTCACAGGCTGGTGGAACAATCCTACATATGATCTGCTCCGTTTAAACCGTGCGCTCTGGCCAAGCAGTCCGCTCCATGGCATTACTCAAACTAATGAGACAAACTGTACTGTAACCTCATATTAAGAAAATAAAAGACACTTCCTCTGTTTCTTTATTTCATATAATTATTTCCACTGCCTCATTAGTCCACACGCTTCTCCCTTTGCGTAACGTCTCTGCTCTGGGCTGACTACCCCTAAAGGGATCATTTATTATGTGAGCGCAATGTCAGACAGGAGCGTTATATGACTGCAGTGCAACGAAAGATGATGCTGATGCAGTAGCTATTGAAATAATCTAACAAATTAAGCGTGATATAAGCCTAGAGGTGTAAAGGACGGCCCCCACTCCACGGCAACTTGAAGTAAACTTTTCCTTTACATTACTTTAGATTGTAGAGTCAGCATGTGGTTTTCATTTCCAGAGCTGGCTGTACTTTGTCCTCTGTGACCTCTATGTGGTTCATCATGGTGCACACATGGAACATATTCTTTGGTGTCGAACATGCAGCATGGAGAAATGCTCCACTTGCAACACCTTCCAAACGCTCATTCTGCCTTTATAATACTAAAGGGCATCTACAGGTCCAGTGTACATCTTTCTCGCTATGACGTGAGTTTGGTTTTTGTGTGTGGTCTGCCGGGCAGGACAAGAACAAGCTTTTAGATTACGAACATACTTTAAATTCTTCAACATCAACAGTATCAAGGGTGAGTGAGGGTGAATCAGTCCCACCTGGTTGTGAAGCCTCCGAGCTGTTAGGTGGAGCTGTGGATTCAGGGCTTGCTGCTGCGTACAGATCTGAAAAGATACCAAGAAAGGCAGGAGATGAATCTTAATCTTGTTCACTGTTTTTTTTCTTTAGCTTTTATTGGCAAAAATATCACAGGTTAAATTTCATTATGCACACTACTTGAATAAACTGGTGAAGTATATATATATATATATATATATATATATATGTGTGGTCCCGTGCAGACCTAAGTTTTATGTAGGAATCTGGTTATTAGTTCAATCTACATTTTGCCAATGCGTAAATATAAAGTAAAAAGACAGTATTGGGTTCAGTGGTAGTTTTAAAGATTTGTAACATCAGGGATGTAGACTTTCATGCAGAACAGCTTGACTCACTTTGATAAAAAGAACTAAAAATTTAAGACTATTTAATGTCTTTTGAGGCCTAATATTTATAAGGATAAGATGACCTGCTGACACCCGGCACTGAAACCAAAATCTAAATAGATTAAAGCAGCAAATCTGATGGCTGACTATCTAAATCACAGAGAAACCAAATGACTGTATGCTTGAACATAAATGAAAACATGAGACATGGAACCACTGTATACCTGCCAGCTGTTATTACTGATATCTATAGATACGACACATGTTGAACAGAGGTGCTCTGTCAGACCTGCGGCTTCATCCTGAGGGTTCTCGGTTATTTTGATGTCTAGAAACTGTGCGGTGTCACAGCCTTCAGCTTCTTCTCGACTCTCCTCTGTGGCAGCTTTGCTTCCTGTAGGTTTATTGTTCAGTGAAGGCAGTTTCTCATCTGAACCTAGGAGGAAATAAATAAATCAGACATTGGAATTTCCTCTAACTAATAATCTCTGTTAATAAAGCTGGAGTAAGTATACTGTGAACACTCTGTAGACATTATTTATGGCGTTCCTTGTGATGGATGTGTGCTCCAGTAATGTTAGTCACCTTGCTCGCCACAGTCAGGTGAGCCTCCAGTCAGCTCGTACAGGTCTTTGTGTCTAGTTTCACGCAGAATATCGAGAAATTTTGAAAACCATCCTGGCCGACCTCTCACGATTCTCCTCAAAAGTTCACTGGCTCCACTCGCGCGTCCTTTGTTTGTTGTTGTGGCTTCAATCTGGATCAAGAGCACAATAACTGGAGTAGACTGGTTATGCAACAAGAGTGAAGCGCAGGGCCCTGCAAAGTAGTTGTATGCATTTGTCTGCCATCTTGTGGTCAAAGAACGCAAACACATCTTTTGGGACTAAAGTTTCAGTTTGATCAGAATCAAAAGGCTCAACAGTAAGTTGAGTAGTGATAAATATAAAATAAACAGTGTTTATAAAGAATGATGAGATAATAAACGATGTATACATTGAAATTTAGAGTGTGCAGGTGTTTATGTTGACAGTGACAGTGAGGGATGAATGTACACAGGCGAGGTGAACTGGCAAAAAGTACACAAAATGTATGTTTTGACAAGTCATGCTGAGGTGCTGATCTGTTCCAAATGAAACACGGTACTCACTATCTCAGCGTCAGCGGAGGTCAGCAGGTCTTGGGACCGGCAGTGGAGACACACTTCTTCAGTCTTCATGTCCACTAGGCTGGGAGACAGCAGCTGAATGAGCTTAACACAGCAGTCATTCTCTGCCTCCACCTCAGGTGATGGCAGGTTGGCCTGAACGACGTCCGCTGCGTACACACAACCTGATTGCAACAAAGCGTCCACAAACGCCCTGAACCAGCCGGGTCTGTGCGGCTTCTTGATGACTGCGCTAATGAGCAGGTCCGCTGCCGCAGCGTTGCCGTCGCTCGCCTCTTTTTGTCTGATCCGCTCGATCTGGTCGGTGTCGACAAAATTGATATAATTCAGAACCTGCTGCACCACAATAAGCTCTCGCAGCCTCGGCCTAAAGTCCTCAATGAGACACACGTTGACCTCGTCCTCAGCTGCCATCGTGACCCGTCTGATAGATAACACTGGGAACACGGTTCGACAGTCGGAGTTAAAGAGCTGCCGGCAGCAAAAACAGATGTTTCACTTTGTTGGGAAATTCAACTCTTTCACTTTCGTTTCTCCAAGTCGAAACTCAAACGGAATGAAAACTGGCCACTAGGTGTCAGTCTTTGAACAGAGTAGGAAGGTTTTCTGCACGTACAGCAAGGCCTGCAAACACCTCATGGAACTGAGCTGTTTTCTCTTGTTAAACGTTTCTTATAATCGAGCAGTTTGTATAAAGGTGCTGCATTTGTGCATCTTTATATCAGTGTAATACTATTATCAGATTCTTTTAGGAAATTTATTAAGAGGTGAATAGAAGCACATTTAGTTCAAGGTCCCACACACCCATCAGATAGATAGATAGATAGATAGATAGATAGATAGATAGATAGATAGATAGATAGATAGATAGATAGATACTTTATTCATACCCAAGGGAAATTCACTCACACACTGTTTGATTGACTCCTCCTTCACTCTCACACTGCATCTGTAAAGGCGGGACAGCTGTCACCTTTACCATGTTATTTTGATTTACTTGAGTATTTTCATTTGGTGCAACTTTACATGAGTAGAAATACTCCACGGAGAGGGAAAATCTCACACCACGACATTTCTCGACAATTCTATGTTCTAGTAACTTTTCAGATTGAGACATAACAAGCTGAAGACTCATGAAAAATGATGTATTGCTATGAACACTCAGGCAGTAGTCAGACATGGATCCATAGAATACTATACAAAGACTAATTTATATTCTCTTTCCATCAGACTGGTATGCCGCATTATTCTCTCAATTCATACAACAGCATAGTTTTATTCCAGTGGTGGTGATTATTGTGAGGTTAGCACATGATCGAGGCCACAGCTACAAACATCTGTGCTCTCTGACAACAGCTCACTGCCCAAGCCCACCCAACTGCTGCTGCTAACAACAGTAATAAAGTATGGACAGTACAATCCATTGACCCCTGGCCTTTTATCGTCTGCTCATCCCAAGCTCCCTGGCTGATTCATCACATCTCCCTTATTCTGCATACTGTACAAGTAACAACAGTATTTCCATTTTTTATACGGCAATACGGACATAAAAAATCCAGAGACTCTACTATAAGTGTGTTTTTGTTTATTGCTCCCACAGCTTCAAAACAAACATATGCTCTACTGTTTTCGAAAGAGTTTCTCATATAAGTTACTCAGTTTAAAAAAAATACATTTTTTTTTCTTTTTTACATCTGGCAATAAGATGTCTTTATTTTCTAACAATTCTCTAACAACATTTTAACTTTATTGTACATTGCCAACAAAAACAGTACAGGGAAACGATATGAATCGTTGATGGTTAGTTATACATGAAGATGCTGACTTAGCATTTGGATTGGTTGTATAGGCACAAGACCCTCTCTGGGGCCTGCTTATGCGCAAGTGCTAACTTTCTATGTGTTCCCCAATCCCCCCTTCACCAACCCACCCTCTAAGTGCATCCTAAAAGAGACAAGTATGCTGACATCATTTATATTGTAATGTGCTACTTTGGGCTTATAAGCAGTGCAAAACAGTAAATATATATAAATAAAATGCATGCACTGCCTTGTAGAAATACCTACATCATACTTGTTTGTCAGAGGCCTAGCTCTGGGATAACAGCATGTCATGATATCAGCCTGGACAAACATGTACAGTGTATTCTGTTGGCTTTAGGTTGTAGAGTAGGTGCACGTCAGTGACAGTATAATAATGCACATTGTTTAAAGAAAAGACTACAGTATTCTTGATACTGTACTGTATATTGCAGTGCAATTGTCCATAACCCCTGAGTCACACTTCAGAGAAGACAGGCATACAACGAAGGATAAGAAAACTGTTCTCACACCTCTGTAATAATGCTGTATTACACTATTAGCTGCAGAAAATATTTTGTATAATCAGTTCAAATGCAGGCTCAGGCCCTGGTAGAATCTGTATATGTGTCACACACAGGCTTTAGACTCTAAAAGGCTCTAACAGCAATGACCAGGTTCATCAGGCAAGTGTCCCAGCAGAAGACATTTGTTGTATGTGTTTCCACCTCATGGCCTTGTCAGTGCCCCAGAGTCAGATGCTATGCAGAGATTTCAGTGACTGGAGGAATGGCTGTGTCATCATTTTCCTCACGCTTTAGGTACGCATACCTGTATGATAGCCATGAGGACACAAAGCAGTGCAGGGCCCTAGCTTTGGCTCACATTCTTGCCTCTGAGTTTCAGGTTTTGCTTGCAAACCACCTGAACAAGCCCTGGTGACAGTGGCAGGCAGCCGTCAGGTGGCGTTTAGAATCTTCCCTGAATCTGCCTCGATCTCTACTCACCCATTGCACGGACTGGGGCATCAGAAGCTGAGTGATCGATTGCGTTGCTGTGTCTCCAGGGCTACTTTGGCAGTACTGTAGCTGCTCTCTGTTAACACTGAGCTTGTGAGATAACTTTTCCCTCTTAAGACTGCAGGAATGACAGGGTGGGAAAAGGCTTGAAAGAGTTGTTGGCAAATTCCTGTCCAAACAAATGGTCACTGTTAACTATACAAAAGGAATTTCAGACTTCTATTAGTCGATGGACAGGAGTTTTCCTGGCAGTGTTTGTCCTGGAACTCCAGGTCTCTGTTATGTACAGTGGGATGACCTATTTGTGTGGCCATTTACTTCCACCTCTCTCTTTCTCTCTGCACAGCAATACCCCAGTGAAGGGTGGGTGGCTTCTGATTGTCACCTTGTGACTTGATTTACATAAGTCCTTGTTTTTAGTCTCTTCCTGGGTCTTTGACAAGCATGCTCAGCACCCACAGGTACCTTGTCTGGTGATGTTGAGGAGCAGTAGGCTTGAGTCATACTGTGCATGCCCTTCCTGGATTGTTTCGCCATCTTCCATCTGCTGCGTAGACTGGTGAGCGGTGGAGGCTGTGGTCTGGATTTTGTGGAGTCAGACTAATCCCAGGTCTGCAAAAGTAACCCACCAGATGTGATGCATTGATGCCTGGAGTAGTGGACTTGTCTAGCTTAAGGTTTGTCAGCCATACTTAACAAGTAATGATAGAGAGGTTGTCATGCCTTTTTTCTATGATCTATGAATAAAATTGTGAACGTAGTTCGACTGGTGCACTGAGACCCAATTTGCAAACAGTAGGACAGAGATGGTGTTCATTATGGCTGTCTGTAGGCTTGCGCCCACTCAGTCCAGCCCAGTGTGTGTTGGGACATAAAATGTTGCACAAGAGGCACAAGAAGGGTTTCAGAGCCCATTAGAGTACAAAGCCTGGCTTAGACCAAAAGTTCTGTGTTGTAGTGCTCATTTTATCACAACCAGCATCCCTGCTGACTTAGCGGAGTTGAGTTAAGAAGCTGTAGACTTAGGGTTCTCCTTGTGGTTAAATAGGTTGTCCTGATTGGTTGGAACATCTACATATAGATTTTTGAGTGTGAATATGTCAACATGACGATGCTAAAAGAGTCCATCAGAGGGCTTCTGTGTTGATAGAACTACTGTTACAATGTGTAACCATTGCTAGTACAATGAGAACTGCAGAAAGCAGTTTGTTAATGCATTGTTACCTGCAGCAAACAGTATTTTATCCACATGCATAAGGAACAAAGAAACAAAAAAACATCTTACCTCTATAACCAAGCCATTGCAAATGAACAATGCAGACGTCTGTGCCTGCATACTGATGAAAAGCAGCTACTTAGTAATTACAGCATTACAACCCAGGTATTAGAACACTATGCTGCCACAGGGTTTATGGCCTTGGAAACTCTGGGTCTGAGACAGGTCTATGGAGTCCAGTGGTATTGAGGTTGGAGTCAGAAGGGGATGGAGAGGAAGAGGAGGAGGAGGTGGAAGAGGTTTCAGTTGGAAGAAGGATCAATGCTGACTGTTGATGCCCTGTGATTTGCTGCTGCTGCTGCTGTTGTTGTGGCTCTGCATGTCTTTGTACAAGCAACGCTGTAAGGCTGTCCTCGACGGGTGCGTTCACGTTAGCCAAACTCGCCAGGGAGTCTTTGGATTCCTGAATGGTCCTCTCCAGTTTGAGGCTGGGGCCCTAAAAGAAGAGTGACAGAATATATACAACTTAATTGCCTGTGATGGGGTAAATGGACATCTATTTATATTTTGTTTCAAAATTCAGTATTTTGTAGTAAAAAAAAAGTTCAAAATTGGATCAATCTGAAGTTGTAATTGCGAGAAGAAAGCAATTATTATAATATTGAAACAGTAAATAAAATAAATTAAGTACAAAAATCCAAAAGTCACTCTCTTGCCTCCAACTAGTTCAGACTGTAGCAGCTACACTTCTTACTGGTTTTAACAGACGACATCACATGCTCCACTCGCTCCCTGTTCAATTGATTTTAAGATTTTACTGATCACTTTTAAAGCATGTCTGGGTGTGTCCCCAAGCTACATAGAAATCCTGACCCCATTCTGGACAGTTTGTTGACTTCTGAGTATCCTGCTTATTATTATTATTATTATTATTATTATTATTATTATTATTATTATTATTATTATTATTAACAATATTTCACATTACTACTTTTAGCCTGTATTGACTCCCATATCGGTGAGGTCATCCAGACAGTTCAGATGGTGACAATGGCTCAATGATTCTTTCCTGTGATTGTCCAGACTTTCTGGCAAATGCTGTGGCAGACAAACCAATCAATCAAAACATTCAGCAGTAACAGTGTGAAGCAGGTAGCAGCAAAGCATTATGGAACAGTGGGAGCTTGTCAGATTACACAGACCGCCTCATTGTCACTGATGACTTGGTGAGAATGTGATTGGTGATTGTAAAAACCAGCTGATGCACGACTCATGTGCAAAAATAGCAACAATAACATAGTCTGTACCTCCTAAACCCCCCTTACTTGAGTTCCTGTATGGCTGAAGAAATGTGTTGCAGTCAGAGCAACTGGCTGAACCTTCACAGCAGGTCTGTGATAGTCTGGACTGGCAGTCACAGTGCTGTAGGCTGGAGGACCCAGCGTTGGCTGTCTTTGCAGCAGCTGCAGGATGGTGTGAATATCTGACATCAGCTGAGACTCCAGCCTGAAAAAGAACAAGAAAAAAAAAACAAAAAAAAAACATGGTATGAGACAGACAAGAAGAACTGAATGCATAATTCTGACAAGTCTGATTATGTAATGGCTGAAAACACACTCATTTGTGCTTCACTGAGCACTAGATGGAGCTTGTGCTCCTCGGTGGACAAATGAAGAGACGCTAAAGGCACGGAAACAAACGCTGCCAGGGTAGTAGACAAAAGACGCTGCTCCTGCTAGGAGTGATAATGAGCTTTGTGCGGGAGGTGTGAATTCAGCGTTTACTGTGGAAATGACTGCATCACACTCATTCGGTCAATCTAATTATGAGTAGATTTCATCCAAGCTCTATATTTAGGGCATCAGGCAAAATTGGGTAATGCTGAATAACGTTTTAATTACCTGTATTCCTTCTAATATACAGACATTGTCAAATTCGTTATGTTCTTGGTTTATTATGCTGCTGTATTGTAGAGAGGCAGCATTTGTTTACTAGGAAATGACTGATGAGGGACAAGGTAAAAGCAGTCGCATAGAAGACTTTATTGCAGGTGCAGCAAACTGAATTTTTCTTGGCTATTTATGTGGATTTGTTGAAGAGAATGCTGCACCAACATTTTTTTTCCTGTCATATCCTTTCAGACAAGTCAAAGCCACAGAAACACAAAATGACAGAGAAGTGCTGCTCATCCTGCAGCCAGCTAGCATTAGGGGGGAAAAACAAGGTCAGGTAGAGTGCAGTGGATAAAATGTCTTATTTGTGCTAAATAAAATGAGCCAGGCTGGTATTTCAGGCTGCTGTCTCTCATTCTCTGTGATAATTCCAGCTAAAAATACCACCTGCTGTTCATTTGTGTGTCTATTTCAGACGGCCTGCAAGCTGCAGGTGTGTTGTTTAAAGTATGGCCAGTGTGGTTGTCCTCTACAGAAAATAATGAGGCTAAAATGCAAAGTGTTCTTTCTGGAAAGGCAGTAGAAATGCTAATTTATTGTTTAGTTAGAGAGTGGGTTTTCTTCCAAAGATGATTCAGAAATAGTTTGTTCTCTGTCCTACTCTGCAAAATCGCACAAACAAACCTTTTGTACCAATCCATTCTCAAGTTTGATATGTTCCGGTTCTGCAGTGGTACATCCTGCTTCCAGTAGATCCAGCCGCCCACTCTGAGTCCGACAACAGCTTCTGCCAGCTAGTTGCCTTCCTCCACCTACTCATGTACATTGGCAATTGAACTACACATTACCAGTGATCGCGGTGGGAAGTGTAGCTTACTTTTAACAGTGTGGGAGGTGACAACTTTAAAGAATAAAGCACTTCATAATCATTAAGTCCCCAACTGAAAATGCAATGGTAGGATAATTAATAAGAATAAGCAAAATTTAATTGTGTTAACTTCCTCATTAAAATGCAATGCCCAAAATAATGCTTCTGCAAATTTCTGCACAGACCTGCCTGATTTTCAACCATTTATTTGATTTGTAATGATCCCTGCACACAATGTGCGCTGCTTTTTATACACAGACAGTGCAGACAAGGTGCTGGGCACATGCAGCCCTTTTTTATTCTATCTAGAGACATACTAATATTAGTACTCAGCTATTTACAAAAATAAGCAACCTTTAGAAGACATGAGCTGAACACAGAAGTTTTAATAATAATAAAAGATAATAATATAATTAAAGCTCCTGTGAGTAAAAAGTGAAAATTTGTGATGATTTTTACACATCAGATTTCGATTTGGGATAGCTGTTTTGGAGGTGAGTGAGCAATGGGGTCACCTTATATTTATATTGAATTTAACCCCATATCACACAGTTTCACTTTTTTAAACCCCCTTAAGTAGAGTCAAAGCTAGAAATATGATCTTTATTCCACTCTGCCCGGCAGTATTACACAGTACACATGTTTGTTATCGTTTGTATCTTTGGTAACTCCCCACACATTTTAAATAAAATGCTTGTGGGTTTGAACAACAAACAACACAGAGATTCAGTGTAAAATAGATTACATTATTAAAACCAAGAGCAAACTGAACTGCATAGGGGCATTGCAGGCACATGACTCCAGATTAACACTGCCTACTGGCTCTTCCCGTCATAGCTGATGGAGTTTACAGTGCATAAATACACAATACAGGTGCAGCTATTTGTGTAGGCCTAAGTCCATCCAGGTGAAGACAACAAATGCACAATCCACTTCGTCAAAAGAATGGCTTTGAGCGTGAAATTTCAGTCCTTGAGCCGGTCACCGTGTTTTGTTTTTAACAAGTGGAGTTTGAAAAAGTCAGTGTTGAGATATTTGCACGTATCTAAAAACCTGCTGACATCAAAGTCTTTCAAAATGTTTAGTAGTAGGTGTATTCTTTCTCTTCCCACCAGAAATATGGGCCTTTCTTTCATGCATGCATCTCTATCCCAGTCTTGCAAACTGTTAGCTGCGCAATGCACAGAGCTGACCGTAAAAATACAAGAGGCCATGTGTCGTAAAACCCCAGTTGGGACACATATTCCAAATGCACTGTGCACATGTCCATAGAATGCTCCTAAAGCCTGAATAATATTATCATGTCCAACACATCTTAAGTGGAAAATGCTCCATTCAGAAGAAAAAGACTAACTCAGAAAATCCAACCAGAATATGGTGTTTAAATGATCTGTATCAAATCTGGAAAATTGTCAAATTCGGAATAACAGTTAAACATAGTCAGTGTGTCCTAACAGCAAGTGTAGCTTGTGGCCATGGAAGACAAACAGTATGATGCAATTTCAACCAGTGAGTTATCAGACTCAGATTTATTTGTAACCTTTATTTATTCAGGGGCGTTTCACTGCAGGAATGATCACACTCACACCGTCACACGGTTCACACATGGAAGATACTCAGTGCAGCCACAGTCTCACCTGATGGCCACCGAGCTGCTCTACTGGAGCAGCCGGGGTTAAGGGCCCTGCTCAAGGGCACCTCAGTGGTGGTAATGAGCGACCTTCCAGTCACAAGCTCGCAATCGCTGCCTAATGATACAGCTATGAAAACACTTTCTGTGCCTTAGAATAGTATCACTTTTATCATAAACTGGTTTATAAGCTGGTAAAATTCACATTGTGGGGTGAGAGTCTGCTGACTCTAGAAATACGTACCTGTTTAGGTGCTCTTGAAGCTGACCTAAGCGCTGCTCCACCTCTCCATACGTGATTTCGCTGGCAGAGTTATCGTCCTCTCTCAGCTGATGGAACTGTGCTGACTCATCCAGGAAGTCCGCAGGCTTCTTACAGGCCCATTTATCACAGCACAGATCTGGAGAGCCAAACCAACACGCATGCTTTACATCCTCACATGTGGGTCAAAGCAACGTCATCACTGAACAAACCCCCCCTCACTAAAATAGAATGTAATTAATCTCTACATGAGAGCTGCATGTAGGTTCTTTGTTGTAATTTATCAAGCCCCTTGTACCGGCAGATTTGCTAATGCAGTGTTTTCTCGCAGCAAACTAACTATTGTTATCTCTCCTGGGCACATGTTAGCGCTCAGCTTGCGGTCCAGTGATATGTGTTGAGCCTCTTTTGTGATTTTAAACACAGAGATGATTCCCTCTGTGATTACACTATCTGCTGCAGCAGTCTGTGCAGGTGCGTTTGCACTGCTACAATGATTCGTACAGATATGAGGATCATTGTTGGCTTTTGTTTGTGCCTTTACCGTGCATGGCACTTACCTTTGCCCTCGTGCTGCCTTATTTTCTGTATCCCTCCAGCAGCAGAGATTAACAATAGCTTCAGTCTGTCACTCAGTTTTTCCTCCACATCTCCAAATGTCTGTCTTGTACTACTTGGCTTGCCAGACTTGTCAGTTGGGTGTGCTGTGCCCATACAAAATCCGATTTCTATATCAGGTTATTGCAGTCAGTCATTGTAGCGTATTTTAGATCTCTGAGCCAGACTCCTCAGGGAATATGAATTTGGAATTTCCACTCCTGTTTCTGTTTTATTGGAACGACTAAGTCTGCAGATCAAGCATGTTGGCATCGTAAAAGACGCTATTCATTATTGCAAATCTATGCATTTAAAGCCTGTTAGCCTTATGAGGGGGTTATCATTTTTGTTATCATTTTTGTTTCTACTACTATTTTGTATTATGTATTGACAGTCTTATCTGGGTTTGTGTCACAGCACTATCAACCAAACCACACCAAAGACCTCAGAAACTGCAAGAGAACTGAATCAGGTCTCTCTTACATGTATGCCTGCGTCAAAGCTGTGCGTCAACAGTGGTAAAATATGAAGCTCTGCACTGCAGTATCCATGGGCTAAAAACTGTCTTTATGAAGCTTGTAATGTTTGGCCTTTATTGACTGTATAAAATAATTGGATGCTAATTATAGTAAGCTATTGATGTGATTCAGCTCAACCATTGCATTTTCCCATTTTTTTTCTCCTTAATTTGGAACGGCTAATGTCCCATTACTGTGCTGCTTGTCACTTCTAATCTAAACCAACATTAGCACTATGTGAAAAAGCAGCCTTCTCATTCATTTCAATGAGACCGCTGCACTGGCCAATCAAATATAAGCGAGCGCACATTCCTGGTTGGTTATTCAGTGATGTGAACAGTGTACTTCTACCATTTCCTTTAAACTTTTGTGAGACAGAATAATTGTCTGTTTTGAAGTGAAATGGACCTCATGGGTCTATAAATCAACCCAGCCTCGGAGGCGCGGGAAGATCTCAAGTACCTCCGCACATTTACTGTTGCAGCAACAGGGACATGATCCCACACTGGCTTCCCACTGCCACAGTTATGTTTTTGCCCACGAAGGAACCCCACGCAACATTTCTTTAAGAGTCCTTGTCAAAACAGTGATATGTAACTTATAATTCATGAGTAAAGCAAAACACATTACCTTCAAAAGAGGGTCTCCTCTCCAAGTTGTCTCTGACAACAAGATTTGAGTCCAGGACTGTGGCACTGGGTGTAGAGGGACCTAGGACTTCTGTAGATCTCTTTAGGCACGAGTTAGACTCCCTCTCTCTCCCCACGTCTCTAACCGCTTCCTTGTTTTCCTCTGGAGAACAGCAATCAACAGCAGTCAGTGGAATAACACTCTACTGTATTCCACATGGAATAGATACTCTCGGGGAGCACCGCTCAGAGAACAATAACAAAGAACAAATTTGCAACCACAAAGCATGTGGAAAGAGGACCTGTGCTGTGTCTCTACTTACCTTTAGACAGATCTGGCGTGAAGGAGATCCGTCTTTTAGTGCTCTTTGTGGCCTCACCATTGGACTCACAGTCTTGGGAGCCTGAGGGCTGCAAAAATGTGAGAAATTGATTCATTAATGGAATTAGTGGTCAATATTTATTCATTCTGAACTGCTAGAAGAATGATAAAATCTAATACAACCAACTAAATTCCAAAATACATTGTCTTTGTACTGTTTTCAAGTTTTCAATTATATGTTTAAAAGAATTAGCAAATGATTACATTCTGTTTTATTTATGCTTTATACAGCGTCCCAGTGTTTTTGGACTTGGTTGCAGTTTAAAGTATCATTTTGAAAGCCCATAGTCATAGTGAATACATTTTAAACAGCAGGTCCCATGACTGCAGTGATATACAGTATATACTGCCTACCTTTACAGACTCATCTCTGAGGTTGAAGGTGAGCTCCAGGTTGTTGAAGAAGTAGTCAGCAAACTCGGGGTACATGTCTATCACCTCCAGCAGATCTTCCCTCTGAATGGTGCTCAGGTCGCAGTAACTCAGAGCTCGCACGTCAGCATTGGACTTCCCAGGCTTGGCAAATGGATGGATCATTTCTCCAAAGATGTCATTTTTTCCTGGTATCAGCACACACAGAGACAATAAATCGACTTGCGAAGGTTCACCAGCATAGGGCAAAAATGTCGAGTCTCCCAGCAATGACTTTACAAGTAGGCATGCACATTTCAGAGAAGGATTTATGTCACGATTTCTATGGTGACTCCACTATCACACTGCTCCTGAGGCTCTCACTAAAGGGCACCAGACGTGTTTGTTTTTGTGGGTAATAAAAATCAAACAGAGATACTCTCCCGAGGCCTGTGCATCAGTTGTCTTTCTATCTTTGATCCATTATTTACACTGAGGAATAACTGCTAACTCAAAGCAACTTTGAAGTGGAGGGAAAGGAGGCTTAGATTGTGATTGACACACTTGTGCACTTCAAAGGAAAGAAATGTGTGGATAATGGCTATCACATAATGAAGCCAGCTCTTCAGCAAACCTCTTCAGCCATGAAATTCAAGTCATGAAATCTACCATAGGCTTAGTTTTCAAACTGGGGAACAGAAGCTGAAATAAGGATTCATTTGCAAAGAACTGACTCCAGGTCTGGTTTAAAGGTTGTGATGCAAAAACCTCTTTGTTGGTGCCCGGGTTCACTTAATGCCAACACTGTAAGCAGGGGTTCGGGAGAAAGAGATATGATATGTTGGCAGCCAGCGTGCCTTTCACAGCATGCACCGGACACCTTTCTGCCACAGAGAGCAGCCTCACACAGAGTGCTGTAGCTCTCCCCCACGTAGCACAAGGATTTGAGTGGTTAGATTTAGTCATTAGCATGGACAGTAGTGCGAGAGACTAATTCCTCACCTGTGGAACAATGCTCGTAACCTTGTTGACCTCGGCATCATTACAAGAGGAAAATGCTTTAGCGCTACCGGCTGACTGCTACCTTGTTAGAGGCCGGGGCCGTTTGGTAGACAACACTCAAGTTTTTGCAAACAAATTGCAGCCAAATGGTGCTGATGGAGCCTTATGTTTGTATCAAATATAAATGGGCTGATCCATGAGATCAGTGACGTTTCCGGTGTGTTTGTTAATAATGGGTTTTGTGTGATGCAGCAGCTTTTGCTAAGCTTAAACCCCATTCTGTCAGGTGCAGCTTTGGAGAGCATTCATCTCATGAATAATGGCAAGTTTAATCCAGGCTTGGCCTGTAGCACCTGGTTGTGGTTCACCCATGAAGAAAAAGATAAATATTATTCTAGTAAGAGTAATGAGTATTCAGTATCACTATATTACTAAAGCCAAATATTATTAATAAATTTCAAGCTGGCAATTATTTATTTCGTCATTTTACTCTTTTACTGCCCTTTTTTTTAATAATCATTATTTTCCAGTTTTAACTCATTTTCCTGTGCTGTCAAAAAAGTGGCAGCTATTTCACAGTGTTCTTTGAAGACGCCAAACAACCTTTCATGGAGTAATTTAATAGAAATGTCAGCGTTAACCTGCCACATGAACAGCCCTGTTGCGCAGAGGACAGGAATGGGGGGGCGGCAGGCACACCTTGCCTTTCTTGTCAAAATGTGTGAACATGATGTGGTTTGGCTGCTGTAATGACTTGAAAATTATTCGCTCAAGGACTCACATTATAACAGTTAATTCTTTGATGTGCACACAAGTCACGCTGCGTTTCTTTGTAGGTATCGCTGTGTTAAAATAATCCGTGCCCACTGGGAGGCTGCACTGCCTATCCCTCTCTGAGCTTGTGACAGCAGCATCGCCACATTTTTGGAAATATCAAGCATCCTGGGCAGAGTGGAGGTTAGCTCGATCAATAATTCAAATGTTTCAATCAATCAGAACAAACTACATAATTAATATCTTTCACCAAAAGTCAACAGTGAACACCCGTGTTTTTGATTACGGGCAAAGTCTGTGTTTCCTGGCTATTCAAACACATATTTTCACAAAAAAAAACAAACAAAAAAACAAAAAACATACCAAATACTTTTGTGACTGCTTCCTCTTTGACTACAAACAAAAGGCAAAATCCTTGCATACTGATAGGACGGACAATAGATTTGCCAGAAAAACCACACTGTGGTCAGAACAACACGACTTTGAAACAGCATTTCCTTTTTCGAGATCAGAACAAAGGTTTTGTCTCCGTCTCAACAGATTTGACGCTGACATTCAACACACAATCGGCTGAGAGATCTTGGGCACAATAGGGAGGTGACTTTTACAGTTGATCACACTTTACTGTGATAGGTGGAGGTTTTGAGAAGAGCAGAGCCTGTTGCTACATCCATGATACCAATGATGGACACTGGCAAAAAGGTCAAACAAAAAACAATCTGTCTTGGCTGAAAGAGATAAAAAAAAAGAAAGAAAAAAAACAGTCTCTTACTAATTTAGCATATATAACTCAAAATTGGACTTTATGATACTTTACATGATCAGTGTTGTGCAAGTTAAAGAAAACATTAATTAGTGACGGTTGCTTGTTATTTGTCAAAAGTAACTGAATTACTTTACCAGTTACTGTATGTAAAAGTAATTAGTTACTTGGGAAAGTAGCATTTGCATTACTATTAAATGTCCACTTCAATTTTCTAATTAATGCACACATACAGTGGCTATATTATTTTACTGTTGCTGTGGCACAGTGTGGGACAAGACAATTGTCAAATTCAATCTATTATCATACTCGATATTGCTGCAGGGATAGGAGTTATTAATACCACCACACCACCAGAGGGCAGCAACTACCAGTCGTCCTACCTGTAAGCCATCTTGTCTTATCTTGGTTAGACAGTTGGATTTGGAATAACATGCACACGATGCCAGATGTACGTGTTAAGCGAGCTTTGCTACAGTAGTTCTAAAATAATTATATTAATGAACTCAAGTTTCTTCAGTTTATATTAGAAACATTACAACCACAAGGAATAAAAGCAAGCGCACATTGGCACCATCAGGTCAGGTGACGTTTGCTCATATACCGAATATCAAGGGAAGAGATTTTCCACCATTTTTCACATAAGACAAAAGTAGCGAATAAAAAGCCCATTTAAATTTCAGTAAATTTAATCGCGTTACGTAAGTTACATTTTTAGTTACCACCAAAAGCAGTGAAATTACTCCTGCTTCCATTGCTTCGTACACCGCACATAATCAACAAGAGATTATACTTACCCAGGATGGCTACAACAATGTCATCTTTCAGGATCTCAATAGAACCACGGGACAGGAAGTAGAGAGCGGTGAGCACATCACCGCTGTGGACCAGAGTGTCTCCAGGAGGGGCATGAGTGGTTTTGAAATGCATGGCCAAGGCCCTCAGGCAGCCTTTGGTGGCTCCTTGGAATGCTTTGCAGTTGTGAAGAAGATTCCTGTTGAGATGAAGGCAGATATCTGCCTGCAGGCACTCAGGAAAACCTTTTAACACCTGTGATGCAGACAAAAATCCGTGAGTAAAACGGCCAGCGTATTGGTTTCATAGCCTCAAACTGCCGCATTTAGATAATTGTTGTGCGACCTGGTGGAAGCTGTGAGCAGCAAATGTGTTAAGATGAATGTGCTGTTACTAAGAGAAGCTGTTATTAAGCTTGACAATTCCACAGAGATGAGGACATCAGATGATAGCAAACACGTTACAGAGTCCTTGACTGTTAAACACAGTCAGATGCATATACATCACATCTTCAGCGAAGCTCAAACGCAACAGAGCAGACACTATGATGTTTCTCCATTGAGATGCATTCATAAAAATTATACAGAGATGCAACAAATGCTGATTTTGGGGGATTTTCATAACAAATGTAGGATGTAAAAATAACTGCCACCTGGATTTATGTAACCGCCCCCTGAGCTAAACGCACAGCACAAAGCCTGCACAGTTCTGGCTTTGTCTCTTTCTTCTCTTGAACAGGTAACACATAATATCAAAGGGAGGAGGAAGGTATATTGTTTGATAAATGCAAGCTATAACGACGCCACTGTTTTTTATACCCTAAATCCATTAGTTTGTAGGAGCCAGGTCTTAAACTCAGAATTCTGATATTAAAGTGGAAAAACAAAACTCAGACCAGAAACCACATTTAATAATCACGACTTCTGTGCTTTATCCCACTCCTTCATAGCATATGTGGCATATTATATGGTTATGTAATTTCATCATTACAAGTTCATAATATGCTAATTAAAACAACCCTTTGAGGTGGGTGGCTCTATATATCATCCATGTATGCAGGTATGTATGGAATGCTTTAATTAATCAAGTCTTTCATTTAATCCTGGCTTATTTCCATATATGCTTAACTTTTGTTGCTTGAATTGATGAAAAACTGAAAAGCAGTATTCACCAAAAAACATAAAATTACCTGGGAATGAAATCCTGCAGGAAACCTTTCACTGTTATAATCTCAAACTTGGGACAGTTACAAGATATTTACTTGAACACAAAACTAATAAACAAGCAGAACACACAAATTAACACATTTTTTTTGGTCAGGCACAGCAGTACTATTTCTATTTTCAGTGCATGCTCTTAGTTTTACACTCACACACTTTGCTCTGAAATATGATTTCTTTGCTTTGAGATATAAAACTATGCTGTAACTTAACCTAATAAACCGAAACAGTGCTGAAATGGAATGGAAATAACAAGAAATAAAAATATGAATATGTACCTCCTGCTCTTACCAATGAAGAGATGTTAATCCAGATGAAAAGCAGACAAGAGAAAGAAAGCTCTTTTTAGAATCATGCTTATAGTATTTCAGTGATTATTCATTGAGATGGTTCATTATGGCAGACATCCTATCCAGTTACAGTTGCAGGTAGATGACGGCGGTGATGTTTTTTATTTACCGTGTTCATATCGATGCCATTGGTGTAGGTCCAGGAGTGCTGGAAGTACTCCTCCAGCCTTTGCCTCAGTGGGTTTGGAATCTGGTGAAAGCGTATGAACTCCTTGACCCGTAACATTTGAGCATGATAGCGGGCCGTACCCGAGTACAACCTCTGGATGATGGCAGAGACGTTTCCAAAAATACTGGCATACATAAGGGCTGAAATCGAGACAACGATCAATAAATGAGGTGAGCTGCATTCGACAGACTGCTTTGCATGTTTATTGCCTTTTCCCACAGAGGCACTTGAACTTGATCGAATGCTGTGACAAACACAGACAATCTGTTGTCTGGGATTGCTTCAAAAGAAGTTTGTGCCTTAAATCATTTCAAGTGCTGTGGCAGATAAAAACAGAATAGAGGTATGCTAAAAGAAAAGAAAAAGATATAACATACTCACAGCCAATCAACATGACGCAGATGGAAAAGATCTTCTCTGAGTTGGTGTTTGGGGAAACATTTCCAAAGCCCACGCTGGTCAGACTGCTGAAGGTGAAGTAAAGTGCTGTGACATACTTGTCCTTGATAGAGGGACCAGAGCTTGGATCGCTGTAGTTGTATCGCTTTCCAATGGACACGCCCAGATTGTCCAGCCAGCCGATCTTGTGCTCCAAGTAGGGCTTCTCCACATTGCCGATGGCATACCATATACAGGCGAGCCAGTGGGCAATGAGGGCGAAGATGCACATGAGCAGCATGAGGACGGCAGCACCGTACTCAGAGTAGCGGTCCAGCTTCCTGGCTACACGCACCAATCGCAGGAGCCTCGCTGTCTTCAACAGGCCAATCAGAGTGGTAGTCTAAACAAAACGTACGGTTTGAATGTTAATGTATAAACTGAAAACTCTGTGACAGTATTATAATACAAGAACATACATCTCGTTTTACTATTGGACTTTTTCGTGCAATTCTCTCCTCAAGAATCGATCGTATTTGTTGCATATCTTCCACGGCCATGTGCTCTGATGTGTTCTCTTTGTTAACAACAAATCTAAACTTGTGACAAACCACGAGTGTCACTTCAAAAACTGACCTAATGGCTGCATTGTGGCAACTCCCCACAGTTCTTTGGTCAAAGGCAAATGAACACAGAAGTGAAGACAGCAGCAGTCCACCGATAAATCCTCATTTATTCAACACCGAACAGGCAGCAACACTCACACAGTGGCTCCCTGGGAGTTTGTTGCTGCTTCTGTGTCATCAAGGCAGGTTTTAGCAACACTAACCGCCATTCCCATTAGCATGGCCATTTATCTACCTGACAATTACTGAATGACCTTTGAAAATGAAGTCAATGTCTGCACACGAGAGAGACTCTCCTTCCTAACCACTCGGTTAGGGTTGTGTTTAATCTTGATTTTCTTAAGACAAATGAAAAACAAAACCTACCTGACAGTTTGTTTCTTTACAGAATGAAGTTGTTTAAATGAGAGTTTCACCATTTTTGAATCCATATGTTATTAAGCATTACCACTCAAAGCACAACCACACCAGCAGGTTCATTTTGGAGAGACTAACATCTCCACAACACTTTCTAACAGGGTTTTTCTTCAAATGTTCTTTCAAAAATGCACCAGTCTTTTTATTGTGCTTTATGAACACTATATCTCTTGGTTACGATGGTGTCATGAGCTGGAATTTGTGCAAAGCAGAGTTAATAAAACCTGATTGAAAGCATGGTTTGCAACCATCTTTTTCAGTATAACTGACCATATACTGTGAGCTTTCTGCTTTTTATGAGCTGGCGTATTTCTATCTGGTTTGCTGACACCAAACATGTTGAATATCTAGGCTGAAGCATAAACATAACAATTGGGTCTTTTTGTCCTGGACAACTTGCTGAACGTCTAAAAGCATTTTATTCTGATTTCTTTGCTGCTTAGCACTGCTGCTTTGCAAAAAAAGGGTCTGGGGTTCGAGTCCACTGTTTGACTGCTGCCTTTCTGTGTAGGATTTGCATATTGGAAATGTCAGTGTGAGTATTTTTATCTGTTGGTATGTTGGCCCTTTATTTGAATTTAAAGGCCCACACTGACATAAATGTGAGGTATATTCTGTATGTATGTACAGAATTCGATGGACAATTAGTATTTTGTGTGCTTCTCAACTGATACTAATACAGGCTTGTTTTACTGCTGGCTTTACAAATGTCACTCATCTACCAACACTGGAGAAAAACTAATTAGAAACAGTCAGCATGAAACATGAATAACAAAATAATAATTTGGCCTTTAAAAACTCATATCGGTTAAACCTACAAGCACATTGCAGTGTACAATCTAATGAAAGTTCAATTAAGTCTCAGATGTACCTGCACAAGCAATTATGTAACACTGCTGCACAGCCCCCCCCCCCCACTCTCTAATGTTTAGGGGGTTCAACTTAGGACAAAGGACTCAACTTCTTTCCCACCACATCCACAGTGAAATAGCTTGAAGCAAATCTTTTGTTTTTCTGACTACAATTATTATGATGATTAACAAAACACTGCATGGTGCCAATTTTGCATAATGCCTCTCACAGTATGTTCAATCTTCTGGCAAGATTAAGCTGTTTTGAAAGCAACAAGACATTGATTGAAATTTATTTCAAATGTATTCCCTGCTCTAATCAAATGGTTTATTTAAGCGCTTGTAGGTTAAAACCGTCTTGTTGAGCTGCTAAATTAAATGAGCCTTGTGAAAACCATCTGCCACTGTCTCAGTTGCTTTTATTTTCTGAATGAGAATGCCGTTGAGCAGGACTTTGCGTGCTCAGTCTGAAAATTATGAACACCAAGCTGGAAAGCTATAAATGCAAGTGAAGTATCGGCACGTTATCAAGGCATATGACGTCCTATTTATAGACCTGAAAGGGAAATGACTAGTTTTCCCCTTCAGTTAATTTTTTAAATGAAAATCAGTAGATTCAGACTGAAATATGTTTTACAACTTATTGTGCAAATTTGCTGATTTGTTATTTGTTAAACCGTCTTGTGAGAGAAACAAATGTCCATTTGCTTTTTGATTTTTTGTCATTCACTGAACTGACTCAGCAGCAGCAGCAGCAGCAGTGGTGGAAAAGATGATTATGGTTTATAATCAGGAGCTTTCCTGGTGTAATGGAGTGCCTACAAAGCACGATAAAGCACTGAAGTGGATCCAGAGCCTGAGGGGACATATCCTACCAACAAACAAGCCAGCAGGCCTGGCAGCCAGCCTACCAATGGCCATCTCACATCTGCATGTAAGCTGTGCACACAGCCCTGTTGGCCTGCTCCTCACATAAATGCATCATTGATTGCCATTTGGTAAGCCATTAATCCGTGTAAATGGATTCTAGAATGAGGACCATTCAAAAAAAAAAAAAAAAGAAAAAGAAAAAAAGAAAAAAAAAAACCAAACAAACATGCAATTTAAAGTAATCCTTTCAGAGCCGAGACAGAAAGATTCAGGCTTTAAGTAGTGGCCCAGGGGCACAAGTCTGGACTTAGTAAATGGATAACAGTGCAAGCATGGCTGGGTTGATGTGCAGTAAAGCTCCCTGGGAGAAAAAAAAAACAGGTAAAAAAAAAACTATATGCATTAGAGATAACATACCTCATCTGATCCTGAGCCAAAGATGAGAAGGTCAAAGGGGATTGCCGCCACCATGTCTATAAGGAACCAGCCTTTAAAGTAGTGGATTGCTATCTTGGCTGGATCGCTGACCACCTCCTCATTCTGGTTTACATAAGTGGTCCTGAAGTTTATGAGGATGTCAATGATGAACATGATGTCCACAATTAAATCCACTACATTAAGAGGGTTGCAGGAGTATCCGCATTCACGCCTCTTGTGCTCCCCTTGGTCATTGAGAAGAAAAGCAGCAGAGTAGGGAGTTAGGATCGCAGTGTAGATGACCAGCAGCAGGATCAGCCAGTCCCACACAGCTTTGAAGGGGCTGTAGTGGAGGATGGTGAACTTGTCAATGCGGGTCGTCTGGAGTTTGTACTCTGGTAGCACGTCAGCTCCGAGTGACAGGACCTGTTGAGACAGGGTCGGAGCAGTGAGGGAAACCAGCTGATGACACCGCTCCGTAGGATCACTGATAATGTGAAACCATAATTCACTTTCTAAATTGACGTTGATAGTGTTTGAGGTACAAAAAAACCCTCAATCTGTTCATTGATCACCCTGAAGATACCTTCAAGTACTTAATTCATATGATAATTATTGCTGAAGCCCACAGGTAATTTCACAGACTTCAAGGATTGATTTGACAGCAATGGTAACACAATAATGTAAGTGCTCTGCAGTCAAACAGTATTAGGTACAGGCAGTCACTCTAGTATGACAAGTAGATTGCCTGTGTCCTGGCACCATGAATAATGTGACTGCCACATTTGCAAGAGGTCCATTCTGTTAGAACAGCTGTCTTAACTTGTACTGATATATATTTTTATACATATATTTTGGTAAGCAAACATTTGTTTTAATTTCCCCATATGAATGAACTCTAGACTGGATGGTAAATTATTCAGCGTGCTCTGGAAGGCCAAACTACTGTCCCCTGTTTTTTTTTTTTTTTTTTTCTTTTGGCTTAATAAGCAGTGGCAGACAAAGAGAGAGGGCTCTCCTATGGCAGAATATAGTGCAGGAGTGAGGATGAGGGCAGCAGGTCTGTCTATTCATTTGAGCACATTCCCCTATCTTCAACACATGAATTATAGATTTCCCCATGCTAGCAGTCAGGAAGCAGATGCAGTGTTCACGTCTCAGCGGTGTCTCAAAACTAAAAACAGTAGGGAGGGAGGGAGGGAGTGAATTTAATCATGATAATGGCTTATCTTAATTTATGAAAGAGAAATCTCTGTTGAAAGAAGTTTAAATATAAGGTTTCTGGACCTCTAGTGAGCGTGGTTGTTACTAACATTGCTCTACAGTACTAGCTGAATTTAATTTCTGTGCTTATTTCTACCCAGAGTATAAAAAAGAAAACCTTTGTCAGAATGGTTCAAGTTATCCGACAAATATAGCCTATGTATTTTGATTTTCTACTTAATGCAATCAGACGAAACGTAGGCATTCATTAATGTGCGACAACTGCATGCACTCTTCGCTGTCCTTGACGAGCTGGCATCAGCTGTGCTACTGGACTTGTCAACAGGCTATTCTGCCACCAGACAGCCCTTGTTTCAGCCATATGACAGGAAGTGTTGGTCCTGCTGCATTGTCCTTGAGCAAGAAACTGAATCCCTACAGAAGTGTTATGAACCTGCATCTGGGCTTGGAAGTAAAAAGATGAATTTCGTTGATGAGGGATCAGTGGAATGTCCTTTCTCTCCCTTTCTGAAACACTTGATGAATTTACTTGATAAATTTCAACCTTTTTACTTGATGAATTTCAACCTTTTTCTCTTAAATACCATCACGCCTTTCTCAATGCCCGATTACCCCATCACTCTTGTCCTCTATGTCACTGCTCCCTTGTTGACCTGGGTATGCTGCAGTAGTCATGTGAATAAACAGGATCAGCAGCTACTGTTTTTTACCTGGCAGGTTGCAACATGTGCTGTATATCAATGTATCACACTATTCTGCAACCCTCCCTGGAGATGCCCCCAACCAATGACTGTAGTCAGAGTCACTAGTGCAGTGCCAAATATATTATTCCTTTGCCAGCTTCCCACCCACAAACACCACCAACTGTTTTCTTTGAAATGCAGAATCAAGGGTTACTGAGAATTGAACCTCAGGTCTTGTGATGGTGGCTGAGATTTTTGCCTCGGTGCCACCTACATGAGTATGCATGTTGAAAATATCCACTGCAGATCGGCTACTAGCAAAATTATGAATCAAAAGATTCTGCAAGCACAGTTTCCCGACTCACCTGTGTGACTTTCTCTGTGACATTGTGAGTTCTGTCTTTGACCTTCGGTGCTATGATGGTTGTGTCAGATGTTGGCGGAGAATGAGTCTTCTTATCGGTCCCCTCAGAGAAGTTGAGTGCAATCAGAGGGATCTTGTTGATGGTGCTATACTTGTTGATGTTAGAATCAGAGGTAGAGCCGAGCAGGCTGGACTTCACGTGATTAAAAGGGCCTGGTGGTTTAGAACAAATAGCAGACACCTTAGTACCCTCGCTAAACTTATTTTATCTTGGGTAACTTGACTAAAATCGGCTGTTAATCGTACATAATATTTCAAATAGATTCACTGATAGGAGTTGAAGGTTAAGAGCTAAGGGAGTTACAATTCGTACTTTTGTGTTTTAGGCATTACGCTCACATGACAGTGATACACAGCGCTCTGTACACTGTAGATATACTGATGTAGCCAGCTGTGCACTCTACAATACTTGGATAATGGAGGAGCTATGGCGAATATTTATCTACTTTGTCTGCAAATCTGCTGCAGCTCATATGTCGTTGAGAATAAGGTCAAGTACTGAGAACCTTGAATAAGAACCAATTACAAATTTAGGGGAACTGATGATTCAAAGACAAAAGATTCAATTGAACGTAATCTTAAAAGCAAAGTTTTGACCTACGGTGCTTCTGTTTTCATCACTTGTTATGCATGCATCACTGCAAATGTGTTAATAGATGCTGGAATGGAGAAAGTGCATCTCTTGCTAAAATCATTGTATAGGAAATTTCATGTGTGGCAGCAGAGAGCTGCTGAGTAAAGAGCGTTTCTGTAACGCAATGCATTTGTGTAGGGTTTTCCCACAGATACCGTGTGCATGATGGCTAGCGCAGCTTTGAAGAAGAGCCAGTTAGCAGACCCGCTATGCTATCACATAACACAAGCATACACACATGCAGGTTAATCTAAAAGCAATGCTTTGATTAGCATATGATGAGAGCAGATATGAGGCTAATAGTGTCATGTCAATATGATTTCATAGTATGCTGATGTGACAAAATCACTTCATTGATGTAAGTGTACAACCATTTAACAGAGTTAAGTGCAGTAAGCCTCAATTTGTGTGGATCTGTGAAGAGCATTTATGCTGATTGCTTTGCTTGAAAGTCATACTCCAAAAAAGCACAGAGCAATGAAATCATGGTCAGAAATACTTGATTACCTCTGACATGGCTACCATTGTCTAAAGGCAGCATTTTGTGGACAGAGCAAATAAAGAAGAAACATTTCAACAAACCTATACACATTTGAGAAAAGATGTTAAGATCAAAATGAGAGTAAAGTTAATAAAACAAGAACGCTGTCTGTTAAATATTACTTTTGAAGTCCAAATCTATAATTGTGTACATTGCCTTGTTGACCCCAGAGTTACATAGTTAATGCTGGTTGGCTCTCCAATGCAAACTCATTTAATGTGATGGCTGGGCCAGTGGGGCGCTGTACACTAATCACAGATTGGAGTAATAAGATATGCTCAGAGGAGATACTCTTGTAAATACCTTCACTTGTATGGCGATCCCTGAATACGCCTTTGGAATTGGAGTAGCCTTCAATTTCATGGACGGATGAGGCTCGCCTCATGCTGTTGATGCTGCCTCTGGGGAAAGTGTTTGACAGGGTGGTAGAGGTCTGCAGCTCTGTCTGGTACAGCTTCTCCCAGGGGAGTTTGGGGGATGAATGGTCAAGTGGTTCAGGACCGATGCTAGCCTGGGAAGAGTGGTGGCTTGAGCCTATGAGGCCATGCGTGTCATTGGCCTCAATGGGACTGCAAAGGCTCTTGGTAGGTGAGGGGAAGTTCTGAAGGGCCACTGAGTCCTCATTGTCTTTGGGTGAGTCCACCATCACAGCATCTGGGTCCTCTTGTGGAAGAGATTGCTTGTTGGTGTTCATTAGGCTCAAAGCAGCCTGGCGGAAGCGGAAGAATCTGCTCCTCCCTTAAAATTGACATAAAATGTCCAAAATTTTAGGTTTAGTCTGCTGAAAACATATGAAGGAAAATGGAAAATAAAATAAAATGTAAAAATTTGGGCTCAGGTATCTCAAATGTGCAGGCCTCTGTGGACTTTTTCAGATTAATCTGTTGTAAGATTTCTATACCGTATTTGTTCCCAGAAGAACAAGGAAGACAGAATTTCTACAACAATGTCTGCAATGAAGCTCTCTTAATGAACAAAGCTGTGTTCAGCTCAACATAATATATGTTAAACAATAAAAGATCAGTGCACTAAACCATGAAAATGAAGACAAATCAAAAGAGATTTGGTTTTGCCATGGTGCAACATATCTCCATATCTCACTGCCCACAAGCATTAGACAGAGAGCAAATTGCACCATTGATCTATCAAGCCTCATTGATTTGAGGCAGGAGCGCAGTTTTTGTACCGAAGCCACATTTTCAGAATGGACACAGTAGCAGAGGTTAATGACCTCTGGGGACAGAGTGAAAGTTTTGGCTCATTAACAATAGAAAGTGAAAGTGAACCCTGCCTCACTCATGAGGCACCCATCCCTCAGCACCCTCCTTACATAACATCATTGCCATCTGTTTCCATTCCCTGGTCTAATGTGCTGATGTTACAACTATAGCAGCTTACAATAGAGTCGTGACACTCAACAAGTTTCCTGGAGAGGGACCCGATGACATGCTGAGCTGAGATATGGACAACCTTCCTGTCTGCAGTGAGACTGCATCACGTGTACTGTTGCTTTGGCTGAATGCTTGTATAATACCCATAATACGTATTTTAGGGTTAGGGATCTGGGTCTTTTCCCAATATTTCTTGACTAAAAACCTGCAAAAGAGAGATTCCCAATGGCCTCAGCCGTACTTTGTGTCAACTGCTAATTAGCAAATGCTAGCATTGTAAAACATTCAACTAAGATAGTGAACACAGCTAATATTATAACTGCCCAACATCAGCACAGTAGCACTGACATTGTGAGCATGTTAGCATGCTGACATTAGCATTTAGCTCAAAGTACCACTGCTGTTGACTCAGACATTTTTAAAGTGAAGGGGGCAATCGTGCTTATAATCAAAGCTTCAGTAAAACTTGAATTTCTAAACTTGTTAAGTGAGTAAAAATGCATTCCACATATGTGAGGAAGAGATATATTCACATGTAGGCTACCTTGTTTTAGTCTCGAAGACATGTCATTGCTCGCTTGATTCAATTTCTATTTCAAATTTTTGTCTTCATTCAAATTTTCACATTGTGTCCTCAAAGAAGCGTCTCTTATTGTTGTTTGTACGTAGGTATACTGCTGAAACTTGATCTGAGGATTTGGCTCTCCCATATTGAGCTTGCTCACTGGTTGTTGTCTCGCTGATGTATGGATCTGCTTCCTGCTCGAACTGGATTGTTGTGCTTATTTTTGGGTTTATTTTCATTAGAGTGGATGGGTGTCTGCCTTAGTGTGTTGCTGGCTTTGAAAAACAAGGATTCTGTGTTTATTGGAGGACATTCCCTCCATGTATAGAATGATTATATCATCAAATCTATGCATGTTGGTGTGGAGTTTTCACCATATGTTGCAGCTATTTTGACAAAAGCCTTTTAAAGCTGTCCTGAAAAAGCTTATCATCAGCTCACAGTGCTGTCCTGACGTCTCTTCCGAGGTGCTTTCAAACCAATTCACACCTTAATTCAGGGGACTGATGACTCACACAGGACTGTTATGTGATCTGAACAACCTATACGTGGCATAAATGACTGTCTCGTGACTTTTCATTCTGAAAGATTTTACCTACTTTGGGACTCCCTACTCGTGAGCAGACTGATTAAATCTCTTGGTGCTGAAATGTCTTCAAGAATGAGTTTAAATAACTTTGGGACTCCCTACTCGTGAACAGACTGATTAAATCTCTTGGTGCTGAAATGTCTTCAAGAATAAGGCAGCTCTAATTCCAATTAAGTATCTCTTAATACCCTTTCACTTGCATTATATTTGTTACGGCACATTTTCCAGCTCAGTGTGAAGGGGTGAGGATGAGGATCAGTCCTCTGCTTGTACTCTGCTGAAAAAATGGTGGATTGCTGCCCTTTGAACTGTGAGTGAGTTGCTGCTTCAAGGGAAGGAGCTCAAGTACCTTGAGGTCTTCTCAAACGGGGGTAAGATGTTAGATGGATGCGACATTAGCAGCAGCATGGACTTTTGTATCGGACTGCTGTGCTGAAGAAGCAGAACAGAGCCTGAAGGCGAAGATCTTGATTTACGAGTTGAATTATATTCTGTCCCTCAGCTACGCTCATGAGCTGTGGGTAGTGTTCAAGTCAGCGAGATTGCGGATACAAGCAGCCAGCATGATTTTCCTTCACAGGTTGTCTGGTCTGGGGTAGGAAGAGGAAAGAGCTTGCAGTGGACCTGCTCTCTATTCAAAGAAAGAAGGCTCTATTTGAAAGTTCATTCATTCTAATTGAGTTTCGTCACTCAGTAGAACTCAAAGAGAGTAAGCATAGTGATGGCGAACCTTTACAGTTGAACTTCTGAGTGAAATACTGTATTGCACAATGCATCATATGCACCCAGTTGTACACGGAACAGTAAAACTCTGTGCACTGAGCAGTGTTTCTCTCTGCTGGGTAATTTCTAACTATTGTCTCTGGTGTTGGACCTTGAAGGCATGTTGAGGTTGCTGAATGGTGTGTTCTAGATGGCAGCTCAGGGAAAGAGGGATTGCTCTCTTCCAGGCTCAATATTGTGCTGGTTGACACCTGCAGGATTATTGCCTGCTGTCAGCACCGGATCATAATTAGCCCCCCAATGTCCCAAAATCACTTTTCACAGGCTGCTACACTAAAACTTACGGTTAGATACGAATGTCTTCCCTGATCATTTCAGGTGAAATGCCAAAAAAGGGAGAAAGCAGTTTGAAAGCAGTGATGTATCAAGGTACTTCCTCTGCCAAGGGGATGGTTCTTTCATTCTCCTTTAAAAGCCCATTAACCGGAAAGGACTTTTCATTTGCTGTTAAATGTGCCTATCTGTCATACACATCTGAAGTAATATAGAATACGTGGTGTGGAAACAATCAATATGAAAGACAAAAATATTAGTATCAGTCTTTAAAACCCCAGTTATAGCATAAAATTACATTTTAACACCCTGCTGTTATCTAAGGGCTGCCCACAGACAAAGACAATGGTAAGGTCATCCTTTAAGTGTGATGTGTGCATGTAGTCAAGACTTGTTCTAATGTAAAGTCACATCATATGTTTATCTGCCCCATCTACCCACAGATCCCCCTGCTGAAGCGCTGTCACAAGCAATCAGCTCTGATTAGCAATGCTAGCAACGGACACAGGCACTCAACTCACACACGTGCATGCACGCGCGCACACTCATATGCATGGACGCGCTGAAAAACACACACACACACACACACACACACACACACACACACACACACACACACACACACACACACACACGGCAACAGCACGAGCCGGATGCCAGTGCCTTGGAGGAATTCATGCTGAGTGAAGTGGATCGCTGAGCTCCGGTCAGAGAAGAGATGCTGAGTGCCTCCAATCAGAGAGGAGCTGGAATGTCTCATTGACATTTACACCTATACTGACACACATCCAAATAAAAGATGAGGGTGCGGTACATGCATGCATGTACAGGCTGCTCTTTCAAAAGACATAAAACAGGCAGAACGATTAAGAATTAAACACATTCAGCAGGGTTATATAAGCAGGCCACTCACACTGTTTTGTCCTGGCAAACTAAATAATGCACACTTTTTTTTGGAATAATAGATGCTGGCAACATGATTGGATTACACTGAGAATTTGAGACAATCAAATTCTCTAGTGCACAATTATTGTCTAACAGATACAGAGGGCTTTTTTAATGAATTATCTCATTTACAGCCATCCACTTATGCAACACCCCTCTGCTAAAGGAATTATGTGTTTGGAGCCATCTCACAAAATGTACACAGGTTCACTGACAATAAAGACAAGAAATGTGACCAATGAATGACAGATGCATCATTTTTCGATGCGGCATCACGCCATCATTTTTTAGCTTTTGGTGGTGAGAAAATACTGGTGTGGGGTCAGTTATCAGAGAGAAAAAGAAATACCATGACAACAAAAACAAAAATAAGTCCCATTTCTGTTATACTTTTTTACTCCATTGATATTTTAGGTACTTTTACAGTATATCATAGTAAGGACAGAACTGTATATCAAATACTCACTTTGATCTGACTTTGTAGGAGACGTTGGGCTTATCTTCTCCGTGGAGTTGTCACTCTCCTCATCCACCACATAATCAAAATTTAAGATAAACATCATCACCACGCCCTCCTCATTCTTCACTGGGATTATGTGAGTGTTACACTGAAAGTCAGACCCTGGAAGAGAGACAAAGTGTCAGTGCCAAAAGAAAGAGACGCATACATTATCCTTCAGCCTGTCATCTCTGAAAGATGTCTGACCTGAACCTACAGAGAAAACATTTATGTGCGAGACACTGTGCAGATTTTTTATTTAGAATGTTAAATAAAGAGAAATCTAAAAATGACTAACACCTCCCTCTGGTTTCTCATGAATGCTGGGAAAACAGACGAGAAGTGGATTCGATTTAAAGGTCAGCGCTTGCATGTCAGAGCAAAGTTGAGATAAAATAAGTAAGCCCAGGGGTTACACAAAGTATATGTGTGTGTCCATGTGTGCCGCACGCCTATTTAAGCCCATATAGATGTGCCACATGTATTTTAACGAGCAATACAATGTGGGCTTGGACAAATATGATGCAAAAGCCACAGTATGGTGCAGATAGCCGGGTTTAGCAGAATAGATCAAACAGGCGGGACAGATTACAGCCAATTTAGAGGATTGCGATGTGCTCATAGGAATAATGACTAGAGGATCGTGTGAAGCGGTGGAGCAGAAAACAATCTGTGATCTAAACTTATTCTGGAGCCCAGAATATCTCAATTTCTCAACTGCATCGGTTATTTGCTGTGTTAGTGAAAGCTACTCAGGGCCTGTGGGCACAACTGCCCACCAATAAAACTGTCTACTCACTGGACCCTAAACAACAACAACATAATAGCTACTATAAAGCTATAGGGTGACTTACAATATCACAGTGGCCATCTCTGCTATGGGATTAAACTGCCTTGACAGCCTTTTCTATTATGTCTGAAATGACTCCAATTTTGAACACATAATCAAAAAATCTGCATTACAGATATTAAAAAAAATGTACTTAACATGTTTTAGAGAATATATCAAAAGCGGTGTTTATCATCTGGGCAATAGAATCAAAAGACCTACGACTAACTGTCCCTTTGTCTCTCCGTGTAGGTCTGTCTGTCCTTCTGTCTTGTAGTGCTGCTTCTACTCACAGAGGACACATATTACCAGTGTTCACTGTAATCTCCGCAGGGCTCACAGACACCCTGCCAGCAGCATTCATTAGCAGTAGACTTGCTGTCTGACTAAATATAACAAGCACGGTCTGCCTCAACATGCCAGAGTTCTGTTGGAAGGATTTCTGCATCAAAAGTCCCAGAAGTCATGCCGCATTGTTACCACTGGCAATATGATAATGTGATTTGAATACAATGGAAAACATCAAAAATGTACAGAATTGGAGAATTCGGGTAGAATTCAGTGTTTAAGCAGTGTCATGTGAGGGGATGGGAGTATATAGCACTGCATGCTTGCGTGTGTGCTGTATGTGGATAATAAAACCAGCAGGGGGAGGGGGGCTGGAAACTCCACACCCATCTTGTCTGGTGTCATGTGTGTATGTTTTAAAGTAGAAGAGCAGTGCTTAGAGAGCTGGAGAACTGCGAGTCCTCCCCCAGAAAATCCCCTTTTCATAAAAAGCACTTTCCTGCATTTCCCAGAAAGCCTCCACTTAATTCTACAGTGTCCCTTCCATAAAAGGGAACATTTTTTGGTTTTGACTGTGATGTGTTTGATTTAACAGTATGCTCATTTTCAACAGTCGAGGAGAAACGAGGCGAGTGAGGTTCAGTATCGACTTTTAATTATCTGATAAATCCTGCAGGAATTAAACTTGTTAGTTATAAATCCTTAAAAAATGAATTGCCTCCAAAAACGAACACTTACTGATGTTATTTTTGGGACATTTTTCCTTGATTCAAAAGTGGACACTGGCGCGGTGACAGACTGATTTCTAATGCCAGATTTCAAACCACATATTCATTATTGTTTTTCAACCAAAATGATTTCCAACAAATCCTGTTGTTCTTGTGAGAGAGTAATATATCGAGAAATGTCCATTGAGCCATACCTCCACCTTTCTACTGAGCCACGGATAAGCAGATTATATATATGTGTTACAGTATACTGTATTTATAGTAGTTTTCCAAATGCAATGTAGTTGAAAATGATGAAATGTTAAGCTGCGTGTACTCCGAGCATTTCTCCTCCTTATGATGCAGTTGTGCCCTTTGCTTCACGGTTTCTAACTTGGTTAAATTTTGCTCCCTGTCAGGGGTTTTTCCACAGTTTTCTGAGTAGAGCAATAACATGTGAATTATATATAGCATAAGGAGATCCCTGCTACATGGTTGCACGCTCACATTAAATTAAATATTTTCATTCGCTTTAGCACATTTTTTTTTCATTATGGAGCTTTTTACACAGTGTAAGCATTGTGTGCAACCCCGTTATCAGCTGCCAATGAGGCCGATGTGCACATTTGCGAAGTAATGCAAAATAAATGAAGCTCTAAAATCCCCTTCTGACAAAGGAGAGAACAGAAGTAATACATTGAATATCTATACTGGTTGATACCAGCAGAGGTCTACTGTACGTCATTCAGAACTATAAGCTGTGTGCTGCCAAGATGGTAAATTCAGCAGAAATATTTCTGGGCTGCAGTTTACCTCACCAGATGGGAAACAATGGTCATGCTTAAAGGCTAAACCATGGGGGGTTCTTCTCATCTGGTCTCCTGCTGAATGTCACCTCTACTGAAATGGATCAAAGGAAAGCTTCTCTATAACTGCTGCGTTAAATCAGCGGACACTGTGCCATTCTCAGTTTGATCTGATGATGTGTTCTTATCACTATGCTCATTTTATAAATGGACACATTTGCCCACAGTGCTCTGACCCTGGTGAGCAAAAGGAACTTTTTGTGAATAAAACAGCTTTTCTTTCCTTCACCCACAGTCAAGCGGGAGTAAGCCATGTGATCAGCAGAGCTACTCATGACCTGAAGAAAAACGGCCTTTGTCATTGATTGGAAACAACTGCGTTATTCATCGTCTTCATGACCTCACAACAATGGCAGAGAGTCGAAGGTATTTTGGGTGGGCAAAATTATGTGAATCCAAAGATCCGATTTTCTCCCCATTATCCTTATTTAGCTAAACCTTAATCAATGGCAAAACTAATTGAAATCCACAGTATCCCATGATGTTTGTGTAAATTAGCAAGTTATTCATAGCATGCAGAACCTTGTACAAACAATGAGGCTTTTTGTGCATATTCATATTCAATAGTACAACTTACATAGCAAGATTTATGATGATAACCTAAGTCAAATATTATTACCCAACACGATGAAACCAGAACGCTTAATTTCAAGTCAAGTTCAAGCCATAGAATACTTCATGAAACAGCTGAAATCAGATTGAAAGATCTAATTTTCTAGACGTGTCATGCTACCCTCTGTTGATGGACAAATTGTCTTGGCAGACATAACTTCTCAGCTGAAGTGTCACAATGAACAAAACTGTCAGCTATGGTCTTTCCCAGATTCACTGGGAAATAATACTGGATTCAGGAAAACACATTTTTCACCAGAAAAAACAACAGAACTGCATAAAGAAGGCTGCACGTGCTCTATTTCTGCTTATGCTGCATCATTTCCTCATTTTCTTGTCTTTTCTCCGTTACCACTTGTTTCCTTAGTTTTAACTCTCTGTCTGCCAATGTTCCATTGAGCAAACATACAGACTGACAAACACGGTTAGCTACTGACGCTGGTAAAAATGCAGCGTACCGTATATGTGCTATTGAAGACTGCTAACCATTCGGGTTTAGGCTATCCAACCTCCCTATTCTCCTGCAACACTCAACTCAACACAATGCTGTCCAAACATGGCCATAGCTGCTGGACATGGTTAACATCACTGGCAGTTTGTACCAGTGAGCGTCCATTAATTCCCTGACCTTTATATAGAGTGTTTCCCTGCTAGCCAAGAAATGTTATTTACACCTGCTTGAATGAATGGACAGTGTATTAAGACTAGCTCTCTTTTCATGATGGAAATTTCATTACTCTAGATTCTATTTCCATCATCAATTATTAAAACATTGCTGCTTAATCAAGTGATCCTTTGGACACCCCTACAATGACTCACAGGTCAAGCAGAGTTGCGGTGAAACGTCTTGTGAGATGTCTTCAAGACTCATCAATATGCAGTAGTGGTGTTTATATTCATGGAGAAGTGCGAGTACCGCTATACATTTTTTCAAATCTTATTTCAAAATGAGAAGCTACTTCTTATGTGAACCCCGCTCTTTGATTGTGATGTATTGAAGCCTCTTATTAATCTGCAAAAGCTGATCTACTTCAGGGAGAAACATGAGTTGATGATTTTTGTATCTTTATACCAATGTAGTATCCACAACTGCAGCATTTAAACAGTACAGCCCCAGACCACCGCCTGGTAGTAAGTCTCATATAATGAAATCTGACATGTTTCTCGTTTAGGGCTATTCTGCTTAAGCCAATAAGCATCGTTACTGGGGCATAGCCAATCGGGACTAGGGCATGTAGGGAGAGGCCATGCAAGCTAACCCTTTGTTTAGAGTCCCTGGGCCTTGTGGCAATATCTCGCCTCAGTGAGACTGCTGTAAGCTACACAGCCTGGCCTAATTTCATCTTCAATCAGTGTCTCCAGAACCGTCAGGGATAACTAGCAGCTCAGGCTCAAACTACATTTCATTTGTGTTTATCAATTCATGATATTTTGCTCAGCGATCTTTTATTCTGTTTAAGTTCAGCGCAAATGTTGGTGCATTGAATGCAGCGGCAGAAACTGAAGTTAGCATACAGTGATTGACAAGAGAAAAACACAGACGGTATGGAGAGGAATACTAGTTTATCACCTCCAGTACAAGAATCCATGAGATAAAAATAGCCCGTGGATGAACATTCCTACCCAATGCAAACTCAGACCTGTGCTGTTATAGTGTTCAAACATCCATCTGCGCCCCCTCTCCACCAATTAACTTGCTTCGCGTTGTAATTATGGGCAGAAACGGCCGTAAACAGTCCATTATCTAATAAATATGCAAATGTTCCTGCGATGAAGCTGATATGAATGTCTCTGAGATGGAAAGTCCCTCGGCTTCTACTTGGACCAGCTGATTTCACTCGTACACGTGAAACCTGAGGAAGGCTCAGTGCGTGTTTCACCTCATACTGCGAGACACCAAAGAGGGCTGAGCGTGATGAAAAATGGATGCGCTCTTTTGGAGGGTAGTCATCCAAGTGTCCTGCAGCACACCTTGTGCACTGGAGGCACTCGGCGTCCCCCTGTCCCCTCGCTCCCCTGCCACTAAACCCTCAGCGGGGGCACGTGCGGCCCTTCAGTCCCCTCGGCGGGGTGTCACCTATGAAACCCTGCACCCACGCATACCACATGTCCCAGATCATTCAGCACGCTTAGCTAAGCTGCCGCTGTTATGAAGCCATTATCCATTTAACTTCTCTCTGCACGGTGTCAGCTTCCTTTTGTTAACACTCATTCAGGTACAAAGTATTATTACACCCCGTGGAATAGGATAGCTTTACAAAGCCATCAAGGGAAAGCATTTACCTCATTGATTATGTATCATCGTTGGAGGAAGAGTGCATGTGTGGTATCTCCTCTCACAACCCATCCTGGTTGCTCACGCAGACCAAAATGAGAGGAAAAAGGCCCTCGCGCTGAAGGCCTTCGCCGTACTCCCATGGTCCCCTTTGTTCCACTACTTTTAATTTCGAAGCATACGCATAAGCAGCTTAACTTTTTGCCTTTTCAGTGAAAAGAGCCAAAGCTTTTTTTGCTCCTGATGTCGCACGGCTCCCTTCCACAAATCCTGACATTACTTTTTTTAAGACTTGTCACTGCAGTTATTGATGGATGAGCGAAAACAAAGTACACTGCACTGTCACACTGCAATCCCTCTCAACATGGGCATTTAAGGCATGTCCACAGATCATACTTGGACCAATATTTAGAGGGGAAAATGGGGAGAAATGGATAGAGGGAATACTGGGAACACATTTCAGCCAATGCTGGTTTATTCTATGTTCTTTTTAAACATGCCTGTATGATTTGTGACGTGCAGTAGGTGTGTAGAAAATGGATGGGTTTAATACAAAGGATTAGCTGATTTGCATGAGGACTGATGACTTCAAACACTGTTAGGAGAGCAGACACTGAAAACATCCACTTTCCACCCATCAGCTTCAATCTGAAGAGCGACTTGAATCAATATGGCCACCGCTCTCAAGGATGCCATGAATCTTTCATCCCCCTATAGCAGTGGGAGCGTGTGGATTGTGTCCTCCATACCAGTTTAATGCATTTACTCTGTAAGCTGCTCATTCCCAGTCACTGCACTGTCAGCCTGACATCTTTATTCATGAGCACACGCACTCACTGTAAATTCCTCTGAGGAGTATTAAGAGTTGTGTCTTGAAGCCGTGATGCACACCGGGGAGGATTGTGAAGAGACAGAGAGCGACGATTATGTTGGAAGGTTTCTGTGGCTCTCATCCGCCACACTTAAAACATTACACAGGCACATGACATTTCGACGGAGCAGAGCACATGCGTGTAAAGATGGGAGGATGGGAAACTAAATGAAGTTCAAATCCCGCTTGTCAAGAAGCAAGCTGTTCGTACTCTCACAAACAGACTCTGGAGTGTTTTCTGTAATTGTCCTGCAGGCTTCTGAGACAATCTATTTAAACAGAACAGCAGCCGGCTCTTGATTCTTCCTGATTAGCAAAACAAGAAAAGAAAAAAAAAACCCAAAACAAAACGTCCAGGCTGATGGCTGCTGATGGTAGATTAAACATGTATCCATGGCCTAGAATCTAATCAAACTCACAATTAAAAATTAAAGCCCTGGCTCCTTATGATTAAATAAAACATTACGTCTCTTTTTTCCAGCTTTGACTCCTCATATATTGCTGTTTGTACCATGGAAGTTAGCGCAGTAAAGAATATAAGTTCAAAGAAACAATATCACAAACACTGACAGGGAAATGAAAGAAAAAAAAAAGCATGGTTTAATTGTGCTGCTCTATAAGAAGAGTACTTTTGGTCTGACTCTGTGCAGCTATGTCATGCTGACCATAAAAAGCTCATGTGAGAGCATGGCAGGAGGTGGTCAATCCGGGGATTTATGCCACTGAGCGGTAACATCATATTAATACTCTGACTCAGGATTGCTGTCTCTGCAGTGCACCATTCATACCAGAAGTAGGATTGGCCAAAAATGAATGACAAACACCAGTCTAGCATTAAAAGGAAAGCATTTTTATGCAAAGCTGGCAAAGCTGTAGCCTATCGCATGTGCAGCAATGGCACAGATTTATGGATTGATCCACTGTGGAGTAAAGCTGCTGTACACCTTTGCTGCAAACCACGACGTGGCTTAATGAATCACGGATCTTCAAATATGCACTGAGCGTATTTTAATTGAAAAGTGTAAAGCCGGAGTCAGAAAACATGAACTTTGCTCTGTCTATCCGAGCCCCGTCTCTCCTCCACCATCTCTCCCTCTGTCCATCAAAACACAAGAATCATGTTATCACCTGACATAGCACCGACTGCTTCATCCTATTTCTATCTCTTTGATAAATCCAAAACCAAGACGAGGTGCACACCACAATTTTGGCAACCAGACTTTTTTTTTGTCGCCCAGGCGCATGATGTTATGAATCAAGGCAGGTGCCAAAAAGATTCTACTGCTGTCTTTCAATGCATTCACACATGGAACTTCTGATGGTTGTATTTGACACGCTGGCTATAACCCCTCCTCTGCAATGCACACAACCAAACATTAATAGCACTTAATATAACACCATTTTCACACCACATCACCACGATCATTTTCTAATGTGTGATACGGATGGATTATATGCAGCTACTTCTTCTTTCTTAGGATAATATTCTTGTTTTGGACTGTTTTTTGTAATCATAACCCTCCTTATGTATGAGGATCAAAGTTATCAGTTCACTTTCAGCAAGTACGTGAATACCTTCAGCATAAAGCTCAAAGGAGCTATTTTAGAGCTCACTGGTTTCCTCAATCAGGGCTAATGTCTGAAGCACATATTGTAACCAAGTGGTTAGCAGCAGACTGACAGGCCACATCAGGGAGTGGACACACCGAGGAGCCGCAGTAGGTGCTTTTCTCTGGAGCCACACGTCACAAAAAGAAGCCCTTCTCGGCTTACCGGCACTCTGTGACAGCCACAATCTTGTGCCAGGACTCTGACTCACCATCCTTCCGGTAGTAGGTGATCTCCACCTTGCGCTCCTCGGAGCCAAGCACAGCCTGGGACACCTGGCTGATGGCCTCTTTGTCTGTGAGGTCACCGTGGAGGAAGTCGCAGGTGCATGGCTTCTGCATGATGTCCGGTCTGGAGAAGCCCGTCATCTCACAGAAGCCATCGTTGCAGTATATGATCGCACAGTTCTCCACCCTGGCATTGGCTATCACAAATTTCCGGTCTGCATGAAAAGAGAAAGTATGCACTTATGTATGCACGCTGACCTCAGAGCCCACGCCATGGTGTCGGCTCACAAATAAAACCAATCAGCGATGAACTTGATTAAATTCACTGGCACTGTAGAGACAAATAAGCAGCCAAATGTAAGATTGAGATTCATCTTGCAGATAATCTTATCTTTTCCAGAATTTGCATATTTTAATTAATGGTAACTACATGCATATATATACACACTGTATTCAGTTCCTGCAATATTAATGGTTTTATTCAGCAATCCTCATGTAAAAATCAATAATTTAGCCAGTCTTTTGTTTATCTTCTAAAGAAACAAAGTCATGAATTTTTTTTTCTTTTTTTCTTTTCCTTATGGGATGCACCATTTTTTATCAAAGCATAAACTTAGATTTTCAACGTGAATTTATCAAAACGTTTACTTGGCAGTATTCTCTCTCTGGCAGCAGCATTTTCACATCAAGAACATACTTACTCTGACCCTCGAATTTCCGAATTATTAATCCAAGGAATGTGTTTTGTGGCGCAACGTGACCTCTTCTTACAGGCATGTTTGTGCACAGAATATCCCACGATCTCCAGCAGAAGCGCCTTTACAAGTAAATCCCGAAGTTACAGATGTTGGCTCTTTGTGCTGCTTCCCTCACCACAGACCATACTCGACGCGAGCCCTCTCTTTCCACTTTAAATGACCTTCCCACTTCGCCGAGGAGTTCCTTTAGCCTGCTTGTATGCCCGAGCATGCAAATACCTCCTCGCCGAAACGCACGGAATCGGGGAGGATTGCTGGAGTTACATTCAGTTCGCAAAGCATTTCGCGTTGAGGATGGGTGCGATCCTGACGTCCTCTGTGGCGGTGTGTTGGGCGCATGCAGCGGACAGTGGCTGATATGCCAAAGGGAGTGACGTTGCTCCCTGGGGGCTTAGTTCCCTCCACCTCGGGTAAGAATAAGTCCCTGCCTTGTGCACCGAGACTGAGCGTTATGGAGTATACGCTCATTCGGAATTGTTTGCGCTGCAATATGCAGGTATATGACGGCACACTGTCAGTGCAGAGTGATGAAGTACAGAATACTTACAGTGTAGTGGTGCTTCCTATATGGATTCATACTATGAAAGGCTGCTTATAGCCACATTACTTCATATGTGTACGCATGCTTAAAAGCCTGTAATGTGCCACAACCTGTAATTTTACTCTACAGCTATTTTCACACAGTACAGTACTCTATCACTGATAAATTTGCTGTCACTTGTACTTTAGTTCTACTCTTCTATATTTAGTTAAGCTTTCAGTCTAAGTTCACTGATATGTATGAGTATTCTTACGCCTCTTACTAATCAATTAGCCGTTATCAAGGAATAGTGCGACTTTTTGCTGTCTTGCTCTGCCCAATAAATCACAAGTGTGAATGTGACAATTTATGGCTTTACCGCAGGCTATGAGCTGGACTATTTCTTGGTGAGGAGCAGTGGCTGGAGGAGCTAGTAGCTGGATTTTGTTGCCCATAGACAGAGCCAGGCTAGCTGTTTCCCCCCATTTCCAGTCTTTATGCTAAGCTAAGATAAGCTAAGGTATCTGGCTGTTGGTTGAAGTTTTACATTGAAGGGATAAATAAGCACCTAAAAAGTCTCATTTCTATTGTTTTAATGAGATGATTTCACATCAATTTGAATGTATTTTTTCCAACCAAAAACGTATAATAATTGATGTTAATATAATGCATATTGTTGTATAAGTACATCATATTTAAAGGCATTAAAGGAAGACGGCGATAGCAATACTGTATTTCATTTTGAAGGCAAGATTAGGTTAGCTCATACCAAACCCTAGCCCTTAGCATTTACTCATAAATAGTAAAACATCTGTTTTCAAAAGCAGGGATTTAATTCCAGTGGTGGTCCTGGGCCCCTTTCTGGGTGTTTTCAAAAAGCATTTCTTTGACCACGCTATATAAATTCAACACTGATATACCCACATATAGGCTCTACAAACTTAACAATTCTTAATACATATACTTTGATGACCTCAGATTGTTGATGGCCCAGCTTTAACCTAAGTAGGAGTCTATTGAGCCAGAACAACTGAAAACACTGTCTGTTGGTCTGCTGGGCCTTTAAGAGCCAGCGCAGGCGTTTGGCTGCCAAGAGCTCCTTAAAGTTGCTGTCCATGGTGATGAAGAGGATGATGAATTCAGGTGCTGATGGAGAACCTGATTAGATTTATATTTGGGAAATGTTGGCTGAAAATTTTCAGCACAAATCGTCTTTTTCTAAAACTGTGTAGAAAGCAGGTGCTGAAAATCTCAAGACCACTCCTTTGGGTTCAGTTCATTTTGCATCTTTTCTGCTGTGTGAAGATTCTCTGTCATCCAGGTCACACTAATCAAAGGAGGGTTGAACCAAGGGTAGCTGGACTCGGCTGTAGAAACTTGTAGACTTGACTCTCATCCTCTGGGCCTCTTCGGCTGTAATTGACCGGTACTTCATACCTCAGACAAGGTGCAAACGTTTTCAAGTTTCAGTCCAGTTGCCCTTGATTCAACCCACCTTGGACACCTGTTTTGCTGTGTGTAGCTGATGTGTTCATTGTTGTGACACTAACATGCTGAGCTGAGGCAGAAGTGTTATGTTAGGATGGTAATTTAAACTAACTATTGAGCATTCAGTCAGGGGGTTCAGGCTTGTTGTCAGTGTAGCTGTCCAACACCTGTACATGACATAAATATGAAATCCAGTATTCAGTGGTGTTTTAGCCCTGTTTTGGTCCCGTATTCACTGTTTTTGTAGTGCTGTACTGGTCCACCAACTCCTAAGAAAAATATGTACAGTAGCTTTTATTGGCTCGGCCTGTTTGCCCAAAGTAAGCACTTGTTTACTCCAGCTGTGGTGCTCGACAGGAGCATCCGTTCTCTGTATGCTGTGCTGGAATCAGCTGCCCACAGTTTTTTACGGGGGCTTGATGAACGATGACTGAACCAGAAGGTCTGGTGATCTAAAACAGAACCGCAGACTGGGCTGTTGATTCAGTGCTTTCTAGAATCACGGTCAGCCATTTTACTGGATGAATACAACAATATGTACAATATGCAACAACCTTTATCCTAAGCCCCTGACAAAATAGCAAAATCTATTTACACATACTAACCCAGACTACATGAAAGGTAAAATCTGAATATATTGAAGTGTTTCTTGACAACCGTCAACTGTTAAGTTGAATACTTAAAAAGTGTACTCACTATGTACTAGTGCACTTTCTTGAGTATACCTTTTTCCCACTTGAGGCACATTTATTCATGAAATCAGCGTATATTGTATGCTGGAGAGCTTTTATCTCTATCTTGGGTTCTCATACGTTGATGTACATGTCTACTGAACTTTCCAGAGAAGTCAGCCTGAGGTGAGTTTGACTGTGGCGCTGTCCATGGTCCTGCAGCATCAGTCTCACTGTGGGGAAAGCTGCTATACTTCTCTGATATGCAATCGCCTGCTGGCTGTCATAAAAGTATATATAAACATACAGACACACACACTTTCTCTCCAAATAATTTTTTTCCTCTCTCATTCAGGGGATTTCATGAATGGGTGCACGTAAATAAAAGTTCAGCTAATCTGGGAAGACGACAGCCCACAGCCAGGTGGTGAAAAAATGAAAATGTATGCGTAATGCAAAACCTGACTTACAGTCTAGAAACATCTGTCCCAGTATTGCAGCTCGAGCTCATCGCCCATCTGGCCAATTGAGGCTGAGAGAACACACTGAATGAACGCATAAATACAAGCATAATCGCGTCCAGAGATCATACTGTATATTTCATTAATATCAAGATGACTGGTGGATTCATTTGTACTGAACCAGTTCACACCAAACGTGATGGAGTTTTGGTGTTTTAATCTAACTGGCAGGCCAGTTCTTCATGTATCATGAACAAAAGCACTAGTGTTCATATTCATGAATCTTGGCTGGTGTGATATTTTGTTGCCTTTTTACTTTTCCTTCAGTTTTATTGGCCTACATTTAGACGATACTGTGTTATGTTCTCATGTGCCAGTATCTGTTCTCTTGTTCTGCACTACTCTTGGAAAAGAAGTTTACTTTAAAAGTCAGCTTAGATTGCACTTTTGTCACTGTTGAAGAACCACGCGAGACACTCTTGCTGCGTTTTTTCCTCCTGCACCCATAAACACAGAGCTCCCCAGGCCACAGTGCTTGGTCGGCTGTATTTTATTAAATCACTGTTGCATTAAGCCAATCTGCAGCTCGCGTCCATTACTCACGACACAGCTACAGTTGAACCTTTCAGAGGTCGACCATTACTCACAAACAATTACATTACAAAGTCATGACTCGCGTTTTTTCTGTTGCTTGTTTAGCTTAGCATCTACGCGCGCAAATTCAGCTAATTGATTGTTCATTGTACGACCTGGAGTCCAAACTATTACTTACAGTATTATGACTAATGTGAGCAATATCATTGTTGCGTGTATCTCACTTCTGGAAACATGCTTGATTAACAGTGGCACATATGCTGACTGGCAAAAGCAAAGGGTAGCAATGGGTGGGTGAGGGGTGATGCTTCCTGATAGCTGCACACAAGGGAAGCAATATCCCATCGAGGGCTGTGTGCCCTTGGGTGAAAACATAGTAGTAGTGCTTCTCTCATCTCACAATGCATCTGCACCGCACATATGAATTACACTTAAAACTTATTCTGCCAGAACTACTTTTCTGCCTCAATGTTGACTTCACTTCTAATTCTATAGCTAGCATTAGTTAGCTCTTAAAGCATTTACTATATGTGCTGAGTTTTGAGTGCTTTGTGAGTGTTAGAAGTATTCTGTATTCTGTGATGTAATGTTCAGAGGCAGCGTTAAATACTGTATCTGTGCAATTTACAGTAAAGAGGATAGAAGTTGGGATCAGCAATCTGACGAGCAGACAGCACTCCACTCATCTATGTGCAATGAAATTAAGTGAGTGAAACCTCCAACCCGTACCACGCAGGCCTTATTATGCTGATGTTAAGAGAGCATTTACTCTAATGGCATGGTACCTCATCTTCTATCTTCAAAGGGTGCAAATCAAACAAGATGCACGAATGCATTAAATCTTCCATCAATTACAGGTAGTAGCGTCTGTGACTGAGTAAGATGATGACGTTCATCACTGTGTGGCTCCAGGATTTGTGATTGGTCTGCCAGATTACAACAGTTTCAGCTTTGAGTGATCCCAAAAGGGAGGACGCACCCAGATGCAAATCTGAATGCCAGAAAACATCCATCTTCTCCCAACAAAGTGAACGTCTACCTGCTCCGGCTCACAGCTGAGCTCAACTATGTGGGAACCATAATTTCTGCCTGAGCCTCGTGTCATATCACATTACACTACATTACACTCTCAAGAAGTGAGTCACGTTTGAAAATAAATCACAGGATATGTGTTTATTTTTACACTTAAGTGCACAGCTTCTAAGGATTCCGGCACTAAAGCTTTCTGGACACTGTATGGTTGTTTTGAAGATCATGCCGCCATTCATTCATTTGGTCATTCATTCATTCATTCCACATAATCTCTGAGAATTTAGAGCAATTTGAAAAACAGCTGCAGCCACAGCAGCGTCCACTGTCCAGAGCATAATCCAGGTCTCACGGCAGTGTAGCTCTCGCTCTCTCTCTCTCTCTCTCTCTCTCTCTCTCTCTCACTCTCTCTCTCTCTCACCCTCACCCCTTCCTCTCCCTCTTCTACTGTGGCCCATACACATACACCCATGGAGCACAGTTGCACGGCTTACTCATTGTCCATATAAACCATTATGGCCCTGTCTCGGAGAATAATCCACTAGTGCAAAACACTAGAGTGCTATTGCTGCTTTTGCTGCTGCGCCCTACCCCATATGCCGTTGCACACATTCTCCACCATCTGCCATCAATGAAAAAAAAAAAAAAAAAAAAGAGAAAATAGGGCCACCCTGCACTTTTGGCTTAGTATGCGACTTCATAATATCATTTAATCTTCCAGAGGTCAGTGCTTTTTCTCTGTCACATAGGGTGAAACATTTTGAGAAAGGGTTCTTTAAAATTATATGAAAATTTGTAACGCATCAATGGTGCGTTTGGGCGCAAAGATTGTTTGCAACCAACTTGTATTGTGTACGTTTTCACTGATTTGCAGAGTCAAAAAGAATACTGCAGCATCTGTCCCCTGTGTCACCACTGCGAGGAAGCTGGTGCTCAGCGTCGCGTCAATGCAGCTGCAGTCTCTAGGCACAAGCACCATATGTTGCCACCCACAAATAGGCTACAAAGTCATCTGACAGTGAAGCGGCGTGCGTGTGACTTGCTTTGCCATTTGCCTTTGTCCAGGCTGTGACTGCTGATTCATCAAAGCCAGGCATCTCCTGTAGGTCAGCCATCCATTGTTTTTTTTTTTTTTATCAGACTGACAATGGAAGGAGAATTAGTCCTGATACATAAAGCTTATACAAATCCTGTTTATGTTTACAGATTACATACACTCTGGGTTAAAGCATCAAGAGAATAAACATATATGAGATATTGGCTCCAGTTAAAAATAATTTCTCTCAGATTACTTGAACAAAAGCTAATTAGGGTCAGAGCTGCCACAACAATCAATCATCCTCATTCATCACTCACACTTTGAAATAATTGGCAGTGCATGTAAAGCGACTTGAGGCGACGTTAAAGCGTTTAATCTTTTCCTAATGGTAGGAGTCTCCCACTGAGGTCATCGGCAGCATCGCTTTTTCCTCCAGTGCAAATGGCTCTGCGAGGCTACAGCTAAACATCATTATAGATTATTTATTCATCAGCAGTGTAATGCTAGATGACATGCAAAGGGCATCGCCACTGGATTTTTTCCCAGTAACAGTTTACCTTTATGGATAATTAAATGTCACCAATTAAAATCTGATGATGACTAAAAGAACGCCGTTCCAAATCACTTTGACGACCTTCTGATCTGAGTACCGATTAATCATTTAAGACGAAATAAACAGCAACTGTTGTATGTCTTCCGGCTACTGCCGCTACAACAGCAGCAACAAACAGAGGGAAATCTTTTCAGGTGAAACTTGAAGAGTCTTAAGTCATAAATATTTCAGAAAAGCTAGCTAATTAGCTGCATTAATACATTGATAATGATATTGAGAGCGTTTGTGTTGACGGCAGACAACGACACAAGGATGAAAAGTACAGAGATGTGTCTACTGCTGTGGACCTTCTCACTTTGATTCCTGCCGTGAGCCGATTAAATGTTGTCAGAAAAAATGGGAACATGTCTGCGATCAGAAAACGACCCCTCCAATCATCAATAGTTGGATATCAGGACGCCGTGACGCCGCCCTCCTCCTACAACATCATCAAGATGTGGAAAATCTCCAGTTGGCAAGTTTTGGGAGGAGCAGTTCAGTGCCGCTGTTGTCGAAGTGCTGGCAGGGCTCAATGGAGTGATTACCTCATTTCAGTTATCCCCTCTGTGATCAGAGGTTACCATGGAAACTGGTGTGCCCCAGTAGATGTGCCACTGCCCCTCTCCCCCTGACAATGTAGGCTACTTTTCATATAATTGTTCAGTGATGGTGATGTCCTCATTAATGTTTCCATCATACCTGAGCCCTGCTTGTCAGTACAGTGAACGCCATAATATAAAATACACTCTCGCTTTTATTTCAAGCAACAGGTTGAGCTGACTAATGCGGAAACTGCATAAACATGATTGACAGAGCTTTCAATCCGTTCAGTATAACAAAATGTCACCCTCCATGTCACCGTGTACTTGATAACAGTAGTTTGAGGGTGTGTATTTTGTTTAGACTGCAGGCGGAGAAAATCTCCATCTCTTCCTGCTCTGTCTGCTTGGCAAATCACACATGAGGGACCCTCGCTGGAGTCTGACTCCACAGCTCTGTCTCTCTGGAGGGCAGCCAAAAAAAAGTCCTTCTCCATGTTCAAGCTAACCAACACAGATGTCCTCATGCATCACGCAGAGTGCACATCTTGCACCGACCTGCATTGACCATCTAAGGGGAAATTTTTTACATTTATAAGAGACATACTTAGAAATGAATATTAAAGTAATGTTTTGAAAGCTAAGGTCCATTCTGTCATCGAGACAGGCAGCTGCATGCATGTGTTTCCACTATAGATAAATGCAGGCACCACACTAGCAAACGCATGCAGAAAACAATGACTGAATAGGAGACAAGGGACTTTGAATCTTGCTCATTTGCTTTTTGTGCCAGTGACAGCCATGGCTTTGTTTTCTGGCTGAAGTCCGTCTGTCCCATTCTCGTGAACGCAATATCTCGGGAAGGCCTTGAGGGAACTTCTTCAAATTTAGCACAAATGTCCAATTAGACTCAAGGATGAAGGGATTTGATTTTGGTGGTCAAAGGTCCCCGTGACTACACACAACACATTTTTGGCCATAACTCAAGAAATCATTGGCTAATTATAACAGAATTTTCACACAAATGTCTCAGAGGATGAAATGATGAAGTGGTGATTTTATATCAGGTCAAAGGTCACTGTGACACCGTGATGTTCTGCAGAAACTCTGGCTGTTATTCAACACCATAACTCAGGAGCAGAAGCAGAGATTGTGACCATATTTCACATTCGGTCAGATACTGATTTGTTGACATTAATCTCGGGTGTCCGCCTTCAGACTGCTGCCGGGTTGAAGATGTGTGTGAAGCATCCATGTTTTACAGTTTGGAGCTTCATTGCAGCAACAGCCATATTTTTGAAGCACTGTAGTCCACCACAAGCTCACTGGTTTTGCTGTTGTTGAGTTTCAGGTGATCGTTGTTGCACCACGTGATGAAACTCTGTGCTCGTCTGTGAAAGTAGTCCCTAAGTGCAGACGACATGTTTCTGACTGGAAATTATTCACTGGGAATACTTCACTGCAGATATTATATGGCTCGGGACAAACATGGACTTAAATGCAGCTTGACTGTTTGGTGGAGTAATACAACCACAAGGCGGTAATTCTAGTTTCCTCACAGGAGAATATTTCTATATTGCAGCAGTATAGTCTAGCTAAGCATTTTTAATGAGTATTCCCTTGATAATATACTGTACTTCTCTCTGATCTTCACTGTCATCCACTGTGGTCTCAGTAATGCAGATGTAATTATCTGTAAGTTTTGATGTCCAAGGACAGATGAGGAAGCAGTCAGGGGTGAACTCACTATAAATGTGTTAGAGGAAAGCAAGCATGGTGCAGCCTGCACTGCTTTCAGTGCATATAGTATGTTATCTTTAAGTTGAATGCAATGTGATACATATAATACACTCTAATGGAGTAGCTGTGCAATAAACACTACAGCAGCATTCAGTTGTTGGTGTGCTGGTTCAAGTCTACAGTATAATCATTTTTAAGGCAGGTGGTTTTGTGTTTAATGTTATTGGTGTTGTTTAGCAAAACCTGATCACTGTAAGCTTCACAAAGGTGGGATTTACTGCTTGTGAACTGTATTACATGGCATTGCTTTTTTGTGTTTTCGCTCTGTGTGGTGCAAGGGTTTGCGTTTCAAACAGATTAGTGTTTTATAGCATGTCAGTGGCACAAATTCAGAAACTACTTGGTCTTAGATAGGTAAGGGAGAACAGTCTGTATCTGCAGAAATATCCGCTCATGCATGGACCAGGACAAGTTTAACTCTAAATGGAATAGGTCATTCAGTGGACGTGTGCACACTGGGAGCCTGCACGTTAAATGTTAGTTGTTGGAGGTCTGGAAAGGACCTGTCCTGGTTATTTGGGACACCTTTTTCATGAAAAATACCCACCACAAGCAGTTACACTAATCACTTTGCTACAGTGGTACCCTAGAACTGACTTTGCACAACTTTGAGAGATTTATTGAAATAAAAAACTTATATTGTTCAACAATTTGTTAAAAAAAACACTAGTAAACTAAATGTTGAGTTGGCAGGAATTACAGGCCACCACATACACAGTGTGCAGCAATAAATGGCTGTGTGCTGACATCATGTGGTTAATATGGCAAGTTACATGTAAGGTTTTCAATGTGACGTCTCCTGTCCTGATTTTTATCCTGGCTCTATTTAAAACACCCACAGCACATGATGAAAGCATGTGATCTCCAAGTAAAAGTGGATGAATACACATCGTCTTCGTGAATCCCTTTCGACTCAAAGATGACATAAGAAGAAACACCAAGGCCTAAATAATGTCAGTGATGCTCAGCTGGTGCAGCGTTCTAAAAAGTATTGCGCTACATGCAGTTCTCAGTGTCAGTGAATAACTTGTATCCATCATACTCACAGTTATACTCCACTCAATATAAAATCAAACATAAATCTCTAAATGGCTGCTTCTGTTGAACTCTACAGTGGGTAAATCAAAGTGCTTCCTATGTATACACCTGCAGTGTGGAGCTTTTGTCTCCCCCTTCTGGCAAAACGATGCCATACTGTTCCAGATAAAAAATAGACAAGCATAGCAGATAGAGCGCTCAGAAGTAACTGTGTTTTTTACATGACACCTGCACCATGTTCACGAGGATGTTTGTTTGATCCTTGTCAGTGACCTGTTTCTCATTCATATTAATGAAGTGCATGCTGCATACAGGAAGTAAAATGGCGAGATGTGTGTAATTCAAACAATATTCCCAAAGACATAAAAAGCCCAAATCAATAAATCCTGCTTTACTCACAGCTGGTAGGTAATGTGGAAGCTATCATTCCTCCAAGTACAGACAGTAAGAAGTGACAATGAGCTGAGATTAGCTTGCAAACATTCTTAATCTACAGAAGATCCTGCCAAACTATCACACACGCACAGAGATTTAGAAACAAAGACAGATACACAGCTATGAAGTCATAGGCTACTGTTGATTGGTGCCATTTAAGAGAGTTTCTTCCTATGGAGTAGTGGACCTTTGTGGATTATGTGTGGTAGGCTTGTGTCAATTAGTGATCCAATTGTATATTGACATTTGAGGGGATGATTGGTTTTTCCTGTTAACGTGTTTTTTACTTACTTCATATCAGAATATCAGAGAATCTGCACCCTACTGTGCATTTAGACACGTATCTTGTGGAAAGGCATGTCCACCCCTGGAGCCACGCTAATCAGCAGGAGTGATGAGTGAATTTTAAATCATTAATTATAAACCAGTTTGCCGTCTCTTAGCTAAGAATCTGACACTCCACACCTCCATTCTCCATACGCCTGCCCACCAAAACTTAGCTCTGTGATCCATGAGAGTAGTTAACTGGTTGTGCAGGTAAAACAAGTTCAGCATTTGGGGCCAACAAGCCTACGGTAGCCTTGAGAGTTCAAGGCACTGAAACTTAAGTAAACAGCAAGTAAAAATCTTTAAAAAAAATCAAAAGTAAGCAAAATAAGAGCAGAAAACTTAATAAAATCAGTTTTTGTAGCTCAGTTATCTCACTCCTTATGTCAGGCTGAATGTTGTGTATTTATTGAGAGGTTTTCATGACAATTATTGGTGCTGTTTTTTGAAAATTATTCACTGACTTCTACCCTTGCTTCTACGCTGTTGCCACTTGTCTTGAAAAAGAGCTAGATCTTGTCCACTTCACCCAAAACTTTTAAGCGGCATAAATTCACATTAACAAACTATATCCACAATGCAAATTCATTTAGAGATCATATAAAATAAGGCCATGGATGAAAGGAACCCGGCAACATGGTACCAGCTGCAACATCTCCATGAGCTTCACACAGATCAGCAACTTGAACTCCCTGATCATCACCATCACCCCTTGATTGTTCTGAAATGGTCATTATGAAACAGGGAACAAATCTCTCAGTTAATTCTACGTACATTTCTATGAAGTAAAAACGGCATGTTCGTATATATGTCACCTAAAATAACGTACTTCTGGCACTATCAAGTATTTTTACCAGTGCAAAATATACATATGACAATACTCATCAACACTAAGCAGGATTATGTTTGCTGTGAACTCATAGTGTATCAGCTGCACTGTGTAACTGTGATCTATCGAAGCTGTGAGCGCCCTCTGCTGGCCCTTCTCATACTAGCGCAGACATACATCCACCTAAGTGTCCTCTGGACCATTGTTCTGTAATGTTCATTACAAATGTTTGGAAAATTGGGTCACATCAACAACTCTTAGTGCTTAACTGATCTCTCATCTACAGGTAAATGTTGCATTCTATGAGGTGATCAATGTCACCGCTGCAAGTAGCACACATAACAACAGCCAGTGCCTCCAGGGGACGTGTTACCAAATTAGTTTCCTTAATTTGCTTGTATTTTGTCTACTTGCATGTTTTTTCTTCAGATTATTATTGTTCCGTCTGCTCATGGAAATAGGACTGAAGTGTGTATCCTTTAGTCACCCCCCAGTCATAATTTAGTCCACTTTAAAGCCAACGTAACAGGTTCAGCTAACTCATCCTGTAACATTTTGGTCTGATGTGGTTTGGAAATATCTTTGATTTTTTTATGGTATATTTAAATTAATTGGATCTGACCTGAAACTGAAGCAGATTCACAAATAAAAGGTTATTTTTTCATATAGTTTATGGGGGTGCGATAGATTGATGTTAACTTTGCACATTTTTTGTAACATTTATTTATGGGGACAAATAAGGTAAAGTTGCCATGTGGTATGTTATGTGTGTATGCAGATATGTATGTGTGTGTGTTCATTTCCTTCCAAATGAAGCACTGGCAACATTGCTCAAACTTATAATCTCAAATGTTATGCAAATGAAAAGCAATTTAACGCCTCATAAACAATTAGGTCACGTTTTATAGACAGTTCACATCCACGGACATAAAAACAGACATAGTGGGGTTTTTTTTTTACAGATTTGATGTTGCTCACTAAAAAAATGAATAAATTAAATGAATAAATTCTCCTTTTTAACATATTCATAGTCTTTAAATACTTGCTCTCAGTTGTGATGATTGTGATTTCTTACAGATAATCTTGGAAGTCATGGCACATGCACTAAATACATGAACTTGTATGTACATAAATGCCTCCCATGCCATAATGACGTCAAACCAAATCAACTGAATTCATTATTTTGCCTTTCATGTGGAAAAAATTACCCCAGAGATAAATGATTTGACATACAAATGCTATAACTGATATTAGATATATTACTATGAATGGGATTAGAATCTTTGTATGTATTTGTACATACTTTACGTGTATGTGTGTACTGACATGTGCATGTAAGACCAAAGGGCAGTGCACACAAAGAGGAGAGTGAAAGTGTTTGACTCATCATGCAGTGGTGAGTCATACAAGCGGGAGTCTAGGCTGTGTTAAATACATTTGATCTCGTATTGATGTGGGATCTCTGCTCCATTTAGTGACGTTGTCCTTGAATTTCAATTTTTTTTTTTTTTTTTTTTTTTTTCTGCCAACTGCAGTAACTGGGCCTGCACATTTAGGATATGCAGTCCAAAAAAAAAAAAAAAAAAAAAACTCTGCTCACATGTTGAACAGAGGAGGGCAGTGTTGACCAAGATATAACTAAGAAGTCAGAGACTGTAACTGGTCCAGTTGGATTGTTTTGTTGCAGATCAAAAGCTTAACATTGTCCATGAATTTTAGGTCTAAATGAATTGGAAAATGTCCAAACTGCATTTTTAATTGTAACCTACACCACCATGGACAACACGATGGTGACTGATTTGCACCAGCTTTCAATAAAAGAGGCCATGCATCACGACACATGCATGCAAACAAGCATTCTACTGTAACTTAACACTCATTTCAAGCTTGACGTTAGTGTAGTTTAGGACTGATGCTCTGACTGGTGACCTGACGGGAAACACCAAACCTGTGGCACAGTGTGTGTTGGATTATCACACTGGGAATTAACAGAGGAAGGTTATGAGCCTGTCTAGGCTTGCCAGAGGCAGGTTGAGAAGTAAAGACACAGCCAGAGACAAAACCTGACAAAAGTTGTGCAGACGGAGACAGCGAAAGATAGATAGATGGATAGACGCCTGCATGCATTTTAAATACGCTTCATGCCTGACTAAAAACTGGTGAATAATAGTGTCAGCTCCATGTAAATCCTTTCTAGTTCAGTTCCTTCTTAGTGAGAAATCTGTGTTCGGGAGCAGAGCAAGTCTACTTTGAAGTTGCCTCTCCAATGAAGAAAGGTGGATGGTGTTAAAAGTCATTCTTAAGTGTGGCACTGATGATAGAAAGTTGTTCTTGTGAGGGGGGAAATGGTGCCATACCTATGTAACATTCATATCATTTGAATTATGAATCAGAGTAAGAAGAACTCTATGTTCTAAGCTGATGAATATTTAAAGGATTGAGTATACAGATCATCATATTGACAAAGGGAGAATACTAATGTCCTCTTCTCAGAGTCTGATTAGAGGTTAAGCAGAATGCAAACTGCATAATTTATTTTCATTCTTGCATTTTTGTACCTTTTGATTCGGCTCCCCTTTTTAGGTTTGATAACTTCTTTGTGCAGAAGTCTGTCCCGTTTTAAACCGCAGTATAGTAAAGTGCAGCGCGCAAATGAGGGATAATTGGTGTCATTTGTTTTTCACAAGTCAAAGAAATTTAAAGACGCGTTTCGACTTCCACTGTGCAAACCGTTTTATGTGCAGCAGACCATCGCTGTAACATTAAGTGCAATATGAGTCTTCCATTTTCGAGGCCGATGCTTCAGTAGTTGACATACACAGAGTGCCAACTGTCCCCACTGACACAGACATTGTCCACACTCTATTAAATTGAATGTTGTATTTAACTGGTTTGCAGCCAGGGCAAAGTTACATGCTTTTGTATCATTCTCTCTCTGGTGGAATGTGCTTATTTCAGGGAGAGACAGGCAGAGAGAGAAAGTGGGAGTGAGAGCCCATGCAGGTGAGAGTGTCTAACAGTGAGGAAATCAATATGATGTAAATTATTAAGAGCTCAGGAATGCGTCTGACCCCTACTGTCTTGCAGCAGGCTGGGCTCTGAAGGCTGGCAGGTGGACGCGAGCTTGGACTCTCCCTCTAACACTCATTAGTGGCTGGGAGCCGGGGCTCCTTGTGAGTGGGAAGGCAGGGATCACAGCGGGGAAGTGATGGCCCAGGCCTCTCACATCCCGGCTCAGCCTTCGCTCTGGCTCTGCCAGCCTCTCCCTGGAAGCTCATTAGTAAGTGCACTGATGCATAAGAGCTAGTCATTAGCTGGGCTTTTTTTCCGTCTTCATCTCTCTTTCCCCCGACACCATGTCTGATCCTGAAGACTGGTGGCAGTGCTGGTTTAAAAGACGAGAGAAGTCCACATTACCGCAGGTATTCCAGACATATGGATATGAGACAGTGGTAGCCATCAGATTTTTTTTTTTCCTTTTCTTATTGGGGGTGAGGGTGGGGGTGTCAATTTGGAGTTCTTCAAATGGAGTCCATCCATAGCCCTTCAAACCAAAGAGTAAACATTACTGCTTGACCAGGACTTTGGCTGAGCGCTCCTTTCTTCCTCCATGGCTGGTTTTGATCTGGGGTATTTGCTTTAGCTGCTGGCCAGATCCCCTCAGCACCTGATGGTTGCTTAGGCTCTGAGTAAATAAGATCTGGGGCCCAGGCCTCTTCGGGGCTGCTGGGTAAATAAGGTCTCTGGTGTGTGTAGCGTGCCTGGCAGCAGGGTGAGCACTGGTGTGGAGGCCTCCAGAGACACGCCATCCCCCTTTTCTATATCTCGTTGTTTAATTCTGTGATCCTCTCTCTCTTTAACTTACTCCATTCTCCCTCCCTACCCACCGACACACACACAAACACACACAAACAGACCTCCCTCTCAGCAGGCGTGCTGATTAATGTTAGCCAGTTGTACTCATGAACATTTATGGCTTCTAAAGCACTTGCAACAGGACCCATGTGTGTCCAATATCATGGAATTAACTTGTTCATGGATATCATGGATACGCTTGTTCAGACAGATTGCATAAATAAAAAAGAAACAAACCATCTTCAGATTTGCAGCATATGAACTCTTTATTCGCAAGCTTTTTCAGAGGCCCCTGTTATGCCTCCAGTTTGCAGATGATCACTATTAGAATTTAAAGATCCTGTAATTAAAAGTGTTTGAACACACAGGATCAAGCTCCTGTCTCTTAGGAACAGTTTGGCATTTAGCAAGTCTTTAAATGTCAGAAAGATAAATGATGATGATAGCACCTGTAATAATGTAATCACGTTCTCAATGGTAATCTTCCAAGCCCACAAACAAATGGATTTCATATACTACTGAAAGATTAAACAATTTAACACCTGATGTCTCCATGACTTATTGAAACAAAAAGTGGCCACGAGGGAGCTGCAAAATATTGTAGCCATTAAATTGCTCATCCTACATATTGTGTACCTTGTTGTCTTCTCAACAAAAGCTAACAGTGACCTTTTGTAAAAGACACAAGTGTTACGACCAAGTTTCCCCGGTAAATGCTGTTCAGCAGCTGATATACAGCGATACTGTACGTGAATGTCTTTTCAGTGGCGGATTTACAGATAAGTTGATATGCTATAGTGTCATTCAGCCACTGTAACGAGGGATTTGCCTTTGTGAAAGTTTACTGAGTCAAATCTCATCAGCTTAATGTGATCTGGCGCTAGCCATGCTGGATCCCCTTATGCCAATTAATCCAGGTTGTAACTCACAGACTCCTGCTGACCAATTCACATCCATTGTTGATAGTTTTTGGCTGCAGGAGCCTCAAACCTCCTTGTTAGAGCCAAAAACCGCAAGAAACCCACCACCTCTTTCAGCCCCATCATATTGTCTGTTGATTGCCAGCAATTAGTAAAGCCAGGCAGGCTGAGAAATGACAAGATGGGGCATGGCTATTGCAATGCATGGGCGTTGTTGGCTCACACGCCAGCTGAAAGCCTCGACAATGTTTGTTAACCCTAGGGGTCACGACTGATTCACTAGCGCAGACAGAAAACAAGATTTATGTAGCACAAATCAATACGCAGTCAGACTTTTACCATTGTGGAGCGCCAATCCAGGCACTTCTCTCTATCAGTCTAACATGACACTAATGTGTTTTTATTCCTGTTTAACCCAGCCAGTGATGAATCTGCTGGCAGGCTACGGTGGAGACGGTGAGAAGCAGGCTGCCCTTGATTAGTTGGGGAACACATGGCAACATGCAGAGGCTGATGCAATGGCATGTCACGGAGGCAATGGCCTATCAGTCTTCAGGTTTCCTGCTGGGGGTTGTTTATCCACTGTTTATCCATTGTGAGAGAAATCAGCTATTTACATCCCAGCGCCTGACAGTGTATCAAATGGACTAATGACAGTGTACTTAGGTGCTGATCCCACTCAGTGCTGTCTTAAGTAAATTAGAATGAATGCAATTCCTCCAGTTCTCCTCACGGAGAGTGTTCACTAACTAACCGGTAACTGGTCCTCTTTATTCTCCTCTGCCACCAGCTCTGATTTCATTAACATTGCTTGTCAACTGAACACAAAGGGACACACACCTGGCAGAACACTCGCTGCAAACAACTCCAGAGTAAATGATTGTACAGTAGGAGTCCTCCTCTTACAAGCTGGCAGGCCAATAATGTAAAATTTGTTTAATGTCCTCCCCGCTTACCCTGTTAAAGGCGGGAATTGGAAAGTGACATGAGTGACGGGTGGTATTCTCTGAGCATTGACCAGCAGGCACAATAGAGGAGTTGAGCTCGGTGCCAAGTTCTATTTCAGGGGCTGCATTCCAATTGATTAGGAGGCTTGTGAAACAAACTCTGGTGACAGAAATGAGAGTACGGCCCTGGCAACTATCGGGCACAGTGCCAGGTGTACAGTCTTTCCTCGCAGCATCTCTCTCTCTGTCTCTCTCTCTCTCTCTCTCTCTCTCTCTCTCTGTCTCACACACACACATTAGTGACACATTAACGACACCCACAATGTGACCACAGGGATAACTTAGCGGCATTATCTCTCTGCATGTGATTATGTATTGAACCAGCTTTTGCTTGTTCCCTTTAATTCCGGCGGTACAATGGTTGTGAGCCAGGACTCTTCAAATGTATAACCTCCATTTAAAAGGATTTTTTTTTTAATTTGCAGGATTCCTGGTACACAGAAATATTCCTTGATTTGCATTAAACTTTGGTCCTTGACAGTCAGTCCTGAATTGTGCTTCAGTCAAGTATAGTTTTGAAGTACTTTGAGTACTTTTGGCCTGAACTATATTAATCTATGTATGTGAGTGTGTGGCATGGAAATTCTGACTGTGAGTTTGTGCATGTGTGTGTGTGTGCAAGGGCAAGTGAGTGCATGTGCGCATATGCATGGTCTTAGCAGCAGCACCCTGTAAACCCCAGCCTGTCTTTATAGTGAAGCTGATGATTGGATAAACAGTCTGAGTCTGGATTATTGTACTGGAAAATGAAAGCATATGCACAATTTGCATTTTAATGAGCAAGTGAGCATTATAAAACAAATTGTCCTGGCAATGGCAAGTCTTACAACAAAGCAATGGCTTGATTTAGCAGTCAAATATTTTAAAAACATTTGGAGATCAGTTATCATTATAATTCCAATGCAGACACTCAGGATGCGTTTAGAGTTGATTTAAAATTAATTTGAGTACATAAAATGGTTTCATCTTGTCTTGGTTTACTGTAGATTCAATATAAACCAAGTCATGTGTTGCATCTTGCTCGTTGCAAATCTGTTTTGATTGTGACACATATGAGGAAGCCATGCATAAAATTTATGCATGGCTAATGCAAAGTTCAGTAGGCCTGTGCCAAACAAAACGCTGTTCAATTAAAAGGGAAGTAATGGCATCCTATATAATAAAGGATATCTGTGCATACATAAACTGACAGAAAAGCATGATGGCTCATTCACGCCGTGCTATGTAATTTAGTTAATGCATTTCCCCTTGCTCTTTAAAACACTTGCACATTCAAATTTGCCATCATAATCTCTATGACAGAGGACATTAATTATGTTCGTTGGCTGATCGCTGTTTCTTCACAACATCTCTGATTAAAATTTCACACATTGTAATGATGTGCTTCAGAGCTAGAAGCTGTGAAATTTACTAAGCAGTCAGTGGGCTTGAATGCTTATTCTTGGGAGGTTCGTCCAGCACAAAAAGAAAAAAAAAGAAAAAAAGAGAAAAAAAAATCACATATTATCCAAATCAAAGCTGTTAAGTGCTTGAGGAAAAGCTTTATTTACATGCAAATGGAAATATATCTTCGCAACTTGTTCATTAAAATATTGTGCAAATGAGGGAACAACAAAGCTGTAACTTCTCTCCAGATATGTGGGTTCAAATTTCATATTTGGGAAGTTTAATTAAGCAATAGATTATATTTTGAAAGGAGTGTTCACTTTAATGAATCCCCAGAGACCGCAGATAAACACTGCTATGGTATCAAAGCATTCATCTCTTTAATGGATGTGAAAATTAGGGATGTAAATGGATTTGAGCCTTTATTTTCATTGCTCGTGGGAATATTTACCGGATAAAGACGACACTTATGTAACCTACATTATACATATGCTTTCTTTTTTGGAAACCGCATGAATAGTGCTTGACAATTTTCAAGGACAAACACTAAACACTTATTTAAAGCATGCTTTTAACAGCTGCACCTGTCAAAAAAAAAACGAAGGAAGTGGGCTTTTCTGCTTTATTTAGCCTAATTCCATGTTGATATAAATATGCACGCTGCTGTTAACATCACTTTAACTCTACCACCACGCTTTCCAACTCTTGCTCTTCTGTTTGGGTGAGCTCTTGTTCAACCAAAGAGCATATTTTGAGAAAACCACTGGTCATTTTAGCTTTTTCAATAAGATGTTTGCCTGAGTGTGGCTCTATATTCTGCAATCCCGAAACAGTGCAGAGTCAGTGAACCCTGGTACATTGTGTGATGGAGGAGTGCTACGTGCCCAACATTCACCTCTGCGAGGCCGGCTGTTGTTTTTCCCTGTAATGTCCATTTTATTGGGAATCTCAGCGAGCCTTCACACTACCTGCTGTGCTCAGCAGTGTGGAGAAGCCGGGGCCAGTAGAGTGGTGGTCAGTGCCTGTCAATCACAATCACAAGGATCAGTTAGCAGCCATCAGTCTGAGAGGCCGTACCCAGATGTTGCCTGTCTTCCATCCCCTCATGTTCTGCCTCTGTAGGCTGTCCTTTTTCCATTACTTGTTGTCTAAGCTTTCCACCCTTGCACCTCATAAGCTAATGCAGTGGGACACTTTTGATTATTTTATTCTGTGATTGTTTTTTCTTATTCCGTGTTTAGACATTTGGAAAGAAATATATTCCTCCTGTTAAAGAAACTACAAAGAAAATGTGCTATTTTCAACCACAAGTAAGGCTGTTTGTTTCTGTGTTTGTGTTGGAGTCTATAAAGGGGAGGGCTGATGCTGGGGAAGAGAGCAGTCAGAGGTGATAAGAAGGGAACACCACAATATACTCTAGCTGCTGGAAAACAAACACAAAACATTGATTATATCATCTTTACAGACACCCAAAGCTCACCGTGGTTGATGTTTACCTGACACGAAGTAAACAGCACACTGGACTGTAGACTTCTGCTCTGCATTTCATTTGCTGCCGTGCCCCCGGTATATGTACGCCTCTGACCTGTTCCTGCCCCTAATTTCCCCCATCACATTCAGAGCAGACCTGCCAACGGTCAGCTTCATTACAGCCAATATCTTAAATCACCTCTCATGTGTTTCCTGCCAGTTTGGAGCTTGGTCTCTTCTGAATCGCAGTCATTTAAATGTTCCTGTGCTGATTGCGGGTGCAGGTGGTAATACATTAAGGGACTGAGACAGCCAGTGGCAGAGTGCTGAAAGACCTTTATCCATTTGCGCTAAGTTTTCCCTCACATTCGGAGGCATGTCGGTCTAATTAGGCCAATGGTTTTGACTGTGGCCATATTCATATGGGACAGCTCACTTTAAGTTGTACAACAAGGTGATTCTACATCATATATACTCCACCAGGCCAATAGATTATGCCATGGTCTGGGGAATTTCAAGAAGAAATTGTACATTAATGAAAGCAGAGGATGGCTGTGGAGAACTGCGACAGGGTTATTGCTCTTTTCCTCTCTGTCTTTGAAGTAAAGGACTCAGATCTCACGAGAGGTGAAGATATATGGGGTGTAAAATACTACTGATGATGCCTTTTTGTTTCTGTGGCAGCGCAAATGAAGACGTGTTTGAAACTGGTCTGTTTACAAATTTGCATATGAAATTTAAAGTGAGCACCTTAATATGAAGAAACAGTGCTGCATGTCAAATCAAAGGCACAGGTTGAATTTTATAAAAAGAACTTGTCTCGGTGTTTGAACCGCAGTGAGTTCCCAGTACGTCTCTGCCTCTCGATGATGAGCTCTTCGAGCAGGTAAAAGCTTCAGAAAGCCCTCGGTCCATTTCCATTCTAGCTTCCAGCAGTGTGAGTGGTGTGACAGCCTCTTGGGGCAAAGGGATTATTGAGATCAGGCCTCCCCCAGCTCTATGCCTCTGGCCCAGCCAGCCAAGCCAGTCCAGTCAGTTCCGCAAGCCCCCCCGGTGCCTTACAGAGCAGCCCACCAGGCGCACAGAGAGCAAAGAGGCACCAGGGACCCCTCTAATTGTCCATGCTTTGGGCGGCTCTCTGGCAAGCCAGCATGAAGAGGGCCCCCAGTCCCAAGGCTGTCCCACTGCTCCCCACTCAGCCCCCGCTCAGAGATTCTGAGGACGATATATCTGCTTTGAGGCTCTACGTTTCTGAGGCCTTCCTATGGTACAGCTGGAAATTGTGAATTTGTCTGCTTTCAGCATGGTCAGTGCGAGTTTTACAGCAGGGTCATCTTCTAAACTGCTCAAATGATCCATATGATTCGTGCCTTAATGTGTTCTGAATCACATTCTCTAGCAAGTTTTAAAGTTTGACGGCTTCTGCTGTTAATAGGCCTCAGCAAAATGTATATTGTGACTTAGAGGGTAAGAAAGACTGGTTTCATACTGAATCTATTTGTTTTGCAGGGATGCTCAGATATTTGTTTTGACATAAATATTTCAGGGGCAGCGTGGTGTGTTATTGCCAGTATTTTGTATTTTGTCATAAAACGGCACCAAAACATTTGTGTGTGTGTGTGTGTGTGTGCATTCAGACACACTCCCTGGTCACTTAATTAGCATAATGCATCTGCCGCAAATGAGAAACACCTCTTAATAATATGCAGCCCCTCTCTGACAGTGTCAATCAAAACTGAACATTATTATCTTTGTGAAAGTACAATGTATGAGTGAGATGTTGTATTACACGGCATTCGATTTTCCCTAATAAACTGGCCACTGGGTGTATAGTACAGCACAGGGGTGTTCTAGATATTCTTAGTTTTCCAGCAGCTGAGGAATTAGTGCAAGTTGTCAGGTAGTCTTGTTGGTGTTGTTGCAAAATATGTGTTATCAGTGTTATAATATTGCATATGTTCCTGCATGCTGTTGGTAATATAACCATGGTACTGTACGTGGAACACTGGCAGCTTCAGAGGATCCTGTTATTTAACTACCCGTAAACAATGACACATATTTTGTTAATGTAATTCAATGTCATTGTTTTTTTATTTCTTGGAAGTATATTCCAAGAGGAGCTGCTGACAGCTGAGAGCTTGAGGTATTGGGGAGGCCATGGCTGCTGGGAACTGGATGAGGACTGACAAGGCCACCCATACAAAGGAAGGGTCAGCCTCTAGTCTTCCAGCGGGGGGAGGGGAGGCAAATGAACATGTACAGCCGCAATAATAAACACACAATTACTTTGATAATTGCTGCCTGTTCCTGCTCTGTTCATATGTGTTGTGGTCCTTTATCAGTTTATCGATCAATCAGTTACAATATATGTGACCTCTTTTTTTAATTTAGCCGCGTCTACACAACAGAAAATGATGCTTCAGTGAACTTCTCATGAGACGGTGTTTAACAGTAGAAAGGATTTTTAAAATTACAACCACGGAGCGGGAAACAGTGGAGCAGCGCCCTGACCACGCAGCAGTGAGAAGGTGTTGGAAATCTGTTAGAGCTTATGTGCTGCTTTCAAACTGCATGATCAACCAAATGGAACTAAAAGCAATTATGAGCCACAATAACATTTAGGTAAGCATGCCATCTCTAAGATTGACAAAACATCACAATTATTGTGTATGTATCAGCAACTCATTAGCAACGTACACGTTGCACAATATCCTCAGCCATTTAATTAAAGTGATTTCATCATTTACACCCCCCCCCCCGACACACACACACACACACACACACAACCACACAACCACACACACAACCACACACCCATTTAATTCATAAACCAAAAAAACACATGTGTGTGCGGACCACAGTTATTTGGTAGCATCTAATAATACTGAGGTGGAAAATATTATATGTTTTGTTTCTGTAAGTCATTATCCAATACAATAATACAATATTTGGCTGGGCAAAGCAACACAGTCCTTACATTCTGCATAAGTAGAGTTCAAAAGTGTTAAAAGCAAGCTGTGCCTGCAGTTTTTGACTTTCTCTTTCTCTGCAAAAATGGGCAACTATTGAAAAGTTCTGATCTCAGTAAATAGGTAGTTAGGCATGCTGGTCATGCCAGTAACAGCTATGCAAAGGATAGCTAGACAATAGCCCCTAACTGGACTGTGACAGGGTAATTACTGTGCGCACATAATAAAATTCTCTTTACATAGGTCACTTGGAAAGTGTAATTAAAAAAGCGTTATAGATTATTTTTATTGAAGCAATTAAACCAAAAAGCAAAAAGTAATTAAGTGTGGAGGTAATAATAGTGTTGGTCAACAACATTTGTTTTGAGAGAGGGATTTGTCAGCTTCACCTCTCTAATGCAGCACAGACATCCTTTAATTTACACTCGACGATTTTATTATGTTAAACTGTTTTTTTTTCTTTCTTTCTTTTTTTTTTTTTTTTTTTTTACTGTCTAACGATTATGTTTATAATGCCAAAAACTGAGCAGGATTTAATGAAATCATTATCATGTGTGATAATTGTGAGTAAATGCTAGATTTGAATTATCATCTTCCTCTATGTACTGAATTAATGAATCGTTACTATTCAAACTACTGGTTTATAATTATGTTAAATTGGCCGTCTTATCAGCAGTCAAAGACTTGGGATTATCAGTGTGTGGACTGTGCCAAATTCCTTGTGGATGTACGCCTGTTCCCTGCACAAAGAAAAAAAGGAGAGATAATATTAGGAGGTTAAACTCCACAATTTTCTCTTAAAAGACGTAAGGAGAGCTAGTGCACAAATGTGCTCCTGCTTTATGAGAGAAATCAGACAGACGGGTCTGTGGGGCATTAACATCCACTTGACTTTGAGTGCAGCCGATTTTACAAGCGAACACATACATGTAGCTGACACATCAACTGTGTTGATCTCTGCAATTGTGTCAGGTAAATGAATTCAGATGATATGTTAATGTGAAGGGGAAATATGTTGCCCTAGTTAGCATATGGGCCACTTGCATTTCAGAAACTTATTATCATTCAGCCTGCACATTTCTGAAAATCACAGTAATAATCTAATTGTCAGGTTGGGAAAAATTGCATCATTTCACATAGTAAGGTCAAAGACAATTTGGCAAAAAAAAAAAAAAAAAGGAGGGAGTCTAATACACATGAATGCGGCTGTTAAAGGTTTTTCTTTTGTGTGCAGGTCAATGAGCAAGATAAATTAACAGAAGATGAAAGAACACATGAATGCAAGAGAGGAAAAAATAGAATCAAATATATTTCAGATTAAAATGTCCACAGCCTCGGTGCTTGAATGTCACTGCGCCTCACTGTAAACATCTATTGGTGTCAGATAGTTGGCAAGGATCTGCTGGAGCTGAGTTACATAGACAACTAAAAGCTTTATCCACAGGTACCTAATCAGCCACATATACCACTAGCTTCAACTCCACACCCCCTGCCCACCACCATTATCACTTACATCTCCGTCCCTGATGTCACTTTTGTGTAAGAAAAAGCAGTGATAATAACCCGTCACATGTGTCCCCTTTTTATTGCTCTATAAATACCCATGCAATCATCACACATAGTGAAGGAAGTTTAATATGTCAAAAAAAAAAAAAAAAAAAAAAAAAAGTGTGGTGAATCAGATACCAACAAGGATTTTTCAAGCAAAGGAACATGAAATCAAAGTGGAGGGTTGTGCCGCTGATTTCGCACGTCAGACTTTGGGCGCCACAGTTGTGATTTGAGGTGGAACTTTGTGATTTCCTTTTGTTCCATCTCCTGTCATTGGGGATGCGAACAGCAGAGGGCAGCTTGAATACATAAATACCAAACTAGAAGGGTGCATCTCTCAGTCATCAAAGGCATGCACTCGTTTACATCTCTGGGTTCCCAGCGCACACCGCTCAGCTCCTGTCTGACAGCCGGCTGGACCACAGAGAGCTGGGGACTGTGATCAGCATCAACCCTATCACAAGACCACACAGGGGACACAGTGGAGGAAGTGGGGAATAAAAGAATTGTGGAGTGACAGGTAATTGACCAACACCAGCCAAGTAGCAGGTAATGTTTTGAAAGCCCTGTGTCAATTTGTAAGTCACATAAAATCTCAAGCTCTCTCAGTCTATTTTGTCTCTCTCTCTCCCTCGCCGCCTCGCTCTCTCCAGCAGGTTTCAGAGAGAGTTACAGCACCTTGCTGCTGCAGAACAAACCTCAAAGACAACACTCTATGCTGTTTTTATTGTTAAACCTGTGTTCTGCTATTGTCTGCCCTCCCTCCTGAGCTCCATCTCTCTCTCTCTCTCTCTCTCTCTCTTTCTCACTCTGCCTCTCTCTCTCTCTCTCGCTGTGGCTCAAGATGAATCTGCCAGCGTGTGCCCATGCTCTTCATCACTGTCAGGTGCCCCATGGTGGTCCTCCTCCTCTTTCTCAAACTGGGCACCAACCGCTGGCTGGAATTATTCCTCACCTCCAAAACTCTCCCCACTGTTTCTAAATAAATGTGGCTGTAGTAACCGAGGAGTGTTGCTCATCCATCTTTACCGTGTGGTATGTGGAGTGTGCAGTGTTTGCTGAACTAGACAGAGAGTCTAATAAGCCACACGGTGTAAAGATACGGAGTGTATAATGTAATCTATCAGATTTCTGCCATTGGTTCAGAGTGACAGTTTGTGCTCTCATTCACGTCCATAAAATCACAGAGAGTCATCCACATTAGGCGTCACTTTTGTTGATTTAAATCATTTTTTCCCACGTTGCAGTAGCTCATTTGCAGGTATTTGGCCTGTAGCGTGAGAATCGTTAAGAGGACCTGATAGATAAGGGTTTCACTTGACACAAGAATAACTGCTGATGTTAAATTTGTAATTAAGGCCCAAAGATAGCTGCACCATCTGTTGACAGGGTGGTGCCTGTAGCGTTTGTGAGTGTCACAACGTGTCTGCTAGGTGGGATGTTGGCGGTTAGATGTTTACAATGAAAGCATGCTAAAGACACAACACTGTACGCTCCGGCTTAATGTTAAAGTACACCTACACATGCTGCATCATGCTGCCGCTGTTGAACAAGGTGTGTAGTGATTTCTTTCCTCTGTGCTGGTTATCAGCACACAATTAAAGAGGATGCATTAATTTGTTTTTCTTTGAGGTAATTAAGCTCTTCCGCATGAGTGATGTTGTCCTTATTGTCCCCTGCTTCATGCAAATGTGATTTTCTTCCAATCCTTTGTTATGTTTGCCTTTTGAGCACATTCAGTTAAATGCTGAGAGAGCACACACAACAGGAAGTTAAATAGTTTTATTTTCACTGGCGGATAAAACTTAAAGAGCACAGAGGTTAAGTGACTTAAATAAGGAAAGCACCTGCAATACAACTCGACTGGCAGTTAAATCAAATGACCTGCAATACCAGCCCTTTGGTTGATCTCTGGCGGAGCACATCAGCCAGGATTCTTTCCCTTTTCAGAGTGAATCTCATTCCTCAACACAAATATGCACTTATTAAGTTCCCCAAGTTCAATTTGAAATGGTTTTGTAATTAACAAGTAAGCCAAGCTTTAAAATGTCACATTTATTGTATTTTCATATCTCTGAAATTCAGTCCTGAAACAGAATGATGTGTGTTTTATAGCAGTTATGATAAGAGGCTTACACAGTCAAAATCTCAATATAGATCATTTGACAAACGTCTTTGGTGGCCACTCGTTAAATTGGTTTCACCCGCATATTTGGGCCTTATTTAAAAGATATCTTTGAATAATGGTAAGCAGTTTAGCTCCTCTGAAAAGAGGAGGGTGATGCAAATGAACTCCATTTCACTCTGTTTTGTTTAATCTATAACATTGTAGGTTTTCTGCAGTCTTTTCTCAGAGAGTTTATAGCTTCTATATTCTGGCGTAGATTAATACAGCTTAGGCATACCTATCTTGAATTTAAGTCAGTCTAATGCTCCTCATTGCATATCAAGGACACAAGAACATATTATCTGATCATTCCTTGCATTCATTACATTAATGAATCAAATATGAATAAGTGTTCCTCTTCAAAAAAAAGTCCATTACCATAAACATTAATATTAATGTCATTATGTGGTGATGCTGGGCTAAAATATCTAATGACGTGTTTGCAAAAAAGAAAAGGAAATAGTAGAAAACCAAAATACTCTTTGTAATTGTTCCTCTAAATTGGCAATTTTAGAAACTACAGTTGCAACAACAAGTGCAGAAAACTGATATTTTCCTTCGCCAAAGCAAAGCCTGTTCCACTAATCATAATTAACAAGCCCACAATTTGCAGTCTGTCACTGAGGTGCAGGCAGGTAAGATCTAAAAGGCATTGTCTGCTCCCTGTGTTTCTGCTTCTCTCAGACACATCTGTTTGGAATAACAATGTACATCTGCTGAAAATCATTGGATTTAAAGCAGCTGCATTTTTGCTGTGTACATTTTTGGCCAACAACAAGTCTATGATGGAAGAACGTGAAATTTCTAGGAATTAAACACAATATTATCATTATATTTCACTGTCATGGAGCTTCATGTTGAAATCTGCACACACTGTGTATCATTGTTTTCCCCTTTTAATAGAAAAGTGAATGCATACTGCAGCTAACCATAAAGAAAATAACAAGCATACATCCCAACAATGTGCCCCAAATGCTCCAGAAAAGCTGTTGTATGGTCACTTTTTTGGTAAATGCATCAACAAGCTGGTTGCATTTTACTGCGACTGAAACGTTGGCTGTCAACAGAGTTCCCATCAAAAGCAGCGGTACCATCCAGTGCCTAGAGCGTCTGGCTCTGTCCTCTTTTTCAGCCAGACTGGTCTCTGGCAGCTGCACGCATGCACACTGGCCGAGGTCAAAGCTGTCACTTCAGAGGGCACTGTCAAATCTCAGCCAGCGCTGGATGATGTGGGAGTGCTCCCTACAATCACCCAGATGTTTCCAATCAGCTGGGCTTCTCCTATCCTCCTCACCCGCTTTCGGCAGCGTCTGAATTTGGAGTGCCACCGTCAACCGCAGGAAGCGTTTTACGATACTGAATGAGAAAATCTGATTAATTGAAACCTGTGCTGACATTTGCAATGATAATTGCAAAAACTCACCACCTCAACTCTTGGCACATCTCTATTCCTTTTTGAAAGATAAATTAATAAATAAAAGTACTGTGTACTGTGCAGAAAAGAAACAGTTTTTGGGAGCAGGTTCTGACTGTACTGTATAACAGATTTTAAATTAGATATTTCAAAAGCTTTTCATGTGTTTAACTTTCTTTATGAAATATAATGACAATTGCACGTTCATTCTAATTGCTTAACTCAGTAGTAAGTGTGTGTGTGGGTGTGCGTGTGAGTGTGTGTTTTTGTGTGTACTCGTACAGCTATCTTTGTGAGAACCAGTCTGAGTTTTAGACCTTGGGAGTGAAGATGTTTTTGGAGAATGATGACATTTTGACCAGTCCTCACTTTCGAAGGGCTGTTAGAGGGTTCAGACCTGGTTTTTAGGGCTCAGAATAAGGTTTAGGTTAGGGTTGGGGTTGGGGTTGTAGTTTGACATTTAGGTGTGATGCTTCGGGTTAGGGTAAGGGACCAGGGAATGCATTATATCAAAGAGTGTCTTCACAAGGATAGAAGTTCAAACATGTATTTGTGTGTTAGTCCTTGATAGTAAATTTAACTGCCTTTCCATTGGCATGACTGATAACTAATTAGCTTGATTAAGTCCATATATGTAACTGTAGCCCAGGTTATAAATTAGTTTCTGGTAAAAACATGTTGTTTTTAGATCTTCCTGATTGTTGGAGCTGATACAATAATAGGTATATTGATATTGCCTGTGTGTAAAACTATAAAATGTAACAGTAAGTCTGTTACCACGATTTGACACTCCAGCAGGAAAAAAGTGTCTGTTGACAAGATCTTTTCCCAGTGACCTTATGTGTTAGTCAAACAGAAACAGCAGCAGCAGTACAAATCATTTATAATAGCAGTATAAAAGGACTGACAGGTGTGATTTAGACCACTTAACATCAGCCTTCACAGCACACACGAGCAGGCAGACTTCAAAGTATAAGCAAATGCTGCGTGTGATTTTGTTAGATTGTACTGTTGTTTAGAGAAGCATAAATTGCTTTGTGCATGAAAATATTTTAACCCCATACAAAACAAGTAATGAATACGTCCAGATAGAAAGCGCCAAAAAATACATCCTCACCTACAACCAGCTTTGATTTAATGTACTTGTACCAAAAAAGTGATTATGCAACAGCTTTACCTTACTTTACTTTTTCCACTGTTACCTTAAATGGTTGGTTGCATTGTACTCCCACTGAAACACTGGCGATCAACAGTGCTCCCAGGAAAGCAACCGTAACATTCAGTGCATACCTGTCCTTTTCTGGTGGTGCACATTCCAAAATAAAGTTGCATTTATATAAAACAAACAAACAAAAAAACTGAATCTAAGAAAAGCTGGTGCCTGGAAGTATTATTCCAGCACAGGTGCAGCGGATGTTTTCTTGGTCTCTGGGTTTATAGTTAGCTGCCATGTACATACAGTATAATGTACTGCGTGCACTGTACTTGATGGGACTTTGGAGTCAACAGGGTACAAACATAATGCACAGAGGGCCAATAGGGGCCTAACAGCAACATTTTGCCCATAGGTCCCCTAAACAGGTTAATTCAGCCACACAAGCATCAATATTGTACCATAGACCTTTTCCTGTTACATGTGATGGTCAGTGGCTCTGAAACAAATCTTAATGACGATTCCATTTTTTTAAACAACTGTAGGAATTACAGCCCCGCTAAAAGCACATGCATTAAATGTGATGGATGGCATTATTTAACTCTGGATACTTGTACCTCAAGGAGCAAAAATGAATCATCCTTGACTTCACAACGGAGTGAGACAAGGCGTGCCTCAACCATCTAATGCAAATTACCACAATTTAAAGTGTTGTATTCAGTGGGAGACCATTGCTAAATGGTCAGACAAGCTAGTCACAGATATTAAAATAAATTATGTCTAATTTGAATTTTAGTCACGCTACATTAACTAATAGAAAGTTATTAACATTTCAAAAGACAGAAAAAAGGCTTGTGCCTGCAAAATTAACAGTGGCTGGGCTGACCTGTAAGCCATGCAGTCTGATCACTGTAATGACAGCGTAATGGCATATTTACATTAAAATCTGGGCAGCTAATATGAGATTCAGAATGGGAGGCTCAGTCAAGGATTATTTAGTCTGGCCTGCTGGCCTCTCGCTGAATGTTTCTTTCTTAACTTCAATACAAAGCAGAAAGTTCTCATTTCATGACTATTTATGTGTCTGGTCTCTGTGGCTTGCTTTCCCTCTCACCACCCTAATGTTCTCTTTAGTTCCAACCTTTTATCTTTCATCTCCTCTCTCTTTTCCCTCCTTGGTCTTTAAAGGCAATTATCATTTCACTTCAGAAATGTCAGAATCCTACACTTCAGTTGTATCTTGAGGAGCCTCGTTGGGATGAATGGAATTCTTCACCGACAAAGATGAGTGGCTCTCTCCCACCAACCCTGAACCTTCTGATATTGCTGTCTTTTAAACAAGACAAGAATTTCTTTGCATTTTAAATATTCCTAATTCATTTCTCCATACTTTGATATTCTCCAAGAAACTACTGTGTTATTTCGAGATATAGGACGTGAGCACAGATGTGATAGGATCACACTGATGGAGAGGTTTTTAGGTTTCAGGTTTAATTGGTGTGAAAGCAGTGATGGAATGAAATTCTTGTAATATAGAATACATTTTGCCTTGGAATTAGCCTAGTTGTGTGTGAGTGTATGGTTGAATAAACCGACTGTACCAAGTACAATATCACTCAGACAGCGACTTGTGATTGTTGACAATGAAATTCTTGAAATTGCTTGTTTTAGATATTCTGTTTACAATCACAGAAGACAGAAAATTGCAGCAAATGCTTGCTTTTTGATTAGTAGACGGAGCAATGGCTCAGTATTTTTCTGTGATAAATGACAAACATTTACTTGGATGTGAAAATTGTTGATAAAAGTGATTAATTGACCGATTGATCATTTCAGCCCTAAATATCACTGTTATTACAAATTACATCATCAACAATAAATAAAAAAAAACTACAAACAAAAATCTAATCTAATAACATGAGATGATGCTCTACACTGCAGTGTCTCAAAAATCAATATCGCGCACAAGAAATATAATAAATACTTATAAATGTCAATAACGGAGCTAGAGAGACAATCGTTGTGTCAGGTTATTGTTCAAGCCAAACTAACTCACCCTCATGAAAACAGCTTTTTAAATTTGTAGCAACGACAAAACAGACCTAAAAACAAGTCAAAATGCAGTATCTGGCTGCCCAGACTGCTAGCTGGACACCGAAAGTAAGAGGGCTGTAGCAAGTGAAAGCTAGCTCGTGAGATAACTGTGGCTAGCTAAACCGAAGCTAAGTTTAGTGATCGATTTCATCCATGTTGTTATCTGTGAATGGAGAAACATCAGTTATGATGAATCGATGTTGCTTTGGTTATTCAGTTTTTTACATTGTTCCAAATACTTAAATAGGGCAGCAACTAAATGAATTCATGATGAAGAAGAGAAAAAAAAAAAAAACCCAGCTAGCTAAACCCCAGCTTAAGGTAGCTAGCTTAGCAGACCTCAATCACTGAAATTTCATTTTTGACTCTAATTTCATGTGATTTGGTATTTAATCGACCTTTAAATCACATAAATGTATTAAATTGTAAATTATTGTGGGCCTATTAAATATTAATTGTAGGTCTACTGGAACAGATAGAGACTTAGCCAAACACAGAAACACTTGGTTCTTAAGCAGGGTAAGCTAATAATCAAACTTTAGTTATTGTATTTTTTTTAGGTATTGTGTGGATTAATTAAACGCACACAAAACAAACCTTTTACTAAACTTGCTTCTCTAATTGCTTATTTGTTTTCTAGTCACTCATAGTGACTACAGTATTTTTTGCGGTTATTTTTAGGCACTGACAGCATTTTTGGGGAAAGGTCATGGTCTGTTTAATCCAGAAAAACCAGCTGTAATCTTGACCAATCTTTGCTGTTGTTGCCTAAATCTATAACTGCAGTCTGGACGCGAACCCTCCATCCACCCGACCACCTCCCTGCGACCAGCACGGTACGTAAAATGTAGTGTTTCATTCAGTCAAACAAATGTTGACTCTGAACATAATCCAGGCAGCACAAGGTAATTATGAATGCTTATTTCTAGGAGGCAGGCCTGCTGTAGGTCAGTGTTAATTGTAAACGGATACTATATTTGTCAACCACTCTCTCCTCATATTAAGTATCTCTGTAAACAAAGAAATATTTGATATAACGGCATAGCTGTAATCAGTTTTTAACTGTTTGAAACCCAACTGTGAATGATTCGTTCATGTCTGTTTACAGTTTATAAATGTTTCATAACAAACTGTTCATATCTAGTACATTACACATTATTACAGCTGTTTTATTATGTTACCATAACTAGCGGTTACACCACTACAAATAAATTGGAAAAGTCTTTAGATTTTCTTGCAGCTATTATAGTGTATTAGAAACCATTTATTTATTATTATTTTTTGTTTTTATGCACTGCTTATTAATACTAAACATGGGGTGTTAAAACAAAGTGTGACCATGAAGTCCTCAAAGGTGCTTTGGCTTGGCTGTCCTCACTTTACCGTATGATGAATAATTCCAAGTGCCTTTTAGAAACAAATCTATTATTGCCACATGCACTCCACATGACTGCTGGCTGTGAATATTGGACTCAGACATCCTGCAGGTGGGAGGAGGTGAAATGTTTTTAAAAATGCAAAATGACATCTAATGTTTAGCGTTGCTGCTTGTTTCCCAGACCCGGGGTGGACCTGACCATCTGCTCCCCTGGTCAGATGGAGCTATGCTTCTGGCAGTGCTCAGAGCCGTTCCATTGGCCTCCATCTCAAAGGACACCCAGTATTATCAGATTTCTCATCCATAGAAAAACTGAGACAGTGGCGCTATAAGAATAACAATATGCTTAGAAAAAGAAGGGGGTGTAGTGGGAGGGGAAGATAAAATGAGTGGAAAGGAGGGAGTGGGACAACAATAACAACAAGTTGTCTTCCTAGCAGCCAGATACTGTCACATTACGGATGGAATCACTTCAGAAACGTGGAGAATTAATATCCTAATGAAGCTTCGAGTGGCCATTAGGTGTGTGTAATGTGGCTCCAGGGGGCTGGGATAGATGTCCAGCAGCTTTAGGCCCTTATTTGCGCGCAGTCACCTCAGCGGTTGCTTTTATTAGGGTAACATTAGAGGAAAAGGGAAGATGCCACAGAAAGATAGCGTTTTATTACTCTGGTTCCCAGGGAGCCATGCTCTACCTGTCACAGGCACACAAAGCATGCTGTTTTAGTTCATTTTACAGCTAAATATCTCTGTTACAAATATCTCTGTCTGTGGAACAACATTTGGGCAATTATCACCAAAGTGTTCCAGCGTTGTCTGGAGAAGAGTTATTTTCTACCATGTTTCAAACTGTGTGAAAGGATTTCGGTGCAGACAGCCGTGAATATAAATTTCATTCGCATTTTTCATTCACATTAATATACTCCATTTCTCTCTTTTTCCCACATCCCCCCCCCCCACTCTCTCTTTTTCTTTTGACAGGACTATTGCATGCCTCTGCTTTTTATCTCCTTACATTTTCGGGGAATGAATTGCTCTCCACTGTCACTGGGCTCTGGCCAAGAATTCATTTTTAGCAGGTCAAATGTTTCAGAATGTCATCTTTGACAGGAACCAACCAGCACGATGAATACAAGGAAAGACACGGCCTGCTGATTTTTTTTTTTTTTTTTTCGATCACTGCATACACTTAAAGCATGGTAACCATGCAGTACACAAAGCAGAGGCACAAGCACAGGAGTGTCTATGTAGGAATCAATATTGAATTAAAACACTCCCCACTCATGAATAAAAAAGAAAAAAAAGCAAAAATGAAAAATGGTAAGGGGGCTATTGGAGCTGCAGGACTCTACAGTCAGCTAATGAAGGTTATGTTGCATGGCAGAATTCAGTAATTGCAACGCACAAGTGAGGTATTAGACAGGATGTAGCTAATGGAAAACAATCACATTTAACATGGCTCCTTGGTTCTAGCTGCTCAATAAGTGAGCAGCAGGCTGGCTCACAGCAAACAGGAGGCGAGGAGGGGGGGGTTCGCGCGGCACGGGGTTTTAATGTGATCGGACTATAACAGACAATCTATTTACAGTGTGCTCTGGGGAGCTAATAAACAAATGTTGAGTAATTTCAGCCAGCAGTAATTACCCTTGCAGCTGACAAGGAGAGTGTGATACTCTCTCCTTCACCTCCGGCTCGGTCCAGGAGGTGCAGGCTCTTCGGAGTGGTCCTCCTCTGCTCATATAGATGTGGCTGCTGGCCAGCAGTCAACCGCACAGGATCATTTACAGTACACTGCTTCTCTCTGTGCACCAGGGTGTCAGATTCTACACCATTGTTCTGTTTTGCTTTGGCAATAGCCGGGCACAAATGAGTGTGATAAAACCGGAGCATATAACAATTTGTAGTAGATGCAGAGATTCACAACTTGTAGAAATTTTAAGTGCATGTGTTGAAATAGTTTCTATATAATCCAATTACACAGAAACTCAAGCAGCAGGTTACCATCTTGAGTGGTAATTAACATTTGTACATGATTTCAGTGAGACTCCTCACTTCCTTTAGCCACATGCTATTGCACTCTCACCCCATTTATAAATCAGTGGAGGGAGAGAACAAATATTAAGTTTAGGAAGCAAACAAATTACTTTGCAGGTTAGACAGGCGAGAAGGCCAAAGGCATCTTTATCCAGGGAGCTCAGTCTTGATCCTTCAGTTACGGTGAAATAGAATTTTATGCAAATATGTCTCTATCGATCGCTGTGCCTTTCTTTGATGGAACGGGATGGAGAAAACCGCACGTAATTAGATAGAGATAATCATTACAGAATAATCATTAATGGAACATCAGCGTAGAAAAGGCAATCTGTTGCATGCAACTGCTCAACAATTTCTAATACTCAGGATTTAAATGTGTGGCTATATTGTTTGTAGTTTTAGTATACTGTCACACAGATTATATTTATGCTCATTTTCTTGTGACAATGTGCTTACAGGGTTTTGTGCTGTAAGCAGCTTGTGCCAAACAGCGATATTTTCTGTTGCAGATCATGCCTACAGTGGATTAGCCTTAGTCCCCTCTGTCATTCTGACCAGTACGGCGCAAACAATGCCACATATCAGATCCCTGCGTTCTCTCCAGAATAACAAGGAGGGAGTGGAGCAATGACGTGAGGGGTCCAGTCTGAGGGGCTGACAGACGGATAGTGAGGCAGCCTGTCCCTTATCCTCAGACAGGCAGATGTCCCCTCTCCCTGCGTGGCCGGCTGCTGACCAGGGGAGAGCCAGGCGGCTGCTGAAATGAAGAAACTTGAGAGCTCCTCGGGGGGTGAGCTGGTCATTTGATGTCCAGCACAAGAGCAGGGTGTGATGCTGAATGAGCTGAGGGAGAGAGGCAGCCTCTGCAGTCTGTTACAAAGGCCTGGCCTGACGGGTAGGGACAGAGGGGAAAATACTGAGCACAGACAGACCATTACTATATTTCATCTACTTTGTCAGAGAGAAAATGGTCGTGAAGCACATGTAGGAATTTGGTGTGGGGCAAACGTGGGGGCGTTTTTTTTTTTTTTTTTTGTTAAACTGCACATAAATCTGTTCACAAACCCAATAAAGTCATATCCAGTGCAGTATGTCTCAAAATTATCATTATTATCTATCAGCCTTTAAGCTTTTTGCTTTTGAACTTCATTTATCATCAGCTTTGTTACGACCAAGAACTGTCCATAATAACACACTGGACAATGGGGGAGTGATACTGACACAATCTGAAACTGAAGTCCCATTGAAATATGTGAAGTACAGTCACAATGGAGCCATGGCATCTTTCTTACCTGGCCTAGGTTCAGTCTTGCAGGCAGTGGAGAGCCCTTTGAAGGCTACAGAGAGGCTGAGATGAGAGGAAGCCCTGCCTGCAGAGGGATCAACCATGTCGAAGTGCCAGCACCACAGTGCTGTAATTAATCGCCAGCGATGGCAGCCTTAGTCCTGCAGCCCTGCTCAACTTCTCCCTCACGACAAAACCTTGCGGTCAGGAGACGTTAGGCAACATTAACTGCTCGTACTATTTCCATTTTCTGAAAGGGAGGGGTGGTGTGGGTGTGTGTTGGGGTAGGGGGTGGGGGGGTGGGGGGGTGGGGGTGGGGTGGGGGGGAGGTGTCCCGGGGTAGGTCTGTAGATATAGGACTACCGTGGGGGCTCAGGCGGGGAGAGCGACGGTGCATAAGCCATGGCTGTGTACCTTTCATCTTGGAGGAGATTTGGAGAGGTTTCAGACCACAGAGACTTCTTAATTCTCACTAATTCATTTGCGTTCCAGATTCACTGGGCCTGGGATAACCTGAGAATGATAATGAACTCGCAAGGGGAGTGCATGGTCCCTTGCCTTTGAATGTGCTCAGAATAGATTCAGATAATCTTTCCTTGTGAATCTTTCTGGAGGAGAAGAATCCTATTAAGAGTGATTGCTTGTCATGAGATGTCCTCCAAGTTGGGGAGGTTTAACTTGTGGACGCACATGCCCTGCTGTCTGAGGACGTAACCCGAACACAGTGGTTCTTTTAAAACACAAAAATGCAGAAACAGATCTGTGCAACATTTCGATTTCAAAATCATACTTTATAATGAATATTTATTTGCAAGCTGCATGAATCCTCAATCAATAAATTCTACCCACCAGCTTATATAAAAAAGTTTTTTTCTTCTTGGAAATCAAGCATCACCCAAACAATATATTATCATTACAAATGAGGGAGCAGGCTATTTACATTTATGGATTGAAATGCTGCATTTTCAATACCATACACAAGCAAGTAGACCTACATGTTTACATCCTAAAGGCAAGCAATGCTCGCTGTCCAAAACTTATTAGCAGTATGCTTTTACTTTTTGTCCCCATTCAGCAATGAGAGATGTTTACAGTTTCAGCTGTTTTAATGTTTGAATAAAACATCCTTTAAAATTAAGACACATTGTTGAAACTGCACTCGTGACATTCACAGGCAAACCGTGTTTGTCCTTCACTGTCAGATCACGCCTGAAATTTGAACTGGGAGAATTTTCCATATGCTTCTTCATAGCAGGCTGACAATGAATAGAGAGATTTTGAAGAGATTTATAGGTCTGTGGAGTTCTGAGGGATAGATTGCAAACTCTTGTGAGAAAAGGCAGGGAAAGCTGCCTCACTTCAGGGCTGGTCTCATCTTTGGTCAAACAGAAGTGAGCTTAATTTGTGGGTCTGCCTGGGGAATTTCAAAGGAAAAAAGCTTTGAGTGACGCCAAGCTTGAGCTCCCTGATGTTAGTGAGATGAATGAAAGCAGGGTCTATAGGCTACAGGCCTTCTCACACTCCCACATTAACAGAGGTCTTTCAAGTTCTCATCAGGATAATTGTATAGGATGAAGTAAAATACAAGACAGTGTTTTAGAGCAGCTAGGCAGCACTTGTTACCAGTCTGATTAAGACACGTTCACTTATGAGTACACACTTTAAGGTAATTATAAAGTAATACCACGCAATATGTGATCCCTGGTGTACAATTACTAGTGGTTAAAATACTACATAATAAAAATAAGCTTTATTTAAACACCACTTTTCAGAACAAAAGTGGTAGAAACAGGATTAAACATTTCAGGACTGAGGCGAATAAAATCAGACACTTAAAATAATACAAAATAAAAAGGAATTAACTACCCACCAATAAAGATAGGAACAAATTACAGATATATAAAAACTCACTTTCAACTGTAACAAAGTCTACAGCTGTTACATTATTTGATTACAAAAATAATACCCAAAACAGTAACCCCTTAATATAAGCACCTCTATTTACCATTCAAAATAGCATAACGACATTTCATAAATGGTTTATAACACACTATAGCACAGCTTTAAGCACATATACTGATATAAAGTGTTGATAAATATACAGTATTTGTCACCGATTGTAACTTCTCCTATGAAGCCATATCTGTTTTACTATACAGTCTATCTCCTATACTATACTATACTATACTATACTATCACAGGAGGAATAATAGTTGCTGACAAATACAAATAATCTACCAGATTACACTATATCATAGCATATTTTAAACAATTTATTGCATGAAAGTGTTGCCCCATACATCTTATTCCTACTAATTTGAATTAAACTTGCCAAGAGAAATTAAAATATATCCAAAACTAGGTATTTACTCACAGTACTGAGCTATAATATCCAGTGAACAGAATAAAGGACACTAATTTCCTGGTTCCTATTGCATGAAATACAAGAATTCATTCTCTGCCTCTTGATGTTTTTCAACAGAAGACTTACTGTGCTATTGTAAGGGACTGGCTGGCCTTGATAGAATGACCTAACATTTTGACAGGACAAAATATAAAGCTGCTCTTTATTCTGTGGACAATTCACCAGATGCAGGCATGGGAATGGCTTTAATCAATAGAAATGTGGGTGTACTGCATGATTTATTCCATGCTTTGCTTTATGTACAAAGAAATCTCAGACACTGCTTGGAGTGAAGGCAATAATGGGACCCACTCAATTTTCCCTGAAAGCTTGTGTTGTGATGGTTGTTGCTGCGAGTATTTACAAGTGCTATCTGATCAGCCTCAGAGGCTTCCCAACGAGACAGATGATTAGGTACGGCAAACGAGCCTCATCACCAGCTAAAATTGATGACTCAATGCTGGATGACAGACAACTCTATTTGTATCAAGATAAGGCGCTGACAGTTGTGTATCAATCAAAATTGAGTTATTATTGAGCATAAAGAAAGGCATTTGTAATATCATTAAATCCAGATATGCTTCCCTTCACATCTGGCAGGCAGCCATGCGTGCGAAGGGGGGGTTGGGGGACAGAAACAGAGAGGCAAAGCAAGAAGAAGAAGAAAAAAAAAAAACACTGGGGGCAATCATTCCTGGCAGTGTGCTGGCAGCTGCTTTGTTTTTTTGTAATTTCAATATGTTTCTCTGTACCTCAAGCTCGGGTGCAATAACAGCTTACAGATTGCTTATGTCATCAAATTTTGACAAACTTCTCAATATATTTTGACCTTCATCTTTAGCCATCTGCTTTCCACTCTCCTTATCTCCCCCTCAGTTTTTAGCCTATTTCAGTATCCTAAATAGGTTATATTTGAAAGCTAGCATCAGATTACTTTAGACAAGGCAAATTTATAGTTATTAGTTTTGGCGAGACTTTTTAGCCAGTGTTTATCTTAAATGCAATAAGAATTTCTGTTTTTTCCAAGCCGGGGCAGCGGAAACACGCTCTTTACACTGAAGTATTACCACTTTTTAAGATATGACTAACATTTTAGCATTTAAATAGCATTACATGTGCCTATTTACAGATGGAGAAAGACATCAGCATTCATTTTGAGTTGTGTTTCTAGTCACCTGATGAACATACTGTAATATTTACTCTTCTTTCAGCTCTGTTTTTGTCTCTACCAACTCCAATAGTCCAATATTTTAACTAGTCACTAACATAATCTGTGGTTTGGTGCTGGGCAGGTAGAGCACAATAGTTAAGTCAGAAAACCAAAACAATGAGCTGAAATACCCTAAAAATCTCCACAGACCTGACGGAAACTGTTGAGTCAGGTGATAATTCCTTATGATTTTTATTTCTATGAGCAACTCCTTTCACACATCAGTAGCCATGTAATCCATTGTTAACATAAAAATATTGATTACAGCAGCTTTAATAGCATCCGTGTGAGAGCCCCGTGATGGGTGTCAATCAAATCAGTGGCTTCTGATGCATTATGTTAATCATGTATATTCTAGCTGGTTGTGTTATTCCGATGTGAGAAAACTATCATACAGGTCAAAAGCATAATAGAGACCTCTTAAATAGTCCACTGACAACGTGGCATTAAGAAGTATCTTGTTCCATGAGCCGCTGATCAGAGTAAACAACACGTTGCGTATAATATAGTCCCTCCACAGTTTGACATTTCCCTCTGATTTTCATATCTTTGCCTGAAATGACAGTCTATGTAACATGTGGAGGCCTTAAAAATGCCATGGCTGATATGAAATCAATTTGCATTTCCCCAGTGCCTGGATAACATGGCCCTGTCAGAGGACCCTGCAGATCTGCTGGAGATAATGACGTTATAGAGGGCGGCTTGCACAGTGGAAAGGATGAAATTGAAAGAGTGACGTTCTGTGTTTCCCATGATTGCCCTGACTGGAGGATGTGCGACTATCGGACATGCACTCCTCAGTCTTTGCTCCCCATTAGCTCCACTTGTTCCCAGACAGAGGTTAAGACAGACTAAAGAGATCCACCAATCCGACCAGTCAAAGCCTCCTTGTGTCAGCGATGGTATTTCAGCGGTATTAACTTTTCAGTAAAGAAATTGTAAAACTATAATAAAGCTCATTAATTCCACCCTGTTGGTCACTGTGTTGAAGGTTTGTGACCTGAAGTACATACTGTAAAAACTCCAATTATTACAAATAATTAGGGATTTTATAATAGTAATAATGATATTAAGAAAATACAATCACACTTTTAGTTCACTTTTGATGTTTTTCCTCCATTTATAGACATTCATTAATATACTTATTGACTATTGAGCAGCTAAATTTGCACCAATTAGAATGTGATATTATTACTTAATGCTGTAAGATATGGCCAGAACATTATCAACAGTGACTGATGTCAGGTCAAAGATGTATATGTATTGTATTGCAGAGCTGTCTACTGAAGTTAGCATGCTAACCAGGTAGCCCCGGCCCATCCTGTCCTCCTGTAATACCAATTAGTGCCTCAAGAGGTGATAGTCTGATAGTATAAATGACTGTAGTTTCAGCTGGGAGACGTATGCTCGCTTTGAGTTTGCTACACTTCACATCCTTCTCTTTTTTTTAGTCTAATAAACAAAATAAACTCAGAAAAAGTCAAGAGAGGAAATATTGTTACAGCTATTTTCCTCAGATTCTGTGGCACAGGCCCAGTGCTGCAGTAATGGTGTGTGATCCCATCATTATATTTTTCAAAGAAGACCACACAGGAATCGTAACTACATGCCACTTTGGCCACTTTGCGAAAATGTGAAAAGGAATTATCTGAATCGCAGAGATCACACACAGGAGTGTGCTGCATTTGTAAAGCCATATTACAGTGCACAACCCGGAATTTGCTATAAACATAGGAAGAGGATAGTTGACGGCGCCGACCCGAGAACATTTAGACGTGATCACACAGGTGCAGAAGGCCGGCTCGTTATCGAGCTCAGTGTATGCTGGGAGAGAGGGACATCTCACTAACATACGCTGCTGTAAACTACAGGTGATTCCAGCAGAGTTTCCCCTCACTTTGCCTATTTCAGGCTGGTGAATGTGAAAATGTTGACCTCTACACACCGAGTCAGACGGCCTGCTCTCTCTGTGAGGGCTGAGAAAAAAAAAGTTGTGAATGTGTCTGCAGCTGTCTATTAAATTGTGGTGGTCAGTAATTAATAAACTAGAGACCAAAGTCCACCAAAGTGTTTCTTATCTTCCTCTATTTTACCCGGACACATAAGCTTTTGTATATGTATGTAGCCAAATGTGAAAATCACCACCAGCATTTTCACAACAGTGGAAGACTATAAGGAAAATGAAAGTGAGATTCACACACACACACACACACACACACACACACACACACACACAGACACACACACACACACACACACACACACACAAAACACTGAAAATTAAGGGACTGATTTGCAGAATAAATGCTGGAGAACATTTTAAACCTGCAACTCAAAATCAGTCAGTGGAGGAGTGCAGCTAAGCACTTCACTCAAGTTCTGCACAATTTTGGGGTACTTGTACTTTGCTTGAATATTTCAATTTAATGCTACTTTATACTTCCACTCCACAACAGTTGTGAGGGAAATATTGTACTTTTTGCGTACTTAGTATATTTAAAGTAATCAGCAGTACATGAAGTTGTGAGAATTTTCTCCACTTTGACACAATTAAAATGCTGCTTACGTGTTAATTAATCGGTAATAATATGTAGGATAAGTACAACCACCGCTGGTGCCACATTGCATGAGTGCTTTTACTTTACTTTAAGCACATTTTGCTGACAGCACTTCTGTACTTTTACTCCAGTGAAACTGAAAATGCCGGTGGTTAACTTGTAATCTTTATTGTATTTCTACTTTTACTAAGTAAATAAGTAAAATATCAGATCAATGCTGTACATTGCATATACATACAAATACTTAATAGTGCCACGTGGTACAAGATACTTTCACCATTAACAGCCGTTCAAATATTTGTCCTGGAGCATAAAATGATGTCATTAGGATGGGATGGCTGCCTTCACATAGGCTGTCAAACTTCGGATACGGATGTCAGATGTTTAGCATGAAGTCAGAGTCACTGCAGGTCACACTTTATGAATGATGGGAACATTGGACCGTTTTCAAATGCTGGTTAAAAATACGTGCGTGACATAGCTGTTAAATAAGAGAAAATATTTAAAAGCATATTTTCTCATCCTAATTATTTCTGTCGCTCTTGAGACGTTAAAATGGTGACAAGAAGGTTGTCTGAGTCCATCTGACAGCAAATTCTGGATGGCTGTGAAAGTAAATATTTAGGTTGGTTAGAAGTTTTTGCAGAAAAACAGAAAGTAACTCTGAAGACATTCACACACTCTAATTATATTCATAGGTCATGGTTTGACTTGCGAATAGATTTTGTCTTGCTTTCCATACATCTCATTATTTTTTTCAAATCAAGATAAAATTGCTTTGAATGCCTGGGGATTAACAAGGTCATATCATAAGTGTCTAAGAGTATATGTTGGGACTGATGCAGAGGGATTAGTAAAGTACAAAATGTGCCGTCTCCCATGTTATTACAATAAATAAACACGGTCCACTCGCTTCACTCAAGTGCTCCACTGGGTGTAATGTCCACCTTTTGCAAGCGGTACACTGCAGTACACCAGGATGTCCCGTGTATAATAAAGAGTATACTTACAATATATGAAGGAGACGGGCTGATAATGAGACATCCCAACTCTAATCAAGCATAAAAGTCTGAAGAGGAGCAGAAATGTGTCTGCTGCGCCAATAACAATTTTCAGTTAATAAAAAAATTATTTTATCCAGTCCCTTAGGAAGGGGCCTTCCCTCACATGGTGTGAACAAACCTTTATGCTCTGTGGCTGTGTGAATGTGTGTGTGTGGAAAAACACACACACACACACACACACACACACACGGCAGGGAATTATACTTGTCTGTATGGTTTGTTAGCACTCAAGAGATAAAACTTTACATGTTGCTCCCAATTAGCACAGCAGTGACCGTGCACTGTCTCCTGTGCTCAGCTTCCCTTCTGAAGAGGGGCTATTTATGTGAAGGCTCATGAGAATGTGAGAATTGAGGCGAGAGAGAGGAGATATGGACTGTGTGAGATAGAGTGTGTGTGTGTGTGTGTTGTGAGGGAGAGAGAGAGAGAGAAAGAGAGGGAGTGAAAGAAAGAGATAGAGAGAAAGGGAGAATTGAAATGGCTTAAGCATCCATTTTGAGTGGAGAGACAGGTCCTATTAACATTTAACAGCATTTTTGCAACTCGGTGGCGAGGTTATGATGCAAATGAGGAGGAATTAAAACTGGCCAGAGGTTTGTCATTGATGGATTGCAGTCTGGCAGTGCTCACACTTCCTAGTGTCCATCAGAAGCGATTACTGTGTAATTAAACCTTATTTCTGGACTCTCTAGTGCATAATTACTTTGTGAATGTAACCATCATCTAAATGCTACAAAAATGCTTTACCATTTAGTCCAACAGTCACTTCCATGGGCTTGTGTCAGATATAGCCATCAGACAGAGCAAAAGAACTGTCACTTTTAATAAGAGGAAAAAAATTAAATGAAACAGTATGCTTATTACAGAAAAATTAGGCTTTCAAGAGTCCTTTCTGTTATTTGCATAATTTATCCCCCACCCCAGCCCCCACATATACACACACCGCAAGCTTTAGGCAATTTCCCTCACATTTAAATAGATTGCACATTTAAGGCTACTTAAGGAAAATTATCACTTTGCATATTTTAATTGTTATGAAGGAAGTGATTTGAGAGAGGTCTGTGGCTCATCCTCTTGAGCCATGTGGTTGCGAAGCTGTCTGATTCGTCTGCTCAGCGCTGCAGCTACACAGATAACCTCCGAGTTCACACACATCCACTCCAGTTTCATCAGAATGCAAATGAAGCACAGAACACTGGGACAAGTGGATCTTTGATATTTACAAAATAGCCACTAATAACTTGAGTGTAATTTGTTTGACTCAACTTTATTTTTCTCTTATCAGTTCATATTTTTTTTTTTATCTTGGTCAAATGGCTCTTGTTTTTAAAAAAAAAAAAAAAAAAAATCTCTGCAAAGAAACAAAGGGTGTGTTTGCTGCTAGAATTTCAGACAGCAGAATGGAGAAAAGATGTGTGTGTGTTTGTGTGTGTCTATCGTGCTGTCACTTATAACAGACATTCTGCTGTGGCACAAACCCAAGATAGACACTGTGAGGTGGTAAACATGAAAACAAAGCATGTGCATGCATATGCAGTCAGGTGTTTTGATGGCTATATCCAACAACAAACATCAGTCACATTTAACAGCGTGAAAGGGACGCGCTGCCACAGGAACTGTATTGTGGAGAAGCTTGACTGTAGAGGCTCAGTTCAAAGCGTTACTGACAGTTTCACTTTGTAGTGGCGACGTTGTGTTATGGAGAACGAGATGATCGTCACGTATGTGAATTGTTAAGATACTTACCTCCTCGTGCTGTTAGTTGAAGATGAGCAAATAATGCACACAAAGAACATGCAAAGCTGCAGTTGATTCAGTGGTGCTTGAGCTTCATTTATAGAACACAACACGTTCTACAGAGGCAGACTTTATTTCTTTTGCTCCATTGTTAACACAAGACTGTTCTGAACGTGGCGACGCCTGCGCTGGAGGAGGAAAACCTAAGTGTAGTTTTTTCATCGAAAATGTCAGAATTGTCTTTTTCTAACATTTAACAAGTTGGTTTTTTTTTTTTTCTTCAGAGATGAAATGTCTACAATTAACTTGAGTGAATTACTCCTGTTTTCTAGTTGAGGTAATCTGTCAGGCAATGTTCCTCATCATAATAGAGATGCTGAATAAGACTAGTGAACAATTCCATCCTCCAAGGACAGTTCTCCATGGGAGACTACAAAGTATGAAGTGTTTGTGTTCTCGCCTTGACAAGCTTATCAATGCTGTGAGAGACAGTATTCAGACACTGACAGGCACTGATAATATGAAATTACCTTTTTCCACACCCCTTGGTCTTTGTAAATTAGTTAATTTTACTCCACATCATGTACAACAAGTCTTTATTTAGAAAGGCTCTATGGAAATGAAAACAGGTTTTATTTACAATTTTCAGTGCAAAGTATGGACGTTTCCCCAATTGATTTGGCATAAATGACATAATACAGGTACAAAATGTCTGTGATGTTTGTTGTGTTTTTCACCCCGTGTTTAGAATACTGAAACGGTATATATATATTAGATCTGAAGATAAACTGCACCCACAGCTGATACTGATGTAGTCACATGTTAAAAAAAAGAGAACTACCAACACTGACACAATACACTGTGTCTTTTCTCATTTATGTTAATTGCACAGAAACTTCCCACGCATATAACACCTACTACTTAATGGTGCCATGAAAGAGGAATTTTAAACATGGCTGTTTATCTTCTAATAAAAAACAGCCAGTATGGATTTATAAATGATATGGATCATGAGAGGTGTATCGGTGGGAGGAGTGCAATAAAAAGGAAGCCTTAAAACCAGCCTTTGTATGCTGCGGCAAACTGAATTACTTTCACTATAACACCAGTGAAACAAAGAAATTATGATTTAAGTTGTCATGGATTTGAACATCGTCTTCCACAAGAAACGGCTTGAAACGGAAATAGCACAGGCTTAAATCAATCACACCATTGCAAATTTAATCAAGTAAAGGTACAAAATGCATCCAGTTTTCAGGAAAAAAAGAAAACATCTTTATTCAATATTTCAGTAACCTTTATGTACCTTGAAATTAAAATACATTTAAACTGACTGTACTGTAAGTATGGCAATACATACACACATATAAACATGTATGTGGTGCATTTTTCGTATGTATGCTGTATATCATTAGCAAATGTACAATACATACAGCTATGTGCAAGTTTATTCTCTGTACATGTATATGAAAAGTAAAAACTCAGATTTTTCATATCTTAATGTTATCCCTCATACTCGCATAATTGCAAGTGCACATACACGCACATTAACATGCGCACTACAACAATTAACAAAGGATTAAAGCAATTTGTTACTGTACTTTTTAGGAAATGAATTTGCATTGGCGACCTTGTAGAAGACCTACACAGCCCACAACAATTCAACAGAAACATGGTATTGTAAATAAACCGTACATCAGTATGTGCAGGTTAACTTCATCTTTGCCCTCAAGGTGCCTTTTTTTTTTTTCTTTTTTTTTTTCTGTGACTTGTACTTGACAGTGTAAAGACAGTCTTTTTGAGGTAGACTGCTCAGATTCAAGGGCAAGTTTTTATTTATTTTTTTTTGTTCTTTTTTTTTTTTGTTGTTGTTGTTGTAACTTTTTATCCACAAATGCATGACATTCAAAATGACAGGACATAAGTACTACATGTACAATATGTAGCAATGAGGTAGAAATGGTTATAAAAGAAGAAGCCAGACTATAAAACGACATAAGGATGGAATCAAAATCTTAAGCAGTTGTCAACAAAATGTAATTACAGAAACACTGGCAGATTTGGGGAAGAAAAAAAAAAAGCGCGATTCAAGTGACTGAATTGGCATCACTGTGAGACTCGATGTGCTTATCGTAGGTTCTGCTCAAGTGTTGTTTGTGTCTGTTGGACCTTTTATCACATCACCCTCAACAATGAATGACTATTTTCAATAATAACATCTATAGCATGAGAATACACACCCTATCTAAATAAATGTGTTTAATTTTTAATAAATTGTTTTTCTCATATCAGGCCTTTCTGTAAGCCTTTTTTTACTGTCTAGTTGTGATGAAAATTAAAAGCAAATGTAGCTTCTCATCCATGTGCCTCATGTTCCACTGGGCTCTGCTGCACTGTTCAGTAGACAAATTTTTTTAAAAAACGCAAATACATGACGAGACCGGTTGTTGTTGGACTGATTTCAAGTACTACTTAATTTGAGTGGAACATTTCCCCTTTTTACCATACATCTCTCTGCTAGTTCATGAACAGTCAACCTCTTAAACTCATGAAATCTGCACTTGTTAATGGCACTTAGGGCTTCTCAGCGCCTTCTTGTCAAAGACCTCGCAATGAGCAAAATTACTTGTTAAAATTCACAATCATGGACACAGAAACAATTATATTCCAGTGTGACAGTACACTGTGTGGTATGTGACATTTTCGGCTAATATTCATGTAGCATTTTTGTTAAAGATAAACAAATTAACCATGTTTCTCCTTGTACTCCAGGCAGAGGTGAGTGACTGTTCATAAACTCAAGACAGGATAAAACTGAAAAACTCCAAACACTTCACAAAACTCACACACCTCTTGAAAATATCTGACATGCTGTGATACAATAACTTAACAGTGCTGCATGAGAGTGCTATAAAACTGCTGTGTTCAAATATCAGCAGCTCACACTGTTGCATTAAAAGTCACAACTTGTTAAAACAAATCATCATGTTGAAAAGAAAGCTCTTTGACCCTGGCTTCAAGGAAAATTTCAACCAATAAACATGTCAAAATGTAATAATAAATTACATAATATTTGTGGGGAGCTCTGCAGTTGTTTAAGCTCTCTGCTCATTTCCTGAAGTTCTTCAGTTTAAGCAACAAAACCAACCAGTTTAAGATGTATTTTCCATTAATATTAACCCTTTTCTGTGTAACTGCGGGTTATTCATGTTTGAAGCTTCCAAATGGACTTTGCTGATCATGTGAAAACAAATCTGATTCCGGACCCTCTGGACGTAATGTATGTAATGTACAGTAAGTCTCACAAAAAATGCTGTACAGCATGAATGAAAACAAGAGTGACCCAAATCAATTATGAAAAGTCATTTGAAAGGACCTTCATCCCAGAAACAATGAAGAAACATAAGTGGGCATTCATATTCTACGCTGCTGTATATTCAGTAACATGGTGTATTGATTGGTTTGATCAAACTGTATGGGGTTGGGTTCACCTTTTATCAATCACTGTAACTTGTGTGCATTCAGTGAAAATGCTGCCACCCCTCTCATGACTGGAGTACATATCTATAAATATGTAAAACAAATAATGTGAAACTACGAGATGTTGCTAGCTTTCTCTGCTGCTATGTAGTTTCTCTGCTTTGTCTGGAGGCTCTGTATGCATCCTAATAGCGGTGTGGAAGAGTTCATGTGGCCAAATCAGGTGGCAGTGATCCATATGCACACTGTCCAATAAAAAAAGACCAAGTAAAACATGTGCAATAGGCAACAAACATGAAGGGACCTACTTTGAAAAACAAACACAAGGTCCTTTAGTGCCTCTGCAGTACTATACGCCTACACCTACAGTGCTATCTACTTCAGTGGCATTTTTCAATGTGCGAGTGCGTTGCTTTCCTTACTGCTCAGAGGAAGTAATACATTCAATGACATTTTTACTTGCCAATTCAGCTGTCAGTCCCGCCCTTCATTGCCAAAAACGTTGCATGGAATTGTACTGATTAATGGCAGCAATTAGTGATCAATAGCACTGTAAACACGACAGTTTTAAGTGTGAAAATGACAACATAGAGTAAAGAAGGAAAAAAAAGCCATTTTGTGTACAGTGAGATAGCCTTCCAGCTCTTAAAAAGGAATGCCACTAAATGCAATGAATGTTACAGTTATGGCCGGAGACAAACAAACCAGTTCTATTGTAAACTTTGTATTGAAAGAATGTGCACCAAACATCACCAATATGGTCACATTTGGATTTTCTATTTGACATCACAGATTGAGGGGCCAAACAAGCAATGGCAACAAGATCCACCGGTGAATGTTAGCTAATGCAGACCAAATTGTCCTAAGGCATAGTGTATCCCAAACCTGATTCAGTTGCATTCCCCTTTAAGAGCTTTATGTGGCGAGAAACAGGGTTCTTGGGAGTTATCAAAATGTAAAGCTAATAGATTTTGCACACAACAAAATATTGTTTGGTGTTCTCTCAAAAGGTTTCCGCATCATCAGGCAGAACAGGTGCTGACATTACGCTGTCTTCATGAATTTGTCTTTCAGAGATAACTAACAAACTGAGGTAGAAAGGAACTTAGGCTATACATAATCCTTAGGTTTCATTAATGATAAAACGGCAGCGGGACGGAATGAAATAGCTCGGGGCAGTTGTCTTCCTCAACCCCAAGATGTTTGTCTGCACCTTTCGAATTCCTCTCAGCTCTGCATCACCACAAGCTAAAGTAAAGAAGGTGAAGAAACCCAAATGAATGACTTGTTTTGTCTCGTAAATAAACCAGAATTACTCTCATACATTCATTGTAGGAACCTTCTCATTTCATTTTTGAGGTATTGTATATCCTTACATGGTTTGATGATGGAATTTCAAATGCCAAGCCAAATGCTCTTGTAGTATGTAGTGCTTCGACACAAGCTTATGAGGTACTATACATATCATTATCACTTTCCTGAGTTTTCAAATAGAGAACATCAAAAGAAATAATGGTAGAGTTTCACATTTATGTGAAACACTGTAAATTACTACTGTAACAATATTTTAACAACAATTACATAGTCATTTATTGTTTCGGTTGAAGTTGTAAAATAATATTTGTTTTTGTCATTTCATCTATAGTGGAGAGGCTAGTACAGCAACCAAATTCACCTTAAGTCTGCTAGAAAACAAATCACATTGTTTCAGCAAAGAAAAACATGTCAACATTACTGTAATTAAAGGATTTACACATACATAAAACCTTTGTAAGGTAATGAAGCCCAACTGTAATCATGTCAATAAATCTAATTTAGCTCAAATTAACCACAACTGTTCACAGAGAGCACGAAACAGACACGGCTGTAGAACACTGTTCTAATGGAAAAGAGAAAGCAAGTTTTTTGTCTCATTTTAAAGCTTTTTTTATATATATATTAGCACGTCACCAATGAAGATTGTGAGAAAGAAAAAAGTTAAACAGCACCACCTCAGGCACTTGATAGCAACTAAATCTCAAGATCAGCAGAATAGTATGTATATATATTTATATATGTATATGTATATACAAAAACAGGGGGCATCTTTTCCAAGTCGTTTGAGTTTTAGTGAGCACATGGCATCAGCCACATAAAGCATTTATTCAACTATACCAATGTGCGATGTCCGGACTGTCATCTTCTGTCTAAAGCCTTCAAGGACAATCCTTTAGCTGTATATTATATGTTCATGTCACCACTGTTTTTTATATTTCTTGTTCTCTGAAGGCCAAACACTTGCCTGTATTAAACTACTGGCTGTGAAGAAATTGTGTTTGATGGGTCTTTTTCATTGACTACAACCAAACATTTTATTCCACTCAGTGTACATGTCAAGTTCTTTTTGTGATATGCTGGGCTGGAATTTGCAAAACACATTGTCAAAGTCCTGGTAGGAGACCGGTCTCATCTGAGTGGGATGGATGCTTGACAGGTCAGTACCAGGAATGCCATGGAGAGGACCTACTATGGCCTCTTGACACAGCTGGGCCACATCCAGTCCTGAAAAGCCCTCTGTCCTCTGAACCAGTAGTGACATCTCTTTGTCACTAAGACAGTAGTTGTGCTGTGAGAGCAGTTGGCTGATTATCTGGTGTCGTGCTGTCCCATCAGGCAAGGGGATGAGCAGTCGCTTGGTAAAGTACCTCCGTAGGGACTCTGGGATCTCTTCAGGCTTATTGGTGGAGCAGACCACGAGGACATGGTCCTCAGTAGAGGTCAGAATACTGTCAAGCTGCATGAGGAGCTCAGCCTTGAGGCGATTCACTGGGCTGTCCTCACTGAGCTGGGCTGACAGCAGCAGGTCTACCTCTCTGATGAACACCACTGCTGGCTGACGACACCGGGCCACCAGGAAAGAAGCCTGGATGATTTTGTCCCCTTCCCCGAGCCACTTGGTCACCAGAGCTGAGCTGCTGAGTCGCAAGAAGGCAGCCCCCAGTTGGCTGGCCATGCAGTGGGCCAGCAGCGTTCTACCGGTTCCCTGAGGTCCAAATAAAAGGAGGGTCCGAGGTAATGTGGCAAGTCCACTAAACATATCTGGCCTCAAAATGGGCCATAGTATCTCCTCCTTGATGGCTGCTTTGGCCATATCCAGCCCTGCAATGTCACTCCAGTCCACTGGAGGGCCCTGCTGAAGGATCTCTGTGGTCACCATCTCCACCAGGTTGGAGTCACTGTTCTTGAGTTGTTCCTCCGCAGCATGGATGGACGAGGTAGCTGCACCAATGTCAGGCCCTGTTAGAGAGTGAGAGTGGTGCTGTCTGTGCTCTTCAGTTTGCTCGCTCATGATGGGGGATCCAAACTTGCTGTAGGGCTCACCAGTTCTGAGATCACCCACAGAGCTTTTGGTTGATCCATAGGATGGAGGAGTTAATGCTCTGCCAGAGTGTACAATAAATTTTCTTTGTTGATCAGAAGACATTGGCTGTTTGGTTGGCTTAAATGCTAAAGACGATGCCTCAGCATTCCTATCGAAGCCATTGCCCCTGTTTGAATCTGAGATACTGCTGTCTGCTATTCTGTACATTGGGCTCTGTGAAGAGCGCTGTTGGTTATAGTTGAAATTGCCAAAGCTAGAGTCCATATCTCCATGTCCACTCATGTAGAAAGCTTTTCGTTTTAATGAGTTGGATGTGCTGCCATTCAAAGGTGTTGGTGCAATTGGTGTATGATTATGGGACTGGTAGGTGTAGCCAGGCAGTGTGGAAGGAGGGATTGGTGTTGGTGCTGCAATACCGGATGGCAGATAAGCAGAAGGAGGGGGCGCTCCCCCAGGGCTATAACCAGGGCCAACACTAGTCTGAGAAGGATACCCTGTTGGAGGATAATTGTAGTTGGGAAGGTTTGGAGACCCAGCGTTGTAGCTCGGCACTAAGGTGGGGGGAGGAGGCGGGGGTGGTGGTTGTAAGAGCCCAGCACTGTGTAAAGGAGAGGGGTGTGGGGAGGGGAGGGCTGGGGTACTCTGGCCGCTGTAGCTAGAATGCAGGTAGGAGCCGTTGTAGCTGGCAGTATATTCCTGAGAGGTGAGGCCCGAATGGAGAGTAGTGGCTGTGTGGCTCCCACAGTTACTGCTGGAATAGCTCGGCTCAGACAAGCTGCTGGCCACCCCTGGGGAGCTGCCTATGCTAGCCGACACATCTGTAGGGGGTAGGGCAGCTGTCATTCCAGCTTTGCTCACAGATATAACATCTGGAGCACAGTTCATTGGGTAAATCCCCTCCTGCCAGGACTCATTCTCTGACTTTCGTCCATTCATGAGTCCAGTGGTGCTATCAGAGTAGGAACACAGCAGGGCTCTTTCGTTTGGGCCCTCTAGGATCCCAGAGTACTTCTCTGCGTATTTCTTAAGCAGATTGGAGGCAGTCAGTGCAGAGATGTCATCATTTGCCCACGCATACTGGTACGTTCGCTGTAAGTGCCCCCGGTAGGCCTCTACTTTGTGTGCTGGCGAGCGGGTAGTGGATGAGATGTCAAAGTGTTGCTCTGCCCATTGTGTGTGCTCTGGGGTCCACTGCATCTTTAGACCTAGATATTCCGTATAAGGGAGAAATATGTCAAAGTAAGCATTAAGTCATGATAAATAATCATTTAAGAATAATGTTCTAATATTTCTATAATAATAGAATGGTACATAATTCAAATACTGTGAAAACATCTATAATGCATGAATCGCCTGTTGTTTTTTCTAATTGGAGTGGAGAAATTGGGAAATTACAAAGAAAAAAGCAAGAGTTTTTCATATGATCAATGTCCAGATGTCTCATTTGGCAATCAGACAACGCTAACTGAACACACACCATGTTCAGCATGAGGACCCAGCACCTGGTTAGCGTGGTATAATCCACCCAACACAGAGCAGAATGACACAGACATTGAGGGTCAGTCTATAATCCAACTCTCATCTGAGGCATTCTGAGACAGTTTCAAATCTGCTTGGAGGAGAGCAGCAAAGCAATCTTCCTTGGCAGCGCTCTGTTGCTTTCATCACACAAACCCCTCAGCCCAGCATGAATTACATCCACATCCAGTCTGCCTACTGCTTCCTAGTCCACAGAGTGAGGGAGGGGAAGGAAAAAAAAAAAAAAACATGCTTCACTTGTCTTTTTCTCTGCAGCCTCTCTCAGCCTCTCTGTATGGCCCTAAGGGTTTGAATGACATAAATAATCAAGTTAAATCCTAAAGTCAATCTGCAAATAAAAGCCTTTACACACACTGTCATCTTTTACTCTGCATGGGATTATCAGAAGATGTACTATACCATCAAAGAATATAGACTATTAGAGAGGTTACAGCTTAAAACAATCAGAGATAGTGTGCAGAGCCTCACACATCTTCCATCAACACTAAGCTGACCAAAAGCTACATGAAAATGTGAGAAGAGATGCGTTTAACCAAACTTTCCCCTCCTATTACAGTGGTCCATGCCCTTGCTGAGCAGGCACTGCGGTGCCATACTTTCTACTTCAGTAGGTTAAGTCCATATTGCAGGATTTAGGCAACAAACAGCCACTGTCCAGAGGCAGATTACAAACGCAGTGTTTGTCTGTAGATTCCCTTCTGACTCCCTCCCAGCTATTTGCCCACCAGCCACGCTAGACACCAGGAGCTAATTAGCAGGATGATGCTGCACTAATTGTGTTAATTTACAAGGTTTTAGTCAAAGAGATCCATGCTATGGCTCACACGGTTGTCAACCATCCAAGCTAATGATTAAGAAAGAGAGCCTGAGGCAAAAAGCCCAGGCAGACAAATATGGGATTCTGTACGCTGTAGCATACAAAGGTTTGTGAACCTGCGGAAAATAGGATATATATTAAAAAACTGTGAGAAAGATAATAGAAACAATAAAATGTCTTTCATGTAAATTGAAACCTTATTTACTTAAATTGTGTAGAACTGAAGAAAATGCATGAATGACACCTCTGAGACTTAATAAGACTTCTTAAGGGGAATATTATTTTTCCAGAGCAGCTTGTCACACACCTGATGTTTTTTTTCCTCATGTTATTACCACATTGAAATACCATTTTAACAAACTGTTGAATATATTTTTTTTTCCACATTACTGCTGAGAAAAAAATCCCTTCAAAACAAACAAAACAGTATTTGGACAATAGCAACTAGCACCACATCGTCTGCCAAAAATCTCAACCATTCACAGCATTTTCTGACACGGCAGTGCAAGTATCAGGATAATGGTTTTTGTAAAATCATTCAGCAGAGTTCATTAACACTCAAGGCACATTTTGTCAATAGCAGCTTATTGAGTGAGATTCTCCTATTACTGTTAATCCTCTCTGAACAATGTGCCACTTTGTAAAATCAAAGAAGTGCTACTCGCAAAGTGTAGTTGAGATCTCTGAGCATCAGGTATTTTGTAAAATGGAAACCATCCAAGATGATTATATAAATACAGCACACTGCTAAAAACAGACTGAGAAAGACTTTCACTTTCTACAACGAAAATAACTCAAACCTGTGATTTGGATTTGTGAAACAAGACATTTTCTCTTCTGCTGGCAAAAAAAGGTCTGTTCTATTAATACAGAACCTACACGGAACAACAGGGATTCATGGATTTTTTTTAACCACGTTAAATAACACAAGAGTTTTAGCGTTACATACAATAGCAGTAGCATAATTACACATTGTTGTGTCTAAGTGTAAAATAATTCTCTTACTAAGATATTTACTATTTGAACCAGGCAGTTTCGACAAAGGTTATGGGAATGGGCAGTAAATGCATCCACACACAAACAGACATACATACACTAACACATAAATAGACACAAATGCACTCACACAAACACACACACACACACACACACACACACACACACACACACACACACGGCACATTAGCATAATGATCTTGTACTTTGGTATTACGGTAAAACGTTGTCCTTTATTCCATCTGCCTGGAAATTCAAATACAACATCCACAGGTTCCTTTGTCTTTCTTTGAAATGGTATAATTACAGAGCGCTCCATTAGTGGAATGTTTTCAGATAGCCTCGGGGCTCGAGCTCAAATTCCACTGATCAGCCACCAACAAATACAGCCTTTGTTAGACTAATGTGTTTGTCGATTCATAGATCTGAATAATCCTCTATGGTAAATTTGAGATGATGGGAGTATAGGAAAATAATCTCTTTTGTCCGACATTTATCTGATTTTTGGAGTTATCTTATAGGTCGATTCAGATCTAAATGATCACCCTGCTGAATTTGAGATTCATTTGAGAAGCAAATGTGCATTTGTCTTCATAACAGCACAAACTTGAAAGTCATGTCCTGGCATTTTATGTTATATAACGTATACTTTATAGACCATCTCACTCACATTGAACCAGGTGGAGCAGAGACGCTTTTGGCATGTGATGCCATGGTGTTATGCTATGGTGTTTAATTTCTGCTTCAGTGATCATCATCGATGAAACAGAGATGTTGACCTTTTTGGGAACTATTAATCTGGTAGCCTAGGCCGTTTTTTAAGCAAACAAGAGTGGGCCTCCACTCTGTCCATCCAATTTCCCAGTGCGTAAATTGGACCGCTGCTTGCCCAATTCTCTATTCATTACTGTGCTCCTGAAAGGAAACACAGAGGTGGCAGAGCGGTTTTCTTTTCCTCTTTCTGTGTGTGCGTGTGTGCATGTGTGCATGTGTGTGTGTGTGTGTGTGTGTGTGTTTGTGTGAGGGGGAGAGAGAGAGAGAGCGAGCAAAATGCCTTCCAGGAGGATTCCCAAGCATAAAGAGCTGGACTTTCCTTCCTCTTTTTTGGTTTGGGGGAGGGGAAGGTGGGAGGGTTGAGGGAAGTGAAAGCTGTCTTAATTGAAACGTGGCCTAATCAGACTCATTACCATTTTTACCAATTTGCACCACCAAAGATGCTTATTAGGTAACTGTGTTTAATAAGCCGCTCTTTAGAAAACTAACTGTAATGAGCTCTTTAAAGTCAGACTTGAGCGTGATTATGCACTGGAAGTGTTTTGCAGAGCCGAAGCAGACTGGTACGTTTAGTCATGTACAATGTCATAATTAAGCTGCACAAACTCCACACTTCACACCACACAATAGTCCCAGCTGAGGCAGTAGACATGCTGAAAAGTATTTATAATTACTGATCATTACAACCCTGGGATTTTCATCGCTGGACGTAAACATAATTATGGGAGCTTTTGCTTTTATTCTGCACACACAGACCACTCTACTTGACAAGCGTGCAAATATTGCCGACAGACAGTAATTACGTTTATAAATAAAAACAAGCTCATATTCATATTCAAATCCACCGGAGATATTCTAAGTAGGGGTGGGGCAAAACATTCTAATACAATGTGAAATGGTAATCGGTATGGCTACAGTCCCATTCATCTCACATATCAAGTTAAGACTATTTAAACTCAATTTAGAGCTCCATGTGGCAGTAATTCCAATCTTTAGATGGCAGGGTGCCATTTAACCCCTCATTTAGAAAAGATATGCCTTCCTCAGTCACCGTCCTTTCCAGGGCTACTGCCCATACATTTCACAGTCTGACCACCCATGGCAGCAAATTACTACATGTCTGCACACTATCAAAGTCCACCGATCCCAGTGGATTCTATACTAATCCCACCACAGAAGGTGGAAAATGACTGTACAAGCGTTCACTTACAGTATGTTTATTGTAGCTGACCTGCCTGGCAGGCAGACAACTTCCTGTGATGGGACCTCTTTGTGATCATAATAATACTCATGATACAGCAAGAAAGTGAGTGAGATGGTTATTGTGACAGAGCTCTTGTCACTTCCTTTTAGGGTAACACTTAATATTAAGGTACACCTATTCAACGTTTACTAGCTGCTTATTAGCATGTTGGCTCTTTATTAGTTATTATAAAGCACTTGTTAATGTATTATTCTGCATGACCATATTCTACAACTTCTAGGCCATTAACTAAGAACTTTCCTTCAATAACCTCCTAATTACTGCCTACTGATAGTAAGTAAAGATGTTGTTGTACATGACCAAGCATATGAGACATCCACTAATGATTATATTGGTGAACAATAAATCAGAATTGATCAATCTGATAAAATATTAGATTCAAGATGACATAAAATGCTAGATGTTAGGTTTCCTTTTTTCAATTTGTCCATTCATCGATGTAATCAATCATATATTACTTGATACGTGACAGAAAATAATTAAATTAATTGTCTCTGCCAGGCGTATGTTGTGGGCTAACCTTGCATACCCCAGCCTAATATTTTTGGGGCACATTTATGACTGTATGCTCAAGGACCACTCGTGGTTGCTGTGATTCACAATTTTTGAAAAACCTATTTTATTGACCGCTCTATTTTATACCGCCATTGACTGCTGACTCCTCGCTCCTCTTAACCGGCCGGTACTGGGGGCCACAAGTGATCAACAACTGCTTCACCCACAGGCCCCCCAGGCACACCTGGCTGGGATCTGCACTCTAGTGAGTGCACTCTTCTACTTATCATTGAGTTTATGAATAATTTTATGTTAATGGTGAATCTTTATGTCAAAAATAATGACAAACTGTGCATTTGTTCACATGGCAGCATACTAAGTAACATCCAATGATGTAATGAGGAGACATGACAGTGATAAAGTGATATGAAGAATTTGTTAAATTATGATAACCCTTCCTCAGACGTGTGTGCAGACCTCTGATTTGTGTCTGCAGTGTTAATCCTTGATATTATCACACAATGAATGTCCTGTTTTTCTTAATGGTGTTTTTTAAGCAATAGTCTGTACATTCCATAAAGATTTTTGTTCATTGCTTCCCACCTGCAAACACTACCAACTGTGTTCCTTAAAACACATCCAAAATGGAGGCGCCGCTACCAGGCACTAAATTCCAGTGTCTGTGGTGGCCATAATTACAAATAGGTGGCTTTGCACACGAAATCACACAAAACAGCCACATTACTCAACGCATTAGCAGGTGAATGTAGCTGGTTTCTATTCAGTACAACTATATTTCAGAGACCCAGAAGACCACAAGAGATCTTCTGCACCCAGACCCTCTAATAATGAAACGCGGTGAGGAAGTTATCACAGCAGTATGAAGTGGTGGATTCACCACTTCTAATCACCATTAGTAAACCTGCATTCAAGTTCTATGCTAAATTAATTAGTTAATTAATTAACTAACACCTCTGTTACGCTGCTGTCATATATGCAATTAGAAATGTCATCAACCACGGGCAATTTTCCTGTTTCCAACACATGTACTCTCAAATAATACACACAGCCACGAAACAAAAAGTCACAAAATAAATGCAGCACCAGACTAAAAGCCTTGTATCCTTGTATAACCTTGTATATCATCACATAGGGTTGAGGCGGATGGTTTCTGCAGCTGCATCTAAAACTGGCGGCATGAAATCAGTTTGGTAGTTAAACTGACTCAAATGGTCAAAATCACTCCTTCATTTGCTCACCATCTTTCTCTATATAGCTGCAACCAAACTGAATGCCATTCTGCCAAGAAGACGATTCACTGCCACAGGGTTTCACCTCTGAGTAAAAGTATAAATCCTCAGCAAATAACACCTGTTTTATCTGCAGCTACAGTAAATGTGCTCCTGCAGCTTGCGTTATACAGGTCTTGTGTTTGTGTTATACAGAAGATGGTGGTCATGAAAAAAGAACAACAAAGCCCGCTGCTCTTACAGTGAGTCGAAAAGATTCCTAAAACTGTATTGATCTACAGAGCAGCGCATTATTTCAGCAGCAGCCGGTAACAGAATAAAACTGTTTGCTGGCACGGGGCTGCTGCTGATTTGAATAATTCATCTGAAATGTAATGAGAAGATGTAAATGTTCCCACTCAGAAATCATCCCATAATTTCACTGTACAAATGTCCACTTTGGATTTTAAACGTCTTAGAAAGACGCAGTACATTACTGAGTACTGTGTAGATGTTTTGGTAATCAGAGCTGTAATAAGAAAAATACTCTGGAGTGCAGACGATACACAGAAACTCCTGAAGTTGTTGAAGTTTATTGTAATGAACATGGGCACTGTAGTTTATTTTCAGTCAATCCCACATAAACTCTGCTGCTGCTGTAAATACTTACTCATGTGCCACATGTCTATTAACAGGCAGCTGAAAATAGTCCCAGACAAAATAAGTATTTAATCCTGTTTGAGAAATGTTAAAATCTACAGAGCCCAGCTGTTTTAGGACATTAGTGAGCCTTTTCTTTAAAATTAAATGATATATTCTTCAGGATCTTCAGGAATGAATGGGCTTTTGGCTGAGTGGCACAAACAGGGTATTGAGCGATGGATTAAGGCTATTTGCTTTGTTCTTTTCATGGGATTTGTTGACAATAGGAAAACGTGCGTGCGCAGCTGCTTTACTCCATTTATTCACAGTGACGGAGACACAGAGGAATACACGCAAGATCATTTATGTTTTGTTGTTGCGTGTGAATTTTCCAGATCCTACAACTTCACACAGTGCAGTAACTCATTTGGATCTGTTGACCAGCTTCCACAGCATATACGTCTAATTAAAGCTCACTGGTTTGGACAGCAATATGGTAGAAGAAGCCAACTTGTGCAAAATATGTTCATACTTTTCTTTCTATATGGCAAACTTTATAGTGATTCTCAGTGAATATACCCAGATATTGAAAACTTCAATTTGATAACATAATGCATTCTTTTCTACATACCCTGGATATTCTCACGTCCCATGGGTTTTTGGGCTGAGCTGATGATAAACTCTTTTGGCTTGAGGGGAACATGTATTTCTCATTTTTTCTCTGTAATACAGTAAATCGTGAGGTTGAGAGATTCTCTGAGCTGTCATTTCTCTGTCTCAGTGATGCTAATTAAACCATGACTCTTCAGGCCAAGAGGCCCCTGAGGCTACATCTTCCATTACTACCCTAAGTATAGCTAAATCCACACACATTCTAAACTAACAGCCCTCCACACACAAGTAGAACTTGTACACTGAATAAAATAAGACAATTATAGGAGACAGGCTTCATAGAGTTCTGTAGTGCATAATACTGATGAATACTCAAATGGCTTGTTAGTTAGAAGAACACAGTCATTGATCTCAAGCACTTGGTAAAACTTGTTTCATATGTACAGTACAGGCAGTGGTTTTGCGAGCCTCTATGAACTTGGCTACTCTGCCTCTCAAGGGATCACTTACACACTTCAAAAGAGAAGAGAGGCAGATTGTGACCTTGCTACATGAAGGCTCATTGACCAAAAGCTATTCACTAACATCTTCACTCCCCAAAGTCCTGTTACTCCAAGGAAGAATCCAATGAAAGAGACACAGGCCGTCAGGGGAAACAAAAAACGCAAACAAGAAAATTTTGGTCAGATTTTCAGGATTTTTATCACATCGATCACATCTTGACTTTTAGTGTAAAGCAGCATTGTTTGATGGCACCATGCAGGAGCCAGTCATCTGATTTTCAAACCAGCAGGCCAAACCCCTTTGGATATTAAGTGATTATCTTGTTCACTGGTCCGATTCACAACAGTGATTACTTCACACTTCCAACCATTAGACTTTACAGCCATGTTAACCTGGTTAAGACAGGAAGCAAATCACATTGTAAAAAAAATCTCATTCTTCACAGTGTGATCTTCAGACACAAATCACAATGAAATGTGTTTATCTTATCTGGTAATTACTGTTTCATTATTTTTATTAATAATAATGATAATAATAATAATAATGTTTTTTTCCAGTTTAAGTCTGACATATTTAAATCTGCTGGCCGTAGTGTCCGGTGAAAATAATTGCCCAGTTAGATGTCAAAATATCCTGGCTCTAAATGCTGTTTTCCCCCCACTGCTTCTCTGATGTCTGCCCTCTCTCTCGCTCCTCTTCCGTTATTTTCACATCTTACTCAGTGAATTAAGGGTTTATTTCTACCAAACCAGAGTTGGTGGTGATTGTTAGAACAGCAGAAAGATGAACCATCAAGGTTTTGGTGATTTTTATTTTGATTCAGTTTAAATTAATGTGTTTTGCTTTGATAAAATTACTGTTTTTGTAAATGGAGTCTGGTGGCCTTGGTGAGAGTGATAGCGGCTGTTTCTGGTTAAACAAAAAGGGTCTTACTCTCTAACAAAAAGGTCTATCTTTATGGATCCTTTCCATAGTGTCAGACACTTAGAATAGCAATCTGAGCCTGTCAGTGGCAAAAACAAACACTTTCAGCGGACGTACATTGACAGTGCACAAACGCCCAGAAGGATTACATTGCAGCCTGTTTCGTGGCTGCCGGCCGCAGTGCCCTCGCTCAATACTGGACCAATTTCAAAAATTGTTGTACCCGTTAGTCTCTTAGACACAAAAACATGGGAAAATAGGCTCCATAAACATAGATAATATTTGACCAGAATTTCACTCATTGAAATCTTTCAGGACATGTGGACCAGTACCGATTCCAACCCTGGAGGGGGATTTTTATTTATTTATTTATTTATTTTTGACAAACAGTTAGTTGCACAGCCAGTGGTATTACCTCAGGCTCAGATCACAGAGAAACTGCTGTTCTGTTTAGAACTGTTGATACGCCAACGTTTAAATGGAGTTACATGGAAGACTTTTAGTTTAAAACACACAAAAAATTACCAAAGTTATCAACAAAGTAAGAAGAAATAATGGTTTTGGCATTACTTCAAAGACGTCTATGTATTGTATTGTAGAGATATCTACTTAATTTGGTGTGCTAACCAGGTAGCCCCGTTCTGTACTGTCTCGTAATACCACTTTGTACTTCAAGAGGCGATAGTGAGTCACAGTAGCATCCAGTCTGCCCTCAGTCCAACATGAGAAGATGAAGAAGTAGCGCTGCCCTGTTAGCGTATTATTCTAACCTCTTGTCGATCACATTGAAGGCATTGCGCCCCATTAGTCAATGAATAGAAAAGTAAACTCAACAATGGCTGAAGCTCTTGGCAAGCGACCATTATCACCACCACCACTCGCTCTGTTTGGCGGCAAAGAAAGAAGTCATGCAAATTGGAGCAAAACAAGAGTTAAGATTACTAGTAGTGCTGCCCACCACTGGAGACATCTCTTCAAAGTAAAGGGATGAAGTTTGATGCTGAACTCATAACATTTCGTCTTTAAGTGAGTAAAGAGCTGTTCATGCTAACACTGGCTGTTTAGCGATAGCTTATAAAAGTAGCTAATTGTATCACGTTACTGACAGTGTTGTTATGTTTTCTCAGTTTGCAGTTTCTTGTTGATACACAGTTCAGACCAGTTAAATTAGCTATGGGAGGGACTGTGCTTTTCCATTTACAATAAAAATACAGCAACACATCTGTGCTTTGACCAGATGCTAAAGGCAAATATATGCAATGAAAAACAAGTGACAACACAGAGGAGCGTTTGCTCTTCTTTTCTCTATGACAGAAACATCGCACAGACCACTGTTAGCTCATCTCTCCTGTATGTTGAAAGAAGTCAAATGACATTCAGCGAGGAAAAATAAAGATTTCTTCGAATTAGCCTAAAATCGTTGCGCAGAGTATAGAAATCAATGCACATGTGGGGTTCAAAAGCTAATTTTGTTTTGTATACACATGGAAAGCCAGGGCCATCTATCGTTCTATTTACTGTTTCCTTACACGTTAAACTGATGAAAAGTTTAAATTGAACTCTAATTGAAAATACCCAAGTGAACAGAAAAGGGATGTTTGCCTGTAACCACTGCCAGCTTTTCTCTGAAGCATTCTGAAGCATTCTGCGGTATTGACTGCAAGTCTCAAAGAAGGTCACTTCTCCAACACAGGCCAGACAAAAGGTGAAATGAGACAACTGAAGCAATCTTAGGTCAATATGAAATAGAAATCTCTCAGCTATACTGTAATAAAGTTACTGAAGTGAAGTAGTGAAGCCATAAAGGGGAACTTTTACAAGGAAAGAGCTGTCTAGGAGATTGGTTCGCCCACTGGCAAACAATGGCTTCTAAGAGCTAAGGTGGCATGGTCAGTGCAGCTCCATGGTGCTGAATTACAGCATTTGCTTTCAAAAGTAAGTTTGGTTTTACAGGGAATTTAATATTACTGATTTTTATGTATGTGACAAAAAGCATTGCAGTTGAAAAGAGTGTAAAAATCCTGATACGTTCTTAAATTTTCCTTGAATATCTCATTCATGTATTTTCTACCTGTTGTTTGCGCACTTAATCTCATCTATGTGTATTTATGCTTGGACTGTAAAAGCAGATCATATGCTGATATTTTAGATATTTTGTGCAGCATTTTATGCAAATTTTTTGTGATCGTGGATAACATGGACACTGAAGTCACTCACAAAACAGAAAAATAGCCACGTGCGTGAGTAGGAACTAAGTGAGGTATTTATTATGAGAAATTTCTGAAGTATGCTCCTGCCAGCAATCATCACATAGCTTGATAGAAGTAGAATCAACTCCAAGCTTATTCAGTTACATGAAATTATGTGCAGAGAGCAAATCACCTGTTGACTGATATGCAGAGATACTGAGCAAACCTGCTGTGCGGCGGGGTTGTTGTCATCATTGTGGTGATTGTGACAGCAGGTGTTACAAGTAGTGTCAGTAGCTGCTGCACAGAAGATGATCACATCAAGGTGCCATGAAATTGTTTTGACAGAAGGTTTTTCTTCAGTGGTTTAATATGTTTCAGTGTGCAACACTAAAATCTGTCGTTAGGATTTGGTTGGAACTTATATAAAACATTTTGAATATCTAAACTCATGCTACTGTTGCCATATCTCCAGGTTTTCTATTAGGGGATGGAGTGGACTTACAGTCATATTTAATAATGACATTTTTAGATCAACTTAACATGATATTAAGGATGCACTTTTATTATGAAAATATGTGGAAATGCAATTTTTGCAAGTATTTTGTAGAATATTACACTACGGAACCTTTAAAGATAAGCCAAATACATAATAGTCCATATCATTTTGTGTAATTTGTATCATTGCTAGTATAAACACTAAACACGAGTGTAGCCTCCAGCTCCACCGTGTCATCTAAATTGACTTACTAAAAAATAATCAGTCAAAAGCCGGAGCTGTGTGTGTGTGTGTGTGTGGTTGCTACTGGCCCAAACTAAATATTCTACACTGGAAATACTGACCTATCATTAGAAAAGTAAACTGAAATATATGAATTATTTACAAATATATCTCTTTTGTGTGAATCAGTGTGCATGTTGTAGCAGGGCACTGTAATTGTTTTAGTAATCTGTATAAATAGCAGAGTTGTCTGTTGAAGACGACTGTATGAAGCAGGTGGATGAGAGAGTGGCAGCCTTCAAAGAGTTTAGTGCTTTGATAGAAACGAGGGAAGAAACCAAGAAGGGCCGTGCATTGAAAATTATTCCTTAGTAGATTATGAAATGAAGGAACGAAAAAAGGTTCATCTGTGGCAAAACGTGAAATATAAATGAGATAATTAATAGAAATTGAGAGGTAGGCATTTCAAATATTTCTACATTCGCTTTGTTGAACTAACACCTTTCTAGTGTTATAAATCCGATCCTCAGTATGGAGGAATTTTACACCATAAAGCAGAAAATAAAATAAAATAAGCGGATACAAACAAACACATTTCACTAAGCTGACCTCAATATGCAGTTCTTTATGCAGTTTAGAGTAATGATTGTTCTACATTGTGCTGCATTTGCATGTTCAGAGTTCAACCAATTAAAAGCTAATTAATTAGACACAATTCTATTAAGAAACAAATCCCACTCATCAATATACACAACATAGGGTCAGCCATTGCTCAAATGCGAATTGGCTCTTTGCACCACATAGACGAGAGAAAAGCACAATAGCACTATTGGAGCTCACAATAAACAGTTTGGCACCGATATATTTGATAGAGCACGAACTCATCAGTGCTGATAGATTTTACTTCCCTGGATAGAAAGCAGGACCAGGAGGTGTCACTCCCAGATACAGTGCAGCTTTCTCTCAAACGGTCACTATTAGGAAAATGGCCAGGTGTTCACTATCACAACTCACTAATGCTCATATGTTACTAAACACACACAATACTGCAATCATACCCAACTCTAATTACTGCTCATCTCCATGGAGGAAACAAATGTCTGCTTGTAATCCTGCATTCAAGCTTTGTTGTCAGAATTATGAAGTGATTATAACTGTGAATCCTGCGCTGCCTCTACAAAACACTAAAAACAGAAAGAGATCGAAACTTGACTGCATCCGTTTGAATTTATATCTTCTGCTGCTTAAAAAAATATATTCTACGGCAGAACTGAACAAGAATTTACACATGTAGTTATATTGTTTCTTTCAGTTTAAGTTTGCATTTTGCTCTGATTGGTGACCTTTCATTGCATCCTTTCCAGCTATTGACTTCTTGCCTGTCTTTCCAGGTAACACTAGTGTCAAGGAGTTTGTGCTCTGAAATAATGATTAGTTTTGGTGTGGTTTACTGCAGTTTTCAAGCTTTGTTTCACTGCCTGTTCCTTCTACGAGTTTATGGCCATTACAGTCTGAATTTAAACCACTATAAAAACGAGTATATCAGCATCCAAATCACATCTAATAATATTCACTTACACTGTGTATGTTAGATGCAAACCGGAGTTGTAGTTTAAATTTAGCCGTAGTGTCCTGGAAACACTATTAGGTAAACTGTTGAGCTAAACAAGATTTTTAACAGCTCTTTGTGACCAAAATAGTAATGAGCGTAATATCAGAGGCGCTTCATGGCCTATAATTGCAAGGCTTGGATGAAATCTTTCAAAAAGCTTGCTCGATTCTTCACTGCACACTGGTTGGATATCTATCGTCCGTGTGCCAGCTTTCCGTCCATTTCAATGAATGCTTAAAAGAGGAAAGTCGGCAAATGGCCTGCTGGCTGAAATATGCAATAAAAAAAAAAAACAACTACTCCACAGTTTATTTGTTATGTTTCGCCTCTCTTACAGGTTATGTGCATACTGTTAAATAAATCTGCCTCTGGCTAGTGCGAGATCCCTTGATGAATTGTGAACAGCCGACAGTGAAGAGTCTAAGTATGCTGGTCCACTTTGTACAAGGCAATTCGTACAGCCTTGCTCATTTGGGTATGCATGAAATAACAATATCCTACTGGGAGCATTCTGAGTTTCAAACGTTTGGGGTCAACTACACGAGCAGATTCCACATGTGCAGCCCGTGGCCACTGAGGTCTGGAATCTACCTCCCTCCTGGCTGGGTGACGTTGCATGTTCTATTTCCAGACCGAGGGTTGAAGTGAGGCTGCAGGGAGTGTAACACTGACCCACATGACCTGTGGCCTAGAAAAGCTGCCTGAAGCTCTGCACACTAAAAACTCCTCACTCCTTTGCTACAGCCTTTCAAAGGAAAACAAAACCTTTGCGCATAGCATGTGTCTTTTCATGCCAAATGATTTGCATCCTTTTTATTCACATCTTTGACTTGTTGTCAATGTATTCCGTGCTGTTGTGGAGCCTGATGCTCACTCTCAGAAGTCTCGAGTGGGAAGAGAGAAAGGAAGTCGAAGAGGCAAAACTGCTTTACTTTCAGGCCCAGTGTCTACAGGCCACATGTCTCCAGTCATCTGTCACTAGTTTACATACATACTATGACACTTCCTCTCTCTGTGGGAACCCGTTGTCACCACTTGGCCGCCAGCAGAGGCTGACTGGGTGCTAGATGGGTCTCCCCCAGGTACCTCTAGGGAGCCACTTTAGGCATAGCTGACAGACTGACAGGAACACGCACACACACACAAGCAGGCACACACATACAGTCCGTCCTTTGCCCAAGCACTCCCTCCTCCTACAGTACGCCAGCTCAAATGCTCCCAAGGCATGGCACACTTTGCATAAAGCAGTGACTTTGCTCTACATCAGTTTTTTTTTTTTTTTTTTTTTTCAGACGCAAAATTATTTTTCACCCCTCTAGCCTCTACATGCTACATGGAAGTTTTGAAATGAATAATGGAAACAACAGAGCTGAAGACTCATGGGATCCATTTAAAGATGTGGGAGAGGCGATGCAGTCAGGGTTTGGACTGCAGAAACATCACGCTCCAAGTAAATGAATCTACTATTGTTCTGTGCAGTATAGAAATGCTGCTATAAAACCTGTGCAGGCTGATTAGTGCCAACAGTGACATAATGTTAATACATTTTCCTCTAAATCAGGGGAACATTAAGAGGAAAAATACAACAATAAAAATATACTTTCAGTTTTTATTTCACTTTGGGAAAGAAATGATCTGTCAGCAACAACCAGTTCAACTTGAAACCAATCTGTACACTTCGTAGTTGTGCAGATGTAATGCGAAATTGCGCGCTGGAATCATAGCGTTTTAAACAGAACATGAGCTTTTGTTTAGTGCACACAACATCCTAGACAGCGCGACTTGACAAATGGCTTTATTTCCTTTGCTATGTTTAGCGTTTCTCAGCAAAACCTACGTTTGGTATTTCCACCTTGCCTCCCCAGATACTTAAAGTGGAAGTGAGCGAGCGAGCATGGGGCAAACCACTGTAACAGCTATTTTAGACCATGCAAAGTCAACACGACTCCCTGAGGTGATTTCCTGATAATGAACACAAAAGAAGTGTCAGCCCTCATAAAGCTCCATGATGATGCTGAACTCTTGAGCGCTCTTTTTTTTTTCTTTGGCACTCTTATTTTCCTGATTTAAATTAATCTAATTCCGTGTGGACTCTAAGAGGGACTGTCAAATAGGCCACATGCCAGACAACAAGACTTGTGGTGACGATTCACTTACACCATGCAAGTGAGACTCTAGAAAAAAAAAAAAGAAAAAGAAACAGCTTTATGAATTTAAATAGTCTTCATGTATTATCTACCAGTAATCAAAACACAAACATTTTCGTATTGTTATGCATTTTATTATTTTTGCATAGAGCTGTTGAGAGTCACAGGTTCACCTCCATCCCTGATGACTTTATGCAGGTAGCTAACGCAACACCTTACACTCCAATAACTTGGGCACTAAAACAACAATACATAACATCACTGACTGTCCCCAAATATCCAGTGGCCCTGCCTCACTTCTGCACACACTGCTGTGGTCACAGTGTCACTGCAGACACCCGCTGCCTTGCCGCAGCCTGACACCCTAAACCTCCATGGTGGTGCATACTCACCCTTCTATCCCCTCTTCCCTCCACTCCCCGCTCATCCTCACCTCCCTCCTCTCCACACCATCAGGCAGACCTCAACCCATCCTCTCCCCGTCCCTGGCACTCAAGGCTCCCTCTGCCAGCACCTGGCACAAAGCCAACCTGTCAGCCACCCGACTCCACGGAGGATGAATGAATCGCTGAGAACTTTGCGAAAACCACTGATGGCTCACATCTCGTCTGATCATCGTTTTAGCTAATTGTCTCAGATATCAATTTGAGACAATTAGCATGGGATGTGATGAATGGGACAATGGAAAACAGTCAATAGATGAACTTTCACATTCAAAGCAAACCCTTCCGTGCTCTTGAATATAAATATCAAAGTTAATTGAGGCATGCATTTCAATACATGAATTATAAGACTATTATACTGTCATACAATGAGAACAGAAAATGGTTGACATACGGTGTTATTCTATGAGACCAATTCATTCAAAATCTAATTTTACTCTTAAAGTAACATATGTTATCTCTTATTAAATTTAGAAGAAGCTTCAATTTTGGAGAATCAAAGCAGTGGGATCACACACTCTTGTCTTTATCTTAATTAAGGGGTTATATTGATTATGACAGGTCAGCATCAAGACAAATTTGAGAGTTTGAATAAAACAAGTACATTTCAAACACCTTCTTCTTAGATTTACATATAATGAAGCTGATATACACGGTGTGGTGAAAAAGTACTTAACGGCTCTCCAGTTGCATGGGTTTTTCAGTCTGGCTAGAATGGCGGCCTCGACTGCGAGATTAGTCAGACACTGTTTTGTGAGAACACAAGAGGAATTTCAATACAGCAAAATATTGAGTTTTCTCTTATCCTCTTGTGAAACGCTTGCTGCTCTCTCACAATACTCTAGAAACTCCCCAACAGCACGCAATAAAAAAAAAAAAAAAAAAAAAAAAAAACACCTTGGAAGAAGGACAGGAAAAAACACCTCTCTTAACCAAGGTTATTCAATGATAAGCAACAGTGCTCAGGCACACAATGACGGCTCAAAGTGCCAGCTATTTTCAAAAGCCATGTAATTGTAGATTTTGTTAATCATAGTCCTTGAGGGTTGAATATCCACAGCCTGAGAGCAACAGTAAATAATCTGACTAAAGACATAATTTAAAGATATGGAAGCAGATTCAGTCATAAGGACTGTATGTAGTATGCATTCTAATGGATAAAGCCACTCCATTCAGACCTCATTCATAAAGCAACCTACAGTACAGATAATGCTCTCAGCCACAATAATACATTATAAGTCATTTTAAGGGGATGTAAAGCAGGCTGCATTAACAAGACAAGAACTGTGGAAAATCTTTTTTTTTTTTTTTTTTTTTTTTTTTTCTGTGACATGCACACACATGCTGCAAAGAAGATGTCCAGTCTTTTTGGCCACTAACGAAAAAAAAAAAAATCACAAATTTAGCATGTCTAATTAAAATGTAAACAGTGTAATGAGGACATCAGTGATTTAGGCAAACGTCTCTCTGGCTGCCACTGGGGGTATGATAATTACAGAGGCAAATCTATGAATGCACATGAATCTCCTACAAGTCCAGATTAAAAGCCTTAGTGCTAAACCTAGTTTAGTACACCTGGGGGTTGTCTATTCTAGCCAATCCCCAACAGGCTCGGAGCTGCCTCGTCTCCTTATGAGTGCAGAGACACCTCGTGTGAAACAAAGCCTCTGTTTCACTGTGTTGAAACGAGGAGAACAAGGAAGGCAACAAATGCTACACTAAATAATATGTCTGGCAGATATGGCCTGAATAAGCCAGCCTTACAACATGACTCATGGACGTGTTTCTGTCATAATCATACATTTAGGAAACCTTAAGTTCTATAAGCACATTGTGCATTATGGTATGGATCATGCTGACATTATAGGATGTATGTGTGAAAGATTAGCCTCTTAAAAAAAAAGAAATAGAAAGAGAATGAGGCACTGAGTCCTCCTCAAACTGCTCTGAGAGAAAAAAAAAACATACACAAAGAGAAACGGACACACACACACACACACACACACACACACACACAATATCCCATATAAACACGTGCATGCACATGATCCCTTAAATAGACATATGGTAAAATACATGCCACAATGCAACCAGAGAAATCGATGGAGTGGTTTGAATTGCAGGGCTGCAGTGAAACCACAAGTCTAAATGATTCCTTACATGCAAGCTGTGCTGTTTTATCCACTAGAATCTGTTAAACTAAATTAAACGATGAGTATTTTGTTTGAATTAGATGAAAAAATAACATGACAGGCCTGTAGCTAGGAGACACATGAAGGGTAAGTACAAGCAGCCAATGGTAGGCACATGCATTTTAGAAAATGTCTATGCCATATGCTGTCACTCAGAGGAAGAAAAAAAAAAAAACAAGTCTGAGCAGACAGTCGCTGTGTCTAAATGAGATGGTGGGAGGAGGAGGAGGAGGAGGAGGAGGGGGAGGAGGAGGGGAGAGAAAGGGAGGATGTCAAGGATTCATGGTCCTTCATCTTTGCAGTAGAGCAAACACATCCCTCAGTATAGCAACAGACAGCTGCCTCCACTTTCTAATGCAGTCCAACTTAGATCACTGCAAGAATTGTCAGCGCAGAGAGAAACACACAAAGATAACATAGCAAGCTGCCATGAGGGAAACGACAGAGATGTGGATACAAGAGGGGGAGACGAAACAGAGGAGGAGGAGAAGGGAGGGAGGGGGGGGAGAGACACGCAGAATACTTAGAAGAGAGATTTGAGTTTTTTTTGTCCCTTCTGCCTGCGTCTTACTCCACTGGGGACTCCCTCTCTTTTAATGTGAAAAACAGGAAAAAACGCCACTTAACATGTTTGCTTAAAGATGACAATCCTGCACTGATCTCACGCAATATAGTCAAAGGGCTGAATGGGATTTCTTGAAGTAACTGACAAATAGATCCATCTGTAAAGATGAATATTTCATCGATTTACAGCAGCATTACAGACGTCCCAGGGGGCGTTTACACAGGATCAGTGATAGGTATTCAGGAGCTGGCTTTAATCGCCATCAAAAGAGCACAAACATAAAGCGTCGGCCCAGTCATATACGCCTCACTGTTCTAATGTTATGTCACACTGTCAGTCATAGTGATCACTAATAGTGACCTCAGATTATGGACAGAACATTTAGAGCAGCTAAACTGATTCGCGCAGACACTTGACTATTTATGACTGTCAAGTCAAAGATGAATGTAAGATGCATCCCAAAGTTTTTGTTTGTCTTCTTGGGCACAGCTGCGATGAAATAGCTCACAATGAATCAAAGATATTCTGCATGTAATATTAGTCAAAAGACAAAGACTGATTTTCAGGAAACCTCTTGATTGATGTGGTGCAGTTAGTGCATAGAGAATAAATATGAGCTGGTAGAGCAGTATTTTTCAGAGAAAATAAAATATAATTTAACAAACTTCAAAATGACTTTTGATTTTTAGAAAAAAACATCTATCTGATCACACTGAACCAGGACTGAGCGCGCTGTGGAGAAGACGAAACTCTGCTTCAGCCACCATCTGCGAGCAATTTCTTCCTCAACATAACACAACTAAATATAAGGAGTGTATTTCTATATCCTCGTGTCACTGGGAAAGACGTGGACGTGATTATTTAGTGTACTTCACGCAACTTCTTGACAGTATTTACTGCCAGTCTTAAAAGTGTGAACATGTGTGACATTCAGTAAAGAGGGTGATGAAAACAGAAGGGTCAGCATCTGTCTTCAAACTCGGCTCACAGATTCATGTCAAGCAACAGCTTAGACTGCTATCATAAGTGCTATCCTATCAGAAATAAACAGAGCTGTCAGCTTCTTTCCATGCACGCCGGAGGTGTCTGGGGTTAAGTAAGGACCTGCGAGAATCACCGAACACGCTGCAGGAGATCAGACATTGAAACCTTCCAGGGTTTGAACTCTGATAAACACCCTCAGGTAGTACCTGATAATTAGGAAATTTGGGGTGAAATATCTGAGAGAATAGATTGATAAATTCAAGGGGACTGTGTTTGCTGTTCAGATGTACAGATCATTTTCAAGATGAACCTACTCTTGTTCCATATATTTAAAAGATAACTTCCACTGAAATTAGGCGCAAACATACAGCAGCTTGAAAACACATTATTGTGATTTTTAGAAGTTCTCAATTGAGTTATGCAGCTCCAAATATGAAACGGTACATTTAAACAGACTGTATTTCAGATTACGAGCATTTGCAAGCTGTGGATACAGATTTAAATAGAATTAATTGTTCCAAACTATTTGCCATCCAGTTCAGCATCCAGCCCAAATTCTTTTCTAATAAACTTAACTGCCACACATGCATAGAAGGGGTCTAAATATGAAACACATAAAAATCCGACCAACTAATTTAATACCCACTTTACAAAAACACATTACAACCAAACACTCAAACATAATGAACGTGGTAGTAATGTACATTTTTTTTTCTCCCCCCACTGAGTGATGGATGCTGCAATGCTGTTATTTCTGAAGAGGAATGAAAACATACTTCAGCTCACTGCTGATGATGTTAATTTCCTCTCAAAGCAAAACATGCAAATGAAATGTGTGAACACAATTAAGTAAATTGTTCTATGGAGGTGGAAAAGGTTCACTCAGGACGAAGTGTGTGCACACGAGAGACAGCACACAACTTGTTACTTCCCCTGACTTTGGGTCCATGTTCAGATCCATTTACTGGCTTGTCACAAACTATTTCCGTTGGAACATGAATATGAGCTATTTCTGACGCTGCCTTTGAACTCATTTGTGAGCAAATCTGATTTAGTTTCACTAGTGACTTGTTACCGAATGTGACAATCAAATAAAAAAGCACACGTCAACTTAAGTGAAGCTTAAAACAAGGGTGAGTTTTCCTTAAAGTCTGTTTATATCATGTCATGCTTGACAAATTACCTAACAATAATAATATTATCAACATGTCATAGCACTGTTTTAGCCGTATTTCGGTTGTACTACTTACTTTCACCCGTCATATTTATAAATACTGAGCATAAGATGTGGCATATTTGAGATGCAACTGGTACCAGATTATTGTGAAACTGTGAAGCTGAATTTATTGTTCTATGCAGTTTTCATGGAGGCTTTTCACCAGGAGTAAATATTTTTTAAACATCTACAAGAAACTTTCATACATTTTAAAATAAGCACAATTTTTAAAGCTTTCATGAGAATATTTTCTATAAATTCTTTTAAGGGCAAACATTTGATTTCTGGCTAAATGATGACACAATAGCAGACTGTGTGCCCACACACACACACACACACACACACACACACAAATAATAATAATAATAATACTAATAATAAGTGGGTTGAAATTTGATCTCTTAATGAATGTGCAACCCTCCTGTATGTATTCACATCAACGTTCTCTCAGGCAAAATAATCATATTGCTCGTGCCATGCATGCAAAAATATGAAAGCAGTGCAATGAGAAAGAAAGTTAAATTGCACATAAAGAATGTCAGTGGAAGCAAATTAAAATGGGGGCAAATTCTTTAACCTTCACAAGAACCTAATTGATTATGCCACAAATTAATCACATAATGTGCCCTTATCTCTGGACTGTGGCTATTTGTTATTAGAACCTAAATTAAGCAAACTTTTGAAGATGGATCAGACATGCACAAAGAAAGAAAATGCATTACTGCACTGCAACAGCCTGTTTTCAAATATGACAAATGCGGAACAATAACAGTAATATTAATGATAATTGCAAAATGAACATACCATAAATACTGGTGCTAGTGATCATGTCTTCAAGCCTAAAAACAAGAGGAGAGGGAAAACAGCAGAATCGGAATTTTCACGAGGAGGAATTCCAAAGGTTGCTTCTCATTACAGGCACTTTTTCCTGCAGCTATCGGATTTCACAACTTAAAAAAACGCACGCATCCTTTTTTTCTTTCCTCAGGTATTCATTTGGCCCGTGTAATTAAGGACAACGCAAAAAAGAAAAGGAGACGCAACATGCGAATGAAATTTAGGAGGACCAAAAAAAAAAAAAAGAAAGAAAGAAAGAAAAAAAAAAAAAACCTGAACGGAGACGCGAGAGCCACACAGGCACACGGACGGCTGGAGCCTGACACTTCTTGCGCGAGTTGAAACAAGAGAATAGGAAGCGTGTGAGAGACTGTAGATGACATAAAACACACATTCTTCATGCCGCCTATTAGAGGAAGAGGCTAAACCAGCGTGATGCCCCCCCTCCACCTCCTCCTCCCTTTACTTTTAAAATAGATTACTTGCCAGCAGTTGTCCCACTAAGAGCGCAATGACAACCTATCTATTAACTCCCGCCTGCGGTTATCGCGGCAAGTTTTATTCAGCCTGACATGCAAAAACTTCTCGTTGCAGGAAAGTTATTAAGGAGGCTGCTTCCTGCCGTATGTGCGACCATCTCCTCAAACTACGCAGGGTGAAACGTTAATTGCGCGCTCGCTCTAATGCCGCAACTTCCCTCGCATTATTTTGTCCTCACTACAGCGATGACAAGTCATTTGGCTGAGGGGGACGCAGGACTGGCCGCCCGCAGGCTGCGCCGCAGATCTGTGATGCGCGACACAGTCTCTGAGCGAGCGTTTGCGCGCACAGGGCTGCTCCGTTTCTCTTTTTAATTGTCAACATCACCGGCTGACGGGATAAAGACTTACCTGTGTAGGTGACAGGGCAGCGTCAGGGTTTATAGTACCATCGATCCGGTGAGCGTGCAGATGAATGGCTCGCGGAGGTTAAGCGTGGCTGCTCGCGATTTGAAACCATTCCAAGTTAGTGAGGGGAAGACTGACCACAGCCTCTGCCATGTTGGAATTCCAAACCCTGGACAGCTGCTCCACTGACTGAAGGCAGCACGCTGCACACTGCGCATGTTCGCTGCGGCGGGAGCCAAATTCAAAGGGAATCAACCTCAATAAGCAGCCGTTCACAAGCAGCTCGCCAGGACACCATGTTGCTATAGATTATCTGAGTGTATGAACAATTTAATTGTGCTGTCTGCACGCAGCACAGGGCTCTGCCTTCCTCTGCTGTGCACTGTAGCCGTAGCCTCTCTGAGGGTATATGCGTGGCATGAGAGGCTGTGCAGTGAGGGCACATTCACTTCATCTGTGAACATGATGTGTTATTTCAAAGGTTGCAACAGCTGTTAAATACATTGTTGAACATTGCCTTTGTCCTAGTTCAGTCACTTTTTTTCCATTTGGAATAATTAAACTAGTCTTCACCAACAGCTTGTATGCTGTATATACATGCATATACAGTATATGTACACATGTATACACGTGTATCTCTCTCTCTCACTCTGTATATATATGTATGTATAGACATATATGTATATGCGTATATATGTTTATATGTGTGTGTATGTATATATCTATGCAAGGTATATACATAGTCATTAGAGTTGCATATTTGTCTGAGGTAGCAAAATATATCAAAGAAACAACAAAGCACAAAGCTTCTTGCTGGGAGTTAAATGAGAAGATCGAGAGGCTGCCAAAAAATCTTGTGCCTGGCCCACAGCCATTAGCCAACTACGCTTACTTATTTTAGCATAAAGACTGGAAACGGAAATTGTAGTCTTTGCCGGTTGCCTGGTAACCTCACACTAACAACAAGACTCCAGGAAGTGGCTGCAACAGGCCGAGAAAGTCGTTCACTCAACCTCCACGTGAAGCTGCAATCTGTCATTTATAGGATTTGTTTTTTATACAGATTAAACAAACAATGTGTTGCGTGTTAATACGTGAGCTTTAGAGCTTTAGAGGTGCTGACTTACCTTCAGATAGAGCTACGCTAGCTGTTTCCCCCTGTTTCCAGTCTTTATGCTAAGCTAAGCTAACCAGCAGCTGGCTTTAGCTTCACATCTACACAACAAATGAGGAAGCGGTATCGATCTTCTCATCTAACTCTCTGCAAGACTGTAAATAAACGTATCTCCCCAAATGTCAAACTGCCTCTTTAAAGGGATTTTGTCCAGGAAACTTGATTTATTAAAAAATCTTTATGCCATTCACTGCAGGTTATTCTCCAGTTCCTCTCTGTTATCTGTACACGGCCTTGAAAGAGGCGGATGATCTCCTCTCCCTCGGGGAAGCATTGCATGAAGACCCTGGTGAGACGCATGAGGATCGGCACCAAAAGTCCCATTATGCCCTCTCATATCCATACCCAAGGCCCTAGGAGTGATGCATTGATTCAGCCTTCAGTACTCCCTTGACTGCACCATGCTAATTCCAACTGCATGAGCTCTTTAGAGAAATCCTACCCAACAGGCAGGACACAGAGTAGCCACTGAGCCGCCCTGGACAATGACAGTTTAAGCTTGTACAGTCCAGTATCATTGTGCTACTGCCCCTGTTAGCAGAGTGATCTTATCTGTAATTCTTTCCAAATATTGCAATGTACATTGCTAGTTAGAGGAAAAAGGCAATTGCAGATTTTATCAGAACTATCCAAGATTTAAACACAAAATGATGGCAAGCTGGGCAAATTATCATAATAACAGTATGTGTTTGATTTCATTTGCTCAGCTGCTAATTACGTGAGGATGCCAGTGCTCATCAGAATTTTCTAACCGTGGTGGTATAATACTCAGCTGACTCGACCAGAAGTGAGTCCAGGAACAGCCTGTGAAAATCTCCGTGTGCTGTGGAGGTCACGGTGAAAACAACAGCAGTGCATTTCCAGGTGTAGCCACGTCCATTGTCTCCTTCCTCATATGGGCATGTTCAGTCTGTGCCTTTGTCCTTGTGTCAGCAGGCAGGACATTCTAAATTATTTTGCTCAGCTGCTTCCCTGAACTCTTGCTACAGCACGTCAATACACACATCATGCAGACACCCGCACATACAGCCACAGGGATCACAGTTCATGTCCATCACACACTTGAATCCTCCTTGACACATATCAAACCTCGAGGAATAAAAAACTTAGCCGCTTGTTATGATTTTGGCGTCGGGCATTTTCAGATCAAGATCTGAAATATGTTATCATTTTGCTAATGGGTGTATAAAAAGATTAAAAGCTATAAGTTGTTGATGGACTTCAGAAAAACAACACATTCACCTTAACTTTCCCGAGGAAAGCATACGAGAGCGCAGACGAATAGCAGGTTTTTACAGCTGTAATTGGCAATCACCCTTTGAAAGAATAAAAGCTGAATGAATGTGAAACACTTCCTGTCCTGCACACACGTACATGCACACACAGTGGAATCGTTCATTTCCCCAGGAATGAGGTTAGGGGTTTGCACGGCACGTGACTGGCTGTTTTTTAACCTTCTGCCTACAGACTCCGATGTCATGTGTGATCACTTCAGCGATGTTGCCGGGCGTTTATTGTTTCTGCCATGAAACACTGACTTTGGAGAAACCAGCTGCATCATGCCTTTTCTCATAGGAGCGTGCATCTTGATGGAACAAAGGAGGTTTTTTACTCTGATCACTGATTTGCAGAATTATTGACTCATCTTTGCAGCAATTTGGGTTTAATAATAACAGCATGCAGCATCAATCTTTAACCGAAATAATAATATATGCTGAGTGATTCCACTGGCGCAGAAAAGTAATGCTTTCCCTTCTCCAAACTATGCTTACATTTTCTGTCATTACACAACTTAACCAAATCCGATTTGGGGCTTTTCATGGAGTAATGCTGTAAACAACATAATTTGCTGAGATGCTGTACTGTATCTCTGGGCTATCAGAGGCAGTGATTCTCATCATGAATAGAGATGGAGTGGGAATAATTCACTCTGAGGCTTAAGACAGCTAGTCACAGCGATGAAACATTTTTACTACAAAAGATCACCAGCTATTATGAAGAGAACGATGTGCAAAAAGTACAAAATTACAGGCTTGATTTCCCGTTTTATTTCAAGATGTGTATCCAAGTCCCTGTATAGACCGGGGCTAAAATCCTAATAGGGACAAGCTTGAAGTGAATCGAGCCCACAGAGGATAAGCTACTAAATCTTGCAATAAAAGCAATGTGATTTACAGTAAATTCCACAAGGCTGACAGTGCCACAGCTGAGGGCATAAACACTCCTTTCAATGCTGCGCCTCAGTTCTGTCTGCTGTGAACTACAATCACACAGGCATGCTGCTCGGCAGTGGTGACTTTGATAAATCACCAGGAAGTCCCACTGTTGGCTTAAAACTAGAACTTGTTCAGTTGCAATTCTGCATTTGTCCCTCTTTAATGTGTATGGAAGTGGCTTTAGCAGTAATCTGTCAGTGATTGATTAGGTGTGGCCAAATCCCCTCTGCGTTCTCCTCTACTGGCTCACTGTTCAGCCACAGCTGTGTATTTACAGAAAGATGGCTGTATTAGGGGAGAGGCTGCCTTATTTACCTGCAACATAAACATAGTTACTTCCACTTGGGCGACTATACACGCAGGATGACCGGCAGAAAAACAAGAAACAAGAAGTGACGTGTTCTTGTTGGTGCTGCATCCATGCACCAATGGATAAACAAACGGGCTTATAGACCTATGACAGGGTTGTTTTGCGGAGAAGAAATCACATCTTAAGCTGTCATCCATGTTTGTAGCAGCCAGCAAACGCACCAGTGTGAAGTCTAGACAGCAGAAAAAGACCCACTAATATCCGAATGCGGCACCATCACCTTTTATCCTGTGAAAGAAATGTAACAGAAATGTATGTGAAACATATTTATTTTGTATGTGACACAAGAGGTTGAAAAAGCAATTTAGACAGGGTGCTGGATATTGATCACACTTAGCAGCAGATCCATTTTAATTAAATATTAAGAGAGTGTGCTGCATTGATAGCAACTGAGCACTTTCTTGCCTTTCTTTTTCCATCATTTAAAAACAAAATATACAAACTGTAAAAGAAGACATGCTTTAATAACACTCACATGTAATTATACTTGAAGTATTAAAGCAGGGCCGGGTGATATCTGATGCATTTTGTATTCAAAGAATATTTTAGTTATTTTTAAAAGAAGGTCTGAGTATGAACATCCGTGCATGAATTTTAATGGAGATACTTAAATGGTAATTATTCCACTCAGGCTCAAACGTAGGTAACAAATGGAATTCAATCAGTGTCCGTGCATAATGATGGTCATTAGGAGAAAGAAAATAATAATGACATCCTATCTGCATTAAACCTGCAGACACTTTACACAATGATCCTGCAGCCATTATTGATCTCCATGGAGATAAGCAATTGTCACTTTTCAGCATTGTGCCTGAATGTTAAATACAGCTCATTTTGTTTTTCTACAAACTATTTCAGCCGACACTAAATTTTCATTTAATTCACTTCACTACTTGAAATCCTTGGTCTCATTCCACATGATTGTAATTTTGGTTCATTGTCACAGCTGCCTCTCCTGTTCCCAGTATTTTTTTCCTCCATTTCACGGTTTCACAAGGCTCATATGAAATGAACATCAAACCTGAATGTGGCTGTAGTGATACTTCATGAGCTATGATAAGTATGCTACATGTAATGCAACGCAGCCATCAGGAAATCAATGCGCGCTTTGTAAAGCCTCCTCCTCCTTAATGCTGCAATGTGTTGCACAAAGTAAAACTGAAGGCAGAATCCCGAGTAGTTGAAGCAACACTCATTAGCAGATAAATTGGACTCAGTGATATAAAAGCAACAGAGTCCAGCCTTCAACCAGATACTTCATGCGTACTCCAAAGACCCTTTAGATAACACAGTTTTCATCTTTTGTGTAACTCATTATTAGTTGAATATTCTAACAGTTGCTTACACATATTGTACAGTAGGCAGCATGTATTGAGTCTTCTCCAAGATGGCCACTTGGTTGAATAATTAAATAAGATCTCCAATCAAATGATCTATGATTTGCATGCCTTCTGTTGCCAACTAGCTCCATCTGCTTGGTTTTGAGAGCTCTGACATAGTGGCTTGTGTGAGTGAAACAGCAATAATGTAATTGTGGATGTGACAGATACACCAGATGATGCAGGGACTGTTTGAAAGTCTGGTCCAAGGCATACTGTACAGCACGGTGTCATATGGTCTGCAAGAAAGCATGACAAAAACAGTTTCATAAAGGCTGTCCGCCGTCTTCCTCATCACTCTTAACTTTGAAGAGCCTCCGCTGTGATTCGCTCATTCATTTAAATGCAAGCTCCTCGTTACTGTTACTGCGTTTAAAGCATCTCCTGAAGCATGCATCACAAAGTTACCGTGTCTTAATTGAATAGCAGGCTTCAGAGCTTGGAGGGTGAAGGACAATAGTAGCAGGGCCGGTTTGGCCGAGTGCCAGTGGACAATGCAGAGCAGGCCTCAGCGCTCAGCAGCAGGCAGAGCCCATGTCGGAGTCCACATCAGGAGAGACAGCCTCTGCTGCTTTGATGGATCTGTCATAGCAGCCGGTGTCTGCCCTCAGCTGGGGTTCAGGTATTCACCACCAATAACGTGTTACTATCGCAGGTTAGGCTCTGAGTGTATTTACTCGTTCGCCTCCCTTTCCTGATGTGTCTGAAGGACAATACCACTGATCACCAAGATAACTTGTCCCCATTTGTATTTTGTTCTTTTAATATAGAAGTATTTATTCAAACCAGTGATCCCAAGGTCGTTCAATTAATGCCCCTCCCTTTTATCAGCTTCAGTGGGTCCACAGTTCCACTTTGCCCATCACACTCGAGACTGAAGCCCACTATGAACACATGATGTCATTTTTAAGATTCTGGCCAATAAAATAGAAATAATGAGGATATTTAAAAGAAAATTGATTTTTTTTTTTTTTTCAATCCTTTGTATAGAATATTATTTGTATGGGTTATGCTAATGTCCTAATGTTGGTTAGCTAAAGACATAATAGGTTGCAGTGATGACTTTATGACAAAATTAAGTTTTACAATACTGTTTATTTTGTATCTCTGAAAATATGAAAACAAAAGTAAAAATGAAATAATTGCTCAGACTGATTATTGTTGTCCAGCGTCTTCCTGGTTCAACTGTGACCCAGTGTGCTTATCATAGCTGTGTGTCCAAACAGGTTTGCAATGAATGAATGTTTCCAGTATATTTACTTTTGTTTTCAAATCCATTTACGGTGGTTAAAATAATATGGTTAACCTGGGACTTTTTTGAAGCATGTCACATCACATCTTATTTATTCATCATATTCAATTAAGCCCTCACATCCTGTCTAGTCCTCAAATAATATCTGTTTTTGTCTCTGAAAAGTCTAAAGATACCCAAAGGAATGAGAGTCTTTTTATTTTCAAGGCATGCAGGTGATAGCGGATAATGTTGTGTTTCCTTCTTTGGCCTTATTTAACATCCCTGATACTAAATCGACCAATTGCCAATGACTCCTTCATGCCACACCTTTGTCCTCACAGGGTTATCGTTGTGAAAAAGTCGCAGTTTGCTTAAATATCGACAACAAAACTACTTGGTTAGGTTTAGTAAGAGATCATGGGTTAAAATAAGTACTTTACTGCTACATACATGGTGTAACATAAGTATGTTATGTAACTGAAATCGGGTCAGCAGAGACTTTAGGTTTCACACAGGACAAAAGAAGCCAAGTATTAAACGTTATATTTGTCATCCAATCTACTCTCAGTGAAGGCCTGTGTGGCCGGTGTGCTGGTGAGGACAGACTCAGACAAACCTGAGACAAATAATGAGGATTATATATGCGAGCTCAAAAGTCATGAGATCAACGATCATGGAGGAGATCGCGGCACAAATTTTACACATACTTTCATTTTAACACAAAAGCTGTGGTTTAGGATTACTGTGCTGATTTGAGCAGCCTACAGTTAACACAGAGCAATATGTATGTTCAACGTGAAATATAACAGGCTGTGTTGAAAGATATCAATGCATTTCTGGACATCGTTAATTGATTCAAATAATGAAGAAAGAAAGAAATGGCAAAAATGCGTTTTGGAGGGTTAATAGTTGTGTCTTTTTTCTAACAGTTCACAAGCAATGTTTTTATTAGTATTTTAATTCATAACTTAATCTGTGTTAAATATGTGACCCGACGTAGGTGGTTAAAATCTGTCTGATGTTCTCCTGTCCTAATGTACTCTGGTGTAAAGTCACATCCCTTTATCTCAACCGTGGAATTAGCAAGTCAAATATCATCATAATCAAATAAATTAACATAAAACCCAGATTGCACAAAGATCTGAATCTAAAATCTTAATTTTCCTTTTATTGTTCTGTTTCAGAGTACCCTGCCCCCCTCAAAAAAAAAATAAAAAAAATAAAAATATTCAAGAGCACTTACACAAATTAAACATTAACACACAGGGGAAACACCATCATATGTGCTGGGCTTCATTCACAGCAGCCTCGTAATGCACAGACAAATGTGAGCGAGGCAGAGGCTTGTGGAACACAGGCCCTGCAGTTGGTTTCATTTTGCAAGGCAATGCTTTTCCAAACAGCTCCAAGACTTCCTGATCGGCTGTAATCCCCAGCTTTCACACATAAGTCATTGAGAGCGATGGAGTCCCCTCTGTTTACTCACTCCAAACCAAATGATCTTTCACAAGTAGACCACTTCAGATGTGAAATGGAATTTGCCAGGGTGTTCTATCCCAAGTCTATTTCTCTGTACGTTTTACCAATTCCCAAACAGGGTTCAGTCGCTCACAGGTAATGTCTGTGAGGATTGAGCTGGGCTCCTCTGCTGTTTTAATGGCCCACGGGAAAAGGTATTTGCCGGAAGTAAAGAAGTCCTCTTAAGCACATACACGCCACTGAATTTCATTTTGTTTTAGTTGCTGGACAGTGGAGGATGATTTAAAATTATAGCTGTTGCTCTGTTTCACACAGATTCAATGCCAAAATTCATGCAACTCATCCAGTTAATAACCTGGAAAGGAACAGAGGAGAACTGGTAATCATATTTCCAGCAGATTGTTTTAGTGTAAAATAAAACAAGGTAATATGAAGTATAATTTCATCCCAAAAAGAATAGATGAATAGTTTGCTCTGTCATACGCTTACATGTTAGAGTTTAAAGAGCGTAGCTGAAGGCTTTATCTTTCCAGTGGTTGACAGTGTTACTGCTTTGGTACGTAGTTATGATAAATGGTTGTTTTAAGAGGGCTGCATTTACTTTGTAGAGTCATTATGAGAATATTATGTATGAGAAAACAGTCATTAATATTCATTATAATTGCAAACTACTGAGCTGAATGCTGATGGAGTGTGTTCGGATGCCAGCACAGGGCTGCTTGCTCCTCATGCATCTCTGCTTGCATCTGCACAGCAATAGATGTAGGTGTTTAGGAAGGTATCTGTAACAGAATGTGATTTTCACTAATTTTTCCACTTAATCAGTAATCTCCTGACACCCTTGTGGGAAGTGGAAATTAACATACAACAGTACAACAACATGCTTTAACCGTACACATATCACTTTTGTCATAGTAAGATATACATCCAGAAACGTGACCTATAAAACGCCTCGTTCACTCTGACTTTCGCAGAATTTCAGCACAGTCTCCAAAGGATACAGTGTTCCTATTCCAGCTGATAAGGGCTCCAATTTTGTTTGTGTCTGGTAATTGGAGCAATGTTGAAGTGAGGAGCACTGATACATTTCACAGTCTATGTGTGAGTGAGGCTGGCTATGGAAGGGAAAGGTCAGGCCCTGACTTGCCTTTCTCCCCCAGGGCCCTCTGCAGTGGGGGCCGGAGTACACCACAAACAATTAAACATGTTGCTTCTCAGGGTAGAGCAGCCGGACTCCTGTTGGTCAGAGAAGTTTTTACCTTAGTGGGTTGCTGTTGGTCACTCGTCAGAGCAATAATCTGCAGGTCTGAGCAATCAATACAGCCACGACAGCTTCAGCCTCCATTAGTGCGGACATCTCTGGAGTGCCTGTGCATGAGCAGAAGAGCACAGAGTAGGCATCAACTAACACATCCGCACGCACACACACACACATGCATACACACATATATTCAAGCTCATGCACTGAATCACCCATTCACACATGTACATGCGCTCACACACACATGTATTTTATTTATCTTTATTTAACCAGGAGTTAAAGAGATGAAAAATCTCTTTTTCAAGTGTGTCCTAGCAAAGACAGGCAGCACAGCAATTACACGGTTGCAGACATGAAATAAACCAACATACAAAAAACCTCTACAGCCAGACGTCCTTGCTTCCAAGTCATTTAGAATCGCTTCAAATTTGTCCACTGAGACTTCAGGTAATTTTGCAACTGATTTCAAGCAGAGGGAGCAGCATACCTAAACGCCCTTTTTCCAGTTCACTGCAAACCTTGGGGACGGTTAGTAGAGATCCTTCCTTTAGAGTGAAGACAATCATTTCCCATACTTTTTTTTTTTTTTTTTTTTTAAGGATATAGATCAGTAAGCAAACCCAGAATAGCCTTATAAATAAGAATATGCCATTAGTTACTTGGGTGGAAAAGGCAGACCATCCAACCCAAGGATACAATGAGCAATGAAGAGCGAGGGCTTTAAATGTTGTACTAAACCTCAGTGTTCTATAGTAGACAGCGTCCAGTGTGTGTAGGCATTGCAAAGATGCATGCGAAGGCCAGCACAGACATAAAGGTGGCAGCAACAAGTCGCCTTTTGGCCTCAAAGGAAAAAAAAAGAGTTGTCTCTAAATAAAAGCCCAATTCACACAACTCCAGTTTTTTCACCAGTCGCTGAATGTGAGTCTTAAATGAGAGGGAATCATCATTTATGAGTCCCTGATGATATAATAGAATCGTAATAATGTATATACAAGGATAGACACTCCTGCATGGCACATACACAGACACAAACAAATAAAACACACAAATACATCCTTACATACTCACACACAAATATTCATCTTTATGGAGCAAAAGTTATTTCCAGTATTTTACTATATTTGTTTATTTATTTGACAATATTTCTTGACTGTGTCTCCAAGAAATTCTACATCCAAGAGCAACAGTAAATGCATCTGAAGGAAACGCACTGCCTATTGAATTAGATGTTTTAACAACATAATTTGGGGACGTTTTAATGAACTAATCTGTCAAGTCATAAAATCTTCATACTGAGCATATCTGCAACTACAACATACTTAATTTGCTTTCCTCCAATATTAGCTCCTGCAATACAGAATCTGCTCGTGGCAACTAAAGCACGATTTCATGGATGTGTTTAGGCTCAAAGCACTTCGAGAAAGATGGTGAATAAAGTAAAAAAAAAAAAAAAGTGTGAGACAGGATTTATGAGACAGGTTTATTAACATTTAACAGAAACCACCATCCTTCCTTCACCTTAACCGACGTTGCCTAAATCTACCACCACACACTGTTTGTACGACCTCAGTCTCCTCCCAAGGACTCTCATGCAGCACTGAAGGTGGCACTTATTACTGTTAAAAAAAAAAAAAAAAAGTTTCCTCTCAACATACTCGAGGCTGCAATTATGTTTGTCCCAAAACATATTTGCTAAAACAAATTCAAAGTATATAAATGTAAATTGCAGCAGACTGTGTTTTTTTTTTTTTTTTTTGCTATGAGCGCAAGAAATCAATAATAATATCTGCTTCTCTATTAATCTTTTTCCCCCCCTGCAGATTACACAAGAAACAAACTGACCACTGGACACACAAATTACACTGTGAAGGTTCTGAAAATCATTAATAAAAATCCAAACATGCAATAAGCCACATCACACAGCTGTTTTTCCTGTTTTACATAATATCCTGAATTACATACAAAGCCATCAGCTGAACACTCAAAGACTTGCAGACTTGTGGTAGTAAGCAAACATAAGGATGAGAGATTTCAACAACGTATAAGGGTATTGAGAGGTACCTTCCTGAGATCTTTATGGTACACATCTGTGTTTCCTGAATGGCTGATAATAACAATGCAGCCCTGTGGGCCTCTGAGACAGGGCTGTGTGTGCTTGCTTGCTTTAGAGCTAGCACAGTAATGGACTCAACAAGTGAAACACCACTGGCATATCTCCAACAAGAAATGGCCCCAAGGAAGGCAATGCTACAGTAGCTTTACAATTACGCAAACAAAGAGATACCTCGCTAAATGCTTCCTAGTGGAAAATCACAACACAGAATAGGATTTTTTCAATTATTCCTTGATGTGAAAAACACTAATTGGTTCCCCTGCCTATTGTTTGTCATCACCAGTGCTGTAGAATTGCATGTGTCTTACTACTCAATGTTCTCTGCCAGAGCAAGGAAAAAGCCAACCTGCCTGCCTGAGCATTGAAATACTGGAGTGCAGCCTGCTGCACAGCGCTGTGTGCAGATGATTGGAGTGATTGGAACAAAAAAAAGTATGAATAAAACTCAATCAAATGTTTAAAAAGCAGGCTTTCTAAAATATTTGATGATTTTTAATTAGTAAAGGAATAATGAAAAAAAGTGCAAAGAAATCTTTTCTTAAATTTACAAATTACAAGCATTTTTCTTTCTTTCTTTCTTTCATAGGAGCTGTGAGCAGAACACCGCACATCCACGCTGACAAACAGCAAGCTGAATTTCCTCCTGTTTGCAAAGTCATTGCCATGATCGTAGGAGAGCAATCCTGGATGTGAAAAATACTCAAGGTTGGTTTAAAAGAGGGCTGATTTTCTTTTGCATTCTTATCATCAATAGCTTTATCACTGTACTGACACTACGGTGCTGAATGGCCCTGCGGGAAGGTGATTCACGATCTGGATACACACCACAAAATTACATGCTTTTGTACTGCAGAGCAGATAATGATAAATAAAAGCTTCAGAGTAGTTTAATCCAGACCAGAAACACTTTACACATCCATTGTGCAGAGAGAAAGAGGTGTGGCCGCAGCTTCCAGAGAGGCCAGCTCTTTATTTTATGATAATGTTATGCGCTTGTCCTTCCTTTCTTTAGACAGGAATCTGCTTAAAGAACCTGTAACTCTCCAATGAAATCCCACAGGAAACATGGGGTTCGCTGATATTTTTGTATCAACAAAAGAGAGAGAGAAAAATCAGATTGAAGTTTTACTGATTTGTATCCCTGTTACTATCTTTTCTCCCCTTTTCATCCAATTTGCTAGATATACTGTACTTTTCACTTTGCTTGCATGAAGCAGTTTAATGTTTGTGATTTTTCTCAGCGAGCTGTGTGCAGTCACAGTCCACTGCAGGTTCAATTTCTCTTAATTGTTCACTGACCTTTCTATACACCCTTAGCAATTAGCTGATGAGTTTGTCTGTACTGTGGGTCAGTATCATTGGGTTGTAATCAACACAAACACAAGGAGGCTTTTCAGAAGAGGGACAAGTGTGGCATTCAAGGACCCTTACCTTACAACATTTTATTAATTACAAAACAATAATCAAATGGTGTTTGATGAAGAGGCGCCACGTGACAAATGTTAACCTAGATGTGGTATACAAGAAGTACAGCAGAATCATCACAATGAACCCCTGATGGAAGATTTTCATCCCTGTAATTATTTGCTGCTGAGTTTGTAAATGTGTGAGTGATATCGAGAATGCTTCAATAAATAATCACACGTATTTATTATCCTCAGCAGACAACAGCAGCTTCACACAACTGTCCTGCAGTGAATGAACAATGACAACACATTTTCCAGCTGCCACGTGTCCAAAATGTCCACATCAGGAGCCACGAGGCTCTTTCACTTTCCTGCTGAAGAATTAGCTCATGTATTAAACTTCCAGATGCCTACGGTGGCTCTAAGGTGCAAAGCCCTGCTGCACCTCACATAACCAAACAGCCTTCTATACATGTGTGTTCGATGTACAGGTACAGTTTTGAGTCAGTTGAACTTTTTTCATTTTATATTCTTTATTATGGAGTATTTTCCATTTTCTGCCACTTTGTAGTACCACTCACTACACAACAATTCAGTGCAAATATTGCAATTTTTTTACTCCACTATTATTATTGTTATTATTAAAGTACTATTGTTGTTATTTTATAAGCTACCCAGCAGCATCTTAAGTTATTAAAACCGCCCAGCCCCGCCTTTATCAGCTGTAACACTGCCATGACGTACACATTAATGCATCAGCTACTATAAGCCAGTAATTCTGAAATAGGACTTTCTGCATGATGAGTACTTTTACTATTATTACTTTAAGTAAAGTTTGATGCTAATACTTTTGTACCAATGCAGGGCTTGTACTTTCTTGTAGTTGTATTACTACTTTTACTCAAGTGGAAGATCTGAGTACTTCTTCCACCTCCTAAAACAAGTACAAATAAGGCTACTAAAAGACTTTTGTTAGGTTTAGGGAAAGATTGGGATTTTGATTAGTCTACGTCCATGCTAGTAACTCTGTGAGGCTGTACTTAGGCACAGCGGTGTTAGAGCTAAGCTAGCTAACATGACCACAAATGCCATTTCACACATGCAGATGTTTAGCAGACCCAGTGTAATTTTTATGTTATGTTGGCACAGAACATAAAGTTCAGCTGAGGCAGATGGGAATGTCATTAGTTTTGTTTGGTCATAAACAGTCTTTTGGACACGTCATCTGGGAAATGTGACTGTGTGTACAAAATGTCATGGCACTCCTTGCTGAAACTTCAGTCTGCACCAAAGTAGTGGGCCGCCCAACAGGCTGACATTACCATCCCTTGAGAAACGCTGCTAATGTGGCTAAAAACATCTCGTGCTTCTCGTCAGTGTCACCATTTTCAATACTTAACCAAGACAAACATCGGTGAGTTGCCATTTTAAAAGCACAGGTCATGCTTTACTGGCCAGGAGTTGATACTGTGCAGAAAACAAATCCCATCCATTATCAGTGAACATTTTCTGACTTTGATGATACATTCGTAAAAAGGGTAATTTGTAAGAGACGGGTCCTTTTATTTTCTGAAACGTGTGATTGTGTTTTCTCATTCATAATTATGTTGTCTGATTTGTTCATGTTTCCTGTGAAATGGATTTGTTGTTTGTTTTTTTTTTTTGTTGTTGTTGTTGCTGGTCTGCTTTGTCCAGTGTTGTTGTGCTTTGCACCCTAAGGCCACCGTACTGGGCAGAAATAGAGAGGGAAAGAGACGGTGTCCAGAGAACAACAGACTAACAGACAGCAGGCTGGAGTCATTATTGTCTAAACCAGCAATTAGGTGTTTGCACAGCGATAGAGTTGACCAGCTTTATTCAAATCAAAGGTTTGGCAGTAGAATGTTAGTTATAATGGATTCCAGATTTCCTCTTTGTGGTTCTGGACACTGACACATACTGTCACCAGGCACTTGCTGAGTCCTCCTTTGAGGGCAGCCCCATTGGAGGCGGCAGCACCAAAGAACACTGTTGTGGTCTTGGTCAGCAAGTGAGGCTGTCATTATTGCGTTACCATAGAAAAGATGTGTCACAAACACAGTTTTAACGAGGGTGTACAGCTCAGTAAACTACTGACTGAGCTACTGTAACTGGGCCAGCTTGCAGCACTGCTCCACAGCTTGTTTAGTGAATTCCTTGAAAACAGAATATCACTGCAATCCACACTATAAAAAAAGCAATAGCCATCGTTATGTGCACATATAGAGGCTACTGTACTGGTAATTAGATGCAGAAAGGCGTTTATCAACATGACACACTCTGATCAAGCACACCCGCCGCTCTGCGACCACCTGAGTTGTGATATTCCTTTAAAGCTGCAATTATCAGAAGATTAACAAGTTCATGCTGCTACGACAGGATGCTGTGAGAATGAATTTTGGTTCCAAGAGCACTTGGCTGTTTGCCATCGCTGAAGGTGACAGAAATCTTGCCGATCTTGCATGACGGTGAGGGGGGATGGACAGAGCCGGCTGGGTGGAGCTTATGAATCTGAAAGTCATTGCTGTTTGGGCTTCCACCCTGCCCTCGCTGCCCCAGTCCACCAGATCAGCTTTACTCAGCAGATTCCTCCCCGGTGGGAAAGAGAGGAGAGGCGGCTGAAAGCAGCCTAGCCGAGCACGTGGCCAAAGCCCCCACTGTCCTGATGCTAATTATTGATCAGATGATTAAGGCAGATGAAGAGTTTTTTTTTTTTTTTTTTTTTGAAAGTGAGAGCTGTGATTGTGCATCTCTGACTTGTCTAGAGAGAGCTGCCAAAAGATCAATACTTTCAATCACGCCAGAGAGCTCTTCTGTCAGTCACGCTGAGTAAGGTGATTACAATTGAGTCTTAAGACAATGAAGAACTTTGCGGGGCTTCCTCAGGCACACTCAGCCTCCTCGCAGGGAGTCTAATGAACTCAGACCTGCTAAATAGGCCTCCAAACCACTTCAGCACAGATCCTACGAGACTGGCCCTGCTGCACTGCTGCCGAACTCACCAGCTCTAACCTGTGAGCGCGTACAGCGTGCACACGTGCAGACACAAAGAGACACACACACACACACGCCAGGAGCTGTAAAACTGTAACCTTTCACAATAAAAAACAGAGAAAACTGCACTGATGGCCACTGAAACCTTGCACGGAGCCCTTATACAAATCATTCTTTCTTGTGTGTGGAGTTTGGAGTGGGAGGCTGTGTGCTGGCAGGAGGTTACATGGTCAGAAACAGCAGGAAAATCTGACAGAATGATGGCTTTTCCTTCACTATATTCATCGAAGAGTCAAGGCAAACAGCATTTGTTTTTTCTTGTTGTTGACGAGTGGATAAGCAGACGAGGATAGTGCGTTTTATACATACTATTTCAACCCGATGGCAGCTGTGTTTTAATGTCTTTTGACAGTGGATGGAATGTTTCCAGGCTATGCCGAACCTTTTTTTAAACATGATCTCTGAAGAAAATTAAGACAGTTATTACTCTCTGGAAAAGAATTAAATGATAATGCAAGATTGACATGTCGCAGATTAAAGCTGGTTTCTTTTTAAATTATATTTCTTTTATACTGATGTCCAACTGTCTGAGAACAGGAGGGAGCAATTCACCTGAAAATATGGACTTTATTAATGAAAAAAAAAAAAACACCTTCAATTTCTCATGCAGAAAATGAATAAATGCAATGGTTTAGCAACAGCAGACTACAGAAAGATGCCTTTAGCAAGATGCACTGTTACAAAATTTCACTGAAGACACTGAGAGGTAGAGCCCCCTGCACCTTGATCATCATGCCGAATAAAGACCCCTGCAAGAATGGAACAAAGATTCAGTAGTTTTGTGCCGAGGATCTTTCTCCTCCCTTGCTTTTAACAGGCAGCTTGTAGCAGCATCCATCCCTCTGTGGCTGACACCAGCCTTTCAGGGAGCAGGTGACTTGTTAGTACTCTGAGCAACAACGGGAACAGATGTGTCCCTGACAGTGGATGGATGGTCAGGGTCCATCTGGTCAGTGCAGCCCTGGACAGGAATGATGAATACAGCTTCATCAGTGAATAGCTGTCATCAATCGCATGGTGTGGCGATGGCCAGTGACAGCCACACGCCAGCCCCGGGCCCCAGGTGTGGTGAGCGGAGAGCGGGCTGGCTCCGGAATGCAGGTCAATCAGGCAAGTCCGAGCCAATGCTATACATCGCAATGTAAAGTGCATGTGCTACAAAGAAGATGAGGAGCGTTGCTTAGTCGGGGTGCGAAGAATCTACTGGTTCTTTGATACAGACGCAGACCGGCTCACAGATTTATTTCAACGCAGGGCTGTTACTGAGCCGTCGTGCTAAGGACGAGCACCGAGCGTCTAGACAAGTCATGGCTCTACATTGTCTTCCCCGGCGGTCCCAAATGAAATGTGCTGCATCCTTGTCTGCTTCAGTGCATAGACATGGAGAGGTACTAAAACACTGACCTTGCTCTGGACCATTCTGAATATGTTATGGCTCTCTGTTCCCTTGAACTGTCACAACTTTAAATCGACCACTTCTAATGGTTTCATACACTGTGTGGTGATCATTATGCAGGATGTGGCACCTGCTCTTAGACCAGCTTTGAAACAATAATGTCTTACTAGAAATCACACTGCTCATCCCCGTTATGGTGTTTATTCATTTATTGTGGCGAGACAAGGCAAAGGAATAATTGCAGTTAGCCTACAGTATCTGTCTTAATGGTCAGGCATGCCATGGTGGGTGTGTTCGAGGACCTTGGTGTCGGTGAAAACAGGTCACTTGAGCCTGTAAAAGGGTGGCCTGATAATGCACTCATTTCTGACTCGCAATTGTAACAAGAATTGTGTTTGTGATTGTGAAAACAGTATGTATCTTATAGACCATGTCCTCACTAAATTCCCTACCTAAAGTACCAAAAAGATAACAAATTGGCACACATGGTACTGAATCACTAATTGTGAAAAATACAAGTACAAAAACAAGAAAAGCATCTTAAACATCTATTTATGTCAAGCAGCCTGGGTCCAGATCCCTCCATACAGCAGCCTGAATGAATGTGGTTTTTTTTTTAACAATTACACATTAATAGTCATCTTAACACAGCTGTCACTGATGTCATCCAATCAGTGTCAGGATATAAATAGCAAATAACGAGGATGTGTTGCAGATAACATATGACCTATTAGAGAGCAGCAAAGTCTAATACATATTTATTGGCACATTTCACCTCCACTCGTGCTGAATATGAGGCTGACTCACTTCTAATCCTTTCAAGTCTGCCAATATTCAAAGACACAATTAATATTTTTTGGGTAATTGAAATTACAATGGGGAAGTTATGCTTCGACTTACACATGGAAAAAAGCATTTTTGTTCTTATCAATTGATCATAATCAAACATTAAACCTGTTCTGTTTTCAGATATTGCTGATGCAAACAAACCTTTAACAGCAGCACTAATAATGTACATTCAGTTGTACTCTGGTGATGTTAAAGGATCTGTGTATGGTTTGCATTGGCGCAGATCTGCTCAGGCATATCAACAGATCCCGATCCAGTGTTTTGGTGGTGGTGGTCTTGCTATGCCTTTTTGTGTAAATTATATCTACGTGTTCAAATTCTGGATTGCTGGATGCTTGCTAATAATAATAATATCTGCTGCATTTTCTGCAAACAATTTGCTCCAGTGCATGCTCGTTTTGAACGGCTTGTTTAAAGAATGACAAAATATTACAAGAGAACAATTTAAAAGCATTATCAGAGAAAAAGACTAAACATTCGGCTCATGCATTGTCATGTTTTTGGAGCTCGTCTATTTGCATGACAGAGAGGAGAATTGCTTGTCTGTTTTTTTATGCCTTTGGCTCGGTTCAGGCATTTTCTCTATGAGCAGAGAAAGGTGGTGTAAGCCAGCAGAGAGCTGGTTTTGTACATTTTTGCTGCCCTGTCGTTTTCTCAGCAGGGTGTCTCTTGGGAAAATCAAGGGGAGGGGAAGGCCATGGGGGGAGGGTCTAGCAGAAAACACACACACAGGCATCACATCTCCAAAACACATCGAGGTGTCGGCTGTCTGATGCTGCTTACATGTGATTAAGCCTCTGCCTCTAAACAGGCTACGTCTGATGACCCTGCTGGTGTGTGTATCCAATGCGCTGTAGTGCTACACCCCCCTTCATCCCCCCCCCCGTTTTTCCCTCTCCACCAACAGATGCTGCAGATGACCGTCTCAACAAGAATCACTCTCGTGTTCGAAGCTACACTTTGCTTTGTGAGGCTCCCTGAAACTGACATTAATCCACTTTTTCTTCTACAGACTGACAAGCGCATGGAATGGAGGTGTCACACTTTCAGGCAGCGCAGGGGGCAGCTCGGCTTTGACGGCCCTGCTAAAGCACTGCTGCTGCCTGTAACAGTCAGAGCACTGCAAATTGGAAATCCAGAGGAGATCATCTGTAAAGAACACGTCTACCGGTGGTGTAGGATACAACCGAGTCAGAGAGGGGAGAGGAGAAAAAGCCAGAAAGCAAACAACCTGGTATAAAACGAATAAAAGCATTCCAGTCATTCTGGCAGAACGCAACCAGGAAATTTCCAGCCCAAACAGTCTGATTTTTTCCCACTAGACATTGCTAAAAGACTATAACACAGCACAGGTAATATATTGTGTCATGTGTGGCCATTCAGCTGTTTGTCAGGAATGTGTGGTTCACGTCTCGCTGATCTTCAAACAAAAACTCTCCATCTCTCTGACATCTGCTGGGATGTTGAGTTTTACCAGGTTCCTGGAGTATTTATTAGAACATGTGGGGCAAATTGCATGACCTGAAGGAATTTGACCAGGTCAGATGCAAAGATTCCCTACATGTATCAAAGCAATACTTTTCTGTTGATGTAGCGTTTTGGCGTCTCGGCATGAAAACCTTGTTATGAGTTCATTCTATGTCTTGGGATTTCCGAGGCATTACTTCATTCTCTTACCTGCAACACAGCTTGTTGAGTTGATAAAAGGATCAAAAGTGCTGCTCACTCGTGGGTCATTACACCTGATGACATCACAGCCATGAGCTGCATGTTAGAACAGTGCAACTCCAAACGAGTTTGGAAATGACCGTCTCTGCCCCAAGTTTTTCAATATATCACCCACAGTTGAATAGAAATTTTAAGTTTCTGGCAGGGCAATGTTTTTCTCGGTCGAATTTCACTCGTCTTGTGGAACACCAGCCGCGGCGACAACTTTTCTCCGCGATCTAGGCCGAGATCTTTGCTGTTGGGTAGAATCAGTTGAGTCATTTGGATGCCTTGCTTATCTAATGGTTTGGTGATGGCAGAAGCCTTCAGCCCGCATTAAAGCAGACATCAGCCTACGAGAGAGAGTGGCCCGAGAAAGAGAACTACAGTACAAACTAACAATGGCAGCTCCAGTTTTTTATATTTATAGCGCCCAGCAGGTGTCAGCCACAGCAGTCTCTCTGCCCCCTTTGACACCCCACGGCTGCTCCGCTCCACTGTATGAAAGAAAAGTGAGGGGGAGGGGGGCAGCTGCCGCCTGGGATTAGGTACCTGAATCCAATCTTGAGGAGCAGTGGGCTCCAGTGGCGTTAAAGTGTTTTCTGGAGAATTTCTCATGTTCCCCACTAGCTGATTATTTCCAGATTTTAGTTCTGCCTCAGCGGAGATGAGCTCCACACAGTTTTGCCAGTCGTGGTTAAGATGTAGTTTGACACTCACAGGCCACACTCAGATGAGTTGTATAATCCCATTTAGACAAGCACATCCCACACGCAAATCATAATTTCCCAAACTGATATTAGCGTTTGTCAACACGTTTGAGCACATTAGATGTTAACACGTTAAGTGGGTAAACTGCTGATTTTTTTTTTTACACAGTTGTTTCAAGGCATTGCCTTTCACCTCTCTCTGCCTTCTTCTTTCACCAGTGTCAGCACTGCTCTGTCTACTCCTGCTCATTAACCTTGCTTGTTCTTCCACTTCATAGCCCTGCTAATATGACCCCCCCACCACCTCTTAGAAGGCTCTAAAACCCTTTGAATAACCAAAGGGAAGGAGGTGCTTATTGCAATGTAACTGCTCAGTCACTGGTTTCCAGCAGAAATCACTTCAAAAATGTCAGATTTAACTTAAGAGGACAAGCTCAGCCAAAACCATGTGCAAGGATTTGTGCATGTGAAATAGATTTATTTGTTCTTTTTGTTTGCCTGTAACCTGTCATCATAAGGCTGTGTGAACTGTTATATGTTGACGGATGAATTACAGTGGAGTTTTAATTATGGATGATTTCTTTTGTTCCTGATTGAAAAATTATTATTTTCTAAAAAAAAAAAAAAGACAGCTGTAAATGAGCCTTTAATGCTCTCAGAAAACAGCAGTGACATACATTTGGCTGCTGTTCAGTGTTAGTCAGTCACTGTGATCCTGTGCTCTGAACAGGAGAAGCCTTTTTTCAACTTGCCACAGTAGGAAAATCACAGTTGTTAGAAATAACATTAACAATGACTCCGCTCTGCTCAAGGGTCTCTGTAAGCCATGTAAGCGTCAGAGTGAGCCAACATGCCCAATACGAGGACCCTGAAACTGAAGCAGTAAAATGAAATTCAGCCATTGTATAATTCATACCTGTGATATCCCCGCTGTGACATGTCAACACGTCGTCCTTGACAAAGGCTTATGCTAGTAGTGGAGTGACTGTATGGTTTACATTTGGCTCACAGGTAAAGCCTTTAGAACATAATTTACCACATAAGATAATCCTAACCCCCTAACGCCCAAACCCTGACCCTGACCCCCTAACCATGGCGTTTGAATTAGGTAACGGTCATAATGTTTGATAAAAAGGTGTTTTGTTATGTTTTATTCTTGTTAAATAGCTCATTTGTTTAACTCTTACCTGTCGTCATAAACCTGTATCATACTGTCATATCATCATCATCATCATCATGCTATGTAACGACCATGTAACACTTGTTTTCAATTGTTCAGACACATTATTTAAAGCAAATTCCCCTGTTTTTAGAATAGTTTGCAAAACAGTAAATGTTATATACTGTATAAATCTACATTCAGAGATTAACGATTAACAATTCAGAGATTAGTACAACGTTACTGTCATCAGCTGTCTTCATCGCACTGTTTCCTAAAAGCATCTTTTGGCAGCAAACTCCTCATTCAGACTGCAAAAATAAAATCAAGCTTCTTTCTCAGCACAGTGCATCAAATCACAAGTTCACATCAGGATCATTTACATCACATATATACAGTATAGATTTTCATCCACATTGGACTAACTGTAACACTTTCTTTGATGCAGCACTTTGATAAACAAGCTTTGTGTTATAAATTCAGCCTTGGCATCGTTCTGTAGTGATGTTGTGACCTCAGTGAGTGCGACCTGGACATGATGCATGTTTATTCTTCACTTTTATTTTGGAGCGATGAGTATGCTGGAAGATAAGACCTTTTATATTCTTGGACGGCTTGAAGCCTTTCTCCATCTGAACAAACTTCACTTTGCCCCATGTGACACTTAGACAACCCACTACATCCATAGAGTTTCCCAACTAATATTCACACATTCATATATCTCACAGCTGCATTTGCTACTCTCTGTATTCCTTTTTTGACAAAGTAAGTAACCCGGTGTGTGCCTTTACACAACTTAGCTTTTTACAGTTGGTACCACGCATTTCTCAAGACTGAGTTCACCTTTTCAAAACTCCTCACACAGTCTGCACAACAGAAGTCATTGTGGACTAAACTGTGGATCACTCTTCATTTCTTTTGACACAAAATGCTTTCAATGGGCACATCTCTCTCACCCAAACTCAACCACCGCCAAAACTCAGTATTTACACTCCCCTTTGCACATTTCCACACTGTTGTTGAAAACAGTTAAATTTACGATCAAAGCTCAATGTTCCTCAAACTTAGACTGGAACTTACGACATGCTGTTGCATCTAAACACAAATGAAGACATAAAAATGCATAAATTCCTAATGGAGACCTAAAACACTGAGCGTCTGTTTTCATTCCTTGATGACTGAAAGTGTTGTGCCAGGGGAGGAAAGGGGGCAGATGAGGCTGAATCCAGGCTTTTCTCCATCTGTAGCTGTCCTGTACAAGTTTGTATAGTGAAGATGTATTTTTTTATATTGCATTACTGGAATTACTTTAGTTTCATTTGGCACAGTTATAATTATTCAAGGTATATTGTAGGATAGCATGCAATGAAGAAGTGCCCTTACATCAAGGGCTAAAGGGATACATATTGTATTACTTCCTGTTGTTGTTTGTTTTTTAGGTAGTAAGTGTTACTGTTGAGAAACTAATTTTGGCAGTGTTCTGGTAAAAGAGTTGATCCTGAGATGTGTATGAAGTGTTTTGGTTGCTTTAGTGCATTTAGGATGTGAAATCACACTTTTTATTCACAGTTGCTTAAACACTAAAACACATTTTCTGAACCAAAAGCTCAATGGCATTAACCGTTAATCTCTATTTTGGCAGACTTTAAGGTGGAAACAGACAACTTTTCAACCCTGTTAGCATTTCCAAGTGGTATCACGACTCACTTTCCGTACATTTCTTTTCTAGATTTCTGTGAACAAACGATCAACGGCACTTTGGATATGAGGGAGAAGAGAGAAGCATGTTCCCTGAACAGGTAAAGTGAAATTGTCATAGTCTTGCATGGAGTAGAAACATAGTTTGAGTATTGCTTTGCACAAACAAGTAACTACAGCAGGGGTTGGTGTTGAGATGGAGAGGGAAGTAGAGGAAAAGGTGAAAAGCACAAGTTCATTCATTCATTTAATCTCAACACAACTAGAAGACGGTCGCCATCGTTTGCACGCGACTCAAAGTTGTTCACACTTGTTTGTAATGATGTGATTAAAGCAGTGGAATAGAACATAAGCCAGTTCAGAGGGCAGAGGAGGCACAGGTGAGCTGAATGTTAAGACTAACGATGAATGAAAACAATCTGAGAGGCAGAGGAGGAAGAGTATGAGTAAAAGGATGAGGAGGAAGAAGAGGAGGATGAGGACGAGCTAGAATAAGAACAGTCATTTCAGATGAAATTTGAGCAGCTGTGATGGACCATGTTCTGGTGCATGGAATGATAATGAGGGAAGCAGGACAAAGAGTGCAACCCAGTCTGAGCAGTGCTCCACAGAAGAGTTTTTTTTTCTTCTTTTCTTTTCGTCATTGATAGTTTATTGTATCGAGATGTGTCAGTGCATCACTTTGCCAGTAGAAAGGGGGGGAAAAAAAATCTTACCATACCATTTTTGTAGAATTACAAGACTGCCACCTGAGGGTGGGAGCACTTCTGTGTTCTCCCAACAGGCTCTCATTGTTGATATGGTCCTTCAAAACAGTGTCATTCAGCTATGTGAAGTACAGCAAACAGCTGCTGAAGACAATAGAAGTTTTGAAAGGATCACCATTGTCAGCCCTTCTACAATTGATCCAACGCAACAGGTAAGCGTGAAGCAAGTCCACAAAGGACCCTTTGAATGCTACTCAGACACGGTCAAAGATCAGTGACTTCAGTGTGTGCAAGTAAGTGTACACTCAAAGAGACACTTTCAGCGCTGATGCTTACAGTATAGTACTATGCTACTACTCAAACTGGACCATAATGTACTGCGTGTAAATATGGTCTGTTTTGTGGTCTCTAAATAACTGAGTCCAACTCCCAGCTGTGTAATAACTGCTGCTACCGAACTCAACCTGTACACTTCAAAAAGCTCTGCTGAAGGCTCTGTACTCTAACCATGTCTCTATTCAGATGTGGGCCAAATGAACAAGTGAAATGTCACTATTTTGTTCTCCTTGACTTAAAATTTTGAAACTTCTCATATTTTCGGAACATGTTCATTTGGATATTTTGGTTTAGAGCTCAACTGAGGATCCCAATATTGGATCGCAACCTCCAGTACAGTCTTGATATTATATATGAACCACCAAACACATAGAAATGGTATTTTAGTGGTACTATTTTGGTGGAAAGCATCAGTTTTGAGTAGTGGGAAGATGGATGTGAGCGCAGTGTTTCATTTTGCGAGAGGTTTGTGGAGTTTTGACAAAACTCTTGCAGTTTTGTGTAAATAGAGGTTTGAGAAACAGATCAATAGTGTCAGGGGAGCAAACAACTGGAAAAAACTTTAGTTTGAGCGTTTGAGTGAGCAGGCGGGATACCCGTCTATGGTGTGGGACAACGTCAGTCTTCACCGTGGTGTCCAGATGTGGGAGTGGGTCAGCATCAACCAGCCATTGAGAAATGTTCCACTGTGCTCCACTTTCCTCAACCAAGCAAAGGTTTCTCTCTGCATGGCAATAGAAGGTCTGCAACCAAAAGGCAAAGGTCTCGGCCTGTGGTGGCATCCTTCAGCGGTGCTGTATTTTTCTGCAAGTGCTGAATACTGCAGACATTCAAAACTGTATTACTTGTAGTGCTTGCAGTGTACAATATGTTCACTGCGCTGTTTTGCGAAAATACATTTTTTCTTTTGAAAACTCAAAATCCATTTATGACATCTTCCATGCCTAACGTGGCCTGTATTGCCACCCTCTGATGAAACTGTGCTTTGCATAGTGAAGTTGAAAAAGAGCAGACACAGCAGAGACACGTTCTCTTCATGAGGAAGAAGACTGAGAATTTCAGGTGATAGGAGTTTTATGAAAATCAGACACAAATCAACTAAAATGAATGTGCCTGAAGTTTAATGGAAAAACATATGCGACTGTGCACTTCCTGAGTAATCTGCATCTTCTAATTAAAAAATAAGATAAATAATAATAAATAATTGTTATCGTGAGCTACGATATCCAGTGTGGATGAACACGCAAAGAAAACAGCGACACCTGCGGGGAGCCAAAGCGCTCGCTGTGCTGATAAAAAAAAACCCACTGATTTTCCAAGTGATCCCTGTGAAGGTGCAAAAACACCACTGCCTGCATGCTGGTTACCATGGCAACTGCACAAGCTAGACCTGGGTGCTGTCATTACAATTAACCCCTTTTATCTTTTTACATTTAAACTATTTCTGGTTGTGTAATCAGATACAAACCGTCACCCAGTGCCAATTTGAATTCATCATTTGTCTTGTATTTGTGTCGTCGGTGTAGCAGACGTGCTGCTGCTGTTGAGGGATCAGACAGTTGAAACTGCAGATTTGAAGCAACTCTTGACACGACGAACTGTTTAGATACTGTGGCTGAAGCGTTTGTTTGGTGTGAGTGAAAGTAAAATGACAAAGAAATGCGTTGCACAGGTTTGGTTTTACAGTGAAATGCAACAAAGATGCTGGTCTGTAAATTAGGTATAATTAGTGTTATTAAAATTAATTCCATGACACCTTACAGCCTGGGAGCCACTGCTGGAGCAGAATCCAAACCTCACACCTGAGTGTTATCACCTCTGTGTCATTCTCAGTCAGTCTGGCATCAGTTAAAACCGATAATGAGTGGATTTTTTTTTTTTTTTTTTTACTGCAAAAATAGATAAAACAAAATGACAGAAACTATTGAAACATCATTGACTTTTACTGAGACCCAAATTAAATTAAATAATAGTAACACATTTTTTTGTACAGTCCAGTATTGACACAGAGCTCAGGTGAGAAAGAGGTTTTCAAAACATTATTACTTTTCCCATCACATCTTTGCTTTTCAAGTGCAAAGCTTCTCGCAGTGATCTGAGCCTGTAAATTTTAGTTTATACATTTTGTAAGACTTGTTCTTCCACTGTCACCTCTTTATTGTATTGTATATTTGCATTTATACTATCCTGGCATTTATGATTTGTGAAGAATGCATCTAAAGCATTCAAACATCTAAAAGCTATTTAGTTTTCACTGTTTTCAAGACTCAAAGCATAATTTATGGCTTAAGTATCGAATACCGGGTGAAGAATTGTGCTTCTCGATCGAGAGAACCTCTATGACAGTGCTTCTCAGCCTTGACACACATCAGGTTGCAGACCTGTATTTGATAAGCTGTTGTCTCCGGCATCCCAGACTCATAAGATTTAATTATTCGATGACTGTCTCTTCTGTAGATTGGCAGATTAACAGTGAAGAATGTGAAACTTATGATCAGAATAATCAATATCTCATTGGACCTACTTCTAGTCAATGGAATAACTGTGAAATTAAAATATTTCCCATTTTTCTTGGGACCCCCTGGAACCTCCTCAAAGACCCCTTTGAGTCCCCAGACCCCAAGTTTAGAACCGCTGAGGTTAGGCTACACTTTATTTGACTGCTGATGCTTCATCTTAACTCTGGGGAAACATTGAAATTGCACAAAACGAGAACTGAGGATTTTGGTTCAGCTCTGAAACTGAATTATTTCATCTTACTTTATGATGGAAAGAGATGAAGATGAACTCACTGAACACTGTAAATTTCTTTGAAAGTTGCCGATATGAAGTCACAGCATTTCAATATAAGGTCTTGCATACTGGGCAGGCAACTTCCTGGCGGTTACTCTGTAACAGCGAATTCATCTAAAGGCACCCTGAAGAAAGGCTTCAAATGCACGACCAGTGTTATTGTCTCATTACACAAGGTTTTCTTCTTTGAAATGCACAGTTAAACAACGTGAGAGGGTGACGACACAAAAGAATGTAATTAGCAGATTTGAAAAAGAGACGTTGGAAAAAAAAAAAAAATCACAATCAGACACAGAAGAGCGAGTCAGAATCCAAAGGACCAAGACATCTGGGCAGAGCTTTAATTCTTGGCTTGGTTCAGCATCAAGAGTAAGAAAGCCAAGAATTAAAGCTCTTTGATGTCGCTGTTCATTGCAAGATGATGGCACATTCAGCACAGTAAAACCTCAGTGTTCCTGCTAATGATGACAGAGGAGGCCAATATGGCAGCAAGATCCAGGGGAATTCAACAAAATGCTCATTAAAAGGTCTAATAATTAAAATATTGATTAATTAGTCTTACATTGATTTACAGTCACACTTTATCAAAGCGTGAGGCTCTAATTACCGTGCCATTATGCCACAGGCTGACCTACTCATTTTTTGTCACGTGTAATGAAAAAGAACATTTCTTTAACTGCTTTTTAAATTTTTGACCTGTAAAATTTTAATGGGGAGTACAGTGGGTGTCGAATCTGGATTGGCAGCAAAGTCATGGGTGGCTAATGTCTGTGAGTCTGGTTAAGTGGCTGTACACACCGGGAGCTGGAACACCTCTCTAGAGGGATTGGTCAGGGTTACTCTGTTTTAACAAAATTGCATTCACCAGTCTCTGCAAAGGCACATTGAATAATTACACAAAACTTGACTTTTCTAGTGTTTCAGTGCACTTTTTTTTCTACAAAGCATTAGGACATCTGTGAAATACCCAACCAAATGTTTTTAAGAAGCATGGAAACACAGTTATCAAAGTTCTTTGATACAAGCACTTTTTGTGGCCGGCATTTGGTGGTTAGTTAATGAAGAGGTGTTGAACAGGAATTGAATCCTATTTTCCACTCCACAGAGTCAGAAAATGGTACTTCAGACACTCAGGAATCCCAATTTTTCCTCCTGAAATTGGAAATGTGTAGACATGAGAGTGAGGTGCAAATCATCAACAAAGTTTTGGCTGACCAGTGGCAGGCTGCAGCTCTGGATCCAACCGTCCACATCGCTCCCTCTGCCAACACAATGCTGCAAATTATGCCACATTTTCTATACTCTGAGTCTAGTTTTGGTTGTGTAAAAGAGCGCTGCACTGATGTAGCATTGCACTCCTTTAACACGGTCAGAGTCACGATCGATAAATCAAAAGCAGAATAAGAGACATCATCTCCTGTTTTAGTCCCGCATATTCTTCTTCCTTGCAACTCGACCACCGCCAAAGGTTTAGTAAGCTCACTTCTTTCTAACTCTGCACCCTCAAGATTTTTTTAAGTTGTCAAACTTACAGCTGCCTGAACTGATCCTAATTAGTTCTGCCAAGTGCCTGTGTGTTTAAGTCCCCTGCAAAAAAAAAAAAAGAAAAAAAAAAGACCTGTACCATCAAAAACCAAACAGCAAACCAAACATTCATCCGTCCTGCAGAGGAGAATCCCGACTAAAGTGAGATATATGGGCTTTAAAGATGAAAACGTTGCAAAGAGGGAATTTATTTACAGCAATGCAACCCTACAAACACACAGAAATAGAAATAATGCAAGTAATAACAGGTTAATATAATGCATAACACATAATGGGGCACTTTTCATAAATTGCCTTCATACAATCACTTAATGCCTCCCACCAACCTCCCACCTGATTTCAAATGCTTCTCTGTGGCACATTTATAAGATCTGTTATTTAAAATACAAGGTAGTGGTTACCTCAACATTCTGTATGTTATTTTATCTTTCTGGCATAGATAGATAGATAGATAGATAGATAGATAGATAGATAGATAGATATGAAACTCTAAAAAAGTCAGATCTCTTCACAAAACCCCCCAAATCACAGCAAGTCCATTAATAAAAGGTTGAGGGAACATAGCTGATGTCTTTCATATTGTAATGAGTTATGAACAGTATTACACCTCCATGATTTTGCTGCATCAGAACCTATATCCACCCCACCTTTGTTTGCACCCTGGATTTGCATTTCAAAGGCAGCCCCTGGGAAGCCACTTTGCATATTTACATCTGATTAACAACTTTAAATGAACATGTCAAAATCTGAAACTTGTTCATTACTGACAGAGAGAGGGCCACGCTCATTCTGTACCATAAAATCAACACGTCCTCAGACCCAAACGGCAGAATAGATCTGTGCGCATGAAACAAAGTGATGAACACGGACTGTCATTAGAATAACATGACACTGGCTAACATATGCACACACTTCACAGAGCTATTAAAATAGAATTAAAAAAAAGCTTGTTAATTGTGTGTTTTTCCAGAAAAAATTCATATTTTAGAAACTGTGGAATACACACAGTATCATGTTGGGAGGTGAAGGATTTGTGCCTCACACAAGGGCAAATGAGAAGAATACAATATGAAGAGAAGAATAATATATTTCTTCCTCTGGCTACATTTTCTAAACCACAAATTTAAACCGTTAACTAAACTGTTCTCTGTTTGTAAAACACTTAACTGGTCAAAAATTGTCTCTAAAGCAATGTTTCACTGATTTAAGCATATGTCTTATTTCATGGCTTCTTCTTTCAAGACAGACTCATTCAAATTTCATGACCATCCCTTAGTGGTCCTATTATTATGTATTTTGTACACATCTGCCCATAATAGTGAATTAAAAGGAGGGTGAAAGAATGGTCAAGTTACCACATCATTAAAAAAAATGCCATATCCAGCATTCAGAGAAACAGAGAACACAAAGTTCACAGTGTTAAGGTAAAGCTTGGTCATGGTTAGGAAAAAAACAGGCTATAAATCTCTGATTGAAGCTTTGTTCCGCTGAGCTCTCTATAAGATATAAAATATGAACTAACTATGTGATTATTAATTGGGCCCATTGTAATTTGAGGATTCTGGGCTGCATATTGTTGGCAGCTCTCCACGGGGTCTGTCTGTGCAGGAACGTGTCGAGGGGGTACCAGCCAGGATGCCTCAGCCATTTAGAGAGCAGCTTGCCACTCGCGCATCGGCATACCAATGAGTGGGGTTAAAAAGGCACGGCTCCTCTCACAGACGGCCCTCCTTCTCCAGCTCGGCTCCAAAGGGTCTCCACGGACTAATTTCCAAAACCACCTCTTAATGTAGGCTTGTGTCAATCACCTGAACAGACAGCTTCATCCCCTGATATGGAGTAGTCACACAGCAGAACCGAGCAGACCAAAGGAAATACAATAGTGCTTTACCGTAGCAGTCATATGGAAAATAATGGAGAAAGCTCTTTAATTACACATGGATTGTTATTGATAGCTTTGAAAAAACACGTTTGCTCATGTTTACATTACAGCAGTGGAGATTAAATCGAATGGTAAATCAATATCACCATGATAAATTAAAGGTTTTTTTCTTACAGACTTTTGCAAACCAAAATATGCTCTTGGGAGATCTTGTGTTAATGAGGCTTCTGTATGTTCTCAAATTTTAAAGCATGTCTTGTCATACCGTATTTTTCATATATGGAAATATGCAAAAATATGTGAACAGAGGATTGCATGTGCATAAATATGGAGGAATAATGGATGTAAACAGAACCACAGGTTTCTGATCCACCTTTTTATTTATCGGCAGTGTTCACTGAGAACTGTCTGAGCATGCATGTAAATGCACATATATCAAACTGCCGTGGTTACACCGTCATCGACACTGTTTTGTCTGAAACAGAATGAAAGTCGAGCACTAATTACAAATATTTCAGTAAGCGTTTTGACCTGTTTTTGTGTGAATGTGGAATAATTAATTGAAATGCATATTATAGCTGGTGAGGAATCTCAGACTCTCTTATGAGCAGTATAAGGGTCACAGCAAAACTTGCTTGCAAATTGGCTGCTGTGTCACTAAACATTTTGTAATGTTTTTGTCATAATTAGCCTAATTGGTAGACAACAATGACACTGACTGGGCTCTGGTGCCTCCTCAATAAAGAATATGGATTTAAAAAGTCATATTTATAGTACAAACAGAAAATTACTGTGGATAAAAGCTAAAACAAACATTTAGCTAAACAGTAAAACATGCGGTTTACTGTTGCTGTGCAGCTTGAATAGAGAGATATGGCTGTCATTTCTGATCCACAAACAACTACACACTCCACTTAACTCCTAAACACAACTTATCTCACACTTCTTCTGAAACCCTTTCACGCTCTGGCTTCTCTGAACATTGAATAGCCGAGAAACCATCCCTCATACTGGGTTTTGCTTTTTGTGTTACAATCCAAGATGACATACGACACGAGAAATGATGAGAAAACTGTGGGGAGGCTTCCAGTAGATTGATTCTCCCATCGCTTCATTCTTTTCTAGTTAGTCTTTTATTGGCTACAAAGGTAGAGTCGTTGTGAAGCCGAGTGAGAGAGGAGTGAACCAGCCTGCCCTGTTTAATCCACGGGGCATTGAAGGAGGGTGATCACTTCTTAAGAGCACAAAGGCCTACAAGGAAATCAGTGCAGTCTATGAGATCCCAAAGCTGATTTAAAGGAGAGATGTCCCAGCTTGGGCTCAGGCCTTTAACAGGAATAAGGCCATCCTGTACAATAACAATCTGAGGCTCCAGAGGAAAGCACTATTCATGGTCAAATAAGACGATCCCAGATTTGGATGAAAACCATGCGTCCCTTATAGAAATAAAGACTTTTGCTTCTTACAGGAAGACAAAGGGATATTTGAATTATCGAATCAATGCATCACATACTTCAATTCCAGATTTAAATCGTGTAATACAGTTAGATGATGTGGATCTACTGTGTATATCGTACATTTCCAATTACATGTACCCCATGTACTCTTACAGACAAGAAGGAAATCCGGTGAGTTATTTTCTCCTTTTCTCTTACGGGCAGATCAAGTCCATCTTTATCCAAAAACCTAATCACAGCAGAACAGCATCGTAATGAAAACCTACATCTTCCATTTAGCCACAAAGAGGGAACAGAAGATAAGGATATTATTTATATGACTGTGTGTTTTACTGAAATACAAAGCCATCAGATGTAAAAAGATTAGCGGCACGACAGGTGGCTGGACAGCCAGCGGCAATTTTAGGACATAATCAGTGTTCCGGGTTTTCCTGCGGCTTTGTCATCTTTATTTCAAAGGCATTGATTGCACTCACGAGCTCTTATCTACCTGATGATGTGCATTCTTTCTCACAATGTTAACATTATCCTCGACTAATAGTTAAAGTTTACGTAATTTATTGAAAATAACCCATTTGGACAGAGCCAGCTTTGTTGCCAGTACAGGCTGCGGAGCAGGAATTTTGTGCTAAAGAGTGAGTGCAAAATTAATGAAGGGGAACTCTGACTTTTAGTCAATGTAAAAATTTCATTAGTGTTATTATTCAGTCACCTCTATGGTCCTGAATTTATATCATAGAGACCTCATGTGTTGAATCCTGATTGCATGTATTTCCATTTCTTCAACATCAGGGGACCCCGAGAGCTGAGAGAGGGGCACCCGGGATGCTCTGTATGAGAAAGGCATGAGCGACATTAGTGCATCTGAGTGGTGAATATATTTTCAGTGGGGTACTGTAACAATGCGGGACATTAGCTACTTGCCACATTACTTCATTTGTAAATATGTGTTTGCTCAGGAGGAATTGTAAGATCTTTTTCTTCACATGCCTTTGATGGATTCTAAGTTTCTGGATGCAGCTTGTATATTTAAACCCACATCTTCAGAGAAATAGACTTGCATTCCCTCCCCCTTGTGTCACATTGAAGATTAAAATGTGTTAAAGCACGGAAATGATTTTCAGGAAAATAAACATTTTTATGGTCACATGACAGCTGAGGAGAAGCAGACTGGTGCAGTGTTGCTCGACATAATGACGTTTGGTATTTCATTCAAATGCATTGGTACCATGAGTGCGCAGTTAGCACAGGTGAGCTCAATAGGTAAATCCATTTGATGAGATGATTATATGGGAATCTGTGTGGACAGACTTTGTGATTTGGGAACAAATAGAAGGAAAAGGTCAGAAATTTGAATATATCGCACAGCAGCATTGTGTGAAATCTGCCTTGGATTCTCAAGTATCAGATCAATGGTGTCCTTCACACAAACATGTCCCTGATGTTTCCCCCAGTATGATCATGGACAAATACATCCAGGCAAGAGAAGCAGCTCAGAAAGCCCATTGGCCCTCAGTTTTGTCTCCTCCTTAACCCCTGCTTCCTCTTTTTACCCTCACAGAAAGACAACAAATACTCAACGCTGTGTTTCCGTCCTGGTCACCTGACCCGATGAGCTGTTTGTTAAACACAAAATAATCTCAGCAGCCTTTACAGCGACAGTAAACTCAAAAGGCTTGGCATGTAAAATAATCAAATCGTGCTGAATTAGCCAAGGTTAGCAGGTTAGTGTGAGCCCCTTTGAATAGTTATTGAGAGAGCAGAAAACAGAAGGCAGCACGTCATATAAGTCTGTCACTCTTTTCCCAGTGAGTCGGGCAGTTTATAACACAAGAGCCGACCAGCTCAAACCATTAGCAGCAACCTGCAACTGCAGCTGCACAACACAACCTATCATTTGCTCAGCTGGGTCTGTATGTACTAATGAAAAATGCTGGGCCTACTGTAAATAAAACATCTACTTTATGATGCCATAAGTTACACATGATATTTACATGTCAGCCAGCCAAGATGCTTTTTGATGTTTGTTTGTTTGCTTTACATTTAATTTCTATAATCTTTTAGACACACTTTGTCAGTAGCTAGATCAAGTAGATTTTAATTGGAAGGACACACATTAAAAAGGAGTGAAATTACATATTGTATTGAGCATCTCATCATGAAAGGAATGTACAGAAGTCCTTTTATTAAAAGGGAGACGATAGGGTCATCGGAGGAGCAGCAACGGAAAGCTCCTCCACAACAGCTTCCACTCTCAGATAGTAGCCAAATGAACTAAATCAGATAAAGGACAATAAGCACGTATCTTATTCTTTATTCTGTCGATATTTTGACCTCATGACAGTGTGCTGTGTGCTTGTAAAAATCTGAAACAGACAGCGATGCACAGTAGCTGTGCTTTGCTCAAAGACGGAAACCACCTGATGCCTCATTCAGATGCACCACTTCACGAGCTCTTCACACTCACCTCCTGTGAATCTTCTCTTTATTCCTGTTCACAAACCGCTGAATTACATGGAAATATTACAAGTCTTCATTTGTGAGTCCATGCAATTTGTCATTACTCAACTGACTTACACTGAGCCTCTGTAGCCTCTAGACCTATAGCACACTGATACTTCAGTGCAACAAGTTTGAGATGGTAATTCCACAAAGGCTCTCTCTGTGCTCGAAATTCTGCTGATTTACATAATAAACAGCTTGTCCTCGGCCACAGAATCTAAATGATTACTACAGCCTGTTTCCTTGAAAGGGCTCAAATAATGCTTTTCATTTCACTAGTACCTTATCAATTGAATGGTTTTGTGTTGTGGATTCTACAGCTATAAAATGAGTCATAATGCACAATGTACCCATTTAATGAAACATTTCTGATTCTACCGTAACAATCAAAGCAAAAGAAGATATCAGACTGCATGTGTTAATGTGCCATCCTTCAGTGGTCCCTGGTGCTCTAAGGTTTCAGTGAGCAGAACACAACTATTTACATTTTGCATGAGTGTGGTGAGATTCAGTGTAAACACCCTGACAATGGTCAAAATACTCGCATCTGCTGCAAATCTGGGCTCAGCGCTGTAAGTGAAATACATGCCTTTGCTTTGGGGAAATAGTCCTCTGCCAATTGTGCTGAAATTGTGCTATCCTTATCTCAAGTACTGCTTCACAGATATGAGGAGCAGCCTGCTTTGTAAAAAAAAAAAAAAAAAAAAAAAAAAAAGATATAAATAAATAAGAAATGATGTCAAATCTTTGGGGTTTCAATTTCCTGTGACATGGCTCTCCAATCCATGAAAAGAGACGTACTGGTTTTTAAATGCCCAGACAGATGGAGGAAGGAGTACAATTGCTAAAACGTAGATGCAAAAGTTTCATTCAAAAATACGTAACATAGATAACATTTCCAAATATACATGTAACTGTGTGTCATAGTTACACACTATACCTCATCTTCTACAAATTAGCCATACATGATGCAAAGATTTACCTGCTAGGAAACTCTCATAATTCTGTACCATGACGTGTATGAAAGCACGTGCTGATGAAGTCAAGCCTGGATTTAGATGTACAGCGTGCAGCAGCATATGAGTATTGGTGTATTGCAGCATAAATAAACTCTTTACTCAGCCGCATACTGTGGCTGCACCTTTGTCCACAGCTTCATTTACAGTGCACACTATTGATAGAGTGCCCACTATTTTGTATGGCCAAAAGTATACGGACACTTTACGAAAATATCACCATCATAGTAGTTTAAAAATTTGTATCTATTGGTAGATATTGTATCTATTTGATGCAATATCTACCAATGAGAGCATCCCTCAAACTTGGAGTCCTATATAGCTAACAATGTGTTTTAAACAAAAAAAAAAAAAAAAGGTTTGTAGTTAATTTTAATTAAAAAAAAAGATTCATCAAGTTGTTTTACTGGACTCATAAGACCTTGGAAATGTTATGTTATACTACAGTTTTTGCAGTAGCTGTGCACAGAGTAAAATGTCATGTAATCTATAGGATGATTTACCAGACAGCACAGCCGAGGCTACATTCAGACACAGCAGGTTATGTATCAGATTACATAATTAAATTAGCTGACTGCATGCATGGTCAGCTAAAATGTTTTGGCCGCTGCACGACAACCACAGGCCATGTCTTGGCTCTCGTCACTGTCTTTAGCGGATTTGGCTTGGTAGAAAAATGGTAGAGGTCCCCCTCCAGACCCCTCTGCTTCAGCTTTTTGCATTTTTAAACAAACAAGATCAATTAATGTGCTTTCGTGATGCTTTTAGGCAGATTCTGTCACCTTTCGGAAGAGACAGGCTAGCTGTTTCCCCATTTCCAGTCTTTGTGCTAAGCTAAGCGCTAACTGGCTGCTGGCTGTAGCTTCATATTTAATAGACAAGTATGAGTGGTATCATTCTTTTCATCTAATTTTCAGCAAGAAAATAAGCATATTTTCCAAATTGTCGCAGCTCATAAACTACAATAGCTTCCTCAATACTGAACGCTCTGGCTTTTCATTCCCTCATCAGTCAGCACTGTCAGGATGGGCAAGAATTTGAATGTCAAAGTTTGCAAAAATTTGCATGTGGTCTTCCTCAAGACATGGTTTTACAGCTAAAGGAAAAACTAGTTGTTCATGGCATTATTATTACTTTTTTGGCCACTTTGATGTGCCTAAAGTGTTAGTAAACTGTTGCATTGGGAGGACAAAGATTAGCATCTTTTGGAGTCATCTTTCATGGAAAACCTGGGGCCGGATGCAAAAACTATGTGTAGATCACAAAGACAAAAACACGAAAACACATTCATTTCATCAGATTTGTGCACACATATGCACAAGCCACATTTCCACTCGCACCGTTAGCCAGAAATAAATGTAGACACACCCCGAAACATCCAAAGTCAACAGACAAATTCTGGTGCATTACACCAGAGGTTCTCCGACAGCATCTGAACAGCTGTTATTACACATGACCACTGCGCACAGCTGTATGGCAGCCATAAGACTAATTCATCACATGCCTGTTTACCATCAACATGCTGATATCTCAATCATCATCATTAAACTTCAGGAAGATGGTCAATGATTAATCCTTAACTCATGATCAAACAGACTTCACAAAGTGCTTCACTGCTCAGGGTAAACTGGAAAGATCATTAACAGGGAAATGATGACTCAAATGTAAATAAAAAGATCACTCAAAGTTTATTAATATGCTTCTGAGCAACATTTTGCAGAAGACTGAAGTGTAGATTTCAAAAAACAAACAATGTTTTACTCTAAGTTTACACCTCTCACTTTATATTTCATCTTCACCTTAAACCACTTGCAGCATGCCTGGTCTGAGGTATGCATTAGGTGTGCATATCCTCGCCGCACTTTTATAAATACCAGTTTTTGTGTTGGAAAAGGCGTACGTTTTTGTACCCAGCCCCAGGTGTCCAATATTCACTCTTGCCTGAGGGAAATATCTGGCCCTTTAGCTGCTAAATGCTCCACTATGCTCACCTGCTCCTTACTAACTTTGATGATCATATTTTGTGTGGTGATAAGTGACAATTTGGAACAAAATACCTTGAAGGGAAACAGTGAAAGTGCGTGTGTTTGCACGTGTATGTGCAAACACATGTGCCGATGATGCTTTTAGCACCAAGAGCAAACTGCCATCCACCACCATCGGGACACACAAACACGTACACGCCCAGACTGTAGCTAGTAAATTCTTATTGCCATGTTTCAGTCGTTCAGGAAATATGACAGCAATTACTCCGCCACCATGTTCGTTGACCACCTCTGCAAGCTATTACACATAAATATGTTCTGATCCCTGTGTTCAACAGTCTGTTCTGGACAAAGATGCATTCCTCTCCTTTTAGTGTGCAGTCATGTCTGAGGTCATGGCCATTTTGTCCATATCCCATTTCTTGGTGTATCTTTAGCAAGCCAAGCAAGCCGTGTGCTGTAGCTCAGACTGAGGTCTTCCTCTGTTGTTGGTATACTATGTGGGTCAAAGAGGAATCTTTTGAAAACAGGAAGATAGGAAAACTGCCCAGCACTAAATGAAAGGGGTTTTACAAAGCTACAACTATTCTCTTAAATGTCTGACCAGAGCAAACTGATATTCAGTGGAAATACTCTAAGTGCATATATTGCTGCACCTGCTCCATCACTTTTATACCTTTATACACACAGAAGCATCTGGAAAGCTGTACTGGACTGAGATTCAATTAACTTGTGTTATAATAAGGGGCAAAGACTGGGAGTTAGCAGTACACAACTAAGGTCCAGAGCTATGATTGATGTTAGCCTCCATTCAACCTCAGCATGAAAGGAAGCGCTAAGTAAACAAATAGCATGCTCTCAAAACCTTCTCCGTGTATTAAATTGTCCAGAAACCCTCATATTTTTTGGTAACATCAAATAGTGTTTGCACGCGGTTATGAGGTACCATTGCCGTCCACCAGATCAGTGCTGGAATGTGTATGCATTGTGGCTCGTTGATGAATTGAATAAGTCTGTGAGCTGTGCTGTAAATCTGAGAGTTGAAGGACGAGCGGTATCTCATTCTGGCCTCTATCTGGGGGAAGAGAAAGCCTCTGGGGGATAACAGAGAGGTAGAGGGGACAGTGGAGGGACAAATGGTAATTTAAACATGATTTTATTTTGAATATTTTTCTTTCTAAGAATACTAACATTGTCCTTGTTATCTGTTATGTTTAAAGTTTTATTATCTATATCAAAAACGGTGACTAACGCTGATTGATTGCGGCTTTGCTTAGCGTCGTTGTACTGTACTCGTGTTCCTGTAGTTCTTTGCAGATAATACCGTGAGTTCTCGTGACAAATGGGTTTTTATTTGTGCCGAATGAATGACAGTGTCAGATCCTGTGTCGAACCTTTCATGTTTCACTTCACTGCACATTTCACAGTCCTTCTCTTTCCCCACAACAGCCACAGAATACATTAGTCTTGATCTGGTGTTTGGACATGTTTGGGATGCTGTGTAAACTAAACACATGCGCCTAATTAAAGAGGCAAATACTGTTATGTATGCAGGTATTATGGGCACGTCATGTTCAGTGTGAAATTTTCACATGGCATGATGCTAACTTTTCTGTTGTTGTTCTACCTGTTTGAGCTCTTTTGATTTAGATTTAAATAATAAGTATGTCACTATTCACAGGATGAAAACAGCTCGGCAGCATCTCGTTTTGCCCCAAGCCTTCGATTCGCCATGACATCCAGCCATGCCCGTCAGAGGAGTGACCTGATGTAATCAGATTACACATACATACCTTGCTGTAACAGCAAGATAAACCCAAAATCTTTCACTCATTAAGTTAAAGCTCACTTGAGGCACAGTCGTTGTTCCTCCAGGCAAAGCAAACTTTTCATTTGGTGGGCTTCCATCCACCTGTTTGTATGCACATTTTCAATCTGTGCATCTAAAAACATATAACAGTTTGTTCAGCTGGGAAAGTTGGTGTATCAGTAAAAGTGAAGTGCAACAAAGTGCAATGGAAACAGACTTGGTGAATATATATATATACATATATAAAGCATGTAAGTTAATCATTGACTGAAGCTGCACTGAGAGATAAAACACAGCAAAAAATCATCATATTTGTGTGAAGCAAAGAGGAGCCTGTAACGTTCCTCAAAATAATACATGAAACAAGCACAAATTATTTTTTTTCACATTTTCTGTTTTCAGCCCTCTGAGGTTTGACTGGTGCTCATTTAATTATGTCATCTTGTTGCATCCTCTTCTTCTGTGATGCTGAATGACGTGAGTTAAGAAAAAAAAGAGAAACTTGGATTCAGAAGGTTTCGGGTTGTATTTTTCTGTTTAATAAGGACAAATGTGTGAGAATATTTCCCCTCTTGATATTTTGTGAGTTTATGTTGTTTATCAGACTGAAAAAGCTGAGAACTTGTGAAACGTAGTGAACTCGCCGCTTGCATGAATCTCCCAGCTGAAACTGTGGGGGTCAGGCCTGAGTGATACTGTCGGGCTATCGCCTTGTGAGGTACAAAGTGGTATTTTGAGACAGAGCAGGCTGCTAGCTGGTTAGCATGCTTCACTTCAGTGTACTGCAGCACAGTAAATAGAAACTAGGTTAAGATTTGCTCTACATTTGCATTTGCATGACTCTGGTGTTAAAATCCTGTACCCTGACAGTCTCCTAAATCCTCATCCAAGATATTTACTGGCCGTCTTCCCATCATGAAGCTCTGAGCGGTGACACAGCATGCTCAACGCAGTCTGAGTCAAAGTAGTGAAAGGCATATTTGTTCAAATCTGCCCTTCATTATACTGTTGTATATAGCAATCTACGAAGGATGTCCATCAAAAATAGTTGTTATATGATGTAAAGTATAGCTACCAGGAATCCAGACTCAGAGAACCACTTCATGCTAAATCTGCTATAATTTTTACCACCGGTTTGGTTTCTGACAATATTCTGCTGTTGGTGGGCAACAAGACGTTTAAATTCCAGCTTTTCTTCAAAATGCAGACTTTAAAATTTGTGCTGCAGAAGATCAATTTCAGAGCCCAGCGGCCTGTCTGATGGTGATTTAGCCTCTGGGGACAACAGCCTCTGCTTTGGGCCTTCTGGTGCTGCCAGCAGGTATCCAGACAATGGATAACAAATATCCAGGCCAAGACGTCCTCTGCCATGTGTCAGTCAGTCTGATTAGCAACTTGGCATTCAAACTTAACAACATTTTGGCTAATCTCTATAAACAGATAACTGCATATGAATTTAGATAAATTCAAAATGACTAATTAAAAAGCGAAATCGTTGTCAATCAGTAGCCAGTGGGTTTAGAGAAAGCACTCTGCCTCTTCTGCTCTCCACGTGGAGGCTTTACCTGCATGCAACCAAAGCCCACTCAAACGTGATTGGTCGATATTACTCGGGCTACAAACGGACTATAAATGGAAACCAGGACACTTCCCAAACCAAAATGTTGTCTCATGCCTACAGAGTCTGTATTCATATGCAATATCTGTTTACAGAGATCAGTAGAAGATAATCCACTTTGTTCATGGTGACTGCAGCTCTCATCTCCAGAAAATGACAACAATAGTTCTTGGCAAATAGCAGTGAGGCAACAGGGAATCAGCCCCACTTGGCATCAAATTTGTGCCCTCGGCTTTCGTGGCTTAAGGCTTTGGACATGCACATTGTTGCTTTTCCACACTCAGGGCACTTGGCATTGCAAACATGGGGATATCTCTACATACCAGCATCTCGAACCAAACGTAATTAAAAACACCATTTAAAAAGTATTCCATCCTGCCGCTGACCTTAAACTGTAGAATAATGTAATGTGTAAATATGCCGTGCATTACTCAAGAGTTATATCAGTTTACTCAGTGTTACTCAGCACCACTATGTGTAATGTATGTCAGTGCTACTGTCATTCCTCCACGTTGCTGAAGACATTGTGGGACAGTATCCACCCCGACAAGCATCGATCAGCATTAGAGGGCTGATTAGTCAGCAGTCTCAGCTCTGCAGAGAGAAGACACAATCCTGTCTGCTACAACTGAGAGCAGGACTCTTATTCTTGAGTTTCACACTTATTTGGATTTATAATTCATTTTTAGGCCACTTATATAAATATAACTACCTTTTTCTTTTGTTTCTGTTATCTTGTTGTAAGTTTGGTTAAAAGAAAATTCAACAAAGCTAAGCATTTTCTTCCATATGGGACAATCCAAGCGGACCAAAAGCTTTTGGAAATGACTGAACATGAAGACTTGCAGTAGTTGATTGGGGCTAAACGTCTTTATTTCCTATTTCTTTTTATTCATGGTGTTGTACAACTGACATTTCAGATTTATTTTATTCACAGCTCGATTTCAGTCCTTGTGTAATAGAAATGATTTTTCTTTCTTTCAATCTTTCATCACCTTTTTATTCATTTGTAATATTTGAGGTGCATACAGCTGTTATTTGAGCACAAACTCTGTCACTGCATCCTCTCCATCACCATAAGGGCCATTAAAACAATTTAAACACTGATGGCAAATACAGTGCCTCAACCAGCTGTCTGTGAGCTCTGATGAAGAATCCTGCACATTTTTCTCCAACAACAGCATGACTGTATCTTCAAAATGAAAAGATCTCTGGTATAAATGCTGCAGGCATATAATGAATTGTAAATTCTTCAGATTGTGTGTGTTTGGATACTTTCTGCCCTCTTGTGGTGGTTCTTCGTAGATTGAGGCACATTTCACAGCAGCTCATCAGTGAGAAGATCCAAATGAGAAATGAAATGATTTGCAGTAATTATTGAGATAAATACAAAGATATGCAACATGTAGAAAAATCAGAAAAATAACAATAAGAGGGATTTTGATGTATAATGTATTTTTTGCACACTGCATGAAAGAGAAATACTTTTGGGTGCCATCCTTTCTAAATTATTCAGGTAACTGTCAGTTCCATCGTATGCAAATTCTTGTATGTCAATTACATTTTTAGGGCCTTGTTTTGATAAATTTCTGGTACACTACCTTGACTCGCAAAATTAAAACAAAAGATTTTAATGAAGACATCAAAGTAAACGTACGAGCAGAATAGATTAACATAATTTAGAATCGACAGCGTGGTACAGTAACACAGATCCTCCCTGACTCTGTGCCAGATTAGACGGAGAGTGAATCTGTTCACAAATGCCCAGCAAAAGGTCAGCACGGTATTGAATTTTTTCAAATATTTTTCAAAATACCTTCTGGCATTGCAAATATTTTTGACCACTGCGTAATACTTTGGGGAAGGATGAATCCCCACTCCTCCATGCCCCCATCTCTCACTATCCCTCACACACACACACACACACACACACACACACACACACACAGATACCACAACACAATGCCTGCCAATCTGCACAGAAAAACACCGCTCTGGGTTATTCATCGATTGACCATTCAAATCCCAACATATGCTGCTCTGCTTCTATTCCACTGTGCTCTCAGAAATGGACCATTTCCTAATTTTTCCACAAGGCTTCCTAGTCTGTTCAGGAGTCACTCGCACACGATGTAAATGAGAGAAAAAAGTAGGCAGGAATGTAAATTGATCCAAAACGTGTGAAAATGTGCTTGTGCACATGCGCAAATGTGCATCTGTGTGTGCCACTGTGAACATTTTGACCTATTTTGCAGAAAAATGCAAGGACAATATATCATCCTAAGTTCTGCTCTGTAACCTTGAAGTAAATTGCCCTGTGATATATATCATGTTGTTTTGAAGTTACTTTTCCCAACTCCATGTTATGGTATAAATGAAAGCGAACAAAGGGAAGTGAATCTGAGAGTTTGGCTCTACTTTTACGGCGTACAATAATATTCACCCCAAGTGCTGCACTGTCAAACACCTCAGCTTTACTTTGCTTTTCATGTCTTTCTACCTTTAAAGTCAAAAATGTTTTCCTCTCCAAGACCCCCTCCTGGTTTTACCCCTGTCGTTTCCCTTTTCTTATCCATCCTTTTGATCACCTAAAACATCAGTCCATCACCACCAGAAGCTGTGGTTTATGTCTCCCTGCTGTCCACTGTCTGCCTTCCAGGGAGAGCTCCTCCCCGCTGAGCCGCTGCCCGTTTGCCAAAGTCGAGTGTTTGTGGGAGAAGTGAGCAGGTTTTACATGGAGGACTGCCTTAATGTTGTTCAGTTGGTGGGCAACCACACAGGGCGCTGCACTTCAGATTCACTGTTTGTTCATCTGTGCAGGGCCAAGCTCAGCCCCCCCCCCCCCCTTCTCACTACCTCCCATACACACACGACACACAAACTATCACAACCTGCATGTGCCACAAAGAGAACATTTCCAAATTAAGTAATCAGAATGAAATTACATGTTTTATGCGTTGATATATGTCAGGCTATCGTCGTGTAAACGCTCTGCTCGCTGGGACGTTACCATTTCGTCTGAGAGGTAGAGGTATGCCTTTCAACTGGGGATTAGGAGGGGACGTGGCCTCTATAGGGCTCCCTCAGAGCAAAGCCAGTCCTCCCATGTTAATTTCTCAAGGTCAAGAAGAACCTCTGCAATGTTTCAGCTTTGAAGGTGGACTGAAAATACAATAACAGGAACCCTGCTGCACGGGGGGCGCAAAAAAAAGAACACACAGATTCAATACCACTACATCTACCTGTTTGCTGAGATCAAAGAGGCCAGTTACAGCGGTGTTTCAGGCCGAGCAACAATAGACAGACATGTCTGCTTAATGTGCATTCATTCAGGACTAAATGAAACTTCTGGCTTCAGCTGAGTAAAAGCAGTAAGTCGTGTTAAAGAAAAGCTGATCTGCAGTATTACTGTAGTTTCTTGTCCTCGTTGGCTCAGTTTTTGTAGGAATAAGCACTAATATGAGCACTCATCACTCACTGTCTTGAACAGTTATTTTACAAGCTGCACGGTCTAGGTCTAATTGAGCTACTTTACATTGTAATAAGGCAACAAAATGCACCGGATTAAAGCAGACCCTGTTCCCTTATGTATTTAAAAATAGGGCTTTGGAAAAAGCTACATTGTGTGTGTCTCGCCTTTTGAGATTTAATGACTATCCTGTGACTCCACAGAGAATTACTGCCAGTAATTGATTATTAAAACTTGAAATTGCAAACCACATCCATTATTTGACGAGTGCATGTGTTATCCTTGTAATTAACAAAGCTTGGCACTTACCGTTTGCCAGTTCCAAGACCCCCAGAAAACTATATCAGAGGTTAGAAAGGCGATTTATGGAGCAAGCACTGTCTGGGCAATTATCTGAGACATGATACATTACCGAAGATGCTCAAAACACCAAGAAAATTCCCTTTTAGAATAACAGTATGACCACAGTCTTTAAAAACATGCAAGGCTTTAGGTTTAGTTCATTACTGTGTCATTGCCGTTGGCGTATATAGTTTTAGGCATTTTAACTGCATGGCTGAGAGATTTCAGCATATAAAAACCTTTGACAAAATATCTTGAATGTCATGCACTGTGCTATTGTGTAGACCTTTTTAGTTGTTTTAATTGCCTTGATTTTTTTCTTTTAAAAACCAAACATAGAATGTAGTTAAAATATCTGCCATAATGTCTTCATGTGACAATTGGAAAGGAGCACAAATGCAGAAATGTGCAAAAATAACATTTATTGGAAGCCTCAAACAGATCGCAATGATCGGATATTTAACACAGATTCACATACTGTAGTGTACTCTGCAGGTATGTAAAGGCAAATGTGCAGCTTCTGATCTACAATCTATTAAGACAAGATGCTTGTTACAGTATGTTTGACCAGTGTCAGAAAAAACTGGATGTTTATTACTGCAAAAGGAGAATAAAGTAAAACCTGTACAAGGTGGCTCAACATTAATCAGTCTGCAGTTTATGCAGGATTAAACAAAGTCAAAATAATTAGTCCATCACTGTTTGATGAATTGTTTCATCATGTATTATTCATGTATTATGGTGTGAAGAGCTGAAAAGAGATGAAAATCTTTCACTTATTTAATATTTAGCTCCTATCATCCTGTGATTACCTTTGCTCCAGTCCGCTGTGGCCGGTGTAGCTACTGTACAGAGATGCTGGATTTGCTCCTGGCTTTAGATAGTCCTGATGGGAGAGCCCTTTGCAAAGGAACAGTTAAAGCCTCTAACAATCACCATAGTGCATCCCCTAAACAAACCCTGCCTCATTTCCTCATACGCTCTGCCTAGACTCATACCCAAGCCCAGATAATGACCTTTTGTGGATCAAGAGCAGAGCAAACAGCAAGGTCTTCACTTCATTGGAGATAATCAGTAATTGGCCGAAGACAGCGAAGCCAGATAATTGAATACAGACTAGGGGAATACAACAAGAGGGGCATTTAAGAACAGAGTGAAGCTGAAACTCTCAAGTGCAAAACCCGAAGTCATACGAGTGAGAGTGCAGGCAGGAGTAAATCCAGTGTAGTGGTGAGAAGCGCTACAAACAGTGGTGGTTGTCCATGAGGGCCCGAGCCGGAGCAGAGAGAGACTTTATTTACTGGGAGAAATGCTGTATCCACAGGCCGTTTGGGCAGGATGGAGCTGGATGAATTCATTAAAGGAAGCGCAGTCTCTCCCAGCTGCCATCTCTCCCCCTGCAGCCAGACTCCGATCAATGGCAGGAATACATCCAAAACAACATTTAGCACAAGACCTCGGAAGCAGGGGTGCATTTAAGACTTCTCTGTGTGCGCACATCTCCCCTGGATGTGAGCACTGTTTCAAAATGTGCTATTGAAGTAGAGCAGGGGAGGCAATGTGTTTGTATCACAACAGAGAAGATTGTTTAACACAGATGCTTCGAGACAAGACACTGCCGTTTACTGTTGTGGAGGGAACCACAATCACGGCCATTACTCGTTTTCTATTACTACGGATGCTCGAAAGTCAGTTGTAAATGAAAATACTGTTACCTCAAATTCATTAGTTTCACCTGAAATATTAAATATTTATCATCAGAATAAGGGCAGGCACACAGGGATTGTTGTTGGTGTCATGGCAAAATACACTTACTCACTGCAGTGTATAGAAATACACGTTTCTTGGTGTATTCATTGCACATAAAAAGCCACATCCAAGCCTTAGTTGCACAACTTTGAAGGAACTTAACTTTTTTAAAACTCAACTTCCATCTTTGACGTATTATGTAATTTAAATTGCAGTGGACAAATTATGATTTCAAACAAAAACCTGGATGAGCAAAAGCAAAATGCTTCTAGTACCATCTAGTGGTTACAAAGATTATTTGTGTGACAGCGCTGCGCATGGAGAACACAGAGTATATGTACACATAAGCTACCCATAGTATTCAGTAAATCATACCTGACAATGTGAGGCTAATGTGTCCCGTACACAAGCTATATAGTGTGACTAAATTTAACTATGAGCTGGATCTCATTAGAAAATCATGACTTATGTATTCACTATAAAAGTCTGAGTGGAGAAGCACCCCAATGTGTGCCAATGAGATTTAGTGTCTGTCACTGAATTCGTACCATAACCCTGCGTGCCCTATTTACTATACAAAGACTATAACGTACGCTGTATTATATCTTAAACAAAGGCTGAGTTCATCAGCCTCGTGATCAATTGCTTCACACTGTCCCAGATCTCATCTGGGCGTCTAAGTTAAGAGTTTACCGCGCTGCGTGCTGAGAGGCAGCATGAATGAATAACACAATGCTGGCAGTTTTTACATATAACTGGAAGCGACTGTAACGTGCGTTTACCTTGCAGCTTAATGTTAAATATGACAATAACTCATACAAAGTCACATTACAAACAGACTTTGTTTATACATATAAAACTATGCAGTCCATGACATTCATTGTTCAATGCACTGTTGTCCAGCTGGGAAAAATGAAACTACTAAACAGAAGATGGTCATTTCGATCACGTCTCTGATTTAAAAACACCTTGTTTTTTAAAAGCTGATGCATTATTGGCTTTTTGAAAACAGACAGTATGACACTGTATATCCACAGCAGTGGCAATGACAGCAAAATACAACCAACCCAGGTTTTACAAGCTGTACACCTGAATCTTTGGAGAATATAAAAACCTAAATTTCAATATACAATGAATTCAGATATGATCAAAATCAGTCACACAGTATTTCTGATTTCCATCTTCATGGCTTATATCTAAAACCGAGCGAAATACATTTCACTGCTCCTGCTCTAGAGCGAGCTCACAACTAATTTCATGTAATAGAAACATTTCATTTAATCACATACATTTAAAATGAATGTACAGTGCAGGCTAGTGAGGTTGTGTGCCATATCTCTCCCCCTGTACATTAACACCTCTCTTTTCTTTCTACAGCAGTCTAGCTTACAGGTCATGCACAGTGACACTTCCTGAGAGGTCATTTTATCTCTCAAATACAAAACAACAATCATTTTCTTAAAAAAATACCTGAATACTTAGAGACACAATGACAATGAAAAGTAAGATAGCTTAGTTTTAGTCAAATCTAACAGGACAGAGGTGTTGTGTACTACAATTCCCAGCATGAGATGGTTTCAAATTAAAAAAACTGATGCCCTTATTGGGATTCAACCACCGTTAGCTTTGCCAGAACATCACTGACAGCTGTATATAATGACTGTATACTGACTGCAGTTTCAGTGACGCTCAGACTCCAGCTACTGTATGCAGCTTTCTGTCATGTGTGTCATGTTGTTAGAATCACAAGATATTTGCAGTACACATTCAGCTCTGCAATATACAGTACAAGAAGTCATGTTTGGTTCATGGACTTTGCACAATGGATTTACCATCACATATGGGCACATTATAGGGCCAAAGAATAACGTTTACCAGACAAAACTGCACATCATCTTCAGCACGTGTACCTCAGTTATTATACAGTCTATTGTCAAATTCAGCTTTTTCTCCAAAAGAAAAACAACAGGGGACCACGTACCACAATGTGGGCGACAGAGGGAGATAACAGTGGTTTCAGTTAGCATGGCTGTTCAGTTAGTCTGTATATCTTTCTTCTTCAAGGCACAAGAACACTGGGAGTGTTTGTCCAGAGAGGCCGCGGAGTTAAGGTGCATGTGGGCCCTCTGGGGTCTCTGGGGTCCCTCGTTCACAGGGTGATCCGGGCACAGTGGTGTTTGAGCTTGCAGGGCAGCACCCCGCGGTTTAGCTGGTAAAACTCCACCAACTGGATCAAGTCAGTGAACCGCGTGTGAGCGTCGTCCAGGCTGTAGAAGACCTCGCCTTCATCATCCATCTGCAGTGCAGGATGTGCACATACAGGTGTGTACGTGCACGTTCATACACAAGAAAGGAGGGGGACACAGGAGAGGCAGGTGACTCACTTGAACAAATGTGGAGGTAATTTTTGGAATATGAATGAAAAGAGAAGCAGATTGTACTCACAGGTAAGATCTGAAAGTGTTTGATTTTCTGCATGTGGCACAGTGACAGTACAAACGTCTTCGGGTTGCTTTGGCTGTCCCTCAGAAGAAATACTCTGGAAACAAAAAGAAAGCCCTTTAAACTCTAAGTCCTCACCTCTAGCCTGTTATTAGATTTCCTAAAATCTAGACTGAACTCATCTGAAACTGCCTCGTCTGTCCGATCTGTTATGGACCAGGAAAGACTTCCAGTACGTTCATGTATGTGAATATAGAAACATACATTCAGATGAAAAAATAATGCAGTTCCAATTAACTACCCACCACACAGCTGCAGTAGTATATGACATGTATTTCCTAAATATACATGACAATGAATTTACCCTTTATTAACAGTATAACTATCATTTAGAAAAGTACATACAGAAAAAAAAAAGCCTCACCGTTGACGATCATGCACCAAATGCAAAAAAAGAATTTAAAAAAAAAAGAAGTATTATGGCTGCTTACCCATCGATGAGACCATGTTGAGTGATGAGACGCTGAGCCTCATCCCGAGACAGTTTGCCGTGGAACCAGGACTGAGTCAGGTGGAGGGCTGCAGCACAAATACAGACCATATATTACTTATTATTTATTCCACTTGTGTGCAGGCAGCAAATCAAAATAACACAAAAAGTGTCCCACAAACCTATGTTTGACACTGAGCTCTGTGATGTGGAGGGGCTTCCATGACCGCTCAGGCGGTGGCAGCTTTTCCTCTGCGGGAGAAATGAGTCACAGCCACAATTATAGCTGGAGTAATGTTAACACATCGTTAATCCATCCAGTCTCTCTTGTATTTGTATTCTCAAGGTAATAACGTATGAAGTGCTTATATATACTGTATGTTTTTCAGAAATACTACATCCCTTAGTAACAGATATAATGAGGTTGTAAATGGTGAGGGGAGACTCTCCGAGACTCTCTCACAACCTTTTTAACACCATTTCAGTTAGAAAAAGCTCACCAAAATGTCAAGAGTACCTGTTTTCCCTGGGCGAGACAACAGGAAAGTGGCTGTTTTCGCTCCCTAACCTAACTAAACCCTCTGAGCGTGACTCACCCTCCATGACAGGCCTTCCTCTACAGCCACAGAGAGCGCCTCAGACGGGTTCTCGATCACACGGCTCTTTTGGCCAGAAAAGTCCATCGCCACCAGAGAGTTCTCCGAGATGCTTCTCTGAAATTGCACACATACACTGAGAGGTTGTTTTTGAACTGACAGTATGAGTTTTTGGTTTGAAATCACACTTTATGCTTTATTTTCTAAAAACTATCCTTTAAAACGTGTTCTAGTAAATACTGAAAGGTTTTTCTTTTTCCGTTGGATTTCCTTCGTATGCTCTGGAAGGGACTGACTTCTGCTGTCCTGTGGTATTGTATTGCCATCTAGTGTCTGACTAACGTGACTCCATCTTCATCATTTCTAGATGATTCCAAACTCCATTGAAAAGGGATTAGAGTGGCTTTGAAACGAGTGACACATGGGCACATTTTAGTCCTCTAAGCTGCCATATAGTGAGTGGCTCACTGCACACACTTGAGAAAATTCTTTTTATCAGGATTACCAAGAAGCTTTTACACTACCACATTCGTTCCTATACCACCTACTAAGCTTACAATTTAGACGCATGGTGAAAACAAAGTGAGTGGTGTTTACTTTGAGGACTGAGGCATTCAAGTCCGTCTTATCCACTGTGCTCAAATTCCAATGATGTCAACATACCCATCGTTGCCTATAAATATGTTACTTAATACTGTCTTCGAATACAAATTTTATTTACTTTCCTCTAAAGCAGCTATCTCGTGGCAGCAAGTTTAGGTAAATCTGTGAAATAAACCACAGAGGATCCAGCAGCCTGAACTGACCCTGCATTTGGCAGATCCATGTACTCCCCTATCTTTCTAGATAATCCTCTTGGCGAGGCTGCTGGTCACATATGACCCTCCGACAGCAGAGGAGAGGTGATGAGTTGTTAAATCTGAGAGCAGCTGATCACTGTGTATTTTTAGACAGCAGAGGGTTCATGAACATGTCCAAAAGACATAAATAGATTGTGTTCTCTGCCATGAAAATACTCCCAGAAGAGTCTGAGGCTATTCTGGGACACCAAACCTACATTAACGCATTGAAGGTGCCTCATTTGTCCTATGCAATTATATTAATACACTGCTAGGTATTAGTCTGTGTGAGCTCCAGCATAACTTTAACGTGAAAATTGCCGTTTGGTCACTAGGGTCAGTGGAAAAAGCAAGAAACACAAAATTGACATAATACCCTATAAAGTTCTAATAGCTAATAATAGAAAACTTGTTAGCAAACATTAACTACACACACAGCAAACACGGAGCAACAGGAGCATTAATTTGGAGTTGTATTTCTGGCCTTGTAATGAATGTCAGTCTAATATTCATTATCCTTTTACCTTTGGTCTGGTCTCAACCAACCCCTGAGTAAAATATTTGGCTTTTTAGCTGCCAAATGCTTCACCATGTCCTTCAGCTATTTGCTAACGCTATCAGTCGGCTGTTTGGTGCTTGGCAGATAATATAAAGTGGGTTTATCAGAGCTTTTGGGCCGGAAATTACAAGGAAAAGCTGACGACTGTGGCTAGGAACGAGTGAGTTACATGACATAAAAATAAGACCGTCAGCTTACCATTGGTGAAGCTTTTTGCTTCTGGTGTGGCTGAATGAAGTTTTGGTACAGTTGCATCCCATACTGAAACACAAACACATGCCAGCATTTTAAATTCTCCTCCCAAATATTTATTGCAGGTTCATTTATGAATACTTTCAGTGGACCTGTGGTGCACTGATGAAAAGGAGCAGATCATTCAGTTTGTTGTGCTTTACTGTATATTATTTATAGCCTGTCGGGAGAGTGACTAATGCTCTAAACTGTATCCAGCAGATATCCAGACAATGAACACATGCTGCTTCTATAAAGAGAAGGAGTGCTAATCCAGCATCACTCAATAGTTTTCCTTGACCTGCTCCCAAAGCTAAATCTGATTCTAACACTGACTCAGCATTCCTCCTCGTAGAGATCACCCGGAGTTAGTGATCGGCCAACCTTTAACAAGCGCATGGCTGTGATCCAGCAGGTCCTGGTCTGCTCATCATCTGCACAAAGCAGCTTCAAGTCCCGGGCTGAGCTACACTTTGTGGACTGCAGAAAGAAGTTACAAGGACACAAAAGTGTTGGGAATCAATACACAATACTCTCCTTCTGCTCCTTGTGTGCGGTTTTGGCATTTTTAGAAAGTGGTGGTACCTTGACACAGAGGCCATAATCTGTAGGTGCTCCATGTAGTTTTTTGGCTGACGACACTGTGTAGACATCACTGTCACTGAAGTCTGCAATGAACTGGAGATGCCTTGGTTCCTGTGAAATACAGAAAAGTCACAAGAAAACAAAAGAGCATTGGAGATATGAACTTTCACGCTGAATTCAATCAATGTTTTGCCTCCACAACAGGTCTGTAAATCTGTTGTATGTGAGGGATGGAGAAGTATTTGAGGTCTGTGTGTGTGTGTGTGTGTGTGTGTGTGTGTGTGTGTGTGTGTGTGTGAGTGTGAGTCTTGCCTCATTGGTTCATTTTTTGATGTCAGGTGAGGAACAAAAAAAATGTGCACAAGAAAGTAAATTATTTTAATAAATGAATGGAACATGCTTCCGTTAGATCATTCAAAGATCAGATATTTGAGTAAAACCATGCTTACAGTCAAATCTTTTGGGGAGAAGGAACATAAAACCTCTTTTAAGACAAAGGTGGAGCACACTTAAGTTTAAACAATGCATATTTATTGATAAATTGTAGGGTTATCAGTCATCGTGGGTGCAGTTAACCTATAAATGTAATGGAAAAGATAAGGATCAATTTAAACATATTGATAGCGGCAGCATTGAGACAGTATCAAAAGCCACACTGTGCCAAAGATAAATTTCCAAGGAAAAAAAAACAAAACACAAAGACGACCATTGTTCTGCTTTAACGTCACGCACCAGTCCCACTTCCTTATATAAAGTAATGCCACAGCCGTTAGCGTCTGTGCTGATTGACTAGCAGCATGTTTGACCAAGACCACAGATGAATGGTAAACCTGCGAGGGTAAAAGTGGGCGCCAGACCAAAGCCTTCCTCCACTCGACAACAAAAGGTCTACTGTTGTAGGAAATGAAAGCAGTTGAGAAGTGGTTGTGTTGGCGTGGCTGGTGCCGAGGTATAAGCTTCACTTGTCAGCAGCATTGAGAGTACTGCCTGGCTGCTATGCCAGCTGACCTAAGGAAAATCAAGCTCAACCTGTTCCACTGCCCTCTCACAACATGAAGTGAGATATATACAGAGGATGAACCGGTGACCCTGTAGTACACAAACAGAGGAATAGGATTTTCCAATTGGTGCCGTGCAATTTTTCTATCCCGGATGTTTACTGTGTAAACTGAGGTGCATTTAATTCAAGCAAAGAAAGAGCATGACGGAACAATGTAGTGCAATTACACATTAAAAACAGCATTGCATGCAACAGTTTTAGTTGCATAATCTGCTTTTTATATAGCTTTAGATTTTCCTAAAATGCATACAACATACTGTAGATGAGTCACTCTGTTTTACTGACCTTGGAAGTTCCCTTGTTGGAGAAATAAAGCCCTGACCTCCGTAACACAAAGTAAAACTTCTTCCAAGACTTCCTGCTTTGCTCTTTGGCATGGAGGTGTCCATGTATCTCTGGACAGGTGCTGGAGTTGAGAAAGGTCTGTGTTGGGTAGAGAAATATTTGTCCATCGATTGTTGTTGTTTAGACAGCAGTTGAGAGCCTCACAGTTGGCACTCAAGGACAAAGAGAGTGCCCTGCAAACAGAAAGAACTTGATACCTGTATAAGCTGAGAGTGATCCACCATCCCATTGGTTTCACTGGATATGGAGACCATGTGATCCGGGAAAAAGTCCTATAAACATAGTGACATCAGTTATTACAACACTCTGTAAACTCCTCATCCCACACAGAGGTGGGAAGACAGATGGGACTGGTTCAAAGAGACGATATACCAAATGCAAAATGATGTGTATGAGCCCATCACCATATACAGAGCACCGTCATCACAAACTCACCAGGGGTTTCCTGAAGAATTCATATTTAGCATAATTCTTCCTAAAATACAGCCGGCTGTCTGTGTCCATTCCCCAGCCTGATAGCACCTCCATAACAGACTCATGGTCTTCAATGGTTCTCTCTAGTGAGACCAGGAGGACAGGAAATTAATGGCAGGTTAACCTGTTTTGTACTGCTCTCTGGATGAAAGATGGAGACCAAATAGAATCCGCTCCAACGCCAAACCAAAGTCAAAGACACAAGATTAAATGTTAATTTGCTTTACTCCAAGTTTGATTATTAACCTTACATCAATGTATAACCTCTGCATGAGAGCGTGGCTCTCAAGTCAAGCAGTACAACATAAACATTAATCATTTCCCAGAACTTAAAATGAGTTTTGAATTAACAGAAAACTTTTTTGTGTTTAAACAGCCACGTGAAGCAGCGCTGAACGACGATCTACGAACAACATCAGAACAAAGAAGACATCAGACAGTAAGTAACTGCACATGGTTTACATGGCTGATAAAACAAATCTTAAAAATGACACATGCCCTGCTCTGTAAATGATTTCACTGAGCAAGCATTTAAAGAGCCGTATGAAATCTGAGCATTGTGCAAAAAAGGCAAACTACAGCCCAAATACTGTGAAAACACAACGTCTCCAACAGAGCCTCGAGACACCTCGGTTTTGTCAAGCCACAAATGAGCATTTAATCCATTAGCTTATCTGAAAAAGTAAAATAACAAATATCTAAATGCATGCTTTTCACTGGATAGCAATGATATGTAGTTTTGATTTAAAAAATAACATCGATGACTGAAACACTACAGATGGATGAATTATGTAATGTGTGCAATAGTGTGAAGATGCAGCTGAGAAATCATTTATGCAGTCACACTCTCTCCTTGCAGATCAGTGTTAATATATCATTGACAAATATGTGTGTGTTCACTGGTGGCTTAATAAGAACTACATTTTATGCCATTCATGCACCATTCTTCAATGCGAATCGAGGTAATGTGCCTCTAATGCACAAATACTAATGTCACAGCTTGTATTACATAAACGGTTACAGCCAACAGCAAATTATTTGATGCTGTGCATCAATTCAAATGCATCTAAAGCAAATCATTTCTGTAATAAAAAGGAAGCCCTCAGTTAAAATTGGTGCATGGCTTTCAAAGAATACCAGTCAGATCAGTAGCTGCTGGTGCTTTCAATTACAATGGATCAGATCATCAGCAGCAGGTAATGCTGCTTTGAAATGTGGACCTCACCGCTGCCTCTCCACAACAAAAGCCACGCAGACAATAGAAATAAGGGTGAAAATCATACAAGTGAGGGAAAATCTATAGAATCTTATGTGTAATGTCTTCATACGTGCACTGCAATGCCTCTTTACTAATGCAGGATGAGAAATAATAATCTATACAAGGAAGATCCTCACAGTGATTAAGACACAATCGCCATCAACACAAGCTCCCCTCATATTTTACTCACTTCTTCTATGTGACTGGTAATTAACAGAGGACAGTGTTCTGTTTCACTCATGCACATCAACCTACCGCCACTCCTCTCATTAAAACCAAGCAAACCTCGCCCATAGAGCTAACAACGTCGCCGTCACATGATTGATATCAGCACATACACGAAATATGTCAAAATCAAATGTGCCACATGTATATTTTGCCCAGCAGTGCTTAACCTGAACTGTCTCTGCCCATTATCTTTTAATTCATCATTAGTTTGATTGATTTAAATTTTCCCTTTGAAGAAAACTTAATTTTGCTAAAGTTTCATTGCAAAAACTACGTCGAACGCTACAAAATACAATGACATAAATTTCAAAAAGATAAAGAAAACAAAATCCTACCTATTCCCAGGTGGGAGAGGTGTTCAAAAAGAGTCCAGCTGTGGTCATCAATGCAGTGGTTCTTCAAGACAAACAGCTGGCATATGTCCCGTGCAGTGATGTCACTGGGAACCTCTACGGCTCTGCTAGTGTTATCTTCATTATAAACTTTGATTACCTGCAACAGAAGCACTGAATCAACAACCATTTCAACTATTCAGCAGGATGGGATACATCTGACCTTCAAGGAGTCCAAGCAGAGTGTTGTTTTTGGCTCCAGCTAATGCAATGAACTGTATTAAAAGTGAGGCAAAGTATCGGACACATTAATCAGGAAGCCCCAGTTCTCTACTGCAGCAACAAAATATTCGGAAGTAGAGAACATGTTCAAAGCATGCTCCAGGATGCACACAATTAAGCTTGTGAAGAAAACAGTTTAGAAATAGTGCAAAAAGTACATTGAGACATCACACGTTTGACAAATGAATCCATCTGAAAGTAGAACTTACCCCCCTGTTTGGAGCCAAGCAGGGTTCTGAGTTTGGACAAGCTCTGTAGCCTATGCATGACTGAGTACACAGCATTGCAAAAGAGAGCTTTTTGTAAGAAACATAAAAACACACATCAGACAGCACAGCGAGTGTCAGCTGGGAAGCAGCGAGCCTCTCTCTCTTCTTTCTCTCTCCCCCTCTCTCTCTCTCTCTCTCTCTCTCTCTCTCTCTCTCTCTCCCTCCCTCTCTGTGTCTGTGCTGCAGTCGAGCTGAAAGGAGGCAATTAGACAAAACTGCCTCTTAGCACAGGGCTGTCCTGACTCCACATATCTGTATCGCTGGGACTTGATACCAAATCTCCAGCTACCTTTCTCCACCACTAAGCAGAGAGGGAGAGGGGGAGAGAGAGAGAGAGAGAGAGAGAGAGAGAGAGAGAGAGAGATTGTGCATGTCTTATAACGCCTTTTAAAATCACTGTCATAAATGATCTCACTCTTCATCTCTTACGCACAAAATCAATTTAACAAACTAGGAAACACTGCGAAAGAGTCAATTTGAAGTTGTTGAGGAGATCAATCTTCTCATATGAGATCAATCATATAAAACTGTTTTCCCCTCATGGTGTGACCAGAGGAAAGGGTTAAAACAAAAAAACAAAAAAAAAAAAAACAACCTCTCTTACGACTAAAACCTAACCAACAGCCTCTCCATGTATTTCCAGTGGTCCTTCTTGGCAACTGCATGGATGAATACATGAATATCCATAAAATGTGAAAAAATAGGAATAAAAGTCCCAACCTAACATCCCATCGCTCAGTGTTTGTGCACTGATGGCTATTATGCAATAACAATAGTGATGTGAAAATGTATTTGACTACGAGAAGCAGGGGCGAGCATCCCTCATGCTCGTGACTGTCGTTAATTAAGGCTTCAACGGCCTCTTGCGCACCTGCTGCCACTGTGCTCATCTTATCTGTATGAAGCCAAAAGGAACACGAACATAAAAGTTCCCTGTGACTGAATGACAAATGCAATCACTTTAACAGACACATGAAACATGAAGCCAGCATTGTTACGTATTGCATGTCTGAAAAGGGCTAAGGGGAGGGAGAGCTGGATAGAGAGAGAGTCACAAGGCTCCAACCCCCCCTTTCTATTCACATTCACACGCCCATGGCAAGCAGCGCTCCCAGCATAATACCCTGCAAGAGCCCACAGAGCAATTACAAAGGTGCTGGTTAAATGTAACGCTAGTTGGGTCAACTTGGTCTAAAGTTGACAGAGGGAGGTACAGGGCAGCGGTGGGGGTTGGGGGGGGGGGGGGGGGGGTGGAGTTGTGGTTGGGGGGGTGGGGAAGTAAAGACCAAATGACTATCTCTTTTCTCTCAGTGAGTTCTATTAGTACTTTAAAGCTGATTCCTTTTGTGGAGAGAAAGGAGGTCAGAGCTCTCCGACAGGGCTGAGGTTTAAGTCCTCAAGGAGCCATCAGCAAATGGGAGCCTCCAGCCATGACATCACCTCTCAGTGTAAACCATTTAGTGTTTAATCAGCCTGCAAGGAGCCTTACAAGACAAATATCTTTGTTTGTGGATGTCTAACAAAGACGAGGGCCTACATTAAACAGATTACTCCAGCAGCCAGTGTTTCAACGACGCTGCATCGTAACACTGCAGGTTAAGTATCTAAAATCCTTCTGAACCAAATCAGAGACAAAGACAGCAACAGTGGAGAACGTGACACCACGGTGCAGATTCATATTTAAAATAAACAAATGCCAGATTTAAAAAAAATAGCGTATTTGCTGCACTTGCACTGCACTGTTGATAACTGCATCTAGGCTGAGCTTCGGTTAAGTTGCTGTGAGGAAGTGGCTTCCTGAGAGCCGGCCAAATCAAATCATTCAGGCATCGCATTTCACCAGGAACAGGGTAGGGTTTGTCAGAGGGTGAGGAAACCTTTTTGGTGCATTAGCATTACAGATGTACTTTGTGTTTGCATTACTTAGCACAGACCCACTGAAAATGTTACAAGTTAGTTTTGTGCAAATGAATTCATTTCATCACTCAGACCACGGCCTGAAAACTCTACTGCACATAACAAACTAACATTACTATTTTACAACGTGAAGGGACTGAACAACGTTATAAAGCAGATTCTATGTTTTAAACTGTGTTACTATGTGTTGAAGGTTTGTAAAGACATATGGCATATGACACACGTTCACAGCTGAGATGAAGAATCTGTGCATGCACACTGTTGCTGTTGTCCAGGTACTTCACCAGCTGCAGAAGAAGAAGAAGTCAGAAAAGAAAAATCCCATGAAAGCTTGTAGTTTCTACAGCCCGCTGAGAGCAAACTTTTAACTTTTGTTGGCATCATATTAAACGCAACACATCAGCAGAAATACACCATCCCAGCATCATGCTGTGGGGTGTGTGCCTCAGTAGACCTGGGAGGAATTGTAGAGTTTGTCATAAATGCAGCAAAAACCACTGAAATCCTGCAGTCTGCAAGATTCCCAACCAAAAGCAAGGTTTAATTTATGCATTTCCTGCCAGAGGAAAAGAAATATTTAACAGCATGCTTTAAGACGATAAATTATGTTCACGTAAATGAACAAAATGGATATACAGAGTCAGTGAGGGGCATGATGGGAGTGTGGAAGGGCACGGCAAGTGTCCTGATGTGACACACGGTCCACGTGACAATATCTGTGACGCAAACGTCTTTTTTGGGAAGTGCTTTATCACCATGTTACTGCTGCTGGAGAAGGTGGACATTAAAGCCACACAAGCAGAGCAGTTTCCTGTGAATCTAAGAGCTGTCTCCATGGTTACTGTGATAGTATAATTTTTTTTTGTAACATTTGCATAATTATCACCAATTATTTGATATTTAATAGTGGGTGTTTGGCCTAAGGCACCAAAATGATGTTCACATGGTGAATTTGCGACCACATGCTATTAAAAAGCGAGGCACAGCATCAAGGAGGAATGAATCCTGCTCGGCAGGTTGTTTTAGAGTCACTAATTAGCTGAGCTGATGCCTGAGTCATGCAGAAATGTGCCAGATATTGTTTCCAAACATGAAATGTATGTGTAGATTTTATCAAAAGCACGCAGAATTTTCAATTTGACATAACAGAGCAGTCACTTGAAAGGGCATCTCGTGTTTGAATTTTTACCTAAATATACAGTAAGATGATATTGTAAAACCTTGTGGAATCATCCTTCAGCGATGTGAAGCACAGCAACAAATCAAACTGTATGCACTGCCGATATTTACTCTTCTACTCATGTTACATCTCAGACAGGCACGTATTCTACACGCATATATAATATACAGTATATACTGGTTATAGTATCAACAGAGGTTGAGTGCCTGTAATTGGAGAGCTCAGAATGTAATTACTCTGACTTTTGCAACAAATTATTGTATCATTATGCATAATTTTTAACTCCAGGTAATTGAAAACATGGAGCGAAAGGTACTGTTAATCATTGGTGAGGAGTTTCTAATGAATGGCCAGGCAAGGTAACATGCTGCGTAAATGGCTGATGTCTTTATCAGTGAGCACAGAGGTGCATTCATCGGGAAGTAACCCTGATACAAATGTACACATGCTTTCACCTGTACAGCATTCATGTCCGCCTACGTCATGTCAATCAAATGCCCCTTTTATGTTGCAACATGCAAAAATAAAGAATGTGGAGAGTTACTTCTCTATTAGAATATTGTTCCTCGCTTTACAGGGCAAGAGTTCAACTGAAAATATGAGCTGTTTAAGTCAAGTCCTGGTTGCAGTCATGACAAAATAAGTGACCACAAGATCAACATAGTGATGGTAGAAAAGTCGACCTCTTTGGATGACATCTTGGACATTTTTCTCAAAAGTGCATCTGGAATGTGTTTCATTTTGATCTGATTTTGTACTATGAATGTATGAGATTAATCTAAATAAACCTGCAAATCCAGGAGCGATACTAATAGTAGAAGTAGTAGTAATTACTGTCGTAGGAGCATCACCATATTTGTAGCACATGTTTATATGTAGCGCCCGGCTTAGTTTGGTACTAGCCACACTGGCCGTGCTTGACACTGGTCTTTCATTTTATTGAAAGGTACTTTAAAGTTCACCAAACAGTAACTCACAATCCGATATTTTCAGAGTATGCTGCCGATGATAACGATGGCATTACAGTATAACGATTGTGCAAGATACAGAATCGTGACAAAGATTAAAACTGAAAAAATACTGCCCTCTAGTGGACAAACTATGAAATGTTTTAAAAGTAATGCAGCCTTGTCCTTGGCGTTTTGCGATAATGTCTCGTTTTATCTGTCCAATAGATGAGAAAACTTCATCAAACGTGGCATTTTTGCTTGAAATGGACTTAAAATTTTTGTATTTTCTCACAATCCATTAAATCGATTAATCAGCTAATCGTTGCAGCTCTTCTGGGCATTAGATAAAAGGTCTGACGAAGCTTTTGTTTCCCCTCAGCACTTACTCTCACTGACTGAGGGGAGAGGTAACTGCTATGAGATCTCTATGAAGAGAGCAGCACATCTTTAGACCCCCACTTTTTTTAAAATCCCAAGTTCCTTCAGCAAATGAATGCAACACACGTGCTTTGGCATTTTTAATTAGGTACACAATACAGATGTGATAAACTGATGCTGGCCAATTCATCAGTCAGGCTCTACTGCTCCAGTGTGCAAATGCAAGTCTCATTCAATGTTCTTTGATACCAAAACCAAAGCAGGGAGCAGAGCAACAAAACATAATGTGCTGTGTTACAAAGGCCTTTCCATGGAATCAAAAAAAAAAAAAAAAAAAAAAAAGGACAGAAAGAAAGAAAGAAAGAAAAAAACAGTGTGGACAAGGTGGAGTACATCCAGACACCGAGTATGCAGCACTACATATAGTCTTCTTGAACATAAACTCCTCTATTTTAGACCTCCTTATCTCAAGGACAGGACGGTGTGAGCCATTTTGCCAATTAGACCGCCTGGTTTAACCTTGAACTGCACTCCACAGCTGCAGCTCTATCACTGTGTGCTGGCAAGGAGGTGGCCTCCAGCCGTGTCTATCTCAGAAACCATTGAGAAATGTCCTCTGGGGCTCCTCACTGTAACAACACTGAAAAACTGACAGTCTCCACCTCATATAGGGCTTTCTCTCTAATGACTGAACCAGGTGCTATTTACACCTTAACAGCGTTATTGGCAGGTTACACCTCAGGCCGCCCAAACATTAACTAAGCCACTGGTGCTCTGAGTCTTTGAAATAGAATTGCATCACTTGGAAATACAAAGCAATAGCCAGAATACCATTTGCTTTGCAGAGCATTCAGCGAGCACCAATGAGGAGATGAATTACAACAGCAGACAAATGTTATCAAGCCTCACAGATAAGCATGCTGGAAAACTAGTTGCTACTTTACACAGAAAAATGTGTCATGACTGCTGAGCTGCTGCAGTCTTACCATTGTAGCAATAAATAAAAATGATTTGGCCCCATTCATGTTCTGCTGAGTTTGTTTTGATAGGGTTTGCACAATATGTTCCACTCAGAGATAGAAGATACTTCTATGAAAAATGTATTATTATCAGACTGCTGCAGCTTCGCCCCTTTGTACCGCCACATCCATCTCATACTACTTATGCATGGTTCACAAGAAGGCGCCATATTTGTCACACGGGTCCACACTTCATTGTACATATGCCAGATGGTTGACATTCCAGGTGGCCCCTGTCTGCAACAAGTGATTTCACTGTTAGTATGTTATACAGGTTAACACTCCATGTCAAAGCAAACAGTAAGAGCAAGCCACCATAAGCTGGAAGGCAAGAATCTATAAATCCACAACAAGTAATTGAGTTTTTTAAAGGGAGAATAGGCCTGAGTTTAAGAATTTACATTATATTACTGTTGGACAAATCGTCCAATCGTGTGTTTGAACATGAGCGACTCTTCAAATCCAACCAGGTATGTCCTTCAATATAAAGCACTGCTCCACAGATACATTACAATGGAGCACATAACACATCTACTGATACCTAAACATGAGGGCATTTACACTCCTGGTTAAAACCATCAAACAACATGTTGCATCTCTGAAGGTAAGCTAATATTTTTATTTACCCAGTGGAAATTCAGCTCAAACAATCAAAAACAGCACAGACTGAAAATGCAGTGTCAACAGAATATGAACATATTTATGAAGACAAAAACTACGGAAAGTCTTACACAGAGAGCTGTTACATTGTCTTCACATGAGCCTGGATCTCATCCAGCGCCATCTAAAAAGACTTAAATTTAGAACGACTGGCGAACGTGGACAGAAGGCAGTGCTTCACTAAGACAGAGGAAAAATGCTGAGAGATAGTCGAGAGGAGATCCGTGTAACATTCCTACCCGCTTCTGCAGACAAAGTGGTGTGATGGCAGGCAAGGTGACTCTTCTCGCATGGAAATTCATGCTTCTGCCCGAGCTGCACAATTAACTATGAGAAAAATATCCATACGTAGCCCAACTGAAAATAACGGTAATGTTCAAGTTGTAGTTCGAATGGTAATTAATAATAGAGTAATTAAGAGTTGTTTTCTATATGGTAAGCTGTGTGGAAGCTCTGTTCCAGTGACATCCTTCACAATGAAAGTGTGAGAAACCAAGTCATGTTGCGTCCACGCAACACAAACTCCTCCTTTATCCTTGGGAATGTGAAAGCTTTTTCCTTTTCTCTCCTTTTAGAAAGGCACTTCCAATAAACAAAAGTGGGGGGAAAAAAAAGATTTTCTCATGGTGGACAGAGTTACAATATACAAGGCCTCAAAAAGCTGAAATTCTTGGAAACTCTGCCAGGTGATAATGTAAAAAGCACAGCACAGGAGCTGCAGACTTCCCAGAAAGAACAGGCATCGGACTGTTTTTGCTTACTTTGTAGCCAAACACTACACGGCTAATTTTAGTCTCAGGCAAGGAATATGTTTCACTAAACAAACATTCGTGAGCGTGAAAACATTTTTCCAATAATGCTGTAGTCTTTATGTGTGCTGATGTTAGACAAGAGTATTGACAAAAAGAGATCAATGAACAACCCACAGTATTAAACTAAAGAGTGTACTGGGGGAAATTAAAAGTGGTGATTTAATACCATCACTGTAAAAAATCGAATATTCTAATATAAATATCGTCAGATAAATTTTAGTTTTAATATTCTGAATACACTAAGTTTCTTGTCAATATTCACACAATGCTTTGGTCATACTGAATCTTAATATGGTCACGCCATTTAAGCCCTTTAAGGGAGGGAGAGAGGTCCAAAATAGCTCTTACCCCCACAGCCACAGTTCACAACCCACATCTGTTTTACTGTAAGACTAGACAAAGAGGCCTTGTGCCATCTTCACGGGACACGCCCATTTCCAAGCCTCAGTCTGTGCGATTACAGTGTAAAAGATCACGGATCTCGAATAAAAAAGTTCGAACAAAGGTTAAAAGGTTGACAAGTATAGTTTTACATATTACAACGAGATTACAGTTAGCACAAGTGTGAACAAACGCTTATGAGAAAGATACCAGATGCTAAGGATGCCATTTCAATCCAGTGCCGTCAACTGCAATCCAATCCAGCCATTAATGCATTTTTAAGGAGAAAACAGTCAAGAGTCCACATGGAGCCTGAACTTCATTGTCTAATGAAGACCACACACATACAGACTCAATCAGCCCTGCTACAGTAATACTGTACTGTATATGCTGCGTAATTTATGCCTTTTTAGTATAGTTTGTATATTAGTTTGGGTGTGAAAGCTGTCTGAATGTGAACATTTTCAATAAGCTAGAGGGGCATCAGAGATAAAGCATGCATATGTCTTCATTTCTTTTTACTCCCTCTCCTCACAGACATGTAGTATATGTCATTGCATTGAACTTCCCAGTTGGCACCAATCACTGTCCTCTCTTTCAACTCCTGAGAACAGACAGGAAAAGAAGAACCTCCCACAACAGGCTTCATGTTTATCTGGAAACACAGCACGCTGACTTGTGAGAGCACAGACAAGCAGACGCTGCTAGTTATCACACAGCTAAAATGAATTGGAATTAATGGAGCCGGGATGATAACGGAGTCTCCACAACTCCCATAACAAAGCCGGCTCCAGACACATTGTCCTTGACCAGGGTTGATTCAATCAAGACCCCTTGCAAGCTCTGTCAGAGTAACAAGAGAGGTGCAGTGGTGCGTGAATGCAGGTATGCAGTGTATACCCACCTCTGGGCAGGGAAATTCACAGTACACCTACCTAAAAACAGCCATATACATATATATATATCCAGTACCCATCTTGCAGAACAAGGACGCAGCCTGTCATTGTTACAATCTCATCCACTGAAGTTTTCTGTTCCCTGAATGTAGCCTTTAAGGCAGCGTCTCCTCCCAGGCAACAAGTAAACGCTAAAATAGCACCAATCCAGGGAAGAGGCAAAGTCTTCAGGATATACTGGGGTGGGGGGTGGGATGGGTATAAGATGATGATAATAGATATAGCGAACAATAGTAGCTTTCAGCCACACACATAACAGCTTGACCAAATCTAAGTAAGTTTGCATTTTTAGGTGTATTCACACGGTATTTAGCGCTGTCTGGTTCTGATAAGATCAGAAAAGACTGAACACAGCCCATTTATCTGTGTGTGTGTTTGTGTGTGTGTGTGTGTGTGTGTGTGTTTTTAGAGAGAGATGCTACTTGTGTTGACACTAACACACACACTCTGAAATGAGTCTCAGTTTAATCCCTGAAGGTTGCTGTTTACACTCGACTCGTGTCTCCAGCTGTCAGTCCACACATCAGTTAAACCATAGAATAATACCGCAGCTTGTTTATTTGGTAAACATAAAAAAAACAAATAGTCACAATGACATTGCAGTACCTGCTTTCATCTTAATCTGTATTTTCTTGTACTATGTTTATTGTTAAGTACGGATACACAGTTCTTGCATGTGTAAACCTAATGGGTAATAAACCTGATCCTGATGATTGTCAACATTTACACAACTAAGAAGCAGAAGTGGGTTAGTTTCACAGAATTTACTAGCTTCATTTGGTCTCGTAAATTCTGACCAACAGGTAAACAAAGGGAATATATGCATGTTCAAACATAGGAGCTGCACATGCATCGAACACCAGATGACTCCCTATATGTAACACATGCTCTATTAGGGACAAAGCTTTGAGCAGAGATAACAGAGCACAACTCCTTTTTCTAACTCCTCTCACATTCAACTGTTTTATTAGAATTCTTAATTATGCCATCAAAAAGGATGTCTACTGACAGGTATGGCGTCAACATAGCACCGTTTGGTTTAGTAAGCAGCTTTCTGACAAATTATTAGGTAGCTATGAATGGAAAGAACATGAATAAATGTTTTATCCGTGTGATCCTGAAGACCTTATTACATCTGCTGCAGAGGAGAGGCTGAAACTCAGAGTGAAGAACGCGGACGTGGAGCATGTAGCATCTGAAATAACATCTCTAAAGGGGCAGGCATTTCCTCTGAGTCATATGGCTGAACTGAACACTCGACACCGTCTGGACGCAGTCTGTCTGTGTTCTTCTGCTTTCTGGCAGGAGTCCAAGCATGACTGCCCACTATATGCCTGGAGAGTGGAGGCTGTGCCAGCTCCTTGGACTTCCTCAAAAAACTGTTTATTTTGCCATTGTATCATGAAGACATGGCAGTTCTTCCATGAGGTTATGCTCGAAGCCAGCTTACACTGCCCTTACCCACAATATCAACATCGAACTTTCTTCGCAATGAGCTCACGGCAGGTTTATCAATCCTGCAACATCATCACGTCATTTTACACTCTGTGCGTTTATGTCTGCGGCGGCGTGGTGCTGTGCCTGAGCCTTTGAAGCTGAACCCTTGGTATTGCTAGTTTTCCTGAGCTTGAACTCACAAATGCCAGATTTTCCCTTCACAGTTACGTCTAATGTCACGGCTGTATGTTTGAGACAGCTGTCGTATTATAGGGACGCACTCTGATTTATTCACCATGCAAAACAATCTTAGCAATCCCATTTCCCTTAACCTTCTGTCCATAAAGCAACGCTTTTTAATGTATCTGACAACACACCGACTTTATAAGCATTTAGAAATGTATTTTTGGAGGCTATCGGGCTGACAGCTAATCTTGTTTTCTCATTGACAAAATGTGGCAGTCATGACGCTGCGGTTTCGTTAACTATGACACTGCAAACACAGAGATGACAGGAGGCTCCGATAAACCAGTTTCTCGCAAGTCAAATAGCTTTAAAGCCACGATTCAGCAAAGCCATTCAAATCAACAGCAGTAAAATGAAAACTCAGCTCGGAGTTGTTTGAGATGAGAGACACCACTGCCATTTTCCTAGCCGGCTCATTTTATAGTCTATGCCTGTCCTCGAAAGACGATTATTATTTTCAGATAATTGTAACTGATGGGAAAATTACTACCCAAAAAGACACACTGGGAAGCTCAATGGACAATTTTCCTTTATACAACAGCGAGAGGGGTGGGTGAGGGGATGAGTGCTGCAATTGGAACAATGATGTCATTGGTTTCTTGAGTGCTAATGAAAGAAGGCCGTAACCCTGTGACATGAGGATTGTGACACACAAACAGCTGGTCGGTCTGGCATACTCCCTTTGTCTTCACAATGCTGCTGTTGAAAAGACTAAGTGAGAGGCTGTCAGGCCCGTTAGGTGCAGGCGCAGGCCTCATCAGCGAGACACATAAGGATCACTTTAAGATTTGCTAACAAGAAAGCCAGAGTTGTTTCAGCGTAAGGTCAACTGGGTGTCATTTCGCTCCTTCACTGAGAAACTTGAAGATTATTCTCGCACTTATCAAAGAAAATGCCAAATCCGTGCAAATCCCTGACCTGTCTTCACAATAGGCTGCTGAGAGCACAGGAGAATTGGCAATCACTCTGTAATTTTCTCATGTGAAACCTTGAATTGTGTGCGGATGGAAGAGTAAAAAGACTCATTTGAGACCTTGTATATCAAGTGCAGACACTCCAGTGTGAGATAATCAAGCAATCTTAGCACAATGCGTGCAGAGGAACAAACACGACTTTGATTACACTCTTAAACAATCACACATATACGACAGAACACAAGGGAAGCTTCAGGAGTAAACTAGAAAACATGACTTTCTGCATGCATTCGTCATTCTCAGCATGAGAGCAATATGTGAGCACAGAGAGGTCTGATACTGCCGATAGTCCTTGGTAACTGCTGAGCTCTGTAATTTCAAGCTTTCCTGTGAGTCACTGCTTTGAGCTGCCCCCTGCTGCTACACACACACACACACACACACACACACACACACACACACACACATACACACACACACACACACACACACACCACAAAGATACTGAAAAACCTGAAATCAACAACTCAGCATACACCATAGGGATCCACATCCTGGAAACATCTAGTGGTTGACAAACCAGACTAATTTAACAGCCCTGGAAAACGTATAGACAAACTCCATTATGAAACCCATGTACTTTTGAAGCAGACCCATAATTGTTAGCTTTCCAACATAATGAATGTTCTCTCTTTTTAGAATTTGGCAGTGAGTTCTGTATAAACGTACTAATCAACTACAGATCACAGGGTCAAATTAAATAATTCTCTGCTGTGCATAATATTACATTTTCTCCCAACCTGCACTCTTTGGTTAAAACAGCAGAAGGAAATAAAGTGAACAACTGTTCATCGTGAGGTTTGGATTACCTGCGTTGTACGTGTACAACTTGTCATCTATTGCCAAAATTCACTGGATCACTGGATTGTAGGCACAAGAAACAATAAATATGACAAGACTTAGTAAATTAATCTTTTCTAAAGTTAATCAGGAAAAAAAGCAAAATGATTAAGCGTATTAAGTTCGCAAGTTACATTACAAAAACCTCAGGACTAACACATCCACTGTGTGGGAGCAAAGGAGCGAGGATATGAGAGTTTAGGGGGATGTTAACAGGTCTGTCCTGCTCTACAGACCCTTTAACAGGCTTCTTGTTTCAAATGAGTTGCCTGGAGACGGTAAAAAGTAGGCTGGAGACATATTTATGCTGCTAACTAACAGAGGTAGCGTTCATTAGATAGCTAGCTACAAAGCTACAGCTGATAGCCTGCTAGCGACGGTTGTGATTTCAGAAGACAAACTCGGCAGTCATTGGCTAGCAATGAGGAGACCTAACTACTTCGGTGTGAAATCAAAGGACCATTGTTTCCAAAGTTACTATCAGTTTTGAGCAGTAAAACTGGCACCGTTATAACCGTCAACTGCCTATGTCTCGTGCTAGACTGGAAAACTTGGCAGCCATAGGCGGGGCTTGGAAAACGGTCAGTTGGCGACCAACGTACGAAAAACAAAAGTGCCAAAACTGGGCTCGTGATTGAGATTGGAGTGAAAGCTTTGCCAACAGCAACAGGTACTTCACCCACATTTAGCGCATGACAAATCACACACAGTAAGCTGAAACAAACATACAAGAGTGGCTGCTGGGTAGCTGGTTTAGTGCCCAACAACAGCATAAACCATAAACTTACAATCAAATTTCAAATGTACAATCAACAAGCCGTATCAGACATCACGAGTATTGCCCATTTTTATATTGTTTATTCGCCACTTTATGCAGGGACAAAGCTGGGCTCTCAAAAGTAATAATACTGTGTGCATGTATAGTCTGGGTGTGCTGACAGCGTTTTTATCTCCTCACTGCAGCCAATTTACATACTCGTATAACTGGTTTTACCGTCCATAAGCCCTGAAGTTTCAGACAAATCACAAGCTAAGCATCGTGTAAATATGCATTTATTTAAGTATGTCCTGCAGTTGTTTTGCTGGCACTACTTCTAATTAAAGTTAGCATGACTATGCTGCCTGAGGTAGCACATGGAAAGGTTTACAACAGAGCTCATCTTTTTTCATACAGCATGTCTCTTTGTGTCAAGCACTGTAAATGGAGCACTCACCTGAGTTGCACTACTTTTGGTCCATGGTAATAAACATTCAGAGACAAGGGGGGAGAGGGTTGAGGGGATGAGCTCAGGAAAAGGGTTTGGAACAGGAGAAGAGAATGACTCCTCTCCCTCTTTACTGCTCCTGAAGGACAAAAAACACAAACACAGAGAGGGAGAGAAAGAAAGAGACGCTGTATAAAATGTGGCAAGCTTTGTCCAGATCTTCTTTCAAATTCTATATGAGGTCTATATGAGGAAGTATGACAGGCTGAATTCTTGGGCAATGTGTAGAAAATGATGCCCACAATGACAATATTGTATTTAATGTTACAGTGAATAATGTGAGTGAATATCACTCATTTACAGTTATTACACGGGCATACAGAAGCTTCAACAGTTCATTTCCAGTTCATGTGATACTGTAAGAAATGATTTCATTATTAATTTCCGCAGAAAATCAAGTTTTTAAAGGGCACAAGAGATCACTTGTCTCCCCTATTTTGCCTCTAAGAGTCACTTAAGATGTAACAGTGGATACATTTACAAGCACACTAATTTTCCACCATTATTCCGACTTTGACAATATTCCTCTATCAGTATGGGTCATATAAACAGCATATTCCATTTTGATTTTCCAAATTAGGACTAATTCCGAATGGAGCATTTTCTGATTATAAGCCGGCCCTCAGAGTTTGGCTTTAGGAGCATTCTTTGCAATGCATCTCAGTTGGGGTTTTTACTGTAGTTTGCAACACACAGCCTTTTGCCTGTTCACGGTGAGCTCGGTGTGTTGTAAACAAACCATCTAGCCAACAGTTTGCAAGCTGGGGTAGAAATGCATGCACAAAAGAAAAGCTCACATTTCTGGTCAGAGGGAGAAACACACCTACTTTATACATTTTGAAAGACTTGGATATCAACAAGTTTTTTTTTTTGTTTTTTTTTTGATATGTGCAAATATTGAAATGCCGACCTTTTCAAGAATGCGGCTGAATGAATGAAAGAGGGAGGCTGTGTTTGCACAGTCAATCAAGTCTGCCACTGGTTGAATCTTTGAAAAAATCTTATTTTGATGCACAGGTGCAACATAGGGACAACAGGTCATATGTCATTCCGTTAGTCAGAGTATGGACGGCTGCATGCACACGGGAATATTAGTGGAATATTCATATTATTATTAATAATATTCAAGCAATGTAAACAGCTTAGCGGGAATAGTCTTTTTCTGAGTAAGGGCAAATTTAATTGATTGTGCATGTAAACATAGTCATTGTAATTATGTCTTACATTTATGCTGGAGTGATCTGACAGCCTGCAGCTTACAGAGCTGTTACAACACATTGTTGGTTCCTCTGTTGTGTGTGTGTGTCCCATGTAGAGGCATGGGGAGTATAAATGGAGCAGGTGATAAACAAACTGACAGAAACACCGGGCTGTCTCTACATGGACCTCCTGCTCTCAACTACCAGACGACACGCCCCACTCCCCCATCAGACGTTTGATAAGGTGGCAGATAATGCACATGTGAGCTCACTGCTTGAACTGTTGGCTAGAGGAAATCAAGCTCTGTCACAATCAAAAGATATTATGATCAATGAGTGAAGGTACTTTTAGTCCTAATCTCATAATATCATAATTAGGTGTCACCCATCTCAGCGTCACTCTTATCTGTGAATGTTTGGCAGCAAGGAGTAACCAGGATGAATGCTTTTGTTCTAAAATGCCCTTGTAGTGAACTAACATCTGAATCAATCACCCCCAAAAATGAATTAATAAATCTATGATGTCCTAATTCATTATCCACACGCTAAGAAAGAGTTTGATTTCAGCACCCTCGCAGAGGAGAAGGCCTCAGTTTCTGTTCAGACGTGCTGCTCTCTGACTGTCGCTTTCTTTACTGCTCTGTAAACACAGCAGTTACTGAGTTACTAATTATCTCCCACAAACTAACAGGTGCTTGATTTGATTCCAGCTCTTTAACTGCACTGTTGAAATAATATATTACACTTCACTGACAGCTGCATTTGGGTCAAGCCAATTGTGTTTACAGGTACTAAGTCTACACTACTACAGCTTTCAGACAGACCTCTGAGTCTCACTCCTCATGCAAAAAGTGTACTATTCTTCTGCAAGGCAGCTCATGTTGTAAAGTGTAGAGCAGAAAACAATACTTTTAGTTTCAGCACAACTCAATTTATCTTGAGTGAATTTCATAAACCGACCGCTGTCATTCATGGCAAGCGCAAAGAAAAATGAGTCATACCTGTTCCCCTTGCAGAGCGCAGTCCTGATCTTCTGGGCATTTGGTGTTAGTAAAGGAGCTCGCAAAGGGATGAGGGCTGGGCTGGGAAAGCCACTCACATTACCCCTGCCACTGTGAAAAATCTCTGCTTTCTCTCCGAGGCTTCCAGAAGTGTGTATTTCGTCCAGTGCGTTATTCATATCACTCATGTGGGCCAGCTAAATCCAAGGCATCATCTGGAGCAGAGGGAAGAGACAAGCTGTTGGACTGGAGTGTGTGCAGAGCACAGTTAGAGCAAGCTGGCTGGCGGGGCTCCTCTGCTCACAGCTCAGCAGAGCGCGCACACACACACACACACACACACACACACACACACCTCTCTCTGGCTCATCTGCTACCCACGAGGCTGGCCCAGTGGGGCAAAACGATCCCTCCTACCCAAACATGATACACCACAATAAAGATATTTTTAACACAATGACTCCCAAAACAGTCATCCTTGCTCTGACACGGTAGCGTACTAATAATCAACTAATTTGCGCGGCCTCCTCGTCTTTAGTTAATTTTGCCGCTTTCATTTCCCTCCTTTTGTTTTTGGTTTTTGATATAGCTCCCTTTGCAACCTGGAAGGCAGGGAAAGTGCACACAAAGCACCCTTGCACAAAGGGGGTGTCTTTAGCTCGGTAATGAGTCCGGGAGGGCCGCCAGTACTATAAAACAAACTGTTCTTTTGTCATGGACTTCGTACAGAGATCCAAACTGCACTTTAAACTTAGTACACTGTAGAAGGCCTGTGGTTGTGCAGAGGAGCCAGCCCAGCAGATTGGTTGTGTTGTGGGCTGTGTCATTCAGTGACAGGCTCCATGTGGGGGATGGTTGGGATGATAACATCTTTCTGAAAGGTAATGTGTAACAGAGTCTGGACAGGGGAGGACATGCTACTGGAGATACAGACTAACAGGCAGCATAGGGTTAAAGCAATACCTCACTACATTAACAGAAGACAAGGCTAACTTGATTACTTTGGTAAATATGCCAAGCTGGTGCAGCAGTCAAAGCACAGTTGTTTTTACTTTCAACGGGAAGAAATGCAGAGTAAGGAAACAGCATAATGTTGCATCTGAAAATGATACAAGACCATGCGTTTTTTTTTATGGTGTACCTTCCGATTAAAGGAGGAAGTTTCTAACCAGGAATTCTCTTGCTAGGAGATGGAAATCAGACTGATCTGTACGACCTGTGTCTTTCTGTTTCCATTAATCCACCACACATACCAACCATAGCATCTGTCACAATAGCACAGCTTTACGTGGCTTGGGTTACCTTTTGACACCAGCTCTATTATATGCACTTACAAAGCACAACATGAACATGGGAGAAATCTGCACCTCGATGTGCCAGTGCTACTTCGGCTTTAGAGGTGAAACTAGCAGTGTCCGTATTAGCTCCTTGAGGCTGATTTCGGAGACCAGAGGGCAGTGACAGATGGGGATAGACAGTGGTTCAGCTGAGGTCCTATGGTGGACTGATGCAAGGACAAGAAAGCCCAGGCAGCATGAGAGGGCCAGAAATAACCCTTACCCTGGAACACATTCTTTTGGTATCAGTCAATGCAAATGCTAATTACATTGGTGTAGGATGAACGCCAAATCTATTTTAGGGACTTAATAACAGTGTTTCATATAACAGCAAGACATCATTTTTAAAAATGAATGGTTGCACAGAGAATTATTGTGAAGGAAAACATGCTGTAGCATAATACAGTGCAAAAAATTGATTATTTTGGACTGTCAGGCATTAGAATATTAGATAACTTTATTTTGGTGCAGTAATAAATACATAAATAAACAGTAATAAAATCATTCACTGTGTCAATCAGTTATTAGAGCTCCCTTCCACACATGTATTGAGGCATGCATAAAAATGATCTAATATAAATATCCATTATATGACTGACATGGTTATTGCAGAAAAACTTGCAGAAAAGTTTAAGTGCCACATTAAAAATCTTAAAATGGCACTTACTCCTTCTCCCTCATGAAAATTTCCATAATATATAACAAATATTTTTCATTTCACAAGTTTAACTAACACGATGTCTCCTACCTCACTGTAAAGTCTGATCTCAGTTCGTGCACTGGAGACTTCAGGTTTCCAATTCCAAATTGTGTAAGCTGAATATTGGACCAGGATTGGCTACCAAACTAGTTGTGATGTCGCAAGTCATGCTCATAGGCCCGCCCCTTAAAATCAGATTTTCAATGAGCACAGAGAAAATTTACACAATAAATGTGAAAACAGCCTTCCAGTCTCAAACTCTGCACATACATCATTCAGCAGAGTGAAGCTCAAACATTCAACTGCAGGAACAAAAAGAAAACACATTTTTGACCGGAGCGGGACTTTAAATCACATTACTTTGTCTTTAAATGATGCACAATTTACGTTTTAACATAATCTATTACATAGTTTTTAGGAATTCAAGACTTCCACCCAGTTGGAATGGTTCTGTATTAAATGAGAGGGGTACTTTTACTCCCATTGTACTTATGTGCCAAAAAAAAAATTACATCATTTTTTGGCATCAATGGCACTGGTTGTTGCTTTTGACCATTTCTGAGCCACAGCACCGAGTGCCTTCACTTAAATTGCTGACCTGCCAGAGCACTAGCTGTCAGATTTGCAAGGTTCGCAGTAAAGAAAGCACTTCCACTATTATTCTGAAAGAGCAGTAAAACAGAGAAGCAAAGTGGGGTAGCACCTCAGACTCGCTTAATCGCTCTACTCCAGTCACTTTTTCAAAGGCCATCCTGCAGGCCACCTCTCAGCAGAGCATGGTGGAAACAGGATATTCCACCTTGCTATCAAGCTGGCAATGGTGGCCAATAACCTGCAGCTGCTGGGCGTGTCCCTGCCACAGCTGTAACAACAAATACGACGCCTGTATCAGCTAAGAAGTTAGATCTGGTGAAGAGAAACAACCTTATCACCCATAGGCTATGTTATGGCCCATATTTCATAACCACCCTCCAACACAAGGACAATGGAGACCTCCTGGGTGCTCCATGGCTATTTTAAGATCTGTTTGAAGCATCCACCTCCCACAGACCCCAGCATTTTAAAGAAGACAGCTCTTCTGAAACAGCACTTAGTGTCAGGCTCCTCTTACTGTTGAAAAATCGTGTGCTCCGCTGGTCCACCTACTGGTCTGGCAACATCTTTCATGCTAAAGAACATTATGAGTTGAAGTCAAGCTCCTGCTGTCCAGTTGAGTTTGATGCACTCTGTCTATGTAATGAAATAGGAAGGTTACAACATTTGTGCACTCTGTTGGTCAGCTTACGTGGAATGCATTGGAGTGAGACATAGCAGCTGTTGGAAACTGCAGGGAGAGAGCGCCCGGTTAACACTTCTGCTGCTGCAGCGACTTTACAGCTGAAATCCACGCTTGCCCGTTCATACTGTGAGACAGCAGTGATCATGCCACAGCTAATAATATGTGCATTCTGCCATTTCTCAGCTGACTTGAATGCATCACTTAGGGAATGTTAAAAAAGTTGCATTGTATAGTATGTTTTCTGGCAAGTTGTCCCTTTCAAGATCAGCATCTAGTATTAATGGGGGGTTTTTTTCTCTTGGCTGTGTGTTTTGATGCAGGCCCCTTTGCAACATACTGCAGCATCACACCTGAAAACCAAGTGAGTCTCTTTGCAGTGACATACTGTTTGTCATTATATCCTCTCCTTACTGAATTAAAACACAGAATAAGACGCTGAAAAGAGAATTATATTGGATTTAATGGGGTTGTTTAGTCTGTCCTACTTGCCTCTGGGGAAATTATATTCATGCTTTTTCAGAGCTTTTTTAGAGCTACCTGGGGAAATTTAATTAGACGTAATGGGAAAAAAATCTGGATTGTCTTTGTGAGCCAATCAGAGAACATGTCTAATGAATGACGTTTACTCATGGCCGTCTGTATTTTACTTGAAATATGAAACATCCTCTGCATATCTTGTTAATCATTTAAGTGAAGTTGCAACACAACACAGCTCGTGCACATGAATGGCAAACGATGGCGTTACTCTTATAAACACAAAACTTGGGCTGGACGCTGTTACACCGACACTTGCTGCTAGCAGAGAAATCTCACCCTACTTGGCAAGAATAATGGGGGGGTGTTGGACGGTGTTAACATGAAATAAACTTTCATTTTGAAAGATGAAAGCTTTAATGATAGCCTCTACGTGTCAGGGAGGTCTGCCCGCTCTTATCTTATATTTAGACAAGTGTGGAAGAAAACACGACCTTGATATGTTTGAGCTGTTAGCTAACGTGCACGACCACAGCTAAGCTAACGTGAAGTGTTGCAGGGGAGACGGACCAAAGTCAGGGAAAGCTCAATTACTGTCCCGGTGGGAAACTATTTCACAGGCGTGAACGACTTTCTTCCTCTAACGTTAAATTTTTGCGGCGTAAGTGACTAGTTTTCATTATAAAATTAATAATACTTGTTGTTTATTTAAATAAATACGAAGCCAAACCCTGTCCAACACTGAATGCACGGTGCGAAGTGAACGCGTCGCACTCCTTCCTGCTCCCTCTACACCCGCTTGAACCGTCTCGGTAATAACGTTACCTGTCCGCAGTGACAGAGCTGATGTGGACTTTGTTTTTAAGCTGTTCTTACCTTGAGCCTCTTTAAGTGGAGTCCCCAGCTGAAAGCTTGAAATCTGGTCCTCATATCGCTGCTCCGGTGCGGAATGAGGCTCGCTGTTCGCACGTGTGGCACAGGTGCTCTTACTGTACTGTTACGTGCTTTGCGTCACAAACTGTGATCACGTTTCTACCTGTTGAGGGAAACACGGTGCATTCAACTGGATCCGAGTCCAGCAGTTTGTATCATTTATGCACCCACTGTAAGCAATGACTTTAATAAAGACAACTGAAATGATAAAAGCTTTATTCATAACAACACTGCTCAACAAGAACAACAGGTGTACTGTGCACATCAGTGTATTTCTGCATATTGCTTAATCAAAACTTTATAACACTTAAATATAGATTTGATATATAATCTAAGGAGCATTTAAGTACCATAGGTCAGACTTGGTCTGTCCTACACATCCAGTATTATTTATAAACCCGATAATATTACAACTGTGGTAATCAGTCTAATAATTTATAAAAATGTTCTAATTTGACATCCTTGTCCACTCACAACAGTATTGCATTAAATGCAAGACAGTCATCACACAAAATAAAAGAGAAGCATTAACATATGCACGTGAGTCAGGGAGATTACTTTATGGCATATGAGAAAATAAACCAAAACACAGCAAGAATTAATAATCAAAATACATCTTTTTATGTACACTGTTGGAGACTCCCAAAAGAGGTAAAACAAAAGACAGTTTCTCCCTCTGTCGTGGGATGAAAGGTTCTACTCAAAGTACGCAGGATAAGCTCCTCCTGGGGAAAAAAAAATACAATGGTTCATGCATGTGTTGTGGATACATTTATATATTATATTACAATGAGTTAATTTTTCTCTTACAGTAGATGAAATATTGACACAAGAATTGAGGCACTGCTATGCTATGGACAGCTGTCTCCTTCCATCTGAACAATCCCACCAAAAGATGGTGGTTCGCCTCCTGCTCCCTGCAGAGTGGAGCCTGCCTCACTATCCACTTCTCCATCTTCACTGTCCTGTGATGTTAAAAACAGAGACACACTGTATGCAATCACTGAAGACTTACAAATGACACAAAGAGGCAAATAAGAGGCAGATAAAACAACTGTATAGAATCCAACAAAAATAAATTGAACCTAAATTTGTAGGTAAATAAAAAACACACAACATCTACCAATCCCTACACAATATAATTTCAAAAAGCCCCGAAGGCCCTCGATACCCCCCAGTATAAAGAGAAGTACCGTTTTAGTGCAGGAGTAAAACATGTGACTTTGCACTGTCTTGACTCAACATTTCTCTTCATTTGTTTGGACTATGTGGACTATTTCCTGACCTGCACACGCTTGATGAAAAATTCTTGGACAAACCATGCAGCCAGCTTTGCAGCTCAGAGTTTACTTTGGTTTTGCATTGATCTGCACAGCACGCACAAGACTTGTTTAGTCCTGAAATCTTTTATTTAGCTCTTAAATCTTTAGTCAAACTGTATCAAACGCTAATCCATTTAAAAAAAGAAACAATAAATGATCGCCACCTCTCATCCTCCTTTTATTATCATTTTCTAAATAGTCTAGAAACCTTCTTGATACTTAATTTCAAATGAACTAAATGGGCCAAAAATTCAAGTAGGTAAAAACACTGAAAGGCCGGTGCTAATGCCTTTAAAGGGAACAGAGCAGGTAGTTTATGTTAAACACTGGCTGATTCAAGTCAACAGGCCACATGAACAATTACAAAGTATTCTGCTACTTATAAAATGCTCTAATGTTCATGGGAGTCAATAACTCAGCGCTGGTCACAGTGTAAATGGCTGATACAGCACGAGAAAGAAGCACCACAGTGGTTACAAAAGTGGTTTTAGTTTCAAACAAACTAAAGCAGTAGTGGGAAAAGTCACACTCTTGTCCACTTCTATAAAACTCTTTTAAGGGAAAACCAAAAAAGTGCTTTGATCAGCACTGCAGAGTGCTCTTCTACACAAGCATTAATATACTCTATCAATGTATGAGTTACAGTATGAAAAAAGCCATGAGCATCGGTGGTCTCATGAGTGGAAAAACAGTCCTTTGCTGCTCTCATCTTCATTTAGATATTTAAGTATGCTATGCTATGCTATGCTAGCTGAACTTACCTTGAGCTTAGATAATCCGTCTGACTCTATGACTGATGATTGACTTGTAATTGGGGAGAGGGGTGCTGAAACAGGCGAGTGAGGCGTCTTTGGCCTGTGGGATAAAGAATGGCTCCTTTTCACAGCAGAAGACACCGCCTGGGCGAAGCGGGATGGGGTTGCAGGAGAGTAGGGCCTCGGGGCTGCAAAACTCCTTAATTTTTCCAAGCTTAACCCTAAGTTTGGCTCTTTACATGGCAAACTACTTTGCCGAGTCATTCGCTTGAAGGCTACATTCTTGTCATCCCCTTTCGGGCTCAGCTGAACATTAGCGGCCCCTGTCGTCTCCTCTTGCCAATACACGGGAGGTGGAGGAGGAGGGAGTGGTAACTGCTCTCTCTCTGCACTTTCTTGAGCCTCCCTCTGGCCAGAGCCTGGACTGGCATGGAGACTCTTTTCCGCTGCTGAAGTTACATAATACCCAGGTGTTTTTTTGTGCTGTGCCAAGCGGAAAGAACCAGGCTTCGGTTTAGTTGCGGGTGGAATTTTCATCTCCTTGACCTTTGATGGTGAACTTGTTTGAGATGCCCCATCAGCCGAGGATGAGATCTTGTCATCTGTTTTAGGTAAACTCATTGGTGATGAGGGATGAATGGATCCAGGTATACTTCCATTAACAGTGTTTTGGGTAGTAGTAGTAGTAGCAGTAGTAGCAGTAGTAGTAGTCAGCAAGTCTTCCCTGGGTTTAGTCGAGTGCGGCTCACGTTTTTCCTTTAAGATCTGTTCTCCTGTTGCTGTGTTCTTCTCCAACTGAAGAGAACCAATATTTAGTCCCTCTTCTGGAGCTGCAAGAGGCGTCTCCAGTGTCAGTGCAACTTCAAAATATCTAAGTTTCTCCAGGGATTTCTGAGGCATGATAGTATACGTTGTCATCCCCACCTTGGGGATATAGTCCCTTGTCAGCTCGTTGGAAGGCTTGGGCTTTGGCTCAGAGTTTGTGGCATAAATAGATGGTGCCATTCCTGTTGCGGGGGCACTTGGTGTTGAGTCTTGGCATGATGAGGTCTCTGAGGTGTGGGATAAGGCATGCTTGAGGTCAGGCAGGTCCAGGTCCTCCGTAAAAGTGGCCATATCTTTCTTCTCCACTGATTCAAAGGCAGGCACATTAGCTGAGATGGGAACTTTGTCCATGGGTTGTTGTGGAGGCACAGGTGGTGGTGGGAAATCTGTATTCACTTGAGCATCCTCTCCAGTGGGGCATGATGTGCTGGTGGATACTGGGCTCTCCAAGCCGTCAGTCTGGTCCCAGCGGGTTTCAGTGTGTGCCTGAACACTCGCCTGCACTTCTGCATCCTGCATTACAGACGGAGGGAGGCTGCTGGGTACAGTACTGCAACCACCTTTGACACTTTCAGGTGTAGACTCTTCACAGACGGGCTGCTGGCTTACATTTTCAACTTGACATGGACCACCATCTACACAGAAAAGAAATGCTGTCATGTGGGACAGGTGTGTTGACTTTCTTTGAGAGCAAAACCTCAAAAATGTGGCATATTAATGCAAAATTAAAGAATATATATTAGTGGGTGCAACCCAGATTCCAAAAAGGATGTTTTGGAATCTGGGTTGTATCCCTGCAGAATATCTACAGTACAGACATCAACAATACCACTATAATCCAACCCACTAGTATCTGCCTGCTCAGATGAGCCTGTGCCATCCGTTTTCCTGACATCACTCAGTGCTGCAGAATCATTCACTGTACTCTGCAGCTGACTGTAAAAAAGAAACAAAGAGCGGGAATTACAAGTGTTGCTAATACTAATGGAAAAACACGACTGAGGCTTGAGAGGTCATGCTGGAGTTCGTACTTGCCATCTGAGGACAGATCATGAGACTGATCTTCCCCATTGCCCTCCATGGACACTGTGCTCAGTACGTCAGTATCTAGGGACGGGGAATGCAGTGAAACATCAGCAGACATGTTGAGGCTGCTGTCCTCTCCCTGGGTATCACTCGCAGTTGCAGACTTTACAGAGACAGTGGTCTCTTCTTGCTCCACAATCTCCTCCAGTGTGTTAGCAGCTGCACCCCCTGTAACACAACAGCATAATGAAGTAATGTAACTCAATTGGAATTACATCAAATGTTCTTTAACTGCATGTAAGTTCTTTACTTATTTTAGTTATATTTTCCCATGGTGTGCGTGAGAAACCAAGCATCCAGCCATATTTACCTCACAAGTACACACACTCACCCTTTCCAATAAAAGAGGCTGTTCTGATGAATGAATTCCACTTAATCTTTTACATCTCAGTCCCTTGTCTAGCTCTTAATTTAGCACCCCAAGGAAATGCATCACTGAGGAGCAGGGGGCCAAAGGAATTTCAAGGCTACTTAAACAAAACTGCAGCTTTTCACTGTTCTCAGCCTCTGATCTCTACATCTACTGCACAGCACTGGACTGTTGGGGAAACAGCAGAGGAAGTTATCTTTCTCTGTGACCTTAGGAGGAAAGGGGGGACGGAAATGATGGTGTAGACAAGTAGACAGCAGTGGTCATACAAAGTCAGTGATTACACTTTCTATAAATGAGGTCTGGGGGAAATGTTGCTCGTGAAGAGACTATGTGCAACAAAAGAGTTCTGATGCAACAACACAGTAAAAGTATAAATATGTAAAGAGGACAAAGACAGAGAGGCTCGCTGTAATTTAGAGAAGACAAGAAAGAAAACTATCTTAATGATGTGTTTGTGGGATTTACAGGAAACTCGTTTTTTCAACATCCAATAGGAATACATTTGATGGAGTGAATGAATTTTGTTTGTGGTGTTTAAAGCATGTCATCACAGACACATTACTTAGGAGAATGCACACAGTGATGTGGAGAGTTTTCTATTTTATTTTCTGCTATTGAAGGAATGGTCTGTGGACTGGCTGGAGTAAATTTGTAAATTTGTTAATCAGGCCTCTGTTCTTTTTTTGAAAACTATTCTTGCTTTAAATTGCTTTATATACAGGACGGGTGGAGCTTCCTTCAGGGGACAATACAGCGAGTGTCTGTACAATTACAGGAAAGTATATCAAAGCAGGTTAATTATACACTGCCGAGGAAACTACCAGGGAATTCAGAACCTACAATAACTGGAACGCAGCAAAAATGAGCTTCTCGGAAACTATGTTTTGTCAACATGCATGGGTTTCTAAAATGAGCCACTGTTCAAGAATGCCCACTAGGAGGCACAAGAGTCAAATAAATTAAAAACTGTGGGCTCCTGCTGCACAGCTTGAAATTAACCGGTCTTTGTCTTTGAGGCCGAAGTACACATGATGAAACATCACACAGCAGTGAAACATCTAAACGTATATAAAAACAGACCTTGCACCCCACTGACTGATCATGAAAATGCACAAATACAAACAAACCTTGCAAACTTTCATCCAGAGGAACTGTTTCTTGGACAGCAGCGCTAGGGGAGGTGGGGGGTGGAGGAGCTTTGCGTTTGGTTCTCTTCAGTGAAGACTCTGCTGAGGACCCACGACTCAAACCGGCCACCTATGGTACAGAAGATTTAATCAAGGCATACAATCAATGTACCTAAACGCAGGAATCACATGCTGTCATGCTACCGTTATAACCAGGTTGTCAGAGCTATGCTGAGACGACACAGCTTAATATTCAGTCCACTGACCTGGTCTCTGTCCAGCTGGGCGTAAGGTTCAGAGTTTAGTCTCCGGCGGGTGGTGAGGTCCGAGGGGCAGCTCTGAGACACGAGGATTGGGGGTTGGGGCGCACGTCTCTTCTTTGGCACATCGGTCGGTATTGTCGGGGAGCTGAGCGGAGACGAGTTTGAGCTAGGTAAGGCCATGCTGAGTGGTCGAGGCTTGCTCATAAGCACAGGAGAAGCTGGTGCACTGGCTGTCATTGCCTTTAAAGAACAAACATCCAATCAGAATGTGATAAGAGGCCAGTTCCCAAACAACATAGTGCATGTCAACCAATGGCAAACCAAAGTAAACAAACCTCCCTCTGAACCTTTAAAGTTAACTTTCTAAAACAGCTGTATCTTTGCATAATCAGTTCATAAAGCTGCATTACCTGGTCAGATTTCTTCTTGCTTTTTCGAAACTTGCTGAAGAGGCCTTTGTTTTCTTCCTCTTTCTGATTTTTATCTTTTCCTGGCAAGACTGTTCCTGGAAAAAAAAAAGAGATAACAGTCAGAATTATGACAGCTCTGTTGATATCAATCATACAGTTTACACACTGAAATACCTGCATGAGTTGGTGAGGCTGGACTCACAGGAGAAGCAGGTTGTGCTGCAGAGCCAACAAGCACGAGATTTAGGCCAGAAAAACGGCTAATACGCTCAGATCTGCAAAATCTCACGCCTCATGCAGCATGGTTTGCTTTTTTTAATACACTAGTACTTACCTTTAGTGTCTCTTGCATAAACCTCCCTTATTGCATAATCATTAAGAGAGCTGGACAAGTCCAAAGGGGCCAGTGATTGGACATCTGTCAACAGAACTGTAGTCTCTATGTCAAATTCACATTTCTCACAGATGGCTGGTAAGTGTTCAGCCAGAGGAACTCGAGGATTGACTCGTAGTATAGTTTTCTGGGTCTTTTTGTAGTTTATCACCATCCGAACGGTTGCCTGAAGAAGACAAAATGTGCCACTTTGATAAAATCTGTACTCAACATGAACAGCAAATAGTGGTGTCAACTGTATGTGCCAGCACGGTGTCGTATGTTTAATGTACCTCCGGCATCTGGGGACCTGTCTTCTTATTTTTATCCTCCTTTTTAGATTTTAGTATGATCTTCTCAGCATCCAAAGTTCCTATTAGAGCACTGGGCTTGAGTTTGGTGGTCTTCCTGTTAGCGGTGACTAGTTCTAAGGTGTGGCTCGATGGGTTCAGGTGATACTTTGCACAAAGCATCACTAATAGATCCATCAGGGGTTTGCTGCAAGACATGGAGGACACGATCAGTAAACAAAAACAACATCATTTGTTTGAGATAAGAGTGGAGAAGGGATGAAATCTAGGTCAGTGCAGGTTTCACAGTGCAAACTAAAATATTCTGATGAAAGCAATTTTGAAATCAAAGAAAAACACATATATTCACATTGATGTGTCAAAACCAGCATGAAAACTGCCTCACTTATCAGTTCACTCAATGCATTGATTGGAGGATAGTTTGATGAGACGCAGCGACTAATTTTTCTCATCAATTACTTTGCTGATTGTTTTGTCAATGATTATATTCATCAATAGTCAGTCAGAAAACAGGGAAATATGTCCATCTCAGTTTCCCAAAAGTCCAATGTGACGTCTGTTTTTTCAGCCCAAAACCAAAAGATATTCCACTTATTATATAAATTAAGTAATTCATCATATGTGAGAGGCTGGGACCAGAGAATGTTTGGCAATTTTTCTTCAAAAATCAATTAAACGATCAATCTATCAATAAACTATTAATGCTGATTAATTTTCCCTCAATCAACTTATCATTGCAACTATTATTTATTTTGGGAAAACTATATCTGACTTCACAGTTTGATACTTTCACTGATTTCAAATAAAAGTTAGTTTCAAGAAGTTATGCAGAACATGTGGAAACTGTACAAAGCACATTTACAGTCAGTCACAGTAGCCCCATGAAGCTTTCCTGACACCGATAATACAGTTTAAACATACTGCCTTACACTTAATCCTCAAGACATTAACATGAGCATTAAGTCTGTTGTGCAGGCACCTAGACCAGGTTTAGAGGGAGAAAAGAAGGTGAAGAATTCAGTTCTTAATCCTTTCATAATGGATTGGTCTCAGTACTTTCTCAAGAGGCCAAGGTGCAAAAAGACGCCCGGGAAGAATGTTTGTAAACTGTGTGCATTGTGAGAAAGATAATACTATCTTAAGTAAACTCTGTTGATGGAAAGTCTGAGCTGTGTGAGTGAGTAGACTCGCAGAAGGACACACAGACCTTGTTCTAAAAAACTTTGACTTCGAGTTATGTTGACACATGCTGATCTGATTAGGCGGTGCAGTCATAGCTGAAATGGTGAACAGTCAGGGTTGTATGTGTCCTCATGGCACTGTAGCATGAGATCAAGTGATAATCTGTCAGAATCAAAAGTTCATCCATCCTCACTTTGATGGGAGAATGAAAATGAAGAAATGCAAATCAATGTTGTTCCTCGTACATGAACTAACTGAAACCACACATTCAGCTACTCCACCTATCTGACTCAATTTAACTGGATCTGAACTTTATGTGATGACTAAATGTGACATCAGTCTCATGATGAAGTGTTTATATGTAATACTGAAATGTGAACAAACGCACAGTGGTGTTCCTGCCCAACTGTATGATTTTAAACTTCACACATCCTGATTAAGGGATACTGATTTAGATACAGTAGTCTAAACTGTACCTTCCATGGACTGTGGTCATCTTCTCCTCTCCGCCAGGCAGAACCACAACCAGAGAGAGGTCTTTATCGATAAGGTTCTCCTTCTGGTCCATGCTTAAATGAGGGTTTCCTGGGTACCACTGGGAGAAACCTGGAGAATCCAGCTTCTTTAGTCCTGGCGGGGATGGTGCTTTGTTTTTGGTCGACACCCTGTAGTCAGACAAGAACGTGTAAATTATTCTCTGTTGCCTCAGCACTAGTAAAAAGTCTGACTATTGCTTTGGCACAACCAGACAAATGAACACTTTTTAGAGATTGACCGGGAATGGTTTACACTTACATGCATGAGTGGGCATTAAAAAAAAATCATTAAATTGTCTCTGCTATCTCAGACAATAATCTGATTGAAAATCACCAAAGTGCAGCAGACAGCATGAAAGGAATCCTTTCTTCCTCAGGTTTTAGAAATCAGCGAGGCTATTACATGAAAGAGCTCAAGTCCACTTTGCAAACAAGTCACAAGACAACCAAGTGGACAGATTTACTCATTGAGCCTGAAGAAATGGCTGCGAATGGACAGACATGTGAGAGAGGCTGCTTACAAAATGCGAGACAGAGACCACAGTTTGTGTGGCTGCAGACAGGGTTGTCTCCTGTATGTTGTGGTAAAAATGGTTTTATGGTGTTCTGTATGTTCTTTTTTAGTGTAGGGGCAACACCCTATGCATTAGCCAACATCACTTGGTGTGCTAGGATTCTTTTTTTCCAGTGTGACTTACTGTGACAAACACATTTCACTTCTGAAGTCTGTTTTTGAGTGTTTGTCTAAGCTGAACATTCCTGAAAACTGTGTCAATACAGTGTGGGAGAGAGCAGCGGCAGTCACATGAGAGTTACAGACCAAACAGGTACTGCATGACACACACAAACACACACACACACACACACACACAACAAAAAATGTAAAAATCATACCGAAATCCCAAGATGATCCGTCTGTTGGACAATCACACATAGTAAATCTGTGATGCATTCTATTTCACTTAATTACACCATTCTCACACTGCACCTGAGAGGCAGGGATGCAAACCTGTTGTCTGTAAACACAAAAAACTGATTTGCATTGAGCGCACTCATGATTATGGGGTTTTAAGACTAGCTGTAACACATTTTGTTTTGTGTTACCATTCACTTGAAATGAAAAGCTGCAGATGTTATGATAGCACACCAAAGTAAACACCGGATCACATCAAGTCAGCAAAGGTCTCACTTTACTCCACCACAGCTCCATCAGGATGTTCAGCGGGCCGAGGAATCATAGCTTTAGAGAATTTCAACTGTCACATCCGTCAGTCAGCATACAAATGAAACAGGTTTCTGCAGACCCAGTGCCTTGAATTACAGCCTGTAAAGTCTCACGTGGGGGCAGTGCTTGTTCAAACAGAGGAATCCGAGCAATGCAAGGTCACAGGCTCCACTGAGGCACGTCTAGCAAAGGATTATTAGTCTTTCTATGGGGGAAGCTGTCCTTAAACACTATGACTTAGACATATATGAAAACACACACACACACACACACAAACACACACACAAAGACAGATACTTATATTTAAATTTGGAATCACTACAGTCTGTTGATATATTAATCATGATGCTATATTGCTGTATGTCATACATATTAAGTACAAAATTAGATCTGCACACTCTCACAAGCAATAGTCTAAGTTATGTTTCTTGAAAAGATATTTCAAAGATTATGCATTCTGCCTGAATCAGTCCATCTTAACATGGTCTAACTTCAATACAAAAGTATAAACTGGACCAACATTATATTAATGATTTCATGACAACTATACTACTGTTACACTATATACTACCATGATAGGAAATTCATCATCACCCTGATAGAAATTTAATAGAGGTCTCTGATCCTAACAGGAAACTAGACATTATCCATTTCCTTATTATGTGGACGAGCAGCTACTCAGAACATTTATAAATAATTCGGTGGCTCTTCTGTGCTGTGAGAAATCAATTACTTGAAGGATGGTGCTCAGATAACAATGAGGACTACAAGTTTGTTTTACGGTTGAAAGAAGTGAGTCATTAGCAAGCTAGCTGCACTGACAGACTCCGGTAGCTACTATTTTAGCATGCTAATGCTAAAGCAGCTCTCCGTACCTAAAAGACCTCCAAAACTCAGGACGTACAGATTATTACAACACATTGTAAAAAGAAAGGTGTTCATGACCTGAAATGACCAGTGTTGTTTCTTGACAACACATCATTTGTAGTAAATAGTGAACAAGTTTAACAATTTCAGACAGACTTTTCATTCATTATTTTCTACTAGATGCTATTTATCTGTTCTGAAGTCAGTTGACAGCAGACTGTAGGCAGCACAGAGGAGGATACACAATAATCTGAGAGATTGCAGCAACAGAAAAACAAAGGAGCAGTAAGCAGCAAGGCACACCAGAAACACACTCTTTCATCTGCTCATCTTTGAGCCAATACCACCAGAAGCCAGGAATGATGATAAAGCCTCACAATCTAGCACAGACGATATCGAGCAAAGCCAAACGATGAACTGCTGTGACTTGTGAACTGTTTATTTTTTGTTTATTCTGCTCTGGGGATTGTGACAGCAACAAGCTCGAAACATTCTTGAGAAAAATACACAAAGGATCATCACGTGAACCCAAGACAGAAGGCAACTGCAGACCTCTCTCCTAGTGACCCCTGGATTGGGTTTCATCAGCTATTTCTAAATCCAATATTTATGTGCAAAACCTTTCCTAACTTCTTACTAATTGCTTGCTAGTTTCTGGTGATTTACTAAATCGGATTGTGCCAGAGAAACTTAGAAAACATTACATAATGTGTAAGCCGTGAGGAAACCTCTATGGCATCTTCCAATCAAAAGCAATCAAGTATGACAAGAAAAAGGCACTGCAGCATCATGAGCTGAAACATACAACAATGAAGGTTTCAAGAGACCAAACCCTACATGAAACTAAACTGAAAACCTTTTGTAAATGTAGGTATAGAAGTTAGTTAAATTAATCAGTAATTTTACATTGACCCTGAATCAAATGACTGATTTGAAAAGGGAGCTTTTTAGCCAATTTTAGCTCACTGTTTTGGTTTTACAGCTCACAGATTTCCTGCATGGTTTGGTCTTATCACTCTCACCAAACTGGTTTCCAGTTGTAGTAAGAAGCCATTTCAGCAAACAAGACAAAATAAACCCTCTGCTGATCAGACAGCAGACAAAACTAGCAACCAGCTGGTGAGTACTGACACACATCGAGCAAGAAATTGTATTATATTTTCCTCAGGAGTTGCCGGAGACTTCTAATGTTAGAAGTTAATAATAAAAACTGTAACAAGGCAACTGCATGCCGACACATTAGCCATACCAATGTTATAAGGTCGGGTTCTCTTGATGCTTGCACTTTCAGGGCTGTCTGACAGCTTGTTTTGGGGTTCAACTGTCTTCTAGTGAATTGAATTTGATTGATGAGAATTTTGATGATGAGTAAATGCTTCTATCTGCCTGGCGTCTCTCAAATAAATCAAACAAAACCTGTTCCATTGACATATTGGCTACATGTAGCAGAGGGCATCAGAGGGAAAATGGAGAGGCCTGCACACCTATGACTCTGACGAAATACTGATGCATCTGCATTCAACTGAATATTGTGTTTTGTCACCTATTTACATGCCTTTATAAACTGTAGGTTTCCATTTTGAGAAGGTAATAGCTAACATGTGCAACAAAGGGATTACCCAAGTCTCCTTAGGTCAGGGGTGGGGAATGCTGCGGATGTAGAATGTCATGCTTCCCAAGAAAAATAGACACACAAACATATTTGGTGATGTCAAAGCCGAACCAGAGTGCCTAATTTAGTGCGTGTTGACGTGTTCGCAGTGGTGAAAAAGGCCAACCTTGAGCATCATTACAGTTACAAACACGTCAAACTGGATGAGCTGCGAGGGCAAACAAGAAGAAGCAGCTTTCACAAAACCATATTCTGACAGACAGTGTTATGCAATCAAGCTTTGGGGTGAGCAAGCTAATAGCCAATTCAGAAGGAGAATTTGTGAAGGAGTGCCTTGATGCTGCTGTGGAGCTGCTCGCACCAGACAAAGTGAAATTGTTCCAAAGTGTCAGTTTGTCTGGAATAATTCACAGATGATGAGAAAACCTGAGGTGGAAACTCAGTGATAGCAAGTGTCTGTGTGATTTGGCCTTCATGGTGGACATTACTAAGTACCTCTCACAGCTGAGCTTCAAGTTCCAGCAAACTGCTGAGCTCTCTGCTATCAAATGTGAAATCATCTGAAGCTAAATCAAAGCTGTGACAAGTGCAACCGGGAAGAGGAAAGACTGCATTTTCCTACTCCGCATGAACAAAAACCTGCTATGACATCTGAATATGCCTCAGAGTGAAGACTCCTTCAGGCATTTGGTAAGAGGTTTCGAGACATGAAAAGTAAACAAAAAGAAGTGGAACCAGCTGATGTGCCTGACAACCTGCAACATGAAATCATTGAGCTGTAAAGCAATGACAAGCTCAAAGCAAGATATAACAACCTCCCTCTGCTCAAGTTCTAGAAACTGTAAGCATGTCCTGAGGATTCCCCCGTTCTGAGGAGACATTTTGCATCTCAGTTTTTTTTTGGGACAACCTATTATTGTGAGCGGCTCTTTTCAAAAGTGACACCTTCAAAGACTTGATTCTGCTTAAGACTAACTGGCCCCAACCTGTAAATCCAGCTGCAAGCAGCAGCATCATCACTACCACCTGACAGGCCTCACTGAAGAGAAGCAGTTCCAGCCATCGCAATGGAGGTTAGTGTGATATGTGTTCAATAATCCAACATGACCCTTGAAGGCATCTTATATTTTAAGACTCTCGTATTTGAGTCTGTTATAATAAATGATCAAATTAAAAATCAAAATGTCTCCAAACCATTTTGATCTCTAGTTGTTTCTGCTTAAGCTGTAAACACATCGTAACCACAAAACGTACTAAACAACAAACTTTGCTTCAGCCCCACCCATTAGGCGTACTGAATTTTGTTTGTGTGCGTGTGAAGACACATGTTTATTTTCACACACACACACACACACTGGCCTTTGCCCATCCCTCCAAACTGATATTCATGTGTGTGCATGTGTGTGTGTGTCACAACTTGCCTAAGCTGTAACACACGCTCAAAGTGCACCGCCTCGAGCAAATCTGCATGTGTGTGTGTGTGTGTGCGCGCATTTGCGTCTTTCCTTTGCATGCGATCTCTAATTTTTATTTCCTGAATGCTGCTTTAAGCGAGATCAACTTTGTCCACCAGAAAACTCACTCCTGGGAGAATTGCCATGACATTTGCTGCTGATATTCATTGTCCCCAAAGGATAACACATTGCAACAACAATTGCATAATCTAAGAGGCTGATTTCCATCACATTTGCAAAGCGTGCAGATGCTCCTCCATGCAGGGTGGCAGTTCCACCCTGAAGCCAAACGTTTAATCTCTCGCTCCCTGAAATTGCCAGTATGTTCAATCATACGGTATTAGGGGATGTAACTGTACCACTGTAACACCTCTAAGGACCAGCAGAGGTGTATTAGATAATTTTGTGAATAATATTGACGTCTTGAAAAGTAATCCTAACCCCTGACTGGACAGGTTAGAAGGGCGTAGAGAAGTAAGGGAGGGAGTGTTAGATGAATAATAATAGACAGATTATTCACTGTTGGTGTGCAACCAACAAATACAACCAACACAGACAGACAAGCTAAAACAGACGTTCACGCCGTGGTTTCTGCTGGGTTCAAAGTCCTGATTCATGGCTCTGGCTGATTATTTGGCAATGGATTATAAGCTTTTAACACTGTATCTAAACTTTCTCTTTTTTTTTAAATGCTCCAAAGCTGGGTCATGTAAGTAGATTTATTTAATCGATACAGCTCTTATGTGATTTTCAGTGGGGGAGAAACTGCATCACGTGATTGTGAATGCCCCCAGCTAGAAACAATGAATAAATTAGTATGGAAAAAATGCACAATAGCCATGCCTCAAGTTCAGGGTCAGCCTAGTTTATACAGCTGTGTCATCAGTGATTTTATCAAGGCACCTCGAGCAGGTGACAGACATGGACACACAGGCTGGTTTGTTTTTGCCATCCAAGCCTGTGTTTTGTCAGAGGCCCAGGATGTGTTGCTGAATGAGAGGAGACGTGTTGAAGCTTGACTGTGCTGATGCCTCATTCACAGGGTTTCCCTGGGAGGTCTGACACTCACAAACAGGCTCATTCAATTGCAGAGGACATACTCAACAGACATGATCACAGACTCTACCAGGAAATAACAGGCCTGTTGTCATTGTGCCATTTGGTAAGTTTCATCATACAACAAGCGTTGTGGACTTCAGTAGAGCAAATAAACGGAGTCTAATAGAAATATGCGGTGTGATAAATGAATACTGCACTCTATGATGTTGTGCTGAGTCCTGGTTTAACTGCAACCATTATCTTCTTTGTGAGGCTTCACAGTTCTACTGACAAACCTCAAAATGATGAAGGAAAACGAAAAGCTACAATAATATCCAGATGCTGCCTCTCATGTAAAAATACTTCAAATACTTCTTTGCTATGTGTGAAAAAGACAGAATGACAGAAAGATAGGCGGGGTTTTGAAGAATGGTGGAAATACATATCTGTCCTTCAGACCAACTAAAAAAATAACTGTAATATCAGCAGGAGTCAACCAGCCCAACAAAAGGATATCCAGATTCCCAACATTCCATCACTCTTTGTTCCAGCTGGCACGACTTTGACCAGAAACATTTCAGTCACTTCTATGTATTTTTTCCACTCCGTCATTTAAGATCCTTTCAGGCAAATCCTAAATCAAATGTAACAGTGAACAGGTGGGAGCAGCCCAGCCCGAGAAGAAACAAGACCAAAGACCTGGCGGAAATCTAACGTTGCTTAGAGGTTCTGAGGAGGTGCAGGATTAGCAAATATGCCCACTGTGGTATGTCAGCAGCTGCTGGGTAGCAGAGTGACCCCTGGGGTAATAGTGGGTTCCTGTACAAAGAAACAACAAGTTTTCAAAGAAGCCCTTCTGCTCAGTCGCATTTTGAGACAACACCCTGATTATTTTAAGCAACAAGAGCAACAATTTAATGCTCCAATGACCAAAACACAACAAGCAGTAGTTTATCAGGTAGCAGCACTTACAAGCTCAAACATGCCACAGCGCAGGAAGTCCAACACGCCCTGCACTTCAAGTCAAAACACACAGACAGTTAACAGTGTGAATAGAAACATTTAGGACAAAAATATCTGAAGGTCCTCTCCAACAGTGTTAGAGGAAGTCAGCAACAGCACGCTATGAGCCGTACGAGAAGAAGCAGAAATTTGGAAAGCAGGTGTGACAGACCTGCTTTTCCTCTCAGTTTGCCAGCAGTTCATTCCACTCTCTTACCTCTTTGCCTAAGGTTGTCCCCGCTCAATAATTTCCATTCTGCTGTGTATCTCCCATGAGTTGTCAGACAGACTGAACTCTAATCAGTTTAGCTACAAAAGGCCCACCTTAATGCCACGCCCAAGCTGTGACATCAGAAATCTGCCCCTCCAACCCTCTACCTAATTCCTGTTGGCCCCCTCACCGCCTCTCTGAGCGCTCTGGAGCAGTGTGTGGGTAGCCTCCCCCCGCGGACATGAGCAGAAAGGTAAGCAGCTTTTCCTCCCTGTGCTGACATGAACCTGTGGGTGGGGCTAGTGGAGCGACAGTGCACCACACACACTGCAGCATGTGCTCACTTTGGTAGCTCAGGAACTTAGACAAATTATTATGCATTTTAATCAGGAATGAGCCTTTATTTGAATCCTGCTGGTGACGATGTGATTAGAGGAAAAGAATCAGGAAGGACGATTTTCCCATTGATTGGTTTCTCACAGGGATCCTCCCACTCCCTAATTTAATCAGGTACTCTCCTGTGTTTGCTTTTCAGTTCAAAAACAGCTTTTCAAAACCACACCTTATTTCTTCGGAAATGACTCACTCCACAGTCATGTCAGAGGACTTGACGGTTGAGTGTAATAGCAATGAAAGTGACAAAATGTATGAGACAGCATACATCTCCTGTAATCTCAGGTTGCAGAAAAGCTGGAACTCTGTGTAAAAGCCAAATAAAAACAGTGTCCCTGTCCCAACTTGTTGGAAATGTGTTGCTGCATCAAATTCAGAACAAGCAGATATTTACCAAAATCAAAAAAAAAGGTGAACATTAAATATATTGTCTTTTTGCCACGATAAATTCTTCACTAAGTATACGTATTTCAGACAACACAGTTTAAATAAAAGACATAAATGTGGAAAACCTGAGAATAACACAATACTGTAACAGAAAATAAACATATTCATGAAAGCAGTCAGGTAAAATTGTTAGTAAGAGCCGTCAAAAGAAGCTGTCGGCACCTTGCACTTAGTCTAACACATCTAGCCAGAGAAAGCACTGCTTTTGTTCTGTTTTTCAGTTGTCTCTGTGAACTTAATCAACACTTTATAATAGGTTACTATTAAAAAGCAAAATGGGAAAAGGCATCACTTCCCAATGAGCGACAATGCAGACTTATTATTAGAGCCGTCTATATTTACTTATGTTTATAAAAGCAGGAAGCTACAAACTTGGCTTCTAGAAACAGCAGCATCAGCAGACTCCTGTGGCTGACGTACAACCCTGATTCCAAAGAAGTTGGGACATTCTGTAAAACATAAATAAAACAGCATGTGGTCATTCGCTACGTTGACATATACTGAATTGAAACCAGTGCAAAGTTAATAATATTTAATGTTTGACCTCGTCAGCTTCATAGATTTTTGTAAATATCTGCTTATTCTGAATTTGATGTCAGCAGCACACTTCAAACAAGTTGGAACAGGAGCAGTTAAAGACTTGCAAAGTTGTGGAATGCTCCAAAAACACCTGTTTGGATCATTCCACAGGTAAACAGGTTCATTGGTAACAGGTGATAGTATCATGATTGGGTATCCAGGGGCATCCTGGAAAGACTCAGTAGTTCACAAGCGAGGATGGAGCGAGGTTCATGACTCTGTGAACACAGGATTGTATAAAGGGCGTTTCTGCTTGGGCTCAGGAACACTTCATAAAACTCTTGTCTGTAAACACAGCTTGTTTGCAGATGATTGCATTCTGTTTTTATTTACATCTTACACAGCATCCCAACTTTTCCAAAGCAGGGTTGCATATTATAAGCATTACTTTTAATGAATAGAGTTTTCTCCTGAACCCTATGACCTACAGTGTGAACGCTGTTTTCTCCGGATTTGATCCGAGTGTTTGATGCAATGTAAAGCTGCGGCTTTGTTTAGCAAACTGTATGTGGTCTCGTACGGAAGCAATAACTCTGACCCTGCATTATGAAATCATGAAAGTGCTCAGTCCCTTTATCAGTATCCTTGCACTCTCACTTAAGAATGTGTGGCCCATTCTACAAACACCACCATCAAATACCACAGCACAATAAGGAGGTGAAGTGGTGAAAGGAGATGTTGGTGTGTAGGAGCAGACTGGAGAGGTGGAGTTAAGGAGTTACACAGAGGGAGGGTGGAGGAGGAGGAGTGGGGGGGGTTGGGGGGGTCCCTGAGGAAAGACAAAACACAGGACCAGAGCCACAGCTGGTAATTTGGTGAGAGGTCACTCACAGTAAACACAAGCTTTTTAAAGAGGGTCTGGAAAGGCCATTACTTCATAAGCAGTGTGGGATGGAAAGAGATTAGGGAGAAAAAGAGCACAGGGACCCTCTGAGAACTTCCCACTTCCTATGTGTAGCGTTTATTATTGCAGGAAAAACAAAAACTTTTTTCCCACAGCATCCTCCAGCATAGGCCTGGGCGCACTCAAAGTCTCAAAGCATCCGTTACATCATTATGAATTCTGATAAATACATAAGGACCAAATCTTGTGACATTATTAGCTTTTTAATGCAGTATCCATTTGTCATGATCTGCCACATTTGCACTCAGTATTACTGCTCCCCGTCGGGCTCACTCGTGCACTATATGCTGTACCAATACTACAGCAGAGCCAGAGTAAGCTAGCAGGTCTGCCAGCCAGTTGGGTAATGAGATTTGAGGTTAGGCCCCAGTGCAGCCTGTGAACCGGGGTCTGCTATGCTACATTACCCTCACCTTATCTCAGAGCAGCTCAAATATTTCACTCCCAGCGTTGCATCAAAACAAACCAATAAAGGAAAGAACACATGGTGTGTTTCCATCTCTGTTCATGCACAAATACATTTCTTTGAATTTAATAAACCTGTCAAGAAGGCAAACTTACAATAAGGTGTTTGGGTTTGCAGGCGTTCATTTCCAGATACACACAACAGCCCTACACAGCCTAGATAACATATACACAGAAGATAAGGTAATTATCCCTCTAACCTCTGGTGGTTTGGCCAAAACTGTGCTTTTTTCCAAGTGAGACCAACGTTTAGATAGAATAACTTGGTGAGAGAGAAAGCTCCCCCTTGAGTCATAATTATAACTATGACACTGTGTCCTTTCATCTGAGACAATGCAGCATTGTCTGCGGTGGGGCATCTTTCAAAAGGCACACCAGCATGCATTCCCCTTTGCTGATCACATGAACTGAGGTTTTCTGAAGCGAGTACGCACATAGTGACTCTGCACTCAGACGGGCACATTCATTACTTGTTTTCATTGGTGAGAGCGTAAACAGAAAACTCAGCATTTCACAACCTCAAAAAGAAAACTTAAGTGCATCTTAATGTCACAAGTGTCACACGCTTTCTCACATTCAGTCTAAAGGCAAGAGTATGTCGTGGTCAGAGGAGGACCTTTTGCACCTTTCGCTCAACTTTCTATCTTTTCATAACTTATATTCACTTCTAATAAAGTTTAAGCGACTTCTGCTCTTCTGTAATTGCAATTTTAACAATAAGCAGCACCTCTGTGGCATGGTGATGAAATACAGCTGGAACAGAAACAAAGCCACTGGACGTTTAATACAAAGCAGCTCTGCTTGCTTTACTTGCTAATGCTCGCTGTTAGTGTGAACATCCTCCACTGAAACTGCTGTTTGTTTATATCACGCTGTGGTTCATTAGCACCTTATCTCCTAACATGCACTGTAACTACACAGTGCATGTTAGGAGATGATAAGGTTCAGTACGTCACTTCATTACCATTTCGATATTAAGAAAAACACAGAAACTAGTGCCACCGTACAAACATGCACAAACACCTGCATGACACGTATGCACGGTGATAGTGCCATCTAGAGAACCACCTCAAGGTGTGCAATTTTTTAATTCCCATTTCATACCTGCCCTTCATTCTCCTAAAGCTGGTTTAGATTTATGATTTGTCATTGGCTGAACAATTGATAGACAGCTTGTCAAGGTCTTGTTAAACAGACCTGTAGGGAACTCAACCGATGCCTTTTTGATAAATATCTCACCCAAACAAAACAAACACTGATACTGAAGGTCAAGCAAATCAAGGCAATTTATTCCTTTGTCACATAAAATGTTTGAATGTTATTGGAGATAAGTTGAAGTTCCTATTGAGAGCACACAAAGGACTAATTCATATTAGGTCATTCTGAATGTTGCACAGGCTGAGAGTGGGAGGCATCCAACTGTTATGCCCTGGACGAGTGCATAACAGACACAAAGAGGGGCCGAGACCTCCAGGCAGGATCTGTGCAGCAAATCTGTGTAAATAAGCTGCTGTGCACCACATCAATATTATCTAAAATGCATAATCAGAATTCCTACTTTGGAGATGAAAACAAAAATGAGCTATAATAACCAACAAACTCTGTTTCATGATGTTCATAACTGTGCGCTGAGAAGTTTTCACTGGTATTTACGGTCAATGCGTTGGCTTCAGTGTGGCAACAAAGACGACCCATTATGCCCTGGTGCCTGGACGTTAGCCATTTTGTCTGTTTTAGCCCCGTGAGGCAGAAAGCATCCATGAGATAAAACATCCCAGTATTCAGACGACACACCGGCTCATTGCCAGGCCAAGCTTGCTGGGCCTTAATGCTGATTTTCCTCTTGCTTCATTACATCCAGTGGGTGGAGATCTTTGAATGACACCCTTTATCTTGCTTTTTGAGCGCAGAAGATCCGAGTGGGCTTTCTGAGGGCAGCATGCTTCGGACCAAATGATATATTTTCCTGAGCGAACAAAGCCTCATTGTCAATGAGGATAATTTGGAGGAGAAACCGCTGCCTTATGCATTACTGTACTCAAAGGCCCTGCGATGTGTGTCTGTCTAGTCTGAAAAAGCCTCAAAGTTGATCACATTTGTATTTGTTGTGAAAAGCCAATACTTGCTTGAAGTGTCTAAGCTCCGCCAGTCGCTCCTGCCACAGTTTTCATCTGCAGACTCATGTGAGCAGCTGTGCCCTTGGACTGCCTGCATGTGGGGAGACAGCTGTGGGGATTCACAATACCTTAACTAATTCCACATTCTGCCCTGAGGAAAGCCAGCCATGTGAGATCATGGTTTAAGGTGTGTCCAATTAGCGGGGACAGCTCCAAGCCGCGCACTGTTAGACTGAGTGTGAATAAACGAATACACCTCTTGAAGATTTACAATTAAGGACCACAGTAAAAGAACTGCGATGTTGTGAAGGCTACCTCACGCTAATGCCGCGCCGTCTGTCTGTGTGTGAGAACAGCCAGCCCAGTGAGTCTGGCAGGGTCGGTGTTTGGATACCAAATGTAGCGTAGCTTTGGGGGTCACATGAAATCTTCACATATGACTGCATTTGAAAAAGTGAGAAGCGGCTGTTTATTGGCTCCACAAATATAAGAAGCCGCAAATAAGACGGAGAACATACGCCTTCCCCCACACCCCAGCAGCTTATGGGAGAGTGCGGTTTACTTTTCCAAACGAGAGTCAAACCACAGAGAGATTTAGGTAGTCTGCTGCTCTCCATTGCCAGGGAGTGTGGCTGTGCTCCCAGATTACACACTGCTCATGAAATATGAATACAGATCACACCAAGAGTGTTTTTTTTTCTGTTAGTGGAGAGTATATGAGGTGCCTGAATGCTGTTTTTACAGTACACAGGGCAGGACTGGAAACTTTGCACAGCTATCATGGAATACTGGATTGGAAAGTGCCATATGTTCAAATTCTCCATCTCACCTCTAATTTAAATCTTCAAAACCCGGCAGATGTCCACCGAATGCCAAAGGAGTGAGCAGTGACTGAAAAAAAAAAGCTCTGGAAACTCACTCCCCTTTTTTAATGATTCCAACCGCTGGAATACAAGCAGCTGACATCACCTACAAGTGCCTCAGCCAAAACTGATGGGAAATTCCATCATGTCATATGCTCACAGTGCTTTTTGCTATGAGTTTCTTTGACTGTTGGACATGACGGATCAGTATTATATAGAGTATCAGTTCTTAAGCCCGGCGAAGGCACGCTTTCCGCAAGAAAAACCACCGTCGGGCTCAATGCAGGGACAGAGGAGGCAGAGTGTTTAGCCTGCAGAATACTTCCCATGACCTCTACATATGGTCAAGGCGATTTCTCAGTGAAACTCGGAGAGAGCAGGAAATGAGGAGAGTTCAAAGGTTGAAGCGTCTGCAACAACTGTGACTTCACTGGGATGCACTGAGCGAAAGGGATGTCATTTGAAAGTCTCAGTTTGCAAAGGTTGAACTCATACCTTAAACAGCTGGATCAGACAACAGCTGGTTCCCTGCTACCAATTGTTGCTGTCAGCGCCACACAGTCAGCCACACCAAGGTGGAGGAACTTGATTTTAGTGCCATTATGTTTATGCAAAGTGGAAAAAAAGCATATTGTCAGGTCTTTAGTTTCTACTTGTCACACTTTCTCTGTTTAATCGTTTTATTTTCCAAACATCAATGTTAAGACCACGGAGGTTTGGCTCTGTTAAAAATACATTTGGACTCTTAATTTGCAGTGAAAAGGCTGCCGGACAAACTTGGCCCTCCTGTTTCTTGTGGATTTTCTCCGTCACTGACAGATAAAATACACAGACGTGCCAGCTGCTAATCCAAATGACAGTTCTACATACCTCAGACCAGAGCTCCGTGGATGGGGCTGATGGGATCCATGATCATCCATGACTAAACTCATCGGTTTAACACAATCCCTCGGACTGGTCAAACACAAACAAAAAGCACAATTCATTTTTAGTAACGGTTTACATGCTAAATGTTGAAAAGGCTGCTCTGACCTGCTGCTTTGAAGTGGTGCAAGAGGCCAAATACTGAAATATGGGCGAATCCCACATGAGGTCATCAGTTTTTCAGTCATATGAAGCGGCTTTTTTTTCCCCCCTTTTTTTTCTGGAAATATACTAAACGACTAAAAGTATTTACTAATCGTGTCTTACCATGAATGTAGCTGGTTTTCGACGCTCTTGTCAACTTCCATCAGTCTTCAAAAAGGTAAAGTTAATTGTAGAGGGCTACAAACAGATTTTGTTTGGATAAATGATCCATAATTCCGGCTGTGAAGTTCCGCGTTTTGCGCCTTTTACGCAAACCATTCCAGTGTGGTAAAGATGTTTTTCCTCTCCTTTTACTGAGACATTTCTAAATCATTTCGCCCCTGACACCGTAGACAACTCTGCCAACTTTTCTGTGTACATCCAGGACGCTGCATCGCAACATTGAGCTGTGGAAGTTGGGCGTCTCTCAGATCCAGTTTACCTTCCCTCCAGGATCCTGATGAGGCGTTTGGCATAACTATCGCATCCAAGTTCAAATCATGACCAACACAACCCAACACGACCACGCACTGAAAAACATAGTAAGTAAATCCACTTATTTAGTTAGAAGTAAGCTGAATAAAAAAAAAAAAAAAAAAAAACATCAGCGTTGCTGTTTCGTACTTCCTTTTAATGAATGCTTTATTTGTCTACAGTGACACCGTGTGGCTGCATATGGAAGCGACCAACTCACCCTCTGTGTGATACAAATGATACAGAAAAACATATATAAAAGCAAAGTTGGAAGCACACCATTTCCTGAAATATCATTGAATGGTGTAACATTAAGATTTCCCTTGAGTGGAACTAATGAGATTATAGCCCAAACATGAAAAAGAACCCTTGTACACAAGGGTATGTGGGGGACAGGGGGGTCCACATACACACATTTTCGCCATATAATGTCTGTGCTTTAAAGAAAAGAAAAAAAAGTTCGGGACAATTCCAAATTTGGTGATGCTCATTTCATACTGGTGGTACGGTGACAGAGACATTGGCGTCTCCACAGTAGAACATCTCCGTGCCGTGTGAACAGTCTTGAGGGTAGAGGCCGGTCATGATCAAGCCAGTGATCATGACAAACAGGCCAATTAATATCAAGATGATCGGTATCAGGTTTTCAGGCTGGAACCAGCGGCCGGTGGAGAGTTTGAGGAAGCACGCAGATGGAATGATGAAGATCAGAGGTGTGGCGCTCAGAATGCCCTGGATGGTAGAAGAGAACACCATTAAGGTGAAACAAACACTTCATTAAACACTTCAATGTATTATCTCAAACTAAACGGAGAGAGGGGCAAACAGTGCTGAGTTCACTTACATTCAGTTCCAAAACAATTCCCAAGCAGTCGAAGGCCAAAGACATGGACGTGCAAACAGCAACTATGAGCAACGTTACGGCCACATGTTCAGCCTTTGAAAGGTCCCTACTGCAAATGACATTGGATACCACCTGAGGGGATGAACATGAATATGAAAATGAATCTGCACACATATTTTAATTAAAGCATTTCCTGTAAGTAGAATTCGAATTAACATTGCATTTGCAAGTTGAGAGAGGACCCAGTGACAAGCTTCTGCAGCTGACACTGTTGCTCCGTCACCCGCTGAGCAGCTCTGCAGCAGCAGCTGGGTGTCCACCTTTGTTTTGGTTCATTTTGTTACAAAGCCTCAGATGCTCAAACCCTCCATATACCACTTTCTCTTACATATGTAAATGTTTAACTGTTAATTTCTTAGGCCACCATATAAGAAAGTATCACTTACCTCTCGTGTAACAAAACACTCCAGTGGAAATGTGGTTATTATGCTGAGGCCAAAACAGAAGCGACCGAATGTTGCCAGGTTATCATTTCTGCAGTAGTTCTCGAATATGTCTCCTAAAAAAGTGGGAATATGAGATCATACAAAGACATTTGTGATATTAAAAAGAAATTAGAGGCTTGTAGTTCAATGTCTCTCATATTAAAACCTTGTGTGTAGCCAGTGAAGGTGGTGTAGCCAGCAACAGCAAATGCAGCGCTGAATATCAGTGCAGAGCCCACAGACACGTGGGTGACCCGTGACCAGTTAGCTAGTGTGGGCTGCTCCAGAGACCCATAGATAAGGAAGCTGTTGTGGTGGCATATAAAGGCTGAGGAGACAAACAGAGGCACAACATCAGAGCTCAATTAACAGCAGAATAAATGAGGCATCAGTAGACTGGACCTCTGCATACTCTTAGATGTGAGTCTCATTTGTAGTTGTCTTCCTGTCTTGTATGATTTGATGGTAAATTGAATATGTCCAAGACTGAGAGCCTGTCTTAGCTCAGGCTACACAACACTGAATTTTCCTAAGTGCTTGCACATCCCCTTATCTAAATGGCCTCCCTTGTAGCATTAGTAGTTATTATCATCAAAGCACCTGATTCAAGGCCATAATCATTTTCACCACAATGTGTCAAAGTGGACTGCAGAGGAGCCAGAGCACCACTCACAGGGTGCACCGCAGGGCAGGGTCTCACTCGGAGGGTGATGACAACAGACTTTCTTAGAGATGCTGTGCTGTGAATTACCAAAGGCAGACAGCAGCGACCTTTAACCTCTTTTATCCCGTTTTGTAGGTTTTGTGCATAATCTGCCTTCAGTTACACAGTTTATTCATTATCATTCATCATAGCATGTGTTTGGTGGTCATTGTATTTCTGTCGGCAGTACAACAACATACGGCTAAAAATATTTCATCAGATCAGCAAAGACAAACTCACCAAAAGACATTATACCAGCTGCCTGAATTGCATTCCACTTTGCAAATACCCATGCGTTCTCTGTCGGGAGGCTGGAGAATGATATTCATATTCAGTCATCAAGAAACACACAATTATGTTTGTATAATAGCATTTTAGTGACTTTTCGTTAAAAAAAAGAACCCCATGGTTCACATACGGGAACATTTACATTAAAATCACTATAGATTAGCAGATTGCAGAGTATTCATTCATACATTTGAGGTCCAAAGGTAGCTGCCCTGATGATTACAATGATGAGGATGGTAAGTGTCAGCACCATTGACAGGAAGGACACCTGGTAACACACACGGACGTTTTACAGGCAGCTTTCAAATCACTCAATGACACTGACAGCTGTGTAGCAATCACACTTACCTTCCCAAGTCTCTCTATGTTGCGATAAAGTGAGAGCGGCAGCGTGAATGCAACGGTTGATACCAAGATCACAAAGTGACGCTCTGCAAGTATGTGATCTGGACCAACTGCAAGCACAAAACAACTAATCAGTTCTTGTTTTAATGGCACGTGTTGCTGTTTGGCTTTGATCTGAGGCTGATTAATGCAGCATACCTCCCGGTATTCTCTGAAATACTTTGGTCAGTGTGTCACCAGTTGTGATGTTGTAGCTGATCATAGCTGAGGAAGAAGAGGCGAAGGATCGTTCTATTATTAGATTAATGTGCAGGGTTATTTAGACTGGACCAAAAGTCTAAAAGAATGTAGCAGAAATAGGACTATAGAATTAAATTATTTGTCTGACCACACTGGAAATTTACACATGAAATGCAATATACCATGATATAAATTTTTTTTTGTATCCTTGAAGTAACTCACCAATGAAAGGATAAAGGAACTGCAGTCCAGATAAAATCAGAAATCCAGGGAAACCAAATGTGCTTTGCACCAGTGCCTGATAGCTGCTTGTCCCTGACAGGTTGGCTCCTTTAATTAGTAAGATTATGGAGTAGTCTGCCATGAAGAGCAAACATAATGTTATTAGTTTGTTCCTCTCATAAAATCATGTCTTCATTTTCATAATGGCACCTTCAAAATACTCACCTGTGATGAACGCAACAGTTATCAGCAGCAGAAGGCCTAAGGGGAGCCCGGCCTGGTTCAGTGCGTATGGTAAACCTGCTCAGGACAGAACACAGGAAAACATGGTGCACACACAGAACTGCAGCTAAAGAATTCCTGAAGGGAACATCACAGATGTGAAGAAAGCATAGCGGTAACACACCATTAGAACAAAGGCAGATTGACAGCAGAAGAATTCTTCCTGCACATGTTCACAGATTCAGGAAATTTACACTGCGGGATTTTTTAAACACTGTAAAAGTTATTTATTACTATGAGAAACATTACAACTGCATGGAACACAAACAGTCTGTATATTTCCTTAGCACTGTACTAACTACCTGTTTTTAATGAATTTTCAGATTAAATGTATAATATACTAAATTAATTTTGTAAAAAAAAAAATCCAAAAATGATCTCAAATTGTTTTTCTTCTGTAATGCAAAACGTGCACAGAAAGCTTTAAAATGCCCTGCTGATTCTGTGCAGTTGTGCGTGTTTGTGATTCTGCTTAACAACTCAGGCAATTTGTGAGGATGAAAGGGTTAAGAGGGAGAATGGGGGCAACAGGCGCTAGTCATATGATGCGGAGGGTTTATCACCGCAGGGCTTGAATGGGACCAAAATGAGCAAATTATTGAAATGGAATATCTCAGGATTTAGAGTTTGTTATGCTATAATTTACCATCGGTTGTATGTAATTTCATTATACGCTTTAGGCAATGTGAATGATCGACTGAGTACTCACCGATTATTCCAGATCCTATGATGGAGTTGATGAAATTAAAAGACGCAGATGTCATTGAACTTCTTGGCTCTCCGGCAGCTTTTTGTGGAGGAATTAATGTGGTCCCTTCTTCGCTGCTCAGCTGGAAAAGAACACAAAGCAGTAACACAACATCAAAGAAGTCTGTTTGTTCTTTCAATGTCCCACAACAGCAGTATCACTGCTCACCCACCTGCTGATCCATGTCGAGCATCTGCTTGTCGCTGATTTGCTTCCGCTTTGCTCGCGTCTCTTCAGCGCTTTACTCTCACATATCTGTGGTGTGATTGAATTAGGCGAAGTTTGTCAATTTTACTCAACTAAAAGCCTCAAAACGTCTCCATAGCGCCCCTGCGCGGTCATCGGCCATTGATCAGGGGATAGGGTAGAACAGCCAGTGTTTCCAAATTGAAAGAAGTGCTGTGCGCAATTTACGCACAGGGTGTCATTATTTACATCTTCTGATGTGGCGTTATGATCCTACGGCAGCTTTAAACAAGCAGGAAATAGGTTAGCTGTTGCAGACACTGTAAAAATATCTGGGAACAAAGCGGCCATGCTCAGGATGAGTCCAACACCGCCAAAACTGTCGGCACATTTTTATTCTCAAACAGAACCAGCAAACAAACAAAAAACATCCTCTCCATGAGTTGGAAAACATCATTGTGTGAGTTTACAGTGACGTCCAGTCGTCCATTATTATACTTATGACTAGAACTTGAGTGTTCAGTTTGGGGAAAGACATGCATAAAGGGTTGCTTCCCTAAATGATCAATAAATAAATGAAATCAAATAAAATGATCAGACAAAATGGCTTCTCCCTGTAGTGGCATCTGGTCATTTAGTTAGTTCAGTTAGAGTCAGTTTGACATTTACGTCTCTGAAATGTCACCAGTACAATTCAGTTTAGTGTATGGAACAGCATTCAAATGAATGACATTTAGAAAATTCAACATCTCTTTCCAGAAGCAGTGCCGTTGTTACGGCAGAACACAATGTCAACAGTTTTTACTCTTTTTTACTGAAGAAACAGCCCCACAGCCTCACTGGACAGCGAAAGCTAACAGACTTCTGAGGAACAGGTGGCACTTTGACACTTGATACCAAAATACGGAATAATACATGAAAGGAAATTAGGAATTAGGCCAAAGGACTTAAAGCTGACTGTTACATAGACTTCTTTGTTCAGGGACTGGCGGAAAGATTTGGAAATATACTGTACAGTAAGAAGCAAGAGAACCGTTTCTCGTGTGGAGAACTGAGAACTCATTTTGTCTAATTTAATCAGTTTTGATTAGAAGATCCTTCTGTTTTTCTGACAATAATAGAGATAAGACATATTTTATGTGATTACATCACGTTACTCTACATGTATAATTCAGTGTAATTTGTGACTTTTTTTAAAAAAATATTTATATATTTATTTGACCAACATTACAGTGTAATTGATTTTCATGGACTACTTAGGCTGCATTTATTTATTTTCCGTTGCCTTTTAAAAGTATTTTCATGTTTTCCAATGCTGCTTCATAGGGATTGAAACTGTCAATCATATTCTTCATTATGTATATTATGTGTTTATATATAATTTACATACACATATACCTTACATATACACACGCTCTCTCTCTCTCTCTCTCTCTCTCTCTCTCTCTCTCTCTCTCTCTCTCTCTCTCTCTCTCTCTCTCTCTCTCTCTCTCTGGAAACTTTGTGATACTTGGCGCTGCAGTCCAAAGCTTCTTTAGACTCTTTCTATCTTTGTCTGACGATGCTGTGTGTATCCAGCAGGTGGCATCAGGCGCACAGTGCATGTCCTGACTCACAGTCAGGTCACCCACCCAACTTTAACCTAACAATTAACTCAAATGCAACAAATGAAAGGCAGGTCCGGACGAACCTTTGCGATCGGCCTCTGCTGCAGTTTCATCTGCTGTTTTCTCAGTTACTTTCAGGCAGTTGTAATGACTCAACACTTGACCGGACGTTTGGATAACAACAGGCCACTGACCCCCCCCCCCCCTCTCTCTCTCTCTCTCACACACACACACACACACACACACACACACACACACACACACGCGCGCGCACACACACACACATAGAGAGAGTTTTAGAGCGCAATCTGATTCGAAGTTGTGGCTTTAGCTTTTAGTTTCTAATACATGCTAGATTGCGGACATCTGTATTCCCGACAATTACGCATGATAATGTCCACCACATTATTATCGCAACAACCATTCAGACATCTCTGTCCTCACTTGGTACCCAGGAACATCCGGAAGCGCAGCAGTACAGTGGTCTGACTCTGGCGCACGGAGGGGCGGATGAAACACACGCTCTCAGTCAGGGCTCTCCTGTCCAAACCGTGGAATTAAGGACTTCTGCGCTCTGGAGACGCATCAAACAACCTAAAGTGACGGACAGATTTACTTTAAAGAACCTTTAGTACAACCTGAAGCGCTTCACGTCGGGTTTTTTTCTTTTCTTTTCTTTTTTTTCTTTTTCCCCCTGTCGAGGATGGAAAACTGATGGTGAGTTCATAGAATCTGAAAGTTGTATTCGAGTGTTTTTTTTTCGGAGAGACAATGGGCTTTAATTTATTGAAAAATCCGTTTATTTTTGTGAATGGTTTATGGAAGTGTGTAGATCTGAAAAAATCTTCAAGATCTGCCTTTTCAGAGTCTATCTGCCTATCGTGCGTAAATTGAGGCCTACATGTATTCAAATGTCTCCGTTCAGATGGTGATTTTCTTTTCATCCAAATATTTACTGTCCTTAAAATTTAAAGAACTGTGTCTGGGGGGTTTCATCTATGTATTTCACATTCTGTCCTAATGTTAGATGCCATCTTTTATGGTGGTAACTATGTCAGAAGTCCTGTATGGAAAAAAGAGATTGATCGCTTGTAGTTCATCCGGGCAAAGGCTAGAGTGCAAATGATGTGCTGCAATATATTACAGAAGTTAATGGGCATGGCAGCAATTATTAGCCCACACTCCATCTTAGACGACTTCCTGCTTGCATGACTGTCAACATCTTTATTAGATTGCTGTCAATTAGAGATTAGATTGTCCTGTTTGCTCTCTGTCCAGGCTGCACTCGCACAGTGATGCCTGGCAGTTTAAAAAAAAAAAAAAAAGACGAATTTACTGGAGGGAAACTATGTTCACAGCTTCTCATCACCACTTATTCGCCAACGCCCTGAACATCTAATCCGGATCCTGTAGTCTGTGAGAGGCAGCAGCAGCAGCAGCAGCAGCAGCAGCATTAGCTGTGAGCACTTAGGAGCAGAGTGTGTGTGTCTCTCAGGAGCCCACAGATACTGAACTGTGACCACTCCTTACACAGGTATGTATCAGCTGAAAGACCGTCTCATTTATGAACGAGTCAGCGCCAGCGCTTAGTAACGCGCCGCAGAAAGCTGCGCCATAAAAGTAACGCGTTACCCTAATTCCAGTATGGTAATGTAACTAAGTTTTTCCAATTACATTACGTGATTACAGTTACTTAAAATTACTTGGGCTCGTTACTCGTTACTTTTGTCTTAACGCGAAAATAGTGAAGAACTGCTCAGACAAACTCAACCTGTTTCCGGTTTATGATTTGACGTCATCTGGCCTGATGGTGTCGCGAGACAGTTCAGGACACGTTAGCTTGCTTTTCTTCGTACTGATTGTAGCGTTTCTAAGACTAAACTGAAGAAACTTTGGTCTATAAGATTATTTAGTAACTACTGTAGCTAAATTCACTTAACATGTACATCCAGCATCCCGTGGGTCCTTTCTCCTAAATCCAACCGATTAACCAAGTTAATTCAAGATGTCTTAGATGTAGGAGCGCTCGTCGGTGCTGCCCTCTGGTGGTCGGGTGTGTTAATTCCGATCACTGCAGCCATAATCAGTACATTGTGCCACAGCAACACTAAAATAATATAGCTACTGTATGTGCGCATTAATAAGAGAATTGAAGTAGACATTTAAAAGTAATGCAAAAGTTACTTTCCTTAGGAACTGATTACTTTTTTATGCAGTCATTGCTAAAGCAATTCAACTGCTTGTGAGAGACGTAACTTGTAACTGTAACTAATTGCTAATTTTGAGTAACTAGCTCAGCGTGGTAACTACTAACTCTGCTTTAGTTAGTGTAGCTAACATGCCCACAAGAGTTGTGTATCTCAGCTCGTGTCCATGCGGGGCCAGACATGGTTCGCTTATGCGAGTCTTGTGTAAGCAATGGGGGAAAAAAATCACCGCCCTCACTCTCTGTAAAAATTAATTCCTTACAAAGTTACAGTGTTTTTAGTATAAAATTATAGAAATGATATCGTGTTACTGTCCCTTCGCTGCAGCCCAGAAAGGAAAGGATGTTTTCTCAGCCAGTATAAAGAGGAGAAATGACACATCACTACAAATGGGCATGTGTCTACTGTAGCGCTGTAAGAGACATATGAATGCAAAGTCTGTAGATTTTGGTAGCTGAAGCGTTCTGGTTTCTGTTTCTCGTCCAGATAGTATTAACCGATCAAGTTTGTGTGGGCTTTGCCTGCATGGAAGTGAGCAGTCTGTATTGAGAGCAAAACAGGCAGAACGCCCCAAAACCATCAGCTATTGTCGGACAATGATTTAGCTTTTTATTAGCTTTTTAAAATGTATCTGCATTCAAATGCAGATATCTGTTTAAAGAGATTAGCTCCATTCTCGCATCTCAAGTTGCTAATCAGACTGTCAACAATGACTGGTGCTGGAGAGATATCCGTTATCCGTATAACCCCCCCCCCCCCATCTCCCCCTAGAGGCTCAGTCGTGGTCAGATCATAACCAGTAATTGTCAAGACGGCATTTAGACAGAGTTCTTAATATGTGGGCCTATCCTTTAACCCCCATCCCAAAGCATCCAGCCGCATTGTTTTGCCTTCTGAAAAAGCATCGGGCACGGTAACTGTGACTGAGCAATTTGAAAATGTAGAGATACGACCCCTCTCTTACCTCTTCTAAGTAATATGAATCATTTTGATGTCAATGAAATTAATTTTGAAATGAGTAATGTGCATTAAATATTCAAGCTTAGCTCCTGTTTGACACTGCACAAGTCTTTCATATACTTGTAGATGAACCAGGAGGCCCCGGGGCCAAGGGCAGTCACCACCTTAAGCTCATCATCAGGACACAGTCAAATGTATGGTGAATAGCAAATAGCAAATGAATGTGTTGACATTCTGTTCCAGCGAGAGTTGAGGGAATATAAAGGTATCCATTTTAGGTTAGTCAGCGCAAGGTCATGATGCCGACAGGTTGCAGATAAAATGAAGTGGGCCTATTTGAAGCTTCAAAGTGGCAGCTCATATCTCAAGTTATGTGTAATGAGTTGGGAACAGATTGACAGAATGATGCATACCTCTGTAGAGGTTAGTCACTGCAGGTTGACCTTGTTGGACGAACATCAAATCAAAGTTCACTTTATTTTATGTTTTCAGGTAGTTATCAGACAGTTAAGAAGCCTCTCTTACTGTCGTGCTACATTGTACCGTTTAAATAGTTGTATGTTGTAGTTATAGCTTTTCAGATCATTGTACATCAAAGGGACTTTATCAATGCACTTGATGTGGAGGAAAGCTATGGCCTCAGTACTTACTGTACCATAAATAATGGAAACAATATGTGGTGTTCTGTAGCAAAGGGCTACACGTTTTACTGTAAACTATGATGGCATGTACACTTTCACATTTATTCACTAAGAAAGCCACAAAACAGCAGAGCAGAGTAGTAGCACCATAAACAACAGCATCCATTAAAGCGTGCATACATGACACACACTGCACCACTTACCAAAACCCATACAAAGACAGTAAAATGTGTCCTATAATTTGCTCTCAGCTATAAGATACAGTCATAGAAGACTTCAGCCAGTATTTTGTGTGAAATGTGACTTTAAATTATATGGAGCTCTGGTCCGAAATGCTTACCTTTTATTTTGTGAAATGTTAGAAAAGCACATTTCTCACAGTGTGCGTGCGTGCGTGCGTGCGTGCGTGCGTGCGTGCGTGCGTGCGTGCGTGCTGGAGTTTGGCCTATAGACACAGATACATGTCATTTAAAGCGTGTATAGAGGAGAGGCCAGCCCCTCTGCCCTGAAACAGAGGCTGATACCAGGTCTACAGGCACTTGTTCATAATGGCAATAACTATGTTTACAAGCACACTAATCCACTATTATTATGAATATAATATATATTTAGATTAATACCTGTGGGGTATATAATATGCACATTCTGAAAGCGCTGTGTACATTTCCAAAGAAGGCTCCTGAATCCTGAGTAATATCAGCATATTCATCAGAAAGTGCTTAGTTCTAAATAAGGCCTAATTCACATGCTGCTGACCTGACCCGTATCAAATGTGGAATAATAGTGGAAAGCTACTGCATACATAACTTAACCACAGGTTTGATTTTTCCTTTTTTTGTGATGCTGACATATTGATAAATCACACAGCAGAGGTAAACATGTGTAATGTCTACACTTTGCACTTACAGAGGCTGGTGCGCGACATTTGACGAGCTCAGCAGTAAGCGGTTCTTTCTGTCCAGAGCTGTCAGCTGATGCACATGTGCAGATGATCATCTCTATGCAGAGGAATCGTTCAAAGGCCAGAGGCAATGTTATTGCTCTTGATTTGCAGTACTTTGTACACAAGATACTGATATTGTACAATACCAAAAACCCATTTAAATCAGTAACTATCCTCTGTGTCTGTGTGTGTGACTGGCTTCTCTCAGTGTGAACCCGACATTTACATAGATGTGAAAACCATGTGCACCGACACATGAAAAGTCAAAGCTTTTTTAGTAGTTGCATATTGCACTGTTGTTGCAATTACATCACACATGTACAACCCAGCGCTGTGGGCAGTTGATTGACCAGTGTGTTTGTGATTGATTTCTTGCATCACAGCGTGTGGAAGTATTCTATTACACTATTACATTCAGATCAGGCAAAAGCTCTCAGCACCAGAGCACCCAGCGTGATGCAGTGCAGCCTGTAGCGCATTCATATTTAATGCTGCATAGGTCTGCCTAACACATCATACCAGTCAGGCCTATTAGTAGGATGAATCTTTCCCTCCCACCGCTCTGTCTCAGGCTCTGAGGAAAAAGTGGACTCTTTTCATTTTGAGGGATGGCTGAGAGGGGCAAGATTCTCACCTGGAATTGATCATTGTCATGTCAAATCTTAATTTTATCTACAGAAGAGCAGATAATTAGATCTAATTTTACCATAGCTGGCAGGAATTTATGTGTATGACAGCCATCTCGAGGCTCATTATAGCCTGCCGCTTCCTGAGATGATGGTCTCTGACTAAAGAACAGAGCCACACCCTCCCTCGTCTCCTCTCCATTTAAAGCAGTTCTAATCTGCTGTGAGAAATACTTGCAATGATATGTTTTCAATAAAACTATGTTAAAACTACATTAAATCATGGAAGAAGCTTTTTAAGAAGTTGTCAGCCTCTAATCAGGGCCCCTTATCTGTTCTCACCCCTCAGGCCTTTCTCATGTTGGAGGCTAGCTGTTCATTCTGAAGGTGCAGGATGAAAAGATGGCACAGCTGCTTGTACCACCAGGTCCAGACAGCTTCCGCCCCTTTAGCCGTGAGTCCCTCAAAGCCATCGAGGCGCGGATCGCAGAGGAGAACAAGAAGAAGCCGAAGGATGTGAAGAGAAAACGCAATGATGAGAACGAGCTCAAGCCCAGCCGTGACCTGGAGGCGGGCAAATCACTCCCTCTTCTGTATGGGGACGTTCCTAAAGGCATGGTGTCGACACCGCTGGAGGACCTGGATCCCTACTACTGTAATCAGAAAGTAGGTGTGCTTGATTTCAAAGTTCAGCGTGACGTCTAAAGTATGAAACTGCTATTTAAAAGGTCAAGAATAAAGATCCATGCTAGGCACGCATAAAGGTTTAGGAGAAGAGTCGCACCCCAGTGAGGATTTTCTCATCTGGCACTTCATGCAGCTGTTATCAGGCAGTGCTGCCATCTGGCCTGAAGCTTTGAATCTGATGACAGGAAGACAAGCCCAGTGAAAGCAATTTATATGAGGTTTATCGGCAATGTACTGTATATATAATGTAATTAGTGATTTGTAGACTGTAAATCACACCGCTGGAGTACTCCAATTAGCAGTTGTAAGTATCCCCATGATACCATCTTTCATTATCTTTGAGCCGTAATGAGATCAGCCAAAGAGAAATAAGAGTTTTTCACACACATCTGTCCTTTTCTCCCAGACTTTCATAGTATTAAACAAAGGAAACTTCATCTTCCGCTTCAACGCCACTCCTGCCTTGTACATCCTGAGCCCCTTCAACCCTCTCAGAAGAATATCAGTTAAGATTTTGGTGCACTCATATCCTTTCAAGATATTAATCTGATGCGCATGTTTATATTGAGCTAATGCTAAGTCTATGGTTACTGTCCCATGTCCACCAGGGGTGAATTGTTTTACATTTCTAGCTTGTGTGAGATATGATGAATTAAAAACAAACAAAGTAAAAAGTCAATTCTCTGGTGAAATAAGTGGCTTCCTTGACAAATGCCTGCAAATTGTTCAGCGTGGTGATCATGTGCACAATCATTGTCAACTGTGTGTTTATGACACTGAGTCAACCGCCCGACTGGGCAAAGATTGTAGAGTAAGTTTCCCAGCATTTACGCATTGAATCACACATTCGCTCACATGGTTAAAATGCAGTTTGGTTTAACAACTATATTTTTTTCCCAACAGGTACATATTCACTGCAATCTATACGTTTGAATCCCTCGTTAAGATTTTAGCTCGAGGGTTCTGCATAGGGAAGTTCACATTTCTAAGAGACCCCTGGAACTGGCTGGATTTCAGTGTCATTGTCATGGCGTAAGTATCCGCCACACATTCAGCCAATTAGACGAATGTTTAATCAAGTGTTACATCATTTCCCCAGAGCTTCCTTAGTAGAGCGCCTGTGTGGAAGATGCTTAATCAAACAGGTTTTATGTTTTATTGGTTTCACTGATGGTTGTAACAAAGCATCTAAAGTATGATGATTGCATGCACTGGTATTACCAGTTATCATTTAGTTCAAATGCCATGTTTTAGGTCTTAAAGGATAAGGCTGGTGTGATTCTGTATGTCAACAAATTCCAAGCCAACAATGCATGAGCACATCTCTCTGTGGCACACAGTTATTAACATGTCCATGAGATGTTTTTCATGTGTTATGAGATATATAAGGAGCGAACTATGCGGCCAAAACCATGGCTGAGCATTTCACTTTTCCAGTTCAAACATGTACATGCTCCTATATTACCACTTATTTAGCAAAACGGAAAACAAGCAGAGCTTTGATGAGCAGAGTTGAAGGGGAGCAGGTATGAGTGGAGGTAGAGGTGGGGACTATTTGCATATTCATAGATCCATCATACTAAATGAAAGCAACAGTGTAGAATTACAGTCAAGACAGTCAAGTGAAAGTCATTTTTCATGAAAAAAAAATTGATGAACAAAGTTTTTTTGGGCTTTAATCAGTGCTAGAAGAGGAAATTTAAAACTGCTCAAGTTTAATATATAGCCATTTAAAAATGAGGTTCAGTCATTTTCTACAACAGCTGGACGCTGGTTTTTTAAGCGAACATTTCTTAAACAGGTGTGAATTCTACATTTGACATGCCTTATTCTCAGCTGTGGATTAACACATTTACTCCAGCAGGGTGGCTAAGTCGATGGCACAGAGGTATAAACTATATCAGGCTTTGACTAAACAGACAATACTTGTTTTTTATGGGATTTGTTGACAATAAGAACAATCTAGAATACCACCAGATTTATCCTTTAAGTTCGTATCAGCTGGTGCATATCTTATTACTCATCACAATGATCTCATCATCTTTTTTCCTTCACCAATGTGCATGCTTCAGTTTATACAAGTTGACTGCTTTTCCTGATGCTCTCTGTACTCAAATGTAATCCTGTAGTTTATCTATTTAAAATTGTTTGGCTTCAATCTGTGTTACATGTGTTGTTGTCTCAGTCAATAATCCATAGTAACTCTAAGTTTCCCTGCAGGTATGTAACAGAGTTTGTAAACCTAGGCAATTTTTCAGCTCTTCGCACATTCAGAGTGCTGAGAGCTTTTAAAGCTATTTCAGTTATCCCAGGTAAGTAGTAGGAGCAAGTGCATGTTAGTTAGCTTCTTATCTGTTTTTCTCCCGCTGCACCTCAACCTCTGCTCCTGCATCTGTCTTGAAATGTGCTATGTGGAATGATCCCTGAGCTCACCTGTCCACCTGATTGTCAGAGATATGTCACAGAGTTGTTTTAGCAGTCTGAACATCCACAATCCTAAAAACAACCCTGGGCATCCCAACTAAGCGTTAGCTCAAACGGGTGTGTTTGAACCAGTTTGCAGGTCCAGCTGTTAAATAGATTATAGTTACTCTGTGAGATCTGTGCCATTTCCTCTGAACAATCTGCTGTTTGTGTTTCCTGCACTGATGGTTCTGAGTGTGCTGCTCCATCTGCTCCTCGTTGTTTGTGGTCAATGAAGACATAATGTCCATAATGTGTGGTGAGGGTGTGTCCCATGATTGTTGCATGTTCATCATTACTGACATGCATGATCCTTATTTCCTGGGTTACCTTCCTCTGTCTGATTACCACATTGAGTTTTGACTAAAAAACAGCGTTCATGGTGTCAAATTAATGGCAAAGTGTTATCAAAAGGGGGTGGCTAAAGGCTTATTTTCCTCTAGCATTCCTAGAAGAAGAAAATTGTTAAGCTTATCATTTTATCATCATATTATCATCTCTGCTGTGGTATTTTTTTTTCCTACGATGACAATGAAATCCAATCATAGTGAACCCTTTAAAGCCCACCCCAGCCCTGTACCCTATCTCTAACCTTCCTGGGTTTGATGTCAAGAACATTTGCTCACTATAATTGGATGAGCAAATGTGACGTTCCATTGCCATCCAAAGAAAAAAAATTCAATAGAAAAAAATGTGGTCGAGCGTACTATCTCTGGTTCTGCTGCATTAATTTAGGTCATTTTTATTTAAAATGTCCAATGTGAGTCCAGAAGTTTTATAGGAGTGCAGTGTTAAACCAGTGGAGTAAAGACAGAACTCATTGGCATCACTTTGTATCGTTTGCACATGTCTGCTGTTAATGTTGACATGGACCACTTAGAGTGACAAGTGATACTGTATCCGGCAGGCCTGAAAACCATCGTTGGTGCGTTGTTCCAGTCAGTGAAGAAACTTGCCGATGTGATGATCCTCACTGTCTTCTGCTTGAGCGTCTTCGCCCTCATAGGACTACAGCTGTTCATGGGCCATTTAAGGCAAAAGTGTGTATGGATGCCAGTACATCACAACTCCACCTCCAATGGTACATCACTTAATGGGACAGACACGAATGGAACGGACGAACCTTTCAGCTGGAATGATTACGCGCTCAATAAGAGTGAGTATTTAATTTTCCTCTGTTCTACTTAGAGTTGGTCACAAAAAAAAAAATCCCTCACAACTCATCAGAGATAGGAACAATGGGACATGTTGTGATGAGGAGTGGTTTAGATGTTACCCACCACGTCATTATCGCTTCTGGTTTCTTTCAGTGTTCACTACATCAGCACTTTATTAGGTACTTCTCTGCAATCTAATGCAATCAAATAGAACAACTCTGCAACATAGTCCATCTGCGTGAGGTTTCTAATGTTTAGTTATTATAGGCCTTCTGTCAGAGATTGTAATTTATGAGGCTGTATTTAGTGATGTTGTTGGACAGTACTGAACTGCATTATATTGAGAGATGTATTATTTTGTCCTTGTCATTGGGGTGGACACCATTCACCATTCAGTAAAATGTCCGTGGACTTTTTTACCCAGAACCAGCCCACAGACACTCCACCACCACAGCCCCATTTCTCTCCTAGTGCTCTCGATGGCCAGTCCAACTATTCAGTAAAATGTCACCTATGACAGCACTCCTCTAACTACAGTCTCAAAAATGGATGTACGGTTCAGCTGAGACCTCTCTGACCCAAAAACCTAATACTATAAGATTCACCGAGACATGATTTATTACAGCACTCTTGTCCTGTATTGCATCAGACTGGAGATATATACAGTATATTGCATTAGAAGTCAGTGTTTTTCTTGGGCTTGTTTGCAACCGCTGCTGATGACTGCAAAAATGTGATTTTCCTTCTTTCCCCAGGTAATCATTATTACCTTCCAGGCAAACGAGATCCATTGCTTTGTGGAAACGGTAGTGAAGCTGGGTAAGCTTAGTCCCCAACTACTAGAAGACTGGAATATAAAATGGATAATATAGAATAAATACAATCTGTATATAAATGCATCTGATTCTGTAACATCACTGTGACTGAGCAGCAGGACGACTCCTTCTGAGCTTCACGGACTCTCTGTTTGTTGCAGGCAGTGTCCAGAGGGGTTCGTTTGCATCAGAGTGGGGAGGAACCCGGACTATAACTACACCAGCTTTGACTCATTTGGTTGGGCCTTCCTCTCCCTGTTTAGACTGATGACACAGGACTACTGGGAAAACCTTTACCAGCAGGTAAGCAGTGGAGCTAAAAAGACCGGGAAGAATTTTTTTATGTATATAATGTAAACGCAAATGTCCTCACTAGGTCACATTAAGCATTAATGTTAGATAGGCCATAAACAGTAGAGCAGCTCATGTACGCTGCACATGTCCAAAGAATATAAAGTGAATCATGTTTGAATAAATGGATCACATTTCATTTTTGTTTTGTCAGTCCCCACTCATTCACTTGATGGTGAGCCACACCTGACCGGCAAGGCAGCTACTCTGCAACTAATGTTAATCAGCTGGCAGCCAGCTAGCAGACTGGATCACTAATTGCGAGGTGGCAAGCAATAAATATTTCAATTCTGCTAAGCTAATTTATCAGTTTGTTAACCAAACTGTCAAGTGTCCCCCCTTGGGAACTTGGGAACTTTGAAATAAACCCCAATAACAACAGAAAATGTTCTTTTTAAAATGACATGAAAACGGCCAATATATATCTAATCGAGAGATTACCCAATGTTGAAGGGTACCAATACATGTTAGGGAACAAAAGTACACATTAAGCAGTTTGAGTAATTTATTTTTTAGTTATGTATTTTGTAAGTCAGTTTACTGTAATTCAATCTAAAGAGCTGTCATATCCATAATTGAACAGGTTAGTGGTGTGATGTATTGAACTGTTAATTTAGTCGATATGTTCCTGTGTAGCTGTAGCCAAGAAGAACGTGTTTGGTGGCAGGTTGATGAAATGTTTGACCTCATGTCATTAACAGACAGTCCTTGCCGTGTTAAGGAGGGGCGCTGTCAAAGACAAAGCACTCTCACATTACAATATTGGTATTGAAAGTGTTCAAACAAACCTCTGACTAATGTGCAGGTGCATCTTGGTCAAAAGGAACAAAGATGAGTCCCACTGTGACTCAGGCAAACACAACTTGAATGGCTGCAAAGGCAAATAGGTGTCCTCTGAATAGGACAGTGCACATTGTAAAGCAAACAGGACAACACCAAAGCTGCCATGAGCAAATCTTTTCAGCTCTGTTTGTAATTGATCAGCATTATCTGTTTGGTTCAACAAGCTCTTTCATGTCAGTGTCTAATGGTCTTCATATTAAACAGTGATTCTTTTTATCTTTTCTTTTTTTAATCTTTTTCTTTTTTTTATTTTCATAGACGACCATATGCAAAACCAAGATTGACAATCCTTGAGTAAATAAAAGTAAAACACCGCTGATAACTGAAATTTCTTATAGGAGAAATCAACAATGGCTGTATAGCAGCAGGTATACAGTGAACTGTATGTACTAAAACCTCCATTCTGATTCAGTAATCTCCCTAGTTGGTTACTGTCACGGTCAACATTGTACTGGGTAAATGAGACAGTACACTGATATGAGGTATTAGCATGGCTCCAGCCACAACATCATAATGATCATCAAATAAATCAATTATAGCACATTTTGCCAAGATCTACAGAAAGGCAAGAAAATAGGAAAAGTAATGTGGAATTAAGTGTTAAATGTAAGTATGTAAAATAAGAACACCAGTACATTGTTTTTGTCTTTGTTTTTTGTTGTTTCCAGACCTTGCGGGCTTCGGGGAAGCCCTACATGATCTTTTTTGTGCTGGTGATATTCCTCGGTTCCTTCTACCTGATCAACCTGATCTTGGCTGTAGTAGCTATGGCCTACGAGGAGCAGAGCCAGGCCACCATAAAGGAGGCTCAGGAGAAGGAGGAAGAGTTCCAGGCCATGCTTGAGCAGCTGAGGCGGCAGCAAGAGGACGCTCAGGTAAAGGGCACCCAAACAGCTCAAAGTGCTACCATCACTCAGCCCATTGATCCCTAACAAGGACTGATTCCAGCTGAACAACATAAAGTTGGGAAAATGCGATTATGAAAGAGGGCTGAAGGGGTCAATGTTGCTTCCTAGCAAATGTATCTCCAGTAGTTAACTTTAACTTAAGAGGTAAGTTTTTGCAAGCACATTGGTGTTGTCATTATGAATCTTCCGTATGATGTCGACATATATGTAATAAATATGATTTTACAAATAGTGGTAGTATTCCAATCCTTTGGGATATTCCAAAGTCCACTCATAAACAAGGTATAAAAAATGTAAACTTAGTGTATTCCATGTTGTGTGCATGAGGATGATATCTTTTGCAAAGCTCTGTCATGCATGCAGCAGCATTGTCCTCTGCCCTCTTCTAGGCAGCGGCATGTGCAGCTGCTGCAGAGAGCGGGGAGGTTGGTGAAAGAGCCAGCGGCACCGAGAGCTCTTCCGATGCCTCCAAGCTCAGCTCTAAAAGTGCCAAAGAGAGACGCAACAGGCGAAGAAAAAGAAAGGAGGACGAGGGCAAAGGGGCCGATGAGAAGTTTCCTAAATCCGAGTCACAGGACAGTATGAAGAAAGCTCGCTGCCGTTTCTCTGTGGATGCAAACCTGCTCAACTATGACATGAAATGCTCATCCGCACATCAGGTTCAGTACGATCTGTCAGTATGATTTGTCTATGAAAACAGTGATACTCTGTATGTATCCTAAAGTGTTGCCCTGCTCTCAGCTTATTATGTGCCTTCTCAGTTTTCCATTGTTTTTACTCATGTGACTTCATTACGGCAATTGTGAATCAGTCAAAAGGGATTGAATTGAAATTTAGAATCTAAACTTTTCCATTTTACAGTCCCATTTTTCCATGTGACTTACACCCTTTTTACCACATTGGTGTACCGAGCCTCTCGGACAGCAGTAGTGCTTGTTATTCATGCCTGATCCAGTGGCTACGGTATGTTGAAAACATTTTATCAGGAGAAATGAAAACTCCAGTCTGTGATAAGTGTTCTCAATTGATTGGCAGATAAGTATTGTCAAGCTCTGTTGAACTTTTGTCAATAAGAAGACAGAGTTCAAAATGAGTGACAGGCATGGTTTAATGAAGTGACTATTGAGCTTACATTACAGCCATTTGAATGGCAGATAGATTTAAGACATTTCATTGTTATAGTGTCTGATTTTAGAATATTTACTGCGTTATGTTGTTCAACATATATATTTGCTAACTTTCCTGATCCCTCATGAGTTTCTAACAAATATTGTGATTACTTTCATGTCATGCGGTTAAGCCAAATGCAGCGTTTCTTTCTATCATCATGAGTTTTTTTTCTTTTCATCATCATCAGTATCATCACTGTCATCCTCATCATTACCATCATCATCATCATGTTCTTCTTTATCTTCATCATCTTCTCATGTTCTTGTTCTTGTCTTGTCATCATCAAGATCCATTTTCTAGTTTTTTTTCGCTTCTTAGATTGCTTATCACCATTATGAGCATCATCATCACCACCACTATTTCTTCTTCATCATCACCATGTTCATCATCCTTACACAACATGTATTTTTAATTTTTCAGCTTCCTTACAATGCTCATCACCATCATCATCATCATCATCATCACCATCATCATCTTTTTCCTTCTTCATCATCACCATGATCATCATCCTTACCATTCTCAGTCATCACAAAATGCATTTTTAATTTTTCAGCTTCCTTACAATACTCATCATCATCATCATCATCATGCATTTTTTTTTCGTCACCTCAGCTCAGAAATCCTTTTTTTTTTTTTCCATTTGTATTGATGATGATCGTTGTCATCATGGCTCTTTCCTCTTTATGATCGTCACGTTTCATGTATCCACTGAAGAGTATCTTTCTCTCTCAGTCCTTTCTGAGTTTTCGTGGACCCCTGTTCTCATCCAGACGGAACAGCAGGACCAGCCTTTTCAGCTTCCGACTCCCAGCACAGGATGTAGGCTCCGAGAATGAGTTTGCCGATGATGAGAACAGCATATTTGAGGACAACCTGAGTCGGAGGGGCTCTTTGTTTCTCCCCAGGAGTTGTGATCGACGTGGCAGCAGTATGAGCCAGTGCAGCTTCTTGTCACATCGCTTACTTCCACCCAATGGGATCAAGCACAGCTCAGTAGACTGCAATGGGGTTGTGTCTCTGGTTGGTGGGAGTTCACTCCCGTTGTCACCTGTGGGGCTCCTTCTTCCTAAAGTGACAGTGGATATGGCCTCCACTGGAGATAATGTAAGAAAGAGTTGTCTAGACCAGATGGCTGTATTTCATGCCTTCAGCACGTAGTTCCATTTCAATTTTCTTCTTTTTTTTGTCTACCATCTATAACATTTACCATCTTCACCATCTTAGTTGATGATAGGCCGATAGGGATGAAATTAGTTTTGCACATGTTTGGTCAAAATTGGGGCAAATTTGGCCATTCCTGACAAATTGCCATGAAAAACTTTCTTCTGTAGCACAATTGCATCTGTAACAATCATTTCTATCTCCAGGCTGACACCACAGACACAGAGTATAAATCGGCCACTGGAGGAACACACCAAGAGTTTATGGACTTCCTCGAGGGCCCAGAGGTCAGACAGAGGGCTCAAAGTATAGCTAGTGTCATAACCAGCACAATGGAGGGTAGGTATTGTCCATCATGGTATGGGTATCCTATCTTGATTATTTCTTGGGTGTTGAGAAGATAAATTGCACTTTCAGATGTTCTGTTGTCATTACTTGTGTGCATCAGAGCTTGAAGAATCAAGACAGAAGTGTCCTCCTTGCTGGTATGATTTTGCCCAAACCTTCCTCATCTGGGAATGTTGTCCAGCATGGCTGAAGATCAAGAAGGTGGTTAAAATAATTGTGATGGATCCATTTGCGGACTTAACCATCACCATCTGCATTGTGCTCAACACATTGTTTATGGCCATGGAACATCATCCAGCGTCTGAAGGTTTCACCAAAATGCTGGCTGTGGGCAATGTGGTGAGTGGACCATAGAGTATGGACTACTGAAAATGTTTCTTGCAAAATAGGTATTATGCTTGTGAGTGATCAGTTTGTCTTTTTTTTTTTTTTATAAAGGTATTCACCTGCTTTTTCACGGCTGAGATGGTCCTCAAGATCATTGCTTTGGACCCGTACTATTACTTCCAGACAGGATGGAATATTTTTGATGCAATCATTGTCAGTCTGAGCTTGGTGGAACTTTGTTTGGCAAATCTGGTTGGCATGTCTGTTCTGAGATCGTTCAGATTAGTAAGTCTGTGTGTCATAGTCAATTTGTTCAGATTCATTTAGAGAGCAGAAACACGTGATGTGACTTGTTTTTCTTTTCTTTTTACAGCTGAGAGTGTTCAAGTTGGCTAAATCGTGGCCCACGCTTAACACACTGATAAAAATAATTGGTAATTCAGTGGGGGCTTTGGGCAACCTGACGCTGGTGCTGGCCATCATCGTGTTCATCTTCGCTGTGGTGGGCATGCAACTGTTTGGAAAAAGCTACAAGGACTGTGTGTGTAAAATCTCTGATGACTGCACGCTGCCCCGTTGGCACATGAATGACTTCTTCCATTCATTCCTCATTGTGTTCCGAGTGCTTTGTGGAGAGTGGATAGAGACCATGTGGGACTGTATGGAGGTGGCTGGGATGACCATGTGCATCATTCTCTACATGATGGTCATGGTTATTGGAAACCTTGTGGTACATTATCATCTCTTATGGGCAATTCATGAGTCCAACTTGTCAAACTCTCTGATGCAGTTTTATAGCTACACATGTTTTGTTGTTATCATAAAGTACAATAGCTAAAAGATAACTCAATCTTACATGGAGTCATGTCATTATCTGACAGGTGCTGAACCTGTTCCTGGCCCTGCTGTTGAGTTCATTTAGCGCTGACAACCTGGCAGCAACGGAAGAAGAAGACATTAACAATATGCAGATTGCCATTGCACGGATTCACAATGCCATTGCCTTCGTCAAGTCCATGCTTCGAAGCAGCTGCAGCAGTGCCTGTCGCAAAAAGAAGAAAGGGAAGGGTGAGGACAAATCTCTGGATGAGCTCCACAAACCTTTAGGGCCGAATGGTATCCCCAACCATACCATCAAAGACTTTCCTAAGAATGGCAATGGGGATGTGACCGGAGTGGACAAAAATGGAGACAAGTACATAGTCAGCAGCAAGAGTGATGATTCTATAATGTCTTTCATCAACAATCCTAGTCTGACTGTCACTGTTCCTATTGCGGTGGGAGAGTCTGACTTTGAAAACCTCAATACAGAGGACTTCAGCAGTGCTTCGTCTGATGCAGCATGTCATGTGGTAAGGATGCTTATGTCGATTGTTCCAATTGGCCTGTCCAGGTGGAAGACATAAGTTAAATAGTTCTTCTTTAAAACCAAGTCTTAGCAGCAAAATCACAATCCGAGAAGTGTATACGATGTTTGAGGGATGACAAAAGATTTCAGAGTTGGTTGTGGCTCTTTGCAAACATATCTGTTGTTGTCGCTAAGTGGTATGGTGTGTTGCAGTAGTCACGTTGAAGCACTTTGCCCGCACTCCATGGCACTGAGGTATGACCATGTGATGAGATGTTTCCCTTGAAGAGCCCATATACCACGAGCCTTTAACGAGGAGAGGCCATATAGACAGGAAAATGCCAGTGTGCAGATTTCATTATGTGTCATTTAAGTCTGAGTGCTTGGTAGCAGAATGCTCCTCTGAAGGGGTTGTTTGTTTTGTGTTGGAGAAAAGCTCACAGTGGAAAAGAAAAACTGTCCATTTATGTGATCGTCACAAAATTATTGATGCCAATTTACGTATTTATTTTGTGAAATTTGCTTTTTAAAATTTTGTCTCAACTTTAAATCGTTTTGCCTACCAGTAATGGTTTATGTGAAGATGTGTAAGCAAAGTCATGGTTACTGCTTGCTTGCTGCTGCTTTACAGATGCTCTCACAGTGTTAGGAGACTCGTAAGAACACTTTTGTTGAACTACACATTCGACTCATCATGGAGATTGCCTGCCTCGTTTAAAATAACATCCAATAGCCTTTTTAGCAGATCACTCATTCTTTTTTGGCCGTACTTCATTCACTCTCGCCCTCAATTTGTATTTTGGTTGATTCAAATATCAGTGAAAACCTTGACTGGCAAATCACATTTGATTTTTCTCTTTGACTTTACTCTTTAGTTAATTGTGTTTCCTAATTTGATTTGAATTCATTTTTGTTTTGTTTTGGTTTGTCTTCTGGGGTTTTGACATGATTGGGAATGGACTTTGCATCGTGACATCAAATCCATTGAACTACAATGACGCATTGCCCAACCAGAATATACTGTATGTCATTATGAAATAACATTCATGATGGGATGATGACAACACACTGGTGCTTTGTAGTGATTTTATGATTTCAGCCCGTACAAACAAAGGCTTTCTGTTGACCTCTGTTGACCATGCTTTATATATATTCAAAATGACACTTGATATAATATTTAATGTTCCACAGTCTACTGAAACAGAACTGAAAGGATGGATTGAAGTACAAACCGTCAATACACTGACTTTAGTGCTCACAGTATATCACAGTAACATGCTTACATCATTCCCTGCACTGCATTAGCTGGTCCCAGGGCAGCCAAGTGCTCGTGCATTCTCCAGGAAGGCATTCAAGCTGCTCTCATCTACCAGCTATTAGGAGACACACCCTGTAGAAAGTCATACAACAACAAGCTGAAAAAGAGACCATGTGGCTACTGTACAATACCACCAGGCGTCATATAGCCAATGATTTTTTGGATATTTCTGACAACAGTAGCAACTGTTGACAAGTATTCGACTGTTCTTTTGCTTTCAAGCTACAATAATAAGGGTTCTCTAATGTTTATTTGATGATGAGATAATGACAACATGCAGATGGTTTATAAGATTGGTCAAATACTGATTCATGCATGTTCTTCATTTTGGCCATCATACATTTGATTCTAACATGAACTCAATGCATGTCACTGAAGTCCTTCTTACCAGCAGCCTTACACAAGACACACAGCAGACTGTTTCAGTGGCAGTTAAAACATACCTTTTACACGTCTTGTGAAAGTCTCTTGGTAATTTCTGAGTATTTCGTTATAAAAAGATCTTCATTTTGAAGAAATGTTGAGTGCATGAAGTGTGTGGACACACAGGTGTTCAGCATGTCAGCTTCTTACATTTGCTATGGCTCTGTTATATATGTTGACCTACTGCTGGTTTTACTCGGCTTCATCTGCAGGTTATAGATGATGATGGACAGCTCAGCTCCTCCGAGGGCAGCACAGTGGATGGTCTGCCAGGCGGGGAGGGAGGAGAGTCTTTAGACTTTGAACTGGAAGAATCTATGGAACCTGACGCCTGCTTTCCTGATGGTGAGTACCACTACAGCCACTGCCACCACTTCACCTACTACAGCCTTGGTGTGAATCTGACATCACAAGTTACACTAGTAAATCACCAATGCCCCTTTGTCTCTGCTCAGGATGTGTAGAAAAGTTCCCGTGTTGTCAGGTAAATGTGGATGTGGGCTGGTGGAAAATGTGGTGGACGCTAAGAAAGACCTGTTTTCGGATCGTGGAACACAACTGGTTTGAGACCTTCATCATCTTCATGATCCTGCTTAGCAGTGGAGCACTGGTAAGTCTGTGCAAGGAGAAAAATGTGAATTAAGTAATTTTTAAACACCTGATTTTGCTGCTCTGGTAGACCATATCTGCACGGCAACCATTTTCCTCTGTCAGGACACTCAGGTTGGGAAGCTCAAATGTACTTAACAAAAGGATAATCTTATACTGCTGTGGTCCATTTTACAATTTATGTTAATGAACGGAAGCTGACAAATCATTTCACCGTGTACGCATTCATCAGCAAACGAAAAGATAATGGATAGTGAAAATCTAGAGAGACATTGATCTATATTTCAAAGTAAAACATGATATTTGGTGACACATTAGCTCCCGTTATACAACAGCTAACGTTAGCATTCATTCACATCCTAGCTAACATAGGAAAAGCGTGAATTTATTCCAAAATATCAGCACACATTTTGGACACATTTATCTAAGCCTGGCAGTAAAACACACTGGATGTAAGCAATATATTATTAATTTAATAATATATATTGAAATATGGCTTTTCAGTCTTTTCAGTTTCCTTTGCTGATCAGTCGCTCAGCAATGACATGATAACGTTTTGTCAGATTCCCTATGTTTCCATGACTTGCAACCTGGAACACAGTGGTATTCCTTATCCTTCTGAATCCTTCTGAAAACAGCATGAGCTTCCCACCCTGAGTATGACATCAGAGGAAAATGGCTGCCATTTGAATATGGTCTGTGTATTTACTCAGTGTGTCTGGCACCTCTTGTCAAGCAGTAGATTGTCAGTAGCAAAGTAATATTTGGAATAAAATTTACATGTTTTATTCATGTATTTATATTTACAATTAATTACTCACTGTCATTTTCTTCACATTTAGGCATTTGAAGACGTCTACATTGAGAAGAGGAAGACCATTAAAACAATGTTGGAGTTTGCAGACAAAATCTTCACCTACATCTTCATCCTGGAGATGTTACTGAAGTGGGTGGCATATGGATTTGCTAAGTATTTCACAAATGCCTGGTGCTGGCTGGACTTCCTCATTGTTGATGTAGGTTGAAACACCTCTGCTTACACAGAAACACACATACTTTTTTAGACAATTCTTAGGTTGTTTTTTGTTTTTTGTGAGAGGCATTTGGTTGTATCTGACAATGCTTCCTGAAAACTGGGAGTAACGTGTCTCCTCCGCTTATGACATCATATCTGTGTGTGCATGTGTTGCAGGTGTCAGTGGTCAGTATGGTAGCCAATGCCATGGGATATTCTGATCTCGGTGCCATCAAGTCTCTGAGAACCCTGCGAGCTCTGAGGCCCCTAAGGGCCCTGTCGCGATTTGAAGGCATGAGGGTAAGAGTCACTGGATTTCCCCTCCCACTCAGAGTCACGATGCACTGTCTACCACCAGCTCACTGAACTGGTACAGAGCACAGGCAGTCTGGCGAAGAGCAGCATAAAACTCTATGACTTTGCAAGAACAAATACCCCAAAGACGTGATGCATGTAAATGAAGCATTCCTGTTCTTCCCTAATCCTCTTTTTCCAGCTGTCACCTGTCCTCAGGGTTGATTCTTTACATTACCATCCAATTATACACCAGTGATGCAGAATTTAGATTAAAGGAATAGTTTGACGGGAGTGTGCTTCCTTACCTTCTTACTGAGAGTTACATGAGACTATTGATGTTGCTCTCATATGTGTTAAATAAGTAAGACTAGAGCCAGTAGATGGTAGCTAAGTTTAGCAATCCAGCTTCATGGCAAATGAAATGGCTAATTCCCAACAAAGGAAAAGGTAACAGCTGCCAGCTCGTTTATGTTCATACCATTAGCGACCAGGTTAGGGTAACTTGCCATTGTCAGCATAGATCATGATTAGATTGCTAGCTCAGAGGTTGTTGGTACAGTCTACATCCAGTGAGTCTGACTGCAAACAGTTATTTTTTGTTTTTTTTTTTCTCTCGTACTCTCAGACAAATAAGGTGTTTCCCAGAATGTCAGACTATTAAGTGGCACTGTGTCTATTGTGACAAAACTTAAATAATCTTTTTGTTTTAAGTATTGTTTCTCCGACCATTACAATATTTTGCTGTGCAGTGCAACCATGGTCTAAACAGGGTTTGCTAACTTGTGTAACTGAAGGGGGAGAGTTTGTCGGCTGCTGAAATCAATATAGCATGTATTGATTAGTTGCTTTCATATTGTGGTGGTCCAGATTTACAGCACTGTTAAGATGATGGTCTTCTCCTCACGTGGTAGCCAGTGAATTCCTTCATTTGCAAGAACAGCATTTCATGTGCATCAGTAGGGCTACATTAGTTTCCATTATAATTTCACTGCTTTGAATATTGTTTGCTGGGTTCTTTAACATGGTTTCTTCATGCATTATTTATGTTTCTGTTTACAGTAAGCAAATTTTGTGGCATCGCCCTGCCTCTACAAGGTGTTCTGTTTCAATGTTTCTTTAAAATTTAGTTGTAACCCACTAAAACCACTTTTAGATACATAGCATCGATTTCCAGTATCCTCTCCTAATTCTTTTCCCACCTTTACCGTGCAGTTATCAATGCATTTCGGCTTTGGTGTTAGTCGTGTATTTGCTGTGGTGAGTTCATGCTGATGTGTAAGTTGGCTTTGAGACATTCACTCGTGTTTTGTCCTATTCTTACCATTGCCATTAGTATACAGTGTTGTACATCTATTCTACATGATTTGATCTCTACCTACTGCACAGATGGGTTATATTTGTGTGTTGCTGTACAGGTGGTTGTAAATGCCTTGCTTGGAGCCATTCCTTCCATCTTCAATGTGCTGCTGGTCTGCCTCATTTTCTGGCTCATCTTTAGCATCATGGGAGTCAATTTATTCGCAGGGAAGTTCCACGTTTGTCTCAACAGAACCACGGATAAGCCTTTCCTTCCGTCAGAGGTGAAAAACGGTTCTGAATGTAAGAATTTAGGCGAAGATGTTGCTCGCTGGAAAAACCTCAAAATCAACTTTGACAATGTTGGCTTGGGTTACCTTGCACTGCTACAAGTGGTAAGTAACTGAATCATTTGTAAGTGTTAGATAATTGCACAAGGTGTGCCATGTTAAGCTTGTATGTTATTTGCTGTATTGGTTTGGCTACTACAATATTTTGTGTGGATATTGTTCACTTCTATACAGGCTACATTTAAGGGCTGGATGGACATCATGTATGCTGCTGTGGACTCTCAAAGCAAGGTAATCAAATATTCATGCTTTTTAAATTTTATAATCTTTTCATGCATGTTTTTGATACTGCTTATGGTTGTCATTTTTTCAGCAATAGTTGCGTAACCATCCAGGACTGAAATCTTAAGATTTGTAATTTTAACGTACTAATGTCTTCGTTGTCTGCCACTGTTATAGCCAGAAGAACAACCAGAGTATGAGATCAACCTGAGGATGTACCTCTATTTTGTTGTTTTCATCATATTTGGAGCCTTCTTCACTCTCAACCTCTTTATTGGTGTCATAATAGACAATTTCAATCAGCAAAAGAAAAAGATAAGTATAAAATCTGCTTCTTAAACATAATTGGATATTTTTACTTGATATTCTAACAGAAGTATTTATTTATATTTAGAATAATTACCCTCTCTTGTCTTCAGTATCTCCTCATCATCTTCGTTGTGATTTAACATGCCTCACATCCCCTCTTTACCTAGGAGGTCAAGACATCTTCATGACTGAAGAACAGAAAAAGTACTACAATGCCATGAAAAAACTGGGGTCGAAGAAACCACAAAAACCTATTCCTAGACCATCAGTACGCAACTTTAATGATGACAACATCTAACCTACATTACAAATCTTGTCTTTGTTTCATACTAACGAAAATTTATTTTTGTTTCCCTACCTTGTGTCTTTTTCAGAACAAAATTCAAGGATACATCTTTGACTTCACAACAAAGCAAGCATTCGACATTGTAATAATGGTTTTAATAACACTTAATATGGTAGCCATGATGGTGGAAACTGCTGACCAGTCAGAGGAAAAGAACAGTATTCTCTACTATGTCAATGTGGTATTCATTGTTATCTTCAGTGGAGAGTGTTTGTTGAAGATGATCTCGCTTCGCCAATACTTTTTCACAAATGGCTGGAATGTATTTGATTTCATCGTAGTCATCCTGTCAATCATTGGTATGACTAGCCTCTGTTCACTGTGGTGCTCAAACAAATTAAAATCATCAATTTCATCTGTATACATGTATTGTTCACAGTTTGTTAAATATGTTTTGCTTTCTTTCCTCAGGTGTGTTCCTCGCAAAACTTATAGAGCAGTATTTTGTTTCACCAACCTTGTTCAGAGTCATCCGTTTGGCTCGGATTGGCCGTATCCTCCGCCTTATTAAAAGTGCGAAAGGAATCCGCACACTCTTGTTTGCCTTGATGATGTCACTTCCTGCCTTGTTCAACATTGGTCTCTTGCTGTTCTTGGTGATGTTTATATATGCCATCTTTGGCATGTCAAACTTTGCTTACGTCAAGAGGGAATCAGGCATTGATGACCTTTTCAATTTTGAGACATTTGGCAACAGCATGATCTGCTTGTTCCAGATCACCACCTCAGCAGGGTGGGATGGCCTTCTAGCTCCCATTCTCAACAGACATGAAGATGATTGCAGCTCTACCATGGAGAATCCTGGCAGTTCTGTTAAAGGCAACTGTGGAAACCCTCCTGTAGGAATTGCCTTCTTTGTCAGCTACATCATCGTATGTTTCCTGATTGTGGTGAATATGTACATTGCAGTCATCCTGGAAAACTTCAGTGTGGCCACTGAGGAGAGCACGGACCCACTAAGTGAGGATGATTTCGAAATGTTTTATGAGGTCTGGGAAAAATTTGATCCTCATGCATCGCAGTTTATGGAGTACAATAAGCTGTCAGAATTTGCAGATGCTCTGGACCCACCATTGCGCATAGCCAAGCCTAACAAGATCGAACTCATCTCTATGGATCTACCTATGGTGAGTGGTGAACGCATTCACTGCCTGGACATCCTGTTTGCATTCACAAAACGTGTTCTGGGTGAGGGTGGGGAGATGGACATCCTAAGGGGGCAGATGGAGGAGCGCTTCATGGCCTCCAATCCCTCTAAAGTGTCCTACGAGCCCATCACTACCACCCTCCGCCGCAAACAGGAGGACACATCAGCACTTGTCATCCAGAGAGCATACAGACAGTATGCAAGGAAACATCCTGCCACGAAGCCCTCTGTTACATCCAGCGATAACATTCAAAAGGATGAAACACTCATTGATAAAGAGGATCCAGTCACAGACAAAGAAATTTCTAGTGAACTGACACCTTCAACGGCCCCTCAACCTTCATCTGACAGTGTAACAACAAATGGAAGAAACAAATATGAAAAGGACAAAAATGAAAGGGAGGTTGTGGGCAAAGATGTTGGAGAGCAAGACAAATAAAAGAATGCTGGAGATGCAACAAAGACATTTTAATTAATGCCAAAATGTTTACAATCTTTGAAAGTGACTAAGACATCCATTGGACTCCCTTCTTTAGTATGAATATCTATGCCAAACCGATCATGCTTACTTGAGTCTAAAGTGGGTGCCTATAATGGAAAAGTAGCTTCTTCAGGCTGTAGTTGGACCACTTTGGCTGTGTTCAGGAGCAAAGATGCCTTTTGGCTGTTTGTGTGGATGGGCATGATTTCTGAAAGACACAGTAGTTGATGCTTTAACTTCTATTGCAGCTAGTTCTGCTATCCAGTGTCTTGAATTATTGTTATATCACTGACCGTTGTATTATTTTACTGACTTGTTTTTCAAGCAGACAAAACAGTTCTGATGTTGTTATTTTAAGAATTCATAGCTTGGTTGAGTGACTTTTTATACACTTTTTTTACTCTTCAAAAGGGTTGTTCCTTCAGGGGTACTCTTTACAACAAGCAGCATTGTTTTAAGGCTAACTTGCTAACTGATAGCACTTAGAATACTTGACAAATCCAAGAGGCCGTGTTGGAGTTGCTGCAGTTAACTGGAAACGTAGACCTGCATGAATGTTTCTCCATGATTATGCATGTTAGAGTGTAGCTCTCTCCCTGTCCATCACGCTTCATGATGCAAAGCATACAGTCAGGACATGGCTGTTTTGTACATTACACAAATACAACCTTAGCCTACAGTCCAAACAAATCCAGCCAAGTGCATCGATTATGTTTGATTATCACTGTCAGAGCAGCAGCACTTGGCAGAAATACTTTGCACATTATTCAGTTTTATTCAATCATTAAAATCATTCACATACTTCATCTCAGCCTGCTGTGGGCTACCTATGTACCATTTACAATGTTGCTACTTATGTACAAATTTTATCATGAAAAAAAAAACAGAGTCTCCATCTGAAGGTTTGTCTTTCAAGGCTGGAAATCCAAAAGCTGACGTTTGCACATTGTCACTGACCGTGCTATAAGTTACCTCTCTTAGCCACAGATCTCTGACAGTTTGCTCTAGCAGCAGATTATCTATAATATTGTGTATTTGTAGGACAGCAGTGCGACTTCAAAAGTACAGGTCTCCTCCCTTTGTCCACCTTTTCCTCATTTTGTCTGTTTTTATGTGTGTTTGATGATGGACCTCAATGTGTATGATTAATGACAGAGTTTATGGAACAGTTACTATTTAATACCTGTGATATGAAAGCAGATATATTCTCCATGTTCTGCTGTATTCAGACAGACAGGGATATTATACATTGAGCAGTAGTGAAAAATGTAAATGCCCATGACAACAGTTATATGGACGGTAATTTTTCTCCATAAGACAAAGCCCTGTGTTTGATTACTGGTGATAATATGACTTTGCTGACTTTTTTCAACCTTAACTGCATATTTTTATTTGGAAATGGTGATTGGAAAAAAGGGTGTTTTATTATTTTGTGTGCTGTGTTTTTTTTACAGTTTACCTCTCAATCTTTATCATGATAAATATCTAAGTTGGATGAAAGATGACTCAGAATCTTCTAAATGATTGTCTCAAGGAAATGACATCACACATCTCATGTGCCCTTGGCTGTTTCCTACTTCTGTTTACATTTTATAGTGGCAGTTATCCTACTTGTCAGTTCTTCCCATAGCTTTGACATCCACCCTAAACCATGCCACAACTACATCCATGTTCCATGTTCTAAAAGCATTATTCTATTCATCCAAGTATATTTTGCATGTAATTAAAACGTTCAATAGTTACACTATACTTTATGCATAATGAAAGAATGTTTTGAATACACAGAATTTCACATCTCCCATCATTCATATGCATAATGCTTGTAGTGTATAAATAAACTGCATGCAAGACACTCTTATACCCATTTCACTGAAACGCCAAAAGAATAAAGATTACATGTACCTCAAGTATGCGTAACACATTTGTTTATTTTATCATGCTGTAAAAGATGTTCATATATTGTTTTATGTGCGTAAGGTCCAGTTTGGCTTAATTTCTTTCTATTTGAGTTAACTGCAACCAGGGATAGAGGTGGATTATGGGAAAAATGTTCTCTCAGAGTGAGACTAACTGCACAGTGATTGGCTCATTATGCTTTGTTTACTTTGATTACTTTTTTCTGTCATTAGTTTTTCCAGTATCACCCTGTTATCATCTATGTTCTGGTAATACTGTACAGTACTTGTGTGTGTCTCTCTGTCTCTTCAAATCTTCTGTTAAAGTGTTAACTGTTGTGTTTTATCTTGCAACATTCAGCAGAAGCTTTTATCTTTTACTTTAATTTGCAGTAGATGTGTGATCGGAGCAATTCCTCTCAGTTTAAGATCCATATCGTTCGTCCTACAGTCCAATCAGGAAGTGAATATTCAGTCAAGATGAAAACAAAAATGTTAGTCGCTTTGTCAGAGCTGCTAGTCCTAATATACTGTGATGTACACAGCTTCTTTCACACAAGACCAATGCAGAGATCTTAGAATTAATATTAATCTTATCTTCATATCTTCATTATTTCAAAGAAGTTGTAGTAAATCCACAGCAGTTCAATAATAACTACTGAGAGGGGCAATGGACACAGCTGGGTCAGAGGGCCAGTCTCATACGTCTGCAGTTCAGTGGGCACCACAAGGAACGGAGAGGCTGATGCTTATAGTTTGAGGGCACAAATTGAAAAGAACACTTACGCATCCAAGACAAAATGTCGTTAATACCATGATGATTGACAGTCTTTTCCACATACTTCCTATTTTAAGCCTGTCTACCTTTGCTGAGCTTAGTCTGACAGTTTTGAATGTGCAGTGATTAACATGTTTTAGTGAACAGCTGAAGCACATTAATCTACACTCATTAAAAAGTAGCAGTCAAAAATGGCCTATCCTTGTGTGCTTGTATCCTCCATCATATGCATAAATGAAAATGTGTTAAAAGTGACGCTGTGTCCTAAAGTCAGATTAATTAATGTTTCTCTCACTAAGAGTCTTTAAGTCTTTTTTTCGTTACAGCAGAATTAACACACACTTTTTTCTCATTGTGATTATTTGTCAGACGTTTTTTCAGAGCCAGTGCCCTGCTTCAACTGTACTTCTGCTACTTTTGTTTGGTAAACTAAGATCACAGATATCATGCAGGCAAGGACTCACGACCATAGTTGAATGAAAGTGCTGACTAATCATTAGACTGTCGTGATAGCTTTCAGTTGAGTGAGAGGATTTAATTTTGAAAAATGGGCTTAAAGTGCTAACCGCATTTAGAGGCATTAAGCATCAACTTTTACAATTAGAAGCTTTATGACTGTTACAATGCTGATAGCTACCAAACCGCAATCAGCATTAGTGTCATTTCAGAACCTATAAAATGTCGAAGTTATCAGTGTCCATTTCGCGTGCAAAATGTAATGAGCACTCAAACAGTAAATGGTTCAACTTATATTGATCTCTTGAATCTCTCGATGTGTTGAAAGCACTTATGAATGTATGGCTTCAAATTATCTTGAGTGACATGACAATACTCTGTGTAACATTTCTTCAAATTACAGTAGTCCCTCCTGGCCAAGAATGGAGCTTCAGTACTGATAATGTGTCCAGATTTAAGATATTTTCGTATCAGCGTGCACTATGTTTTAGCAACCATCTGAACAAGAAGCTGGAATCTGGTTTTCTGAGTGTGTTTTGTGGCTCCTGCCGGAAACTATTAGCATCTTAAGTGGGTGGAACATTATATTAATTATTAATAACAGTCCAAATATTCATTACAGTTCAACATCTCTTTTACCTACTGTGGCATGCTGAAGCCTTGAGGGCAGTAAACAAGAGGCTGATGGCAAAGTGCTGATTATTGCTGCCATTCTGTCTCACAAGGCAGATGTGATAATCAGTTTTGCACCACACCCACTCACAGTACTTTACAGCTCACATCTTGTTTTCCTGACAGGCCAGTCAGCAGAACAATTGAGTAGTCTCTGATCAAATGTTAGCCAGCGTGCTCTCCGAACTCAGCATTATAACAGAAACAAGCAGGCCAAATGTTGAGACGGTGAACAAAAGATTCTTATTCTGTCAAATACGTTTGCCTATAATGTCATCCAGTACATGATGGAAGAGAGCTGATATACTCTGAGTGTAGCTCATGACTGAAACCAGCACACAGCACCACCGATGGCAACAGGTGGGGTTACAGATCGCCTTTTTTAATGACCAGTAATTCAAGAGTGATTCTGCAGATTCTCCTTGCCGGTTGCCCAGCAACATGACATCTAGCTCCTTTGTCAGACTGCATTAGGGGGGGAGGTCGGAAGTTGGTCTCCCTTCCCCACCCCGGGAGTCTCGCAAGCTGGGCAATAATATGTGGATATGTTATATGTGAAAGGATGTCAATTTGGCTTGGGATCTCGCCACTGGCATGCATAGTGGGGCAGGGTGGAAAACAATTCAGAGAGAAATCTGAGAATGCGACCCATAACAGCTCTGTAATTTTATTTGCTGTAGATAGATGGGAAGAAAATCCCATTAGATTAGGTAGCGGTGAGTACCCGCCTACCTTGCCAGTGTGCTAATAGACAGACAGACAGACACACACATGCACACACACACTCACTTTTTATCTCAACCACTAAATCGCACACACTCACTCACACACACACACTCTCTTGTTCAAGTGAACCACTCCCTCAGTAAGTCACAACAGCACACACGAACGCTGCAGTTTACAGACCAGTCAGAATACAGCAGATGATTGTCCAAGTTCTTCTTTGTGTTCATCATATTACAAGAATATTGTTCCTGCAAACATGTAAGAAAACAGAACGCCCTGGCCATCAATCTGCTGTATGTTTACGAGGGTAAATTAGCATGTGAGCTATCAAATTTATAGCATTTTTTTTTATTGCAATACATATGGAAAAAGAAATAAAAGAGTTCATTAGCAAGTGAGCTGATTGTATCATTGGACATGGCTCTTTGATCAATAATGGTCTGTACAAACCACAATGGATATAGCCATTATAATGCTACAGCAGCATATCCCAGGGGGTACATATTCCACAGTCTCTCCTCTAATAGGTTTTCAAATGCATTCTTTGTAAGTGCAACAACACATGCAGTATTTATTGCTCTTTGCTAAGTACAACACCTTCATTATCTACCATGTAACTACTCTGTACAACATTATTGAAAATATCATTTATTTTGTTTGGATGAATGAATTGATAGATACAAACTAGTTCGTATTAAATAGATAATACTATTTATCATGTGTATTTCTGGTCAAATCATTTCTTGGGTTCAAAGCTGTGAGCTCAGTTGTGTGATACAGCACACAGGCGTTTACCATTGCTGCACATGCTCAGAGCTCGATACCAACCTGATTTACTCTTCCATTGATGTGTGCTACAGAGAGTAATGATTATGTGCCAGAGTTAGCGCTAAATAGTATCTGACAAGGCATGGAAAGGTCTCTCGGAACAGTTGCACCCTATGCTGCACACTGGCTGCTCCTGCTACGGACTCAACACTGCAGACATCAGGAGTTCATGCTAATCAGTCAATGCCTGGTGTTGCGTAACACTGGGCCGCCAATTCACTGGCTGCATGGAAACATGTTTCCACTGCGCATGTAGAGATGTGTTAATAGGTGCAAATTTGCGCAAACTGTCTTGTGTCATTGTTTGGATGAGCAGATAACAAAAATGAGATGTCACCTAATACTGAAGTGTCTTTCCTAAACTGAGGACAGTAAATTGTGTAGGTCTGGCAAACAGAATGCCAGCCCAGCAACAAGCCTACTGACCACATTAATCCAACCACTGCGAGTGGAATCCTCAGATCATTTCCATAAAATCAAAGTAGATTTACCTTTGACATGCAATATGTGCTAGAACTCAACACATGACATAAAGTAATACTGTGTAAAACACATGCGCACATTCTTCCCCTACACCCTGTTAACCTGAAGAATACGTTTTTATTATTGAACTAGCAATATTATTTGTAGTAATAGTAGTTATTGTAGCAGCGCTGGTAGTTGCAGCAGTAAGCTATAACGTTTCATAAAAGTATGACAGCGCCACCTGGGGATATAAAGGCGAAACTCGCTCGACTCACGTAAAGATGGCGTGCTTAGTGTGTAATAGCAGTCCTCAATTTGGACTGTCAGGCAAGCCTTGGCTGAGAAGCTCAACGCTGCTTAACAATCATCGCCCAACAAAATTTTCCAATGAAATGTTTGATACAGGAAGCAGAGATCGTTTACACTTGGTTGGGATTTTGATCTGTTAATCTCACCAAAGGAGATGGACCGTGCGCCAGGCGTAGTGGAAGAGGTGCCTGAAAGAAAAAGGAAAGGGCAAAACTTATAAATGCAGACGTTACTTAGTTACCGAGCAACGCTACAGGAGTTGGTGCAAGATGGCGAAAACACAACGGAAACTACAATAAAATCGTTCTTATGCTATTGTAGAATGAAAACAGGGTAAACTGCCTGTTATATTCACATCTCTTGTTGTTTAAGCACAAAGCGTCCGAGCCAAGATGGAGGATGAAGAGACAGCGTTGGTAAGTGAGCATGTTTTAATGATACAGCACCAAAGGCTCCAGGTTAAAGCGACGTGGAGACTTATCCAGTCTAAATTAGTTCACGTTACTGTAATTTAGCCTGTCGGGATTGTGGTAGAACGATGCAGAGAACCAGCTAAAGAGAGCACCTTTCGTCAGCCCTTTCAAAACATTTCGTATTAGCTCTTGCGAAAAATGACGTCGGCTAACGTCAGTGACGTCGTTTAATGTTAACAAAGTTAGCTAACATATCGTTAATGAAGCCAAACACTGACTCTCTCATTTAACATTGGTTTGCATGTTGCTTTGTTCTGTTATGAAAAGAACTTTGCCTACAGCTTGCGTATTTCACAACCTGTTATTTGCTCACGTTACTAGCTAACACCTCTGCCTTTAATCTCGTACAAACGCAGTGCTCCTGTCTGTTTCTCCACAGGCGTTGATCAGGTGCTACTGCTATGAAAAGTATTTCAATCACGCTGTAAATGCAGCCGAAGCTGCTCAGAGGAAATTCAGTAATGTTCCTATCTACAGTTTTTTCCATGCATATGGTACCCTTATGCAAGGTAAGCTTGAAAGAACCAAATAAAATGCTAGCATGGGCACTTTCTAGTTAGACCAGTGTGTCTTTGCCACCTGTCACACGTGCATTTATGTCATTATTTTACTACAGGACAAATTCAGGAAGCTTCAGTAGAGTTTGACACGATAAGAGATAGTCCAGATGTGGCTCTGTGCACATTAATGGCCCTTGTCTATGCTGAGAAAAAAAAGACAAACCCAGGTAAGCCACCAAAGTCCTTTTATTGTAGTCACAGATGCTTTTAAAGGATCAGACACACTTGCTGGTAATGTTCTGTGTCTTTGTATTCACAGATAGAGAAGTCATCCAAGAGCTTGATGCTAAGGTCAAAGAGGATCGTAAAAGTGCGTCTCCAAAGAGTCTGTACTATGCTGGGATGTTTCTCTGGTTATTAGGACGAAATGATAAGGCAAGGGAGTACACAGAGAGAATGATCAAACTCTCCAATGGCTCTAGAGAGGTGAGATTTGTATTTTTGTCAGGTGTTTGAGAAATGTGTCAGTACTGCTTTTAGCCATTTTCATGCAAAGTCTTGAAGTGCGTGTAACGATAAGCAGGGCACTCTGGCTTCTCATGTATTTGCACTTTTGTAAAATGTGGACTGATATTTGTTGCTCAGGGGAAAATCCTCAAAGCGTGGATAGATGTGACATCTGGTAAAGACGCCTATGCCAGAAAGGCTGGAAAATACTTTGATGAGGGACTGAAAGAAAATGCAGATGTTTTTGCCCTGATGGGAAAGGTGAGATGGGAATTGCAAATGCTGTCATTTCTCATACTTCCTATGCTTTGACAGTACTTATTGTGTTTGAAATTGACTCAGTGTTGTATTTATTGTTTGTGTTGCTGTCACTGTGTTCAGTATATTTTAGTGTTTAGATCAGCTTTTCCATGTACCATATGATACACTGTATGTTGGAGTTCCTTGGGACAGTGCATGATTTGAATTATTCCTTTGTAACTTGAAAACATTGCTTCCATTGTTGTTCCTGATAGGTTGATTGCCTTTAAATGTTTCGGTCATATTAAAAAGTAAAGCAGTAGTCATGTGTTATACCACTTGTGTTGATATTGACTGACGTTTGGCCTGTCCTAGGCACAATACTACGAATATCGTCAGAACTACTCTGGAGCATTGGAGATGGTTAACCAGGTCATTGTTACCTTCCCTGGGTTTTTGCCTGCCCTCGTCAAAAAGATGAAACTGTTGCTCAGCCTTCAAGACTGGGAGCAAACCATAGATGCGGCACACAGGTAACTGATGAGGCGGTTATGAAGTCTCTCCCAAATCATGCACAGGTCACAGCTCTCTTAGTGCAGCTCATCTGAGCTCTCTTCCCCAGACTCTATAAAGAATCTTAAGGAAGGGTACCGTGTCTCTGGTGAGTTCATGAAGTGCATAAAACATTTGTAATCACCACCAGGGATGGCAGAATAAATGCAGTCTGCCTTTACTTATAACTCAGCATTCAAGTGCAAATGAAACACAAGCGTGATGCCTCGGACCAGTGCATACTGATTAAGCCATTGTTTGTGCTCTCCCCACTGGACTGTGGCCAGTGTCAGACAGCATAAAAAGGCCTTTGAGCCAAAGAGCAGAAGTCTAACACAATTCCAAGGATTTGCTGCCTCAGCTTTTCTGAGCAGGAGGAAGAGTGATTGCTCAAGTTGCATCAAGTTCAAAGCCGCTGTGATGCCCTCACTGTGATGCTATGCACTAGGAGGGGTGCAAGCAGCATACAGTATACCTTACATCCTTTGGCAGCCCTCACAATCTTAGCTTTAACCCTTTTATGGCAATATTGGAATTTTATCATTCTGGATTTTTTGTTTTTTTGCATTTTTAATAGAAAATCAACTTTGTCTACCAATTAAGGCATGATACATATGTGAAATCAAATATTTAGATTTTGCTATGTGTACCCACATGTCTATAGTTTCCACAGCAACTTTTTGTGTTTAAACTTCCAACAGAAAAGAATCTGTGGGGCTTTTCCTTAACATACTGAATATAGTCATTAGTCATAAGGGGTGTTATCTGTCTGGGAGCTCAATGCAGTACCACCAGTATCAGATAGTCCATTCCTATTCAATCAAAGAAATCTAAGCTTATTAAGTGTAGTAGATGGACTTCACTCACAGCACCTTGTGTCATATTTCAGGCTTTTACAGAAGGATAAAAATAATCTGGAGGCACTACGGATGCTAGCTCTACATTCTTTATGTAGAGAAGGAGATATTACTGAGGTAAAGTTCACATTTTCGCATGTTCATGCTTTGAACTCCTAGGCATGCAAATCAGCAGGAATCCAAATGAAATTATAAGTACTGGCATTTATGATGGAGCTGTGGCAAAGTGCTGATCAGTTTACAGAAACTCTTTATATCTCCCTTGGCAGTCAGTAAAGCAGCTCTCAAACCTCATCAGCAGCCTGGAGGTCCTGGAACCACACAACCCAGAGCTTTTCTACAGGATGTCTCTAGCCTTCACCCGTGTTGTAAGACAATTTCAGTATTCTTCTACACTTTTTGGTCCTCTTAAGTTCAGAACAGTTGTTCGGCTTGCATTGAATGTCAGCATGCACAGTGTTCCCTGTTTGTGTTTTGTTACAGTGTGGACGAAATGAGAAATTAATTGAGCAGACATTTAGAATGGTGGAAAGAGCCTTCTCTGTGGCATCGGGGGACTCAGATTTAGCCACAGAGTTGGGCTACCAGATGGTTCTTCAGGGCAGAATCAAGGAGGCTATGAAGTGGTACAAGACCGCCATGACTTTGGATGAGACAAGTGTTTCTGCTCTGACTGGTATCGTGTTACAATTCTTAAACTGTTGTCTACAAGACATACAGGGTCAACACATTTTTTTTTTTTTTTTACATTTCTGAAGATCTAACATTTTTCCAAATTTTTGTTTTGCAGGTATAATTCGCTGCCAGCTGATAGAGGGCCATCTCGAAGATGCCGAACAACAGTTGGAATTTCTCACAGAGATTCAACAGTCTATTGGAAAATCAGGGGTATTGTCTCTTCATAAATGCCAACAGATGGCAAAGTGAATTGTCTTAATTAAGAGTATCCTTGATGAAGAGGCTTATTGCAGTTTTGAATCTTCAATCGTTATTCTTCCTGGCAGTCTTATTTTTTCAGCGGCGGTCCATCTGGTACAGAATGCTCTTGTTTTTCCCCTTGCTTCCTTTCCTCTTGTACTTCTGTTATTTTTGCTTTTCTGCTATTATTGATTCATTTCTTTTTTTTTTCCCCTCCACCCAATTAGGAGCTGCTGTACCTACGTGCCATTCTGGCAGTGAAAAAGCGCAGGTCCCAGGAAGAGGTGACCAATCTGTTGAATGATGCAGTGGACACACACTTCTCCAACCTGCAGGGTCTGCCTCTGGGAGTAGAGTACTTTGAGAAGCTGAACCCTAACTTCCTGCTGGAGATTGTGAAAGCGTATCTTGCACTGTGCCCCACTAAGGTGAGACTGGGAGGCTCGTCAAGAACAGTGTGTCCAATGGTCCTTAAAATCTTAATTCAGTTGTCAGTTGTGTCTTTATCTTGCTAATAATAAATATTTTTTATTTCACACATTTTGGAACAGTATGATAGGGATATGCACACTTAATCATCTTCTATGACACTCATCATTAAACATTTTGTGGTAAATAAAACTTACCATGCATGTTTTAGCCTCCAGCCCTGGGCCAGCCTCCTGCTCCTCAGCTCCAGCACTGTGCCACGTTATTGGATACTGTGGTCAAGATTGTGCCAGGTCTCCCTCAAGGGGTCTTCCTACTCGCCAAAGTCAGATATCAGTCTGGTGAGCGCTACATTTGAAATGTTTTTCTTCCTTTTCTGCAAATGCTACTTTAAACTGCATTGCCGCTGTGTTCATTCAGGTGACATTGACGCTGCTCAGAGCAGTCTACAACATTGTCTGGACCAGTGTCCTTCTCATCCAGATGCTCATCTACTAATGGCGCAGATCCATCTGCTGCAGGGTAACTTCACGTTGTGTTCCCAGTCTCTTGAACTCTGTCTCAGCCATAACTTTGAGGTAAGATCACCATCAACATGGACAGTATTATTGGCTGCAAAAAGTTCAGGAGATCGTGTGTGTACTGGTTCTTATTTGACTCATAGCAAATGTGCAAACAAGTAAATATATGTTAAATATATTATCAGCACTGACAGGATGTCAGTGTGTATTGTATTGTGAAATGCCCACAACTGACAAATGTTTTGGAGTGAGGTTTTGTCTTATGCACTGGACGTCTTGTCCATTCCAGATCCAAGAACATCCACTGTACCACCTGATCAAGGCTCAGGCTAAGAAGAAAATGGGTGAGCTGACGGAGGCCATTCAGACCCTGCAGATGGCCATGAGTCTTCCAGGTGTCCGCAGAGCTGGATCCTCATCCAAATCAAAGAACAAGAAGATTGAGTTGAGTCCGGCTGACTGTGTCTCTGTCTTCTTGGAGTTAGCTGAGGCCCTGTGGCTCAACGGAGAACAGGTAAGATACTGACTGTTGGTGTAATAGTATATGGTACTATCCTGTTTAATTTAAAGGTCCAGTGTGTAGATTTGGGGTGATCCATTGGCAGAAATGGAGTACAATATTTGTTATTTTGTTTTAATTAGTTTATAATCGTTGTGTTGTCGTTACCTCAGAGCTCTTTATATTTACAGCGGGAGCAGGTCTTCTTTCATGGAGTCCAAACACTGGCTCTAGAGAAGGCTTTTCCCTTTTTTTGCAGCCATCATAGGAGAGGGTTAGGTGAGAGGTATTCAGTTGGTTGCAATCTGCAACCTCACCACTAGATGCTGGCACACTAAATCCTACACAAGGGACCTTTATAATTCTAGAATTGTTCTTCATGTTTTCTTATGTGAAGTAGTGCGGTATGGTACGCTGCTCTAAGGTTACCACAAGGCCTGGCCTTGAGGGAAAAAATACAATATGCACTTATTAATGGTTTTAATATCGCAGCACGAAGCAGCAAAGGTGATGCAGGACGCCATCAATGAGTTCTCGGGAAGCCCAGAGGAGCTCCGTGTCACCATTGCCAATGCGGACCTGGCCCTGCTGCGAGGTGACACCGAGCTGGCACTGAGTATGCTCAGGAACATTACCCCTGAGCAGCCGTATTACATCCAAGCCAAGGAGAAAATGGGAGACATATATCTGAACCACAGAAAAGAGAAACGTCTGTATGCAAGCTGTTACAGGTGAGCAGTAAATCTGGATGCGAACGAACAAAAAAAGGACGCTGAAATCTTAAAGTCAACTTGGCGTAACATCATAGCTGAACGTATGAGCAACTCCATCTAAAGCCTAATGCATTGTAAATGTTTGTCTGAACAGTAATGGCTGAAACTTAATTAAATACATGACTGTGGGATATTCAGCCGTAATGCACCTTTCATCCATAATAACATTTCACCCAGCCAAGGCCATACTAGATTTAGAAGACCACAAAACATAACCTAAATCAAATAAAGTTTTTACCAAAGCCATTCATGCAGTAAAGAAGACATGTGCACAGATGTATTCCAGTCCTGTGCCGCTCTCTGATGCTACTTGTATCAACAGCTGAGACGTAGTAAAGCATGACTGAACCTCAGACCAGCAAAGACATACTATATGTCTACATAATGAAGTACACCGTATGTGATTCGATATCTCTGTCTTTTCTCCAGAGAGATGGTGGAGAAGCTGCCCAGCCCTCACACATACCTCTTGCTGGGTGATGCCTACATTAACATTCAAGAAGTAAGTAGGAGATGTGATTCATCTGCGTCTAACAAGATACTTTTTTATCCCATAGCCACTGATTTGTGTTGACATTGACTAATGCAAAGGTGAAACAAAAAGCTGTCCTTGATGGAACAATTATAAATAGATGAGTAAATAATAAATAAATAGATTACAAGCCTCCTTGTAATGTAAGTGCTGTTCTCAGTTTCATTATACATTCCTGTTCTTACCATTCATAAGAGGGAATGGTAAGAAGATATTTTCTCTTCCACTGTGCTGTGTTGGATCTGTAATGAAGGTTTTACCTTGAAGGATTAGTGTCTAAAAGGAACACGTGGTCTCCTTATGCATTTGAGAGCAGTATGGAGAAACAGTTTAGGGAAGGCTTTTCTGTAAGACACAAAAAACGTACAAGGAATGCTTCATGATGCTACTGCGCATCTTTCTGAATGAGGAGGCCATTTATGATGGGCCAGGAAAACACTGCAGAGTGAGCTATCAGACTGAGATGTTAAGTCATTGTAGAAAACATTGTTTAGACACACTGTGTCCCCGTCATCAGCACCCTCACTTGACATTAAGTAAGCAAATCCACCTCAGTATATACTGTCACTCATCCATATATCCTGTAAAAACCTGGAAAATTGTAGACTAGCAATTGTAACAAACTGTTAAAACTTGCAACAGCTTAAACAGCTGTGTTTGTGTATGGTTTTAAAATCACCCGCTGCATGTCAGTTCACAGGGAATCATTAACAGCACACCACCTTTGAAAAGAAAGCTTAACAAATATAGTTAACAACTTATAACTAGGTCAGAGGGAACTTCAGTATGAGATGGTGACACACTATGTATACAGGCTATATAAAGTTGGATACAGGATTAACAGTTACCACACATCGTCATTTGAAGCATGTGCCAGGCTAGTGTGCCGCATGCTTAAGCACTCGGGTGTTTACCGCATATTCACAACAATTTATAAATAATGCAATGTACTGGATTTCCCAAATAATATTTACAAAAACTTCAAACCAATACCAAACTGTGACACCACTTCTCGTGTTTATCCTCAGCCAGAGAAAGCCATTGAAGTTTATGAGCATGCTCTGAAGAAAAACCCCAAAGATGGTGCTTTAGCCAGCAAGATTGGAAAGGCCCTGGTCAAGACTCATAACTACCTCAAGGTTTGTGTTGTACACTCATGTAAAGGTAAACATGATTCACTTACAGACAAAAAACAATGTTGACGCAAGGCTGCTGTTACACAGGCAATAAATTACTACGAAGCAGCCCTGAAGACTGAGCAACAGAACTTCCTGCGCTATGACCTAGCAGAGCTGCTGATGAAGATGAAGCAATATGAGCGCTGTGAGAGAGTCCTGCATGAAGCTCTGGCTCATGAACCAGGTACGTAAGACGTCACAGTACTTCACACAGTTATCTCCTGACGTCAAACACCGGAGGAGTAGAGAATATAGTCATGGTAGTTTGTGTGCAGACATGATGCAAGTATAAACAACTTGATGCAAAGAGGGAAGTGTGTGGTTTATGGCTGTAGTTCTCAAACTGAGGGCGGGCCACCTCGGGTCAGGGGCTTAGAGCCACTGCAGGGAGCTGTGGGCGACCAGGGGAAAAATGTGGAGTGAAACTAAGTTGAATGAATATGATTTATGGTGTGAAAATAAGTTTTATTTCACTTACATTCAACCCGGATCCTTTTTGATTAGTCGCTTCCCCTTTCATTGTTAATGATTGATACAAGTTGTGGGGTGAGGGCCGCAAATTTTTTTCAGCTTCTGAAGGGAGTCATGCCAGAAAACATTTGAGAACCACTTGTTTATAGCAATGCAATATGAATGGATGAATATGAATATGCAAAGCTAATCAAAACATCTCTCTGCTATGTTTCAGATCAAATACTTACTGATCGATTTTTAGTTATTTATTGTTGTGTTGTGTTTCTATTTTCACTTTTCTCTTCAAACCCACCCAGTGAATGAACTGCTGGTGCTCTCTGATGACTGCCGTTATCTGGTCCTGTTGGCAAAGATCCAAAATAAGGTTGACAAAAATGAGGAAGCTTTGCTTTCCCTACAGAGAGTGAGTGGTTCTTTTTGTATTAAAGAGTGACTTTCAATATTCTCAAACTTGTTCCTCCAGTAGTGTTAAGGATGATGCCTGTTGTTGTTGTTGTTGTTGCATCCACAACATGGTTGTGATTTTGCTGCGTATAGGCCCGGGATGTGCAGGCCAAGGTGCTGAAGCGGGTGCAGTTGGAGCAGCCTGACGCTGTCCCCGTGCAGAAGCAGCTTGCTGCAGAGATCTGCGCCGAGATCGCTAAACACTACACAAGTCAGAGGGGCTATGAGAGAGCAGTCAAATTCTACAAAGAAGCTCTTGTGTATTGTGAGACTGATCGCAAGGTCAGTGCAGCTGAATCAAAAACGTCCTGTGTCCTCTCTGCAGCTGTGGTTAACAAGCACTGGCATCTTTTAGAGTCTGGTGTCTGTGTTTTGAAATTTTGAGATGTTAGTTGTTGATAGTTTGATTTAATTGAGCAGTTTGATTTATCTACCGTGCATTATTCTACCAGCAGTGTTGTCACATGAATTCAAAGAACGCTCTCCCTGTTCCTAGGTGATGCTGGAGTTGGCACGGTTGTACCTTACTCTAGATGAGGTTGATGCGTGCCAGGAGCAATGCAGCATCATTTTGAAGAATGACCAGATCAATGAAGATGCAACTCTGGTTTGTTCTGGCTGTATTCTTCTGTCACTTTTGATCATACTGCTTTTTTTTTTTCAACTGATTTATACATGCTATTTCTGACATATGTTTGTCCTTAGATGATGGCTGACATTATGTTTAGGAAGCAGGACTATGAACAGGCAGTTTTCCACTTTCAGCAACTCCTGGAGCGCAAACCAGGTGCAGTAGAGTCTCAGTTGTCTTTTTCCACTCAAAAATGTGTATTTGTGGTGAATGTGAATTGATTATTTGACCTTCTCCAAATGAAAAGTACAATGAGTTCCACCTGTTGCTTTCAGACAACTACCCAACACTGTCACGTCTTATTGACTTGTTGCGGAGGGCCGGGAAGTTGGAAGAAGTCCCCAGATTTATCGATATGGCAGAAAAACAATCTTCCAGGACTAAGTTTGACCCTGGGTTCAACTATTGCAAAGGACTTTATCTTTGGTAAGTCTGGAACTGTGTTTCCTCTGGAATATGTGACAAGCATTTTAACATCAGTGACTGAACTTGTGCTTGTTGCTCAGGTTCACGGGAGAATCGATCGATGCTCTGGGACACTTCAACAAAGCGCGGAAGGACAATGACTGGGGTCAAAATGCAGTTTATAACATGATTGAAATCTACCTGAACCCTGACAATGACACCATGGGGGGAGAAGTGTTCGAGAGTTTAGATGGTGAAATTGGGTGAGTTACAGAAGGAGCACACTGAGACTCAGACTATACACACTATATATTCTTTCATTGGAAAACCAACAGACTTACCTCTAATGCTCACCCTTGTCTTTGATCAGGAACTCCACAGAGAAGCAGGAGTCACAGCAGCTGGCTCTGAGAACAGCCGAGACCCTGCTGAAAGAGTTAAAGCCTCAGACTTCGGGTGGACACACACAGCTCCGTATCCTGGAGAACTACTGCTATCTGGCAACAAAGCAGAAGACCAATATAGAGAAAGCATTGGGTGTTTTCACAGACATTGCAAACAATGAGGTAAGTAAAGTTCAGACTGTGTGCATGAGTTACACCCTTGATAACAGGAGATGATAGTGGGGGGGAGGTGTTGTCACATTCATCCGGTCCAACCAGGATTCTCTGTTTGGATTCAGAAGGACCACGTGCCGGCCCTGTTGGCCATGGCAACGGCTTATATGATGCTAAAACAAACCCCCCGAGCCAGGAACCAGCTCAAACGCATAGCTAAGATGAACTGGAGCATCGTTGACGCCGATGAGTTTGAGAAGAGCTGGTTGCTCTTGGCAGACATCTACATCCATTCGGGAAAGTATGACATGGCCGGGGACCTCTTAAAGAGATGCCTCAATCACAACAAGGTCAGCCTGAAAATATTGTCGCTGCTTGAATATTATGTGGTTTGCAAGGCTGTCCAGTTCACACAGACCCCTTGTCCAATTCACTTGGAGATTTGTGTTGCTTTATAACGCATTGGCCGTCTTTTATGTAAATGTCTTTGTGATAATAATTGCCCTTTTTTCCGCAGTCATGCTGTAAAGCTTATGAATATCTGGGCTACATTATGGAAAAAGAGCAGGCGTTCCATGATGCAGCACTCAACTATGAACTGGCTTGGAAATATGGAAATCGGACTAATCCAACAATTGGTATGTCATCCAAAATCAAATGTCCAGTTCTTTTTATAATGGGATTTAGAGAATTATATTTCTACCATGTAATGTCTGTTTTTATTTCAGGATACAAGCTTGCTTTCAACTACTTAAAAGCAAAGAGGCATGTTGATGCCATAGATGTCTGTCATAAGGTGAGCCACCTGTGGGTGTTTACAGTTTATGAGATCAGATCTGTTTTTATCCCGTGAATCATCTTTGCTTCTGTCCGCAGGTTCTGGCTGCTCATCCAAATTACCCGAGAATCAGAAAGGACATCCTGGACAAAGCTCGTGCTGCACTGAGGTCTTAGTGCTGGAACTGTGTGTGAGTGAGAGAGAGACAGATAGGAAGCCAATGTTTGTTACTTTGATTGAAGCCACTTTTATGGTTTGGTTTTTCCCGTCAGCTTAAAAGAGAGTGCAGTTATTTGTATTATTTCTTTGGGAAAACCAATTTTTTTTTGAGTATATGAATAGTTGGGTGCTGGCAATCCTGAAGGTAAACACAGTGCAGAGGGGCTCAGGCACACGCTCAGCTGGAAGCATTATTCTTCTCTCTTTACTCACAAAACCAAACAAACATAAACAATGGGATTGTGCAGAACAGCACCGTGTAAGGAACATGTGAAGTGTGTATTACATCTTTAATTTGATACATGCCATATTTAGATTGTCTTTGAAATGCTTCCCCACAGTTCATTTATATGAAGATCAATGAAATGTTTTATCTTGTGATCACTAGGATGTGGATAAATGTTTGTTACTGTAAACCTTATATTTAAATAATAAAATGCAGCTACACGATGGTGGCTTTCTTTTTTTTATGCCTGATTTCTTTTCTCTCCTAAAGATGTAATTGCACCCTCCTGATTAAGACACGCTCTGAACAGACAGTTTGCGCCATCAGTATCCACACAGACGATTGCCACATAGATCAACATTTACAAGCGTGACTGGGGAAAAAACTGCGGGACACACTGAACATTTTAATGGACATAATAAACTGGATGCCTGCCGTGGATAGGAAGTGCCGGGGAACACAGTCACTACAGATGGAGTCACTGTGCGAGTCAAAGGCAGAGGGGCTTCAAACTGGGCAGCAGAGCAGGCTCCCCGCGGCTGGAATCCGCGTCTTTACTCCCTCTTCCAGCTCTTTATGAAAACCATCCGCCGTGGACAAACCTGAGGAATAAGGATTAGATAAAACTGCACAATCCGCTGGTGAGTGTCTGCCTCTGTCAACGAAAGCTCAGATGTGATCAATAAGAGATCCCTCGCGAAAAGGACGCGTAACTTTTCCAAATGCATGCCGGACCATGTGCGTTTTTAGCTCTAAGTTTTACGCTCTGCGGTGTTTTCCCAGAGACGCTGATTGGATGCGGTGGGCTGTGTGTGCGGTATAGCGCGTTCCTCCGTTATTTGTAACCCAGCAACTGTCCCAGTGAATGACCAGTTGAACAAATCCTATTAATGACACCATTATTGAATTTGAGGAACTCCGGGGAGAACAGTCCGCAGTATCCCTGAACACAAGGTTACAGCAGACCAGTTTAGGGGATTTATCGAGAGGTTTGTGTCCACTGATGTTTGATTCAGCGGTGATTTTGGCAAATTCTGTTTAAAGAAAGGGTTTGACCGGACATGAGCAAACAGTGTCATCGTTAAACTTTTTTTTCTACTCGGATTTTACTCTAATTTCTCATCATGTATTCCAGGTATGGACTTTGACACGCAGAAGTCCTCTGTGCGCAAGCGCGCCGGCACGTCCCCTCCCTCTACCTGAGAGGAGCGCACCTGGATCCAACGAGACGGAAGTTGAGCCAAGGCAGAGGGCAGAGGGAATCTTTTTGTTTCCTCGGAAAGTTTCTTCGGAGTTGAAGCGGACAGATTGAGGATCTTCAGTCAACGCAGGATGTCATCCGTTGAATTTTACAAGCACAATTTGAAAGGCTTTTCCAATCTAAACCTGTAGTCAGGCGACTCATGGTACGTGATCTTTTCTCTCTCTCTCTCTCTCTGAAGGAATCCAGATCAGAGTTTGCTGATTTCATGAGCTGATTTTGAGTATGTGGTTATAGAGAGCAGTCTGCTTTTAGCTTCACCAGGAAGTTAAAAAGTAAAGAACAATTGCTTCAAAACATGTGACTGAAATGACATGGAATGAAATCTGTCTCTGTTGCCTGTATTTTTTCTGAAACCAGTCCTAAATTTGCTAATTACATGAATGCTGGTCAGCTATCATTAAACATGTGAATATTATGTTGCAGCTGAATCCCAGTCCAAAGGCAGCCTGCTCTCCATTCAAGAAGAATGACATCTCTCCGCAGAGTGCTCCGAAGACGAATGCATCCTCTTAAACTGGTGATAGTGGCCCTTGTCTTTGTCACATTTGTGTTCTTTATACAATGGGAAGTGGGGATCCAAAGCCAACAGGAGGACCCGTGGCTGAAGGAGATGGCGGTGAAACGGGACTCCATGCTGGGCATGGTGATGGGAGCTGTCAATAACTTCAGGGATGCGATGCCAAAGATGCAGATCAAAGCCCCTGTACGTCAGCAGGACAGTGCAGAGAGCGTGTCCTGTCTGCCAGGACACTACACTGCTGCTGAGCTCAGGCCAGCTCTGGAGCGGCCACCTCAGAACCCTCTTGCTCCTGGAGCAGCTGGGAAACCTTTCCACACGGACTCCCTGAGCCCTGAAGAGCAGAAGGAGAAGGAGAGGGGTGAAGAGAAACACTGTTTTAACCTATACGCCAGCGATCGCATCTCCCTGAGCAGAGACCTGGGCGCTGACACGAGACCACCAGAGTATGCCAGTTTGTGCTATCGTTATGCTTTATGTTTAAGCTCTGCAAAATCCCTCATGTTTACCTAAATTACCTAAAAGAGAGCTCAAGAATAACATGCTGTTAGTGGACATAGTAACCCAAATAATGTTTAATTCATTTTCCAAATGAGTTTGAATTAGAAACAACATGTAATTGCACCACCTAGTGGGTGTACATGCAGCTTTGTTGCTGTACAAGAAGTACTCTGGGCTGATGTACTGGATCATAATATAGCTTGAAGTCACACACTAAAAAACACCCACACAGATCACTGTAATACAGATGGGGATGAAGCAAAACTCTCTAAACCAAATACATTCATCATATTTGCTTTTTGCAACTGATCTCAGGCAGAAACCACAGAGATGATTGTTCTGACTGGGACTTTGTTTCAGCATGCCTGCCCAGTTACTGTGGCCAGTTCAGAGAGAAGCACAGTTATGTTTGGCTAATTGCAGTACATCCAAGTATATGTAAGTCCAAGTACATGTCAGTACAAAGTCAGTACGTGACACAGACATAAAGCCCGTCCATGTACTGACTATCTTCATTGGGATGAATTACAAAGTCTCTCCCACTCTGATATGGCAGGTATTTCAAAGGCTGCCACACATGCGGTGTCACAGCAGAACTGGACACCCCACAGGGGAGAGTCTGCAGATGTAATAACTGGACTATTGTGCCACTCAGGAACTGTACCGGACAGTCAGATCTTTGTGCTCCTTTTCCTTCTCGCTGCAGATGTATTGAGCAAACCTTCAAGCGATGCCCCCCCTTGCCAACCACCAGCGTGATAATTGTGTTTCACAATGAGGCTTGGAGCACTCTGCTGAGGACAGTTTACAGTGTCCTCCACACCTCCCCTGCCATTCTCCTCAAAGAGATCATCCTGGTGGACGACGCCAGCATGGATGGTAAAATTCAGGGCCCTTCAGGACCGCCCTGCTCTCTTCTGGTCTCGATTTCATGCAGCATGTTGGGTGGGCAGCTCTTTGGTGAGCTGCGGAACGTGCAGAGAGGAGCTGCTCCTGCGTCTTCTGTGGCCCGTGAAGTGGGTTACAGCAGGAAGCGAGGCTGCTAGTGAATACTTTCCGAGGAGGAATTAGCAGTGGTTGTGCTTAGAAATGAATCAGTTAGCTCTTGTAAATAGCTCTGATGTAGGAGGGAAACAAAATGCTGGGGAGGAGAGAGGTTTCAGTCCATCTGACAGTGTAAACTCATATTTGGTGGGCCTGCTGCACAACAGCTCTCCTGACAGCCGTCCATGTTGAAGATGAAGGGAAGACAGCTTTGTTCTTGTTCATCTGTTTATGTATTACCTTCCAGGCTGAGGACTGTGATTATCTATTTATAACTTTTGCAATATCTGAGTCTTCAAGAGACCGTTTGTATAAAAGACTGTGTAGTAGAGTCACTCATGTTATTTCATCAGAGTTGTTCATCTCAACCTCTAATTTTATCCTATGTCTAATTGATCCTGTCAGATGTGTTGAAGGACGAGCTGGATGAGTATTTGAAGCAGCTGAGCATTGTCCGCGTCGTCCGCCAGCGAAAAAGGAAAGGACTCATCACCGCTCGGCTGCTGGGCGCCTCCGTTGCCACTGGTGACACGCTCACCTTTCTGGACGCACACTGTTAGTCACCGCCGCTGACATTACTCACACATCAAAAGCAGTTGCATGCTCGACACACCCTTGCTTGCACACCCACAACACAACAATCCAGTGTTTGCTCTTCTTGCTCGTCACGGCTTTGCATTCCAAAATCAGCCAGTTGGTGGTTATTGTTAAGAAATATATTGTGAAACAATGTCTGACTTGCATGTGTTAATAGGTGAATGCTTTAATGGATGGCTGGAGCCTCTGCTGGCCAGGATAGCAGAGAACTACACTGCAGTGGTGAGCCCTGATATAACCACTATTGATCTCAATACTTTTGAGTTCATGAAACCGTCGCCTTATGGCCAGAACCACAACCGGGGCAACTTTGACTGGAGCCTGGCCTTCGGCTGGGAGAGTCTACCAGATCATGAGAAACACAGGAGGAAGGATGAAACATACCCTATCAAGTAATTGATTATGGGATATCTAACTTTCATATAAACTCTTGTGTCTTGTTGGAAATCATTAACAAAGTTTCTCCATAGGACTCCCACATTTGCTGGTGGGCTTTTCTCCATCTCAAAAGAATATTTCTACCATATTGGAAGCTACGATGAAGAAATGGAAATCTGGGGCGGTGAGAACATTGAAATGTCATTCAGGGTAAGCTGTAACCATGCAGCCTTTTTGGTTGTGCAACAGTTTTGTTGTTATGTCAGTTGACCTTTTAACCTGTTGAATCATTCCAATATCCAGAGGCACGTCTAACTGCATGTCATTATGCATCTGTTTCTGCTGTCTCCCATTAACCTGCAGGTGTGGCAGTGCGGCGGACAGCTGGAGATCATCCCCTGCTCCATTGTTGGCCATGTTTTCCGCACCAAGAGCCCCCACACCTTTCCCAAGGGCACGCAAGTGATTGCTCGTAACCAGGTACGACTGGCAGAGGTCTGGATGGACGACTACAAGGAGATCTTTTACCGTCGTAACCAGCAAGCTGCGCAGTTGGCGAAAGATGTATGTACTGCTTCTGACTCCTCTGAAATCCTGTGTGTCTGTCCTGTGATCCTTTCAAATGCAACGAATTGTTCTGCAGCTTTCACTCCTACTTCCATGGTCGTATGTAAGGGGTTTTTAAGACCACTCGTTATCCCCCACCCTTAAAACAGGTTTGTGCAAATCCAACTCGTATACAACCAGCATTAAGTCTGATCATGACTTACTTAACAGAGTCTGCAGGGGAAACCTGGGAGAACCATAGCATTTCGCTGTTGTAATTCTCAGTGCACAAAATCTGTAAAAATGAAACCTTTGAAATAGACTAGCTGTCAGGGGTTGAAAGCTGTTAACCGACAAAGAAAAAGGGGCCTGAAGGAAGTGAGCTCTGGTAAATGACAGGCTCTCAGCGTTTCCCAACATGTGGTCCCGTAGGTGCCATAAACGGTTCCCTCAGGGCTATACCTCACAGAGAGGGCCAGCCCTTTCCCGCTGGCTTCAAACAGACACGCCGTCGTCAACAGCTTCAAGGAATCCACTGTAGTAGCTATCAGTGTGCACTAGTGTTAGCAGCATCCTCCTCATTATAGTAAGTGCTCTCATTATTCAAGAGCATGAGGTGCCTGCAGAGCCTTTTAAATGTGCCATTACGCTTCAGTTGAAAAGGAACAGTGATCGAATACTTGTCTGTAGTTAATTGGTTAAATAAAGGAGTCATTAGAGCACTGGAATGCATTCACTGACTTAAGAAAAGTAAAGTGATGATGATGTTCAAAGTACAATTTAAAAACAATTGAAGGTGGAATATTCTCATTTTCTTTGAGGTTATGCAGTGAAATCGTATATTTCACGCCTGTAATTGGATGACAGATTAGAGTGGAGTTCTGTTGATGGCAGAGTTGGTCGGTCAGTCGCTCCACTGATTACTACTGCTGGCTGGATTTTTAGTGCAGACGTTCATGGTGATCAACGAGCAAGGATGAACTCCCCATTCTTTTCCTCTAACGCCACTATGAGGTTGACATTTTTGATTTTTAGTCTTCTTGGTCTAAGTAATTTAGTAATTTAGTGTTGAGAGTCTTGTTTTTAAGTCTCTTTTTTATTTGTTATTTATATCTTACTTTGAGCTCTTCTTAATTCTTACATGTCAGATTGGATGGCAAAGTTTACTGAAAGATCTGAAGGAACATTGTGAGAACCTTTTCAGTATGTAAAGGTCTGCCTCACAGCCTTTCCTTGGTGACCTCCTTCCATACCAGGTGGTGTTTTTGTTAGACCTCTCACAATGGACATAAGGGCTAAAAAGAGCATATCTGAAGTCAAGATGTAGCATCGTTGCTTTGTAGTTCAACCTCACAAAATTAGCCCTGTTGGTTTGCAGCATGCCGGCAGTGTGTTGACGAACAATGTTAAAGGAGCTGCTTTGCTCTTCTGCCTGCCTGTTTTAACAGAAGGCGTTCGGAGATATCTCCAAACGCGTGGACCTCCGTGCACGGCTGCAGTGCAAAAGCTTCACGTGGTATTTGAAGAACGTTTATCCAGAAGTCTTCATGCCTGATCTCAACCCACTCAAGTTTGGCTCAGTAAGATCACACACACCCACCACCCGCTCTCCTCTTTCCAAACCTCCGAGTTCTGTCTAGCCACTGTGGGTTTCCACTTGGGATCTCCAGAGGGTACTGAGCAGTTCCAATTTGACACCACTGAAAGCACTCCAGGGACTTAAGTTGTTTGAACAGCTTGCACTGGATGTTAGTTTTTCATTTTGTTTCCTTTCACTGCTTTCCCCTTCCCTCCTCTTTCTCTGTAGGTGAAAAATGTCGGCAAGGACTCATGTCTGGATGCTGGAGAGAACAATGAGGGTGGGAAACAGCTGATCATGTATCCATGTCATGGACTAGGAGGAAACCAGGTCAGTTAGAAAATGTGCATTCTATGTCTGATTTCCAAAAATAAGATTCATTTTAAACAGGGTGGTTGATGCCATTTTTTTTTATCTGTCTCCTTTGCTGTAGTATTTTGAGCACTCCACACGTCACGAGATTAGACACAACATTCAGAAGGAGCTATGTTTGCACGGGGCAGAGGGGGCTGTGAAGCTGGAGGACTGCCAGTATAAAGGCAGGAACACATTTGTAGGAGCTGAGCAAAAATGGGAACTGAAGGATGTGAGTTTGGTCTTTTGGATTTTCTGTGCACTGATTTGTGATTTCAGATTCTCTGGTTGTCTTTTTAGGAAAGTAATAGTTTTGTCTTGCCTTCATATAGAACCAGTTACTCTACATCCCAGGAAGGAACATGTGTCTGACTGCACGTTATGAGCATCCTTCTCTGGGCCCCTGCAACCCCGTGGACAGATACCAGCTCTGGTTCTTTGTCTGAGTTGTGCAAACTACCACTTTACAAAATAGCCACTCTGTATGCAAAGGCATACTAAGACATGAGTATACTATACTGTATGCAGTTAACATGCAGTTTTTATTTAGATGATTGACATTGAGTTTTAATTTATTTTTATACATAGAAGAACTGAACTGGTGCTGCTGGGAAGTTTGGACTTTGGAAGAAACCACAGTGTGCCACTGCTGGAAGGAAGCATTGAAACAATGCTCCCAATCAGACTGTGAACTGAGCATCTTGCAGCAATGAAGATGCATTGTGTTGCCAAGTGCCTCCTTTGTGTTTGAGATGTTTTCACTACTCCAAGTCTTCACAACCAACACATGCAGTATTAGGTATTTAAAGCCAACACTGAACATTTTTCCAGTGAGATGTGAATCTAAAAAAAAAAAAAAAAAAAGAAATCATGCAAAAAAAAAAATCCAGTTGATAATGTATGTTCTAAACAAGGGGTTCCAGTTGGACACACAAAAACCCCAAATGTTGTACACCAAAGAGAGTGAAAGTGAAAACCTGAAACACACAAGTATAAAGTGCATTGCCCCTTTTTAATTTTTTTTTTTTAAATGATGCAAAACCTCTTATTTGCTACCATCCCGTGCCTTTATGTAATTTTCTACTGGGTGGATGGAGTGGTGGAGGGTTGGGTGATGGTGTTGTGGGGTTGTTGCAGTTTTCTGTCCATGCAGAGTAATGGCTTCCAGAGAAAGATCAGATCAGGGCTGGAGCTGATGCACTTCAATCATTCATTATTTTTAGTCTTCAAGCTCTAAGACCAGAAAGCTTTTGCAAAGACAAATATTCTATCATTTCTATACACTCAGCTCAGTTTATTCGGTACACCTGGATAAAAGTAATGCATTCTAATACAGCAGCCCTGCAATAAATCCTACCTACTTTATGGGTATTTTAGAGGCTGTAGTTTGAGGTACTGGTAAATGCTGCATCTCACTGAGAGATGTTTCTAATATGTCAAATGCATTAATATCAATGTGGGTAGAGTGATAGAGACCGCTCTCACTACAGCACCAAAGTGATCATACAGCTGAATCAACACCTCTCCACAACATTATAACCTTCACGAAGGGAGGTTTTACTGCAGGACTGTTGTATTAGACTACATCAGTTATGCCTAAACTAGCAACTGAGTGTAGAGACATGAAGAACGATCAGCTGCTGGTGAGTTGTCCCTTAAATTACAGAGAATTTGTTTGGTCTTTAGGTTCATTTCCAGGGCTCGTGACAAAACTGAAATTGGGATTATTGTCCAAAATGCATTTTAATTTGAGCTACAGTCATTGTGTTACTGACAATACACAGTGTTTATCTGTATTATTTCATGTCATCCTTTGGTGTTTGTCAAAACACAACAATGCACCAAAGGAACTCTATTTGTTGATCAAATGCCCAAAACTCTCCTTCTACATCTAAGCAGGAGTCCACGAATGAATTTCTGGTGCAGGCACTAGTGTTTAGATGGCTGTGGAATATTTGAGGAACAGATCGAATGTGTGTGTTTGTCTAAAATGGAAACTGTCTATTGTTGTCAGACTGCTTTGGTATTAAGAGGTCTTATTTTTAAGTCAATAAATTTAGTTGGAGAGAACAGAGGAGCGATTTCATTTCTCCCTGTGATCTGCAGAGGGCGCTTTGCACCAAGAAATCACTGACCTGTACAACGTTGACTAACATTTTTAGCAATTTTAATTCAATTTATTTCAAAACCATGTTAAAAATGAAACAACTGAGATTGAAGTTGGATCTATCTACAGTTGGAAAATGAAACACACTGAAAAAAAAAAACCATTTTGTGCAAAACGTATGCATTTCACAGAATAAGAAAGAGAACAGAATAAATCAGGCACATGAAGCTTTACAACTCACAACCAGCATGAAACAAAAGTCAGTTTTAAGATAGTGAATCAATTTACTCAATACAGACTTTTAGTAAACCACAATAAATACACATTTCAATATATCATTCATAATAAATACTGGAAAATAAAAATCAAACACAAGATTTCTTAAGTGGATGCAGCGTCCTTGTATCTAGCCTTCTCTCACTGTATGCTTTGGCACAATTAATATGTACTATGTTGATGCCACTGATTGCCTGAAAGCAGTCTGTACACTTCCTTTGTACCACTGAGGTGGCATGAGAGGTCCCAGCTACTCGACAGTCACACAGAACCACCATGACTCCAGTACTGACCCTTCTGATTAGAAAATACGGGCAGATGTTTGCAAGCTTGGAAGGGGGACAAATATCTGTACTCATGCAGGAGCGAAGAATTTCAGCAACGTGTTACAGTAATACTACTCACTAAATTATTGCAGTCCCCCAATTGTTTAGCAGTCACTCCAATTTCCTTTTTGCCACTGATTTTATAAATATGTGTTAAAAGGTTATTTACAGATTTTTGGTTTTTAAAAAAATCAACCTGTTAAGTCATTTTCGATGGCTCATGGGACTCAGGAGTCAGCTGTTAATTACTGATATGACTCAAGTTTGATAATAAGCTTTGATTGTCAACCTTGAACATTTGTTTCCCCCATATACAGAGATTAAAACTGTGGCATATTCTTATTTATTAAACTAATGGTGCTTTAAATACAATATTAAGCACCGTGTCAGTCAATTAAAAGTAATCTCAGTCCACTTTAGTGAGGATTCTCTCTAAAAGGGAATGCCTATTATTAGAAACCCTCAAACTATTGCACGAAACACTTCAATAGAACAAATTGACATCATTCTTGGATCCACATAAATAAACATCTCAGGTTATTAGACAGTGGAATGTATCTCATACAGCATTCAAAAACAGAAATCCTATAACCAGTTCAGTTCTGAAATACTGACACATTAGTTTGCGTCAATATTTTGTCTCCAGGACTTCGATGGAGACTGCTTACTGATGGTTTTCAAATGAACTCTATTTTGCTAATTTAATGATAAAGATAGTGATCTGTTCCTCTCATCCTTTTGGAGAAATGACAAAGTGCTACTTTATTAATATCCCTGTATCAATGAAATGCTTCAAAGAATACATCTAAATTTGTGGTGGCATCTGCAAATCATGTTGTTCTAAGAGTGAACGGTGAGGAAAAGAACAAAAACAAATGAGGGGCCATTGTTTTCCACCATTCAAGCGTTTATGAGTTAAAACCATCTGCATGCCACTGGACCCCCACACATAAGTGCAAAAGGCTGATTTCTGACATTTTATGCTATTGATATTGTATTCCAAACATACAAATAAGAATTCAGGCTTTTTCATGCTTTTCAAAACCATAGAAAAACATATAATAGTGACAAAAAGAAGAGAAATGTACATTATGTATACAACACATTTTTTTTTTATAAAACAATGGCGTTTTTTTCTCTAAATGTTACTGAGATTCCCAAAAACAGCATGCGTATTGTTATCAAAACATTTACAATATATACGTATACACGTAATTCAGAAACAATAAATACAATAAACCTTTTTTTTTGCACATTTGACACATACAGTGGACATAGAAAAGTTCCATCTACAGTACAATATCTGCTTAAAACTAGAACTTTACATCTGAAATTACAAGATACATTGCACAGCATGACATAACTGATGTTTGAAGTGTTTTGGATGTGTTCTGTCGTGCAGTGAAGCACACGCTGTAAACCTTCAGGAAACCCCCGGGAGTGAATCATTCCTCGAAAACATTTCCATCATGAACGTATGGCTTTATGATTACAGATGAAAATGTACTACGGTGCTGTAAATTGCTTTGAAATTTAAGGTCAGATAATGCAAAAAGGCCATCATTATGTTCCCTTAAAATGCCACTTGGTCAGGCTCAAGTTAAGACATAATAATGAAAGAACACTTGGAAAGGTGAGGCCCACTAAATGGCTGTGACCTCGGGGCAATGGTCTGGTAAAGGGAGGGTCTTCGTATTGTTTGCTAGTAAGGTCAGGTCAGAATGTCCGTTGACGCCGGACTCTTGCTGCGGCTGCTCGGCTGTCATACACGTGCTGTGGCTGCTGAAGGGACCCTGGGTGTTATTGTTCAGGTAGTTTTGAAACTGCGCCTGGTTCTGGTTGTCAGGCTGCTCCGCAAACGCTGCTTTGGACAGCGCCTTCTTCTCCTGATCGGGGGTGTAGCAGGTCAGGGGGGCGGCGGGAGCACCGTTAGTCAGAGCGAAATGGTGACTCGCTGTGTACTGTTCCTCAGCCTGATTCGAGTAGTCTGTGTACTGCTCAGCAGACATGTTGAATGGTCCTTCGGCCACGCTGCCGTTGCTCGTGCTGACTGGATCTTGGAATGCTAAGGCTTCCCCGTAGGGTTTACTGGGTTGGCTTGATTGGCCGTTGGAGACGGCACTGGAGCTCCCCAGCTGATAGTACTCAGCCGAAGAAGAGTTCATTAAGTAAGTGTTTCCGTTCATGTGGTTATCATGCGCCACAGAGCCATCGCTGTAGCACAGCACAGAGGACAAGGGGACCACTTCAGTATGAGACACCGCCGGGGTTGTCATGTCGTCCTGAAAGTTCTCAGACTTCTCCTCATCCTCATCGTCCTCCTCCTCGTCCTCAGAGTCGCTGTTAGCTAAGCTCTGGGTGCTGGAGTCAGACAGCCCGCTGCAAACGCTGCTACTATCCTCCTCATCCTCCTCATCGTCTTCATTCTCCTCCTCCTCCTCCTCCTCCTCCTCCTCCTCTTCCTCCTCCTCATCTTCTTCGTCTTCTTCCTCGTCATCCTCGTCCAGCGGCTCCTCCATCTCGTCTGCGGCCTGCAGGTGCATGCTGGCGGTCTGTGGAACGGCGTCGGACAGAGAGTACTCCAACCGGTGCTGGGACTGAACGAGAGGGTTTCCGCTTGCCAGGTCGTTGGTTTCGCTATGGTAACCGTTGGTGGGAGACGCCTGCTGCTGCTCGCGACTCTTCTCCAGCTCCAGCTTCATTATGGTGTGCAAGAAATGGGTCCGAACACGGATGGGGTTAAACTCCACTCTCCCAGTTGAATTGCTGCAGCCCTCTTTAGTGCAGCCACATGGAAATGACATACGGTCCACCTGAGGAAGACATAGCATTTACTGAGCCATTCATGTGATTTCAAGCAGATGACCTGTGTGATGTGATCAGGACATGAAGTGCTTCCTTTCATACACAATATCAGTCACTGATCCCTCTACCTTCCCTTTAACTGTGCAGAATTGTTTTCTGTTTACGAAACCTGAAAGACATGCGCGTCATGGGATTTACCTGGCACTTGATCCCTGCGATGCTGCAGGCACAGGTCTCTGGGTCACAGAAGACTCTGCAATCACAGCCGCAGTCCTCTCTGGACATCCGGATAGCTCGCAGTTCATGTTTCTCTTCCACGTCAATCTTCTTCACCCCAGAGGAGCGCAGCAGTGCCCGGCGCTTTTTAGTGGTAAGAGGCTGCAGGAAGAAATACTCGTCTACCTCTGTGTTGTCCAGATCGATGTCATCGTCAGAGATGTCCTCTGCCGTGAGCGTGTTGGCCTCCTCAGACTCCACTGTGCCGTTCTTAGTCAGCTGAAAACAAGAGGGAACCGCATCCGAGCCATTTTTATAAAGGCGAGGGAACAAAGAGCCAAAGCGCATTGACAAAGAATCTGTCAAACCACAGTCCTTTCAAATTCTTTACATGTTTGATACTGATACCTGCTGAATAATGCTCACAAAATCCTTTGGGGGGAAACGTTTATCAAATTAGAAATCATTTACCTTGAGTTTGATTGAGTTGAGTTTCTCCTCCTTCAGGTGATCTCTGAGCATGTCTCTGTGGATCCTCTCCTGCTCCAGGGCAAATTCACCCAGGGAGTACTGCCTGATCCAGCTGTGCCTGTTGGACATGCCCAGCGTGCTGCCTCCCTGGCTGGGCACGCTGGTGAAGCCCTGCCGCCGGCTGAAGTAGTACACTGTCACATTCTCAAAATGCACCCTCCTCGTCCGCAGGCGCTTCTCTCTTTTCAGTATGGAGTCAGCTGCAAGGGAAAATGGGAATCGTCGCATGTAGCATTTTTTTTAACATGTCATCTCGGAGTGTTTTTGACAATTCATTACTCCAATGTGGAAAGAATTTAAGGTTCGCACTGCATGAAGAACACTTTCAGCACAGTTGATGTTTCTTTTTATCATTTCTACGTTCTTTCATGTTGGCGCATAACTGTTTTATAGCCATGTAAAGCCTGTTAAGATAAGTGACATTTTCATGGTAAAATGTGGGACAGACACTTGCAGAGAGTATTGTCCTTAAATGCATGAAATATGAGGAATTCTTTCTTGCCAGCTTTACAGCGAGCTTCTACATATCTTAGCACAGCTTTGTAGGGGAGGATTTCATCACAGCTCCGTGCTTCCGCTCGGCATGCAAGTCCTCAGTGTGTCTTTTTAAGGAGAGCTCTCCGAGAGGGAGGGGAGAGAGGAGGGCAACGGTGGAGCATAAATAATCCCCTGCCTGGCCCAGAGATGAAGAGCGCTGGTTCACAGAAGCAGTGTTCCCAGCGTTCACCCCATATCAGACAGACAGGACAAATAGAAACCATCTGGTTCCAACTGCTCTCCACCCCACGCAAGAGGGACAATGCATTTCATTACAGATGGAGATCTGTCAGACGGAGCTGAGCTTCCTATGAAATGCAAACAGCTATCATCTTGTTTTAGGTGTCAAAGCAGCGAACAGATGTTGAGGTCCATGTAATCAGCTTTTTTCTGAGGGTGACTATATTAAAGCCTATAAGAAAAAAAAAAAAACATCTCACAGGTATTTTTCACAGTTTTGTGAGCTATCATCATCAAGTGTTCCTCTAGCCTTGAAAGACTCCCAGATTGAGATTTGACTGTTTCTCAGTCACTCCAAAAAACAAACACATTACACACGTTTTTCCTCCTCTCCATAACAGAACAGCATGGGATGCAAAACCACTCAGGACTTAATTGTTCCATCTGAGTCTGCAACTAGTGATTATTTTCATTATTGATAATTTTCATGATTAATCAATTAATCATTTAGTCAAACACTTCTAAAAAATGTTCATCACAATTTCCCAGAGCCTAAAGTGACATCTTCGATTTGCTTCTTTTGTCCAACCAACAATCCAAAACCCAAAGACTCTTCATTTACAGTCATACATGAACAAAGAACAGCAGAAAATCTTTGCATTTAAGAAGCTGGAGGCAGCAAATGTTTGACATTCTTGCTTGAAACAAGACTAATCTATTAACAAAATTGTTGCCAATTAAATTTCTTTCAATCGACTAATCCATTAATTGACTGAGTGTTGCGGGTCTAGTTGCATCTCTCTCTCTCTCTGTGTACATTCACATGTCACTTCACAGGGGAGAAGTCTTCATATTGCACAGCTCCCTCGTTGCTGTTAGCTACCAGCAGCTGCCGCTGACACAGAGGCCACGCTCAGCCACTAGAGACGCAGCACCCTACTTAAGTCTCGCTGCGGGGAGGGGGCCATGTCACCCATCTGCACGTCATTCACACAGATTAAAAAACAATCATCAAAACACACGTTTAGTTGTTGACTTCAATCAGAACTAAAGTCGCCAAATTGTGCACATACACATACATGCTGTCTAAACGTGACTCCTCTCTGCTGCATTATTAAGACTTATTTGTCACCAGGTATCAGGCTGCTTTCATAATCCCCCAGAAGGATTAATAAACTACAACTGCATTATCTATTTCACTCACATTCTATCTCTGCTCTCAGACATTAGGATTCACACGTGCACGTCTTATTTATTAGTGATGACTTCAGTGTGTTTTTGAACCCGCAGAGCAGACGTGTCTTCTGTGGTTGGTTTATCTTCAATTCAGACTGCATTCTTTCATACAAAGTCAGTTCAAGCCGAGCTGTTGTCCAAAACAGTGGAGTCTCTCCGTAGCAGACCTCTTTTGAAGCATTTATATATTAAAAAGCAAAGCACGGAAGCACAGAATCTCAGCTGTGACTATATAACCAAAAACCAAAACAAGCTTTGCACATGTGCAGCTGTTGCCCCATTTTAGTCAATTTACATCTAGATCGTGTTAAGATGTATTTAATCTTAGCTACAGCTGAAACAGCTAATTGAGAGAAAATCAGTCTCCAACTATGCTGATAATCATTTAATCGTAAGTCCATTTGGCTTTTGCTTCTTTAATGTGAAGATTTGTAGCTTTTCTCTATTTTGAATTATAGTAAACTGAATATTGTTCGGGTTGGGACTTGTGACATGGCATTTTTCACAGCTAAACATTTCATAGATCAAACGATTAATCAAGAAAATAATCTAATTTAATATCTGTCAAAATATTCACCATGCATCATCTCATTGTCTAATTTTGACTGTGCATTTGCAAATGTTTTGGTTTATGCAAACATTAAAACCCACAACCCCCTCCTGCAATAATAATAATAATAATCAGAAGAAGAAGAAGAAGCTGATAACTACAATAATAATGACGTGTTTTTAGAGAGCAGTACATTTACATGTACAGTGCCAACAGCATAGCACACGCACAGCTTGAGACTGCACCAGCTCATTCATCTGGCTGAGCCTGTGCACTAATGCTGTTCTTAATGAGGGACGCAGCCTGTGCATCCTTCCCCTATATTACAACACGAGACTCTTAGCGTCAGTCAGCCTCCTCTCGTCTCGTCTCGTCTGCTCTGCACAGCTTTGACTGTAAATTCATATTACACTCCCTTATCACCAGAAATGCAGATCTGTTTTCTTTGACCTGCATCCTGCAATGACTGTAAGCTACAAAATCAGCTTCTCTCTGACTGTTATTCCCATCTTGATTAAAAAATCCCCTTCCACATTTGCTTTAGATTTGTTTTCCTTGAGATGAAATGATGACATTAATCTTACTGTCAATAGCACACGTTAGCCACACTGAGCACAATGGATGAATTTAAAAGGCACAGGCACTCACGGGTGAAAGGGCCTGAGGCGGAGGGGTTGACACTGTCACTGCTATCCCCACTCTCACTGCAGGAGACCTCATCATCAGACTCCCGCAAGGAAGAGCACGGGGAGGAGGAGGCTTCCACCTCCTCAAATTTCCTCTTCAGTATTCCGCTCATGGCCCGCCGCATCTGCACCTGAAACCGAAAAAGACAGCGGAGGGGCCACACATTATTTAATATCCAGTTTAGGGCCTTCATAATCCTCAATACACTCAATTAGCAACGAGACTCTCCCCCTCCTCCCTTCACATACACATACAATCTCTCCTGCTGCTATCCCAGCTCCCAGGCGTTCCCTGGGCGATTGATCACCTTGGCACAAAGGAGCTGAGATGGAAGGAGAAAGCTGCTAATTACATACTACGTCTGCCTAACAGGAAGTTCATTCCACTGTCTTTGATTGAGAGGCTAGAGAAAAAAAGAGACTGGAGCAACTTGTCTTGCACTGCTAGCGGTCAGGGTGAAATCTGTACAAAGAATATTGTATTTATTATGCACAATTCTACGTTATTGCATTTAATTGCTGATTTAAAGAAAAAACCATTCACTGGCTTGTTCACTGATTTGTACATATATCACACATCGTGCGGTGCTACAGGAGGAATAGGTGATGCTGTTGACAGCATAATGAGTGACATCCTGTCATCTGTAATGAGCTTCTGTTAGGTCAGACACTTCCTACAGAAAAAACAAGGAAAAGCTTCAAGTGGATGTAGCTACAGTCACCGCATGGCAGAGGAAAAAATTCATACTGTGACGGGTTATAATATGCTACAGTCAATAATGATGTATCATAAAACACAGCACATATAATAGCTAAAAATGGACCAAGAGATTATATCGCAGCTACAGACCTAGCAGTGATAACCGTGCAGGTGCAGCTAAATGTTTGTGGTTGCTGCTCTTCATACAGAGGCTGTTGTAACAGAAGTGCTACGGACCACTTCAGTGTCAATTGAGAGGGGCCATTAACTCCCTCTGACTGATGATGCAATTAGACAAATAAACAAGAACAAGCTCAGTCAACTACACTGAAACTGGCTCTAATAACGACTGCATTGTAACTGTCAAACAATTTATTATTTTGATTCCAGCCTTTTCTCTTTGAATCACATCAAGCCATTCTTCTTCAAAGGGTAATGGATTGTAATACTGCAGGATTTATTTAATGTCAATCACCATTCGCAATATCAGACACTGCTGAAAATGTATTCTGTTAATGCATTAAGCCGAATCGCCGTGTGTTCCCTGTTTTAATAGCAGCAGCTGGAACGTCATGTCACATTTCAAAATAAGCCCAATAACACAACAGTGCTGCTGTAGCACAGCAAGGTTTGCTGTGACTGGCAGCTTTTCCCTCACTGCTTTCTTTCTTGGAAACTGGAATCAGTAAAGACAGCATGCATCTTCACCCAGTCCCACTCTGTCTATCTGCCAGAGCAGCTTGTGGGGGAGTTCCATTCACAGACAGCCACAGTGTTTCATCTGGTCTCTGCTATCGAGTCATTACAGATGCAAATGCTGCCTGAGAGACGTGCCGCCTGAGAGAAAGAGGTGCAACCCAGAGAGGAGTAGCGCTGCCAGCAAGAGGGTCATTGTTCCCAGGAGGCTGTGCTTGTTCAGCACGGTGACATGGCACCGCCAGCATTTGGAGAACCTCCAGAGTCAACAACTCTACCTACAACTAAGGAATGTGAGGCATCCTGGGAGAGAGAGTGGAGGAGAGAGGAGTCTGTCAGGGCTACCGCACAGAAAAGATTTCTCTTCAGAAAGAATTGATGTTAATTTGGAAGTGAAATCTGCAAGAGGCTGTATCATGAGCAGGAGCTGTTTGTGATTGTGTAAAGCCAATAACTGAGCAGGCTGAAAGGAAAGCATCAATCTACCCCCTCCTCTGAGTGATTGACACAACATAATGAGATTAACTAATGAACTGATCCTGAAATATATCAAATTAGTCTTGTGACATTCAAAATGTTGATGGTCAGAAGCCGCTAATTTCACATCAAAACAGCAAGGAAACACATTTATTTCACAATCCTCTTCACTTGTTGGCAAACAGGAGTGGAAATTTCCACCAGAAATGACCTGTGCAATTTTAGACCATTTCCTAGCGAGGGTCCTAATTAGATACCATTGTTGGAAACCTATTTGTATGCTTAGCCCTCAGCTGATGCTGCACCAGGCTTTGATGCCAAAAATGGTTTCCATGGAGATTCTAATGTACTCTCTCAACTAGTGCTTTCTCATGTGGCCGTGTCTCCAGCGTTACATACTGTATATACTGGTTCTTCACACTGAAACAGCAGTGTTTGAGCAAATGAAGTTAGTGTCTAAGCAAATGACGTTTATGCATTTGGCACAATTCTTCTCTTGGACGAATGCATTACTGCTCCATTTGCTTTTTTGTCATGACAGCATGAAAAGTTCAAATCTCGACACTGGATGGGCATGACATCATAAGCCACAGAGCTGTGGGTGATCGAGAGTGAATATCTTTCATCGCGGCTAAATGAAAACCAGAGATTGTTGCTCCTCTCCAACAGCTCTTTCTTTGTCTTCACTGTTGCCTTACCACTAATCATGGCCGGGTAGCATACACTATGGTACAAGGGAGAAAATCCCAGAGAAAATAATGCAGCAAAATCCAGCTTGGAAAGCCCCTCCCTGTGTTTGCCTCCCTGTGCACACACATCAACTGTGGAAACCAACTCTTGTCCTTAATCAACAGCGCTCGCGGCACTGTAGCACACTTGCATTGTGAATACAATTATTTTTCCCCTCGTCATTCACAAGGTTCCCACAATCACAGTGAATCAATGTGACAACACAAGGCTCAAAACACTCATCCCGAGTGATGCCAACAAGCCTATGGCATCTGGAGCAAGTCATGACACATCAGTCCTATGATGACCAGACTACAGTTTTCTGTGTGCCGGCCCTCACAGGAACAACTGACCTGTATCCACTGGCAAGACTGTGACTCCTTTCACCTCTTCTCACAGCAGCACAGCCACACAATCATAAATGTGGCTATTCAAAAAAGCTGAAACATGATGAATGAAGAGGTTCCCATTTTGTTTCAGTCCACTGACTTGCAGCGACCCCTGAGCTCCACAGGCATGAGAAAAAAGGGTGCAGGAGTGTGAGAGAGACTTGTAATTTTCCAGCTCTGACTGCACTGTTGGTACCATATGCTTTTATTGTTGCAAGACGACAGTCTTTCTCACTTTAACTCCCTGTCTGTCACTGTGTTCCTCTCTTTCTCTTTCTCTCTCTCTCTCTCTCTCTCTCTTTGACCACACAAAGGCTCATTAGCTGCAGCCGGCTGAAAGGCAGGAGCCTGACTGGAGCAGAGTGGAGCAGAGCAGAGGCAGCCTGTGAGATCACATGGGTGGGATGTCTGAGAGAGAGAGAGTCAGGCGTGCCTCTGCTCCTGCTGTCTGCAGATATTTTTACCAACATGAGCTGGGGAAGGGGAGGAGGACGAGGAGGGGGGAGGAGGAGGAGGCAGAGGTATGGAGGGGGGGTCAGAAAGAGGGAGAAAGACAGAATGTTGGAGAAATGGATGGGGGGAGCATTTGGGAGATGCAGGGCGGTGGGAACAGGGGGTGGGGGGTAGAACAGAGATGCAGAGAGGAGGGGATTCAGAGGGGACTAGTAAAGGGGAGGGGGAGAATGAGGAAGAGGTGGAGTGAGAGAGGCTAGGGAGGTGGAAAGGATAGAGAGGGGCAAAGAAAAGGAAAAAGGGAAACATCTAATGCCAAGAAAAACATAATACTACCATCAAGAGAGCATAACACTACAAAACAAAAGCTTACATGACTTATGAAGACAAGCAATCCAGGATAAACTGAATTTAAAGACAGAACATCACACACTGTCTGTGTTAAAATACTGGTAATCATCCAGCTGTGTGCAGAAAATTAGCTTGAGAGTTATATACCTGCAAGAGGCTGACAGGAGAATATCAACATGTACTACTTCATCCACAGGAAATCAGATTTGTCAGCACTGTAGTGAATGTGCTCCCAACACTTCCTACGCCAGGAAGTTCTGCAGAAGAGTTGGTGGGGCCTCAGCTTGTGCAGACAGGGAGCCATTATATCATTCTTTCATTCAGTCGGACTGTGTGTCAACATAAAAAGGTACTGCGCTTCCTCGTGCAGGAATAGCATCAAGCCTAGAGGATTTTTACAGCCGGCACAGCGTTACAGTCTTTACTGACAAATGACAGCTTCTGAGCACAAACACTGCATGCAACACAGTAGGTAAGAATAGTACAGTACAGTATAGTTAGCAACAATGCTACTCAGCATTCACTCAGAGCCTTACATTTGAATTTTTAATGACCCTTAAGTGGACTGCATTCGGATCCATTGCAGATTTGCTGTAGGTCATATGTGCAATGTCTATAAACGTCAACATTTATTGACTATCTTACGTGAAAGCGTTTGTGTTGTTTCTTTGCAACTTTCAGAAAAACAAATGTCACTCAACCCTGCAATGTTCTGCATCCTCATCAGTGTCCTCACTGAACCTCGCCTTGGCAGCACTGCACTCCTCCTCCATCCCTCTTGCTGTAACACTGCACATAACGTCTCTCTCTTGTGTACTATGTAACATCGCCCAGCCACAGTGTGAGCCGCATTAACGAGCAGCAATGAGTTCATTTGGTCTTGTACCTTTGAAGATCTTCATAGATGTGAATCACAGCTTTATCAACAGTAAGAGGTTACCCTGTGCTGTGTAAATTCAGTAGGAGTAGTAGTGGTGCTGGTGGCAGCGGGAATACTGTATCATTTAAGGGTTTATATCCCTTCTAAGAGTGACTTTGGCTTCTGAAATGGCTCCTTTACAAAATGCGGTCTGCACACAGGAAACCGGTGGAAGTGAACTGACTGTCCTCTGACAGACTCTGCTGAGCACTCAGAGATTACACTCGGCAATTATGGCTGAATCAGAAGCATGCTAACACAACTGCAGCAGCAACAAGATACACATCCCATACCCACAGGGGGGAGACACAACAACAGGAACACCTGTTCAGTCTAATACAGCCCAGAAAGTTGGAAAGAAAAATACTTCTAATTTATTTTGTCCACCCTATGTGAGTACTTCTGACTCCATATAAACACACAGTTGGCCTGGATTGCTGTACCATTGTCCGTGTTCTCTCCAGCCACTTTAGATAAATGCTACTCTGATGTAACTGATCAGACTAATGAAAGTCTGATGTCCTCATCATCATACTTTTAATCTAAATGACAGGTCTGTTTGTTCATGTCACAGTTAATATCGCTCTCTCTCTCTCTCTCTCTCTCTCTCTCTCTCTCTCTCTCTCTCTCTCTCTCTCTGTATGTATGTCATACTAACAGGTCTGCTGGATCGGTGGGGTTGAGTTCTAGGCTGGATGGAAGGCAAAGCCGCTATCTTTGCTCGAACAACATCTGCCTTCACAGGTAGGCATAAACCCATCTGTCTGTTAAACTGCTTGCTGTTGCCATTTTCATACCCAGTAAGACTTTAAATGAATAAAACGTCTATTTTAACACATCCAGATTTTCCGTAGGCTTATCGTAGTGTCCCAACTAAACATCACTGCCATTCTAACCAATACTAAATATTTCCAAACAAGCAGGTTTAATAACAAAACAATATCATGACCCATGAATAGGCTGTTAAATATTAGCATTGAAAGAATCATTGAATACTGCTGTTGCAAGGTTTTCTGCTTACAATTATCTAAAAACCTCTATTCAATGAACACAAAAAAAGAATGCCACCAATCTGGATGACATAGGTGTCTGATTGAAGTGCATTTCACATCTTGTATCAGTTACATACTTGTTTAGTTGAAAATATGAGCAAAAACATCCTGATCAAACTCTTTCCTAGTGCCCTTTACTCTTTGTGTTTTCAATATAAATGGCTTTGCTCATTAAAATTAAATTAAAGGTTTAAGCTTCACTGTAAAAATAGTTATAAGGAGAGCGTAATGTGATAACGCATAAACAATATATTCATTTTTTCAACCTGTTTGTTCTTCTGATCCCTCCTTCTGCAACCTTTGATGAAACTTGTTCTTAGATGACCTCATCTGCATTCCTTTAATGATTCATCCATGAGCATCACACATACAGTATATGCTGCTTTATTACATAAAAATGCAAAACATAAGCTGGAGAGATGGCATTTGTTCCACCATTGCACCAGTGATGGTGACCTATATTTGCTCTGACTTTCAAGAGGCTTTCCTATTTCAATGGAGGAAATTGAAGACAGCTGGCAAAAATAAACAAAGACAAGGTTTAGAATTATTCATTTGTGTACCCATACTGTAATTGAGGTCATATGCAAAAGACCTGCCCAACTCCCACTGTAACAGATGAAAGGTAATTTCTAAAATATGTTTTTAATGACATCTCCAAACAGTCATATTGTTAAGAACAGAAAAGCGAATACAAAAGTGCTTGTTATTTCTCCCAGCAAATACTGTATATATGTTAGAAAAGAATACAAAATATGGGTTGATTCACCATGTTTGTTTTCTGATCTGCACAGCAGGACCAAAGTGGAAGCGGGAGAAAAATCATTTAACAGCGCTTGACTTTTGTGTAAACTCTGACGTATGCAGGACCTGTAATTAAAAACTATCCTGCAGTACCTATTTCCGCTGTCCTTTGCACAGCTTTAGAGCTACAGCACCTTTGGAGGGAGTGCATGAGTTAATAAAAAGTGCAAAAGCATTGTTAAGTCAACCTATCAACAACCTATCAGCAGCTGTTTTGCAGCAGCGGCCACGAATGAAAACATGAGTGAACCAAGGATGAATCACTGCACCCGCCCTGCTTATCACCTTCATCACACCCATTACATTATCCATCCGCACCCAAAACTGCTATGTCACTGCGATGGTATTTGAACATATCGAATACCATACAGACCCGGTCCAAAGGCAGGGGTCTCCATCAGGTCTCCATCAGCCATCTATGGCAGCTCCACTCTGAAGCTGTAGCATGCAGATCGCAATCTGCCATCGCTGAGAACAAGATCTGCAGTGAACCCATTGTGCATTTAAGGCATAAAAAATACTTGGACTCTCCATAAACATTAAGTAGACAGAAGTTCTTCCAGACTGTGCCACATCCCACACATGTAGTATAGATCACTTTGCCTACTTTGGCAGTACAGACACCTGAGAGCCGTGCAAAATTCATACCAGAGCAGCCCCCTGACAATCATGGCCATCCGTTAGGAAAAAGATCCACAAACGTTAGCATGTAAGAAGCAACAAACATTTACTGGAGCTTGACTACAATCAATAAACACCAGCTGGGACTGATTGGCCATGTAGTTATAATGTCTGACTAAACTCGGCTACATACTGGCTAGCAGGCACCTAGATATTAAAGAGAGCATCAGGATCGCCCACAGAATGTTCCACATAAACACCAATAAATGGAAGGACATTACACAGACATCTGCCCGGTAGTGGAGTTTATGAAGGAGCAACACTCAAAATATTTCCAGAAGGTCACACAAAGACAAAGGAGAGGCTTACAACAAAGATGGCAGATCCATGTTCGATTTACTGTACCATCACGGCAGTAAAACCTGTTTCCAGAAATAGAAAGGACCAATACAAGCAAGGTACATTTGGTAATATGTGTTCATACAAGAACTGCTTGATTAAGGTTCGGTTAAGTGGTATTTTGAATGCATCTTAGAGCCTCTTTAAGATTATAATTTTGGCTCACCAGCCGGACTCAGATTATATGGTTGAATCTTACAGTTCTCACTCCTATTAAACCCAGAGACAGATAAATCCTGAAAACATACTCAGATCATGGATCTGTTAAAGTTAAGATTATGATTAAAATTCACCCCCCCCCATGTTGGTCAATGTGAGCATACAGTGAAAAGCAGCAAACAGCAGAGAGTCTGTTAGCAATAGAAAGTTATGGTAATAGTGGAGAAAGTCAAGCACTTAGCATTTAGCAAGCTAGAGACCCAGATGTTTGCTCAGGAGTGGGTGAACAGAGGACTTTGATCAGGGTAAGTGTTTGCTGACACATTAGCTATATCAAATAATTAGCCGAAGGCACTGGCAGCCGTGCTTCAGCTGCATTTTTTCCTGCCCCCTAGTGGTCAAAATTGCTCACTGCAGCTTTAAATGTTTCGAATAGCAACACTGACATCCATCATGATCGAAGTCAGTGTGAAAGTCAAACGCCCTGCATACTCTCACCTTCCCTACGTTACATGAACATCCCATCTGCATTGATATGACATGTTGCAGGTGAATATACATAAATCACTAATTAGTTTGTTACATATGTATACACTACGTATTTGCATATAAATATAATTTTTAGGCGACGCAGTTCCTCCAGGAGGATCATTAGACTCTTGGAACGACTGCCAAATGTGTGTGTGTGTGGGGGGGGGGGGCAGGGGTGCGGTTGGGTGGGTATAGATTGATATAGATTGCAAATTCGCTTCCTTGTTCTGTATCTGCGTCTGCCAAATGCCTATGCCATTCAATATGGCTGGTCGCCTCACAGACTACTAGTGTTTCCACAGTGATGAAGCGCACATTTATACAGCCCAGATGGCTTGGCAGATCTTTTTATTAATTCTTTCTCTTTTTTTTTTAAATGTGAGAAACATTTTTTCATTGACCCTGTTCGAGTGACTGAGGGTGTATTCCAGTGGAACCAACTGATGGGATCGCAGAGCAAAGACAAGCCCCGAAACCACAAAAGATCCTCGGCCATGCAGCCAGTCTGAGGTTGTGCTCAAACTCATCCATCACTGTTGTCACACTCAGCCATACATGGCAACCTTGAGAGAGAAAGAGAGAGAGAGGCAGAGAGAGGGAAAGCCAGGCTGATAGAGAGGGAGATAAATAGGTAGATATGGAGAGAGAGGCTTGGTCTCATCTGGACTCCCCTGAGGAGAGGCTGTGGCCTGGATGATTATACAGCTACAGATGATGTCAGTGGAGGATCCCTGCCACCGAGAGAGCACAGACACACAAGGCCACAGTAGAACGCATTTGCAAGGGCGCTTCAATCTGTACGTGCTGCCATCATGCTCAGGAAGAACACAATAAACAGTCATTTGCATCCTGTCCCCAGAGAACACGCGGGATCACACACCAAATAGAAATTCATGGTTGGATGGTTAAAATCGTGCGTTTAAAAACCTAACAGATGAAAATTGTGCCGTTGTAATTAAGCTGGAGAATCTAAAAATCTTGCCGAATTTGCAGCTGGCCTGTCGTTTGTCACACAGAGCCGTGAGAAAAGCACCTAAACGACTCACGTGTTCTGCAGTATAGCTCAGATGGACAAATTATGCAAATAAATAACATTAATTGATAAATACAGCCATCTTCATACTCAGTCAGCTTTGAGAGAATTCCGCATGCACAAAGGCAGAAAAAGAAAGCATTCAACAATTAAACACAAAGGAATCCGTTTAAGGAAATGTAGCGACATCTACAGATTTATGCAAATGAGCCTTCACATGCGCTCTGTACATTTGTTAACTTGCACTTGCCTGAGGCTGCAGACAGATCTGCTCCACACATGAAAGAGGGGAGGGGGGCAGGATAGAGAAGGGGGCGGGGGGGGGGGGGGCAGCCCACTGCTCAGCACTCAGCACACGGAGGAGCTGCAGCCTGGTGATGCCTGCTGCAGCCTCCCTCCTGCAGCTACAGTACAGCCGAGTGCTGGGAATCATTGATCTGTTCTTCCTCCTCCTCATAGAACAATAGAGGAAGCATGGCTCCTTATTAACCACGTGGGTCCACAGCAAAGGGTGGCCGCTGCTCCCGAACATATCTAGCCACACATTTGATTTTAACACATTAAATCATGAAGAGTTGGAGGTCACTGCCTGTATTAGGGGCCAGTGCACTACTGTAAGACTTGAATGAGAATATTCTTGTTGAGAGCTTGTGAACTCATTTGACTCCTGAGATGATGCTGTTTTGTTTTGTTTTTTTCACATCCAACGGCGTTAGTAGTGTTTTAATTAAACAGAGCCTCGTGCTTAAGCTGAAGTGTAATCTCTGAGAAGACATTTCATCCAGCATCTCTCTCGTCTTTGTTGTTACAAGCAGCGATCAAAATATGTCGCAGCAGACAAGTGCGAACGAGCGAGCTCCACATTCAGGCTAATGTTTTGATTTGCTGTAATTCAAGTCACACAGTGCGGAGGCATAATCAGGTGCTCTCACCCTCATGTCAATCACAATGCTCCCCTAAATTATTCATGCCTCTATATTTTATTTATGACTATATTTTCCCATGCCACCTGAAAGTTCGCAAAAGCCGGTTCGCTGGCAGAAACAGAGCTGCCAAAGCATTTCATAGAGACAGGGCTGCTTTCATCTCTCACACAGGCTGGGAAAGCTGTGGGATGTGGGGTTCATATTCTGCAGACAAGCCTTATCATTTATATATAGCCAGTATCATGTTGAGATCTTGAATCGGTTTTTTATATGCAAAACATTCACACTGTTATCTCAGAAAATTTGGGAAGTAGGCCAGCTCTGCATGTGATTAAAGTATATGGTGAATTAGAGTGATGTAAAAAAAAAACAAAAAAACAAAGTGACACAAAATGCTTCTGGGGGGAAATCGATGGGAATTGTTATCCAGGATACACACCTGATTTAATGCGTATTGTTCAGTGTTTCAGTGATTTTAATTAACACTCCGACTATGTGACGATCAGGACTGTAAAGCAAAAATACATGATGATGTCTCTGAGCTGATGATCATGATTAAATTATGTTAATTTTCACCTATACAGTAGAGCGTGGACACATTCCTGATGGGTTGCTATGTTTCTTCATTACTCTGTAAGATGTGACAATTTTTATGTTACCTTTAGCAAACATAATTCAAACATACACTAAAAAAACAGAGACTACAGGTGAAAACACTACTGTTTCATGCGCCAATCAATTTTGAGATTTGGGGCTAGTTTGCTCCCATAACACGTCTTCTTTCAGACTACAAGAAAGACAACGTCTAAAATACACATTTAGGTGTGTATTTTAGTTCAGATTTTAGATTTTATACAAAAATAATTGTCTTCATGTAAGTAATCAGCTGGAAGTTTCATGGTGTTTTCTATTTTTACTCTATTCTCCTGTACTGTGTGTTCTGTTGTGTGGACTTTTACTGTTCATGTCTTTAAAGGCTGTTATCTTAACAGGAGTTTTTCCTCATGCTCAATCTATATATCATGATTTATAGTTGAAAATGGATATTTTATGGCTGTTGACGGTACTTTGTGATTTATGGAGTGATGATAAAAAGAGATATCCAAACTTCCCTCTGTTAAAAACCTTTGACTCGAATACAACGAAACGAAACCTGAACATGAATTTATTCAATGTTCAGGTTTCACTTCTGGAAATGTATGCAAATGTGTGCATATTTGGTAAGATAATGCATAATTTGCATATTTAAACATCACATTTCAGAGAACTTGTAATACAAAAAGTACTTGTGTTAATGCAAGTTATCAGCTGGGGAAATTTCATGGTGATTCACCTGCAGTCTGACCTTAAGATGAAAAAATTCTTTGTAATTTAGAATTCTGTCATGATGTTAAAATATCATGTTGATATCCTTTAATAACATAAATGAGGTTGAATTTTAAAGTAATTGTTTTTTTCTCTTTAATTAGTTTTTTTGTGGCTGTAAAAATGAACTGAAAATTTTGTCTTAGATCCTCTATAACATTAAACACTGAACATTAAATATGCAACAATCACTTTTAAAGTAAGACAAAACATCCGTAGATATCATGAACATCATGAAACAACGCACCGATGGTCATCAGAATCTGATTCAAGTGCTGCTAAGCGTGGCATCAAGTTTTTCCAAATGAGTCCCGAGTCAAAACAGAAATACTGAAATCTCTCCTGTGCAATAATCTAAACCTTTCAAACTCTTTCACTCATTGAGGGGAAGCTAATTGAGAAAACAAAGAAAAGGCTTCTAATCTGGATTTTAACAGATTAAATCAGAGCTTCACTAAATGCACTTCATTTATTTTACTTATTTAAGCAGGAAGTCTCTTGAGCTATATCTCTTTTACAAATGAAACCTGGTCATAATGGCAGCATAGACCAGTAAGCACACACTCACATAAAACCATTTTACATTTACATAAAGCAGCACAAAACAGAGCATGAGACGTTAGTTTAAATTACATTTCTCATCCAAACAACAAGCAGCAATTACAATCCCAGAGTGCATATCTCTGATTTCTTAAACACTGGAAATAAATGGACATAACCTCATTTTATCTCAAGTGATTTCACCTAAACACCTTGTTTTACTTCATTAGAGCTTCCTTTAGTTTGAACCAGTAATTCCTTGTTTGCAATATCAATGCAAATATATAATCTTTACTGAATATTTGCAAATAAATATTGGCTGTATTAAGCATTTATGCAGTGGCAAACCCTGCAATGACAAATAAAACTCATTATGAGAGAAAAAAAATGGCTTTTTTTAATGCTTAATTAGCTGGCAACAGACAAAAGATTCCAAATAGGTGTCATGGCAACATCTCAAGAGAGCACAATCCTGAACGGTGAAAGCCCAGAGCTCAGCCAGGAAGGAGCCAAGGACACAAAAAGAGTCACATCAAAAGCTCCTGAACCCTGCTGAGGCACACAAAGCTGCTCTGTAATCTAAAAGGTTGATATTAGTTCACGCTGCACACCTACTGCAGATGTCAGCGATGCTTGGGATTTTAATTCTGCGTTTGGGAAGAAAGACGACAAATAAACCAGTGACAATTACTGAAAAACAGGAGTGCATAGAGAGACAGTGGTTGTTTTGTAAGAACGTGAATTGTGAACATTTCAACTGATCAAAACCACGGTCCATCTGAAATGAGACAACGCTGCCTGCTCTGCAAACATACAGTGATCCTGCCTTTAGCTGCCTGTTCGCTTTAACCGAACTAACCAGAAAAACACTTCAAAGATGTGATGTTTTATTGAAAATAAAAGCTACAATAAGGGTCAAATCTGGTAAATATGGACACCTTTTATATCATATTCTTCATGGTCATGTTCTTAATGAGCTGTATCAACATGTTATTTCTATTTATATGACTAATTATCTTCTGTTTGTACTCTGTTTGTAGCTTGCAGAGGGAAGGAGGGCTAGCTTTCTCAAACGGCAAAAATAATCTGTGCAGTTGTATTCCATATATACTGGGATGCTCTTTCATGTATAACTTGGAAATTTACCTTATCCAGGCAATCAAATGTCAAGCAAGGTGCCAACAACCAACTGGATTTGTCAGAAAACAACAACAATGACAAATCCAGCGAATCTTTCTTTAATCACTTGCTTTTATACGACGAAATATATGACCTTAAACCTGACTCCAAACCTCCAGGTCAGGCTTAAGGCCAGGAATTCTTGTTGCTCCCACATAAAAGGAAACAACATTGATTTGGCCTTGCATGTGAACCTTCGTGTGCCGACAATTCACCCACAGCAGCCTCCCGCAGAGAGACTCTCCTTAGTGCTGTTAAGCCATAACACCTTTCCTGTGAATCTTTAATGGACCACATTGACTGTTATCAAGCTTTAGCCATCTGTGCTACAGTATGTAATAGCAGCATGGCTGAATCACTTATTCAAATAAGCCAGCTTAATGATATTGCTTTTCACAAGTAAATACATCTACTTAATGTTTCAGTGTCCTTTAACTCAGTGCCACATGTACTAATTAAATTCTGCTCCTCTGAGGACTGGCTGCTGATAGATTGAGGAAACAGATGGATTGAGGGGTGTGGGGGGGGATACACAGTCACAAGAAGAGAGGCCCCACTCCCCAAAGACACACACACACACACACACACACACACACACACACAGCCCACCCCTCCCCATCCTCACCTTTCAGATCCCAATCACAAAGATGGAAATGGTTGTCTGATTGTGTGTGCATGGTCGCATGTTTGAGCGCATGCTTTCGCACATAACGATGGACTGTTGGGTGCTTCCTTTTCTATCTGACAAAGGAGGCTGGCGGAGGAGCAGTGAAGGAGGCAGGGGAGGATACTGCCGCTGCCATATTCAAGCCTAATATGCAAAAATCCAGTTCACACAAGGATGCTACTGCGTCTTTTGATTCCACTAATGTGACTAATGATGTGGCTTCATAAGCAATGGTAAAAATAAACTCCATTAGTTGTCGCTGCCTTGGAAATATGTTAAGGCCTGTGATTTCCCTGTGTTTGAGACAAAAAAAAAAAAAAAATCAAGCATATACGACAGCATACTCTAGAAAGAATATGTCCTCTTTTCATCATTTTGATATCAGAGGCATCTCTCTGGTATAATCCAGTGAGAATAGTGCAGCTGTCTGTATTGACTAAACACTGTTGTTTGCATCAACATCACATCATATCTTGTTATCAGAGGGTCTTTTGTGGCAGCGTAGCAACAGTTGTGCGAGCTTTGAACCATCTATCTCGCAGGCATGAATTCAATATGTTAATGTGTGGTGAAGACTGGCAGCATGATATTTCAGACAGCGAGGGGGGAGACGTGGTCTTACCTTTAGCAAAATGTATTACACTGCAGCGACCTGCCTCAGCTCTGCGAAGAAAAGAGGAGAGAAATGTAAGTGATATGTACTCTGCAGCCACAGGGATAGTAATCACTTTAAGGAGCTGCATGCAAAAGGTGACTTTAAATGATGTTTCATGTTGTGCCAGCTAACACGAGGTGCCACAACAAGATGAACACAAAGCCTTTATTTTGTGATGCACATGTTATCACAGCAGCAGCATGCAGGTTTTGTCAGGGAAACTTTGCAATTTCAGCACTGATGTCTGGATGATTGACAGAGCTTTATCTCAGTCTCTTTGTGAGCCACTCTTTCCTTTCATGGCTGAGGGTAGGAGGGGGTGAGGCTGTGGAGGGGAGATGGGGGTCTCCCCAGGGAGGCATGAGGGGAACAGACTCTCTGCCTCCTCTGCCTGTTCTGCAGGAGGCTCTGCAGGGAACCAGACTCTCTTGTCCCTACGGTCTGCATGAGAGCTTCTCAGCCAGTTGGCCATACACCAGTCAGCTGGCTCCTAGTGCTGTGGCCCCGTATGACACATGTGCGACCTCAAAAATAAAGTGCACAGGAGCTTTAACACCCAGCATCCCTCAGGCTCTGGGTCTATTTCAGACATGTGCAATAAAATGGTCTATAAGGAGGAACAAAGAAAACGTGGTCTAGAGGCAGGCTATTAGTGTTAATTCTCACATTTGAGTGACCATCTAGTTGCAGCAGATGTCTTGAGCAGAGTGACTACTGAGGTGTGATGCCCAGAAAGAGTTTGACAAATGGACCCATGCAGGGATGGGTCCCAACAGATCGAGGGAACCAAACAGCAGGCAAACGTCCAGTGAATTCATGCAACAGAGACAAGACGTTAGAAATACAGATTACAGGCCTGTATTTTTCCATGTGTTAAAATACTGGCCTATCACATGTAAGATTGGTCATACTCACCATTCATTTCGTTATTATCATCCAGCCAGTCAATGACGCCCCTCTTTCAATGGACCTCTCTCAAATTCCTCTCTAAACCATGTCCCGGTTCACCGCCACCGCTGCGGGATCATTAGAAAAAGCCGAGCCGGGAATAGAGCAGGGCGAACCGGCACAATTTGTCGCATATAACAGCGCTTTAACAGGCTCTCCTTCCGGCTGCTCGGGGAACAATGGTGCAGCATCAGACTGACAGCTCCACGGACAACGTGACTCACTCTGTCCAATCGTGGTTTTATAAAGCAGGAATGAGCCGCAGCGCGCTGCCGCCTGCCCAGCGTCGGCTCCAAATCCCACTGTGTCATCATGTGCGCCGGCTGCTGCCAAACAAGGTGGGCTTCATCAGGACTTCAGCACATATTTATGGGGATTTTAGAGTGTTTGACAAGCAGCAATCATTTAAAATGTGGAGTCACAGATTGGACAAAACAAGACTGAATCATTCAATCCAGTCATTTCGACTTCTGCACGAGCATGTTCCTCTCAGCTGGGCTACGGCTCATTTTAGAAACTTTGTACCACTGCTGCAACATATGTAAAAACATCCTTCTCCAATGCGCTCCACTACTGTGGTCTCTTTAATTGTTAATAGCTTTCAAGCAAGCCCCGCTTGGTAATGTGTGATCAAGTTTTATATTAGGAACAGAACAGCTGCTTTTGCAAACACACACAGGGTTATGTGTTAGAGCAGGTAAAAGGTCAGAGCAGGGAAGCTTTTATGTCCGTTTGGAGGAAATCAAAGTCTCAGCATCAAGTCTCCATCCAGCACTTCTCGGGGTAAAATAAATCAGTGAAGCACAGCACCATCTTGCGGCCACTGTGTTAAACTGCAAGTGTTCTGCAGGCCCTGGCTCATTCAAAAGCCTCTTGACATGATCATTTTCCAAACAGAGCCAGAGGTGTGGGTGGGTGGGTGGGTACGGCTGGTACTGAGTCTGCCGAGATTAAGAGGAGAGGGAGTTATGTTCTCTCCTCATATTTAATATGATTTACTGTAGTGTGCTTGTTAATTACTTGGCATGAAGGGGAAAGTGTAGCATTTGGGGAAAAAACAGAGTTATAGTTCCTGTTTCAGGTCATTATTTAGCCAGAGAAAATTATTATTATGTCCCATAAATGCCTCATAGGCCTGTTTAACAGTAGGCATTCGGACTTGTGATATGAGGAATAGCACAGGTCTTACTATCAACATCTCTCTTCTAATTAGAGTCCCAGTAAGGCATGACAGTGAGCCAGCATGCACATACCCTGAAACTGGAGCAGCTAAATGGAATTCAGCCATCACTGATTTATTATTTACACCTGTGCTTTCCCCTCTGTGACATGTCAAAATGTTTTCTGTGAAAAAGGCCTGCACTCATACACGAAGCTGCCCAGAGCGAACACAGTCACCTGCTGATACTTTCGCAGGTGCAGTTTCCTGCCTCTTTATTACGTCCTTTTAGGTGTCACATTGCCACAAACCTCTCAATAACTTGACACTGATGTGGTTGAACAGGAAGGCTGCCTGTGCTTCTCACAAGGAGCAGTAGGTGATGCTAAAGAGCTCATTCTGGGAAAAAAAAAAAACATTTATGCAGCAATATCCTACACCCTTGCAGTCCAGCCACAGGTCTTTACGTGGGAACACGCCGGGTGGAGGTAAACAGAAGGGCACTGTGTCAGCCATTCAAAGATACAGCTGCAGTGTGAAGCAGGGGGATCACATGATGTTGAAACAGAGACACACTGTTGACAATGCTAATTTCAAGGAGTACGTTAAGTGTTTAACAATAGCTCACCCTGACCTCCATTTAAAGAGCATGAAAAACAGAAGCATCCTGAGGGTGAAGAAGGAGTTAACACAGACATTATGGAAGGCAGTGTGTGCAACCTTTGGCATTCATTGGGATAGGACACAAAGCACACAGTATTTAAATAGAAAAGAAGTATAAAGAAACCATCCAGTGCAACACAGGACTTAGAGAGGTATTTACACATATGGCATCAGCAGAAACTCAGGTTTTAGACCAGTCAAATACTGGGTTATGCTAAAAGTCTAGTTAATACACACAGTTTGCGAGCATTGCTGCACTGTGAACTGAATGTTGAATCAGTGCATGTGACTGCCTGCTTCTCTTTCTTTCTTTTTGTCTAAAGTCTGCTAATTTCTCATGTCAAATAAAAAAAAAAAAAAAGTTCTAATTATCCTAAATAATTTAACAGGGCCTAGAAAATAAACCGAGCTCAGGGGGCAAGATACTCAGAAAGCTGTTACAGAGCTGCACCAGAAAGAGCACAATTATTTCTGAAGCGTTAGCCTTTATTACATTACAGGAGAAAAAAAAACAGTAAATTGGATTCTGAGATTTGACAGTGCACCAACCGTTGTGACATTAAGTGGCTTCATTTCAATATCCGGATGTATTTTAATGCTTCTCTATTCCCAAATGCTCTTTAATTTCAGTGTGACTCTGTTTTGGTATCCTCATTAGTGCTTTGGTGTTCCCGTGTGGCCTGTTATAATAGCACCTAGCACATGGAAGATGACAGATAACGAGGGATGTGTTTATGCATTTCACATGAGGTCAGTCTCAATCAAAATTGTGTCATTCACTGTTCCTCTCTTGCTATGTTGTTGAAAAGTTGAAGGAAAGTGGTCGGTTGTATCAGTGTAACCTGATGGCTGTGAATGCGTGAAGGACCAGGCTCCATGTGATACCCCTTTCTGCCCTTTCTGAATTATGCATTCCTCTCAGGTGAACAGTGGATATCCGATGTCCTTCATTCAACGCTTCACCGTCGACAGATCTAGCGTGAATGTGTAGATTTTTTCTCCCATTTTGCTTAAGAAAAGGCTTCTATGTGTCAGTTCAGAGAAGTTATCTTGCTATTGTCTTATTCACATACTGTCCGTGTTATTACAATGTGTGAACATTGGGGTGCTCACATGTGCGTGAAAGGCCTCTGCCATACATAGTACCAGAATCACTAAAGTGTGTCTCTCTTAGGAAGCTCTAGAGACCTTTTGTGCACAACCTGTCAATTCTCTCCCTTTACAGGAGCCCCTGTGGCTGCAAAGAAAGTGGAACCCTGTCGAGTGCAGTGACCTGTATCCTCTCCCTCCTGTAGTCAGAGTACCCGGTGATACAATTGCACCACAATGGAAATTCAATCAAGAGATGGACCGGGGCGAGTAGCAACCACTCTCCTGTCCCTCTCCTGCTGGCCTGCTTATTGATGAATTCATCTAAAGAGAAACTTTAAACACATCTGGATTAAAGATACTTCATCGTTCAGGAAGGTGGCTTGGAGGGAAGATTATCAACTTCACTGTCACCAAATGTAAGTATGATTGTTTTTCTCTTTAGGGTTATGTGTGTGTGTGTGTATGTGTGTGTGTGTGTGTGTGTGTGTGTGTGCGTTTGTGAATGCAGTGAAGCTGATAATAGTCAGGTCTCTTTATGGGAGACATGTAATAATTATCACCTGCAGTCAAAGCTTTATATAGTGAAACATAACCAATACCGTGCACTTCATCAGTGATCATTGTCACCATCCTCTCAAAGTAAAGTATGCTGGCCAGAGAAATGCTAACCTCAACAGGCCATTGCTTTGTTACTCTATGCAGTCCCAGACTGTGACAATATCAGAGAAACCTGACATGTAGACATCATGAAATGTGCTATCTAAATGGTGTTTTAGTGACAAATGTGGGAAGCAAAAAGGCAACAATATTCATATGCAGCTTAAAGAAATGTGCTAAAAGGTGACACAGAGCAACATGTTAGCCTTTAAACTGTTTGGTATGTTACTGAAAGACATATCGTCATTTCCTCATGAGCAACTACCTCCCATGTTCTTGCTCTTTTCCAAAGGGATCGATCCTCACCAGCACTTCACTGCAGAGAGCCACTCTGTATGAAGTCTGCTCACAGCTGTGTCGGCACTCCACACTAGTAGCAGAGTATAGATAAACAGGTATAATGTGGGACTCATTTGCCACTCTCAACCATTAGTGGGAAACATCCATCTGCTGATTGATGCCTTGCTCAATCAGGCGTTGAGCTATATTATGTGCAGTTTGTCTGTGACTCTGCCCCAAACAGACATGCACGAGCAGCACAAGCATGTGCTCTAAAATAAATGGTGCATTTTCCTTTCAAAGCTGCACTAATCAATATGTTTAGTCAAATGACTAAAAAGGGGTCGCTTGTGGTGGTGAAGCCACAGGGAACGAGCATCTTTCAGCCCCTAGTTTTAAGGCCCGCAGTTTGCACTCACAACTTTCACCAACCCTGTTTCCAGCTGGCAGCAGTTTTCATTTAAAAAGCATTGAAAAGCTGCTGGATGCTGCCTGCCAAGCATGAGACTGCAGACAGGCAAAGTTAGCATCTACCTTATGAACACTGTGGAGCATTTAGCAGCTATAGATGATGGTCTCAGGTGGTAATGAAGACCAAAACAGAGCTAAAAGAAGAGTGGCTATTGGGCAGGAATATGACTGCAAATGAAGGCTGACGTTTTTCTTACGTGTCTGCTGGATGTGTAATAGTCATTGGTTTGCTTACATGTTCACTGTACCAACTTTGCAAAGTAATAATACGTCAGAGTAAAAAACAATTAATGCTGCTTTAACTGCTTTGATTTTGTCAAAATCCACTTGGTAAAAAGTAAGAAAAATGGAGCGCATAGCTTACGCATATGTGTGACGAAAATGACATCTGGCAGAGTTAATCATTGTAACTTTGTGATAGTCTTTATTCACCAGAGTTTGATGATTAATGTAGGGGTAGTTTGAGTTTGTTAAGTCAGCACTGATGCAGAATCCACTCTGATGAGTTTGATGAATGTGCTACTGTTAACATGATTTTTGTAAAGTATGAGAAGCAGTAACTTCTCAGTGGATGCTATTGTTCTCACACATCTTGCACAGTGAGAGGAACAATGAGCATAACCAGTCCAACATGAATGATTTTAATAGAAGAAGGCAATCTGGCAGCATGCAGAAACACATGATTAGCAGTGTGTGGTAGCCAATCATGTCACTTTCCAACACTGTGAACCGCTGATGAATTTGAACGACAGGGTATCCATGACAACTGTATCAAATGGGTGTGTGTGTGTGCGATAGTAAATCCTCATTTAGTTTGAAAGAAACCAGCATGTAAGTCAGATGGGCCTTGTAGCATGTTAGCCTCCTGGACTGACACTGTTCAGATCTCTCAGTCTCTCTCACAGTACGCAGCCGGTATTTCTTTTACATAAATCATGAAACCGGAGGCACTGCATGAACATTACACTGTGTGGGGCTTAGAAGCAGTGAATTATTGTTTCAGCAAGCTGGCAGGCTTTATGCATGTGGCTGATTTGCATTCAGACTCTATTGTAGGAGCAACAAGCATGAGATATTACACTTGATATATGTGCAGACTTTCCAGCACAGCAGCAGAAAACCTTTTTCCACTTAGCCTAAAACCTGCAGCTTGATGTGTGGCTGATGCTGTGTGATGAACATTAACCAGAGGGTGTTTAGGCTTTAGTGTTAATAGAATAACTGACTCAGTGATTAATACAGCAAATAAAGAGAATTCCTGTCTCTCTGTTATTCTGCTTACACACTTGCAAGTTGTCTCTTTGCATTCAGTGCAAAATATACAGGATCCCCTGTAAGTATAATTCCTTATAATTCATTGCTGAACATCATGTGTGCCAAACTAATGCTGTAGTACCTCCATCTTACCACAAGATGGCTGGAAGGTACACACAGAAATCATGAAGAGACCATGCTATTGTTTGTCAAGGCTGTTTTATTGACTGGCTCTCATACAAGTTCTCACACAAAGGACAGAATGAATTATGCTTCAAATCCTGGAACATAAAAACTGCTTGTTTATGCTTGAAATTCTCCTCTCCAACTTATTGGTCTTACTACCAGCTGACTAAAATGTATCAGAATCAAATAAACATGTTCCTCTAAAACAACATGGATTCTGGCTGCATTGTCAATCTGTCAGGAGTCAAAACTGTTGCAGTGACGATACGTTTCTGCTTCAATTCAAACTGATGCGACTTGTGATTTAATACGCTTACACCGCAAGACACTCTCACTGCAGCAAAGATTCATTAAGCATGATACATTTGGGCACTTGTGTTGAGTAAACAGTTTCAGTTAACATAAATCATCCAAATATGGGCAGTCTGGTAATTGATGTAGGGAGAAAAATCTGTCTTGTGGGTATCTTTGATTTTGGCCCGACCACTGCAGAGCAGGACCGAAGCTTTTCCACAGTCTGCTGGGTGCAACTACTCCACCTCCCTGCCATTATGTCTCTGTTAGCACAGTTTAATGCTACATTAAATTAGAGTGTCTCATGACCGCCCTTTTAATTAATGTGAGCCTAAGTGTTGTATATCAGTTGTAATGCATTTGAACCTCAAGTTTACCACAGTTTAATGAAGTGTGTGTAGTCTCAGATGATGGCCTGTATGATTTAACACTGTGCTCCTCTGCTTGGTGCACGGATTCACTTCTTTTTGAATGCATTTTTTGAGGGTTTCACATGTGATATGATGTGGGTTTTTTATGGCAACACCTGACACGTGACTAAAGGAAAATGTCTACCTGAAAACAAATGACCACTATGCCGCACACGTGTATCAACAGTACGGACATAACAGCACAATGTCTGCAATCATACTGTATCATATTCTACTGTATCATTCATCACAAGGCACTTGACTCAGTCTTTAGCGTTCAATATCAAACAATTCACCACATATTTGGATAAAAATCACAGATTGCTGTTTTTGTCACCACTTTACAGCCCTGATGAGTCGCTCATTCCCAGTTCAAATAAGCAAGATGGCGTCACAAAGGTGGCAGCTAGTTACAGCAGCTTTTCTTTGTTTTAGTGTGTTTTGTGCTTTTTTTTTTTAAATTTCCCCAGTGTGGGACTGGGGAATCAAGACGTTTTCTGACCAGTATGAATACCGCACATTCCCAAATAAACCTTCATAGAAAGTTTAGATAATATTTTATATACTTTACACTCAATCAAATTTAATTGCTGGCTCGTACATACTGGGGATGTCCCACCTTGAGCCATGAATTTTGTGAATCATTACAGCACTAGTACACATTTAGCTGCTAAAGAAATGCGCTCTATATCTGGAGATTATATCATGTCTAATGAATTAAAAAAGTGTCATATTTTTATGATTTCCTGTATTAAAAATCTCTATATCTATCTGTCAGTTATAAGTATGGTTGTAATTTATTGGTCTTTCATACAGATCTTGTAAAAAAAAAAATAAATAAAAAAAATGATAATATTAACGGTGGTAACAAATTGGGAGACACTGAATGAAAGAGCACAGAGACGCTCCTGTCCATGTGTATAGTTTGAAGTGAGAAAGCTGCCCTATTGTATGAACCTGACAGTAACATTTTAATCACACAACTGCTGTTAAGGAGACATCAGAAAGCCTTTGGGAGTACTTGTGGAAATGTCATCTCAAAGATAGATATTCAGATAACAGCATCACTGCCCTCTGTGGCCGTTTGACTGCCCCACATAAAGCCACTTCCAGCTTTAGCCAACAGGTTTTGGAGGCACGCGGTGTCGGAGTGTCCGTGCTGCTGTTCTTTAATGTAAGCGTGGATCAGCATACTAAGCCGGAGCATGACTAACAGAGAAGGCTTCATCCTGATACTGAAGTGCAGCCGAATATACACACTAACCAAAACTGAAGGTCGAACTGCTCGGCCTCGCTCGGCACGCGTCAGAGAAATGACCAGAATGAATGAAACAGTGGTGTGTAAATAGATTTTTGACGGATGAGTGTGAAAAGGTTGGATTCAGGAAAGATGAATAGAGCTCGTCACTGACAAAGAAAGCCAGCCTTGTCATCTCCCGTCCACATGATGTGAGAAGAGGGACGTGTTGTTGTAGATTTAATGAGAAGTGTTTATGGCACGGGGTCGTTAATTTCCAAAACATAATAAAAGCTTTATTTTAGAAAGGTAAAGGCCAAAGTACATTTACTCAATAACTGCACTTACGTACAAATTTGAAGTTCTTGTACTTGATGCCACTTTCTTACTTTATAATATTAGTAATATTATACTTTTAATGTTGTACTTTTTATTACACAATAACTATTTTACAGCTTTAGCTACTTTACAGATTAAGATTTTTACAAAACATATAAAGACTTAAAATATGATATATTGTTAGGCTATAACTTAATGACCCAACAGCAAATATAAGTACAGCTGAAACGGTTAGTTGATTAATCAGTTAAAATTAATTGGTATCTACTTGCTTTTCCTTTAAATTATTTTAATCGCTTAAATTGACTTTGAAGAATTTTGCATTTTGTGTTATTGGTCGGACAAAACAAGCATTTTGACAGAATTTCTCACTATTTTCTGATTTTTCACAAAGCAAAGCATCAATGGATTAATGGCAAAAATAATTATATTAATCCATTACCAAAAGAGAAATTACGGTTCTGCACAAAATAGGTCAAAATGAGCTCCACCTCCACCAGCAACAGCAAAATCCTGTTTTTACATTAATGAGTGATGATCATATAAGGATGTAATATGGAGTAGAACAGCAGCCAGGGGGACATTTTTCTGCACTGAGTACTTTTATTTTTATACTTTAAGTACATTTTCCTGATTACACCTTCACCCTTTTACTTAAGTAGGATTTTCAGTGCATGTTTAAATCAAAGGAGCTTCACATTACTTAAAAATGGATCTACTTGGTCCTTATTCAGACTCATCAGGTCAAATTTGTCACTATATGTACTTGATGATACTGAACGTTTTATTGACAGTAATGTAGGTCACCCTTCTTTGAGTCATGGTGCTTAGTCTTTTGTCACTTGAGACAGTTATTTTTAGGTTCTTTTTGAATTTCCGTCGTGTCTTTTGGTGCCCAGATTGGGTGTCAGGCACGACTATGTCATAGGACAAGCAGGGGCTAAATATACGCCCTGTTGCTATGAATGTTGCTGATGTCGTGTGTTTTTTGCATATTGATTGTGTCATTGTCTCAGCAGCTTTCTTCCCACATATTGTTCTTGACAAGCATTCAAGCACATACAGGTGAACTGACTGGAATGGCATATTTATGTGACCGCTTTTCAGCTCTGTCACCGCTCTGTGTCAACATTTATACGCCTTGATGGTTTTCTCCCTCAGGCGGCATCTGTCACGAATACATGTCAAGATCTTCGGGGTACCTTCTTTTCTTCATCTTGCTGGCGCTACAGATCAGAGTGAAAGTGTTGTGTGATTATTTCACGGAAACCTGACACCTTAATTGATGGACAGCGGTGGGTGGAGACAGCTAGGAGCCATGTACAGTATCTGCCACACAGGCACATGATGATCATAGGAAACACATACCTGCCATGTCATTTTAATGATGTTCCTCCTCTGCAAGAATGACCCGGGTTGAAGGAACTTAGAGTATTTGTTTCTGCACATTTTTACGTGAAGTTGATCAAATTGTGGCCGGGTGTGTGGAGCAGAACAGCACATGAGAGAAATCCCTCTTTATATTCGTCTAAAGAGGAATCCTCCAAAGAAATCAGGACTCTTTAATACTTTATATTCCTCATTTGGATATCACACCTAATTAAGCTGAGGACTGGTTTGTTCTTATTTCCATCTTTTGTTTGTTGTGATCTGGTGTCACTCATGAACAGAGAGACAGATAGAAAGGTTGAGATTTTGACTTACCTCTTACTGATTATTATACCATTATTGCAAATAACTGTATTTCCAATGGGAAAGTGGACGGTTATTGAGAGCTTTCGTTGGTGTATGGATAGAGGTCATCGCTTTGCAATCTGATTGCCCCAATTCAGCCAACATATTGAAATATTTAAAATGCCTCGATGCATTCCAGTCACATGATAACCTTCAGCAGGGAGGGAGGGAGGGAGGGTCAGCCTCTCACCGCAAGGCTGATGGATTGGCTGTGTGTGCGTGTTTGTGTGTTTCTCTCTTTTTTAAAGATCTTACATGTTAATTGGAAGTTGACACATGATCAAGGTTTTCTAAGCTTCAAAGAAGTGTCCTATTCAGTGATATTTGGTTACCATGGCAAAGCACTAAGTATAAGTACTAAGAGTTTGTCTGTGAGAAATGAGTATGTGAAGGAACCTGACACCAAAGCAAATGTTCAACAAAGTGAAATATCATGACTGACTCCATTATGTTCATAATCACTGTTAATTATTCACTTTAGTGGAAATTCAAGGAATGTCTAATTCACTCAAATGTGTCTGTTGCCGTCATCTGAGCTGTGAATTCAGCTCATGTTTTTAAGCGTAACGCGAATGTGAAATAATCACAGCCGCTCTCTGTGAATGAATAAGTAACAATTGGGTGAAAGATATCATTTGTATTCATTTCATGCTGACTGCTCATGGGCAAAATGGCCTTTTAATCTCATTACTACAGACCTGAAAAAAATCTTTGTGCAGCACTGAAGACCTATTGCTGCTAGTGTAGGTGTTGCTTTTGCTGTGCGACTGAGTGATTGTTGTTGACTGTATTCAGTGGTCTGCTACTCACTTAATGGATATTTTTTTTCTAAAGCTAGTGTCATATTGATTGGCAGTTATCAAAAGGCCTAATACAGAACCTGCAGCGCCCGTCTGGGAGTCCCCAAAGTAAATCTTGAACAAGTGCAAAACCACATTAAGTGAGATGTTGTGTGTGTGTGTGTGTGTGTGTGTGTGTGTGTGTGTGTGTGTGTGTGTGTGTGTGTTTGTCGCAGTGTAGTCAACCAACTCAAATCTTTCCCTATGCTTCTGTACCTGACTTCAGTCATGAGGAAAGATCAGCCGCACAGTTTTATTAGCATACATCCAATTACCATCACACTCAAACACTTATGGAAGCAAAAACACAACAACACACACACACACACACACACACACACACACACACACACACACACACACACATACAAACAGTGTGTGATGAGGAGAAGCTGGTCCATCCCCACTGAGCATATGAAACAAAGTGCTTTCTGTTCTCAGTAGTGGGACCGCTGACGGCTGGCTGGAAGCTTGAAGAAACAATGTACCTGTGGGTGGGTGCGTGTGTGTGTGTGTGTGTGTGTGTGTGTGTGTGTGTGTGTGTGTGTGTGTGTAGGCAGTGCCATTGCCAGGAAGAATTCATTATTTGCTCCAGAGGACACTTGCCTCTGTGCATCAAAGACCTCAGTCTAATAAAGTGTCTGTTTATTCTCTTATTTTAAAGACATTCTGCTCTTTTCAGTGTTTTTAATGAATTTGTGAATTTATCACTGTGTGACAAATGTTTGGACAGACTGACTACCAGCAGCATTATGCAGTTTGATGTACGAGTTACGTAAATGTTGATTTTTCTCCTTAGCAGCCACCATAGATACAATGCAGCTATGCTTTTTCTGCATTCCTCCTTAATCGGTTATTTGGATTACACTCTTAAATAGCATAAGATTGAGTGGTGTAAGTGTGGTGTTGACTTGTATCTACCTCATGGTACAGCACAGATGGATAATTATTTTGCTCAGTAACCTGACAGTAACTGACTGTATTTGTTGTGCTTGAACATCATTATAATCAGTAGCCAGAGAAATATTAAAATTTTCTGTAGAAATTTCAGATATTTCAAGCAGTGAGGTGGACACCAAACGGAAAACAGACAGCTAAATGCACAAAGAATACATGAAGAGCCAATTAAGCATGAAATGATGAGTACATGACGGAGCAGAGAGAGACGCAACATAAATCAGATACACATGAGCTGCTTCCGCGCTGTCCATCAGCATTCTCCAATGAGGCTTTTCTGAAAGCTCGGCTTTGGACAGCTGGGAGTGAGAGATTGGAGCTTTCACAGAAATCCCTGTGTCTTCAGACTCTTATGAGGCGCAAACACTCACGGCTCGGTCTGGCTCTGGAATGTACAGTACGTAATAACAACTGCAAGTCTGTAGGGACAAATCTGTACGCTCTTGGGGCATTAAGTTCTTTTCGATAATACAACATGTGCAAGCTGACAATGATGACATCTAGTGAAATGTTTTGTCTGATACATGATCTGAATATTCAAAGGATTAGTTGGATATTTTTTAGTACGAATATGCTTATTCGCTTTCTTTCTGAGAGGTAGATGAGAAAATCAAGGCAGCCAGCGTCCAGCATTATCTGTACCATCTGACTCCTGCTAAAACTGCAAATGCTTGTTTTTCACAGACTGAAAAGTTCTGTGTCATTTAGCGAGCTTTACAGGTGCTGGTACCCCGAGGTTGTGGGACATCTGGCCTAATAGTAAGCTAACATGTCCTTCAGGGTGGTCCCTGAATGCAACAGGCATGTAGTGGTCGGTGCTGATATTACAGGATGTTATAAAAACTGAAATGGCCCTTGATAAGAAAAAAGTTGCCCACCCCTGTCGTAGGTTTTCTTAGCTTTGGACAGAGCCAGGCTAACTGTTTCCCCTGCTTCCAGTCTTTATGCAAAGCTAAGCTAATCACCCCCTTAACAACATACTGTGCCGAGATGAGAGTTCATCAGCTGTCATCTAACTCTCAGAGAGAAGCTAATTTACTCGATTATTGCTTCTCGCTGTAATTTATCTGTCCATATAAATGTATCATCTTGTGTAGTTTTTCAGATTCATCTCCAGTTTTTCCTTCTTTTCTTGTGAAATATTTCATAGCTTTAACCCTTATGTCCTCCATGGCAGTCACTGCAACACATTAATGATGTTACTAAGTGGATTTAATCGACTTTATTTAAATACTGTGATTGTGTTGCTGTACTTACAGCAGATGTTAGGAATATAAATGTACAGCACATACGCCTTCAGTTTTTGTCATGCTTTGCATTCAGTTGTGTGTGTGTGTGTGTGTGTGTGTGTGTGTGTGTGTGCGCGCGCGTGTGCTGTTAATATTCAGTGATCATGTTGGAAACCACCTTTCTACAGCAGCCAGTGACCCAACACCACACTAAATATATCAGGGACAAACATAGAGTCTGGGAAGCTTTAACTGCCTTCTAAATACCGTAAACTACCGCAGGTCTAAAATGAACATCTAATCTGTGCACAGCAGCACTAAAATGTCAAAAAATAAGCGCGTTAGCATGACAGTTTGCAAAGATTTTCTATACTCTCGCCCTGAGCAACAACACCTGTGTTATTTTGTGTGTGGTAGTGGGAGAGATACGAGATCACAGTGTCAGTTTGAAAGTGAGCGTAGATATTTTGAAGACACTTAGGAAAGACATATTTTGATCCGGTAGACGAAGCCTCCAGAGGATCTCTTGTTTCTTGTCTCTCAGATGCCTTCTTAGCATTTTTCTCTCGTACGAGAATTTGATTTCAGCCCGTAAAGTGTTCTGATGTGAGGGCTGAGGTTTGTGTGAGAGGGTTCCCCTCTGCAGCTTCCAAACAGAAGGGTGGCACTGCTTCAGTTTCAAGCTTGTTCTACCTAATTTTCCAAAGAAGCAGCAGGAGAAGCACCTTCAGGGGCTTGTTTATGAGCCCTGTGGTGCTGATAAGGATCAAAGTGGTATATCCTCATCACTGTCTTTCTGCTGCCCCCTGAGAGCATATATAAAGATAAAGAACTATGCATATTATTATCTATCGTGCTGTATCATTCATGTGTGCATGCCACTTAGGAAGCACTGCTCTTGCCAGGGATGTTTTCATGTTCTGGAAGAGCTTTATTATGAAAATGCAGGAGATAAAACACATCACATCTGTTATGTAACATATGCAACTCTGATCAAGATAAACCTGCAGGTATGAAAGTTACAAATCTCTCAGGTGAGAGACGCAGCTTCCACAGAACTTTGTGCATTGAAAATACATTTTTTCTTTATAGAAAAATCATTTGAAACTCTGACTCACTGTTTCTCATGGGCATTTCATGCATTGCTGCTCATTAATTAACGTCTTCATTGTAAATTTAATATCACTAAATGGAAGCTTTGAGCAGACGTTTTCAATTTGCGTGTTACTTGAAAACCATTTGTAGTTTATTGAAGGATTCTTTGGCAGCCAAAGCAGTGGAAAATATCACAGATTCAGATGCTGATCATAGTAGTGGCAGTGGTAAGGTAACAGCAGTCGTAGTACACTAATGATATAATTTGATATTTGGCCCACATGCACATAAACTGATTTGATGTTGGCCTCATTAAATCAATTAAATTGATTAAATCCACCGAACATGCTAAACTAAGATAGCGAACATGGTAAACATTTGACCGGTAGGTCAGCATGGTGACACTGAGCTCAAAGCAGTGTTCGGTACAGCCTCGCAGGGCTGCTAGCGAGGTTGTTGACTGCTAGCTTGCATCAGTGAAAGATGACAAATAAAATAGCAGGTTTTAGAAACTTAAATTCCAGTTGTTTCAGTTGTCTGTTTGTGTGTTTCATCATTTCTCTGAGGACAAACAGAAGGAACTGTGACTATCAGGCTGGGAGGTTTGTGGGTGTACTGTGTGCCTGGGATAGATTAGTTCTTGTAGTGTTTTCTGTGGACCACAGGAGACCCAGCATGTCAAAGATAATAGCCTTCCTGATAATATACAAATAGCTTCCTCTCATGTTTGTCTTTCTCTCTTTGCAGTAATGGTGTTAGTACCAATCAGCGTCGTACACCGTCACATTAATTCCCATTTACGCCCTCTTCTGTTCTTTTCATTCAGTTTGTTCAACACTGAAATTTGCTGATTGAAAGCACAGGAGACTACAGGTTCCTTCCTTCACTTCATGTCATAAACATAGACAAACTAAACATTTCAGTTTTGTTAGCGAGTACACATGCATGCCTCTGATGGCTCTGTGTGTGTGTGTGTGTGTGTGTGTGTAGCTCCCTTCAGTTCTACCAGGTGGCCTGTGGTCAAAAGCACAAAGTGACACTCGCTGTGTGTAGCAGCGACCGCCACATACAGAGCAGGGACTATGTGGAGCTTAAAGAAGCTGCTGCTACTCTGTGTGACGCCACAGTGTACAGACACTTTGGAGCTGCTTCATGCCACTTCTTAAAATACAGCATATCACTGGCCTCTCACACCTGACATCATCTGTTAGGCTTGTTGGGCTTTGTGGTAGATCTACGCTCTTCCGTTCACTTCATACATAACACATCACACTCCTACACTTGAGATGATCAAAAGCCAAAGCAATAAGAAATTTATTTAGAGATGTCAGAGAGAATGAAATCACAAGAAAAGAGGTGTGCTTGTGTACTTTTGGCTGGATTAGCTGCAGTAAAAACAGTTCATAATTCCTGTGTTTTTTGAGATATTCCGATTCATCACTCTGAAACCAGTCAAAGAGAAAGAAAGAAAGAACAAAACCAAAATGAAAAGCCTGTCTGTGCAAGTGTGTGAGTCCAAGAATCCTTGTGATTCATAGCCTCACTTCTAATGGCATCTGGCAGAGATGTGGCTCATTGTCATGCACCCCATGGTGCTATCTGCCTGTGGTCCGCATGCAGTGCTCACTTATGTGAGCTACACCAAGCCTCTACTGGGGAGAGGTTCAAAATGAAAACACTGTTGGCAATATTTCAACAGAATTCACAAAAATAGTGAAATATTTGCTATCCAAGCTACTCAGGTTATGGATGAAACCATGCAGTTCAGATGAAAAGCATATAAAATCCCTTTATGTAGCAGCAGTTATGTAGAAGAGAGGTGATAAAACAGGAGGAGACGTCCTGCGACTCATATTTCACTGTTATTGCAGATTTCATAAGAATAGTTGTTGTCATGAATGTGTGATACAGATGACAGGGCTGTTAATTAGCATCCTAGAAATTAGCACTTCTAAGATGACTGGTGGACTTTGTAGACCTGTAGAGGCCAATATTTGCATTGCAGTTAATTGCATTAGCATTAAATCTGAAACAGCATTCATGCACATTCATTAAACAAAGAATTGTGTGTGGAAAAATGGCGACATGGTTAATTATGGTTTCCATTTTTACAGCATTGTAAACAATATTGTCTCTTGAATGGACAAAAGCAAGCAGTGTGCTGCTGTTTTCGTTGAGTTGATGATTCTTTGCTTATTCAGACGCTCAGTAATATCAGGTTTTATTCCATTGCTTGTACTAACAAGGGATAAAAATGCCATTTAAGGACACATATCTGAGCCAATACGATAGAAAGACGGCCTCAGTTATACGTTTCCTACAATTGAAAGGGAAGCTGAATCTGTTTCTGTACAAAAATCTGACTTTTTGCTGCAGTTTGATGATGAGATTTTCAATATGATGTTTAAATGTAAAGCCAAATATCTGGGTATCTATACTCTGTGACTCAATATTGCTACTATTCAGTGTGGATAGATGTAAACTGTTGAAATTAATATGTTTTAATATATCTTGCTCTAGAAAAAAGCATTAACTTTATTTAACTTGTAAACAAGACCGGGCCCAGAACTGGTCCTTGTGGAACCTTTTGTTACTGGTAAAAACTCTTATTGGATAATTCTGGCTTTGACGCACTTTCTTTCAGAAAGGTAGGGAGCTATCTTTAGGGTGTGACATTATTTCATTTTAACCTTTTGATTTTTTTATGACATCAATACCACGTTTGTTTTCGCTGGGTGCGTCAGGCAAAAATGTCCATCAGCCTTTGTGAAAGTGATATTTCCTTAGTTTCTGCAGAAATCTAATTAAACGTTGTAGTGTAAATAGCTCAGAGGGTTCTTCTCTGGGCTTCACTCTTATTTAATCAGGCACTGTGACAAAGAGCCCACGGATATTTACAGCAACAGTCTGGGTGAGTAGTTGCAAGAGGAGCGAGGTTTACAATTCACAGTGTAAGACTCTCCACCAAACACTTGTGTTGGTTGGCAATGAGCCATTTCTCTGGAGGGAGCAGCCAGGGGATTAGTGCCTTGCTCAAGGGCATGTGGAGGAAAGTTATTGAGAAAGCAAAGAGCATTTCTCAGCTTCTCTTTATTTTCTGCAGATTATTCTTTTTTTGTATGCATTGTAAATTATTCATTGTAACTTCTTCTTTTCTTGTTATTCATTGTAATTCTGTTGTCACATTCCTGACACGTCTTTGTATTGATGTTAGAAATTACATACCTACTTCGAAGAGGCTGCAGTGCCGACTTACTGGGGGGAACAGTGTTTGTAGCTTCATCATTTCCCTGCATCGCTTTTCAAAAACATGTGTACTGTAATAAAGGCTAAGATTCCCCCGCTGGTGTACGATTACTACATTAGCCTTTGTCAAACACAACTGCGAGACAGCACATTAAACTGATGTTTCATTTTGAATCCACTGTGCTGGAATAAGTAGCCAAAATTAACTCAAAATATAACTGTTCAAATGCACTGATGAACCAGACTGAGTTTATATGGACAAACTGCACAGGCAGTACTGCTCAGTCAGATAAATTCATAGTTAGATTTGTTGAAAATAAGGAAAATACAGAATAACAGCATCCTGTGATGTGCCGTTCCACATACAAGCTTTATCTTGAATGTTCTCTTTGTACATCATGTTGCCTCCTTTTTAGACTTTCTAGACCAAAAGACTTATCATAACACAGAACTGTACAAATGTTGATTTTCATTCAGCACGTCCTGAATAGATTTGAACTCCAGTTCAGCTGAAGAAGTGGCGAAAGATGCTGTCACTAAAATATTTAGCTTAATATTCCTCAGACTGGACTTTTCTTCTTGTGTAAGTGGCTGCTAATATGTAAGACTACAGTATCAGATGAAACCTCTTCTTATGTTCTGAGCTGGCAGTGGTCCTTGTCAGAGTGTGCATGTATCTGTGTGCGAGAGAAAGAGAGAAAGTGAATTAAACAGCTTTTCTTTCCTTTCACCCTCACTGCTTGGCTTAACTCTGCTATGGATCACAGAGGACTGGCTTCAAGCTGAATAATGCAGGGTCAACATGAAAAGAACATGAGACCTCGAAACACAAATATTCAGATTTTTTTCTTTTTCTCGTTCATGTTCGGGTTTGGCAGAGAAATGATTGTGACTTTCCTTCAGCGTATTCGCAACAAACATTTTGCTCTCCAGAGTAATGCCAGAATCACATTAACCTACATTTTAATTGATCAGGAAAACAGGCTCCCAGGATCTTTTGCTTTGCAGCCTGGTGTGGTTTGGCGGCACCAGGAATCCCAGAGTGTCTCTTTAAAACAGGTGGTCTGTGGGAGCGCAGGTATGAGTTACACATACTGTGGATGAAGGGGTCATGCAGATGCCTAGCAGACATGTCTGGTCTCCAAACACTGGCACTGCTTCCATGAGATACCAGAGTCAGGCTGGCGCCACCGTCTCCAGCTGAGCCAAACAAGATGAGCTGGCTAGCTCCTCCACACTCAGAGGTGTCTCTTGTCGTATTTACGGCCCCCTTAACCCTCCTCTCCTCAACAAATAGCATTACATCACTGACCCCATTTCAGACCGACTGCGAAGCACAGCTCATGGCCAACACATTTCACCACCATTTACTGTCACTTGAATTTGCACCTGCCCACTTTGCAATGCTTAGACATTAACAGAAGCAGTGAATCAAGAGAAATAGTCAGAATATTTGTTGTGCCTTGCATGTGCATAGTTTGGCGTATCATGACAGGCGGTAACAGCTGCTGGAATATGTGGTGCACTCCGATGGAAGCTGTGATGATGAAACCAGGGTGACCTGATTTATTAGTACACAAGCGTCTGCAGAGGAGTCACAGGAAGTACTTCCATATGGATTTTCTGGGGACTTGACATGCGGGGCCTCACTCTCTAAAAAAAAAAAAAAACACCCAAGGCCCATCTTTTGCAAGTGGGCGGAGGGTCCAAAATAAAATCAGCTGTCACTGTCTGCTCGCTGGACAGAGGTGAACACATAGCACTGGAGCTGGTCTCCAACACAGACTGGGATTTGCTATTGGCTTGGAGAGACCCTGCAGGCCGGGGGTGCAGTGGCCTTTGTGTGGGATTTCTACCTGTTGAGTTCATATTTTTCTAACGCATCATCCTCCCTTCCTGGTAGGTGATGCACACTCTGAGAGCGATGTTTGTGTTGAGTTGAATTTTGTAGAAATATGTGAAGGATTTTGGCTTTTAAATCTGATTTTTTGTGAATAATTTTGCATGCATAAAATGTAATACATTCTGAAATCTCTTTTTGATGTCAGCAGAGAAACACATGAAAGGCTGGCACTGAATTCTTGATTGTACTCTAAAATTCATCAACATTGTCCTCATGCTGAGTGCACTTCTACTCATGATACAGGATACAGGAGGCGAAATCTAAATCTTATGTCAGACCTGCGGGAAAATAAACTGTGACTAAAACGCTAAATCAACTCTGGATTTTTAGCTTCGGGAGAGATTAGGTTTTCTTTAACTAATTCCAAATATATGGAGTTCTGAGTTATTTGTACCAAGGCTCATACCTCCAGGTGTTCTGTCGCTCTACTTCCTCATCGCTGGGCAAGCCGTGAAATGAGGAATACTGAAGAGTAATTACAAATAAAGGCACAAACACAAGGTTATCAATGCAGGCTATCTAAAAGCTTTGGTAAAGGAAAGCCTTGACCTACAGCTTTCCTCTACATCTCACTGAGAAACACGACCCTTCATGGTTAAGTTTAAAATAGGCTTGATTTATTTTTGCAAGTACATGGCGCCTAGATTACTTCACTTTCTTGTTATTTGAGCTCTCAGCCCAGCCTAACATGTCATGAGATAGCCTCAAACTGTTGACAGATTTTTTTTGGCTGCAAATTTTATTTCCTACCACAATAATTTACGGTCTATGAGTCAGTGACTACCTGGAATTTTCCACTGATTAAGTTTCGTGGCTAAAATCTAGATTTGTACTAAATGATGTATGTACTGTAAGAAACTAAAACTCTTAAGATTTCTGTATATTCATGCCCCTTATCTTTCTTCATGGACTGATTGGTTTGCACAAACATAACCACCATTCCTCCAAGGCTAAAATAGATCATCCCACACTGGTAGGCTATAAGTCAAAAATGGTAAGTAAACATGCCAATAGAAAGCAGTAACAACACTGCAATGCACCAGTAGTTGTTATAAAATGTCTTTTTGCAATGAAATTTAGAGAGCGTCATTAATGGGTTACAGTTTCAGGTTCAAGAGCCCACAATTCTGCTTATTTCTAAGTAGTTAATCACTTTTAGCTATCTGTAATTCAAGGGCCTGTTTGAAAATCTGATGTGTTCGGATCTGATTTGGTGTTTCATTGACTCTGTACTCCACTCAGTTTTCAATACTTTCGACATGATGCACCGTGATTAAGTCTGTCCTGTGCAGCCAGAAAAAATATTACAGATGTGAAATATAATCTCACATCGGCAGTCTGGAAGCTTTTGCTGACATTATTCTTGATGTTACAATGAGTCGCATGCACACATGGCTCCTAGTGACAATTCACCGCAGAGCAGAGCTGAGACGAAGATTTTCAATATGCTGTTAGTCTTCAGAGTAATGCATAGTCTTATGATGCTGCACTGAACAAACTTTGAAACAGACTGTATTCATATTTCATTCCTCTTATTTGCATCAGCACATTTCTATCCACAAGAACTGAGGTGTGAATACTTCACAAACAGACAAAAATGGTGTGTCAGCAGCTGGCTGGATATGGAGTCTGTGGATGTTTACAGTTGGAAGAGTTAATTATCTCATTAACTGTCTTTTAAGCACATTGCAATACCCTGCAGGTTAACGGTAATGTTCCTTCGCCTCTGGACTGCTGGTTGATGCAATTTCAGACATAAACTCTAATAAAGTCCAATTATGCCTAAAATGAAAAGGAAGATTCTTAATGAGGAATAAAACCACTTCCTGGATGAGCACCTTTAAAACCCAAGATACATTTCTATGTTGATTGGGAATATAGGCTACCATCAGAGCCTTTATTAATAAAATATAAGTGGTAGCACAATGATTTAAAGGCACAATGAAAGTGAAAGTCATGGCCCTCCTTAAACCACAATGTGATCTGAGTGACCATTTCATGGACCCATCTAACCCCTGGGGTGCACTGTTAATCCAAGGAGATCGCTGAAACCGAGAAAGATTAGACAAAAAACAGGTTTAAAGAATATCGTTGATCATTTATATCACTTGCAAGGCATCATTAACCACTGTTACAGCACCTTTAAAGCATTATCTCAAATTAATATGGCTCACATTTTATTGTCTTTTTATTGATTGAAAAAGTCTAAACATTTTATTATCAGACTGGTGCTAGTACTAGTTCATGATTCACATACAAATGTAGAATAATCACCATATGAGCCATGTTATTTGGAATTTAGTGAAACATGTTAGATCAAGCTTATATCATTAAAGTCCCTTCTCCGTACTGTTTTTAAAAACAAAATTACAACACAAACATTAAAGCTTCTGACACCCTTGCCAGTACTTTAGTTGCATGTGTTTGCACCGTTAAGTATTGTGTTTTACCTCTTAATAATTAGATGACACCGAATAACACATGTACGGTAAGAAGCATTGGAACAGTTGTGTTAATTGGCTCTTTGTGCTGTAGCTGCTGGCAGCGCAGGTTGGAACCAGGGCAGGATTTCCTGAAAGAGGTTTTAACCAGAGGAACCGGATTCACTCTGTGGACTCAGAGGTCATCCCACTGACCAACTGTGAGGCCATGTACCAGGCAGCTGTCTCCAAGCGAGCAGACAACACCATCCCCAGCGGGGTACTTTAGCTTGTGCACGGACATGTATTGTGTCAACTACAACATGTAGCTACACTATCTGGCAGAGCTGCCTGCATTGAGAGGAACATTTGTGTAATTAGGAGCCAACTTTCTATGCTCAATTATTTTGGTTTGCTTGCTTTCCTGTTGTGTGTTATATAGTTTAGTCTTTAGCTGCTTCAGAGCATCCAGGGTTGCACAGTAGCTGAGCTGTACTCTGCTGGTATTGTCACTATTATTGTTGGTGTTGTCACGCAGTGTTACTGGAGGTGTTGGCAGTTCTGCAGCTGGGGAAGGGGGTCAGCAGTCTTGCTTATGTAGTACATATATAAATAGAGGGGAAACATGAGACCCCCTGTGCAGAGCAGAATATAGAGGAAGGTGGCAGAAAACATAAAGTACTGCTGGCTTCACTTTGAAAGAGCTCTCACAGTTCCTCATGTAAATTTTAAGCCATTAACATAAACAAAATGCAATGTGAGTTTATGTGTGTGTGTCTCTGTAGAGAGAGGAAACAAACAGCATGAAGCATTATCTGCACCACTTTTGACAGCGGCCTGCACTGCATGCATAGCGGAGAGAGTATCCCTATTAAGCATCAGCTTGACTTCAGGTCGTGTGGAAGTGGAGGCAGCTAATGATATTTCCTGCTTCATTAGGTCATGGAGGAGTCGGAGGTCTGTTCCCTGCCTGGGGGACTTGCCAGTGTGAGGAAACAATTTGAGACCCAGGAAACTGCAACCTCACACAATATAACCCAGTTCCATTTTCATCACAGAGCCGTGCAGGTAGAACACAGTGTATATGTTCATCAGGCTGAGAGCACGAGAGAGATGACTGCGGTCTTCCGAGCTGAGCATGTTTCTGTTTGCACCCTTACATTTAGCTTTCCATCCACGTCGCTGCATGGCGAACTTTGCAAGTGAAAGTATGCGCATTTAAGCTGAATATTAACACTTAGGCTCTTATTGCATCTTATTGCACCAATACCAGAAAAAAGTGTGTGGGTTTAGGTTACAGACATTACTTGACATTTCTAACAGTTCTCATGAAAACCTCCAGGGCGCTTTTGCAACACTTAAATTGCAGCTCCATTTGGTTGATAGAAACTTAGCAAAGCGATGGAAGAGACTTGTCCTATTCTGTATTTTGCAGTGGTACAGTGTGAGTGAACAGCTTGACAGATTCTTTGTCATCTTGCCTCCATCTGTGATTAGTCATTTCAAACTGCACTCAGCAATCTGGTCTAGCATCTTCTCTGCATGGTATTCAGTTGTGTGCTATTAAGCTTTGGCTGGTGGAGTAAATTGCAGTGGAGTAAGTTCACATCTGTGGATATGATAAGGCGAGCAATGCTGTGAAATGAGACAGAAAAAGTTATCAGTGTGAGTGCGTGTTTGTGTGGCATGCACACATTTTTCCCTGCATTTGGCAACCGCTATCTCCATCTTCACAGGAAACGTCAGACTCAGAGGTGACAGTGTCAAGCAGCAGCAGGCAGGTCGTCCCGGGCAGTCAGCAGCTACTTTTCAACCAAGAAACGATGGTACTGAACACTCTCTGTCACTGAGGTCACTGAGGTCCAACTCAGTTGGATGAAACTTTTCTAATGAGCTAAACTCTTTGATTCCCTTTTTGAGTTAAAACTTTAACAGATTTGTGTAATTAATGTTTGCGAATAGTCTTAGTAGTAGACAGATTGGGCTGAGATTGAAATGTTATAATCAATCGGAAAATGTGTAGTATTCATAGGAAAATGGTTGAATTTCTGTACTTCTTTTGAGCAGTTTTTCTTATCAGTAACGTCTTTTTGCCATTTCTCATTTTAAATACACAGGTGTCATACAGCAACAATAACTTGGAGTCAAGTTATGAAAACCATCAAAATGAAACAGGTAAGATGTCATTTAGATATTTTTATTCTCTGCATTGTACACTGTCACGGTCTGACAAATGTAAGGCCTGAAAACATATACTTATGTCTGTGCTGGCTTTCAGAAGAGGAGTTTCCCAGGTACACTACAAAAGAACTGAGGGATCACTTTGAAAGAACAATAGAAGAAGCTGCTCCACAGAAACCAATTAAGGTAAACATTTCCTTTCACTGACAGACCAAATTATTGAAAATATGAAGGAAAAGATAAGACATATTTATTAAGTTGTAATCCTTAAGATTTTAGTCTTGGTTTATTTGGTGACACCTGTGGTTATTGGTGGTAACAGCAAGTGCGGTTAACTACTTTAGCGAACATTATTTGAGTACCTTCTTCTACAGCTAAAGACCAACTGGTGCAGGATATCTGGTTACAGTGCAGTAAAAAAGACTGTTTTAATAAAGAAGTCACTAAAAAAACATTTAACTAAGTGACAAAAATAAAATACAGAAAATCGTGTTGTCAGCGCTAACTTGAGTGACAAATACACTGTTTCTTAGGGCTAGTTCAAAATAAAAGCCCTCTTTGGTTTCCATTAGTAGTGACTTAACATCGTTCTGACTCCACCACTAACAATGACATTTCTATTTAGAGAGGTAATATCAGGGTGTACTGTACATACTTTGAATTGCTACTGCTCAAAAAGTGCAAGCCATAAATAATATTCACTACAGGGCTTGATGTCATGGAAATCTTAAGGATTCTAACTTTAACACAGTGGAGTGATTTATTGATTTGTGGCTGCAAAGAGCAAAATAAGAAAGTTATTCACACAGTACCATAAACCTGGGACTGACTGCTACGTAAGAGTTTTATGGTCTCATTTTTACGACTTTATCTGCAAGTGTTACAGCAAGGTGACAATAATGTACATATAACTATGGATAATGTGACGGATTTAAAGTTATTTACCCGCAAATATCATTTTTGTTCCATAAAAAGATTGAACGTGACATCAATCGATCTAAGTGGTCCTCAAATGTGACTCAAAACAACACAGTGACTAGTGAAGCGTATGAAGCATCTGCGACTGAGACAACAGAAGACACACTGGCTGCAGTGATGGATTATGAGGATTTTCCACCCCCACCGGCTGAGGATTCTGACTATCTTCCACCCCCACCTCCAGACTTACTACAAATGCCATCAGACAGTCAAAATATTCCAGCATGCCAATACTCACCTGAGCCCCAAGAACCAGCAAACCCCCCAAAATACCCACTCAACAGAGAGGCTTACTTCAAGCAGAGGAGTATGTATGAGCTGAAACGTCTTTACAAGCACATTCATCCTGAGGTTCGTAAGAATATCGAGAAGGAGTACTACAGTGATTACAATGAAACTGAGAACAACCAGTTGGAGAGCCAAGTGTACATGTATGAAGAAGATGACGGTAGCCCAGATGAGATCAACGATGAAGAATACGGGGAATGGGAAGAGATTCTCCCCGGGGAGGTGCAGACAATGCGATGGATGTTTGAAAATAAGCCACTAGACACCATTAAAGATGAAGCTCCTAATGATGAGGACGACAACAACAAAATAACTCAAAAGGAAATCATTCTTGGAAAAGACGTGAGACGCACAGCTTGGATGTTTGAGACCAAGCCAATGGATGAGCTGAGTTCACACAATATCAGCTCGACAGAATATAAAAACAAATTCAACAAGTTTGATAAAGGGGATGTCCGTGCTGCAGCCTGGCTTTTTGAAACCCAGACAATGGACACTCTAAATAAAATGCACAAGGAGGAGGATTTAACAAAAGAGATAGTGTTCACAGAGGAGGATGGGAATGCTACCATTTACATGATCGACAATAAGTACATGGAAAGCCTCGGACACACTGAGACCATTGATGAGAGCCATCTGTTAAGCCTAAGGTCAGTGTTAGAGGAAATTAATGGTGAAAGGAAAACTGTTACAACCACTTTTGATACTCAGTTTAAATGCATCATTATGGGACAGTCAAGCCAAATGCTGGAGATTAAGTCTGTGCGTAAAATTGAGACTGAATTGGAGAACTCCATTGCTTCACGTTGGCTTTTTGATACCCAACCCCTGGACAGGACAAACACAGAACCTACATCTTTGAAACTTGTGTGTAGTCTTTCCATGGAGGATAGCAATAAGGGAGACTGGGGCAGGTGGTTGTTTGAGATAAAGACATTAAATTCTCTAACCGAGTGGGAGAGCTCGAAAATGGAGACTCAAGAGATCATTGGAGCTGACGTGCGCAAGCACTGCTTGGTGTTCGAAACCCAGCCAATGGATTCTCTGAAGGATGACTCCAATGCAAGATCCCAGTCTATTGAAGAAATTATCGGGGGTAATGTTAGATCTGCAAGACACTTTTTTGAAAGCAGTCCTCAAGCACAGAGGAAGACTGACCCTGAGGTTGGAAAACTTCAAAAGGCAACAGCGAATGGAGAAATGAAAGGGGATGTGAGGCACCAAAAGTGGCGCTTTGAGAGTCATCCTCTGGAGCACATAAGAGAGGGGAAGAAAGAGGTTACTCGCACTGTGAATGTTGAGGACGACCTCACACAGGAGGATGGCACAAGCTGCAGGGCAGATGTTCGCAAGAACTGCTGGGTGTTTGAGACCCAGCCAATGGATACTTTAAAAGATGATTCAAATAGTCTGCCCATGACAAAAGAGGAAATTATTGCAGGTAACGTGAGATCGGCCAGACATTATTTTGAAACGATTCCAACTGAGGAGTTGAAAGAGCTTGCAGAGGTGGGCAAACTGAAAAAAACAGGAGCACTTAATGAGGAGAAGGGTGATGTTCGACATCAAAAATGGCGATTTGAAAGTCAGCCCTTGGAGCAGATTAGAGAGGAAAAGAAGGACATCGTCAGAACGATAGACCTTGAAGAAATTGATAAAGTGGATGTCTCAAACTACAAGCAAATCTTTGAGAGCACAGATTTAAACAGGAGGGATGAATCTCAAAAGATTCTCATAGAGGGTGTAACATCTGGTGCTGTGAAATCAAATAAAAACCTCTTTGAGTCTACTCCACTGTATGCTATGCAGGACAGCTCAGGGCACTTCCACGAGGTGAAAACAGTGCGCCGTGAAGAGGTTGTAAGTGGAGATGTAACAACATGCAAGTGGATGTTTGAAACAAGACCCATTGACCAGTTTGATGAAAGCATTGATAAATACCAAATCATCAAAGGCTTATCCAAGCAAGAAATAGAGTCTGGTGATGTTAAAACTGCAAAGTGGTTGTTTGAAACACAGCCTCTTGATGGTATTAAGTACTTCAGCAATATTGACGATGAAGAAGCTGTGGGGTCAAGCAAAAATCTTGAAATCATGAAGGGTGATGTGAAAACCTGCAAGTGGCTTTTTGAGACAAAACCAATGGATATCTTGTATGACAGAGTGGAGTTAAAGGGTGAAAATGAATCTGAAGAAGTGCAAAAGGGAGACGTCAAAACCTGCACGTGGCTTTTTGAGACACAAGCAATTGATACTATCCATGACGAGACAGAGACTGTTCTGAAAACATGCAGTGTGAATCAAGAGGACATCAGAGGAAAAGATGTAAGAATGGCTTGTTTTCTCTTTGAGACAGAGAAACTGGAGAACCTCACCGGGGAAGAGACGGGCTCTTTTAAGCGTGTCACTGAGATAGATATCGCATCTGGAGATGTGTCACGAATGAAATACATTTTTGAAAACCAAACATGCGACATCATGACTTCAACGTCTGAGGAAGTTATGCAAAACCTCAAGAGAGTTCAGACTGAGGACATACAAAAAGGAAATGTGGTAAACTGCAAATGGCTCTTTGAAAACCAGTCCATAGACACAATACATGATAGCCATGAGGAATCTATGAGCAGCCGCACAGTGAAGGATGTACAAGGAGGAGATGTAGATAAGGGCCGTTTCATTTTTGAGACCTACTCCTTAGATGAAATTCAGGAGACATCCTCCGAGGCAGACACACTGATGAAAACACGAAAAATTGTCCAGGATGAAGATGAGAAGGGCGATGTGAGAAATTACACCATGATGTTTGAAAGTCAGCCCCTGTATGCCATTCAGGATAAAGAGGGCCTTTACCACGAGGTCACCACTGTCACGAGTGAAGAAGTAACACGAGGAGATGTCGTTGGAGCCCGGTGGCTCTTTGAAACTAAGCCCCTCGACGCTATCAAGGACACAGATGAGGTTTATATAATTAAATCTGTCACACAGCAAGATGTGCAAAAAGGAGATGTCACATCTGCCAAGTGGAAATTTGAGACACAACCTCTGGACAGGATTGCTGAAGAAAAGAAGGCTTCAATAAAAACTGTGGATGATATTCAAGGAGGCAATGTGAGGATGAACAAAGATCGTTTCGAGTCTGACGCGCTGTCACAGGAATCTGTTAGAACGGTCAGTGTGAGCGAAATACAAAAAGGTGATGTCAGGTCTGCGAAGTGGAGATTTGAAACACAGTCCATTGACAAAATAAGAAGCATGAGCTCAGAAAATCTCATTGAAACAGTTAAAAAGGAGGAGGTTGCAAAGGGAGATGTTAAACAGTCAGTCTGGCTCTTTGAGAAAAATCCTCTTGACCATATTAAAGAGATAAATGAGGACCAAGATCATGTGACCGTGACTCAAGAGGAGATTTCCAGAGCGGATGTAAAGACTACAACGTGGCTCTTTGAGACGACACCATTTGACAACTTTAATGAGACAAAAATGGAGAGGACTGAAATCCTGGGCAAGAGCATCAAGGGAACTCTTGAGGAACTTTATAGTCAGGAAATGGTAAAGTCAAAGGGAGTACTCATTGAAGCTGATGAAATTGGTGATGTTAGGATGGCAAAATACCAGCTAATGAATAAGCAGGCTCCGGAGATACAACGAGAGGAAGTCATTAGGGGGGATCTGCAGACAATTATGATGAACCTACTGAACAGACAGGAAATAAAGGAGCATCAGATAGTCATAGATTCAGAGGAGAAGGGTAATATCAGTTCAACAGTGCAGCAACTATTCAACCAGGAGAGAGACAGCAGTATTGAAAGGGAGGAAATATTAACAGGTGACATCCGGGAAGCAATAAACAACCTTTTCAGTGAGGACAAGTCAGCAAAACATGGAATACTCATCCAGGAGGACGAGAAAGGAGACGTGCAGATGACATTATATGCCCTTCTAAATAAACAAGAGAACGTTAATGTTGAAAAAGAGGACATTATACGAGGGGATATAAAGAGTACTCTTCAAAAACTGTCCTGCTCAGACAAGTCAGATCGCGAAGTGAAGATAAAGGTAGATGCCACTGAAAAAGGAAATGTCAGCTTTTACTCCACGTGCATTGAATCTGGATCTCTCGACTATCTTAGACAGCTCCATTTAGAACCTGATGAGACTCCAAACACAGCAGAAAAAGAGAAAATCGTCGGAGGCGACATCAAGGGCACAAAACTCATCCTTGGTCGTAACCAAACGCAAATTGAGCGCACAGTGGAGGACGTCATACCCGGTGATGTTCACAACACTGTGAAAGTTTTCATGTCGGAGCCAACAGTTTCACTGGAAAGACTCCAAAAGGAGGACATAGTCAAAGGTAATTTAAGAGCTGCTTTGAATTCATTGTCTGAATCAGCAAATCAGACAGTTGTTGTGGAGAAAGAGGAGGTGGTGAAAGGCAACATACCGAAAGCCCTGCGTTGCCTGGAAAGGGCTCAAAAGCGGCACAAGGAGGTGGAGAAGCCAGATATTATCCCAGGAAATATCAAAGGGGCTCTGAGATCCCTTGAGAAGTCAGCAACATCCAGAGCTGAAGCTGTTGTGGAGGATTTAGTTTCTGGAGATGTGAAGGCCACGCTCAAATCTCTGGAGCTGGCAAAACAAACCGTGAGGGAGGTGGAAAAGGAAGAAATTGTCAGGGGTGATATTCGCATAGCAATGCAAAGTCTGCATGATGCCTCCAGTGAGAGGAGAAAGTGTCAGCAGGGGACAGATGTCCAGGGAGACGTCAAAGGAACAATTCAGCTCTTAATGGAGCCTCCACCTTCACCGAGGATGCAGAGGAGCCCAAGCCTTGAGGAGGACGTAAAGGGTGATGTTAAGATGTCAATTAAGGCATTATATGAGACGCAGGAGCAAACCCAGCTGGAGAAAGAAGAAGTGATAAAGGGTGATGTTAAAGGCACTATTAAATCCTTGCTGCAAACAGCACAGCGTGCAACTCCCAAAGTCAAACTCGGAGCATACAGACGAGTCAGAGTCAAGCAGAGCCCTCCAGTTAAAAACCTAACGGCTGATGCACAGAGGAACATACAGAAGATAAAAACTGCTAATTTAGTTAAAAGATCAAAAGAAAATCATTCTGTCTCTAATGAAACTGAAATAGTTCAGACAAGGTCAAGTTCTGTGGAGCGATCTGCTCAGCAATCAACAAATGTGGTGAAGCATAAAACGATTACCCAAAACCACGGAATCAAAACGTTAAAGACGGAGTTTCGGAATCTAAAGTCGAGCACAAAGGGAATGATAAAAGTAGATAAAACCAAAGTTGCAACTGATACTTACATCCTAAAAGTACCAGAGTCTGATCTGCCTCTTCCACCACCACCTCCACCAGTAGTAGACATTGACCTTCCTCCTCCTCCTCTTCCCTCTGTTGATTCTGACATTGATCACCTTCCTCCTCCACCACCACCTCTCACCAGCGAGCAGGACTTCCTCCCACCTCCTCCATCTCAACAGGAGCTGGAGAGCATGCCAGCACAGGCAATTCATCCTTCACCAGCAAAAGCAAAAAAGATGACAGTTAAAAAAGTGAAAGGTCCTGCTTTACACCCGGTCCCGAAGCTGGAGCCTAAAGTGGAAATCAGTAAAACACAACACGTGGAGGTTACATCAGAGAAAGTGGTCGAAATGAGCCAGAACCAGTTGAAAACTACATCAAAAACTGGTCCATGTGAAATCCCTCCACCCCCTGAGTCACCACAACGGCTAAAGAAAGCTTACATCTCTCCTGTGAAATTCACCCCTCCACCCTCTCCTCCACCCTCAATGAGAGGGCCCGTGAGTAAATTTAATACTCCATTGATAAAAGCAGAAGAAAAGTATCGGAAGCTGCGGGAGGAAAACACCCCCCCAGCCACTCCAACACCCACTTACATACATGACTCAGTCACTGCTGCTCTTCAAATGCTTTCCACCTTAGACACAGAGCAGTCAAATAACAGCACATCAGAAATGGTGACAGCTGAAAAGATGGCAATGAGTGCTCATTCAGACTCCCGATCATGTAATTTATCCAAGCATGTTGTTGTCTCAAATGCCACCCAGAGCACCGTCAGCGCTAGTCATGAGAAAGCCCTCACAGATTCAATGATTACATCCTCTGCTAAACAGCAAATCGTCTCTAATGAGACTTCTAAGGTTGTCTCTGTTCAAAAGACCTCATCTGTGTCAGCTGTTAGACAGCAGATGCATACGAGTACACAGAAAACTGTTTCTGTTTCCTCCAAGCAGTCGGCTCAGTCCGTTATGGCTGACAAAGTCCAGACCTCAATCACTGATGCTGCAAAAACAGAAAACATGGCGGCTGATAGGAAGAAAGATTCCAAAAATCAGAAAACAATGGCCTCCTATAAATCCGAAGATCAGAAGGAAGATGAAATGCATTTTGATAAAATCCCTGAAAAGATAGTAAAACCTGAACCTGCCTCTGAGAATAAGAAGACAAAAGATAATACAGCGCCAAAAGCACCCACTGACCTTTGCAATCAGTCCTTCCAAAAAGAAAATGTCACCTCAGACCAAAATGAGTCCAAATCACCACAGCGTGGGAACAAGAAGAAAACTGATCGTTCTCCTACCAAGAGCCAAGAGAAAGTTTTTGATCAGCCAATGCAAGCAGAAAAGGCAGCTGCCAATACAAATGGAAAAACAAGCAAAGCAAACCAAAAGGTGAAAAAGAACAATAAGCAAGAAAAGCAAGTAGTCACGAAAACCTCCAATGACAGTGAGATAGAGAGTGTTTCACAAGATTTCAAGGTGGAAGTGAAGGAAGCTGCTGAGGTTAAAGTGATCAGTGAATCTACAGAGGTAAAGACAGAGTTAAAGCAGGGGATTAAGAGTAAGAGTGTTACTCCCTCTCCTGCTGCTGCCTCTGCTGTTACAGTTAGCATAACTGACAGCCAAGCGGAATCTCCAGCAAAGAAGAAAAAGAGGTCCAAAAAGTCTAAAGGGGTTGCACAACCCGTTAAAGGTAAAGAGATTTCTGTTGAATTAAACACAGATGTTATAGAAGCCAAGACAGCAACATCTGAAAAATCCCCCCAGACTCAGGAAACACTCGCCCAAATCCACAAAAGTGTAAAAGATGAGCAAATTCAAGTGAAGAGAGAAGTGATTACCACAGAAAGCAAAGATGATCAGAATTCCCAGCCACAAGACGCCGTTCGAAAGCATGTGAGGGGAGCTCAAAAGACGAAAGGAGCGACAGTTATTCAGCAGAGCGCAGAGGAACCATCAGAAGAAAGCAGGGATGTCCCAATTACAGTGACAGGTGAGTCAGAACAAAATGAACTAGTAAAGTCAACAGGCAGAACAGAGGAATCTCAGAGGCAAGAGGTCCAAGTATTAATCTCTCACATCACAGAGAGGCAAAGTGTTTCACAAAAGACTAAATCTGAGAAGATTCTGTGCAGTACAGATCCAGACTGGCTCATGAGTCCAGAAAGAAAGTGTGAAGTGGAGGGATCTGCAGTGGACAGTGACGCTCAGACAAATTCTGAGATTCTTTCACATATGAGGAAACTGGCAGAGCCGAAAATGATGGATCTGGAGGATTATGAGACACTGGAGAAGCATGAATGTGAGCCAGTGTGTGAGAAGTCTGCTTCCGGTGGGGCAACACCAAGAATATCCAAGATCAGCATTGGTTCTGCCAAAATAGAGAACCAAACAAAGAAAAAAACCTCCCATGAAAGAAGGAAAGATGAAGTGGGTCAGTGCAAGTCTGTCGACCTCCGGTCTCCCTCGCCTTCGCTGAGGATGCGTTCTCCCTCGCCGACATTTATCACCATCGAATCCACACGAAGAACTGACTCCCCCCAGAGAGTTACTCCATCACCCACCCTGCTGCACAGGCCACCCACGCCTCCCACACCGCCACCACGCAGGTGTGACACCCCAACATCGCGCCTTACGAGAATCACACCTTCCCCGACTTTTGACAGAGCAGAAAATCTGGCGAGACTCAAAGACACAACAGCAAAGCTCTCACGTGGCGTCACTCCACCACCGCTACTGTCCCAACAAATCTCAGAGAAGAAATCGGAGATTGTGGAATCGCCTGCGTCGTTCCATCGGCAGATTAAAATCGAGTCCCAGCTTGTGGAGGCCTCAGTGACATCGACTGCTACAGAAAAGCCCAAAAAGACTTTATCTGGGGAGGCTCAGCAGGCTGATGTAAATTCTCCACATGTAGAAGAAGATCAAGTTAATATTTCAGAGGGTTTGAATGCAAATGAAATACAAAGTAAGTCAGAGACCCACATGCCTTTGTGTCAAAATGACCCAGATCTTGTTGAGGCAGCAGATATTTCAGAGCCATCATCTGCATCTGTCAAAGAAAAAAGAGAATTTTTTGAAGAGGCTCAATGGGCTGAAATTAATAAGACCTATATGCGAAAGGAGCCCATTGCTATCCCCGAACGACTGGGCCCAGACATGGAGGAGTGTGAGGAGGAAAATAAGAACAAAGAAAAGGATGAGCTTCCCAAGGCGGACTTGTCGAGTCTTGTAAACAAATTTGAATCAGCAGAAGAGACATTAAATTTCAGAAAAGAGCTTATCCCACTCACAGAGAGGCTTCGCAATGATTCTGAAAGCACAGATTGTGACAAAGAGAAAGCAGACACCCTGGAACAGGAAATGCCAACTTTTGACATTCAGGCTATTAAAAATGTTTTTGAACTGGGCGAGCAAAGTTCCTCATTCAGAGAGGAGAAAAAGGATCAGGAGGAGCCTGTGTCAAGCCTGACTGAAACAACAGCAGACACTTCAAAGCAGGAAAGTCCTCAAGAGACAAAGGGAGGCTCACGGAAGAGCACTCCCCTCCCTCCTCAGAAAAACGAGGTAGAAACTGTAGCAGCAGAACCACCGGCAGCCTTCTCCGAAACCAACTCAATCACAGAACATTTCTCAAATGTTGATGAGTTTGGTAACAAGGTCACTGGAACAAGGACAGCTGTCACTGAGCACACTGAGAGTGTGTCAACCCAGCAGGCTCCTTTTTCTTATGCTGATGCAGTTAAAAGAAAAGCTGCAGCGGCGAGGCGAACGCAAACCTACGATGAAGATGCGACGGAGAGTTTGCTTAGGAATTTCCACAAAACGTGGACAGAGAGCGAGACAGTTTTCAAGAGCCTTGGCTACACTGTTTCTGAGGAGACAACATCACAAGTTGTGTCACATGAAACGAAGATCGTCTTATCTGGTAAAGACCTAAACAGCATGAAACCACACAAACTAGTGGCGTGGATTATCAATGAATGCAGCATTTATTATTAATGTATTGTGTATGCAAAAAGTGTTGGCTATAACCAACAAGACTACAGCCATGCTAGCAGCTCTGCAACACTTTACTTAGCTACTGTATGGAGAGCAGTGCTTTGTGCTAAATGTGGATGTTAGCATGCTAACATGCTCACTATGATTAATCTACATGCTGATGTTTAGAAGGTAAATCTTCTTGGTTTAGTGTAACATTTACTAATCAAGATTAAACACAAAGTACAGCGAGGCTGATGGAACTTAGTTTGCTGTTGTTTGGTCATAAACCAAAGTATTGGACAAATAAGCCGAATAGAAGCCATTTACATCCAATGCCAACCTTAAACAGAGAAAACAAACTTCTTCCTTTTTATGACGGCCAAACGTCATGTGATAGCAACTCAACCAACTCTATTCACTAGTAAAGGCCGTGACATTCACTTGAAAGCTCTGGAAAAAAAAGAGGACCTTGAATGAAATTAATTTGTTGAACTTTTCGTACATTGTTTGTGATTTGGATGATGTCATTCTAAACATAATTGGTCTAATTGGTCATGATAAGCACTGCAGCCATGCTATATTTTCAAGAGGCTGTCCATTACCTGACCAGAATAAAGCCAGCATGTAATGTACCTTTCCAACAGGAAAATTGCACTATATGCTGGCTGAGGGCTCCCAATGAACCAAATGACAGCTTATTTGTAGTGCTCACAAACACTGCCAAATTGCGTTTGAGAGATGCATGGATATCTGTGCATGCATGTGTGTAGGTGGATGAGAGAGTAAAACAAAATCCTGAAGAAATATATGCTGAATCATTCGCTCTCATAACCACTGTAAATGTTTAATTTAAATGCATGAATGAGCATGTAACATACATTTTTGGATACAAACCTAATGTACTGCATTGTAGATTAAATTCTTACAAAAGAATGAAAGAAAAGCGTCAGTTGTTGCATTGTGAGGAAGCCCAAATGAAATGCTTTTCACCTGGGAAAAAGGAGAAAAAAGAAGTCAGATAATTTGCATTTTATCTCTTTCAAACAGGCTCGAGTTCCGAAGTCGGAGCTCTGCACGGTATGTCGGAGGAGAGCTTATCCGATGGATGCTCTGATAGTGGACAAAAAAAAGTACCATAAATCCTGTTTCTGCTGTGAGCACTGCAGAAATAAATTAAGGTAAATACAGCATTTATTCAAATAAATGGTCACCATGGACACCACTGAACAATGCATTGTTTTAATTAGAGCATGTTCAAAAAAATAGAGGAAACTGTTTCATGATTTCAATGTGGTTCGCCTCTAAAAGAAAGAATTTTCTTCCCTCTTGCAGCCTAGGAAATTACGTCTCTCTCCATGGACATTTCTACTGTCTTCACCATTACAAACAACTCCTCAAGTCCAAAGGGAGCTACGATAATGGACTTGGGCAGAAACCTCCCACAGGAAGTGGTGGACCTATCCCCTCAGATGAGAAACTTGAATATAGATATTCCATGAGCAGCCTAAGTTCAGTAGAAAAAACACACAGCGGTGAGAACGAAATGACAAAAACGTGTGATGAAAGCAAACCACACTGCAATAAAATATCTGTAGTTTGGCCCCCACACGCCGATCCCCCGAAGAAAGCTTTTAAAATAGAGGAAGACATTCAGCTAACTAAACCACAGTGGCCCCCTCCAGACAACTCCCCGATGTCACAGAAACACCAGCACAGAAAGGCTGTTCCCAGAAGTGTCCTTTGAAATAAAGTCACCCAACTACACAGCTTAGTCAAATAAAAACAAAGAAGAAGCACAAAAGACGGGATGGTACGATAAGATACTTGGAAAGAAGTGCCCTGTTGGTACTTAAGCAAGTGTTTGGTTGAAGGTCATTTAGTTAAGTGATTTAAAAGGGAAGATGAAAAGTCGGGATACGAAAGGAAACTTGTTGTGTATATACTTGTAAATGCTGTGCAAGTGGGAAAGCAGGTTGTAAGTGTAATTAACTGTAAGTAGGCAGGTAGGCACTAGAGAGATGAAGACAGAGAGTGGAAAGAGGACGTGGACATGAAGCACTTGCTGCATTTTTTTTTTTTTTTCCTGACGTTCAGCACTCACACTGATGTACCGTTTAAGACTTGACATCAAGATTAAATTAGATTTTACAAAAATGGGATCAGTTTTAATTGCTCTAGCAACTGTTGTTTGCCTTGTCTTGCCAACACGTTAAACACACGATAGCTAGAAAAAGCATCAAGACAGATTTAAGATGAAATAAAATAGGGACTGCAGATTGATCCTAATGTTGGTTTTAATTTACATTTCTGGGTGTAATTAAGGTGTAGGTTTAGTGAGGTTTAGACTAAGCCTCTCAATTCACACTGCTTTTGGAACTAATACCATAAAAATCTACGAGTGTCATTTTATATAGTCATTTGTCCCCACTTTCACCCCTTTTCTTTTATTCTAAAATTACTCGGTTTATTGTACAATTCGCTCCATTTTTTGCTACTGTATGCCAGTTCATGGAACTAGTTTTAGTCTGTGGACTCTGCTGTTGTATTATTTTGTCAGGGCGTTTATCTTTCAACATAACAAAATTTTTGCATTTGCCTTTTTTTTAGCACCTGGTGTGCCGTCTTCTACGTGAAAGCATCTTGGAATGATTTTATTTATAACATTGAAAGTATATAATATAAACAGGTGAACTGGTGATAATCATGTTTGTTTTGGACATTTGTAACCTATTTTGAACAAGAAATATTTTTGAATGAAGAATTTTATTTTTTAGATTAGACAGTTCTACCTTGCTTTGTACAAGAGAATTCCTCATTCTGTCATGCTGTCAGGCTGGTTCACTTTCTTTATTGCTGATCTAAGAGCAATAAAATACTGAATTGAATTGTTTCATTTGTCTCTTTGAAAGTATGTGAAACTTGTTTCACCATCTCAGACACAAAGAGGAAGCGCTGTCACAGAGCTTGTCAGGTGTGTGTCTGGCTGAGGGAGCCTACAGGAGACAGGGGCAGGTCAGCAGATCCCTTTCACATCATCGGTATAATCTCCTTCAGAAGCTTTCCCCACCCTGGAGGGGATTTTGGAGCTCAAACCACAGGTGTCGACTAGGAAACTATATCCATGAAGGGAAAAATTGGAAGTTGAATATTTAAAAAAGGCAGATGATGAACAGCTTGAACACATGCAGCGGGGGATACAGCACATGTCTTAGATGAATTTTACAGCCGGGCTAAAATAAGCTTATGACCAAATGTGGTTACTCATCCTCTTACTGCTGCTCAGTGTAGACGTCCACGTGCTCAGCATACCGTTCGCTGCCTTTGACCACCTATAAAATGGTAAGACCACTGATATATTTTAAGTTACATTAAAGACTTGGTGCCTTAACATGGAAAGAAGTATATAACATGTAAATTAAGGCTCTGAATATGATAATATCTAAAGCAGGGGCACATAAACAGGTCATTGTGTGGTGTGCAGTTTTCCTCATGCAGCTGCAACATATGTGCATATTAAATTCTGTGCATACTGGACAGCCCCATACTCATCCAGTAAACCTTTAGCATTTGCATATTTTTTATTTTGTTTCCTCTTCTCTAATCCTTTTTTACTCTTACTTTTTCACTGTTCTTTTTGGGTAATTAGATTTTTTAGCACAGTATCAACTTTTGAATAAAAGTGGAGATAATGTCGAGGAGCTGTAGGAGGACCTGCTTTCTTAGGAATAAATTATAATATAAACCAAACAACAAAACACAGTTTGGCCCATTACACACACACTATTGTGTGTGTGTGTGTGTGTGTGTGTGTGTGTGTGTGTGTGTGTGTGTGTGTGTGTGTGTGTATTCCGTCCGGACAGGAGCTAAACGTGTCTGTCTGCTTCGAAAACACTTTGCAGCTGACTGGAAATTCTCTCACAGCGTCAATCTACCTTGCTACTACAGCCTAGGTGCGGTCCTCAGGTTCCCCCTCTGAGCCGATTGGTAAGGAGTCTATCGGATTACACTCTGATTGGTCGGCTCCGGCTCGTCAGGCGGATACGTCATCCCAGTTGCACTACCATCATTTCCCCCAGTCGAAATAACAGTGCTTTAGGATGCTGGAGCAAAGCGGTAGCGTATCATCAGGACCACAAGTCTGAGTGGGATGGAGACTGAGTGAGGTAGGCACAACAAGGCTGTCTGTTCTGCCCGACATGGTGCGTGCAGTGCGGGGTGAGCTTCTCTTTATGTTGCGGGATGTAATGCTTCTACTTTTCTGATAATTTCTGTTTGTAGATTTGCGTAAACGCAGATAAAAATCCGTCCTTCCTCATTTCCGTGCGCTCATCCGCAGCTTTTCGGGTGTTGTGGGGCTTTGATCTCTGCCTCAGTCCGTTGCAGCTGAACCCGTTTGGGTCTCCAGTGATGCAGCTACTTTGGCTCAGTCCCCGCCTGAGCACACATTGATCCCAGTCCTGTTTCACAAGGGCCGTCACCTCTGCACTTAGAAATGCGTCGGATGCCCAGGACGACGGGAGGTTCAGGTGGCCAAGTTACATATAGTATCTTATCAAAGTTTAAACAGATGTATTTCTGCATGTTAATGGGGATATTTTTCCCCTCGCAGTGCTTGTGCGTCTTAGGAAATGGTTCAATTTTAAAGGCAGCCTCGTATTTGACTTGAGAGAGAAACATTCAGTCATGGAGAAATTAAAATCCTTCAGGTTCTGCAGTCAGCTCACATAATTATTCATTTTATTGTTATTATTATTCATCATAGGTCAATAGTGAATGCTGCTGCTTCAGTCAGACTTTGATGTTACATTGGCTCACTGGAAGATTAAAAATAAGAAAATGATTTTTTTATTTATTTATTTTTTTAACCTTTATATATATTATGATAGCCTTCAGCTCACAAGGAAGAGTCTTCTAGTCAAGTAATTTTAACACCAGTTTATCATGCTATTCATTTTAGTTGGAGAAACTTCATGTCACTTATTATCCATTTCTGACTCCAGCCATTCTTCAAGATGTCACTTTGCCACTTCTGCAGCAGACAGTGTGATGACGATAATCAGAATAGCTTTAGAAGTTCAAAGTGAAGAGCGAGTGAGCGAGCTCTCTGGAGGAGCTGTGTTTCCTCTCGCTGCCATTACTGGGACATTTTAGATCATTATCTGGATTAAATGTTAATGCTCTCTCTCACTCAACCCCATGATGGTTTCCGTTACATGTCCATCTGCTGGTACAGTAAGTAGTGGTCAGAGCCGGACCGGCCACCCGTGCATCTAGAAGCATCTTTTTGCTTGTTGTGCTGGCTGCTGAGCTCGTCTTCATGCTGTAACGCCGTGTGTGTGACCGCTCTCGCTAATCACATTTCTTTAAGGTGTAATTAGTCTAGTTAGTCTAAAGCCTTAATCCCTGGTTTAAGTGTACTGTAACTTTGCTTAGTCAGTGTTGCTTCTCTTATCACACAGGGCTTATAAGCAGCATTTATTTAGATGTTGGCAGTGCATTTAGCTTTTGTTTGAAATAAATGACTTGTTTAAGGTCTGTGTGGAGGTAGTGAAGGAGAAAAAGTTGCATTTTATTAACTGAGATTGTTGGTTTTAAAATATTTGCATAATGTTAATGCATCCTTAGGTCTGTGATGGTTACTGAAGTGGAGACAATGGTGCAGTATTTCCTTGTGCATAGGCCTGCTGCTTTAATAATAGGTTGACATGTGTGCAGCTTCTCTTCTTGCCGGCTCGTTCTCTTCTCTAAAAGCACAGCTTGACATATTTCTTTGCTAATGTGCAACATCTCCTGACCTGTTTGAGAATGTGCAGAGGGCCAGTGCGAATAGCAACGACTTCGATGGAAGTTAACCTCTCCTCCCTCCCTCACACACACACACACACACACACACACACACACACACACACACACACACACACATAATGCAGCCCTTCCTTGGCAGCTTCACGATAAATAATTAGAGCAGAATTCCATTAGAAACAGCTGAAATTATATGTTACAATGCTTAACACTGAATCCTGGTTTGCCTTTTTCCTTGAAACCAAACACGCTTAAAGCACTTCTGTTGTGGGGCTGCAAAGAGCACAGTGGCTACTAGGTGGCAACTAGCTCAAATATGTTGAGTCTCAAGATGTGACCCGATTCCCCATACACCTATTTACAAAACTTGTTGTTAATATGCAAATTAAATGGATAATTTTAGCACACACATGACAATGATGGAAAATCAGACTATTCAAATTCCATGTGAGCTTCAAACAGTCTATATACTGAGCTCAATATATAATATGTGCAATGCTTGTTGTGGCTGATTAGACCTGGTCTCAGGTTGAAGTTAAACAGAGCAAAGCTGCAAAACTGCAAAATAAATCAACTCCACGTGCTTGAAGGAATCAATAAGTGTTATTCATGCAGCTCTTAGCGCAACAAAGCGTACATAAGACAGTGAAGGAGATGTCATTGAAGCCTGATAAACGGCCTGATTGTCCGAAAATAACTGAACACACGTGTGACTGTACAGAAGCTGTAGCTCCTCGTGTCAACCTTCGCACATGAGATGCTCTTGTAGGCAAATTGATTGGTTGCGTGCAGCTCCTGCCTCGCTGCTGTGTAGTGTGTTCCTCAGAAATGGAACAATTTTGTGCATGTTGAAATTTTATGCAAATTTTATGCATTTTTCTGTGTGTGTGTGTGTGTGTGTGTGTGTATATGTGTGTCTGTTAATATGCTACAGTACATTTTTCCTGTGAGTATTTCTTGTGAAACTGGTCTGAGTTTAATAATTAGCCTTGTTGAAATTTGACTGGGCAGGGAGCACAGATTATTGACTATAAAATAACTGGCATTTTTAATGAAGGGCACGCAGCAACCACAAGATGTTTGTTTGGGAAGTGGTGGTCATTTGTGCGTACAGTGATGGTTATTCAGTTAAATAATGATTATGAGCTGATTTCTTGTGATACAATATTATTATAACATTATTGTGATTTTATCTGTTGCGTTTCTGAGGGAGAAGTGTTTTGTTCCCTTTGTACACACTTTCACCTCAGCTCTCCATGAAACTTGTATAAAACTAAAAGCTCTTCATAATACAGTGGGTAACTACAGTCCTCCACCTTTGCTCGATAGTGAGACGTTTTCCTCTTCATTTCGTACTGCAGCATTGCCTGTGTTTTAATGGTCTTGTATCCTATAATTCCCTGACCTAGAGTGCAATGAGTGGCACTGGAGCATATGACTCCAGGATAATTGTGGCTTTTTCCATCAGGGTGTTCTAATTGCAACTACTGCAACAATTATTTTCACTATCAATTAATCTTCAGGTTAATTCTCTATCAATTCTGTCTATTTTATGTCAGGAAATTGTGTAAAAACACATCACTATTTCACTAAGGCCACGGCGACATCTTCAGATTGCTTGTTTTTCCAGACCAACAGTCCAAAACCCTGAAAATATTCAGTTTTCTACCAGATAACACCATGAAAAGGAGACAATCCACACAGGTGAGAGGCAGGAGCTATGTCATGTAAAAACAGATTATCACAATCAAAAATTGATTGACTAATCCTTTCACCTTAAGTCTGCATTCAAAGATAGCACATGCTATACTGTTCGACTGTTCTACATGTATTGAATAAAAGTGTAATTAGCAGGAAGGGGCAACATTATCAGTTATCAGAGACATGTAGAGTACTTGTTATATTGATTATCAGATAGTGAGAATCAGACAGTGTGTGGTGAGAGACCCAGAAAGACTCTGCAGAGTTTGTTTCCTTTTATCTTTAAATGTGGCTGACGGACAAATTCAAAACCGAGTTTCACTCCTGCAGACCCTGCGGCCACGTGTGACGACAAGGTTTAAACGCACAGTATGTGATTTCTCTCAATCAAAACAATAACAAAAGACGTAGTTTGATGATGTTCTGAAGAAGCGTGGGATTGTGGGAGTTGTAGTCTTCCTTGTTAAACAACCACCGTTGCGATGGAAATCTATCTGACATGACTCAGGAATTATGGATGAGGTAATGTATTAAAGTTTTATTTGCGCTACACTCAGTCACTATCGCTGGTTGCTTCCTCGTCATCTGGTGTTTCCCTGCTAGAGAAACCAGAGGGGGTTAAGGGCACATGTTGCCATTGACAAGTGACCCAATTACAGAAAAATGTACAGATTTCTCAGGGTTTGAACATTGTTGGAAACATTTGGAATAAATGTAAGTGCACAACTCAATAACATGGGACTGGTCGAGGCATTTAATGCACAAATGTTACATGTTATGCCTTAAAGATAGTATTGGATGAATAGATGTAAAAAAAAAATATGAGGCCAGGAGGAAGGAGAGATTGTGTGGCAGAACAAGGGAGATGCACATGATTGAGGGAGGGAGGATGAGTGGATGAGAGGATGACTGGAGGAAAGGAGGGGTGGATGAAGGGGAAAAGTGCAAGGACAAAGGGAAGGAAGGGAGGAAGGTGGGACAAAACTTAGTGGGTTGCGGATGGGTTCAGTTTCAGTAGGTTTGACAGGCAATAAGAAGCGAGGCGAGGCCAGTCAAAGATAAACAGATATACGTGCAGCTTTTAAGACTGTCTACGTGTAGAATTAAATCTTTGAATGTTGTTTACTACATGCTCATTGCTCACACATTGAGGAACATCTTAAGAGCTTTTCCTCCTGGGAAAATCACCAAAATTGTCCAGAAGTGATGATTAGCCCCCTTTCGCCTCAAAATTGGCATGAATTCGTGCTTTTTCTGTGTTTTGAAGAACCCCAGGCGATTACAGACTCCATTCCACTTTCTATTCACAGTACCTAATTAAACATGCTTTCCAGCAATAAAACATTTTTATTTTGCATTCTCAAACTACTGATCTGTCCAGTAAAACTAAACTGTGCTTAGGTGATTCCCTTCATGTGAAATTATGGCTTGTGTCAGTTGTACAACATACCCATGTAATTTTCATGGGTAGCAGTATGGGTCCAGAGTAGATACCTTCATTTTGAGAATTATCTGCAGATCATTAAAAGCCTTCATCATATATGAATATAAAAGGTTTTCATGGTCCTCTGGACTGGACTGCAGGTTTACTTCTATTATCACATATTGCATTTACCTGCTTTTAGTGCCTTGTTAGTTTGTGTGTGCATCCAAATATGTCCTCAGCTTTAATCATTATGATCCTCCCACGCACATACTGTAATTACTTTTTGTATTGAAATTTTAACGAGACTCTGGAGCTGCCTCCCAGCTTTTCTTTTTTTTTTCATTTTTAAGATTCTTCTCTTTCCTGTGAGAACTGTCTGAGACATTACATAGACAAGCTTAGAAACAAAACAATTTTAAATGCAATTCTGTACTCAACAAACAAAGGTCTATATTTGATATAGATAGATAATAAATTCTTCTCTCCTGCTCTTCAGTTGCAGTTTCAAATAAGCAGAGTTTGGCTTGTCTACTGACAGTATTGGCAGTGTTGTTCCATACATGTTTATACATACAGTCTGTTGTGTTGTGCTGTCTTGTTAAGCATACCGCAGCTATTGACAGATTTGTTCAAGAATTAATGTGAAAAAACATTGTGATTGCACAGCGAGTGGTCGGCAGCATTCATCTCTGTTCCATCTGTTTCATGGCTACAAATAGTAGACTGAAGAAATGCATTTTGCTGGGAGACATTGAGGAACGATTCGAGCCCATGACTGGTTTCTAGCTACCTTATTAGAGGAATGAATCTGGACTGGGGCTTGTTGAAGTTTGGCTTGATTTCCCCAGTGAGCAGCAGAGCAAACCATTTTTATTGCTGTTGCAAAAAGGACCCTGGAAAAGTTCTGCAGGAGTCATGACCCTCGCATGGCAAAGCAGCTTTAACAATGGTGCCGCTCCTGACGTGAGCCAGCATCTCAACTCCTGGAATTTAAATAAATAAAGTGTGCAGCAAGCATCATTTGTTCTAAGGAAAGAGCAGAGCTACGTTTACAGGTCTGTTGTTTTGGCTTTCAAGATAACAGATGATGTGTTTGAACCCTTTGTGGAGTAATGTGTTATTTTGTGTGGTGGTTGCCTTTGAAATAGAGACTAAATCAAGTAAATCCATTTGTTAGAAGACCTCAAGATGTTACAGATGACATAGCTGTTATCTTTCCTTTTTTTAAAAAAAAAAAAAAAAAGACTTCAGTTAGATTTCTGTTGAATTAAGAAAATACATTTTTAATGAATGCTTTAAAAATAGAATAATATAATGATACGGGCTAATGCTAATACTAATTCTAAGACCATTACTTTGAAAATGATTATATTTTCAGAGCGAGTAATCATCTAATCAATGTGAATGATTTTTCATTCTGCATCTGCTGCTATTTTTGGCTCGAAGAATTTGCTTACGTATTTTTCCAGGAGACACAGTGAGATACTCCGTCGTCTACCATAACAGAGCTACGCTGTAATCCTTTAACATATATGCTCTCTGACCACCAGCCTGTCTCAGTCAGCTGAGCAACTTCATAGTCTTAAACAGTCCTTGAGCTCAGCCCAAATCAGATTTATTTTACTCACGCTTCTACTATTCTGAATGCCTCAAAAACCGACTTGTACGTTCAGGAGAACGAATTGCTCTCCTGGGGGGGGGGAAATGGGCCAATTCAAAAATCTATGCACAATATTTTCTCCATCTCCACATAAACAATCCAAAATGACCTTTGAAGGTATGAAAGCTGCCGTCTTGAGCCGTCTGAGACCCCTGAGTGAATTTAATGTGACACACAGCCGTTCTTTCAGAGGTGTTGCGATGCTGTCACACTTTCCATGGGATTATGTTCATATTGGACAATTTCGGTCCAATGTCAGTGTCTTTATAGAAGGAGACAGTTTGAGTTTCTGTCAATAACTTTAAATACCTACAATTCACCTTTTTACGAACCAAAACCACCATCACTCCCAAACCTTAACCATAGTTTATTTGTGGTAGCCACAATGTTTTCCTAACCTTAAAGTCCTCTTCCACTCATAAATGCTTATTTTCTTATGCTACTTGGATGTTTGACCCTCGCTGTGCAGACTGATGCACGTGCAGAGTTTGACGCCGGAAGGCTGTTTCCACATTAATCTGCTGAAGGGGGAAACGTCACGACTAGTTTGGAACCAAGTCGTGTTCCAGAATGTGACTTTTTGTGGGAAATAGTTGCTGAAGTTTGTTCTCAGCAGTTGAACTTTTGAAATCAACAATATTTGCATAATAATAGACTGAGTTTTTCAGTGAGGGAGAGGAAGTAAACTTTAATTTTAAGAACTGTTAAGAAGGTAATCTTTTGTGGGGGAAAAAAAACAAGCCAGATCCAAATGATTATTCAAAGAGGAGTATTTTTAAACATGTCTGAGGGGGATCTTTAACCATAGTTGCCATGGATAGATATTGAAGAAAGTAAGAAATTGAAAAAACATTGCAGTTGGAGGTGGAAAGCTGACACTGAATGTAATCCAGGGTTTTACAGAATCGCCCAATAACGACATCCTTGCCTGGCCGTAGGGTTGTTCTATCCTATGTGTATATATTGATACCATATATCTTATTGTACATATGACATTGAGAGATTTTCGGTTCAGTTAGCATTTTGACAGCAGCATATTCAGGTGTAAGTTAAAGTATATTCTCACTTGCTGATGTGTCCTGTTGTATCCGTTTGGGCTCAACACTGAATGCTTGGAAATGATTTGTTCGTAATTACAGAAGGCCTCTATTAGTTTAGAGTGCCATAAAGGCAAACTTTCATCTGATGCAGTATGTGATTTGTTAAGTCATGGAGTAAATTAGCTCGCTGTTTGCCAGCAGGAAAGAGTCCCTCTGGAGCTGGGTCCCCTCATTTAAACTCCCACTGAAGTCCCAGTGCTGTGGACACTCTCAGGGCTCACGCAGTACTCAGCTGAATATGCAATATGCTACACTAGTGTCCAAATCAGCCAGTTAAACATTTTCACTCATTTCGTCGTCCCCTGATCATCCTGCTGTCTAAAGCTCATCTTGATCTCACTGGGTTTGGTTCATTTTACAGAGCAGAATGATGGCACGTTTGTGTTCACATGAAAGATAACAAGCCTGTTCATTTATTTAGTGCTGCGATGTTTAGTCTGCCATTCAAGTCAACAGGAAATTATTAACAACACTTTCATCAATTAAGCCAAAGCTCCAAATGTTGGGTAGCACCAGATTGTCAAATGCGAGGGCATACCAAAATACTTCAATCACACAACCAAGACAGTTTCCACATTGTGGCATGTTTTATCGGCTTTGCTCCCACACAGTAACACTGTTATTCGGTTCCCCCCCAATTAACCAAATAGTATTATAATAGTATGAGGTGAGAACTGAATTTCATGTCTCATTCATTCCAAAAAATTCAGCAAAAAATATTCTCCACCGGCTCTTCCCACTGTCACAGCTTTGTGCTTTTGCTAACAGGCAAAAACAAAAAAAAGCAGATTGCACACAAATTGTTATATTAAGTCAAACAGTGTTTGAGATGCTTGTATAACAGCATGTTGCATAACAGAAAGTGCTTTGAGTGCACAAAAAAAGGTGATTTTCGAAAAAAAAAAAAAAAATCAAACAGAAATCCAACCTTCACATCCAACCACCTTTTATAGAAAGCAGTCTTTTAAGTGCTGACCTGTTTGGGTCACTGACGGTTACAGTTATCACCTCCGAGTGTTTGAGCATCTCTTCCATGAGCTGTAGATGCTGTGCATGAAGATAATATAATGTTTTACCTTTATATAATCCTCCAACATTTAGGCAAATGCAAGAGTGGCCATCTGTGAAGACAAAAAGTGCTAACATTGAAAAGTGTGAAAATCACAGGTGCTTATACTCTGCATGCGGCAATTATGAAACAGGTGCAAAACGACTCTAAATCGGTTGATCGGCAGTGAGCAATGCTGGAGTGACGCATGCGGGACACGACAAAATGTAACGGCGTCTCATGCATAATGCAGACACACTAATATGAACAACAGCAAAATGGTAGAGATGCTCTATATGCTGGTTTACCGATGATTGTTCATTTGAGGGACAACATATGAATAGGGTGAAACATACTGAAGCAGTTCCAGACCTCCATCATGCATTGGTCGTTCAAAGTGACAAAGATCTATTGGGTCAAGAGTGTTTGTGCTTAAAAAACATGCATTGAAAGAGAGAGCGGGTGCTTTGCTTTATCCATATTTATAGCTGTGTGATCGAGGACCGAAATAGCAAGTAGGCAAAACAAAGCTGCCCACAAGAACATAGAGTATAGCCTGTCAGGGAGAGAATAAGTGCTTTCTGCTAGTAATAAAAAGTAGATTCATTTTCTTTGCGTGCATGTGAGGCAATCTGCTGTATGTTTCAGGCTTTATAATGATGCTCGTGTCAACATTATTAAGCCAATCCTCGCTGCGGTGTCCTGCACTATCGCCAGACTAGGTCAAAGACGTCTTATGAATCCCTTTCGTTTGATCCAGGGCAGTTGCCATAGAAAAATATGAGGAGATGCCTGTGATCTCAGTGCTATTCCCCCCTCTCAAAGGGGGGGCCGAGCAACGGGACAGCCTGTGAAGGTGACACTGTAGCAGCACCTTGCACAAAGCAATGCACAGCCTGCCTGGAATTGATATTCCTCAAAATCCCCAGCCAATTACTGAAGTGGAGCCTCGGTGGTGGCTGCAGAAAACGTATGAGGCAAACCTCAGGGTGACAAGTGTTTCAGTCCTACAACATACATTATGATCTGCTTTCGGCGCAACATCAATTCTGACTTGTGTTTTCTTGTACAAGTGGATGAGTGTCCTGAATCTGTGCAGTGTGTCCCAAAGCACTGGAGCTGCCCACTGCAATGACTGCTTGAAAAGAGCTTTTAATTGAAACATGAGTTAAATAGAAACATTTCAGCCAAAGGAGTCGTGCAGACTCAACCATTCGATCATCCCCTGAAGGCTTCCTCGAGCTCTTCTTCACTTGTTATTCTCCCGTTCCAGTGGAGAGCTCGAGGGAAGGTAATATTGTTCTTCTTTTGCTTTTGATTCATGTCCACCTCATCAAATTAGTAATTTTAGGCTATGCATTTTTTTTTTTCTTGAGCAGGACAACTTGTTATTCAGGAGGCATTCTCCGTCAGAGGAGAGAAAAGGTCAACTCCTCTGCAACTTGGTAGGCAACATCTGTTGGGCGATATGAAAGGAGGGAGATCACAGACAGTTCTCTACTGGTTTTGTCTCTCAGGGAAGCGCTCTCCAGTCAGACACGCTTGATGAGAAAAAGTGATTTGTTTGGGGAATACAGAATTGTAGTGTCGTGCGTGTGAGAAAAATGACATGTCCTCTCGACTGTTTGCTGGAGCTCCAGTGTGAAAGCAACAGCGAGTTGAACTAAATTAGACCATTTGATGCAAAGTAGTATCTATCGTTTTGCAGTGTATTTATCAGTCAGCCAGTAATTATGTGAATTAATTACGATAGAAACTCATAGGCGCTGAACAAGATTTTAACAAGAGATGATGCTGGCATTTGACAGAGGAAGATAAATGCACATGGTTTCCATTGGTCCATTTGCAGACGCATCAGCACAAGATTAAAGACCCTGTCTTTAAGGCATCTGAAGGCTGAATTGGGGTAATATTTGCCAGAGCTGGATGGAAGAATCTCAGACAGAGGGAGAGTGTGGCTTTTTTCTATCTTAGGGGAGCTCTAGCCAAATGAAAATATCTTTTGTAAACAGGATATTTTTTGAGTCAAATCGAGCTTTGCAGCTTTTGCGGGGCATGATTGCCCGGCCAGCCGGGAGTGTTGTATAAAAAGACATTGCTACAGGCCAGTCATTTACTGTAGGCAGCAGAAAAATAACTTTGACACATCAAAGAATTATTCATTAACATATTCAGCACATTAAAATGTAGAAAAGCATGCATAAAGCTAAGGCCACTGGGGGAGATGATGTTAAAAGCTGTTTGACTGGGAAAACAAAAAAGTCGCCGGAGCCAAAAGTTGTCATGGAAGCATTTCACATTATGTTTCCTTCTCAGGTATTTTCTACACAGAGAAGCTCAGGAGAATTCATGTCAGGATGCCCTCAGAAATGACAGGACCATTCAGATAAGTGGACAGATAAAAACACACGTTTCAAATATATTAATGTTATCTCTAAAATGTCATTCACACACAGAAGATAGAGCGTGAGGGAGGGTGACTTCAGCAGACAGGTTGAACGAGAGGTAGCCAATCAGGAGCCGCTCGACGCTCCCCAGCTTAGGTCATATATTTAATTTTGTCTGTGCGGGAGTTTCCTCTCAAGAATTTGTATTAAACACAAAAATTAGTTTCATCTGATAATAATGTTTACTTTGTGTCTGTTTGCCCAGAAAATATCATCTATTGCCAGTCGGTTGTTGTTTGGATAATGGCGGAGCATCGTAGCCTCCAAAAGCATTTGTTACGGCATATATATTGATGGAGGTGCTTTGCTCACACTGTAAGCCGTAAGTGCTTTCATTTGTTTGTTTAATTATTAGTTTTTTATTGTTTGCACAGTATAGGCAACATTTCTTTCTATGCTACGTTGGATTATTTGTATGGATGTATAGACGAGTTTTGCTCCATAATTTATATGTAGAAGATATTCGGCTGACTAAGCTTGGTGCCTTATTGTTGCATTTTATTTATTTTTGAATAGGGATTTCAGAAGTTTGGTCTCAGTTATTATTTTATTCCTGGTTCTAGTATTTGCTTTGGTGGTTTAACCTCTGAAAGTGTTATAGATTGTTGTACATCGATTAGGTTGTTGCTAATTATTTCATTTATTTCTCTGAACCACACACCTGCTGATGTTCTAGTTTCAACAAACAACAAGAAACATCTGGAGTGCATTCAAACCAGTGCCCTGTGGCAGCCACAGCGGTCATAAAGCAGTCACATTATACAACCGTCCCCATTCATAACATCCTGCTTCTGTCACAACTGATAACAGTGACAAATAACAATAATGACTGGAAATTGCGACTCAGTATGCAAGTCTTTCAGTTCAGTTCTGACAATTATTTTTAACATTTAAACATTTTCCTTTCCAATGTTTAGTGTTATTAATAGTGTTTATACCAGATCATCATCAGGTCAAACCTTAAGATCTGAATCTTTAAGTCTCATGTTTGTGACATCCAACAACATTCAAAGTCTCTAAAACAAAACTATAATAAAACTTCACTAATTTAGGCAATGTGCTTGTTAGCAGTCTTACCAGCTGTTCATCCCCGTGTGTTCAGTAAAGAGATTGTTCCAGGATGTATTTAGCCAAGCTAAGCACTCTTGGAAAAGAGGAAACTATTAGAGGAAAAACACACCTTTCCAGCAGCTCCTGAGAAAATTGTCCAAGAATGACATTTATCTTGTGAGTTCGTAAGCTAGCAACCAAAACACCCAAGAATCACCTGGGATAGAGTCAGGAGAGTGAGCAAAGCTCATCACTTCTGATGTGTTGCATGCTGTTGAACCACTAAAGAGCTCCAGCATGCAAGCAGACTTCTTGCTGCTCCCCAGCCACCAGGGATGTACAAGCCAGTCCATTCCTACTTGACGATCCCAAGCCCGGATAAATGGGGAGGGTTGCATCAGGGAGTGCATCCAGCATATAGAAGTACATGCCAAACCTGGTCTGCCAGAGAACAGAAAGAACCACAGCGGCAACCCCCAATGTGGAGCAGCTGAAAGAAGAAAATGTAAGCTAATTTCTTGCTAAAACACATGGACCCTCATGCAAGAGCATTTTCAGATTGAGACTGGATTGGATGCAGATTCATCAGACTCTCTTAACTGGGAAATTACTCATTTCAGCCTGATGAATTTCATCTGTCCATGAGGTAGTGAGTGCAGGTTTGTGAGATCTCATCAATAGCATCATCAATGCTCCTAAAATTGTCACGTAGGCCACATAAGGTGGGAAAGTTTCATCGGAAAAAATTTATATCTTTTAGTTAACTTCAGTATCATATTTAAAATTTATTCAGAATGACTCAGATTAAGGCATTATTAAGACATTTCAGATCAAATTAGTGTTTTTCACCCTTGTGCATGACTTTTACAAGAGGTCTGGACCACTCATGAATTCAAATTACACGCAAGGAAATCTGTGCCATAGCTTCTGTTAAACCGCTCATATGTGCCACTCATGAACAAATCTGTTCTTCCGAGTGGTTCTTCCATGAAAGCCGGTGTCTCATTTCCTCATTGTGTGTGTGTGTGTGTGTGTGTGCGTGTGTGTGAGTGTGTGTGTGTGACATACAGAAGATAGAACGCAAATATGTCAAATACATTAAGAGAGTGTTTTTAACAAGAGCAATGTTCCCGTAAAGCAGAAGATCAGACAAGATACAGTAGAGTGCAACCTACAGCTCTGCTATTAAGTGTGCTTAGCCACTTTGAATTTCTATTTGTTTAGAAATGTAATGTCAGGCCACAGTTGTCTCAAGTCAGTTCAAGAAGAAATTTTCCAGTGGGACGGTTTAAGTGCTTGAAAAAGAGATTCATAGCAACAATGTTCTTTAAGGGGATCCAGTAATCTTTATGCCTCTGTGACAGGTCTATTGTATTCATCTGAACGGGTTCCTGTGTGGCCTTAAAGTTTGTGTTTTAAGACGCTGTGTGAGCTTTCTCTCCATTCCTTTGTTTATGTTTTGATCAGCGTCACACACTAAATCACCAGCACTCCCTTTGGTCGCAGCTCCAGAGGTCAGCAGCTGAATTTATTTGAACTCTGAGTGCAAGCCCCTGGAGGAGAGCACTTTTGGTTGCACATGAAGTCCACAGCAGAATACAAATGACCTTTCTTTGCACAATGTTACATTTGTCGAGTTTAGATAATTCCCTTAGTTGCAGATTACAGGTTTTGGTGAGGAGCCTCATTCTCATGATGTGTTGATCTGTGTGATGTGTTATGATGGTACCTCAGACAAGCAGGAACACTAAATGCCTGATTTAGTGTGGAAGCTCCCTTTTAGGGGCTGCAAATATTACCTCCACCATTTCAGCATCCATTATCTCAATTAACTCAAATAGATTTTTCTTTCCTTTCAGAATATTCTGGTGTGGAGTGTTTTCTGTCTGTCGGAGTTGCTTTTTGCTTCGTGTGTGCTTTTGAGAAGTACGGCTGCAGGGAGAGGTTTTATTGAACATTGATTTTCAATAAATGGGAAATGTCATGTGGTGTGCAGTTACCATGCTGATGTACATGCAGGTTGATCTTAATGTAATAGTCTGTTTCTGTCACTGGAGAAATGAGATCTGTAGGAGATGCAGGACACTTAAATAGCAACACTATGCATCAACCAGGCAAATCCCTGCACTGTGACTGCACTGACTACGCTGTTGTATACATAAGAAGAATCAGACCTGCCATGCCCATTCAAGCTGGGGGAGGCACGTACCCCGTCAGATTTTTCATATCCAGATTTTTATTTTATTTTACATTTTATCACTATTTTTTTTATAATATGCCCTTATTATCATTTTGTATTATGACTCAAAGGCATTCTTGAAAAGTCACACACACACGTTCCCTATGGTGTTGGTTTCTTCTGAAAGTTAAAGCTGAAGGGCTTGTTGGCTGAAGCATTCATAGAGCATCAATCCTGTTCTTCAGATGTGTCTCAAACATGCACTCTTAATTGCATTTGAGAAATGCAGGCATAGTTTGTGACTAGTTTGTACCAGCTACAGTTAGTAGCATGGCTTTTAGCCTTCTGGCTCATTGCAGTCAAGGCAGAGGAGACCCAGGAAGTGAACTTTGAGGGAGGTAGGGATTTCTTTTAGAGTCTTGCAGCTGGTCATTACAGTAGGTATGAAAACTCTGCACTTGGCTATCATTGCTTTGCCTCTCACTAGTTAATGTTATATCGGGGTGTGTGTAGATGAGAGCTGATGGTGATGATGGATCTTTCGAGGAGGTTGAGCAGGTGGGAAAGAGGGCTGTCACTGCTCAGTCTGAGCTTTTACTGGCAGTGGAGCAGACACAGGTATGAGACTATGACAGCGTAGCCTCATCTGTACTAATGCTGCTTCCTGCATTGTGTTTGAAAATGCAGCTGTTACCATGTTGGCAGCTTCCTTTCATCTGTGCCTTTATCATATATGTTCTCTAAGTTAATTTGCTTTGTGGCCTTTTAAAACTTTTGGGTGAAGCAGACGAGGTTTAGCTCTTTTTCACGAATAGTGGCAGAAATGTAGAAGCTAGTGTAGAAGTGAGTGAATAAGTGTCAATAACCATAACAGCATCAATAATTCGCATGAAAGTCTCTAAATTAATATACAGTATTCAGCCTAATATAAAGTGGGAGATTACTGAGCTACAAAGTCTTTGAATTCCGCTCTAATGGAATGGAGGTTTGGCTTGTATGACGCCCCTGCATGGAATAGTGGAATACTTTTAGTAGGTGTTTGCCCAGCTTGGCTATAATGAGCACAGCACTGGGGACAATGTGGTGGAAAGAGAACTGCATGCACCTTCTCCAGCGTCCTTATTAGCACAACTCTGTCTGCCCATGAGGTTATGGAGTCACAGTGTGCTGCAAGTCATGACGTGATCCCCTTGAGGTCACTCTGAACTGAGCTTCTGTACATTGAAGGTCCAGGGAAGGAAAAGTGGGGAGAAAACTGAGGCGTTCCTAAACTGCTTTGTGCTTTCGTTGGAGTGACAGTGACAGATAAAATAATGAAAAACAATAAGCGTGCTGATAAAACACCTCAAATAAACACTGCAAATATACTTTTAAGTGGCGTTATGAGCAGCCCAGAGATGTACGGCTGCAAAATGTGGCAATGAATGCAACTTAATTAGAGTGCATTTGTCTATCATGCGTGCCAAAGCACATTCCATCACTTTGTCTAAAATAAAACTCTGTGACAAAAGGAACGGGGTGTACATACATAATGTTCCTCGTTGTTTCATGCCATCTTTTCTTGTGAGTGTCCTCTCACTAATGATGTCTGACAGGGACAGGTTGAAAGATAAAGGTTAATCACTCTGTGTCCAAGTGCTCAAAGACCCAAATCCTTTCTGCTGTGCCGTCCTTTGTATTCCACAAGAGTACCTGCAGCTCCTCGTTTCCCCTCTGTAATTGCTTTGTAGAAGGGCAATGTTTCAGGACAAAGTATAGATAAAGGATATTTTGTTGTGTTTGTAATGGCCTCAGCATTAAAGCCATTTCCTCTCAAGGATTTCACATAATTTCTCATGCTCATTCAGTAGTTGTCCTAATTAGGGCTTCAACTACTAGCTTACAGCTTATTATTAAGGATTGGATGTTGTCTGTAGCTATTTTTTGATTGACCAATTAATAAGCAGAATATAAAATGTGCCAAATACTGCCCATTACAAGATAACAAGTGATGGCATCAACTTGGTTTTGTGAGAAAAGAAAAAAAAAAAAAAAAAAAGGGAAGGTGTTCATTTGAAATGATACAAAATATCAGAAAAACAACATCCGTTGACTGACTATGCCATTAATAATCAACTAATGATTTCATTAGTCAACACAGCTGTAAATAGTTCTTCCAAACCTGCAGCTAGCCAGGTGTAAGATCAACTAGCCAGAGTAATAGCGTTACACAACAGTTCACAAAGCTTATGTTCACTTTCTCAAGTGCAATGATTTTGCAAAGGACTGAGATTGAAAAAGTATAGTAACTATTCAGTGCTATTAATATTGTAAAGGTACTGAAAAGCTCTCTGTGAGCATTCATACTTTGTCAAAGGGAAAGGTGATATAGAGCAATAGCGTAGGCTGAAATCTACTACGGCAAACACTACATACATCTCTCTGGACTAAGTCTGTTACATGCAGAGACAAGCTCAACTATCAGTGAGAAGTTAAAATTAGATTGTCGGTCCAAGAACAGAATATTCCTGTTGTTGGGGAGACATTCATTGTGTCTCAGCACAATCCATCATAGCCTCGCTCAGAGCTCCAGACATTTATGAAATGTGTTTGTACCCCGTGCATTATGTGCAGGGTGATACAACCAATAATGCCTTTCTTTGATTTATTACTATCATGCTATGCCTCTCATGAGATCCTTAGTGTTATTTGAGCTGGAAACAATGAGCACATACTGAATTAGAGGTGGAAATCCCAAATCATTTTGTTCAGCTCAGTTCATAGAGTCATAGTCACTGGCTGTGGTTGGTTTACTTCTACTTTTACTTTTAGGTAAGCAGTCGCAAAACTTCAAACAAGGCTGAACTCTGATTCTGACGTCATAGTACATTGAGTCTGTTGCAAGTCCAAGCACCCATGTTCAGTTCAATACAAACGTAGCTAATACAAGCACCACACAGATGGTTAATAGCTCAGCAGCTGAGATACAACGAGTTATCAAATCATGATTGTTGCTGTGGCGGTCATGGCTGGACATGCTTTTTGACGTGGAACTGGCGTGCTACAAATCTCGGCTGAGCTGTCAGAGGCACCCTCGCTCACCAGTGGGGACCTCTGCTGCTGAAAGCAGCTGATCGGGTAAGCGACGGTGGTGATTCAGTATCGTCAGTTCACTCTGAAGATCAGTTGATAAAGATTTGGTCATACATTTATTCAACACCTCTATACTGAAGTTTAAAGTTTTAAGGTTTTCCTTAAATGTTAGTATAAAGAGTCCACTTTAAAGCAACTTTTCAGCAGTGGCTTAGAAAGAGTCTTTGAGATTTGCATGTTCTTTTACTTTTTTATGGTTTGGCTCAGTTTGCCACGAGCCAGTATCTAAAAAAACCTCATTGCAGAAAGTGTAATAGCACTGCCAGCATCAGGCCTCCCGTCCACACTGTGCAGCTGAGATGAACCACCCAAGGCTGCGCCACCACTGGCTTTGCAGACACTTTAATAAAGTAAGGTGGCTGGATTTGAGCTGGCCCCAGACTGGTTATGTTTTTTACCTGTGCAGGGTTATTTTCTTATATGAGTTTTTTACTTAGCCTAGTGTTAGATGTGCAGTAAAAGTCCTCTGGGACAAAACTGTGATTTGAGGATATATAAATAAAACTGACTCAACGTGACTTCCTGCAACACCAAGAGAGCCGAGGTAAACAAAGCTGAACTGTGTAGTACACGGTGTGTTTGTGTGTTTCTGGGATTTAAGGCTCTGCTATTCTTGCTTGCGGGTTTGTTTTGTAGTCTGCTTTTGTCTTAATAGCGGTTTGGCCTCGAAGAAATGTGAAGAAACAGTCATCCAAAACATAAGCTGCTCTATTGCATTTGCCCATTATATTCCACTATTCCACCCTTGTTGTTTACAGTCTGGACACAGTTTGGAGTAAAACATGACATAAAGGCAGATACAGCAAATAAAGCATCCTTTGACAAACTGAGAGAACTGACTTTAAGCAAATGCACCAGTCATCAGTCTGATTTTGATGCTGAAAAGTGCCAGAAAAGGTTGTTGCAGTAAATCTCCATTTCACCCATTGCAGCGCACACTGAGGGGCCCATGTCTATATTTTCTATTTTTCACGCTACATATAGAAGTCTACTCGGATGATGACTCTGCACAAGCTCAGTATGTGTTCATATTTTACAGTGTGCTTTTTTGGACACTTTCTGCAGCTCCTTTCACATTCACTACTCTGCAATCTGTCTCATCACCGAATTACAGTAAAACTGCCAAGATGTAATTACAGACAGTAACTATGATGAATATACTTCTGTAATTACTCTGCAGTTCTGTTTCACTCATCAGAGAATGTCAGCACCAGTTATTATCTGTATAATGAGACACGTTTTTCGACAATGTATAGCTGCGCTTTAGAGAAATTATGCAGAATCATAACTTACTCAAGAAATCATTCCTCAAGTCATGTCTCTTCAGACTTTAATAACGATCTAAACAAAAGGCTAGAGATCAGGTCAGAGACTTAGTGTTGGTCAGAGTGTAAAATGCATTTCTCTGCCGTCCTACGCTGAGAATATTAATATGTTACTGAAATTTTAAGTCATCTCTCTGAATGAAACAAAATGCTGCTACGTTCATTTGTAAAGACGTTGCCTTTGACAGCTCCATCTGCCTTTTCCTGATGCTTTCTGCCTTCTTTGATAAAACTTTGAACACACTAAACCTCCCCATTTACGGAGAATAGATTCAATCAAAGCAACAAAACTACATCTACAAACGTGTGACAATATGTAATCTTGGCAGACTCATTTATGGTTTATTTGATGGACAGATACAGTATGTACAGACAAACTGAAAAACAGCCATCTGATGCAACTGTTTGTAGCAGATAACCACCAAAGCGGGAGATGCTAATCCAACCACCACATGTTACCACAACAGATCTTGAAAGGGTTTAAAGCTTCCCTTCCCAGGTTGTATATCTCCTTCCCTGAGTGTTAACTAGTGGAATAGATGGACCATATATTTTCAGTTATGAGCAGCACCTTTGGATAATGGCCAGTAGATGAGGGTCACAACAGTTACTGAGCTCTCCTTGGTTCAGGAGGTCCACATAGATAAGCAGGGTGGTCACAGTCCAACTGGCAGTGATGATCAAACATAAGCAGGCCCTCAGAATGGCGGGGGACCTGTTCATTTCGAGGACATTGGTGCTTCATGTATAAACCTGTCATAAAGCAATGAACCACTGTACTTCTCTGAAGGATTTTTCACAGAGCGGCTGCTACAAACGGACACATGGTACACCTTGATCCAGCTATGGGGGACGGCTGTTTGGTCTGAAGCAGAGACTGTCGAGGCTTATGTAGAACAAAGGGCTTGATACATACAATAATACAGTGCATACATACACAGCAGCAAGCACTTTTGTCACTGTTGCCACAGTGTCTGTTTGATGCTACCACCAGGAGTCGCCAAATACCAAAATCCTACACACAAGGGCTGTAAGCCTTCACTAAAGGAAAACGTACTGTAACTTAGCCAACTTTCTTCTTCTTCTTCTTCTTCTTCTTCTTCTTCATGTCTTTCAAGAGGGTCTGATCTCAGGGGACTGGTCCATCCCTCAGGTCGAGTGAATTTGCAGCATTGCTTTCTTGCAGTTGTTTTGGGGTTTTGTGTGTTTTTGATATTTGCAGCATTTTTCTTTCGCATTTGTTTTCTGAGTTTGTACATTTTTGCTTCTGCTTTGTTTCTGTGATTGCAGCATTTTTGTCTTGCAGCGTTTTTCTGTTGCATTTGTTTTATGTGTTTGTGTGTTTTTGGTTTTGCATCATTCCTGTGTTTGCAGCGTTTTGCCGTTTGCGGCGCGCTTGCCCTTGTCGGCCACCGTAGGTGATAACTATCTGGCTGTGACTGAGCTCAAGACAAATAGCCAATAAAGTAGATTGAAAGTGAGACTGCTTGAAGGGAAGGATCATCATGAAGAAGTAAATAAGAGTAAAAGAGAGCGAAGTGACAGAGAGGCAAGCAATTAACTTCAGTCTACTCGTACTAGACTCAAATGGCTTTTCATCTATTATGAAACTAATTGCTTTTTATAGTAGCAAAGTTTGAGGATCATGTATAAAAGATTTTTAATAGAAAATGCATAATTTCTCAATTGTGTAAATCAGTTCTTGTTATAAAACAAAGCTTCCATTCCATGCAGGGCTAAAAACGGTCTGTACCCATTTGTGTGAAGCATTAGCGAGTGTCCATCACAGTCTGCACTCAGCAAGAACAACTGCTACCACTGAAAATCAACATAAAAATCCAAAGCACATGAGAAACAGAACTTGCCATAAATAGAGAGCACGTGACAGCAGATTGCATGGTCATTGTTACTGACCCTGAATTGAGAACAGTCCACACTCGGTGAGCACAGCCTGGATGTGGAGTCAGGCAGAGCTGGCTGCTCAGGAGCACAGACTATCTTGACTGAAGGAGAGGTAGAGACACAGCAGCACTTCCTTCTATGCTGCACACAATCCAAATAAACAGAAGCAGTGAGTCTAACAGCTATGGAAACCTGCTGTTTTCTCTGTTCTCAGAGGATCATTAGATGTTCCTTCTGTGATCATGACAGGATAGAAAATATCTACTGCTAGTCTGACACAATCCTTGTAATAATGGGAGTTAGGAGGCAGATTCTCAAAATTATACTCATTATGAAATAGTGATTTTTATTTCGGCCTGATATTTCACATGTATGATTTTGCTTTGGCAACAAATATTTCTATGTTTCAAGTTTTAGATTCACTAGTGCCATTTAATTCTCTAAATTAAGACAATGAGTAATTTGGTCCCGTCTGTCCAAAATTAATCATTGCAGAGTCACCAATTCTGAAGGCACGATTTAAAGTTGGGAGTACACACAGCAGCTTTTCTTAATTATCATTTGAATATACCCTAAATAACGCGTCTCAGAGGCACAGTGTCTCTAGAGGATCTTAAATTCTCTGTGCTCAGTAGAAGTACATTTTAGCTGTTCCTGTGGGTAAGCTCAGATGTGCAGCCAGGCTGCCAAATGAAAACAAATGCCAGCGTGGATTTTCAAGCTCAAAGGATCTTTCAGTTGCATCGGTCAAACAACACAAAGCCATGCAGAGAAGCAGAAAGGTGTCCGTGCAGGCTGTTGAAAAGGAGTAGAAAGTGTCTTAAGGTGAATAATTCCAGTTTGGAAACCTCTCACATGGTTAAGATTCTGGGTCTGGTTTCTGTACATCAAATGAGGACACACTGGCACACCTGTTATTGACTCTTTCTTTAAGCCACACAAACCTGCAGCATTGTCTTTCATTGCTGACATAAAACCACATTTCTCTGTACCTGAAGCTTTGGTGTTGGATGAATGGCAGGCTGTTGTTATGCTCTGCATGTTGTTCCTCCTGGCAGTAGTTCTGTAGCCTCTCCATTTTGAAAAGTATGAGACTTGTTTTGCCCTGCTGTGATGGATATAGATTTTCTCTGTCAAGTCAGATACCCATCACACCCACATTTCTGAACCTTTCACATATAGAAATCTCAAAGATTTGTTTATAGGTGTGCACATTAAAGGAATAGTGACATTTGGGGAAATGCAACTGGACTCACTTTCTTCCAGAGAGTTGGATGAGATCGCTACCGGTCAAATGTCCATCTGTTAAATATGAAGCTGCAGCCAGGAGTTAATTTAGCTTGACATAAAGACCTGAAGCAGGGAAAACAGCTCGCATTGCTCTGTCCAAAAACAAGCAGGAGAGAAAAAAGGCATGACATGATATTCTCTTTCTTTTTTCCATTTGCACAGAGCTAGGTTAGCTGTTTCTCTTTGTTTCCAGTGTTAAGATAAGATAAGATAAAGCTTTATCAATCCTGTAGCAGAGAAATTTGCAGTGTTACAGCAGCAAATGGGATCATGTAATAGTAAGAAGCATTTGTTTAAAAAAGCAAGATATGATTCATAAAACTCATACTGGAAAATATTGATATTGCCCAGTTTAGCATGCATTGATATTGCGCATGAGTGAATTTGTCAGTTTGGGTGTGTGTGGCGTACTGGGAGCAGTGTTGATTTTAGAGTCTGACAGCAGCAGGAAGGAAGGACCTGCGGTAGCTCTCCTTCACACGCAGCGGGTAAAGCAGCCTGCAGCTGAAGGAGCTGCCCAGCGTCAGAGTGCCCTGCATGGGGTGGGACATGTTGTCCATCAGTGATGATTGCTTAGCTATCATCCTGCTTGCTTCCATCAGCCCCACTGGGTGGAGGGGGGCATCCCAGGACAGAGCTGACCTCCCTAACCAGTCTGTTAAGTCTCTTCCGGTCAGCAGTATAGATGTTGCTCCACTGGTGCCACCACAGAGTCAAAAAGGTCCTCAGGTGTACCCCCTGTACTTCCTTAGCAGATACAGTCTGCTCTGGCCTCTTTTATATACTGCATTTGTATTGTCAGTCCAGTCCAATTTATTATTCAGGTGAACATCCAGGTGCTTGTAAGATTCCACCACTTCAGTGTCCGCTCCCTGGATGTTCACTGGTGTAAGAGGAGAGTGTTTGCATCTGCAGAAAAATCCACCACCAGCTTTCTGGTTTTCCCTGCATTGATCTGAGGGTAGCTCTGCTGGCACCAATTCACAAATCCCTGGGTGAGTTCTCTGTACTCCCTGTCCTCCCCAGCTGCTATGAGGCCGAGCAGTCGTCAGAGAACTTTTGCAGGTGGCAGTTAGCTGAATTATGTGTGAAAGTCTGCAGTGGAGAGGCTGAAGAGGAAGGGAGCCAGGGCTCCAAGCTAAGCTTCTGAGCTAAGCTTACCTTTAGACATGAGAGTGGTATTGATCTTCTCATCTAACTCCAAGATGGTGGATGGCCGGTGACTGAAAACGGAGCAAAAAGAAAAATGAGTGTTGGACTTACATTCATTAGGTTGTATTTCAAAAGGTGATAGCTCAGTGTTGTGTTCACAGCTTGATTTCTGCTTGGCCCAAGAAGTCTATGATTGCATGTTTAATAATATTTACACCTACTTACTCATAGGTATTTGTTAGGCGTATACTGAGGATTCATCACAATCACAGTTCAGCAGTTAAAACCACACATTAGCTGCCTTGTGGCTCTTAGTGTGGTGGTGGGTCAAAGCGTGCAGTTATCAAAATGAGCATCCAGAGGTCATGTCCTTGCAGGCCTTTCATAAGTTTAACGTAAACAACATTTGAGAAGAGCTGGTGGCTCAGCACATGAGTATTTTTATTTTTGCGTGGTGTTTCCATGTCCTTGATGCCTTTTACCACTGCCAGAAATGTGGTATTATGGTAATTTACTTTCTCCATTTGCACACCACTCAGCACACTGAGGCTCCCAGCCAAAATGGCTCAGTGGACGCGTATACTTTTACTGTCTATTCAGTTTTGACTTAAAGCACAATAACTACAATCCATAATAACTGAAAGTGGCTGAGTCGCGGCAGCGGGTTTATATATATATATATCGACTCGGCTGAAAATCCAAACAAAAAGCACAAAAATCACTGAGATCTGTTCATGGGTTGTGTCACTTTCAATCTGAGTTGAAGACTCTGCGCTCAGTCGTGCTTTGATATTTTAGGCGAAGGAAAATAGAATAGAACACATTGATTCGGTGCAACATTTACCATGCCTTCCTCCACTTTTCTTTTCATTCATCATCTTAGGCTGCTGAGCCCATTGAACTAGATACATCGCCTTGAACAACACTTCAGATGGTGCAAGCTTTTGCTCTGATGATGTGGACATGAATCACTTTGTCGTTGCATCACAGAGAATGAGAATAGTATTGATTTTCTTTTAAATTGTGTATCTTGCTGTTTCTTTTCATGATGGAGGAGACATATTGCATTTCACTGATACCTAGAAATACAAAATCATATCTGTTTTATGTCAGTGAATGTTTCATTTGTCAGTATGTCCTGTTGGATGTCCATTATTTCCTTGCCTCTGCAGGGGTGCTGTGTGAATATACAGCCAACTGCTTAAAGTTCTTGTTTTTCTGAGACGGAGTTGGAATTAGCATATCTGTCTCGGTGGCTACAGCTTGTAAAGAGGAGATGTATTCCTGAGCAGCATTATTAATAAGGCTTCTGCAATGAATTGCATTTATAAAGAGTGGATTTTGTTTTGTGGCTAATGGTTGTTTTGTTTTGTTTTGGGTTTTTTTTTGGATAAGTCTTCCATCGTTATGGAAAGTTAAAAGAGGTCCGTGTACTTTCTTGATTTTGAAGGTTTTATAATCGTCTCTTTCACCTCTGTTTCACTGAAGTGCTATTTCAGAGCAGGATAAAGTTTTTTGGACAGAGTTTCTCCAGAGACACTTGTCTTCTGTCATCTTTCTATTTCCTGTACCTGTAATAGGAGCCCTAGAGCTGTTTGTCTCCCCATCCTCCTACCACATGCCCTGTTTTCCATCCTGCTGAGTCTCTCTGCTTCATGCCTGCACAAGCACACAGCCCAGTTGCACATTGCAGCAGTTTGAAGATACGTAACATGCATGTATAACAGTCAGTGTGTAATGATATAGGACAAATATTCATTCAGTGCTGACGAAATCCTGCTTCAGTGTGAGATTGAATTTAATAACAAGAATGGCTGGGTGCCTTTTTCTTCATCTGATGATCAATAGAGACAAAAGGTCTGAGTCTGTGACAGAGTGACTCATGGTGGCCAGCTGTAATTGTGTTTGCCTCACAGCTTTAACTTGTATCATAAATTATCCACAGCACTGTACTGGCGAAAAAGGGGCTGGAAACTAAAAGGAGCAGGTCTTGCGATTGTGATTGGCAAAAGAAGCCGGCCATTCCTTCGGTTCTCTGTGTTGACTCTGGATCCCAACATATTGAATGCGAATGCATATTTCATGACAGAGCTTTGGGAGTGAGGGAGAGGGAAGGGCGGTGAATCGAAGAGAACCTGTGCTTTTTGAGAGGTAACACACAGAGACAGAGCAGGGCTGTCACAAAAGAAAACTGCCTTGCATTTTGCGTGCCTGTGTGATTCTGTCTGTGTGTGGGTGCGTATGATAATACAAACACTTAAGTGTGGCCTGTGTGTGCCTGTGTGGGTGTACAGTATGACATCAGATTCTGTATTCACAATGCATTTCTTTACTCAGTTGTCTGACTCAAGTGCGGCACATCGCAGGTGTAGCTGTGGTCAACAACATGTGTCATGATGAAGTGCTTTATAAGAAGGTTTGGAGGTCCTCTCCATGCTGAGGGAGTGGAGAGATAATAGGATTCAGACAGAGGTGTGTTTAGGGGTTGGCGGGGGAGCTGCAGTCTGTCAGATAATGACACGAAAATGCCAGATTCCCCTGCATAATGATTCATCATTAATGCTGATCTTACCATAGAAGGCAAAGGCTGTGGTGACAGGAGGGTCATGCTATTTACATTAGCTGTGACGGTGCAATTGGAGTGTGCAAGAGCAAAATCTTTGAATAGCATTAATAGCGTGCAGAGATGAACAACTCCGTGTAATGGAACCTTAATTACTTCCTGTCACATGTGCAGTTCCCACAGTTGCTTTTACTCTATCGATACATCAATGCCTGGCTTCATAAACCACACATTTATAGACCCCTATTAACCTACAGATGAGAAGCTCATTAGGAGCATGTTTGGTATACCAATTTGCACAGTCAACTAAATAAATTACCTTTTGCTTTTACAGTGATAAGCATATAAAACGATTTACAATCAGCCAGGCAAGGCACAGTATCTGTAGTGCTGGTTAACCTCATCATTATTAACTCTGTTGCTCCACACTAAAAGAAATGTTTTAGTGTCGCTTCACAGCCTAAAAACTGTGCTGTCATCACACTGACGCAACATCTATGCTGTAAATACTCTCTGTTATCATTCATTTTCCATTTCCGTTCCATTAAAGTTACCGAATCTTTCAATATATTTGTGTACCGAACAAGCAACAACTGGACAGCCTGGGTTCACGCTCCATGTCAGGGAACATCTGCCCTGCAGAGGTGTGATTGCAGAAATCACAGACACCCCCAGAGTTTTGTTGCTGATTCTCCCACATGAGGTGGCGAGGCATCCATTTCATACACACCTGAGCTGAGAAGATGCAGGCCGGTCAGCGTTTCAGTGGCCATCTGGACAGATGACCCAGCGACTCCGAGAGCAGCTGAAGGGTGGAGTTCTTGCCATGTTGTACATTTAGCCTCCAGCTTTAGAGTGAGACTGGAATAGTTTGACCCTGGCACTGCTGTAGGGAAGAGAAGATAATGCAGAATGTTTTGAATCATCTGTTGGGATGAAGCAGTTTTGCTTTCAAGCCAAACAATTTAAACACATCAAAGAGCAGAGAGCAGTGGAGGACAGCATTAGCTCAGGCAGAACCCTGATGTTATGATTGCATTAGCTGATTGGCATCAGCTGCTTCATTCATGCTTCACAATCACTGGCTGCTTGGCTACCAGCTGGCAAGTAGCATCCAATCAGATTCATGTAAGCCTCATGCAACCTGCCACACTTGCCTCAGATCACTCCACTACCCCAAACTCCTCCATAATGTATGTACTTAGCGTTTGGTTTTGTTGATTTAACTAAGATCTAACATTTGTGTGTGTTTGCTGCAGACAGATTAGCTCTTTCAGCAGAATGCTCACTGCCACTTGGATTTTTGGAAAGCTCCCTCACACAACAGAGCCTTTTCCACTCAATTCAACTGTCTAAGAAGTGCAATCCACAATCAATACCTTGACATCAGTGTTTCTGGCTAAAATTTCATCTCGTAATGTTAAGTGCTGAGATAACTTTTCTTCATAATTTAGATATTGTCATGGTGGCTGAGATAAAATTAGAGAGCCAGGTGTATCATAATGCACACAAATCCACTTTCATGTCTTCTTTTGTCTTTAATTTGGTCACATACAGTGCTATCATGATGTGTGGTGACGCAATGGAGCCTTTCTGCTAGTGCAGGAAGCCTCTATTTATAGTCACTTGTTCCATGTATCATGCAATAATATAAACAAGACAGTCCATATAAAGCACATATTCATTCTGCATACTCTAGTGCTCGCACTGCACCTGGACACTTCTGCGCTACCTGCCACTTTGCGGGTTAACTCTCTCCACCTAGCCCACTCCATCAGAAGCATTCAGGTTTGATTTCTACCGTATATATATGTCCGTTGTTTAAGGAGTTATAAAGTCAGAGAAAGTCTGTGTCACGTTTCACATCGCATGAGCAGAGCCACACCAATAACTTCCAAGAAATGGTTATCAGAGTCCTGATTGAAATGAAATGATGGCGTCCATTAGAGGCAGTGGTGCAGTACTGTTGTGTGACATAATGTCTTGTCTATGGTGTTAATATATTTTAGTACAGACTTATACTCAAGATTCATTTTGAGGATGTGGTCATTAGAAGATATATGCTGTAATACTTCAGAAAAGTACTTTTCTTTCACCGTGTCTAGTTTAGCTGAATTTCTCAAGCGTAAACTAATCTGAAAGGAGACTGAGTTAGAGAAGCTCAGTCAGTCAACTCACATGGAACAGATTTTAATATGTGAATATAGAGTATGTACATTTGGTTTCTAGGTTCTGATGTCCTCACTCCCCACAGACATCCTCCCAGTTCTGCAGAAACACAGTCCTAAAACCAGTAGACAATATAACTGTGAGCCAGCTGGACATGCCTCCAAGAACAACCTTGAGAGAAATGCAGCAAAATTAAGAGGCGTGAAGGCATCACAACACAGAGAAATAAGCTCAGCTACTACAAGAAATCCATAATAACAATGCAAATAAACAACTCCAGCACACATGCAGAAATAAGCACCCAGCAGAGGGCCCTCACCCTAAACCAAGTCTGCGAAAGTGCAATAAAACAGTGTCAAACTCTGAAAAAGAAGCTTAATATATTCAAGCCATTCACATTATGACACATCCCCTGTGAAGTAATAATAAAAAAAATGCACACATTATTTTATACTACCCCACTGCTTAATGGAAAAAATAGCTTGCTGCTCGGAAATGTGCGGCATAGTGAACCCAAACCCATGCAGCACTGGAAACAAAAGTGTTGACAGCTTAAATACATCGGCGTATTGCAAGTAGTTCATCTGTGAGTATCGCAGCTCACTGGAGCTGCTTGCCTCAAATAGCTCCACAGCTTTACTCCATTTATACAGAAAAGGTTCCTTTGAAAGATTACACATTGATTTTGCTTTGTTTTGATCTCTCACACAGTTGTTAGTCATTGTTGTCACTGCAAAACAGCAAGAAAGCGAAAGTACAGCATGCAACCTGTTGACATTTTGATCCATGTTGTGCTTTGTGTTAGTTGTTTGTTTACGGTCTAATTTGTCTTTTTGTTTGAATCGACACCACCTTTTTGAACCAATACATGTCTAGTACAAAGAACTACTTTTAGCACCTCGATCCATCCTTAAGGAGCAGTGAAAGAAATTCCCAGAGAGAGACAAACATTTTTTGTCCTGCATTATGCGCCCTGCATGTTGCAGTCAAACCTCTGTTTCATCCACTGCAGAGAACTGCTTTAAATTTGCTGATTTCCGTTCTGAACAGTGAACTGCCTCAAGGTAACATTATACCACAAATTCTTCTTACAGTAGCAGTCTGACACATTGATTAAAAACGTTACAGTTGCACAGCCTTCTTAAAGTTGCACTGTATGTTACCTTGGCAGACTCAGACCTTGCTGGATAACTTGTCTTGTTGAGTTTTATAGAAATTCAACAGAATGAAATATATTTCTAGAAATCCCCAGATATGATACCTCGCAGACAAGATGCATCCTGCAGAAAGCAACATCCATGACTAATTTGGCTGCTTGTCAAGCACTGCAAGACCTTGTTTTCCCTCTTCGCAAGATGTTGTTTATTATGTGTTGTTGTAGCTGACAGTGAAAATTATAGATTCCTTCATTCAGTTTATTCACCATTTGAGAAGATCATGCCTTTCAGAGAGGTGCCTCCACACCTTTTGCTCTGTCTTTTAACACCAGACGTGCAGTGACAGCCGTCATAGAAGTGACCCATAATTCATGTCTGCTCCATCTAGCCTTGATTATTCCTGGCGTTGGTGCTGCGTCCTGTTTCATCCTGCTCTGAAATGTTGCAAAATGAAACTCAATAGGCATTCTGCAACATGAAAGTCCTGTCTGTTCCTCTGCTGGATGCTGTGTTATTTCTAGTGCAAGTAAGAATGTATGGCCTCAAATGTGAATTCGGAGCATCAGAGGTGTCTTTAAGAGAGATTTCTGGCTTTGAGTGGTTTGATATTTTTTCTACATGAGACTTCATTCAGCACAGACCTGCATAAAATCATCTTTAGTTTCTCCTGCAGTCCAGCTTTGACATTTTCATTTTGTATGTTATCTATCTTGTGTTCCTGGCTGCAGGTGGAACATTTTAAGATGGTAAAGTGACGACAGTTAGGTGGTCAGAATCAGATGAAGTGACAAGTGAAATGCTGTGAACATCCCTGTTTTATATAAAGGAAAAAAAAGAGGGCAGATAAATTCAAACATGTATTATTTGAAGGATATGTACACATCGGGTACACATTATGCTTCAGTTGTGATGGTGAGAGAGACTACTGGCAAGAGAGACAATTGGTCTGAGAGGGTGATTGTGAAAATGGACGGGAGATAAGCAGGACAGCAGGAGACAAGGGTAAAATAGGAACAGGAGGGCTGACAGGTCTGCAGTATGGGTATTGCGTCCTCATGAAACATATTTTCACTGCACCTCTTTAGCATTAGCTAACAGCTAACAGCTCGCTTGTTTAGCACATAGAGCAAGTAGAGCAAGTAGAATTGTCCAAGAGGGGAAAAAAATGCTTCTCGCCTTTTCACCAAATCTGAGGATTATTATTCCTTTCCGAAGCTCTGTGGTGGATATTTTGACTTTTCTTCAAGAATTAATGGAAAACTGTATTTCATTTTCCACTATAAAAGTCTAAGATCTTCTTGGGGGCTTGATGTAGTGAGCTAGTGGAGTTATGCAAATAACCAATCTTCTCTGAGGGAGGGAAATGAGGCACAACAGGGTCTTTTGTAGCCCTACCTGTTACAGTCTCATCAGCCTTTACAGGTGTTTTGACGGTTAATCTCACGAAGACGCAATCCTCATACTGATGCGTTGCACCTTGTTTCCCTTCCTTGGTTGTATGCAAAACCCATGTGAGGAGAATGAACCCAGGAATATTAGAAGAAGCTCAATTCTGTCAGAAACATTACAATGTTTTAATCTAACAGTATGGCTTCTTGATGTTTTGCACTTTTATTCATGAGTAATTCACAAGCTCATTTAGCCTCTTATAGTCTAACGCACATCAAAGCTGCAATAGGCCTCCTGCAGATTACTGAAGTGTACTTTGCATCTCCGTCTTTATTGGAACCTTGCTATTTCCTACATTCCTCACTGCTTCTGAGAAGAGGCACGGCGAGGAGGAAAAACACCTTCAAATAGGTCAGCAGAGAGACCAATCAGCCGCAGCACCATCTGTCCCTCTAATGACTACCTGGTTGCTCTGTGATGTGACACGGTTGGCTGGAGAGGCTCCATGGCAAACATCCTCTCATTATGTCTCTGCATTTCTACCCAACTCTGCACAACTGATGACACACGATCAGGCCGGTGTCTTGTCCAAACACACAAAAATATAAGGAGGTGATGATTTTATTTCAGTGTTTACACAGTAAAAAGTGAACAGCGTCTTCCTTTGCTGCCAATGTGCTTGTTATAACTGGAATACCTCCCTATGCTGTAGTACCACAACCCTCATCTAAGTTTGCAGGAGCTGAGTCATGATCTACGCCAGGATTTTTAAAATCCTGTGACCGACTCACAATATAAGCATATAAACTGGGTAGAAATAAGATTCCCTTAAACTAATCTTTACAGTTAAGTTAAAATAAGCATAACTCTCTTACACTAAGTTTGTAAGCAGCACAAAGAGCTTATGTAGATAACTTTCAAAGTAAAAAATAATGTATTCTCCATGGAGAATGTCTTTTGGGTTCTAGGGCTGCTGCTTTCAGTCGCCCTTTTGATATCTTAATTTTATATATCCAGTCAGCCTCAGAGATGCAGACAGGAAGCAGATCCCTGTCAAACTGTCTGGTACCGTACCACTACCACGCCTTGCGATAGAGGACACAAACACATTCTCAGGACTGTCAGCAGCCACCAGACCAGCACTAGCAGGAAGATAACTATACTGGTTACAGAATCGCTGCAGGTGACATAAAGTATTAAATGTAAAGTTTGATTGTTTAAATGAGAAGCAGTTAACTGTGTAGTCCACAGTCTGAGTTCTGTATTGTTAAATCAGAATATCAGACATCATTTAGACTTGCCCCTGTGTTGTTTACCTCAGCTGCATGACTGACAGTGTGTGACTGACTGACTTCCACACACATTAATCATGTCAGTGCTGACACGGCAGACAGTGGGTGGTTAGCGGTGACGCTCAGTCTTTTCACGCTAATTTTAGTCATTTTAATGATGAGCTTGTAAACGGTGCTTCTTTTGTTTCCACAGGAGAAAAGTAGGAGTGAATAAGAGTGCTGTTGATGGAGGATATGCCAGGGCTTAGCTGAACCTGAAGAGAGCTTGTGTGCCAGGGCCGATGCCCGGCTAGCCCCGACCCAATTTATCCCCCGGCTGTGTGTTAATGCCAGAAATCCAGAGCGCTCTCTGTAACATTGAACACATCACTCAAAGCTGTGCTTGCTTGACATTTGAGAACCGATTCTTATATGTGCAGTTGGCATTTTGGGTAAGATAATCTTCTGCATAATAACGTCTAGCTGGAAGCTGTGAAAATCCTCGTCTGTGTCATTATTTTCATTACCTTCGACATGGAGTAAATGTCTAATCTTAATCAAAGGATGTCAGTCATGTTTAGGATAAATAATGTAGACTTACAAAACATCTTAATTTGAGCCCTGCTCTCTACTTTGCTGTATTCTGCTGTATGCCGTAGATTTAAAGGATAAGATTGGCATTATACTAGATTTTTCTTATTGTGTACTGGTGCATGTCTTGGGGACTATTTTCAGTTGCAGATTAATACGCATTTTGTGCTCTAGTGAGTATTTAAGCCAGCAGGATGGTATAGGTGGGATTGAATCAATAATCAAACAAAGTACAATGTCCATGTCCATAGTAACAATGGAACATTGTTACAGCAGTGTGGCTTACTGATGTGTTTTTAATAGTTTTTGGATAAAAATGGAGCTCAATGGCACAGAGGAATAAGTTAAATCAGGCTTTAGCTGCACAGAGGACAAACCATTGTTAGGAGTTAAGTGTTGTATGTGAGGTGGGTATAGAAGAAAGAATATTGCCGCCTTATTGTTTGTCAAATACTAAATATGCAGCATTTATGCAGTCGACAGTAAAGACGATAGATGGCTGAATGGCTTGCAGTGACATTCAAATTGCCTTAAGGCTTCCTTCTGTAATATAATACAAGTACTTTCAGATTCACTATGGTAACACTGTCCCTTGGTAACAAAGCAATCAGTGTTTAGGATGTAAAAGAAATTCTCAGATCATCTTAAAGCCGTCTAGTGTTTTTACTGAAAAGAGCCAGAGCTTATAGACTCACATATTAATTCCTTTGGTGTTCTCATATAGCTGAAAGTTGGAGAAAGATGGAGCTCAAAGCCATAAATCTAATGAATCTCATGAATCTCATCATAGCGTTTCCCCTAGCAGCACCTGAAACACTTCTGACCAGTTATTTCATGGAGTAAATTTTTAAAATTAAAAAAATTTGAGTCAGCAAAACCGTGATCGTAATGGCATACATAGTATCTGGTGGGTTTAAACAAAGAACACAAATTTCTCTGCATATATCAACATCTATGTCTGACAACATTTAAAGAAAAGGTTTGTAGTGTAAAGATCATGCGTTCAAAGAGGATAATGGAATACGCATCCGTATTACTTACTTCTTCTGTTGGAAAGTCAGTCATTCGGTTTGAGAGGCATCAGAGGGTTGCAGTTTGACTGCTGTTCAGTGCAATGTCGCCTCCTGTTTCATTTAGTGTCGTGGCCTCAGTAATGAGGGTCCTTCACATCGAATTACTTGGGACAAGATACAGAAACGTACAGGTCAGGACACGACCCAGAGAACACAGGATTAAACATGACACAGCAGAATCAGCACAATCTAACATTTGTGATCAGAAATTACATCGTTCAAGCAGGGTTTTGCCTGTTTGTTGCTTTTTCTGCTGATGACATTTAAGTTTTGCATAAAGTGTCTCCCTGTAGTGTTTTTTGCTGCTAGGAATCATTTGTCGGACAGCGTGTAGAACTATACCTCTGGTCCAAACAGAAAATCACCTCCACAGGGAACTTCAAGTGGAAAATCAGGCCTGTCACTCATTTCTGGGAGGAAAGCCTCGAGAGCTCATGGACAATTATGAGAAGCCGAGCATCAAAAAGTTTCAGGCAAAACTGTGAAAGAGACATGCGAAAGCAAAACTCAAAAACCAGATTTGTGCAAATTTCATTTGTAAGGAGCAAGCTGTACCAAATGAAATAGCAGGTGTCTCACTGATTGACATCTGGTCCACCAGGAACCAACAGTCTTCTTCCTTCCACTGTTATTTATCAGTAACCTAACCTTGTTTCCCTGCTGCTTGCTGCAAAGTCACTGAAGTACAAGAGATCAATTCATTATTGACTCAGAAATATATAAATAGTAATAAAATGACAGGTCAGTCTTTTTATCTGCAGTTTAGTTACAAATGAAAGAACTGCTAGAGGTTTATAAATTATTGAGTTATTCAGACTTTCAACTACATTACTTATATGTCATGTTTTTCTACCAGTAAACAAATCAGAAACTATTAGTACAATCAAATCCACAGTCAAATTATTTACTATTATTGTATTCATTTCATTTATTTATTGCTCATTATTGTGTCTGTACTATCTGGCTACAGATTAATTTCACGTTATTGGCCATCACAATGTTAAATTAGTAGCCTGTGAACAGACATTTATCCACTTGCTGTTTTCAGTTGTACACAATGAAACACATTGGTTCATTAGTTCACAGAGCGGTTGATCTGATTGATGAAGAGCAGTGGACCCCATTGATGTTCAATTTCAGGAGGCTTTCTATTAAAATAAATGGAAGCATGTTAATTAACTGTAGCAGTATAATATATAAAGTACTGCTATTGAATCAGTAAAGTGTCATGGAATACAAGTGTACAAATACTCAAGAGTAAAGGTCCTGCATTCAAAATCTTACTCAAGTAGAGGTACTGAAGTCTTAGCATCAAAATATACTTAAAGTACCAAAAGTAAAAGTACTCATCGTGCAGGTATGGATTGAAATTATTGATACATTAAAGTGTAAGCATCACTAATGTTGCAGCTGGTAAAGGTAGAGCTACCTTAATTTACTTGATGTACTGCCAGATAGTTTAATATCTTCTAATTTATCAAAATCTGTTGATTGATTTATATGTTGTACTAATAATTTGAAAGTTACTAATGTTGTTAATGAGTACAGTGTAGTAGAGTTATAAAGTAGCATAAAATGGAAATACTCCAGTGAATGAATTTAGTTGCTGTACATTCCACCACTGGCAGGCTATCGCTGTGTGATGCTGGTAATGAAAAGGAAGGTGGTGTTTTATTTTCCTCAGCAACAGTATCCAGTGGGCCTGTGGCATTAAATATCCATCGAGGCAGCTATGCGTAAAAAAGACACATCTCCGGGATGTTTTACAGGCTTCAAACCGAGTAGCTCTCTGCAAGTCACCATTGTTTACACTAAGTGTCCAAAGTAGCTCATTAGAAATTGAGTTGGTGGTTGATGTTTTAAAACTTTTTTTTTTTTTTTTTCACTACTTCATGTCCTTTCCTGGCATCAAGGTGAGCATTTTTATTCTGTGTGCATCCTGTGTGTGGAGAAGGATCAAAGGATGGTGGACACTGGCAGCATCTGCTCAGGGAGAAAGAATGCTGGCATCATCCCAGCAGGACGCCAGCTCTCGGCTTGTCTGCAGCTCTGCTTTGAAAACCTTCAACTCAGGCTGCCTCATCGCTAATATTTTTCGGCAATACCTGATGGCAGAAAGGTTGCAAGCAGTCCCTGCGGCAACCACTGAGTCAGGATCTTTGACTCCGCTCTTTATCCCTCCTCTAGTTCCACTGTCACCGTTATTACTCCTCTGGCACCAACCGCCTGTCTGCCTGTCATCTGAAACCTGGAAATGAATCTTATTGTTTCAGACACAGCTAATGATTTATTTACCAGCCTCTGCTGTGCACAGGCTTAAAATTAGCAACAACAGTTTAACCAGCAAGTCTCTGAAGGTGGTATCCCTTCAAAATCTCCATGTTCTCGCTTGTTAATAAGTACAGCAGGTGAGGTTTTCCGAGGACAGTATGAGGCCATATCATGATAATGAACAATTAAATACGCTGGAAGAGGAAATAAACTCTTTCAGAATGTTGCACAACAAACTGTCCAGCACAGTCACAATTGTGGACGAATATTGCAACCAAATTACGTTTATATACTGCTAATTTGTTTTGCTGCACATACAAAGCAGCTCCAGAATTAAATCATAAGTCAGGGACATTTTTAAAAAATGCATTCAGAAATTATAATAAACAAATAATGAATTTAGTAAACATCACCTTTTTTTCAACACATCTTCCAGAGGAGCAGCTAAAAGCAGGCACATTGTTCTTCTTGATAAATGATTTTTCCCTATGAGATTTTGTTATCTGCCTCCTCTTTATGCAGCCTTCTGCACACAATTCATAGTGGAGTGGTCAGGATGAATGACGTCCAAAACACAGAACTTAGGCAGCAGAGATTTTTGCATCTGTGGCCAGAGTCAGGCATATGGGTTGGATAAAGATAGTGGATTTGGCTTCCATAGACACATCCTGTCTCAAGCTTCAAGACCACCACCTTTCCCTAACATTAAGAGCTGTGATTTCCTAAACATAACCATACAAACCATTAATCATACTTTAGTATCTATATGCAGATATATATATATATATATATATGTGTGTGTGTGTGCCTTGGCAGTTACATTAATTAAAAACTTTCTCATTATGATGATAAAACGACACATTTCTCTCAAAGCATATTCACTCTTCCAAATTACTCATTTATTGATGTGATTTAGGATTTGGTTGTGTCTTGAATTGCTAACTGAGCAGTGACTAGGCCTGACTCCGGCTGCCATTGCAGCGCCTATCACGTATTCGGCCTACAGTGATTACCATCAAAAGTAATTTCTTAAACAATGGGTACTTGATTTCACACAGAGAAAAACAAAAGCAGACTTCTCATTTCAAATCAGCAACCATTTATTTTGCCATCTGAAATGGCTGGTAAATTCCAGCAGTAGCTAGCTAGCCAATTAAGCTAACATTAGCTCAATGAGTAGCTGGAAACGCAGTAGCTTGTCGACTTTTCAATGTTTCCAGCTAGCTCATTTTAAACTTTAAATCTTAAACATAAAGTCTAAAATATCCACTTGATGACACCTTATAAGATATTGTGGTAAAACACTGATACAACAGCTACAACTACAGATCCCATGCTGTAAGTCTTTGTCCTTGAAAGCTGATGATTCATGTAGAAGACACATAAATGTAAAGAAAGATAGAGCATTATTATTGTTTTACAGTGTGGAGCTAGTCAGTCCTAGTAATACAATCATGTTAAGAAGAAATGTAAGATTAGACTTTGTTTTATTTATTTATTTATTTATTTATTTATTTATTATTTTATTCTACATGATTTGTTCCTTGGCTAGGTTGCTCCAGTAGGTACTAGTCTAAGCTAGTTAGCCAGTCATGCTAACAATTGCATCCTACTTTAGAGCAAACAAACACTGTTAATCTATTCCTTACATTCTTGCTCTTGTGTTTTTGGTTTTGGAAAGATATCACCCTCCAAATCTTTAAATGTCAAAAAATCTAAAGCTTAACAGGCCTACTGTGCCGGTTGTTAAGCTATGGACAATCGATGTTCAATGCATTCTAGCTACATTTTATTGCAGCCTCAGGCATGAGAAAATCAAATGCTTAATTTCAATCAACCGTGTACTGCCCTTGCACTACTGTATATGAATAGCAACTGTCATTTCCTTTTGATTTAAAGCATATTGTGCTTATGTGTGTCATGAAACCTGAGCAACCACTCAATAACATGCCTGAGTAGATCTGTTTTGAATTCAGAATTCAGAGCATTCGCCTGAAAAACCAGTTGTTCTTGCTGCAATTAGCCCATAAAGCCAACCGTGCTTTTTAATGGATTTATGTGTACAGAAGAGAGCAGTCTCTGATCCATCCAAGCATATATGTGTTTTAGAGATACATTCGGTTCGAGTATCAACATAGTAAAGTGACTGAATTTTTAAATTTTTAAATTTTCCTCAAGATGTGACAGTACTGAAGGGATTTCAGCTCCCCCAATGGAATAACTGTGATGCCAGTTTTATGTTTTTCAATCTATCAACAGTTTCATTCAACTTAATGTAGCTTCACTCATTTAATTGCCAGTATAGATTTTCCTCCAGTGTTTAGCTTGCTATTATAGCAGAACACATTTACATAAAGCCCTAAGCATAAAATATGTAAATGACAATATTCCCCTAATGTTTCAGCCAGGGAGCAATAAGGAAGAAAGGAGTCTGTGGAAAATAGAGAATCTAATTCTTTTGTTTGGCCGGTTTCAAATCACATCTCGTCTCCCACTGCAGGGTTGTCAACTGTCCCGTAAAATATGGAACCGTCCCCTAATTGGAAACTGAAAGACGTATTCCATGTTGAACTCATACAGCACATGCTTTGTTCTGTATTATTGAGAATCAGTGCAAATCTATTGGACAGAAATGTTACAGGTCAGACTATTAATTTACATGAGTGCTTTTCATCACAAAATCTTTGTCTACTAGTCAAGTCCGGCAGGCTGAGGGCCAGTTATGTGAATAGCTGCTGCCTCAGTAGACATTTAAGGAATGGCATTGTGAAATAAAGACAGACTTGGAAAAAAAAAAAAGTGCATTTGTGCTTATTAGCTGAGGTTCATTTAGATAATTTATTCAATGTTGAACACTTTGGGCCACCATAGCAACTTGGAAAAAGAGACTTACAGGAGATGTTTATGTCACTACATACATGGATTATCTAGCAAGGCCTTGGTATCTAGAAGTGTGTTTTCTCAGTTCATATACTGAAGCATCTGTGTTTCAGATCTTGGCGTACACAGTAACAGTCTTTCTGGAATATCGTTTTATAGAGACAGGATGATGAAAAAGCTTTACAGGCTCATTTTTGTTTAAGGGATCTGGTACTACAGTTGAAAAATTGTCCCTTCAACTTGCCTTTTTTGTTTGATTTGTGTTTCATAATAGAGTGCCAGAAAGAAATGGCTCATAAAATAAAGAGAGGTTCAAGTAAATGTTGTGAAAACCACCCTTTAATGGCATTGAAAATGTGCGAATGGTCACTCTCCTTTCTTTTCCAAGGTCGATGAAATCTCGGCTATAAGCTTACAAATGTGGGCTTTCAGGAACATAATGCTGCCAGTGAGGTTTAGGACTCCACCGCTTGCTGTGCTACAATTTTCATATCATTTTTCACACATCTCTGCTCCATCAGGCGGTCCTGTCATCAGTATTTCATATATCATTCAATTATTTGTTACTCTGAGAAGTTACACAGGGGCTTAATCCATGCTAGGGTTGTAGTCCACCTTAAGAATTAAAAGTCTGGGCAGAGTGAATAAAAGGAGGAATCCAACCTTCATAATGTCATTCAGATAATACTGAACACTAAATATTAAACAGCAGGGGTGCTTGTATTAAAACAGCACGGTGTAGACACTGTGAGTAAGATATTAAAATGCAAAGCATGTGTTATTAAAATTAATCTTATTATCGCCAAAGTTCTGCGAATAGTGAGCTGTGTGATTAAAAGTATAACCAGCAATATTCAAAGAGTGTCAAATGAAAGCCATGGTAATCAATTTAAATTTTGGGCACAGGCCCTCCTCAATACTCCAGTTTCGCATGAACCAGTTAATTCAATCTGGCAATCTATTAGCTCAGAGATGTTGTTATTGGAAAAACACTTTAGAGACCTGTCTATAGACGGTCAGGGGGCCATGAATCAAAGCGTTTTTGTCGTGTGCAGAGGAGAGTGTAATAGCCCTTCTCAGAAACCAGTCCACCAAACAGTCAACCCAGGGCTTGGAGAAAGAAACGTCATGCCTTGATGAATGGCTGTCTTTGCGCTGTGCTCCCCATACAAGTTTACCTCTTGCTACATAATAAATCATGATAAATTAGGTCTCTGTTTTGGTAGCATGGGCTAATCATTTCCTTGTCTCATTCCCCTCTCTGTTGTGTTTCTTGAGGACATTTCATGTCCTGAAGGTCCAGTGTTTACTGCTACCACGCTCTTCCTCTATAGACGGTTTTATGTTTTCCTAACCTTTCTGCCAGTCACCAGCCCAATCTGGTCACACAGAGCAGCAGAGAGGATGACTGACTCTCTGTGTGACATCTAGTATTATGGAGACTGATTGGAATAATAGCTCTGCAAAGGTCTGGCAGCCTGCCTCTGGGCTCCTCTCCATGCTCCAGAAATCTAAACACAAGCCGTATCCACACATGCAGACAAGACTGAGACTGAACCTGAAAGGCCTCTGTAACAAATCACTTAGTTTCTTATCTTACCACCAGGAGTAGCGTTAAATGCCTCTAAAAGTTCCTATCTCAGAGTTTCCTGTTAAGAGCTGCTGAAACCAGCTTTTGCTGAGGGACTGAGGGACTCCTCAGCTAAGAGGCAGCTCACCTGCATCCAAAATATGCTTTTAAAAGTTCATTATCATTTTATAGCTGCATAAGACTGATGCAGCAAGGTCCATTACATGCAGCAGCTGACTGACTGTGAGTAAGTTAATATCTCTAACTTCTCACAGACTAATATAGTTTTAACACTAAAATGTTTTGTAGTGTACAATTAGACCAACAAGCCAGCTGTGCAAGGCTGTACGTAGGCACAACGCTACATGCTACCGTTAGTATGCTAACACGCTCACAGTGGCAATGCTATGGCAACTGGCCCTGTCATCTATAGAACTAAAAACTTAGCAGCAGTGTTGCCAGATTGGTTCTATGTTTTCCAACCCAATAATTGCCCAGAATCCACCCAAACTGATAAAAAAAAAAAAACACCCATATGTGATCTATAATGAACAATACAAATGGAAACAGTATTGTGGTTCGTCACAATTTTTCATTACGACATGATCACAAAAGAACAATTAAAATGTCCACAAGTGCACTAGGAGGCAACGTTGGACAATGCAAGTAGAAAACAATTTACCATTTCTGCCCACTGCCTTAAAAAAATGAAGAAAAACTAAAGGGAAAGCTCAAATAAAAAAAAAGATTGTGAACTGCAACAGGAGTTGACAGTCTGCCAGCTTAGTGTACACCCCCACACATACACACACACACCCCCAACACCCCCCCCCCACACACACACACACGCATGAAGAGGGAAAGAGACAAGGAGGGAGAAGAAGGAAGAAAGAGAAGTACACGCAATCCCATGCTATCAAAAAGCCAAACAAATAATGATGTAATGTTTCAAGCGCAGAGGTTTGTGTTATAATGGAAATCCAGATTTGCAAAAGCACTGCAGCTCCTGTGGGTTTGTAGGCTGCAGGTGGGTGGCAGTGATGGTAACTTATCTCTCCTCTCAGCATGAATAAAAATTATGTCATTTCAAAGTTGTGTGGAGTGACTGGATGTGTTTCCATAACTAAGGAATACAATTTCTGAATATATTTTTAGTCATTTTTAATGTATTTAGCCTAGCTCTGGCAACACTGTTCAGCAGGCATCAATTTAGCACTGACGAGCCCCTTTTTTTTGGAAGCATCTCTTTACTCGGCAAGATAGGATCTACTTTTAGCCATAGGGTGATTTGTGAATATGATAAACAGCACCAACGTAAAGTAGTTCTCCACCACTGGTGCAGTTAACATCTGTAAATGGATTACTCTCTTTTTCTTTTTCTGTTAATAAGCATTTGAATTGAATTGGAGCATTGTATAGAAAACCTTAATGTTGCCACTTAACCTGTTTCTTTAGAAATGGTTGCTCAGTAACGTGGCAGCAGAGCAGGCATAATGATGCTGGGTCTCTTAAGAATGTTAAGAGGTGATTGTTACACAAAATTCAGGATAATACATCCATAACCGGGATCTCTCTCCCTCCTATACCCCAGCTCCCACGTACATCTCACTCATATTTCACTGTTTTAAGACTGATGGGCTGTATGCTGCCACCCGATTCCATAACAAATAAACCCATTTATATCCCTCTGTCTCACCCGCACCATAAACCACACACAAAAGTCTGACGTTGAATCCAAAGTGATGCACTGAATGATACACAATCATCATGATCATTATAATCACACAGATTAGTGGCTCATCTGGTTTGATTGGGTGACAGTAAGAATACGTGACAGTGCCGAGCTGCCACTCAGCCGCTCGTTTGAGCCACCAGTTGTCGGCACACAAGTCATCGCTGTTCATCGACGGTGTAGAAAAAAGACATTCTGTCATTTGTCTCACTTCAGTCATAGAGCATCTTCAGATCATTCTGGACTTAATTAATGACAGACATTCACAGGCAGTAAAATGTATTTTCACCTTCATCACTCAGAATCATGCACAGATTGAGCGGTCCATTTAATCTGGCAGTGTGTATGCACACAAGAGCTCCAGACCATCTTAGATATGTTTGTTCTGAAAAGCCACTGGAGGTTGTGTTTTACAGACTGGCAGCCAAATGAGCTGTCACATAAACACTGCCACAGCTCTGTCTCATAAATGTTTTGCTTCAGTTTGGAAAGTGGGATTTCAAAGTGACAATGAGGGACACAGTGACTGCTTGCTACCAGCTGGCCCTGTTTATTGTGTATTTTGAATGTTTAAATGTACATTCACTATGTGCCTTGTGTTGTTTTTTGTAGATTTCTGTTTTCGCTGCGTTATTAACCTCAGAGCAAACACTCACTGCTTCATCCTCCCCCGTTATTCTGTCTTCACTCTACCTGACCCTCTCCCCTCCTCTGGTATTAGAAAATATTGGCGTCTCTGTTTTTCTTGCGTCTGAGTAAACTGCTGTTAAAGGGAACGATTGTTTGCTTCTCTAAATCCTGTGAGATCTGACAGTAATTTCACAAGAGGAGGAGAAGTGATATTGTGAGCAAATACTCTCAACATCTGAGTTTTGCTGGAAGACTCTAGAGAAAAAGGCTCAGTACAAAATAAACTCAGAAGTAACAGAATTTGTAAGACTGATAATCTGCTGCTCTAACATGCATTCTCAAACCAACACCAAATAAACAGTATAAATGTAGACACAGCACAAGAAAAGAAGGTATTTTTATCATATTACACGTGCATAAAAGTGCAGCACTAATCAGGGTGAATGGTTACCTTCTACAAAGAGGAAGGCATTGTTTTCAAGGCACGTAGTATCCGTTGTTACCTGTGTGTACAATATCAGTATAGACTGCAGGTAATTGCAGTCTATCTTTAAAAGGAACTCAAACCATGTCATTATGGTTACATTTGTATGCTCAGACCAGGTTCTGCTACCCTCCAGCTTTGCAGATGGAAATAGAGAGAGAATTGTACTGCATGATGGCCTTTCCCCCTGTGAAGCGCATCGTCTGATCGGCCTTCGCCGAATGAAAAGAAAAGTCACAGCTGGCTTCAAAAGCCAGAATGTATGATCAACATGCTGCCATATACTGTAGCTCCTCAGCCACCTGTGCAAGGGCACAAACAAGTGCCATTTCGGTGTCCACTCTGCATAACGACTGCTCAAAAAATAGGCATGCCGAAATCGTGTCAGCTCAGTTGCAGGCAGACAGTATAGCAGTGCAGCATTGAATAAACTGGAAGAAAAAAGTCACCCCAGGGGAAAGGCTTATCATGGCACGGTGTTCCCTTTGTGCCACCATATCACGCTGTCATGCAGAATGCTGCCAACCCCACAGCTCTTTTGAGCCACCGAACAACAGAGCTTGTAAGCCTTTTTTTTTTTCTTTTGGTTGGAGTTTAAAAGGGCGTTTGTCTGCTCTTGTGAAATGTCAACCTGTGCACCAGGCTCATGTATTGAATGTTGAAAATGTCGTCACATCTTATGTGAAGTTCTGATGCAAGATAGATCTATAACTCATTTTCATACAAGTATGGGCGTGGAATTCAGTTGATAATGATAAAGTATTTGAAAAGTGATGTTATTGGTGGTTTTACCTGATGTTAAGGTAAAACAAAACCAAAAAAGCTCCATAAACCAACTGTACGTTAACTGCTCAGCACCCAATGGAAGACAGGTACAGCTGGAGGCTAGCTGGTGAACATAGTGGAGCGTTTAACAGCTAAAAAGACAGACATTTCCCTCAGGAGTTGGTAGAGACCAAAAACAGAGCTAAAAGACAGCGAATATTAGATTTTACCACTCCAAATGAACAATAGTTGTAGTCTGTATCTGCTGGATATGTAAATAAGCAACTGAGAAGACATGTCCATAGTTATTACATATTTGTAGGTATTTGACGTTTTCCTTTTCATTCCTGTTTATACTTCTGTTCTACTTCAAATCAAAGGCAAATAGTGTGCTTTTTTCTCCATGAACACTTATTTGACAGATGTAATTAGTGCTTACTTAATCAAGATTTTTCATGCAGAACATATGATGAAAACATGAACCACTGTTATTAAATTAACTCTGCCTCTACCTACTATACAGTGAAATACTACTTACACCTCATTGTATGAGTTATAATAATCTAGTGATAAACTCACAGGGCCCAGTTTTCTGTATCGAGTACTTTTGCTTTGGTGCATTTTGCCAACACTTCCGTACCTTTAGCAACATTAAACGCAGAACTTACTCGACCAGTGAACAAAATGAAATTGCCATGAAAATACGTTGCAGTTTGAGGCATTTTGTAACGCTCTAATACGTCGGCAAAATGTCATTGTGTGGTGAAAGTGCTTCCCTTGCCCTTTACCAAAATCTGCTTCATTATTACGTGTTCATAACCATCAAGTACTCTGTGTTGTTTGTAATGGAATGTGAGAACAAAATGAAATTGAAAATCAAAGTCAGCATCATATTATCACAGGGTGAATTTGGCCCGGCTGTGACACAGTATGCAGAAAATCCACACATCACAAACTGTGCCGTCACTGAATACTGACTGAACTTCAACAATGAATAATATTAATGTGTCTGATGATGCTTCACTTTTGATAGACGGCAGCGCAGTCTTTCCCACTTTTCTAATTGATTAAATATTGATTTCGTTCCCTTTGTTCTTCTGATAAGATTGACTCCAAGGTAGCTAATTAATTTTCAAAATTTTGTTGTGATGATTTTTAACTCCAGCACTCGAATGATGAGTTTGGTATATCAAGTTTCTCTGCAGCGTTTCTACAGATAAATGAGGCTATTTAATGTATGAATATAGCATGAGGTTCAACAGCATTTTCTTATTTGTTTGACTTGTTGCATTTGCTGATAGCAAAGTGATATGGAGTGTCTGTTATTCATATTTGAGTGACCACTGCTGAGTTTATTGGATTTAAAAAAGAAAACTGCTGTGGTTTCTCTCATGATTTATTCAAAAACATATTTTTAGGGCCTGTCTGATACATATATTTTTTACATTAATGTACCATTTCTCTCTGTCTCTTTCAGATGTAAATGGAGAAGCAGAAGTGTCACCAAGAGAAATTGGACGTCCATATGATTTTAAAGTGCTCCGCATTAAAACGCAAACAGCATCACTTCCCTCTAAAGTAATCCATTACTGACAATTAATGTCAGACTGCACGCTGGAGCAGCTTCATGCTGCCTCGCTGGATGAAGCATTGCTAATGGAAAGAAAGCCTTATAAGATCCAGCTCATCAAAATACACCTAAATGCAGCATAATGCCTTCAAAAGTGTCATGTTTATACCTGTTGACAGTGGTCTGCTGGGCGAGCGCTCTGTGGTATTTGAGTATATCTCGCCCAACATCCTCTTATGTCGGCCACATGTCTGTGCCTATACGTAAGACTGTGAAAACCCCCAAAAACATCACCTTCACCAACATCCGCACCCGCCCCCTTAACCCACATGCCTTTGAATTCGTCATTAATGAGCCGAAGAAGTGCGAAAGCGTCACTCCCTTCCTGGTCATCCTCATTAGCACCACGCACAAGGAGTTTGACGCGCGGCAGGCCATCCGGGAAACCTGGGGGGATGAGAGCACCTTCAGCGACATCCGCATCCTCACCATCTTTCTGCTGGGCAGGAACACAGACGCCGTCCTGAACCAGATGGTGGAGCAGGAGAGCCAGATCTTCCACGACATCATAGTGGAGAACTTTATCGATTCCTACCACAACCTCACCCTCAAGACCTTGATGGGCATGCGCTGGGTGGCTACCTTCTGCCCCAAAGCACAGTATGTCATGAAGACAGACAGCGACATCTTTGTCAACATGGACAATCTGATCTACAAGCTCCTGAAGCCCACCACCAAGCCAAGGAGGAGATATTTTACTGGCTATGTTATAAACGGTGGTCCCATAAGGGATATGCGCAGTAAGTGGTACATGTCCAGGGACTTGTATCCTGACAGTAAATACCCACCTTTCTGCTCGGGCACCGGCTACGTGTTCTCAGCAGACGTGGCTGAGCTCATCTACAAGACTTCATTACACACAAGACTGTTGCACCTGGAGGATGTGTATGTGGGACTGTGTTTGCGTAAGCTGGGTATACACCCATATCAGAACAGTGGTTTTAATCACTGGAAAATGGCCTACAGTCTGTGCAGGTACAGACGGGTTATCACTGTGCACCAGATCTCCCCGGAGGAGATGCACCGCATTTGGAACGACATGTCAAGCAAGAAGCACCTGAGATGTTAGGGGACATGAGGAGCACTGAACATCAACTTAAGTGTTTTTCTCTTTTTTGCCTTTTTCCTCCTTTTCAAAATTCGTCACACCGAGTAATGTAAAAACATGGAGGGCTGCTGCGAGTATCCATTTCATGACAGATGTTTTCATTAAGATCCTTCTATGTCTATTTCTGCTGATTACACCTCACGATTGTTAATGAATGCATGAGGCTTGTAAAGCGCGTATTCTCATGCATAATTAAAATGTGGTGTTGTTACTCAAAGTAATTTAGTTCATGTATTCCTGGTCCAATTAAAGCAGACTATTTTTTTTTTTTTTATAAGCATTAAATCAATCAGCGTTAGGCATTAAATAGTGTGGCCTAATGGGTAGAGGCTGTCTTTCAGTGACATGATGTTAGTTCAAGCCCTCACACTGACAACTTTCTGCCCTGTTAAAGTGTCCTTGAGCAAGACACTGAATCTCTACCAGCTGCATGGCTGCTGACTCAGCACCCTGATCGTCCTGCAGGAGTGCAAGCCAAAAGAATTTCTGTGCAGGAATCTATAAAGAATTCAATGACTATTTTCCATCTATAATATGCATTTTAAAGGTATAATTTACACATGAAAGAGTTCCAGAACAACGACAATGCAAATATTAGTCTTACCTGACAGCAAACCAGGTCGTCTGTTGAGGTGAAACTGCATCTACACTCATGCTGCTGTCCCCTTTTTTCATCTTTATCATGAACACTGTCAGATATAAAGCTAAAGTATGTGATCAGTCTCCAGACAGACTAAGTTTGGTATTTTTTCTTTTGACTGGTATTAATGAAACCTTGTAGCTGAATTCACTTGATGCTTCTTCTTTTTTTTTTTTTTTTTCTGAGGTATCTGATGTTTTTGTTTACATATTGTCATAATTTCACTGCCTCTTCTCTCTGAATAAGTCAGATGCAGAGCATATTTTATTTTTTTAGACGCATTTTTTTTCTCTTCATTTTTTTTTTTTATATAATTGTGTTTTTCAGCTACCAGCTCCTCATTACTCTCGCTGCTGCTCTTGGTTATGTATGCTGTATGTCAGCAGTTCATCAACTCCTCCGCACATCAACAGAAAAACAGTATCATGTTGTGCAAGTATGAGTTCAGCTGTACCTAAGACCATTATAGACTGGTTGTATTATCATATGTATCTGGCATATCGGTGATTACTGACGCACTGCTACTGACATTATGGAGAGTTTTGGTTTCTCATAAAACGTGGCTTTCATTGTCAAATTTTCTTTTTCCTTTTTCAAAGGTTTTGTAGTATTATAAGCTAATGTGACATTTACTGTGAAAGCATCTATCCCGCAAGGGGTTGTTGTCATATATTGTCTGTTTTTTATATTAAAAAACAAACACTTGAATAATTAAAGTAATATTACTGCTTTTACTTGTTGCTTGTTTTGAGTTACCATTCGCAGGGGGTTGCTTTTCATTTACCGAAGGTTTCTATTAATGTTGTTGTATCTGTGATCAAAGAGCAGGTTGTTTTACTTAGTGAAGCCCGAGAGATTTGGCCACAAATGTGATGTTACAGGACAAGGATAAAAGCTGAAACATAGTTTGACATTAGTACAAGTGCAGAGTCACAGAGTGAGCGACCCTGCTGTCAGTGACACAGCTTTATTGATCTGAAGTTTGCTAACATTAGATAATAGTTGCTACTCTAAGCTGCTGGTCACATGAGACCAAGGTCGTAGCAACAAAAGCGTATTGAGTGTATTGATTTGAGAAGCTGTGTATTTTATTTCTCATGGATTCAACTTTTCATTTGGAGGAGGAAAATGTGTAAGTCCTTCTTTCAAAGATTATACAGTCATTTCAGTAACAATAAACACAATCCAAGATTTCCTTTTGACACCGTCGCCAGACTTACCCAAAAGCTGCTCGCCCTTTCTGGCTCCTGTTTTTTTTTTTAATTTTTTTTTTTTTTTTACTGCAGAATAAAACATGGTGCATGTCCGACCATCCTGGAAGAGGGACCCCTCCTCTGTTTTTGGGTTTTATGGGCAGTTTCTTCTTACACAAATCAAGGCTTTAAGAACAGAGGTGTCATATGCTGGACAGATTGAAAAGCCCTGTGAGGTTAATATGTGACTTGTTATATTGGGCTGTATATATTGGGCTCAAAATCATCCTTCAGGTTTGAGTGTAAGTGCTATTAAGTCATAATTGACTGTAGTGTGACACTCAGCTAATAGTAAATACTCCACATCTTTTCTAAATAATATCAATTCTTTATTGTTGCTCCTCGTCAGAAATTGTACAGATTACAGAGAGGGAACAGGGGTAATATGCTGAAATGGTACACATACTGTACATAAAAAAAACACAATAAATTACTTCATAATAAAGAATTTAGTAGAAGTTAATATTTACCACCTCAATACTTAAAAATAATTTAGTACTACTGGACTTGTTTGGACAAACAAATGGCTCGTCACCCTTTCAATAGTTGCCTTTTGGTTTCATCCTCAGATGCATTGTCATACAGTACATTTTAGAAACTACTATTTTTGGGAATGAAAGGTTTTGTAGTGCAGCAGGACAGAGCGAGAAAATTAAACTGTTGTGGCTTTGCCTGTTAACCCGGCATCTGAATACACGTCAACCAGAGCAGATTAATTGACTTCAGGTTGTGTTATGTTTTATTTGTCTGGTGACAAAAGCACACGTTAACTTGTCTCCAGGGGCTAAGCATCTGCTTGTCGGGTGCACACACTCAGCCCAAAAGTGCATTGTAGCTTGTCTCATTTAGTTAAGATACTTGACTCGAACTGTGTCATTGCTGTAATAGTAATACATTTATGAAATGGTAATCAGCAGGTTCTGCTCTTTGTGTGGTCTCACTCATTGACTATCTTAGGCACAGAAAAATGAACAAGGCACCTCTAACATTTTGAAGCATTAGCACTGTCAAGAGCAGCAAATTATACACAGTAGCATCCAGGTCTCATTTTGTTTTCTGCACACTCAAGCAAAGGGTTCCCTTCTTGTCAATGTAAAACAGGTCTTGACACAGAAATACAATTCATTCTCCTTTTAGACATTCATTATGTTATTATGAAAATGTGCTTTTCCCCCATAAATTAACAAAATCTTACATTCTGACAAAGACCTCAGGGAAACATCACAAATGAGTGGGTTTGTGAGATGCAAGTCAAAGCAAATCCGTTTTCACTGTGGCAACAAAACAGCGTGAGAAACAAAATGAAAATACCATCTCATTTCAATAAATAATGAGAGCTGTGCTGAACACAAAGGTAATGTGGTGTAAAACATATAAATAAAACATTCAAAGCTACATCTTAATCACCTTATGTCACCACCTGAGTACATCTTTAGGTTCCTGGGCTGTATCCTGATCCCGGTCTGTGCGCTAGGCGGTGGAATGCTGTTAAGGTTAAAGGTCAGGGGACAGTGAGCAGGGAAGTGGGCGCTAAGGAGTTGTAAGCGGGGCGGTAGCGGAGCTTGGCCTCGGGGAAGGTGAAAAGGAGTGAGGGAGGGGAGGTGGAGTGACTTTTTAGGTAAGGTGCTGGGAAAGATGTTGCAGAAAGTGGTGGTGTGTTCCTCAGTCTGTCTGCCCTGAACTGTCTCCCCTGTCTCACCTGCTTCAGGCATGAAGAGGACATCAGCTAACACTTAGCTGTGCAAAGCCGATCAGCTTCACCTCGTCCGGGATCTCCGTGTCGTCACAGCCGGACGCCTGCATGAAAAGGGAGACGGGGTCAGCGGGGCGAGTTTGCATCCTCTCGCTTTCATCTCCATCAACAGAACAAATCCTGCAAAATCTCTAGAACAGCTGCAGAGTAACAACCTTCAGCAGGAACCAGCGGGCTTAGAGCTGAGCGGCACAAACAGGGAAGGCAATCTGGAAAGTACTGAGATGGACTAACCAGGGCTCTAATTTTAATCACCAGCACAGTGACAATACAGACTAATCGTTGTGGCTAGGAAGGAATTGTTCATTTTTCGCCTTTGCATTTATAGTAAAAATTTAGATATTTTCTAAAGGTTTAAGTCTGGAAATGTTTGTTTTAAGTTCCTTGAAAGTGTTTGATTTTTACTCCTTATAGCCTGTCTGAACCTTGACTACACTGTTGATTTTGGTCTTTTCACAGGATTTGTTGACAGTGAGAAAATACAGAATATCGCCAGCCTTATTTTTGTACTAGAAATGGAGACATTCATATCAACGATCTTTTCAGGCTGTGCAAATGTTAATTATAGAGTCCTAGAAGGTTTATACAATTGCACTCTTTCAGTTTTATAACAACAGTGAGTAAGAAACAGCAGGGTGAGTCACATCTGGTCAATACCCATTCTGTTTAATAAGGTCAGTATTGGCTCCATTTGTGCTGCAGCGTATCGGGTCAGAGCATCCCTATCATGCAGCTGGATTAAATGTGAAAACAAACATTTTGAAGTCTGAGTGCCTTGATCCTTTTGTAGTTTGCACACACTGAAAAATGCATGTGTGTTATCAAACTGTATGTAACATATACACACTATGTGATTTTTGGTCAGGGGCTGCTCTTCCCAGTTTGGACTGGTCCCCTCAGTTCCATTGAGAGGAAATCATAACGTGGGAGTATATTTTGTATTAGGCTACATATTATATATAGGATATTTTAGGCAATGGTGTGCCTCTAACCTCATGGTAACAGTTTGGAGAAGACTGTTTCCAGTTTGAACACGACAACGTCCTCGTGCACAAACTGAGGTCCACGAAGAAATGGAACTTGACTGGTCTGCACTGAGCCTTTGACCTCAATCCCAACCAAAACCTCTGGGATGAACTGGAACACTGAGTGCGAGTCAGGCCTTATCACCTAACATCTGTTCCCAACCCAGGGGAGCAAAGCCCTGCTGCCAGCTTCCAAAATCTGACTGGAAGCCCTCCCAGAGGAGCGGATGCTGTTATAGCAACATATTATTGCCTATAATTTTGCAATGAGATGATGTCATCCACGTGTGTAATGTTTGCTTATACTACGTTTGGGTGTCCACATACTTTTGGCCATGTAGTACAACCTCTCTAAATTTAATAGCTCCCAGTAACAAAGCGCAAAATTTATTTTACTGACGGTTCAACCTCCCTGCCCTTGACTTCAGCCCAATTTTCAGGCTTCTCTGATTCTATTCACGAAGGCAAAATTAAAGGCAGCAAGCATTTAGCTTTGTGTTCCCTGAAAACCAGAGTGTTTTTCTTTTTCATCAGCGCTCCTCCTGTAGAAAAGCAGCGTGAATGAGTGGCCTAAAACCCGGCGGCCTCTAGCAATTCACACCTGATTGCAGAGAGACTCCATCTCTCTGGGGGTCTGAGACCTCTGCAGTTGTCTGATAAACACGGAAGGACTGTGATGAAAACAGTGAGTCTATAGTGACCTCTTGCTCAGTTTAAGTCATAAAGTCTTTCTAGTGCCACACACACCATAAATTGTCTGCATAAAGTGTTACAAACTGGTCCCCCAGCGAGGGTAATTATTCTCACTCCCTGGGTTTTGTGACACCGCACTCGTAACTCTTCACTCGGAAAAAGGCAGTTTTTACACTGTCTGCAGTGGAGCAGAGTTAACATATGGAAATAGAAGCCTGTCTATATATCTCATGGTGTGGCCAGCACTGCCCTCACTCTGACTCTCCAGAGACTGCTCCACCTGCAGTGCTCACTAGCTGCTGATGAGGACAACATGGCAGAAAGGTCACGTTGTAAAGCACTGTGACCTGAAGCACAGATGCTGTTTACCCACAAATACAGAAAGGTCAATAAAGCATCATTTACATATTTTTGTCAAATCCGGGACTGACATTAATGCGAAGTATTTTTTCGTTTTTTGGTTTCTCAAATAGTCTTACAAAGGTGACTTCTTAAAGTGGAACATGCAACATGCACTCTGTCCTCTTTACACATGAAGTAACAAAATGAGTCTGGATCGTGTGCAGACGTCCTATAAACATTACTGTAGTCAAGAGTGACCCACGGGTGAACCATACAGCAAACAAACAGATAAACTGCATCCAACATCTTCAGTTATCATTTAACACGCTGCATCGCTGATTGACGCCAGCAGAAAGGAAACAGCACTGCTGTTGGTTGAAAACTGTGTTTGACCTTCAGTGTTTCATTCACACTTCCATGCATGAGATGACGACAGGTTGTCCAAATCCCAACACTTCTCTCCACAGATAACACAGAACACAATGGGACATGATGCAAAATATTATAGAAAACCGTCAAAGAAAAGCTGTGATACAAGGTATATTTCATGTTTTAATTACTTTAGCATTTTAATGTGGGCTTCCTGTGGGCTAAATCTACATTGTGCAGCTGTGTTACACAAACAAACGTACAGCAAAAATAGACACTGGATCGTACTCAGTATTGGAAGATGCTCAATATCAAAAGAATTCCTGAAAAACCCTGAGGCAAAAATGCCACCAGAGCCTTTTTTGGCAAAGCTCTTGCCAGTAAATAGGAGCTAGTTTATGACTGGACATGTATCAAAATGTCCACCTACACAAAAACTCAATATGAATTAAATGTATTTGTATTTAAACATGCAATGTTTACTGTAGATACGCAGCATATCTCATTTCATTTGGGCAATATATTTGTAAGGTATAGATGTAATGTGGGTATAGAGAAGGCAATGTTTTGCTGTAAATGACTCATTTAAAGTTATCATTCATTATTTGTCAGTATTCTGAGTTTGATTATCTACAGTTCAGTGTCAAGAATGTGAGATACAGTGGAAAGAGTTAACTGGACCTTGAGTTGAGATTGTTTTCTCAACCAAGGACGTACAGTACATGCTGTATGTAATAGGGATCAAAGCACCAAAACATTGAAAGAACAGAATACACATTTTCTGTTCATTCTGAAAGATATTAAAATGTTGTATTTCAACTCACATCAGCCATCTACTGTCGTAACAGGGGCGGAATCCTTGAACCCTCTGTCGACTGAAAACTCGATTCTCAATTGATTAAACAGAAAGAGGTGCACTATGTTCAGGCTCTCACTATACTGAAACGTAATATGAAACATAAGTAGCAGTTGAGCTTGGTAACGACGAAGGTCATTTTCTGACTGAACATAAAGATACACAGAACGGTGCGAGCATGCGGCTTCTGAATTTGACTGCATTGATTTAAAAGCATGTTACAGTCTTCTGTCTGGAGGAGAATAAGGAAGTAAAAGTGTAATTTACTGACAGCTTGTGTTCTAAACGCAGTGCTCTGCTTTGTTGTTGCTAATAGAATATCTCCAGCAGTGGAGAACAGCCTTTCTGGTACAACGTTAATACTGGGGAAAGCCATTGTCATCCAGTATTTGAAGGATGAGCTACAGAATAGCGCGTGCATGCTGTACATCTGAGTGCTCTTGCGGTTGACTTATGCTTTTGCAATTCCATCAACATAACTTTATTAACAACATACCAAAATCTATTTGTGGTATTCGTGAAATGATTTAGAATCGTCGTGGGTAAGAATCTGCTAATGTCTCCCATGTCCTTCACCAACAAAACATGCTTTTCACACCGAAGCTTCGCGGTTTGTTTGCTCTAATAACTCTCACATTCCTCAGCGAGGCTTTCATCAACAAGCTGTTTGTGGCTGGACAGTGTCAGCCAGGACAAACCCGAGAGGGTGTCATCAACCATCAATCATGTGGACACTCACCAGCTTAAAGGTCAATACTTTGTAGGTAGTTGGGTCATCTACAATCTTCTGAAGGTTAGCAGCAACTGTAATGCAGAGGGCAAACAACAGCACGGCGTTCAAATAATATCAAACGAGATTTCAATTTCAGCACATTGTGCAACAGTAGAGGACAGATGAAGGGTCAGCATCAACACTGGAAAATACGACATCTTCTGCGATCAGCTCCATTTTTAGACTTTAATCAAACCACATAAGATGTTTAGAAAAAAAAACTGTTTCTATCAATTTCAGTGATGTCAGGTTCTGTGGAAATGAGATGAATGAAATAAATGTATAAATATCTCCGGTGACAGCAGTTCTGATAAAAGCATGATACTCACTAAGTGATGTTTTACAGTAGATAGATGGACTTATATGAGTTTGTATTCAGACAACACAATTTACCAGAATAAAGAGGTGGAACATTACCAATAACAACATCGTGCCCGTTGACCAGGCCGGCCGAGAACAGTTCCTGGGAAACGCCATCAGCGGTGTCTTGTGGGGGAACAACATGACAAATATTGGGCCTGCAAGATTCCACTTAGCGAGTAATTGTGTTAGATATTGAATTAGATACCGTCATGAGCACAAACACTGTCATTACCCATTACACACACAAGAATTCACAGTGCCTGAAGATGTTATCACAGAAGGAAAAGCACACTGAAATCCATACAGGCAGAGCTCTTACCTCGCCCCGGGGTGAATTCAAAGCGGATGTCATTCAGCTCCTTCCTGGAGTTCCTGAAAGAAGAGACACGAGGATGTGACGGAACAAGTAGCATGTGAAATGTCAGATTTAAATGTGTTGCACCTCTCTCTGTTGACAGTTTCTATGGGTCTCCTCTGGCAGGAAAACAAGGGGCAACACTTAAAGGAAGCAGAGACAAATGCATAGTAGAGATTGTTGTCCTCAAACTTGCATCAAATGATGTTTTGACCAGTTGGGGGCAGCAGAAACAAGCTGTAAAACCAATATCATACTATCACGCGATAAAGTTGATACGGCGATCATGTTAGCAAACAGTGGTGTTCTTACTCATCATCATTTGAAGTTTGTGTTCACTCTCCTTGAAACTCTGTTTGGTCTCTACCAACTCTTGAAAATGTCCAGATCTCTTGCTGCTAACTGCTCCACTGTGTTCACTCGTTACTGTGTCTGTGTACCATTTGGAGCTAGGCAGGTACAGATGATTTCTTTGTTTTGAGTGTGTTTTTGCTGAAAATTGTACTTAAAATGAAAAAATAATGATAAAACAGTAATATTGCAGGCAGGAAAACCAAAACAGGAGCTGAAAGGCACTAAAGTGACCCCCTTTCACATTGTACATTCATTCTGATCCACTGTTTACATACAGTAAGTATAAATAGCTGTTCCCCAAGTAATTAACACAATGATTAGGTAAATGAGCTGCTGTGAAAAGTAATGAAGATTATATTGAAAATGAATTTCCCCTCACTTTGAAAAGATGCTTTGAATGACTCTGCTTGTCACATACTGTGGTTTTCCATAAAAAGCGAAGCACCTGTGGGAAAATGTGCCATAGCCGTGGATGAACCAGCTATAGAGAATGTGCAGAGGACATGTCTCAGTAGTTTTCCACATAATGAGCAGCACGAAGGTAACAGCTGTCTAACTGTTTCTCCTGCATACTTCACACCTGCTGCACCCACTGAGATTTGCATTATACTGTAGAGTTGAAAAGAAGATATCAAAATAGTTGCTTTTCTCAAAACTACACAAAGAAGTACAGAAAGTGTTGCCATCTGCTCATCTGTGTGCATCTACTGTACCTGTTTAGATTCTCTGTTCGGTGAAGATTAAACGCAAACCTGATTTTAGTGTGATATGCAGTAAAATTTGAGAAAAGAAAACCCAGTTTCTTTGATTGCATTAATGAAATATGCCCTTCAGCCTCTTTGCAGCAATAAACCGCATTAATTTGCATCACTGGCATTAGAAATCTGTCTTTAAAACTTGTGACAGCAGCGCAGCCGGATTCTGGTAAGAGCAGGACAAGCCAATGCTCCCCAAAAGAAGACAGCAGGAGAGGATTAATTTGGTTTGTAGTCTAGTTAAATAAATCACACGGCCGGCCCACAACCATCATTTCACATATTATAGCCACGATTCCACACACATATACACAAAGCCTAATTTTAGAGAGCTACGGTTGAGAAAGCAAAAAACAAGGTAAAAACTCCGGTGGAGCAGATGGACGTAAACAACGTCTCTATTCCCAGCAGTGGAAGCAGAGGGTGCACGCTGCCAAGGCGAGGCAACATGCACGTCAGAGGATCATAACCCTGCCCAAACAGATCTTGCCTAAAATCTGCCCCCTCTGTAGAAAACGGTGTTTAGAAAGCACTCTGTCAGGCTACATCAGGATCCTTTGGGATTAGCCAAATATAGGAGACTGAACACTGCCATGATGTTAGAGCACTCTCATAGCGTGCAGTTCAACAGCAGGACAATTAGCATTTCACCCACCAACCGCATTTATATTTCTGATATTGTGAACTAACTTGCGTATGTGTGATGACATAATAATCCCACTGGACAATGGCAGATTAATGACACATTGTTTGGAAAAGATAGTGTAGATCTGTGATTTTATGGATTTCACTGGCAAACATGAAGGAGACTGTAAAGGAAATCTATCAGGCAATACTCAAAATGTACACTTGGTATTGTTTGTCAGCCAAACACATTACAGCCCTGCATTGTTGGCTGTCGCAGAGGTTACTGACAGTAGAGCCGACTGTTATTTCAAGATAAGAAAAATGTAGATATATCACAGAAAATGCAACACATTACGATGCCAAGACCAACAAACAGATGCACTACTGAGGCGACATAGTTTTATTCTAAATTGTATGTCACACTGACAGGAAGGAAGGGTCTTTTTACACATACTGACAAACACAGTCATTATATGTGAGGAGAGGATCCACTGCTATGACTGAAAAAGTACCCACGGCTCATATCTTAATGAATAGCATATCAAACGGCCGGATGCACGTAAACAGAAAAATGTAATCAATTTTATCGCCTTATTAAAAAACAGGATTCAGTTTTCACACAGAAAATTGAAATGCATACTGCTTGTAAACAAAAAACCACTAACTCTTACAGCTGCATATTTTCCCAGTATCTTCCTAATAATTTCATAGAACCTTTCTGGTTGGTATTAATTATAGGGAAATTACGACAGTGTTCAGTCTCCAGGCTTTCCATTAATTAATTCAAGCTAATTGCTACCGTAAGCCAGAGACTCTTTCAGTCAGCGAACAGCAGGTCAGCTGCTCATGCTACATTCATCAAGAGGCAAACTTAATATTCAACAAATTTGAAGAATGCAGTTTCCAATAATAAATGTGCACCGACTAAATATTCTTGGATTAAAACAGTTCTTCTTTCAAGGAAATTATAGACCTATGAAATAAAGCTATACCTCATTGTTTTTATCACTGCTTAATCTGATATTTACAATATTTTTGCCAACTGACATTCCTTCAGTCTACAGAAATTGTGAAAAATGCCGGTCACAGTTTCCCAGAATCCAGGGTAACACACTGTTCAACTGAGGGGCGAAAACCCAAAAATATATCATATAATAAGCCGAGGGTGGATAGCCAACGGGGCATTATGTCCTTGTTACTGTTCCAGTGACACCTAGTGAGATGCCTGTGCAGAGGTGGATGGGATATATCTGTCTCAAACTGACAAGTTGGCAGCAAGCTGTAAACCCAACTTCATGGTGACGTCATAGACACGAGTGTCTCTCTAAAATTCATTAAGAAGATATTTCAGACGCTAGCCTGACATTTGTCAGATTCTGGTTACCCTTTATGAAGACGAACCTTTAGAAAAAAACACTGAAATGTCACCTCTGGGCTGAACTGCTCAGTGAAATCAATTTGCATCTGTGCTATTTTGGCTATTTAAGCTCCAGTGACATTGCACCAACAGCAAGCATATTATGCAAGTCTGAACTTCCCCTTCAAACTGCTGACAATGGTATTCTCAGGAGACCTCAGTGCCTTTGTAAAAAGATTGAATGAGTTCCAAGCAAAATGTTGACAAAAATCCAATCATGCTGCTGCTGTTCCCCAGTCTCTGTTACTGAGGGGATCATATTACCATAAACTCATGCTAATCAGCTAAACTGCCTTATTAGTTGAGAGTGGAGACCAATTAGCTGTTTATTTTGCTCTCTCAAATGCAATTACTTTCATGGATTCACCGTTTAACTTTAATCGTTCACAAATTCTCAAGGACCATAATATTTTACAATTAGGGTTTTATTGATGTGTTTTTTTTGCCAGCATACCCAAATCTTATTATAATATCTTACCTGGTGTACTGACAACAAGACCCAGGTTTTAAAAAGCAGCCCTCTCTGAATTTATGGTGAAACCCAGCAAAGACAGCTTGTCTGCTTTACACTGATATTCCAGGCAAATCTTTCATTTAATCATCCCACTTCTAATGCAGCCTTCCACTACTTGTGCCCCTAAATATATCTTATTCTGCCCCCAAAACATAGGAACACAGCCAAAGAAAATCCCAAAATATGAATGCAGTCTCTCATAATACCTTCTGTGCTGATTCCCTTTAAAACACACCAGTCAAAGCCTCTCAGCAACAAAAAAACTCTCTTAAAGAAGCATTTCCTCAGAATCTGCCCCATTCAAAATAAAGCAAAATGCTCCTAAAATGACTCATTCTAAGTCGGCATAACATCTGCTGTTTAGATGGAGATCAGAAACCGCATTTGAAGGAAAAATCGTGCACAAGGAGGCGACTAATGTTATTCACCCTTTCACAAGGTTTCACATATCTTGCGCCTACATCTCATATAATGTAACGTCCTGTCAAGTGTATCTTTTCTAGTTTAGGAAAGCATAATATAAAAATCCCACCGTTCACACATCCACTATGTCATACTGGAGAGCATGTCAAGGAAGAGGGATAATGAAAGGTTCTGGTAATCTGCCAGGGCATATATGAGCATTAAAAGACTCACATTTCTGGGGGAAAAAAATGTCATCAAGCTCTATGGGCGTACATGTAAGAAGTCATCCATCACATGTCTGCGTCTCTAATACTGAATTTTCTAGCTGACGACCTGACAGCCTAATGCTGGGATCATAATAAATGCAGTGAAGGCATTTCTCTGCGGAAATTAATTTATTTGCTGCACGGCTCTCCTTTGATACATTTTTACAAGCTCGTTCTGAGATTACCAGGATAACAGTATTTTTACATTCAATAAGAGCCGCAGTGAAACTTTATGCTGTAATTGTAGTATTAATAGCCACATCTAATCCGCCTTCTCGCGTTTGAACTTTAAAATCCGCAGATCAAACAGCATTAAATCCATCGATAAACAGTGAAACCGGGGAACCAAAAAAGCCCAAACCACTAAATACTGTTAGTTTATGATAATCACCAGGTTTGAATAATGATTAATTCACCGGTCACCCATCAGTTAGCACTCTCCAGTTGCACCCAGACTACTGTTTTGTTAGTAAGCACAGAGTAAAATGGCTTTCTGTGCTGTGCTGTGCTGTGCTGTGCTGTGCTGTGCTGTGCTGTGCTGTGCTGTGCTGGATGCCTGGGGAGGGACCTTCAGATGTCTGCTCAACCAAGAGTGTGCTCTACAACCAGCTCATCAGGGAGCTACAGGCAGACTTTCAACTGTCCAAAAATGCACCATTGTCTGTCTGTTGCTGCTTCCCCTCTCTATGTGTTCGCCCATTAGAAGGAGAGGGAAGATATGATGTATATGAGATAAAAACAGTGTTTTTGTAATGTGAACCTCCCTTATTACACGTTGAAGTGAAAGGGGGCTAAGTTTAGTTGTCTTCTAACACGAAGTGTCTCCATTGATCATTCTGAGGCTCCACTTTTCCATTGAAATTAGTTCATAAACAGCAATGCCTGGAACACTACAGCAAGAAGCAAGGGGTGCTATGATATGAGGAGGGCGGACTGAGGAGCACAGCCAGAGAGCCAATGGACTGTGACACTCTCCTCCCTATGACACGACCGGTGAGACAAAGGGAGGTGAAGGGAACCGTGCCAATGCCAGATCCCCTCCATAGCACGTAAAGACCATTAGTTGTATTAATAGCCTGCATGTTAAGAAGAAAGTGAAGCGATGATGCATCCGGAAATGGAATTTGTGAATCTGCTTTTTACTACACAGACACAGCGATTTTTAAAAAGCTTTTTAAGACGAGTGATGTCCTCAGCAGATGATTGAGAAAACGATGAACATCTGTCTCACCTTAGCCGTAGTACCATGTTCACAGCGCCTTGAATGTAGGGTGTGTCCTCATACGGTTCGACCTGCATGAGAGAACAGCTGATGATGGTACACTAATGGACTTAAAGCTCAGACAAATAAACTGGTTTTCTGTGAACGAGAGGAAGAAGCTTCGCACACAGCTTGCACTGCAGAGCAAGAGTGCAAGATGAACATGTAGTCAGAAAACACAAACCACAAGTGTGACCGCTCACTCAGCTCATGTGGTTTATTTTTTCCCTTCCATCTATTGTAGCTGCAGGGGGAAGTTGTACGGGAAAAGAAAAGGAACAATATATAAAGGTATACTGTGTAAGGATCTATCACTGTTATCACTACCATCTTACAAATGGGCTCTTTGTATGGCAAAGAATGGACATTAGAGGTAAGAAATGACTGCTGAGTAGCTGTCACAGTTAATTCCTTACTGGAGCACAAGACTACACCTCAAACTGCCTTGGCTCATTTTCAAAATGACAATGGCCTTAGAAAATGGGTTGCAATGGCAGTGAGTCTTTAGATGAGATACACCCAGGCACTGAGCTGGCACTGTCAGGCAGGCAGCCATTTACTCTGAGTTATTACTGCTGAGAGCATCCAGGAGCTCCAGGAGACCGACATTCACACATGTGCGCACAAACACGCACGCACATATTCACCCATGGACACACACGCACATGTACAGAATGCACAGCATACATGTGCACCAACACAAACAATCAGTGCAGCAACAAGGTCACTGAATCATGACAAATTAGTGCTGCTGCTGAATCCCTCACCTGGGGATGCTGAATAGACAACCCTTCAATAGGGACATTGTTGGCGTTCTCCTCATTCTGGGAGGAACAAAATGAGAGGCAGAATTGTGCAAATGCTGTTACATCCTTGGTAAATATCAAATCAGAGCTCATCTTATAAAGACAACACAGGAAAGTCAATTCGAAACAATCAATGAGGGGCAATTTGCTGGCTTTGTCAGACAGTTTAAAACAGGTGCTTGGCTGTTTTGATTAAACTGCATAAAAATGTGCGCGGTGAAATAAACATTCATAATTGAGTTCATGACGCAAGCTTCATCTCGAGCAGGCTATATAATTGCATTTCCGAAAAATGCCCCTCTGCTAAATTACCAAATTATACAGCCGCAGAAAGGATGCAGCTTATTTGTCTGTGACAACTTGTCTCTTCACGAAAATACAAAAAGAAATGGATATATAATTATGTGATGAAACTGGTGTATGAGAGGAAGAGCTAACTCACATCTTTGGCCTCATCTTTGACCCTTCGAGACTGGAGGGAAAAATCAAACACACGTTAACATTTTCATATTCACAGGTGCACAGCAATGATAAGTATTTCCTTCTTCGGCTTTTCAAGGAGCAGAAAACTTTTTTCAGATTTCATATCCTGCATGTTTCTCCATCTGTCCATCCGTCTGTCAGTCCAAACCTATTCTTTACTTTTATGAGAAAAGCTTTCATGACAAAAACAGTACAGCTGCTTGAAAGAAACAAGCCTGAGTATGGCCAAAAAAACATCCCTGTAAAATACTATCAGCGACAACTTATTTCTTAATACCATTACTCTTGGTAACATATTAGTTATTGCATCATGCATTAAAGCCGGGTGTATTTATCAAAGGGCTCTTTGATCAAAGCTGTCTTCTTCCTCCTGTCTCAAATCCTTGCAGCTATCTTCCAGCTCATTACAGCGACCTCATGACAGGCTCTCTGAGAGATAAGCCATCTGCTATCCAAAAAAACACTGACTGATCAGGGGGGAGGGAGGAATGTGTGGGTCAAAGACGGAGGGGAAGTTAGGTTAGGTCAGACATCATGTGCAACAATAATGGCCAACACCTTAAAAATTCAATTGTGTATTCGCATGCACATCTAAATCTCAAACACAATCTTGATGATGACTGATGTGTCAGAAAACTGGCCCTTGCAGAGTCCACCTACCCGACCCTGATTCACCGCTGCCTTTCCCTCCTCACTGCCTTCATCCAGCTCGTCATCGCTCCACTCCCAGTCTCCATCCTCTGTCTTGTGCAGGTGGCCACTAGAGCCCGGGACTCTCCTCACCTGGACACACAGCCGGCACACTTAATGTCGTCATTCAGAGTTTTTTTTAAATATGACACGTATGCATATTGTGGTTTACCCACGAGCCCATCAGTTTTTAGAGGCTGTTAAATTAGAGCAGTGGTTCTTAATGATGACTGCTGATGAGTTGATGTACCTAAACAATCCCCTCCCCTCCCCTCCCCTCCCCTCCCAGCTGCACATTTGTGACATTAAAAGCAAATATACCTGTTGAATATGTCTGGTACTGCGGTGTATTTCTGCCACTATGACAAAAAAAAAAAATCACCAACATATTCCTTGTTTTTACAAGATGCTGTTATAATAAGATATTTTTCATATTATTAAGGTATACTAAATCTAAATTTTGTTTTAATAGCATTTCACTTCATCTTGTCAAATCACTAAACTTTCCTGTTCTTTCACAAAATCTACATCATCTTCATTCATCACTGGAACACAATAAATTGGTATGTATAGCAAAAACCTCCTCTGTTGTTTAATACAAGACAAAGATGAGACGATGACACTGTCGCCTCTGCAAAGATGCATGTATCATGTTAATAATCATAACTTGGTATCTAGTAATAATGACAAAATATGTCACAAGGTCATGAAAAATGTCTTGTTTTAAAACAAAAAAGATCTTATTAAAGCAAGAAATTGTTCAATTTCTAACAAGAAATAGAGCACTTTTTTTTTCCTTTGTCAAGGTGGCAGCGATACACTGCCGCAGTCTGAAGTATAAACGAATCAGGCCTGCTGCTTGTGGTTCCCAAAGAGGATGGGAGTCCTCCAACAGGAAAGATTCTTCTTTCCCTGCAGACTTTTTAGGAGTCTTTTATGCTCTAACAGTCATACTAGGCCAATTTCTGGTCAAAATATACACACATTATCCCTCTGCTGGATTAAGATGCTTCTCAGTATTCCAGTAGAAACCATATAGTTGCTTACAGTAGTTGTGTCAGTTTAGTAGGCACAGCTTTGGTACAGCACAATAAGCACAGCACAGTACAAGGGAAAACCATAAATCACATGAACAGGCAAAATAAGAGTGACATCCAACATGACATCAATTTGGTTAAGTACCACTAGTATTATAACTGCAGATGTAACCAGCATAACAAAGTAGATGAGTAGGGCAGAGTCACTGGTAAAGCCTGTGTTTCGTTGCAGCTCTATAGTCTGGAAGAGTGTGTGAGGCAAGCAAGAGCACCACAGTGTTACTGAAGGGACAGCACACAGAACTGCAAGCCACTAGCACCGGGGTCACATAAACTCCCCCAGCTTCAGACAAAGTTAAAGAAGAACTACCCGTCTGCTGGTGTCCGCATTTTTTTCCAAACCTGACACAGAACCAAGACTCCCCCAGTTCTGCTCGTGGTCCTTGAGCAAAACAGACACAGATCAATGCACTCAGCAGCCATTCATGATCACCCGACCGACATGACTAACACGCAGAACATGCAGCCAAGAAAATCATCCCACTGTAAATGCATGAATAGAGGCATTCAGATGAGAATGTGAGAGTGTTGGGAATAACTGAGATCAGGGTTTGCAGGCAATAAAACTGGTGCACATTCGGGGAAAATGCCCTGTATTGAAATTTGAAAGCATCCACGCAGAACTCAATTCTCATTCCATCAACATTTGTGCACTGGACCGTATACTTGAAATCAATATCAATCCATGTCTATTGCACTGGATTTCAAAACATAGGCGATCAATAATTTAAGCCCACATTGGTTGTAAACCACTAATGTCTAATCTTTAAGCAATAATGTCTGCAATTTTCTCATCAGGAGGCTCTATTGTGGGTGTTAGTGTGCCCTCTGCTGGTTATTCAACTCACACGTTCCTCTAGTTTACACTGAATGAGTCTGAATGTGATATTTTTTTTTCAGATTTCAAATGCCAAAGCCTTGACAAATTCTTGTTTGTCTGTAAGAGGCAATTTCCTCTACTCCTCACGTCTTTCTTTTTTTGAGGAAATCATTCCAGAGTCCCACCCTCCTTTCATTAGATGAAGTAATTCATTTAAAATTATTTTGTTGGTGACAGCAGACCGGAGGATCTGCCATCTCCTTTTCATTCACCGGAGTATGTTCAAGGAGAGGTTAAAGCCTGTTTAAAGAGTAAAGTCTGGCTTAAAGGCTTGTCTTTTAAACCCTCATAGTAGTTCCCATGTTTATCATGGCTACAGAGTACCACACAGGACTAAACCTACAGAAACAGAGCAAGAAGGTGCAAAAAGGGCAGAGAAGCAAGGGCAGTTCAAAGAGGTCAAGGGGCTGAAGGTGACCTCAGAGGTTTGGGAGCAACCGGACAACATCTTGGGAGAGCGATGCCACTGGGGTCTTAATATAAAGAGGTCACAGCATCCTGAGATAACAGCGTTTCTGCAGAATTGCTGGTCTCTGCAAGCTTTGGGTAATGTTTGCTGAATGTATAATGTAGATGACTCTGTAGGTCAAATCAGCACAAATCAAGGACACTGGCTCTGCAGCTCATACTGCGTTTCATCCACCGAAGCTATCAAGTGAATCAGACATTATCTGGCTTTATATACTGTGCATGTTGTCCATTTTACACATTGACAAGGACTCCACATGCAAAAACAATGATTAATTATTACTATATTATACAAGCCTGATTCCAAAAATTTGGGACTTTGTATAAGACAAATAAAGCCGAATGTGATTATTTGCTAATCTTTTTTGGCATATACTCATTCCACAGGTAAACAGGTTCACTGGTAACAGGTGATAGTCTCATGACTGGGTATGAAAGGGGCATCCTGGAAAGGCTCAGTCGTTCACGAGCAAGGATGGATTCACCACTTTGTGAGCACATGATTGTATAAAGGATATTTCTACATGGACTCAGGAACACTTTGGAAAACTGCAAATGATTTACACAATTTCCCAACTTTTTGGAAATGTGTAATTATGTAATTCATATATAATGACCATTACACATATATAGAATTTTTCAGTCATTTCCACTTTGGGATAAAGTAGCTCCACAGAATATGTTTATGTGTTGTGTGTAAAAGTACATGTGCCATCATTTTAGATCCAAGCTTGCATATTTGGCTTCAGATACAACAGCTGGCTGTAATTCACGATACTGACAAAGTTTAATCTAGGAAGTCCACAAACCTATTTAGCAATAAGTACCTTTCCACTCATTGTTATGACTGCTAGATGCCTGTGGTTACCACATTACCCACAACAGCTGCCTCCCTCTTTATTGACACCCTGCCCCGTCTGTGCGTAAACGTTAACGTCATAGTCAGTAACAACCCTGCTATCCACTATGCCCTCCATTTACTCCTGACCAGTCAGTGAATTTCCACCCCTCCACTCGGCCACTCCGCCCTCCGGCAGTGGCCCTCCGTTCCCATTTCTGTCCTGTCCACCCAGGCGGGGTGTTATGTGAAGCCAATATCAGCTGTGCCTGAAAACTGCACTTCTTCCCACTAAATTGTGGCCAGTGGGCAACTGAGCAAGCAAACTGAGCAGTGATGTGTATTTCTCTAATGTTAATTTAATCCTGTTTGTCTTCAGTGTGCCACATGTAGGAGCTGCACTGGGAGCCAATGGCACACGATGTCCGCACAGCAATGCTGTTTGCCTCCTGTGCTGCCGTGGCCCATATTTTTACATAATCTACACAACAGGTTGTGCATGAAGTGTTTAAGGTGCTGAAGAAAGTCAGAGTGCGTAGCTTGTGTTGACTGTAAATGCAACAGTCTGGTGTAGAGGGATACTTCAGTCGATCCCAGCCACAATTTGTTCATGTTTAGTCAATAACTGAGTTATCTTACAGGGGATGCTTGTGTAAACATACCTTCTTCGCTCTCTGGGAAATCTTTGGTGCACGACACAAAAGCTTTTCAACCAGATATTCTTTGTTCTGCAAGAGAAAAATCTAAATATGAATCAAAATACGAGCATAAAACGAAGTGAACTGACAGATTGTGTTTTCAAATGTTCACCTGGATTGGCTGAAGGGTGCAAGAGGTGTATGAAAGTTTGAAGTTTTAAAAGGAGAAAAGCTAGACCAGGGACTAAAACAGTGTACATGGAGCAAACGTGTGGAGGCTCCAGCACTTTACTGCTGAATGCAACTCATAAAATTAACATTATACCAACTCTGCTAACTGGTGATGGAAATTATTCTATTTTGCATTGCAGATACTCAGAAGAGCTTTTTAACAGCTTTTCCCTCTTCTGCGGCAGAACATCAGGACACACTAAATCATCATTATGCTAAATTATTGAAAATACTATGAATTTAACTATAAAATGTCCAGAAAGTCAAAGAAGAGTCAATAGACCGATGAGGACATAGAAATGAATTAGGGAAAGATTTGTAAGTTTTCTCTTTTCTATTGTAACTATTCCTGCAATAGTACATCATGATAAATACAGTGTCACTGTGCTTTTATACTGTGTGTTGTTTGACGCATCGATGTAGGAATAATCACTGTAAACTAATAAAAAACATTAATGCATTTATGCCTAAACCAAACAAAGATGGCGAGTCAATGTTTGAGATGAAACAAATACCTTGGCCTTTTGGAAGAATTTACACTTCAAAAGCTCTGCAGCTGTAGGCCTGGAGATAAAGAAAAGTACAATAGTTGAAAACACATCACAACACCGCACTCTCTGAATGTTAATCAGGTGCTTTTCATTGACCACAAATTGCATCAGCTCTCTTCACTGAAACATTTGGTTGATAAATGGAATGCGGCTCTGACCTTTTGGCAGGATCCTTCTGAAGGCACATAGTTATTAGCTTTCTAAATGATTTGCCATATTTTTTTAGCACTTCTTTGTCCTCTACACCCGTCTCTAGAGTGGGTGGATCGTTCTGTAGGGTAAGCATTAAAACCTAAAAAGACAGAAAAAAGAAATGGTCAAAAATTTGTTGAAGAAATGCTGTGGAAAGTAAAGGAAACAGGTTCCTTTAGACAAGAGTCTCTTTAGTCTTTATTGCTTAACTCTCACCTTCATGGGAGGGTAGCGGTGATAGGGCGCAGAGCCTGTCGCTAACTCTATGGCTGTAATTCCAAAACTCCATATATCTGCTTTGAAATCGTAGCCTCGGACCTGTGGGTATCAAGTTACAATAATCTGTAGTATCACATACATTTAAGCTTCTGGAGCTTTATCTTAATACCGCAATTTAAGTGGTTAACATGTCTAAATTACGTCAGCTAATAGCATTACATCAAGAAATGGATTAGCACTAAGTGCAGCAGAAGCAAGCTCAGGCAAGCACATCTTAAATGAGGTACGACGAACTTCCAGCTGCCTGTCCGTACGCATGGAGACGGACTCACCTGTTCCATCACCTCTGGCGCCATCCAGCATGGCGTGCCAACAAAGGTCTTTCGTACTTTGTTTCTGGTCATATCCCCCCCTGTGGCCAGGAACGCGCTTACTCCAAAATCTGAAAATACAGGTAAATAAAAACAATGTGTATATGTTCAGTGGGTGTGTTGACAGGGACACGGCTGCAGTCAAGACTGCTTTAGTAAACATAAAAAAATGACAACATACAGCATTTTGTTACCTTAATATTATGTGTTAAAACACCTTTGTGACAGGTAAAGAACTGCGAGGTGGACATCAACTTTTATTTGATATCAGATATCATCTCACCATGTTTTTCACCAATGGGATAGAGCAGAGGTTCTCAAACTTATTATTCAAGGTCAGAGGTCCAGAACGACTGGCAATAACAAAATAATATTTAATCAATGAATTAATGTCACATCTCTTGTGACTGGGCTCTGACAGTCAGTCCAGACATATTCTATCTACCTTTATACTAGTTATCGTGTAGTAAAAAAAGCACTTTGTGTGTCGACGATGTCGGAGCTGATTCTCCGGTGTAACATCAAGGTGTGAACTCAGCAGCAACAACACACGACACTCTCCAGCAGTTGCCATGACTATGATGTCAACGATGGGGAAATCAGCCACAGTAAAAGCACGCTGATCTGGGGACAGGTTCGCCATGAATGATCTCCAGCTAGACTGTATGTCAACATCATTAACAATTTATTGATGGATAGAAAATTGAATTCAAAATAGAAAATGTTACATTTCATAACGTACTGTGGTCTGTTCATAACATGAGGTTTGGGCTGGGCCTGCATTGATGTGCTGTTTGAGAGGGTCTGTGATGGAGATTTCTCTTTAACAACTCACACAGACGACCTGCAGCTTTTACAGTTTTATCAATTAATTGTTCAGCAATGTCTTTTGTAAATATCTTCATTAATCCGAGTCCCCAGCACTTAAAAGGCTGCTAGCTTCAGTGAAGTGATGGACCAGATCCATCAAGGTTCAAATATTAACAACATTATTAGCCCCATGAAAGAACAGCTTGACAATAGATGATGTAAATATGCATTACTTTCTTCATGAACTAATCCAGTCTGTGAATCCACTTCCACCATTTAGGCATTCAGGCTTTTAGTTGTACTGAACTAAAGAAAAGTGTTACAGAAGAGCAGCACCGCGTTCAACACACCTGCAATCTGAACAGATCCGTCTTCTCCCAGTAGTATGTTCCCAGCTTTCACATCCCTGAGGTCAACAAAACACAGAAATAGTCAAACAACAAAGTCATGTGGAGCAGCATCGATTCTTCCGTCTGTGTAAACGAGTCCCACCGCCCACCACCATCTGGAACTCTGCCCAAGGGGCCGATAGAGGTTTAAGCCGGCCTCTCAGTGACCTTGAAACGCACGACTTTACAGATCACAACAACTGATCTGCTGGTCATTAAATACATTTAGCTGATTGGTCTGAATTTTGGATTGTCTTAGAACTTCAGCCGTTGGGTTAACTCTCTAATCCAGTCCGATTTCAGTAAGTACGTTTTAACTGGCGCTGTTGTTCTTTTACAATTAGCCTCTTAATTCTGATAATAAACTAATCAAAAGCTGAAACAAACCTTCACTTAGAGGTCTCGTTAAGTAAGTTAAAATGTTAAAAGTGTTACCGGTGAATCTGTCCATTCCTGTGCAGATAGTCCAGGCCCTCGAGGACCTCTTTTAATATAGTAGCAATAATGGGCTCGTCTAGCGCTCGATTTCTGTCCTCCTCTTTGCTTGTGTGCTTAATTATATCCAGCATAGAGCCTGAAAAGACACCACAGAAGAACACAAATATTCAGTTAATTTTTCACATACGAATGAGACACACAATCGGCTGCATTACATGATCAATACCTATGACCAGGCGTGAATTACTGCTGTGTCTGCTACACTGCCTGTTGTCCTTCAAACAGTAAAACATAACAGGCAGTGCATTACAGTGAGTAACATCACTGCTTCACCACAGAGAGCGAATAAACATCATGGACCACAGATGTTTTGTTTTTTTTTACTACAGCAGGAGTGATGCTGCTGCGTCTATACAACTACATCAAAGCCTAAAATACTGTGCAGAAAAAAAATACTTTACTCATTTAGATCTGATGTTTTTTATCAGGATGTATAATGAAAGATATTGTTTGAAATGCTGATAAGGCAGCTCTGTTAGACTCAGAGAAAAAAACATTCATTCATTTCAGTTTCCTTCCAGTTGTCCATTTTATTAACTAGATTTTCGCTCTGCTCTCATCCGATCTTTGTATTTATATTTCACAGAAGAGCGCAGGACAGTACTCCTTACAGTCACAGGACTGTCTTGTTGTCTGTGCCAGCGTCTGAACAGAGATTGGGACTGAGGCCGTAATATAATAATGTAATATACTGCAAAATATTTTAAAAATGGGACCTAATCCTGGTTCAATTTTCAAGAGATGGATAGTATACTCTGTATATATAATTTGAGACGACAACAAAAGTACAAGTGAGTTATAAAGCAGGTAGCTGTTACCTGGTTATCAGCAGATCAAAGCACACACATGCAGCGTCACCACACTCACTCAGCGGTCACGTATTATCAAGCCAGATGTAGGATTTGGCTCGGCAGCTGAAGCTCACCTCCACTCAGAAGTTTCATGACTAACCAAAGTTCATCCTTCACGACAAAGGAGGTGTAGTAGGTGACAACATTAGGATGGTTGCACTGGCTCATTGCTTGGATTTCTTTCTATTGTGAGAGAGAAACAGCACGTCAAGTTATGCTAAACTGGACAGACTTTTGGAGCCTTTCCATTACAACATGCATTTTCTTTGGGATAATATAAATACGAAACCACATTAACAGGAATCAGTAACTTAATATAGATCTCGGTATATGCAACCTTATAGCAAATGATTTATTACAGCCTCTTGGGTACATTAATGAACGTTGTTATTCAGACTTGCACAGAACAATCATCATATGGATCCGATGGACAAGTAGTAAAACAGCAGTACAAAATCGCTCTGTGAACACACACTGAGAAAAATAAGCCCATATTTATCGTACTCACCAATAGCTCATCCATGCTGGTCTGGCATTTTTCCAGGTTTATTCTCTTTATGGCGACGCGCTCCTGTCTGGGGGTGCAGAGGGCTGCCTGTACCACAGCTGTGGCCCCGCTGCCTGGAATCACAGCCACAACAGAGCAGTGACAAAGTGGACAGGAGCAAAGAGGGACCGCACACACAGCTGGAAGACAACTCATACACTGAGCATCACTCAGCTGGGAGACAACTCATACTCTGAGCATCACTCTGTGGCGTTACAGCAATATTTGTCTGGCCTTCTGCGCCACAGTTTTCGTGTTCATGTTCCGGTATTCATCTTTCATGGGGCTGAAACATTAGACCAACACAATGGCAGGAGCTGACTTTGACTACAGCATGTTTCTCCACAGCGTGATGGGTTGTTTACTTGGTTCATTGCAAATCAGGCCACGCTGGAGTAGTAGTGAAGTTGCTCACAAGAAGCTGTGACACACAGCATATTGCTCGCCAACTGTTGGCGGCAGATAAGAAGAAGAAGAAGGGAACACATGAGATCTGTTTACGAGCTGATTATGAGAACAGTGTTGGGGGGGTCCCCACGAACACATCACAGTCAGCAGGGCACAGCTGTGGTCCTCTTTCTTATCAGTGATGATAGCACTTGTCAGCTCATCCTTACAGTGCATGCACTTGCCAAAAATATTCAGGGTGCTTCCTTTTGCGATTTGTTAGTACATTTAATCAATATCTTCAAAATGAAACGATTCATGACAACACTGAAACTGAGCATTCAGTGATTTATGCTGGGACACGTAACTTTTTAAACTCCTCAAAAGTTGATTTACAGGAAGAAAGTCCTGCAGTCCATATCCACAGTCGTCCAAGTAACAGTGTCAGAAAACACACATCCACAGGGTTAATCATGGTCACAACATGCATGAAGCACACGAAAGCTACTGCCAATTGTTTTTAGTCTAAACAGGGCACAACAAGCGAGTGAGTGCGCGTAAATTCACCTCCTTTGACTAATGGCTACTGTGGAAGTAAGTGTTTAAACAATTTGTATCAATTATACAAAACTAATGATCAACTATTATGGTAACGGGTTCATATTTTAATAATTAAACAACAAAACGTTTAAAAAATTGTATTAGTTCCAGCTTCTCCAGTGTGAAGATTTGCTACTTTTTACACAATTGTAAATTGACTTTGAGTTTTATTTACTGAAAATATGATGCACATATTCACTTTTTTTCTGAAATTTATATATCAAAACCTTAAAAATTAATCATAAACAAAAGAACTGGTTAACCCTGCTCGGAGTCTGTGACTTTAAGTTTTATTAAGGTTAAAATTAACAGTTCTACAAGGCCTACTATTGCTAATAGAACTTTTATTGTTATTGCTATAAACAGCATAATTAGCTGTACTATTATTCCATTAAGTTTATGTTGTATTTGTAATATGGTCCACTTGAGATGATGTAATGGGCTCTTTCATACTGTTTACATGCCATCACAGATAACACAGCTGAAATAACACATCGTGGGTTTGACACAGCCACAGCATCTGTGATTTTAGTAATGGCTAATAAACTGGACACGTGCCATACGCTGGCATCGCTGGAGTAGGTCTCTACCACCCGAGCCACTAAAAACGCACTTAGGCGGTGTGACATGTTCAACCTCGTGCAGTCGTCTAGCTGATTCGGCTTCAGTGGAGCCACAAACACAGCTGCTGAGCACCGGTACTCTAGTTAACATCCGCATTGCAAAGCATTGCGGGAGGCTGCTGCATATGAAAAAGCCGGTAGGCCCTCATCGTCATTCACAGCTGATAACCCGCGTGCCTTTCCCTGATAATATAAGTAGCCTTCATCACATCCCCGGGTACTAACCTATGACTTCCTGCAGCTCGTACGACTCTCTGGTAATTGGCCAGCTGGTTGTCAGCGCTGGTTGCGGGTGGTGGACAGGAGCCGGAGATTCGCCTTGATCCGCCATGATGATGATGATGGTGATTCTGCGCTAGTTTAGCAGCCTCTCTCTCTCTCAGACGGACGGGCGGACGGACAGACTCGGAGAGAGGGAGAGACGGTCAAATTTGACCTCACCTCCTCAGCACAAGTGTCAGCTGGCAGCTGAGGCAGAGCGACTACCGCCAGCGATGAGCACAACCCGGAAAATAACGGACCGCACGCGTGCGCGCGCACACGCACGCACACACACAAAGTCATACAAGCGCGCGCGCACATTGTACCATGCCCGTGACATGACAGTTTACTACACAGCGATGCAGTCCGCACAGGAAGACGTATATTAAAAATCACTATTTATCATCTTCGGTTCCGGAGATTCAGGTTAAAATTCAGTGTTTGTTTGTTTGTTTTTTCAACATTAAAGAAAGTCTGTGTTCAAACACAGAAAAACAAAACTCTGTTCATGTATTATTGTCAGGTAAAAACGACTTGGCAGCTGCTTTGTGTGAGACAGTAACACGTATGTGTGACGATTTAAGATGTCACATGCCGTCCAAAAGTGCCACTGACGGTGCTGACAGCGGCCAGTAGATGGCGCCAACACATCTGGATACTGTCTGGTAGCGCATGATGACTGGAAGATCGAGCTCTCGCCATTGCTCCGTGCTGAAAGCACACCGCAGAGCTGAATATACATAAACATGTGTTTTTAGAGCCGGAACGATTAGCCGAAAAATCAATTTGTCAATAGCCATAAGATTAATAGGCAACAGTTTTGATGATCGAAAATGCCCAACATTATCTGGCTCCTGCTTTTCTGATGTGAAAAGATCCTGCTTCCGTTATTTTACCTGACAATAATTTAATGGCCGTGAGTTTTAGAAATTCTGAAGACATCACCAGCTGTGAGATTTTGTGGTTGGATTTTTTTTCACTCTTACAGACCAAACTATTAATTGAGACAATTGGGCAGATTGATATAAAACTAAAATACAGAAAATTATTTGTTAGATTTTTACATATAATGTCTGTATACTATTATATTTCGGAATACTTAAATATACCCTCTGACAGAAAGATAATAGGAAGTGTATCTATCATAAAACCGAATAACACTTCATGATTTGTTTACAACGTGTTTTGCACTGTATGTGATACACTGAGTTGCCAATTTACACCAAGCAAAAACTAATGCAGTTTATTACAACAACCGTGCAACAAATTCTACTTTAATTAAGGTTATAATGCAATAACATTACTCTAACATAATCTATTATATTATCAAGATTTATTGACAAATAACACGTGTATCCAAATGCTAAAAAGAGAGAAGCTTTCTTCCACTTAGAAAACTATTTATTTACAAGGTCAGTCTTCCATCTACTGATTACTTCATGTAAGCTGTCAGTAGGGGGCGGGTTTTACCAATCATGGTGCAGTCTGAAGCCCATTGCTTATGTGTTGCCGTATTAATTGCGCTTTAATGTCACTATTTTACTAAAACTGATTCCCGATCAGTTTGAGTATGGCAGTAATAATATCCTACAGGCGACGCCTCGCGCGGTAAGCAGGTCATTGTGTGATTCCGACCTTAATATAACAGCTAGAGATGTGCAGAACAAACGAAATAAACAAAACAAAAAGCCATTCAGTCCTCCACAGTCAGTTCATCAGGACACCTCCCCACGCTGCGAAGTTGAGTGTTATTCTAAAGGTGTGATACGAGACATGCTTTACCTTGATTACGTGCTATAGCCGGCATAACGTACCCGGACTGCACTGCATGACATTTCAACGCACCAATCACTCGCGGAGGAGCTGATTGAGTCTACTTCCCTACACAGGAATAGCTGAGGGGAAACGGACGGACGGCGATCTCATCATCAGCCGAGTCTGCACGGCCAGATCGCCTGCGAGAGACCTCCGAGATACAGCGGCCACCGATTTGCCTTTGGACCCGGTCACAGTGTGTGCTGCAGGGAGATGGCCGGTATTTTGGCGTGGTTTTGGAACGAGCGGTTCTGGCTCCCCCATAACGTAACCTGGGCTGACTTAAAAAACACAGATGAGGGAACGTTCCCGCAAGCTGAGGATCTGTATCTGGCGTGTCCTTTAGCATTCTGCATCTTTATGATACGGCTGGTTTTCGAAAGGTGGGTCCGAGCACACGCGATAATCCAGGTGGCTGTGATACGGTTTTGTTATGTCGATGAAATGTCCCGTTGAATGATGCAGCACACGCCGCTGTCCGCGTTTGTCAGTGTGTTACCTAAACAATGGCATCTTATCTGGTTAGCCCTCAAATCACCGGGGTTGATCATCCTTCTTTCTGCAGGCCTGCAGCATTACGCGCTGTCTGCATTTGATGCATCTGTCCGTGCACACACACACACACACACACACACACACACACACACACACACACACACACAGTGCAGCCAAGTTGCCATACCTGCTCAAATCCAGTTACTGTCCTATTAGCTCAAACCTGAATTTCAGCAGAGCATCGTGCTTAAAACAGGCTCCTTTTGCTAATCCGGGTGGTTTTTTTTTAACTCTAATGCCCCAGTTATGACATGGTACAAGTTGCATCATCTTATCTATGATCACTATTATACGATTATCAATATACATTAAGGCGCAGATCACAGCAACGCTTGTCATGCACATGTGGGTCAGGAGTCTCTTCGGGGAATAGTGTGTGAGTAATTTCTCCACTAAACCCTTCAGTCATGTTCAGTATTTATCCCTGAAAATGCAGCACGTTGAATAACAAAGTGAAAATCATCTGAAACCGAGATTGCAACAGTGCTTATGTGTGACCTGTAGGTGTGATATCCATACTGCATATATCCTCAATGCATTAATTATATATTGTTTATTTACTTGTTAACTTGAGTAGCTATTTGCTTACCCCCCAGTACCGCTTGTGTTTTACCAAATGCAATCACAAATTTGCGGACTGTACATGTTTTGTGAAGTGGTTTATAATGCCAAATGTTTAAAAAGGAAAACAACAATTAGCTTCGAAATACTTTCCCAGTTCGTCTTTTATTCTACACGGAGATGTCAACCTTTCCGGCACAAATAGCCCATTTTGACCATCCTGGTAGAATAAAAGAAGTGGGAGCCAGCAGATGCACGTGTCCAGGTGCTGATAATAACTGTGACTCCTGGTGATTGAATGGCTCGTGTCCCACTATCTGAATAGAAGTAATTCACTTTTGATTCACCTCAAAGATACTGTCTGTGCATTGCTCTAGAAGGGTGTCATGATATTTTAATTGCAGATTTATTGCAAGACCATGTGCCATGGGCCTGAAGATCCAAGCCAACGGGCCACAAAAAGCACAGCCCAACGCCATCCTGGAGAAGGTTTTCACTGCCATAACCAAGGTGGTGCATGCGTTCACTGTGTTGTTTCTAAAGTTGTGTTTCATCTCATAACATTTGTGCCATGGTGAAGGCTACATCTAAATATGGAGTGTTTATCTTGTCTTGCCAGCACCCAGATGAGAAGAGGTTGGAGGGCCTGTCCAAGCAGCTCGACTGGGACGTGCGGACCATCCAGCGCTGGTTCAGGCAGCGCCGCAACCAGGAGAAGCCCAGCACTCTCGCCCGATTCTGTGAAAGCATGTAAGGGAAATCACTTTAAACACCACACCATGCAGTATCGTGAACATAGCTGCAAGCCATTTTTATCTGCATGTAATAACATCCAAGTTCATGAAAATGAACTTGCACAGACTTTTGTTACTTCCCTGAGGTTGACAGGTAATCCATCACAGTGAGCATCGTTTCTGCTTTAGTGTAGTCATGGGTATGGTGACTTTATTGTGTGAAGATTCAAATAGACTGCACGGCATTACCATTCATCTATAACACACCTGTGTCAGTAGCAAAAGGAGGAACAATGTTCACTGTTGATTGATAACTTTACCCAAAAAAGTTTCATGTTTCTGCAAGTTAATTTTCATATTATATGAAAATGAAGGGAGAACATCCATGACTGCTTAAAAGAACACCTCCAGAAAAACATGGTTTACAGAGGGCGGCAGTACTGTAAAGGTGAACTTTAGGGCTATAACTGACAATTATTTACATTCTGGATAAATCATTTAGTCTATGAAATGTCGAAAAATGATGATAAGATGTTCATTATGCTTCCTTAGAACCCTTGTGATTTCTTCAAATTGCTTGTTTTGTACAAACAAAAGTCCAAAACTTAAATGTTTTTCAGTTTACAATGTTGTAACAAAGAGCGCAGCAGCTGTTCCTTACATTTGAGAAACTGGAAGGGTGAGTGTTTGAAATATTTGTTTAAAAAATGACAGAAATAATTAATGAATCACCAAACCAGTGGCCAATTAATTCTCTTCTTAAACTGGACTCATCAATTAATCTACTAATCATTTCAGCTCTACATTCAGACAGAAGCAGAAATACCAGGACGGTCCTTTAACGGCCAATATGATGGTACGGTTTTGGCTAACCGTTGCTGTATCTCACATGGCTCACAAAGACTGCAGTATGAATGCTGGAGCTGCTGAGGGATAATAGTCAAATGTGTCCCAGTGCGAACCAACAAACCCACTCAGGCTGGAAGAGAGAACTGGCTAATCTGCAGTCGAGCATTTGCCATCAGGGAGATTGTAGTTACTTAGCGGTGTGATGTTAAAGGCCAACAAGCGAGTGTGGCTGTCAGAGCGGGGTCATGTCTGACACCAGCAGAGCCAATCTGGCAGTTTGATACACGGGGAGCCTCGCATCCTCTGATCCGCCTGAGGCTGCTGTTCACTCAGGAGACACTGCTGGCTGATTAGACCACTGGACTCCTATTTCAACTTTGGGGGGGGGGGGGGGGGGGGGGTCTGAAGAAGAAGAAAGCCTGCTTTCTTATACACAAAAAAAGGCTGGATTTGTGATCCTCTGCAATATGTGTGAGCTTTTTAAACATGCTTAGCTGGCAGTCAATCTGTTTAAGCTGCAACCGTACCAAAAGCTGTTATCTGCACACAGCATAATTGACTGCAGACGACATTGAGCTTTGCAATAGTTTGGCCAGGTCGTCTGTCTCGGTTGCTTGCGGTGCAATTCTCCAAACGGGGGCTGGCTTCAGTCCTTCCAGCAGCGATTGTGCTCTAATTAGGCTCTCACGCACAGCTGTTGCAGACTGATAGCGTTCTTTGTCTCGCAGTTGTCAGGATAGCTGATCTGTTGTCTATTCTTTTCATTATGCAAACAGAGACTACGTGGCAGACACATTTGGTCTGGAAATAATGAAGACTCATGCATGGAGTTTGTTTACCAGCCATTGTTACTGCCTCTCTTTTTCCAGGATAGAGCCAAAAAAGCAAAGTCCAAAAAGTCCAAGATTTTTGAAACTGAAATCTCTCCAAAATTTCACCACAGTAGAATAAGTTATTTGTGTAAAAATGAATTAGATTTAAAGACTCAATGTGAGACTGAATGACAAACTAAGACGAGCAGTTTTTTCAGTGTGGTTTTCTCCTCCTCTCAGGAAGGAGCCGGCTTTGATATCCTCAATAGAATCTGTTATCTGATCTGATGTTCCTCCATCCTTTCTCCTCTCCACTTGCAGTGAGAACAAAGAAATTATCAAAAGCAAAATAATGCAATTCACAGTTTTTTTTTTAGGAAATGTGGACAGGTTATTTCTAAATATAATACTAAATATAGTTACTATTCTCATTTCTATCTTTGGCTTCAGTTCCTATTTGATGTATGCTAAAATGGCTTTCAGTGGATTTTGACTAATATATTTTTTAAGTTAAAAATTGTGCTTCCTATATTACAACCATGAATGATAGACCTTTTAAGAAATAGTTGTGCATTTTGGGGAACAAGCCTGTTCTCTTTCTTTCATTAGATCTGAGGTTTGAAAACCACCTTCATAGCCATATGCTAAATGTAAAGCTACTGCCATTAGCCAGTTAGCTTAGCTTCATACAAAGACTAGAAACAGGCAGAAACAATTAGCCTGGGTCTGATAAAAAACAAAATTCACCCTCTAAAGCTAATTAACACATTATTTGTCATTATATCCCAGCGTATTTCTCTGACAGGTGCAGTCACTTCCTGTGGTTTCATCACTGTGACTAGCTGAGATATCAGGAAGTCACAGCATCTGGCCATGAAATAGCCCAGCACGTAACCACAACTTATTGGTTTTGCACCTCATTTTTACTATGGGTTAAACAAGTAAGATGTAACATGTTAAACAGTGACTCTTAGAGGCTGGTAGATGTATTTTATTACTGAGTAGAGCTGGCTGGTTCCCTCTGTTCACTGTCTTTGTACAAAGCTAAGCTAACTAGCTGCTGACAATGGCTTCATATTTACTGTACAGACTTTGATTTTCTCATCTAACTCTCCAAAAGAAGTCAAATAAGTCTATTTCCCAAAATCATAAACAGTTTCTTAAGTTTTTCAGCTGTTTTGTTTCAGGTGGGTGGTCATTGCAATTGTGCCCCATCACAGTTTGGACAAATTTATATCTAAAAATCTACACTTTCTCAATAATTAACACCCTATTACTGCAGTCTCTTCATTTGTCTTTCCTTCTCTTTACTTTCATCAGACACTAAATTAAAGTCTGCCATAGATTGTCAAAACATACAAAACATTTTAGCATTTAACCTCTACAGAAACATGCTATTAATAACAGCTGAGATTGCAAATACACTCATTATTGCTCTCTGTGTAACCATTATGTAGGTGTATGATTTTCATAGTTTCAACCAGTACAGAAGCAGATTAGCAGACACCATGCCAACAACTAATAAGCATGTTTGTGCTCAGTAGATGCTCATAGGACAGCTGTTGGATGAGTTATTTGCATGTGTTCTTGAGAGGGGTCGGCCACACCCCTGTTTTCCCTTAAATGAGTTGCAGCCTCCTAGCACCACATTAAAATAACTGGCTATTAACAAGCTTTTTCATTTGGGCAATTTGAAATCACGCCTGGTAATCAAAACCAAATTTGACAAACACTCAAAGGTGGAAGGGACAGCTATTACTGCCTGAAGAGTAACAGGTGTTACCCCACGATTTAACGGCAGAGAGGGAATATATCAAGGCTTTCGCACAAATGATCAAAGCTTGAGCTTCATGACTAATTGTTATGTTGAACCATCCAAATGCAAACAGTTGCAGCCAGCTGGTGCTTATACTACCCACCTGGAGAAGTGACAAACTGGAATTAAATGAGCGAGCATGGGCTGCTTTTTATTATTTTATTCCAAAGCTCGGTGCTACACTCAGAATAAAGCAGCCTCATTATAAGTTTTTGATCAAATCAAAGTTGCCCACCCACTATTTTTGCATCCCTCAGGCAATGCTTTGTCTAAACAGGCACATTTGATTTAAGAGTGATCAGTGGATCTATCCCAGTTTAAAACCCACAGTCTCATTGGATCTCATGAGTGATTGATTAATGTCTCTGAGCAACTTATTGTGAAAAGATGGTGGTTCTCTATGTACCATAACTCATTACTAAAGCCTACTTTTATTGTGTCATATAAACCACAGTTTGTAACTTGTTTACGGGGCAAGTTCATCATAGCACATAAGCAGAATTCTGCTAACCACAGTTACTACCCGGCGATAATTAATTTAAAGTGCAATTGGTTAGCTTCTGCAAGATCGTGTGCAGCAAATAAACAGCGGGATAATGAAATGCATAACATTTTAGTTGTTCCACCAACAATCATTGTCAACACTGTAAAAACATAACTCCTAATGACATCAAAAAATCTTCTGTGCTTGACTTCAAGAGAAAAGAAACTATTCACGGGAAGCAGTTGTGAGTCATTGTGATTGTACATATATAGCAGCGATTCAACAGCACTTGAGAAAGACTCTTACAGGCTTGATGAACCATGCAGTTGCCATGCAACAGTCTTAACTACGTGCCAGATAGACTTGTCCAGTTAATTTGGTTTTACAATACTGTTGATCAGACATAAAAAGCATTTAACGACGGCTTCCACATGCCGTGTGTTAACCTGATAATAATTTCCCTCGTTTTATTAGAGAGTCTGAATATCTTGAACAAACATCGGCATAGAGGGACGAATCTGCTGGATGTGCCAGCACGGAGAACCTGAGATGGATTTACCCTGCTCTCCGTTTTAGTGTTGATGCCATGTTGTGTTTCGGGGCTGTGGCTGTCAAAATGTGTTTGATTTGAGGTCAGCTGGAACAACCACTCGGCACAACCTTTAAAGTATGCAAACCTTGTCTCCCATGGCGGGCTGTACAGCTTCTGACACGCTCATGGGAGTCATCTGTGGATGTTTTCTTCCATGTCACAGAGGCTTGCATATTTTGCTTCATGAGGCGCTCACACTGTATCCTGGAATAAAGGCTCCACTTGAGGTGAAAACATTTAATGTAACCGGTTGCAAATTTGTGAAATGCTGCAACACTCAATAACGCACAACAGGGGGTCTCTGATTCAAGCCCTGCAGATATATTCTTGTTCCCTGCAGAAACACAGACGATTTCATCTGATGCAACTCCCAGAGTTGTGTAGAAAGGGGCCTGCTAGCTGGCCAGTCTAAAATCCTTCCTCCCAGTTGCTGACTGTTATGAGTTGGGTATGTATGCACATCTCCCAGCTCAGCAAGGCTTTGATCACTGAAGTGTCAGCTGAAGCAGCTTCTTCTCAGCCTGTACGCTCAGGCCTCGTGATTGCTTCCTCTACCATTGTGTAGTTGCAGTTATTGTTAGTTACATACAGGGTTATATAAAAGCACATAGCAAGATGGGCTGAGACTAGACAGTGTGAGCGTCTTGTCTTCCACCCCGAACCTCATCAATGTGAAATCAGCGATGTCCCATTTTCAGTGACTCACTTTAGAATGCATGTGGGGAAGTCAGAGGAGCTCACACCACTTCAAATTTTTGATTACAGGCATGGCGGCCTCGTAGTGTGCCACAGTGTGCAGCACATTAGGACAAAGCAACACGAGCAGTGGACAGGACATGTATTAATTCACAAATGCCCCGGTAATGTTTCGATTTTTGGATGTATCTAAATTTGATGACGTCAGGATGTGGTGCAGCTGCATTATTCTCTGGAATTCTGCTTTACCAGATCAAAACACTTTGCTTCCCTCTTCCAGTTTTCCAAAGAATCCAAAATTATAGCGTAGACTTGAGAAACAGCAGAGGAAAGGACAAAGAAAAAAAAGCAAAATGAAAAGAACTGCAAACACTCTGCATAGCTAAGGGCTACTGTCCTCCACACTTTGCCCACTGAAAACCATTATTGCTTCCCGCAGAGTAACTAAAAAACTAAAAGTTAAGATTGCAAAATCAATGAAAGTTCCCTTTACACACACAAAATCGTCAAATGTCCAGGCCGAATTCAACTGGGCCTTTATATTCATTACAGAATATTTTTCTTTATCTTTTTTTCTTTCAGGTGGAGATTTACATTCTATCTATACATATTTACCTACGGAGTGCGTTTCCTCAAAAAGGTGAGTTTTGTTTAAAGTCAAATGAGCACCAGCCTTCTGTTATGACTGCTAAAGTTAGTGTGAGTCACTGAGGTTTGTAGCCACCCTCCACAGCACGTATGGAGGCAGGTGGGTTGCATGAAAATCTTGTGGCTTCCTAATAGTTTGGTGCCGAGTCATGAGACTGGCAAGTGAAATGGATGGTCTGTTGTAAGGGACTAATTTTATTAAAGATATTTGTAATAAAGCATCATACAAGAAGTGTTCATTAATAATGGATCTTACTGGGATCTTTCAAAGAAAGGGAGAGCAGCTGATAAATAAATAAATAAGACTGCCACTGCTAAATAATGCCGTCCATGAAATATGCAATCTGTTTTTCACAAACTATGTGATAGTTAGTGATGATTTGTCTTTCTTTGGATTGTGAACATCAACAGCTGGAAGTCCATGTTTGTATGTGTTTTTATTGGCTGTCATGTTATCCCATGTAGGAAATGCCATTCAGTGATTACTTCATGAATGATAACAGTTGAGATGGTTATAGTTGCCTGTTGGCAGCTATTTTTTTTTTTTTTTTTTTTAAGAACATACATTTGAAATTAAAAGTGTTGCTTTGTGACATGCACTGCATTTGACATATTTTCTGTGCATATCTATAGAAATAAGCAACCATCAAGGCAAGATACAATGACAGTACCAGCTGTGTTTGATAGCGAGAACATGAGCTCAAGCTGCTGATGTTAGTTACCGCGTGCTAACCTGTCCACCAAACAGAAAGCCAACTCAACATTTTTTCATGCGGAACGTTTTCCTTTCAAAGCATTTTTTTAACATTCAGCAGTTGCAGCCAATTTTCACAAAAAAAAAAACCTCTCCCTGTTTCAAAAGTTTGAAATCCCAGCAGCTGTGAGGGTTAAGACATTTTGTCCAACACGCTAGTTTAATTTTACTGAAATAGTAATATTTCAGAAGTCTGGTGTTTAAAACCGTACTTAAGAAAAAGTAATTATCAGCAAAATGTGCTTAAAGTAAAAGTAAAGTTAAAGCGCTCATTAAGTAGATAAATATGTCCTGTCAGTGTTTTACAATTATATGTGATATTGTTAGATTAATATTCCTGGTGCATTAACGTGTATGTTGCATTATACTGCTTTAAATGTTGAAGGTTGAGCTGCGTGTGACTACTTTATCTACTGTTGGGCAGTTTAATCTACAGCAATGTTCCCTATTCCATTAGATCATCATATATACGAGGTTCCCCCTGAGATGTAGTTGGGTAGAAGTATGGAGTTGCAGAAAATGGAAATAGTCAAATAAAGTACAAGAACTTCAAATCTGTACTTCAAGTACAGCACTTGAGTTGGTACTTAGTTACATGACACCATTGCTGGTAAATGTGGCATAGATTAATATTTCTACATATATTCCTGAAAACACATAAATGTATATAATCAACAGAGCAATACTTGAGGAAGCAGAGTGGGAGAAATGTCTGAAAGACACGAGTTGCATGACAAAGCACTTTGTGAAAATAGTTTGCTCCCTGCAACCCCCGCCGCAGGCTGGAGTCTCTCTGGGATTTATTAATAGAGCAGGTCTGGAGAGGAGTGCAGGAGACGTAAACTCAGTCCCAGTGATGGGTCACTGTTTGCTTATAACGCATTCTTATGTATCACAGTTACCATTTCTCTTGTCGTCCTGATGTCACTATGTCAGTACTTGGTTTCTGGGTGATCCAGCTTCCTTTTATGCCAAAGAATGTACTGCAACAAAACCTCTAATGACGTGCGTTCAGTGTTTTAGAAACCACTCCAATTCCATTCAGAGTTCGTCAAAGGAATGATTCATTTTTCAGTGGTCACATTGACATTCGTGTGTTAGATCTTCAATGACAAGAAGATGCTGAGTTGAACTCCAACTGTAGCATTAATGCTGAATTTAATGGAGCCTGCTCTTTCTAGGTTTTGCTGAAAGGGTTTAAGGATTTCTTTTGTGTGTTGCTTAAATGACAACAGACTTTGTCACGGATAGAACGGCAAAGTCTTGGACTCATTTCCATTGTCGTCCCTGGAATTTTCACAGTAAATTGTATTACAGCATTGTCTTAACCTCAGCCGCTCAGTCACAGTCTTATGATATCGATTGATAATGCCTTTCAAAATTTAATGTGCTTTTATTTGTTTCATATGGGGTAAAAAGTATTGATTTTAAAGTTGCTCTTTTCATTTTCTGCAGACTCCATGGCTGTGGAACACGAAAGAGTGCTGGTACAACTACCCATACCAGGTACAGGTCTTCTAATGCAGCATGTTCACTCAGCTTCAGTAACCATGATTCAGCAAGTTGACTTGAATTACTCAAATATTCATTTTAACCACGTTGCTTTTTGTGTTTATGCAGCCACTGACTGTGGACATCCATTATTACTATATACTGGAGCTGTCTTTCTACCTGTCCTTACTCTTTTCCCAATTCACAGACATCAGGAGGAAGGTAAGAATAACTGCAGGCCACACCGAGACATACCGTACATCACGCATCTCCAATAACATGAAACATTGAATGTTTGTTTAAAGATCGACTGTACGGCAAAAAGGGACACTCCAGGTCACTTTTTCATGTCGAAACCAGAGAATTCAGTTCAATTCAGTTTATGCCATTGGAAGCAGTGCTGTCACAGAAAAGACATCATTATCTCTGCCTGACTGTCCATCTCTCTTCTTACTGTCGCCATGGCTCTATAATGTGAAGTCTATTTGCTTGTGAACATTTGCTTTCTGCCTCAGTGTTTTCTCACTGATGTGTGAAATAACAAAACACTGCGAGGGTAAAAAGGATTAACACTTTTTAGAACACTCCAAAATTGGATTCCCCGCCAAAGTTCACGGAAACTTTTCTCAAGCTCTCCTCCGACTATGGGTGGAGGCTTTCGATGAACACGCTCAGGAAATGACTGTATTTTTAAAATCTGTACAGGATGGTGTCATGCAATATTCAGATGTCGTACAGAAGGGAAAGGATTTATCTTCACGTAATGATGTAATGACATACTTCAAGTTAATCCTCGTTTTTATGTAAATAATTACATCAGACTCAGATTAACCAATTAAATTTAACCAGAACTCCAGTCTATACATTAGGTGCATTGTGCTATAAATAAAGTTGAAAAGGTCCAACTGGGTCAGTATTTGTGAGGACTGAGATTCAGCCTCAGTTTCTACAAACATTCTCAACGGGCAATGACCAACTTCAACCCACTTTCATCATCATCTTTTTTTTTTTTGTTGTTACGAAAACTGCTACACTTTTGGTTCACGAAGTATCGATTTGCATGCCTTCCAGCCATGATCTTTCTCCCGTCTCCAGTCCATCCCCAGCTCTTCCCCCTCCACGACACACTTCACTCACTGCACTCACAGCAGCCGCCATGATGCCACGCTGTGTATGCCTTCACTCTGTCATCTCTTTGTTGACTGTTGGCATGTTGTCTGTTTTTGTTTCTCCTTTCAGTTTTTTCATGCACAGCACTTCACTGAGGAGGTCCTCTGCATCCCCTGCCAATTCCAGTATGTTCTCCCCGCACACTCTTGCCTTGCTTTCATTCTGTATCTTGCATCATTACTCTTCCTTCTCATACTCACTCTGTTGCCATTTTCAACTGGCTCTGGTTGCTTTGAGCTGAGACATTTCAGTAGCTTAAGATTTGCTAGCGGAATGCTTCCCCATGCCACCTGTCTGCATCGTTAGTCACCTGGAGTTCCAATCAAGTCCCAAACCGAATGGCTCACACATAGGTGATCCTCCTTCCTGCTTGATTTTGATTTCCAGTGGAGAAACAGAGATTTTTGCTCACTGTCAAACAGTGGTGGAAAGTAACATTTACTCAAGTACTGCACTTGAGCATTTCCATTTCATGCACTTTACATTTCTATTCCACTATCTATAGTAAGCAGTTACTTCAGAAATTAAGATTTTACATGTAAAGCATATCAAGAGCTTGCAAAATATCATGCATTGTTATAGATTAAACTAGCCAACAGAATATAGAATCACTCCAAAGTAAATCCACATCAACCAACAACAGTAAAATACTGCTTTTTTGATTCATGCCTCAGTGATAATGGTCATGGCGTGTACATGGTCATGATATACAGTATTGTAACAGTCACAAGTGCAATTTTTCAGCATTGAGTAAGTTTTACTTTTGATACTTTAAGTAACTTTTACTTATTATTATATTTACTTTCCACAGTGTTCATGAATGCTCGGACACTGAGGGCGTTCTTGCTGTGATTATTGTGTGAGTGTTGTGTGAATGATCACTGTGTTGTCAGAACTTGTTATATCTTTTCAATAGCTTTGCCTGTCACAGTGGCACACGGCGAACAAGGCTCACCAAAATAGAGATCTGATTTTGAAAGACGCTGATGCGCACAACGATCACGTGTGCGGCCACTAACTCGGGTAAAGCACACTACAAGGTCGTGAACGCACAAACGCGCCGTGCTTCTTGCAGCAGTTTTGAAAATGGGCATTATTGTGTTGCACAATAGTTCCACATACTCAGTTTATGTAAGTCAGCAGTTGAGGTTTTGTCATTTTTTACAATACAGGATTCTTACAAATTGCTGTGCATTACTGCAGACACACAAAGTGTGTATGTGCACACAGCAGTCATGTCACTTTCACTTTATCACATGTCTGTACTGCACTAGATGCTGTGGGTATGTGCCGCATGCAGTGACTCAAACAGCCGCGGGGCACTTTTGAGAGTACTTTCTTTAGTTGTGTGATATTTCCTTGGCAACTGTCTCCCTAGGATTTCCTGATCATGTTCCTGCACCATGTGGCAACAATCTCCCTCATCACCTTTTCCTACGTGAACAACATGGCACGGGTGGGAACTCTGGTCATGTGTCTCCACGATGCGGCCGACGTGCTGATAGAGGTGAGGATGTGTGAGAGAATGAAATGCTGTGAATGGACAGATGGGCCAATGGAGGCAAAGCTGATGGGGGTGTGTGGGTGGAGTGCTGGGAGTTTACATGCTCAGCTATCCATCTTTATCTAAATTTAACCGCAACCTTTACATTATGAACATCATGTCCTTGTATAGTGATATAGTTTGGTAATACCCTCAGTGATGCTTTAATTCGTACATTTTCAGAGCAGTTGTTTACATGATCTGATTGATGACTGGTTTTTCTTCTCTCTACCAAGGCTGCCAAGATGGCCAACTATGCCAAATGTCAGATACTCTGCAACCTCCTGTTTGCAATGTTTGCAATCCTCTTCATAAGCTCCAGGCTGGGAGTTTACCCTGTCTGGTGAGTGTCGTTCTCCTACATGTGTATATGTACACAGCTAGCATCCTGGAGCAGTGTTAGCATGTCATTTGCATACAGTACAGTGCACACAGACAGCCAGACACTTTGAAAGCCTGTGCAGCAGATGCCTGGCAGACCATGCCTGAAAATGCATGTCAGAGCCATCGAGATCTCAGTGCTTTTTTTTTTTTTTTTTTTTTTTTAACTATTTCTCCACAAACGGTTTGCAGTTCAGGCACATCTCTCTGAATTTTGTTGCTAAGTAATAGTTACTATGGATACAGCAGCTTTGACCTCTCAAAGAAAGCCAAACAAAAAATCAGCCAATGAAAAGCAGATGATTGTGGTTATTGCTTTGTCTTTGAAAACAGTGTTTAGAGTTGTACCCAATGATTAAAACATCAGAGGCTTTTTCTAATTTTGGAAAAAGTATTTGAGGTGTTGCTGTTTTGGTTTTACATTTGATTTTTTTATTTAGCATTTCAAGCTCTGGCCAATCCATCCAAATTGCCAAACCAGAGAACAGAGAGAGGTTTAGATGTTTTAATTAATTTCTTGTGGCTTTGTTTTACCCAGACATTTAATTCATCTAAGCCTAATTACAGTCGATGGCGAATGGCAATTAGAACAAGCCTTTCTGACGATGTGCGCAGAGTTAGCACAAATCAGCTTTAGTCCTTGAAGATGTGCACAGTAATCATCTCGTAGTCATCAGCAGCGGCGTTATCACATTTTTTCACAGCATCATTGTGTTTAAGAGACAGGCAGCTGCTTCTCTGCGAGATATCGCTGATTCTTGATCAGCGTAAAAACCCTATTTCAGACATCTGAATTCAGGTTGGTGTCTTCTGTGTGTGCAGCATTTTTAGAGCACACACCACACTTCCCTGCCTTTGTTTCCACACTGTAACGCGATGATCCACTTTTTTTTGTCAGCCCCCACCGCACCAGTTGTAAAGTTGTCATTACTGTAAAGCTGTTGCCATGGCGTCAGTGTCTGGAGGATGATTCATAGACGGCCATTTGCAAGAATTTGCTCAGGGATAAATTTAACACAGATCCTTGAAGTTTTGATCGCATGTCATGTGAAGCCAGGCAATATGTTGCTTCTGATTACTCCACGCCGGCGACAGCTGAGGCTGGAGGCATGATGCTTCCAGGTGGTCCGTACATGCTGTACGTCCCGTTCTCGTGAGCCTGACATCTCAGGAAAAATGGGATTTCTTCACATTTGCTATGAACGTCCTCTTGGACTGAAGGATGGACTGAGTAGATTCGGCGGTCAGAGGTCGCTGTAACCATTTTTGGCTATTACTCAAGAATTCATTTGCTAATTTTATATCCAAAAAGTCAAAGGTCATCTTCACTGTCGTTTCATAATGTTCTACAAAAACACATCTCTCTCCATGATTCAACACTGTAACTCAGGAGCAGAAGCAGAGATTGTGACCATATTTCACATTTAGTCAGATACTGTACACAACGTTCTGTAAAAAGTCAATCAAAGGCACTTAAACTTAGTTATGAGTGACTTATTTTATCTTTGTTCTTATTTCCATTTGAGCCATCATTTCCCTGTTAACGATCTTTTCATTTTATCCTGAATTCTGAAGCACTCTGTGAAGTCTGTTTCAATATGAGCTCTATAAATTAATCATTGATCATCCTCCTGACGTTTAATAATGATGATTGAGATATCGCTGCGCTGATGAATTGCAGATACATGACATGAATTAGCGGTATGGGCACTATAAATAGCCACAGCTGTGCGTAATGGTCACGCTGCGATGCTGCTTTGCCCTTCTTCTCATCAATAGGTTTAATGAGTGGTGGAGTGGCACAAGTATCAATATGCAAACGAATGTTTAAGAGCGTTTCTGCGTCCGTTGGAAATGTGGGAGTGGAAATGAGGCTCATTGGTGTGATTGAGGTTTAGAAAACAGGACCAGCTGTGCACACAGCTTTAGAAATCTGATGAAAAGAATGTATATGCATATTTCTGTCTTTGTGTATACACAGCTTTAGACGTAAATCTACACAGAATTTTATGCATCTGGCAACTGGCGCCCCATGAAAGACGGAGACCTGGAGCGGAGCCCGTCTTTTCACTGGCTTCTGTTTGGCTTTGTCTACCTGCTCATACAAACAGCAATACCTCCATTAAGAGAGGGAGTGCTTTCAAACCTTCTTCCTAATGAAACATGTTAATGTTAATCATCTCCCTCTCCTTTTGCTATGGAAGGATTTTAAATACCACCCTCTTCGAGAGTTGGGAGATTGTAGGGCCCTACCCGTCCTGGTGGGTCTTCAACCTGCTTCTGATTCTGCTGCAGCTTCTTCACTCCTTCTGGTCCTACCTCATAGTGAAGACAGCGTGCCGAGCCATCTCTAAAGGGAAGGTGAGTCACTACGCCCAGCTCCTCTTTCAAGTCCCTCTGCATAATCCTTCCATTTATATCTATTATTGCATAATAGGGTGTTTTGCTGCTAGTACATATATTAACACTGCCTAGTACACACTGTGTAGCCACTTTTGACCCTCTCTTTCTATTCTCCATGCTAACCTGCAACCTTCAAGGTGGGGAAATGGAATCCATTACATGTAAGTAGCCTTAGAGGCGAACGTCTCAGACAAAATGGTGAACTGTATGCTTGTTTAATTTCACATAATTTGCATTCATCATGTTCCAGATTGTGAATCAGCCCAAACCAGTGCATTTTTAGCTATGCTAGCGGCGTTGCTGGCAAAGTTGGTCCACTCTTTTGGTCCGGACTGAAATATCTCAAAAACTACTAGATGTATTACCATGAAACTGTGGACATTCAGGGTTTCCAGCCAATTAAACCAAACAAACAAAAAAAGCAAAAACATTTGGAGTAGTTTTATCACACCGGTGTTTTTTACGTGTAAAATGGGGGTGTGACTTAACGATTGGTAGCTGAGCCCTTTTCGTGATTGGGTCAAGCGGATGCATGGAACTTGATACCGCAGCTCCAGCTCCCCCCAATCAAAGCTGTGCAGACTATGGCTCAAGATGATGTCGCTAGAGCAAGATGACAGCACCTGTATCCATGATATTGTTGCTTCATTTATGTACAGTTGGAGGGAGTGAAGACATATCATCCATGTTTATAACCAAATACCTGCAAAACTAATAACATTCCCATCACCTCAGCTGTACTGTGTTAAGATAGCATGGCTGTCTGGTTTCCATCCCATCGTTTGTTGCAGCTTTTTATTGGTATTCCTGTAATTATTGTATCAGTTTATTTGTAAATCTTGAATATTCTTTTGTTATTTGGCTAATCTGCACTTGGCATGTTAATTATATGTTGTCCAGTCCTAACAAACAGATAATTCATCATCAAAAAATGAAACAATTTCTGAAATTGATTAATTATTTCTCAGACAAAACTGTCTGAGAAAACATTCACTGGTTCCAGCTTCTAAAATGTGAGGATTTGCAGCTGTTGTATATGAATTAAATATCTCTGGGTTTTAGACTGTCAGGAGGACAAAACAAGGTCAGACTCTGGGAAACTGCCATACAATTTTTACTTTTTTTTTTTGACACAGACTAAATAATACAGAGATCAATATAAAACATTGTAGAGAGATTAATTAATAATGGAAATAATCATCAGCTGCAGCCTAAGTAATGTTATGTTCAGAGTTTTCCATATTTCAACTTTGCAAATAGATTTTATGCCTTTTACTGCGTGTTTCCTGACACTGATTGGCAGAACACCTCCCAGTTTGACACGCAACAGCCCATTGGTGGCACGGCCACGCATGGCTGCCACAGATAATGACACAGATAAGAATTTTAATGAGAAAATTTTAATCTCCAACCCTCCCTCTCATTTATGCAGGTGTCTAAAGACGACCGCAGTGACATTGAGTCCAGCTCTGATGAGGACGACAGCCCCCCACCCAATCAGAAGCACCACAGCAGCACCACCAACGGGACCAACAAAAATCACGGGACCAACGGCTACCTGACAGGAGCCCCATATCCCGACGAACACTGACTGAGCTGATTATCACAACACTGGAGCCATGCTACAGACACTATCCATCAATCCCTGCGTGTGTGTGTGTGTGCGTGTGTGTGCGTGTGTGTGTGTGTGTGTGTGTGTGTGTGTGTGTGTGTGGGGTGGAGACATTAACAACATTGCCTGTCTGGTACTGGAAGTTCTTGATAGATTTATGTGAATGCAGTTTCGTCATCAGTTTGAGTCTTTACTAATTTCCTCGCGCAATTTCTTCTCTTCATCTATATATTTGCATCAAACTGCACTCAGTGAAATATCAAAGCACTCTTATTGGTACAACCCACTCTCTGTTTAGCCAATGAATGAAAGCATTCCACGTTATGGTGTAAGCATGCTACTTTAACATACAGTAGTCTGGCATACTGGGGGTATGACTTTTCTTCTGTTTGTGTCTTTCTATGTTATTTATTTTTCATAAATATGTTCAGATGGTAGTTGAACATCTAATCTCCTTTGCTGTCAGTGTTAAAGATGAAATTATCTTGAGCAACAACAACAGCTGTTTTTTCACACCACACATCATGATAACGAGTATGCGCAAAATGCCTGGGTTTACTTTTAATGCTACACCCCCAAAGATATGCCAAAATGTGTGAAGTTTACTCACATTTTGAAATACATTCTCCACTCAAACTGTATATGAGATGTCAATAACAGTATTATGTGTGTGCATCAGATATGGCTAGATGCTGTATTCCCTGTTCAAGCATTTTGTTAAGTATTCTGGTACATTTCTGGTAAGCATTTCATTAAAGGCCACTTGTCCTCTTATGAGGCAGACATGAGCTGTTTGAATTATTCAATAAACAAAAACATGAAGATTGCAAATATGTGTGTGTCTGTTCAATAAGTTCAGTCAGCAAAGCAAGACTACTAATCTAATCCTGATTCAGAAATGAATTTTGCCATTGGTTACTGGTTGGTTGCTGTAACGATTAGCCTACCAGGAAACCTCAGATTGCTAAGATTTATAGCTGCACTATTACCAAATAGACACAAACTGACAACCTCAAAGTTGTTTTAAATAACATCATATAAAGGGTGACTTAATAGAAAGTGAGGCCCAGTTAGTGTATTTCATTTCAACATGAAATAAGAGCAACTTTATTTGGTCTCAGAGGTTTTTTTGGCCTTTGTTTTACATTCTTATCTCTTCCTTTCTTTATACCTGTGACAGACTGACTTGCCGTCCTGCTTGAGTTTACATTTGTAGTCCCCCCCCCTCCCTCACTGGAATTTTCCTTTGTGTAGTGCACGGACAAGAACTCAGGTGATTTCCGCATGAGTGACTTTGGGAGGCGGGTGGTCAAAGTTCCAGGTCCAAAGTCAACATACAGCCACCGTCTTACGATGAAGGATCCTGTCAGCACCTGCTCTGTGAGTATTTCTATTCAAAAATCCAGTTCAGTGTTTACTTTCAAAACGCATGGGAGCGGAAATGAGATTTTAATATTACGTTTACAGACTGACCTCACAGAAATCACAGTACCCTTGTTTCGGTTTGAGCTCAGGTCATTTTTGCTCCGAGGCAAAGATTTCATGGAGTCGTATTCTGTCTTTCAGTATAACAAACTCTATCAAAATGCGAAACGACTTTCAAAAGCTGGGGAGTCCTTCTGCAAAGAACTAATGACAGTTTTTCAGCAAAGGTAGGTTCAATACAGTTATGGCCCTCAGACTAAACTTTAACGGCAATGGGAGTTACTGTTTGACTCAGTTATTGTCTCTTGGTGCGACCTTTTCCTGTTTTAGGGCTGAGCTGGAGCTTACTTATGCTAAAGGATTACAAAAACTTGCTGGCAAACTCATCAGGGCCTCCAAAGAAATGTCTAGCAAGTAAGTCAGAGTGCTGGCATTTCTAATTTGGCCCAGTCTTTTGTCTGTTTTGTGTTTAACATGACCTCTTCCTGGGGACTAACTGGTGCACAGAAATAATGGTATCATGGGAAATAGCATGCACATAGTAAGCTTAGATGTGATCAAAACATAGGCAGGTGTCAGGCTAATTAGCCCACAGCTCTAACCTTTTCATGCTGGCTCCCCACGCAGTTCCACCTACAGTGCCTGGTGTCATGTGTCAGATGAGATGTACTCAAGAGCAGACGCCCACAGGTAGTTTTCAACCTGCGTTCACTTCATAACTGTGCCTGTCCACAGATTGAACAAATGTTAAGGGAGATCTGGACATAAATATGCCATGTTGTCCACATTTCAGATCATTAGGAAACGCATTTCAGCAAGAGGCAATTCTGGAAATAAGACAAGTCTTAGACGAGCATAACAAGAGGAAGAGGCCTGTATGAAAGAGATTCTCCATCCTTGTATCAGTGTGTGCCTGTTCTAACTTCCAGTCATAACATGTCTCTCACCTTTTCTGTACTTTGATAGCTTGACACTGCCACTGAAAGAACTGGAAAACTTGTTACTGTTAATTGGAGCGAGCAACTCAAGGTAAATAGTATGAATGAGACATATGAATCAGCTGTAACAGCTGCTGTAGACAGTTATTATCAAGCTGATCCATAAATCATAATAGTCTGTGTGACTGTCAGCTATTGTGTTTCTAGTGAAGCTCTTATAGTGTACACAGTATAATGTATCATACTGCACAATGCATTATTGAGTTGATATAAGCTTGTATGCATTTGATGTGTTAAGATCACAATATTTAACCAATTCAAGGATTCAGGTTTCTCGTTAAGGTATTATGACGAGCTATAATCACACTTGTTGCTGATTAAGGCGCCATAACGTTCATATGATTTTACAACCCTTCGTGCAAAACAAGCAACTTAAGTATGATCGACTGTCATTAGAATTTATGACGTAGTCTAAAAAAACTTAAGGCTGTTGCTACGAAACACTATACATCATAAGGTTTAGAGCAACTTTTATAGTGTATAATAAAAGCGTTCTAACACATTGTGTAACCGTTATAGACAAGGGATCTGTAGAAAGCTTTACTAATGTTATTTTAGAAAAACAACTCAGAAAACATGCTATAATATAATCCCCATTTGGCCTTACCTGAAGTATTTAAAATGTGCAATAATTGAATAAATGGAATAACAACTTACAGATTTAATGAGCACTAAGTCTTGACACTGAGTCCTTCTTTTGCATCACACCAGCGCAAATCTAAAATCTGTTGCTTTAAAGAGATCCACCCTCCTTCACTCAAACACGTCATTATAAAGTGCTGAATGCAGTCATTCAGAGTTGACCTCCAGAGTAGAGTAGATTTGGTTATATCGGTATGTTTATGTGGTTTCTTGTGTTTGCTCTTCTGAAACAGACAAAGAAGAAACTGGTTGGACTAACAAGAGAGCATGAGGGTTTATTCAACTTTGTTGAGAACAACAAGCACATTTGCACAGAAAAAGAAAAACAAAAGGTAAAGTATATGTCTACAAAACTATGTTTCATTACTACACACAGTACCAATCAAAAGTTTGGACACACCCTCTCAGGTATTCTGAGTCCTGTTGAAAGACAAAAGATGGTCCCTCGAAGCACAGAGCAGATGGGAGACATGTTGTATGTAGCCATGCTGGTTCAGTGTGCCTTGACTTTTGAATACATCACCAACAAAGAAGCCCCACTTCATCACACCTCCTCCTCCTCCTCCTCCTCCTCCTCGCTTCAGGTTGGGAAGCACACATGCAGACAGGACCCATTCAATCTTCTCTGTGTCTCACAAAGACAAGGCGGTCAAATTTGGTTTCATCAGACCAAAGTACAGATTTCCACTGTTCTAATGTTGTTTCCTTGTGTTTCATGGCCAAATCAATTCTCTTCTTCTTGCTGGTCTCCCTCAGTCGTGGTTTCTCTGCAGCAAATCAACCATTAAGGCCTGATTCACACAGCCCTCTGAGTAGTTGCTGAGAGATGTGTCTGCTACTTGAACTCTGTAAAGCATTTTGAGGGCTCTAATCTGAGGTGCTGTCGATTGCCGATTTCTGAGGCTGCTAGCTGTAATGAACTTCTCCTCTGCGGCAGACGTAACTATTGTTCTTCCTTTCCTGTGGCGCTTCTTATGAGAGCCAGTTTCATCAGAGTGTTTGATGGTTTTTGCGACTGCACTTGAAGAAACATTCAAAGCTCTTGAAATGTCTGACCTTCATGTCTTAAAGTAATAATGGAACATCATGTCTCTTTACTTAAGACAATGAAAAGAAAAACCGTTGGATGAGAAGGTGTGGACAAACTTTTGACTGGTACTGTGAATACTAGCTGGAAAAGTTGCCAATATGTCCACTAAAGATTGGTTTTCTTCCTGTTCTTGACTACAGATGTTGAACAGGCTGACAAAGTCGGCAGAGACGCAGACACGGGTAGATGAGGAGTACTTTAAAATCAACATGGAGGGTCACCAGATGAGACTCAAGTTGGAAAACACGCTGAAATACTGCTATCAGGTGTGAGGAAAATGCTTTCTTACTTCCCATAGCTGTTCCTCTTATCCAGAGAGGCTTTTTGTGAGTGAACTGAGTCGCGTTCAGTGTCTTGCTCAAGGACACCTCATTTGTGATAAGAGCTTTTGGTTGCAGGAAATGCTCTATACACACAATGTCTGTCGACCACCAAAACACTTTGTTTGAAGCACCAAATTACTGCAGGCCGCTCAGCGTGTTCTGCACCTTCTTTCATGCTGTATCCTCTGAGACGTGCCTATTAGGGTATTACATTCTCCAGCGTCAAGGACAGGAGATTGGACAGGGACTGAATCTGCTGTATAGAAAGCATCACAGCACTAATTTCTGCTTGTTCTAGATCCTACAGGAGCTGGAGAAACAGCGAATTGAACTTCTTTGCAGCACTTTGAATAGATACAGCCTCCACATGTCCAGCTTTGGGCAGACCCTCACACATGTAAGCCATCCTGACCTGCATCCTGCTCAGAAGTATCCACTAAATCCTTTGATGGATGTTATACCTTACCTAAACGTCTGCCACTTACAGGGCCAAAGACAGATAGAACAGGCAGTCCAGCGGGTGGACATGGAAAAAGACATACAAACCCTGGTGGAGGAAAACAGCATCACAGCTGAAGATAACAGAGCTGAGTTTCTGATGGCTGATTATTTTGTAAGTCTGAATTTTTCTTTTCTCTCTCTGAGACTCTGAAGAGAAGCTTGTCCGCAGGCCATAGGCTCGTTCAGTGACTCACCCATTCAGACATACCCAGTCATCTCTGCGGGGTGGGTGGGTGGGGGGTAATGGGAGTGTACAAGCTGCAGATATTTCTCATTTTGTGACAGTGCCTGACATGAAAGCTGTTTTTTTTAATGTGCTCTGGTGTTTACTGTTTTTTGTTGTGTAATAAATTGTAATGATGTAGCTGTCAGGCTGTACTCTCTCTCTCTTCAGAATATGATAGGAATCTCAATGGGATTTGCCTGATTTACAGTAATATACTGCATATGAATGTGCAGAGCAATAATGACAACAGAGGGTTTGTAACATTTCTGGGAATTTTAAATATGAATGTGTTCAAATCCACAGACCTTGTAGCTTTTATAGTAGATTTTAACCAAGATCGTTAAAGTTACTGGAGTGATTCGATAAATCCATGTTATCTTTACTCCGAATGCCTCAGGAGGAGGACAGCAAATCACTGATGTGCAAAGACCGAAGAAAAGAAGCCATCAAACTCAAACTCCAGCGTCTGGAGGACAGCATTGCAAAAACAAAGAAAGACCGTGAAGGCGAGTTCGGCATATTATCCACAAAATAATGAGTTCAAATTACACAATACATTCTTATGGAGGAGGAAAATGTGTCTTTTGGTATAATTCAGTGATTCGTGATAGACAGTATTAAATAATGTCATTCATTTTCTTCCTACGTCACCTTCAATATTCTCGTTGCAGGAGTTGAGAAGCTGATGAGAACATACTCTGAAAATCCATCTTTTTCAAACCAAAAGAACCTGGAGGAAACCGAACAGCAGCTCGATGAGGTAAACAGTGAATGGAAATTGAGCAGATGGACAGCGGTGTGTACAGCTGGGTGTTTACTTTACACTGATCATAAATTAGATTTGCTGGAGTGTTCGCTAATGTCATCTTGTTGTCTGCAGTGCAGTCTAAAACTGGATCTCCTTGAGGCCACTCACTACAAACTGTCTGTGTCGCTGTCTGAATTAGACGGGACACCCAAGTCCTTTCACCGATTTAGCAACAGCATTGTGAAATGGAAAGATAAGGTAAGGGTACATGTGACAGGACATGAGGTGTGCTCTGGGTTAGTGGGAGCCTAGTGGTTAATGGAGAGTTTCAAAACGGACCGCGTGATGGGATCTGCTCATTGTGAAACAGCCTTTTAGTTTATACATTTTGTAGTTATTTTGTTATGATTTCTGAATGAAGGGTGCATGGGGTCTCAGATATTACAATAATGTAGACAAAACATAATGCATTCCATTTTTCTGTCTTAGGACTGCGAGCACAGCGTCGTTCAGCTGACTCGTCCAGTCAAACTCAGGAGGACCCCACTCAGATCCCGGCAGTCACTGAGAGCTTCCATCATTTACAAAGGGCCCGTTCAGTTTGTGACCCAACAGTCTGCGGAGGCTGTACCCGGCGCCACTGACCAAGTCACTCCCACGGCTACAACACATGAACTTGCAGCCAGAGAGTGTGGCAGCACTGTTAATGGAGCCCTGCCTCACAACGATGATGACAAAGAGCAAGGTAATGCATGAATACATTTATTTCTGTTCATCACATCTGCATTAAAAGCAATGAAAAATGTTAATGCCCAACAGGTCAAGGAAGACCACAGTGGGACAGTATAGGACAATGCAGAGCACTGTACAACTTCACCTCTGAACAGGAGGACGAGCTGACTCTGAAAGAAGGCAAGTGGCAACCCAACCGCAGATGATTTGAAACAGTGGAGATGCAGTACTCATCTAATGACTGGATTTTTGTTTCACAGGAGATCTTCTAGACATTTACACAAAGGAAGAGAATGGTTGGTGGTTTGGCAAACTTAATGGGAAGACAGGCCATTTCCCATCAACATATGTTGAGGAGGTGCCTGTGTTTAGCAAAGCTGAATCATCTGATGCCTGACACAAAACCCACCCTGAAAACCCTTATACCAACTGAACATACAGATTATGTGTTTGTACTGACTGGAGATATAAATTGCTTTAAATAGTTAATGGTAACAAAAGCTTTCAATTGAATAATACATCATCTTTTTAGAGTTACTTTGTAATGCTGTTGGGATTCATACTGTATGTGATTTCTTTTACACCCAAATTATTGTTTTCTTTCATTATGTATATCACATTGTGTACAGATGAACTTTCCTGTAGTGAGTATTTAATAAACACATATTTGATCGATTAATATCAGAAACTTTGATTACTAAAAATGGAGTACAGGAAGACAGAACTCTGTACTTATCCCCACCGTCGCAAACTGAGTAATGTCAAGGGAAAATAAATTAAATCTGTTTACATATCTGTCAATTGTTATTTGATATTTATTTCTGAGGAGCAACATCTACAGTAAACTGGAGAATTTGTCAGGATTTAGGAGGGACACAAAATTCAATGAGGCCCTGTCACCATTTCCACCAGAACGCCTGTTCTCTCAAGGCCAAACGTGCAAGTGCCAAGTATGCAGTAAACTAACAGACCATGCTCAGAATTAAGAGAAAGAACACTTGTGTATACAATTAAAACTCGTATTAGCGTAGCTGAAAGTCCAGATTTTTCAAATATAGCTTCTAATTTATTGCCCACAGAAGTGTATTTCAAATCCACTTCTATTCGTCTTGACAAGTCAGTTGTTTGTTTACAAACCTGCACTGTGGGTACAGACTGAAAGCTGCTGCTCCTCCTTGCTGACATCAGTCCACATTATAGTCAGAACTTCTCTTCACTGTGTGGTTCCTCCCGATCTCAGCGTCGTGCCTTAGAGATAAACTCCTTCCTGACGTTTGCCAGGAATGCTGCTAAGTTATTGGTCTCCTGAAGCCGCCTTTCCAAGACTGGCAAACACTCGATCACAGGGTCACTCGACACAACTGTAGAAATTGAAAACCTATATTATAGAAGCCATTTACAGAGGTTGTTGCATGATAAGGCCAGTGATCATCAATATTTTAATTATTGTCAAGAAATCCCATGAAAAGACCAAACCCAGCAGTGCATTAGCCTGGGTCTCAGTTCTTTTTGACCTCGCTACCCTGTCTGTGGCACTCACCCCATACCCATTAGTTCCTACTGAAAAGATCAATGTTGAAAAACCGGTCATAAATATACTGCTTTTACATGAGGCAACATAATTTCCCTAATAAGCAGAGCACTGTAGATTTAAGCAAATGTTGTTCAAACATGAGAGTAAAGGAGCAGGAGTAAATACTGCAGTATTAGAGAAAACGTAGTAGAGAAAGGTAGAAAAGACTGACTCAAAATACACTACAGCTGTCAAGTTCAGGGGAAAGGGAGTGTCAGCCAAGGCAACAGTATGGCACGTTTAGAAGTTTTTGGACATCAGTGGAGCTCCGCAGCACAGAGAAATAAGCTATATGAGAGGCTAGACTTGGGAGTATGATCAGTTCATTGTTTGTTTTGGTCTTCCTCTGGCATTTGAGACAGTAAGAACAATGTAGAATATTGCCTGTGTTATCTCAGTGGTATCGATTTATGATGGCGATAAATCGATACCACTGAGATGGATCGTCATAAATTCATTAAACTGCGCAAACTTTTACTATTACAGTACAGTCCTCTTATATACAGGATATGCGTGAAACTTACTCTGGTATGTTCTGTCTTCATTGATCCCCATTGTGACGATGTAAGGGCTGTCCTGATCTGAAGGGTTGATATTCCGGAAAACAAACTGCAGCTTTTCACCTTTACAAAGACAACAGACACATTCTGTAAATTCTCAAGTCACATTTACTTCAACTAAAGAGAGTCAGGACTTTACATGAGACAAGCTACATATACTGTTGTGTTTTTCACAAAGACGTGGCTGTGTTTGTAACACACTGTTTTCTCCCTTTTCCTCGCCTGTCTGGCATAACCAGTTCTCCTATGCTTGGTATCCTTTTGCTGATGTATTCCCACTACTGACCTGATGTACAACTCCATTTAAACATTTAAACTACGTATTATTTCTACACCTGTGATTGAGTTTTGCGAGGGAGGCATTACAAGCAACAAAAAAGGGGGGTACTATCAGGATAAAAACACCGTTCCCATTAGAGGCCACAAGCTTCAAACACCCAGACAAAAGACCCTCTGAGCTGTGCACAACTGTAACTCCTAAAATCATCATATTCATTCCTATCAATGCATAAAAACAGTGATGGATAAAGGGAAAAGGACTCCAGAAGAATACCAAATACAGAAATGTAAATGTTAGCGTGTGGCACACCTTTAACCAACTGTGTTTTGCCGTGGATTGTTCGTATCTCCATGCCCAAATATTCCTGAAAGACGAGTCTGGCTTTCTGGAGATTCCTCAGCCTGTCTTTGTTTGCTTTATTTTGAGACTCAATTACTGAAAAGAGAGAGGGGGTGGGGAAAAAAAACAAGAACAGGAGTCATATACTAAAACGACCATATGCTACAGTAACAAATTAAGTTCTGTGATCTAAACCATACCTTTAATTTTCAAATAAAACTTACACTCTTTTCTCTTGGCTTGTTCTTCATTAAGTTTCTCAATCTTCTGGATGATGTCGGTTTTCTGCAATTCTTTCTGCTGAATCTCAGACATCACTGCTGAAATGGCACTGTGTTTCTCTTTCAGTGATGTATTTCTTTGTTCTAAGTCTGAAGGAAAAGCATTGCATCAGTCCTTGTATGCTTTCACATTAGAAAAAAATATTATTCAGCACATGAAAACAGTTTTAGTGCTGGAACAAAAATACAGAAGGCGCAGGGCCAGCACCAATAACTTCATCAATATTGTAAACATACAAACACACCGCCACAACTGAGCTATGTGGCACACAGACGCAGTGCTTTGAATGCATAAACTCACCTCTTCTGAATGTCTGTATCGTCTCGAACACCATCTCATCGTCCTTGCATTTCTTTAAACATGTATCTGCAGCAAAAGGAAAACACAGCATAAGCTCTCATGTTACCAAAATAACTGTATAGGAATAACATTGGTTCTCACCCCAGATATACACTCATACTTAGTGTTAAAATACATGAAAAGCAGAGCCCCACAACCCTATGGTCACTTGTTTATACATTAAACTGGAAACCAAGACACCACTCATATTAAAACTTTAAAACCTACATTTACATAGAAACAGTATTGTTAAGACAAAGAAGTATAATACCATGTCTGCATTGACAGTGGTGTGTTATTTCTTTTTCATAAAAACAACTACACCTCTGGCTGCCATGCTTCACAGTAATTAGTAGGGTTGTCTGCACTCCTCTGTGTTACTGTGAATTATACCAGTTTGAGTTTAAAAAAAGTGAAGCACAGCCTCTTGTGGCTTAAAAACTAACTGCAAGAGTGCCGTGTTTATATAAGCGGTTTTTACCTAACTCTGCTCCACAGCCTAGCTGATATCTATGGGCCAAGTCATGACAAAAGGTTTTCACAGTTGTAAGAGCCTCATAAACTGTTGGGGCTTTGAATAGTTATGGCTCTGAAAATCCACAGCTCAATCAGTTCGCCATTCGTTATATTGCAAGAAATCACAACAAAAGGGTTTAAGAAGCAACTGAAGAGGTTCTTGAAGGGAAGCCAGAAAGTAAATAAGTAAAAGAGGTTTCCTGCAGTATGGATGCTCAGATGCACTGACACTGTTCTTGTTTTAGATCGTGGTGTTTATATGTATGGTTTTGGTGGAGGTTTTGTTGTGAAATACAATGTTAATGCTGCAAATGTATTGTATACTATAAACATTGTTGACTATATGTATTTTATGTTGATATGGACAGCAGGAAAAGCAGTAATTGCCAAGGTAACAACTAATGGGGGACGCTAGTAACTATTAAACAATGTCTCATACATACCTAGTGCAGACTTCACATACTGTCTGTGGGACTGGCACGCCTCTTTGGTCGCGTCCATTAGCTCCTCACATGCTTTACGCTGTTTGTTTTGGATCTCCTCCATTGCAGTGGTGAAGCTGTCACTCAGGCTTGGATCAGTAATGGATGTCATGATGTTCGGATGTCAGACAATCTGAGATTAAAAACAACATACAGGGCGATGTTCATCATGAGCTCTTAAAAGAGCAACATTATCAACTGTAACGGTTACAGCACTTTTTTAATAAACTGGTGAATTCTTTATGTGTTAAATGTCTGGCTGCAAAGCTGCATTTCCTTCGGGATGATAATAAAGCTGAGGCTGAAGTTGAGAAACAAATACGTTGCACAAAGGGTCCAGTGTTTCAGCCATCAGCAGTCTCAGCTCCACACCAAGCTACGATAGCTAACCATTGTGGTTATTAGTCACGGAAAACAGTAAGGTAGGTCTGAGTAAATTATCATCAATTAAAACAAACTTGGAAGTGGCCTAGTTACTTGAATTTTCGTTAACGTATGGTATAGGGGACCAAGGCCACACATGTGGCTGCATATGAAGAACATTACTCAGTAACCGTTAATGCCTAAACATTTTGGAGCAAACGTAATCGTATAAATCCAAACGATAACATTAGCATGCTAACGCTAACATTAGTATGGTAACGCTGACGTTCGATGGTAAGCGTTAGCGCTTAGTTAGCCGTAGCTTGCACCAAACTCGAGTCATTTACACAAAAAATTAAACCGACTGACTTGTTCACAAGTTGTCTAACTGGTTCGTTTAATTTTCGAAGCAATACTCACGTTTTAATCTGCGGCCGTTGAATCTGCCCTTTTTGATTGACGTCTTGCCGCTGAATTAGTCGTTATTTTCAAAAATACGCGGGTCTGTGTCCAGGGGGCGGGATCTGAATACCGGAAATATCGTCTTCTTCGTCGTCGTCTTCTTCTTCTTCTTCTTCTTCCTAATCCTTCTATTGCGTTTTACAGCGGTTGTCATCCATATAGGTCGGCTCTAACGCCACCTGCTGGATTGTAACATCTTCTCAGCGCAAACCCTTTCCAGTGTCTACCGAAGGTGATCCTGCTCATCGTCCATTCTATCACTCAGGTCTAATTCTCTGAGCTGTTGCAAACATTCCCTTAGTGTAATATCAAGATCTTCTCCAGATGTGTCCAGAGAGCTCAAGAATATCCTGGCATTTATTTTTCTTTCGCTTACAAATGAGGAACACAAGCTTTTTATAGTCAGAGGGACTGTGTCTTATATTCCATTAGTTGAATGGAAAACTTGCCTACTATTTTATGATGTTAATGCTTGTTAAACACTGAAACACAGCCAAGAGCACCTTGAACTTTAATGTCTTTATTGTCATTTTATACCACCTTGTGGTGACTCTGAGGAGGTTCAAGTGGGCCCGAACTACCCAATATCAAGTTCAAAATACTGCAAATCAAAACATTAAATGTCATTTTTGTACATGGAAGTGTTCTTAAAAAGATGACTGTAGTTTTAAAAAAGAAAGAAAACATGGTGACGATAGATCCACTTAATATATGCCTGACTGTGGAGGCCAGATGGACTGTGTTTTTCAGTTACAGTATTATGGGAAGCCCATTTTGTTGCTACGTTCAGTGAGAATTGAGAATATTAATGAGGCTGAAGGGATCCAGGGGGTTACGTGGGTCACTCTCTCTTTCAGTGTGTACAATGGCTAATATGTAACAACTGCAAAAGCAATGGTCTGTAAAACATCTGATGGCTACACAGTCAGGGTGTAAACAGTTTTTGTAACATCTCTTAAAATGCTGAGCTCTGGGCTGCATCTGAGGAGGTTGCGGTGGTTGCCATGGCTCCGTTTAATGATTTATGACGCCAGGTTGAGATATAAAGCTATCTTAGGCGTGGAAGGGATTCATGGTGCTTTGGCTGGTGCTGAAGAAGCGGCTGTTACACTCGGGCACACAGACAGGGACTCTCAGATGGATTTTGTCTACAGCAGTGGGGTGCTGGTTATACAGCACCTCCAGAACAACTACAGGGAATACCACGACTTCCTCAACTTCATGTCAACTGTGGGAGACCCTCGTAATATTTTCTCCGTTTACTTCCCCCTCTGGTTCCATCTCAGTCATAATGTGGGCACCAAGATGATATGGGTGGCTGTTATTGGAGACTGGCTCAATCTTATTTTCAAATGGTAAACCAAGTCAGAGCTTAATAATATGACACTTGAGAGTATTTTGTGTATTTATATTCTTTAATACTTGTTTTTCAGGATTCTGTTTGGGCAGCGGCCTTACTGGTGGGTGCAAGAAACCCACTTCTACCACAACGATTCGTTCCCACACTTGGAACAATTTCACATCACGTGTGAAACAGGGCCAGGTTAGCATGTGTATTTTAATTATTATTATACATTTTAAAGTAACAGTTTCTGGCACTGTCAAGCACTTTTCTGATGTTTCTTCATGCAGGAAGTCCATCCGGTCACGCCATGGGCTCGTCATGCGTGTGGTATGTGATGATCACCGCTGCTCTCAACTTCACCAGACCTTCCTCAGCTGTCACTTCTGTGCAGAGTTTTCAAAGGTGGGTAGTTATTTTGTATAATGATGAAAATTATTATATCAGTGCTCGTGTCTAAATGTTTCTGTCTTACAGGTTTCGTCTTCTCAGGTCTTGTCTGTGGATGGCTTTTTGGGTCATTCAGATAAGCGTCTGTGTCTCCAGGGTTTTTGTTGCCACACATTTCCCACATCAGGTTATCCTCGGCCTTTTAGCTGGTGGGTTTCTTCCTGCTGTCACACATTTTCTGAGCTAATGCTGTATGTAACATAGTTGTTTACGTTATATTTAATCATGTGTTTTTTTTCTACCATGTGTAGGTATGCTGGTTGCAGAGGCTTTTGATCACATTCCCTCCGTCTACAATGCAAGCTTGAAAGCGTACCTCCAGATCAATGTCTTTCTTTTCTCTTTTGCCATCTGCTTTTATCTGATCCTCAAATCGACAGACATCGATCCTTTGTGGTCAGTTACTAAAGCCAAGAAGTGGTGCGCTAACCCGGACTGGATCCATCTCGACACCACACCTTTTGCCGGTCTGGTGCGGAACCTGGGAGCCTTGTTCGGTCTGGGCCTGGCAGTGAACTCTCAGATGTTCATCCAGAGCTGCAAGGGGAAGAACGGCTACAAAACCAGATTTAAACTCATGTGCGTGACGGCGACGCTCACATCTCTACAGCTGTGTGACTTCATCAAAATGCCCACACACACTGAGCTTCTGTTCTACGGTTTATCTTTTTGTAAGAGTGCTTCTGTTCCTCTCGGTGTGGTCGCTGTTATTCCTTACTGTGTTCATTTGCTGATTGGAGATGACGACAGGAAGCTGTCTTAGATTATGGAGGAAATGTGAAGCTTTGTGACATTGTTATGTCACGCTCTATATCAGTGGGTTAAGTCCTGTCCAGAGAGGAGTGGGTACATGCAAACCACCTGTCGGACTGTTAGTCACAGTTATTGCACAGTCACATAAGCACTGAAACTGCAATATACTATGTTGAACTACATTACATTACTTGCTTAGAGTGGATTAGATGTAAATATGTTTTTATGTGGTCTGACTTTATGTGATGATGACATATTTTGATATGGCCTTGTATTTTATCATTGCCAGTTATTGCTGTTATTTTGCCTTTTTACTACTGTTTGTGCCTTTTTTTTTGCTACTGATTTGTCATTTTACTTGCTTTGTTGTGCCGTTCACTGTAATTTGTACAGCACTTTGGTTTTTAAACATGCTATATAAATAAACCTGACACTGTATGAGTATATTTGTGAACCATTAATGACATGATCTGGAAAATTGTTGTTGATAACCCAGCAAACAATTCCTGGTCTTGCCTGAAGGATAGGGGAACGTTTGCTGGACCCCCACATTAGAGGAAAACAACATTCCACCAAACAAAAATGGTGCACTGGGTTACTACTAACGATAATACTATTATAATATATACTATAATACTGTTTATACCAGCTCACACCTTAATATATATGATAAAATATGTGACTATATACATGAACATATATGAAATGTTCCTTGTCTTCATTCACTCTCTGTCAACAATAACATTCTGGGAACCCTCAGAGAACGTTTCCTAGAGGTCCCCCAAATGTTTCACAGAAATAACCCTCAGAGAACTTTCAGGGAACCATCAAAATCATCAAACAGGTAACCCTCAGGGAATATTCTCTGAAAAAAAAAAAGTAAAACTTTCAGAGAACTGTTGGGGAACGTTCCCCAACAGTTCTCTGAAAGTTTTACTTTTTTTTTTTTTTTTCAATAAATTTAACCTTCAGGGAACCTTTAGAGAATATTCCCTGAGGGTTACCTGTTTGATGATTTTTATCAATTCAGAGTTCAGTAGTTTTCTTATTAATGAGCTCATTTGGAAAGCTACTGTTGCATGACTTTCATTCGAGAGACACTTTTGCCCAAAGCGAAATACATTTTGCTTACAAACACACACACTGAGTGCAGTGTGTGGTTCAAGGTCTTTGAGATGTGCAGAATTAATGGCCAGACACATGTGGTGGAGCACAATGGGGTTTTTTTTTTAAGCTAGTTCATTGTGAACAACAGATTCAAAGAAATGTTTGATTTAAATAAGTTTTTTTTTTTTACTAAAACATGGTCAAACCTCACCTTGAAAGGCTCTTTGAAAGATTAAAGCGTTTTCTTGTTTGTCAGGCTGTCTTAAGAATGTGTGTTTATTTTTTCATAAGCACTCATTCTCAGTCAGAAAATACTAAATTAAGTTAGAGCTGTATTTTGCATTCAAGCCAAGTTAAAAAAAATAAGTTAAACTAAACATTTCTCATAACTTTTAGGTCAATATAACCCTCAAATTAATATATACTCTTTAAACAGGGGCGATCTCTTTCAAGGACTCACTAAATTATTTCAGGTTTTCTCTCCTGCAGCACCCTCGTGTGAACTGTGGATGTGTGTATACACATCTCATTCTGTGTGAATTACATAATATCTGATGGGTCGTTTGGTTTCTTCAGGCAAATTCAGATATTAATCATGCAAAACGTAATGAGGCAGAACAGAGTGTGTGATGTAACTAGATGAGGTTGATTAGTTAAAGTCCCCAGTCCGACGTTGCTTAGCATCAGGTGGCACCTGAGGCCTGGCACCAAATGATGTAACCGTCCTAAGTGCGTAGGCTACTTGCTAAACCAAGCCTGAAGAAACATCTGTGTGTCTGGGTACTTTGTTACACTTTGGTGCTGAGGGCAAAACAACATGAAAGCACTCAGCAGCCTACCATTTGTTCACTCCCACTTTATTTCATTAATATATCAGAAAGTAAACACATTTTAATGGCACACATTTTTGTCTGAATGATGAGATAACACGACTGTTTTACATTCTTGTCACTGTTAAAGATGTTAATGTTCAGGATTCATTAGATGGTCACATCCAACTATAAAAACTCCCTTAAATTCAATATCCTGTCATTTATTCAGCAATGATGAACTTTTTTTTTTTTTTTTTCAGTTTTAAGGATACTCCTCCAGATTTTCTCATACTGCTTAAATCAAGGCTTTTTGGTAAAAAGCAAACACGAGAAAAAAAAAATCTAAACTTTGAGGATTGTATAAATTGGATGATATGGTCACCGGTGGACTCTGCAACAGCGCCCTCTTGGATGACCCTATAGTAGATGAAAGATGATAAAGTGCCTCTATGGTGGCCTGATGTGCAAGGATACGTAATAAAGTGCCCTCTAGGGTGCCTTTCCAGAGGAGAAAATGTGATGCAGAGCCTTATAGACTGCCCGACATGCTAGAAAATTAAATGGTTGAATAGTGTGTTTTTTCCCTAAGGTATATTCTTTAAATCTGAGTCATATCAAATAATATTAATTTTACCCAGGGTTTGGAACTGTTTCACCATAAATGCATCGCAACTTTCTGCACGGTGGTGCCCTATTATATGCAGTCCAACAATAGAAAACATGGCCAGCTGCATGTAAAAAAAATGACTCATGATCATTTAAATATGCAATAAATAGTTCTGTCTCTACATAATTAGTAACAAACTGATTTTTCACACAAGGTGGGAACGATTTCTACCCAAACGAAAAAAGTCTTCCTATGGTTTCTGTCCAATCTCTGAGGGCACTGCATAGATCTAATGCCAGCACCTCATCGAAGATTTTCTCAGCGTGATACCAGAAGATGACAACACATTCATTCAAATATACAATAAAACACGTACAAAATCATTTCCATCGTGTGCTGCTGCAGGTGCTTAGCTGATAGGAGCGCCTGTTGTAACCAGTTTATAATAGGCACCTTTCTTGGCCATGAGTTCACCATGTGTCCCTTGTTCTATGACAGCTCCATGAGACATCACTGCTATGATGTCAGACATTTGGATAGTAGACAGCCGGTGAGCAATGACGATGCAGGTTCGTCCTTTTCTCGCTTCATCCAGAGCAGACTGGACAGTCTGCAGGAAAACAGAGCTTTGTCAGGAACGGTCTTTAAGGTCTCTTGGTGTCTCATGTAAGTATGTGGAGATGTATATATCATGAAAAGATCTACTGATGGAAAGGATGACGATACCTTCTCACTCTCTGTGTCCAGGGCAGAGGTAGCCTCATCCAGTAGTAGGATCTTGGGGTTTCTGATGATGGCCCGGGCAATGGCAATGCGTTGTTTTTGTCCCCTTGACAGCTGGGAGCCCTGGGCACCAACCTGAGTCTCATATTTCTTCAAATTTGAGAAGAAAAGGGAGAAAGCAAAAGGCCACAAGGTCAACAGTGCTGTAAACCCGTACCACCACAATCAAATGCTTTCTATTGCTAACTTCTGGGGTGTCCAGGAGCAATGTCTGAGACGTCTAAAATCCAGATAACAAAACGTTGTGACTCTGTGTAAAAAGTGAAATAAAAACAGAATACAATCATGTAAAGTTGTACTTTTTACATGTTTCCACTCACATCTGGTAACGTCATGACAAAGTCATGAAGGTAGGCTTTCTTAGCAGACTCAACAATCTCCTCCATGCTGACACTGCGTGTATTATCTCCGTACTGAATATTCTCTGCTATGCTGCAGTCAAACAACACGGGCTCCTGTGATACTATGCCAATCTGAGACCTTAGGAAGGGCACATTGACTTTTTGAGAGGGACGGCCATCAATCAGCTGAAAATAAAAGATGACATAATTAAGACAGAGTTGGCGGGTTTGGAATAGATTACTCATAATTTGTGATTGGTAAAATGAATGTCATACCACTCGGCCCTCATCGGGGTCATAGAACCTTTCCAGCAGCTGAACGCTGGTGCTTTTCCCACAGCCGCTGCTGCCAACGAACGCCAAAGTCTGACCAGGCTTCACGGACACAACCAGGTCATTCAACACCTGGGTGTCTGGACGAGTTGGATAGGTGAACTTGCAGTTGAGGAACTCTACTTTACCTTTGAAGTTATCCTGAAGATAGATAATTGGGCTTAACAAATTGAAAGTAACATCATGACTAAATGGCATCTTAATATGTATGTTTACATCCCATTAATGAATTCACAAACCCATTTCTTTCCATCTGTGTGGCTCATGCTGATTTTAGGAACTCGGTCCAGTAGTTTGAACAACTGAGCAGCAGCAGTTTTGGCTTTGGCGTAATCTGGAGTGAAGGAAGATGCTCTGCCCAGTGCTGTCCCACTGATAACTATAGCTGAAATCACTCTGGAGAAACACCATATGAGCACTGGGTTCATGTTTGGTAATTGCGTGACAGAAAATATGTTTCAATATGTGATCATATACTTTCAGATCAGTGCTGAAAAAGTTCCCTCCATACGCTAACAGCTGTAGGAAATTATGGGAAAAACTACGAGACACACTCTCAACTCAAAGGCATTAGAAAGAAAGAAATAAAGTTACCAACCTGAAAACCAGCATGTACTGTAACCCCTCAGCGCTCACCAGGTAGCCTCCATATCTAAAGGAAGCAGCATAAGCCATAAAGATGACACACTGGGCAAAGCCAAAACAGAGCCCATAGATGTTGGCTCTCCTCTTGGCAGATTTATATGGAAGCTCGAGTTGCTCCTCATATGATTCCACAAATGAGCTCTCTTTGGCCAAGCCTGCAATCGTCCTGATGTTGGCAAGAGCCTCACTGGACACCTGTGAGAGAAAGTTAAGCTCTTGTACTGCAGCCTTGGATTTCTCATTGAAATGTACACTTCCAATGATCTGTGGCACTTACCTGACCCGCTGCTTCCATGGCTTTCTTATTTTCAACTTCAAAACCTGTCAGCATTTTGGCTTGGAACACCCCGGACAGCCCGATGAGTGGCAGGAAGCACATGATCACCAAAGTTAACTTCCAGCTGAAGTAGAAAGCAATGATGAAGGACGCTCCAATGCTGGTCAGCGAGGTGACGATCATGCCGATCTGAGTGCCTGTTGCCTGCAGAAACCAGAACAACCACATGCAAAACAAAACTATGCTTTTTTGTGGTATAAAAGAGGTGAAATATGGACACAGGCCTGTAAAGCTGCTACTCACCCCCTGCACCATGGATGCATCAGTGGCCAGTCTGGTGGTCAGAGCTCCAGGGCTGTTTCTGGGGTCATCAAACCAGCCAATCTCCTGTCTCAACATGGCCTGGAAGCCCATTTTCCTTAGACGACGGGTCAGCAGCTCTCCAGACTTAGCAAAAGCATATCCCTGGAACGTTCAATCTGAGTCAATCTGCATGCAAATCCCAGATTACTCTGTTCCGCTCTCTTGTACATCAATAATAATTCTATAATTCCATATTGAAGATTCTCAAACCTGTAAAAACTGGCAGACGAAACTGACCACAGCCACACAACAGAACAGAACACATATCCCATTGATCTGCTTCCTCTGTTCCTCCAAGTCACTAATGCCAAAAGTCTGCAAATACACAGATCATAAAAGACATATGCACTTTAACATACTACACCACAACATGAGTCCATCACAAGCAATGGTATGGGTATGTGAAATACACAGCGCTCACCCCAAGAATTTGGCTGAACAGTACAGCATAGATGGGGTTGACAGAGCCATTGACTGCAGCTCCCAGTGCGCCCAGCAACATGTAGGGCCATTCTGGTTGGTTGTATTTGAGGATGCGTGTTATTGGGGCAGGCTCGACGTGTCCATCTGGATCATCGAAGTTCTCTGGTATGATGTCTGATGATGCATCAAATTCACTTGACAGTTTGCTCTGAGATCGCAGTCGAACAGAGCTCCTGCAGGAGACATATGGACAATATCAATTCATTTCATTGTCAGTTCATTGTTTTCTGGTATAATCTTTAAGAGCTGCATTTACTGTACCTTTGACTGGATCTGCGGCTCACATGGCTAAAACTCCTTGGTTTTCGATCAAAGTCTTCACTGATCACATCTGGCAGAAAAAAAAACAAATCGATACCCCTTTAATACAGCGACTGAAGCTTCTGTTGCTCTTCAGCGGACAGAGGAAAGACCTTCAAACACACTGCCCACTGGCTCCTGCAGAGTGCTTTGAAGTGTCTGTTTCAACCCATCGTCTCTCCTGGTACTGGTGGGATTTTGGGGTCTGGGGTGACTACAATACTAGCATTGGCTTCTAACTTCATTAACACACTCCATTAACGTGTATTCCGGCTCAGTGGCAATGCTTAATGAGACACTATGATAGAATGGGACCACTGTTAAGGTTACTAGCTACACCTGCATTTTCCATGCAATGACAGGTTAAAATGTCTCCTATGGAAAAGTATTTGTAGGCATTCAGAGCCCTGAAGCTATTGAACATGCTGCCTGAGGAAATCAGGTCAGCAGAAGCAGTGACCTCTTTTAAATCTGAAGTTTTTTCATTGTATTTATCAAAAGACAATTGATCAGTTTGATTCATAATGCCAATAATCATTAGTTGCAACCTTACTAATGATTAGCAGCCCATAATGAAACCTACCTTCAGTTGTGTCAGATGGGCTTTGGTTCTGCAGGGTGACCAGGGTGAAGTAGACACCTTGCCGTTCTATTAGCTCACTGTGTGTCCCCTTCTCCATGGCCTGTCCACGCTCAAAACCAATGATGACATCTGCATTTCTAATAGTGGAAAGACGGTGGGCTATAGAAATCGTTGTCCTGCCCGTGCGCACCTGCAAATACCACACACACCACATACCTTTAACTAAGTTGTTATTAAAACACGATGTGTTGCTGAAGTTAATGGTCAAAGCGCATTCAGTTATGTAGTCTATGGGCAGAGAATGGCTCACCTTATCCAGTGCTTCCTGGACAACAGCTTCACTCTCATTGTCTAAGGCAGATGTGGCCATATCCAGCAGCAGGATCCTAGGGTTTCGGATCAGAGCTCGAGCGATCGCAATCCTCTGCTTCTGTCCTCCACTCATCTGTCCTCCACCTTCTCCAACCAGAGTGTCAAATTTCTGGTGGATGAGTGGCACACATATGACATATTCATTTTCCGCTTAGGTTAGATTACTAAAACAAGATCTGAATGTAAATATGAGAACGTACCTGAGGCAGTTCCATAATGAAGTTATAGGCGTTAGCCTCCTTTGTTGCCTGGATGATGTCTTCCATGGTTACTCCAGGTCGACCGAACCGGATGTTTTCTGCAATGGATGTAGCAAACAGCACAGGCTCCTGCTCCACTATACCGATGAGAGATCGGAGCCACTGGATGTTTAAAGTCCGAATGTTGTGGCCGTCCAAAGTCACCTGACAATGAGAATTACAGATGTGACATTTATCACACCAAAGCTGTCAAAGTTTCCACCGTGTCTGTGCCGTTGCTCAGATTGTTACCATTCCTCGGTTTGGGTCATAAAACCTCTGGATGAGCTGGATTGTGGTGCTCTTTCCAGATCCACTTGGCCCCACAAAAGCAGTGGTTTCTCCTGGTTTGATCTGCATGCTCAGATCATTCAGAATCTGAAAAAAGTCAATGTAGTGGAGCTGAATTCTGAGAACTGAGAAACAGACACAAAAAAAATGCTTGTTGAAGAAATGTACCTTGACTTCAGGCCGGGATGGGTAGAAGAAAGTAACGTCATGGAACTCAATGTCACCTTTCACGCTATCTAATTTCATACCTTCCTCTGAGAAACAATCAATTTCTGGTTTCTGTGAACATAAAACAGAACAGATTATTTATCTTAAAATGCACTGTTTCCAATCTGGATTGTATCTGCAATAAAGTCTCAAGCAGCGTGCTGATGTTACCCGGTCAATTGTTTCAAAAATGGTCTTTGCTGCTGCGCGGCCTGAAGCGAAGGCCTCCAGGCAGGGAGAGGCCTGGCCCAGGTTCATGGCTGCCATGAGAACTCCAAAGAACACCTGAAAAAAAACACAGCAGCCACACAGTGAAACAAATCCACTGTCTTTCAAATACTGATATTATGTAGAGGGTCAGAAGATGAATGCATTTAATTTTACGTACTTGGATAAGACTTCCAGGGGACATCTCCTGGGTGTCGATGACCAATTTTGATCCATACCAAAAGGCCAAAGCGTAACAAAGGAAAATGATGCACCACAGGTATCCTTGAAAAACGCCTATGATCACGCCCTTTTTCACACCCCAGTTCTGAGCTTCCACAAGGTTTGTGTCATATCTGCACAGATTTCACAGTTTCATAGTAGAGGTTCCTTTGCAAAGCAGAACGGCTTCTTGTGCTCTCAGAAAACAGTGAAATACCTCTCAGCTTCTTTTGCCTCCCCACCAAACGCTGCCACCGTTCTGATGGATGACAGGACCTCATCAGCCACCGCCCCTGCCTTTGCATAGGCCTTTAGCTCTCGACCTGTCAGCCTGGCCACAGCCTTTAGAAAGAAAACGACTCAAAATCATTCACTTATTCAAACTTTGCCACACAGCAGCAGTAGTGCACTCCCATCCAGTAGTAAGAAATCATTTGATTCACAGCTGGCTCTTTACCATGGCCATGAGTCCAGCACCTAACCCAATCAGGGGGCTCACTGCTATGACCACCAGAGTCAGCTTCCATCCACCAATGAACCCAACCATGAAGCCAAACACAAATGTAGAGAGCCTCTCGATGAAGATGGCCACCTGGTCAGCGATGGCACTGTTGATCTTGTTGATATCACTGCAAAGAAGACAGGACCCATGTGTTAAACATTCTCCCAGCCATGTACTGATTTGCAGATAAAGAGCACCGACTCACTCTGATATCCGTGTGTTCAGTTCACCAACAGAGTTGCAGTCAAACCATCCGATCTCCATTCGCATGACTTTTCTGAAATAAGTCTTTCTTATTTTTTGAGTTTGCCTTGCAGCCATTGAAACCCAGAGGAAAATCTAATGTTGAAAATGAGAGCGGTACAAAATCATTTCTATGTATATATAAGGTGCCACACTGTCATAAGCCACAAAGAGGGCTTTAAATTCAAGCTGACTGTGGTAAACATAAAAACTTACCTGAAAATAACTAACCACCAGAACTCCTAATCCAATTCCAACATAGTAATATGCAAACATGGTCATCTGTGCTTCAATATCCACCCTGCCAAGAGGATAAAATGAGTAAAAGCAGCTTCCCCCTATAACATTCACACATTCACATCAACAATCAGCTAATGACTTACCCACAGCTCACAGTGGCATTTTCAGCTGTTTCATATATCGAGTCATTTATCCAATGGATGAAGTCGTTGTGGCATTGCTTGTTTGGGTCTTTCAGCACCTGCACTTCAAGCTCATAGTCCACAAAGGTGTCAGTCATCATGCCATACACAAGAAGCATGAGAGGGGAGGCTGCACCGTGTATGAGGGCGCATAGTCCGCCCACTACCATCATCACTTTGTCCTTCCAGGTGGCAAATCGAAACTGGAAAAAAGCAAAATGTAGTTTGCTCGCCATTTTCGCTTTCTTTTTGATTTTTAATGATCATGCCAAAGATAGGAAATGTACAGTGGCCTGGAGAGGGAAGAAAATGATTCAAGTAAAAGTAAAAATACAGCAAGGTAAAATAGCATTTACATGAAAAAATCCTACAGTTAAAATCCTGTTGAATAACCTGAACTAAAGTTCTAAAAACGCAGACTGTGACCAATATTTTACATGTATGTGTATATAATATATAATATATACATATATACTATATATGTATATTGATGAATGAGTGAGCCTGCAGCATTTTACTACTGTAGCTAGTCAAGATGGAGCAAGTTAAATTATACAGTAAGGGAATCTACTGGTTCCCAACCAACCCCTCTGTTCATATTTTAGACTTTTCTTTAATCTCTTTTTGTGCAATATTGGATTATTTTGCCTTTAGGCCTTTATTTTATAACATATTTTAATGTAAAAACTTAATCTGAAAAGTGACTAGTTACTATAGTTGTGAGATAAATGAAGTGGAGAAAAAAAGTACAGTATTTCCCTCTGAAATGTGGTGGAGAAACATAGTAGCAGAAATTAGTAATACTTAAGTAAAGTACACCAATATTGAACTTAAGTACAGTAAATGAGTAAGCAGATTTTTGGCTGCCCAAAACCTAACCTTCATCTTCCACCTGCTTAGATTACATCTAATCAATCCTTACTGGCCCGTAATCAAAAGAGCATGTGTAAGCACGTGAACTGTAGCACTGTTTAAAAGGGATACACTCCCTATTTTGGAGGATATCCAGCTCTTCCTACGCGGTTTGATTGCAATGACTGAGTCACTCTGGACAAAAGGATGCGCTAAATGAATGTAAAGTTATGTGAAATATACTGAGCCTCTTTCCGTATGAGCAAAGACACAGTATGTTTACCAGCTGAAAGTATCCAACTCCTGGTGTTTTCTCTTTTTTCTTCTCGTCTCTGTAACACATGGAAATTAAAGTAAGTCCCAGGAATATTCAATAACAACCGCAAACATATTGTGGCCTGACACATTGTGTAATGTGGAAAATGTCAATCTTGTCGTACAAACTTACCCCTTCTCAACATCTGCCACAAAAGAGAGAGAAAGCTTAGAATTACTTGTCATTACTTGTTATTTTTGTTTGTTTGTTTTGTTCTTTTTTATGAATCTGGATCGCTCACCTCTTTCACCTGCAGGTGTTGTTAATTTGCCTGATTTCTTCATATTTGCTGGCCTGACTCTGGCAGACGTATCCTCACGTGGCAGCTGCGGTTCAAAGATAATCTAAATTATAATTTAGATGTTGATCAGTGGGATCCATGCAGTTAAATGGAGTATCATTTTAAAATAAAATCGACAGAGCCAAGGTTTCAGACACATCTCAGTCCATGTGTACATCTACAAAACTTGTTCTGAAAACATTTGTGTATTACTTAAAATGTTAAATATGTTAACAGCCAGTAGCTGTCTGACCAGAAAGTTGTGACATGCTCTGAGTAGAACTCCATCGCATTAGAAACATTTTTAAAAGCAAAGTGAGTTGATTTGATGGTACAATTTTTTGCTTTGCAACGTTTTTCCAACGACAACAGCAACCACCAGAGTTAAATTCTGGTTAAGTACTAACACATCACTGCAGTTTAAGGAGGAAAAAGAGCAAAACATGCCGTACCTGGACTTCTCGATGAACGTCTGGCTTCTTCAGAAATCTACCACTGAGGCTCATCGTAGTAAACACCTGTCCTATTTACATGCTCGTCCTTTCCCATTATCTACACTCCCATTAGACTGATAAGGATTGTGTCAGCATTATGACCTTTACTAGTCTGCATTTGAAAGGCCCAACAAAGTTATGGTGGATTGACGGCTACTATTGTAGTTATTTTGAAAAACAAACAGTGGGATTTTTAAAATGTGGAATTTACTCACATAAGGTTACAGAAGTATCCTTTGGTATAAATGTGTTTATCATAAGTGATTGAAAAATTGGTTTTAATGACTGTAAAGCCATTAGTTATGTTCAAGTGTTAAGTGTAAAGTGTAAATACAAACATAATCCAAATAAAATGTCATGGATAGTGAAGGTTTGCTCCCTGTCTGTTAGAAAATGAGATGACTTTAGGGTGGCTTCATGAAGCTTTAATTAATCCACAACTTTTAATGAGCTATTATTCATTCTTACAAGGCTAAATAAGTAAAGCAGACACTTTTCTACAGACAAGGGAAGGCTTTGTATTCACATTCCACCTGCTGAAGCGTTAATTATTAATTTCAGATCGTTTTTAAACATACTCCAATGAATTGTGTGTGTCATTGGTACCTTCACCTCTGTAATTCATTTGTCACTTTCCACCACTGTACTTTTAACCCTCCACTCAATAGGGTGAAGTTTCCTCATTTCACAAGAATTAGAACATAAAATATGAATGTATGAAATATGTGATGCAATAAGAAAACATGGAGATATAATAATGGTAATCAAGCAGATGTTCGGGGGGTTAATGCCCGATAGGACAAGAAGAAAAGAGGAATTTGCTCCTTCTTTACAGCCGGTAATTATTGATAACAGGTGATTGATAATAGCACAGGTAGGCGGGGCTCCCGTCAGAGTCACGCTGTGATAACACTGATGGCTCTTCCCCGCGGACAGTTACTCCACGGCCAGCTGGGTTAAAGTTGCGGAGTTCCTTCTTTATAACTACATGACATGCAGCAAATAAACGAACACACGTGTCCCATTGTGTCCCCAGCGTCATCATCTGGACATCGACAGCTGCCCGAGATTTCTCCCATTCAGATTAACATCTAACCCGTTATCTAACAATTAACACCGCTGAACACTGTACGGTGTAGGTATGATTTCGTGTGTGTTGTAAAGTTCACAAACATGGTATTACCTTTTTTATGAGACGGTGTGTATGCTCAAGTTCAAATGGGGTATTAAACTGGTCTTAACATTTCAGCTGATGGTATTGGAGGTGCCTAACCCCAAACTAAACATGCAGTTAATCACGTTATGTCCAGTCCAGCAGAAGGAGCAGGAGTCGCCGCGACGCAGAAGCCTACGCGAACCCTACGCCGTAGCCTGACGCGCACCTCCAAAAAATCCTGACGTGAACGTCGAGGACTGTGATTGGTCCGTTCAGAACGTAATTTTCGGTTCAGTCGCAGCCCTATGGTCGCAGCACAACAACACCGCCATTTTCAAAGTTTCTGTGGTGAGAGCTACAAGAAAAACTGGACCAAGCCGAAGAAAGAATTTTTGCGGACACTTAAGGAATTGTCTTATTTCTGAAACGGACTTTGGTGCAATACTTTCTCCTCAGAGAATTTAATTCAAATACAGTAATGGTGTTATTAATGACTCATGATTAAACTCAGCTGCCTCATTGCCGTTTTTAGCTTCCCATTTACAACACAACAGTTAATATTTCTCTGTGTAATATGAAGAAAGAAAGAAGAGAGCAGGAGTCTTATCTTGACAAGTTTCTCATTACTTTAATGTTTAACGTGTAAAAAACTGTTTAAAATTTTTGCGACTGCTCTTATAATCTCAGACTCAAACGGTGTTAAAACTTGTTCAGATTTTGTGTGGCAGGGCAGGTGATGTGCAGACTCCGACCACTAGGGGCGCCCGGTCAAGCTGTGTACTGCTGGAAGTAGAGACAGAAGTAGAGACTGTCGGTAGTAGTTTTTGCATCGAGTGGTCGAAGTTCGTATGCCGCCGCATGTTAGTTTATCACCCGGTTCTGAGTTGATGTGTGTCCAGAGAGAAGTGAGTTTGAGTTGTGTTGTGATTATCGGATGCATGTTACTGTCGCGCTGTTAGTCTGTACTTGTTATTATACGGCGCTACGAAGTGCGTGTCGCTAATGATTAAGGCGCTCGTACGAACGGTCATTTATTTTATATTTACATTACTAACCGTCCCGTTTTTCCACACGTATTTCTGTTGACTGTGTATTGTTTAGTTCTCATGTGTAAGGAAGTTATGAAGATGTATCATGACTGTGTATACCGTGAGTGGTAATTGGTTATCAATCACCCTTCACCCATTTATAGACTCTACTTTATCTTGAAAACATAACAGTGACAAGCAATATAATGATTGTAAAAAAGGCCAGGCTTCCGGCAGGGGATGTGAATCAGATTTCCTACACCGCCAGTGCAGTGAATGTTCTTATGTAATGTATGTTGCATTGAAGGAGTTTATTATTTTTGTTAATACGCTTTTTCCTTGTCTTGCTGACAGACTGATACCAGGTGGGTTTCAGGGCGAGTGGAGGACAATGAGCAAGGACCGGACAGGCGGCGCTGAGGAGATGCTGCTTTATCTCCCCTTCAAATGGGTAAAGATGAGGACGAAAACCAGAAGATGGCAGTGATGCAGCACCCTGGATGTCAGCTGCCATAAAGCCTCAAAGAAGAAGAAGGAAATCAAAGTCAGGTAAAGTTTGCCCACATTTCCTCCATCTTGCAGTTTGTGGTGGCGGCTCACACCTCTGCGGAACATAAACACGTAAGTTTTCTGGCTTTTCTCTGAAGACATATTGAAGCTTGTTAGGATCCTCTAAGTCTCTAAAGCCCCGTTTACACGTACACAGATTATTTTGAAAAACGAAGACATTTCCCTTCGTTTACACGCAAACGGAGAATTCGCCTCTGAAAACGATGTATTCTAAAAACTCCGACCTGAGTGGAGATTTTGGAAAACTTCGGTTGTACGTTTGCATGTAAATTGAGAAAAACGGAGTTTTAGGTATCCGACGTCACATTATACGCCAGAACTTGCACCTGTGCCAAAAGTGCGATCTATGTTTACATTTCATTTGGCTATGGTGATCATGGGTGCATTCAGAGTAGCAGTCACATTTCTGTTGGTGCAAACCCTTTTCGCATGTTTGCATTTGCAAATACAGCTGCTGTATTATATCGAGGAGCAGAGACGAATGAGTACACACACACACACACAGCGGCTGGAGTTTTTGATGCAGTGGGTTTTGTTTAGATCCTATCTTCTCAGTCGATTTCCACACAGAGGATCAAACCAAACATTTCTGTGACCCAGAAGCCATCCAGACCTTTATCTTAAAGCAGGTGGACTTCCTTTTTTTTTGCTTCGCTCCAACTGTAATATTGTATCCCAGTTATATGGTGGGAAGAAGTTTGGACCCTTTCTCTCTGCATCAGTGCTATCCAGCAAAATATTCTCTGCATTTTTAGAAACCCATACAGTATCAATATGTTAAATGAGTTATTTCTTATTTAACTCAGTCTGTTTTTTAGGAAACCATCCACCTCCAGATGGCAAAGATCAGGCAAACAGTTTGTCAATAATGTGCTTTCTTCTCCTCAGAAAAATGTTCCTGTACGTCCTCGGACTGGTGGCTCTCTGCTTCGTGTACCGCTGGTTCAAGGAAAGCAAAAGAGTGCCCAACAAGGACGATAAGTATGTCTACATCACTGGCTGCGACTCTGGGTTCGGTAATCTCCTCGCGAGACACCTGGACCAGCTGGGCTACCGTGTGATCGCAGGCTGTTACACTGAGAAAGGCGAGGACGAGCTGAAGAAGGTGTCCTCCGACAGACTGACGACCGTTCCCCTGGATGTCTCCGACTCTGAAAGCGTCAGCAAAGCAGCAGCTGTCATCAAGACTTTGGTTGGACAGAAGGGTGAGTGCATTTGCTTCTTTTCTGTTTGTCTGTTTTCCAGTTTTCATGCTAAGCTAAGCTAACCAGCTGCTGGCTGTGGCACAGACATGAGAGTGGACACACACAGGCTGAAGCAGTGATTTCACATGCAGGTGATGCAAAGTGCACGTGAGCGTTCTGAGTTTCATTTCCTTGTGTTTGTCGTCCAGGCCTGTGGGCTGTTGTGAACAACGCCGGCGTCTCTTTGCCGTCCGGTCCCACTGACTGGCTCACGATAGAGGATTACAAGGGCATGCTGTCTGTCAATCTGTGCGGAGTCATCGATACAACGCTGAGCGTCCTCCCTCTCATCAAGATGGCCAGAGGCAGAGTGGTAAACGTCTCCAGCGTGTTTGGGCGCATCAGCCCGTTCGGTGGACCGTACTGCGTGTCCAAGTACGGAGTGGAGGCCTTCAGTGACAGTCTGCGGTGAGACCGTATGCAACCTGTTCATGCTGAAGGTAAGCTCTCTGCCTCATGAGCGTCGCCTTGGCTCACAGCGACCTTCTATGTGTTCCAGTTTGAACATGGTGCCGTTTGGAGTCAAGGTGGCATGCATTGAGCCAGGCTTCTTCAAAACCAACGTGACCGACACAGTGATGGTGAGAAAAAACGTGATGAAGCTGTGGGACAGACTGCCTCAGAATGTGAAGGACGACTACGGAACAGACTTCTTGAAGCTCTGTGAGTCATTATGTCATTGTCTGTCATTATTTTGTTAATAACAACGAGCTTGTTATTTTTAATGCTGCAGCTTAACACATCACAGAACATGGAGTTGCTGAAACTCAGTGGTTAGCTGTCACTCAAAGTAGCCATGCCTGTAATTATGTGTAACTTTAAGCCTTAATAAAATTTAAACAAGTGAACTCTATAAAACTTCACCCTCTGTACAGCTGTCTTGAACGAGGAAATGAGCTATAGAGTCCATGACTTTTGTTGCAGGCTAACATGTTTTTTTTCTGCTATATAGTAGGGCGGCTAATACAGGGGTTTGAAGCTCTTGTAGATAACTTGCTGACTATGGTCTAATCACTGAATATCAAGATGAACCTTTTCTGTATTTTCCAAGAAACTTCCTGGGAAATTTTTAGGAACAAATCAGGGATTTATGGAGCTGTGAAGTAAAGCGTTGCCCTGCGTATAAACCCCTTGTGTGAACATCTTCTCTTTCAGCTCTTGAAAAGTTGGATGAACGTTTCAGGCTGCTCAGTGACGGGGACCTGATGAAGGTGGTCAGCTGTATGGAGCACGCCATCTCTGCCGTTCACCCTCGCACTCGCTACTCTCCTGGGTGGGACGCCAAGTTCTTCTGGTTGCCTCTGTCTTACATGCCGACCTGCATCTCGGACACATTTTTCATTAAAAATAGCTTCAAACTAAAAATACAGTCAAAGTAGTTTCTGTCACAGCAGCTTGCTGAGAAAACAACTTGCACTAATTTGAAGATGATTTTTCTGACTTTCATTTTCCCTGAATAAAGGGGGGAACGCAAAAGTTGTTATACCACTGACATCTTCCCATATAATAAAAATGATTTGCCTCTTAGTTATGTCTTTGACTGTTGATTATAAGATCTTTTTTAGATGTTCGAAGCTTCTGAAGTCATAAGGATAGTGGTAAACCCCGTCTGACAAAAACTTGTAAATCTGTGGTTCTTGATGGACTTTTGCTTCTGTGCCTGTTTAAACTTGCTCTTCACATCAAATAACCTTTGGACTGAGGTGTTTGTTTGTTTGTTTGTGGGGGTGAGTGGATTTGAGGTGAAAGGGGAACACAGTTATCAAACCCAGGGTTCATGTAATCTGTCGTCTATTGCACAACCTCATGCTAGTGAAACATTTAGCCCTGCTGGTCTCTCCGATTTGGACCTTGACTCTGCAGACACACTGAAGTACAACATCACACCTTTTCCTGGAGCTTCCAGTGTTGACTGAGAGACGATCGTCACTGCATTCAGTTCACTCATGTTCTCTTATCTAAACAGCTGCAGCCATGGTATGTTTGCATGATTATTATCCATTTTTGCATCACTTGAACCAGTGTTTATTGGCTTTGATCTTCACAAGGAACACCCAAACAGCTCCCATCTGGATATTAACAACAGACGAACCGATGGATTTGTATGAGATCTGATGTCACCTGGTGGTGGAGTGAAAATTGTTGCGTTAAACTGATCTGACCTTCTTCTTGTGGTGTCCAGCCCTTTGTACTTGGGACACAAAATATCGCAAAATGTGATCAGGAAATGTCAGTTTTTAAATGATTTGAGCACCACGAACAACATTCAGTTCATCTGTTACATAATGGCAAAGCACAGCGGTGGAGGAAGTATCCAGATCACAACACAGTGCATGAATTGAACGTGTTCTTATGTATTATTATACATTATTGGATTAAGATTATGCCTGTAAGTATGTGTAAAAAGCATTGTGCTGTTAGTCAGGGTGGAGCTAAATTTAACTACAGCTGCGTAGTTTATAACAAATACTTACAAAAGCTGATCTTGTGTTTTGTACTATTGTATTTGGCGAAGTAGCAGTATGAAGTAGAAAGAACTGGGAGTATATGTACCTCAAAATTGTGTTGAAGGTCCTGAAGACTTCATTAGTTTCAGATAAACTTCAACATTCAGTTGTCTCTCTTTTTTATTACATGTGTCATTGTATATGTGATCCGCATTGAATAGGTTGATTGGGCTTTAAAAGGGCTCTATTATAGGAGAATATATATATAAAAGTAGATATACAAACCCTGCTTCTAGTTAAAATATTAGAAGTATTGTGTCTAATGTTGAGGTCCATTGCTGTCGTGGACATATTAGCCTACTAGGGGGCCCTGTAGCAAAATTAACTATGAGCCCCTATTGAGGCACACTGGTTAAACACACATCTGCTTAAGAATTAGGAAGTACACTCTGATACGGGCGTGTGGGTTTAAATGCATTTTTTTATGAGACGGTGTGTATGCTCAAGTTCAAATGGGGTATTAAACTGGTCTTAACATTTCAGCTGATGGTATTGGAGGTGCCTAACCCCAAACTAAACATGCAGTTAATCACGTTATGTCACAGTACAGCAGGAGGAGCAGGAGTAACGTGTTTTTGCGGACACTTAAGGAATTGTCTTATATCTGAAACGGACTTTGGTGCAATACTTTCTCCTCAGAGAATTTAATTCAAATACTGTAATGGTGTTATTAGTGACTCATGATTAAACTCAGCTTCCTCATTGCCGTTTTTAGCTTCCCTTTTACAACACAAAAGCTAATATTTTTCTGTGTAATATGAAGAAAGAAAGAAGAGAGCAGGAGTCTTGACAAGTTTCTCAATGTTTAACGTATAAAAAACTGTTTAAAATTTTTGTGACTGCTCTTATGATCTCAGACTCAAACGGTGTTAAAACTTGTTTAGATTTATCTTGATCACCCTTCACCCATTTCTAGACTTTAATTTATCTTGAAAATATAACAGTGACAAGCAATAATGTAGCATCCCTGGCTGAATAATGGTCTGGCTCTCTGACTGATGGTTCAAAGGTGCTTCAATAATCATTTGATTGTTCCACAACTTGTCCTTGAATACCATGAACACAACTTGAACACACCCTAAGAGCTAGTGAGAAAGCAAAATAAAACAAAATATTTGAATTACACATAACAATGAAATGTCTTCTTAAAATCCCTTTTTAACTCTTTTAACCTAAATCACTACTAACAATCTCTACATTGGAGTGCCTTAATGTCCTATACATTTTTACCTCAACATATTTATTCACATTTTAGCAAATGTTAACTTAAAATGTAAGAAACAGCATTCCTATGCATGAATTACTGCTTCTTCCTAATTCCTCTTTCATATCAGATCCATTTGTCACTGGAAATTATATATTTCTTAAACAGAAGCGTTTCACACGAACAAAACCCTTCATAAAGCTGTCATGCTAACAACAGGGCTAATATGGCGATATACTAGCTTTACTTGCACATTTCTCAGACTCTGCAAAACTACTTAAGGACGTATAATAAAGTGACTCAAAATGCACACAGTGTGAAATAAAACATAGACAAACCTTGTGCCCTCTTCAGCCAGGTGCTATATTAGACAGAAATATTGCATTTAATATCATTTTTCATGTGTACTTTACATAGTTTCCCTCCCGTTTTCGTCTCTTTTAGACTTCCGGTTTTTCAGATTTCAAAATAAAAGCACAGACCTTTTTAACATGAAATGAATTGAAACCCTTTAGAAACAACATGTTATTTGGGTCATTTACAATATAATGACTGTAAAAAAAGGCCAGACTTCTGGCCTGAAGTTGTTTTTAAAAAGTTACTGAAGTGATTGCTGTCACACTACAGCTGCACAATAATCAGAGATGGGGACTCGAGTTTGCGACTTGGACTGGAGTCCCACTTAAGTGGCGCACAGAGAGATTTCAGACTTGACTTGGACTCGTGCTCAAAAGACTTCAGACTCGACTCGGACTCGTGTTTTGGGACTCGTGAACAATCATTATGTTTTCCTTTTTCCTTTCTTTTCTTTTTTTTCTTTTTTTCTGACGAGCTTAATGTCATTCCCTCCTTTTTGACATGGTAACCATGGTAACCATATTACGCATCGGGTGCGCGGGTCGCAGCCCCACGCATTAGTACCTCAGATGACACTATAGGTGTGTCCCAATTCAGGGGCTGCATCCTTCGGAGGACCCAGCCTACGCGGTCTCCGGAGGCTGGGTCCTTCGGAGGACCCTCCGTCGGCCGCATCAACTATCGTGAAATGGGACGGTCTAGCCTTCGGAGCATTTCGTGATTGCGTCACGACGTCATAACTTCTTCCCTCCTAACCCGGGAAAAACACACGTACGGGGTGCAGAGATGCGCCCGTACAGCTCCCATCGCTTGTAAGAGGCGCGAAATGTAGCCTATTATACAACTTACAAATTCACCTGATGTGAATATCTTCACAGCTTCGCGTCGGACGGTTCACGCCTCCGCGTCGTCCATTCATTTCTGAAAATGGACACCTCGAAGGGCGTTATCCCGCTTTTACCATGGTCACTTACAAAAGAAATAAATATTAAATCAATTATTAATACGTTAATGTTTTTTTTTTTTTTTTTTTTTTTACCGTTAAAATCGACTGAGTGGACTATTTAATATCGCTCGTTGTGACGCGTTGCCAAGGTAACCGGCTCTGGCCACAGAACCTGCAGCTCGGTCGGCGCAGCTGTTATATTAGACCTAATCAGAGGAGGGAAGTGACATGATTGCTTAACGTTATGTTACGTGATACAAAGTATCGTTTCAGAGGGCAAGTGCACCTCTTACCGCTTGTGTGTGTCCAGAGGATGATGTCAAATTTTGTTTCAAAGACTCAAAGTCCACAGATAGTTTCCTAAATCATTTTTATTGCAAGAAATATTATCCACCATTCACTCTGATCATTAAATGTGGTTAAAGGAAACTATAAAGTCACTCATGTTGTCTCCTGTCTTGCCGTTGTGATAAATAAACTGTGAAATAATGCATGTTCTGAGTTTCTGTTGCCACGGTTACCAACTAGCGTTTGAGCCAGCGCAAAAATTTAGAACAATCAGGCTATTTGACCGGAACGTTTTTATAGTTGTGCTACAACACTTTTTAACGGAGACCTGCAGCCAATCACAATCGAGTATTCACCCAAAATAAGATATTAGTTGACATGCGAGCTTGTAACATTTGTAAGTGAAGAGTTTTAATAAGGCTAACAGTTAACTGAGCTCCTCATATCAACAGGTCGCCATTATTAAAAAAAAACAATCGGTGCGCAAAGCATCTTGGGATATGGGAGGCCGTGAAGGATAGTAGCGACGCATCCTCCAAATACAGGGAAAAGGAGGACGCATTTGTCGGCTGCATTTGGAGGATCCTTCGAATTCGGACGAATTGGGACAGCCTTCGCGCAGCGTTATGACGTAATCGGCCTTCAAATCCATCCTCCGAAGGATGCAGCCCCTGAATTGGGACACAGCTATTGGCGACCGACACACACGCAGCTGCTGCTGTACCCTTTGTAATTACGTTTGGTTATAAAAACTTCAAACAAGACGGCACCAACAAAAGAAGCACTGACTGCAAAGTCTGCGGTAGCAAGATTGAGGACGCTGGATCAACCACATCAAATTTTATCAGGCACCTGAAACTCACCCGAATAAGTCACATTAGCGCATTTGGACGGTTAGCAAACATGTTTAGCTCAGCATCAGCTATGTTTAACTTAGCTTGCTACCAGCTTTGTGACTGAATATTTGAATAGATAAGTAAATGTTAGTTTGCTTGTCACACATGGAGCGGCGTTAACATGACGTTTACTGGGTAACATAATTACAACTAATCAGTACTGATACTTTATGCTAATAGATAAAGGAGAGATAATATTACAGTAGATGCTTTGAATTTCTGAGATACAGCTGTGCAGTATTCTTAGTAGACCGAATAGCATCAGATGATAGAAGGCTCATTAAAACAAGAAGAGACATGAGAGATTTATTTTTTTTAGAGACTTGAGACTTGACTGGACTCGTGACCAAAGACTTGAGACTTGGCCAAGTCTTACCCCACAAAGACTTGAGACTTGATTCAGACTCGTGACCAAAGACTTGAGACTTGACTGGGACTTGCAAAAAAAGACTTGTGAACATCTCTGGCAATAATCAAGTAAAAAAGTGTTTGTATGAGGAGCAGTATATTAAATAAAGTTTAATATACTGCTTTATTGAACACATTCAGTACTTTCTGATCACTTTTGGCTGCCTAATAGTACACTATTTTATGAATGTGCTAATGTAACGTATGTTGCATCGAACGAGTTTATTATTTTGGTTAAAACGGTTTTTCATGGTCTTGCTGACAGACTGATACCAGGTGGGTTTCAGTGCGAGTGGAGGACAATGAGCAAGGACCGGACAGGCGGCGCTGAGGAGATGCTGCTTTATCTCCCCTTCAAATGGGTAAAGATGAGGACGAAAACCAGAAGATGGCAGTGATGCAGCACCCTGGATGTCAGCTGCCATAAAGCCTCAAAGAAGAAGAAGAAAATTAAAATCAGGTAAAGTTTGCCCACATTTGCTCCAACTTGCAGTTTGTGGTGGCGGCTCACACCTCTGCGGAACATAAACACGTAAGTTTTCTGGCTTTTCTCTGAAGACATATTGAAGTTTGTTAGGATCCTCTGAGTCTCTAAAGCCCCGTTTACACGTACACAGATATTTTGAAAAAGGGAGACATTTCCCTTCGTTTGTGCCCTTCGTTTACACACAAACGGAGAATTTGCCTCTGAAAACGATGCATTCTAAAAACTCTGGCCAGAGTGGAGATTTTGGAAAACTTCGGTTGCACGTTTGCATGTAAACGGAGAAAAACGGAGAAAAACAGAGTTTTAGGTAGCCAACATCACATGTGCCAGAACTTGCACCTGTGCCAAAGGTGCGATCTATGTTTACATTTCATTTGGCTATGGTGATCATGTGTGCATTCAGAGTAGCAGTCGCATTTCTGTTGGTGCAAACCCTTTCCGTATGTTTGCATTTGCAAATACAGCTGCTGTATTATATCGAGGAGCAGAGACGAATGAGTGCTCGGAGGTCAGCCATCCAGACCTTTATCTTAAAGCAGGTGGACTTCCTTTTTTTTGCTTCGCTCCAAATGTAATATTGTAAAATTACCATTTAAATTATCCACAAACAGATGTTTTTAGCTCTTATGTCCAAGTATCCCAGTTATATGGTGGGAAGAAGTTTGGACCCTTTCTCTCTGCATCAGTGCTATCCAGCAAAATATTCTCTGCATTTTTAGAAACCCATACAGTATCAATATGTTAAATGAGTTATTTCTTATTTAACTCAGTCTGTTTTTTAGGAAACCATCCACCTCCAGATGGCAAAGATCAGGCAAACAGTTTGTCAATAATGTACTTTCTTCTCCTCAGAAAAATGTTCCTGTACGTCCTCGGACTGGTGGCTCTCTGCTTCGTGTACCGCTGGTTCAAGGAAAGCAAAAGAGTGCCCAACAAGGACGATAAGTATGTCTACATCACTGGCTGCGACTCTGGGTTCGGTAATCTCCTCGCGAGACACCTGGACCAGCTGGGCTACCGTGTGATCGCAGGCTGTTACACTGAGAAAGGCGAGGACGAGCTGAAGAAGGTGTCCTCCGACAGACTGACGACCGTTCCCCTGGATGTCTCCGACTCTGAAAGCGTCAGCAAAGCAGCAGCTGTCATCAAGACTTTGGTTGGACAGAAGGGTGAGTGCATTTGCTTCTTTTCTGTTTGTCTGTTTTCCAGTTTTCATGCTAAGCTAAGCTAACCAGCTGCTGGCTGTGGCACAGACATGAGAGTGGACACACACAGGCTGAAGCAGTGATTTCACATGCAGGTGATGCAAAGTGCACGTGAGCGTTCTGAGTTTCATTTCCTTGTGTTTGTCGTCCAGGCCTGTGGGCTGTTGTGAACAACGCCGGCGTCTCTTTGCCGTCCGGTCCCACTGACTGGCTCACGATAGAGGATTACAAGGGCATGCTGTCTGTCAATCTGTGCGGAGTCATCGATACAACGCTGAGCGTCCTCCCTCTCATCAAGATGGCCAGAGGCAGAGTGGTAAACGTCTCCAGCGTGTTTGGGCGCATCAGCCTGTTCGGTGGACCGTACTGCGTGTCCAAGTACGGAGTGGAGGCCTTCAGTGACAGTCTGCGGTGAGACCGTATGCAACCTGTTCATGCTGAAGGTAAGCTCTCTGCCTCATGAGCGTCGCCTTGGCTCACAGCGACCTTCTATGTGTTCCAGTTTGAGCATGGCGCCGTTTGGAGTCAAGGTGGCATGCATTGAGCCAGGCTTCTTCAAAACCAACGTGACCGACACAGTGATGGTGAGAAAAAACGTGATGAAGCTGTGGGACAGACTGCCTCAGAATGTGAAGGACGACTACGGAACAGACTTCTTGAAGCTCTGTGAGTCGCATGAACATTATTTTGTTAATAACGATGAACTTGTTCTGTTATTTTTATGGCTGCAGCTTAACACATCACAGAACATGGAGTTGCTGAAACTCAGTGGTTAGCTGTCACTCAAAGTAGCCATGCCTGTAATTATGTGTAACTTTAAGCCTTAATAAAATTTAAACAAGTGAACTCTATAAAACTTCACCCTCTGTACAGCTGTCTTGAACGAGGAAATGAGCTATAGAGACCATGACTGTTTTTTGTTGCAGGCTTTATTTCTGCTATATAGTAGGGCGGGCTAATGCAGGGGTTTGAAGCTCTTGTAGATAACTTGCTGAATCTGGTCTAACCGGTCCGTCACACCAGTGGAGTGTTTCAGCCTCCGGTTTTGCACTCAGGCGAGATCAAAACTTTGCTTCATTACAGGAAATTATTGGGTGATATATTTAGATAGTCAGCGTGAGATCTACGGCTGCTTTTGCCCGGGGTCAGATCTGCTCTTTATCTTTGTTCGCTTGGTTTCCAGAGTTTTAATTTAGAGAAAAGGTCAGGTCTTAGAAATGTTTTTGGCACTGATTCAAAAGAAGTTCTGGTGTTCTTCCTCATTCTCATCTTTTGTTAGGGATCTAATGCTCACTGGTGGCACAGAAACAAGATGCACATCCACTTCTATTAATCACTGAATATCAAGATGAACCTTTTCTGTATTTTCCAAGAAACTTCCTGGGAAATTTTTAGGAACAAATCAGGGATTTATGGAGCTGTGAAATAAAGCGTTGCCCTGCGTGTAAACCCCTTGTGTGAACATCTTCTCTTTCAGCTCTTGCAAAGTTGGATGAACGTTTCAGGCTGCTCAGTGACGGGGACCTGATGAAGGTGGTCAGCTGTATGGAGCACGCCATCTCTGCCGTTCACCCTCGCACTCGCTACTCTCCTGGGTGGGACGCCAAGTTCTTCTGGTTGCCTCTGTCTTACATGCCGACCTGCATCTCGGACACATTTTTAATTAAAAATAGCTTCAAACTAAAAATACAGTCACAGTAGTTTCTGTCACAGCAGCTCGCTGAGAAAAAAACTTGGAGTAATTTGAAGATGATTTTTTCTGACTTTTATTTTCCTTGAATAAAGGGGGGAACGTAAAAGTTGTTATACCACTGACATCTTCCCTAATAAAAATGATTTGCCTCTTAGTTATGTCTTTGACTGTTGATTATAAGATCTTTTTTAGATGTTCGGAGCTTCTGAAGTCATAAGGATAGTGGTAAACCCCGTCTGACAAAAACTTGTAAATCTGTGGTTCTTGATGGACTTTTGCTTCTGTGCCTGTTTAAACTTGCTCTTCACATCAAATAACCTTTGGGCTGAGGTGTTTGTTTGTTTGTTTGTGGGGGTGAGTGGATTTGAGGTGAAAGGGGAACACAGTTATCAAACCCAGGGTTCATGTAATCTGTCGTCTATTGCACAACCTCATGCTAGTGAAACATTTAGCCCTGCTGGTCTCTCCGATTTGGACCTTGACTCTGCAGACACACTGAAGTACAACATCACACCTTTTCCTGGAGCTTCCAGTGTTGACTGAGAGACGATCGTCGCTGCATTCAGTTCACTCATATTATCTAAACAGCTGCAGCCATGGTATGTTTGCATGATTATTATCCATTTTTGCATCACTTGAACCAGTGTTTATTGGCTTTGATCTTCACAAGGAACACCCAAACAGCTCCCATCTGGATATTAACAACAGACGAACCGATGGATTTGTATGAGATCTGATGTCACCTGGTGGTGGAGTGAAAATTGTTGCGTTAAACTGATCTGACCTTCTTCTTGTGGTGTCCAGCCCTTTGTGCTTGGGACACAAAATATCGCAAAATGTGATCAGGAAATGTCAGTTTTTAAAAGATTTGAGCACCACAAACAACATTCAGTTCATCTGTTACGTAATGGCAAAGCACAGCGGTGGAGGAAGTATCCAGATCACAACACAGTGCATGAATTGAACGTGTTCTTATGTATTATTATAAATTATATTATTGGATTAAGATTATGCCTGTAAGTATGTGTAAGAAGCATTGTGCTGTTAGTCAGGGTGGAGCTGAATTTAACTACAGCTGCGTAGTTTATAACAAATACTTACAAAGCTGATCTTGTGTTTTGTACTATTGTATTTGGCGAAGTAGCAGTATGAAGTAGAAAGAACTGGGAGTATATGTACCTCAAAATTGTGTTGAAGGTCCTGAGTAAATGAACTTCATTAGTTTCAGATAAACTTCAACATTCAATTGTCTCTCTTTTTTATTACATTGAATTGGTTGATTGGGCTTTAAAAGGGCTCTATTATAGGAGAATATATATAAAAGTAGATATACAAACCCTGCTTTTAGTTAAAATAGAGGTATTGTGTCTAATGTTGAGGTCCATATTAGCCCACTAGGGGGCCCTGTAGCAAAATTAACTGTGAGCCCCTATTGAGGCAAACTGGTTAAACACACATCTGCTTAAGAATTAGGAAGTACACTCTGATACGGGCGTGTGGGTTTAAATGCATTTTTTATGAGACGGTGTGTATGCTCAAGTTCAAATGGGGTATTAAACTGGTCTTAACATTTCAGCTGATGGTATTGGAGCCGCCTAACCCCAAACTAAACATGCAGTTAATCACGTTATGTCACAGTACAGCACCTACCTGCTGCTGCAGCTGTTCAGCCACGCCCATACCTGCTCATCTACACACCTAGCCTATTAGACAGTTTCAGGAAGGTGATGAAGCAGCGCTGAAATTCTTTCCTTTTGCCAGATTATCTATGCGTCATGTCACACTCTCCGGCACTCCTCGTCAATTTGATCTCCGGTATTCGACCTCGCCTGTTCCTGACTACTCCGGCCGTCAAATCTCTGTGTTTCTGCGGGTGTGCAGATGTCACCACCTCGTGGTATTAAAGGGTTAGTGTCCGTTTCCCCGTATTCCCCGTAAATCGGCCGGCACTGCAATTGGGTCCTCCACTAGCCCGTTGCACGTTATGACAAACCAGCTGACACATGATGAACATGAGGCCTTCGGAGGTTCAGCCTTTATTACTGCTGCTTACTCCCAGTAAGGAGGGTTGATGAGGATGGAGTGGACAGTGCAGGCATCAAAGTCAGGGCCATTTCAGTGGAAATCTGTGTGTGTGTGTGTGTGTGTGTGTGTGTGTGTGTGTGTGTGTGTGTGTGGGTGATTCTGAACTGAAGAAAAACGTCATATTTTCTCTCTCAGGTGTCAACTGACCATCTGACGTCGTGTTTATTAGAGGTAAGTTGTATTTGAACAATATTCACTTTTATTTTTTATTTTTAAATAGACAAGATGAGTCAAATATTTTGAAGGAAAAAAACATGGATTAAAAACTTTTTTTTTTTTTTCGGGATTTACAGAGGTCAAAACTGTGGGTTGTGTGTTTTAGGCAGTCCTGTCACACCTGGCCTTAACCTGTGCTCTACTTGTGGCCTGTCTTGCCGCCATCCGCTGGTACATCAGAGATTCCTACAAGGTTGACGGCTTCAACCAGAAGCATGTGTTCATCACGGGCTGCGACAGCGGCTTTGGGAACCTGCTGGCCAGACAGCTGGATGGAAAAGGTTTCCATGTCATAGCAGCATGTCTCACTGAGAAAGGTGCAGCAGGTCTGGCAGCAGCGACATCCCCCAGACTGAAGACCCTCCTGCTGGATGTTACAGACAGCACGAGCATCAGGAGGGCGGTGGAGTTTGTGAGCAAAGAGGTCGGAGGGCGAGGTGAGCTGGGTGGATGGCAGGGGGTACACAGACAGGGCGCCAGTCAGAGGGAGGCACTGGGAGAGATGAAGGCAACCTGGACCATCCCATCATCAGCTCATCCTCCTCCTGCTGATGTGTTTTAAGAAAATACTCCATGCTGCGGTTTTAAAGCCGTGAACAGTAAAACCTCTTCAAACATCAACAACGACATCATTCAAATCTCAACTACAGGTTGATAGAAATAGATCCTGACCATATTAGAAGCTTTTCAGACTCTTGGATTTAGCGAACATGCCTGTGGATGGGATGTAGTGAGTAGTGGACTAAACTCTCAAACTATCTAGTATCCATTAGTGCAGTACAGTCAGTGGAGTGGAAATATCCAGAGTGTACATTTGGATGCACTGTACACACGCCGTATGTGGGTGTACAGCTTTAACTCACATTTTGGGAGAGTAAAGAGGTTGATATCAGCTCCTGCCTCTTTCCTCTGCAGGTCTGTGGGGTCTGGTGAATAACGCTGGCAGGTCCATCCCCATCGGTCCAGCAGAATGGATGAAGCTGGAGGATTTCACAAAGGTTCTGGACGTGAATCTGATCGGAGTTATTGACGTGACCCTCCAGTTTCTGCCGCTGCTGAAAAAGGCCCAGGGCAGGGTGGTAAATGTGGCCAGTATTCTGGGCAGACTGTCTCTCACCGGTGGAGGATACTGCCTGTCCAAATGGGGAGTGGAAGCGTTCTCCGACTCCCTCAGGTAGTTGCAAGACTATAAGGTTATCACTCATGCTCTTAAGATAAGAAATGTTCAGTATTCAAAAAAAGCATTTTATTGTTGTGGCTGCTTGAGGTGGAGCTAGTTTCAGCTACTTTACATGCCATTGGGTAGTTTGGTGATGAGGAAGGATGACGATAAATCTCAGGTGGTCATTTGAAGGGGAGAAGTAGAGGAGTAGCATTAAAATGCTACTTTCCAGGTCATAATTGTGACTTTCCACTGCTGCAAAGGCTTGACAGAGTAATGTGCAAACTTTTTAAATATTACCTTGAGGACCTAAAACATTTTAGAACAGAAGAATGAAAAAATGCATTAAAGAACATAATGGTCTGCTTCCTCTCTAGGAGGGACATGCAACACTTTGGCATCAAAGTGAGCATTATTGAGCCTGGTTTCTTCAAGACAGCTGTTACCCAGCCGGACCTCATCCAAGCTGACCTGAGGAGGCTGTGGACCCGCCTCCCTCAAGCTGTCAAGGACTCCTATGGACCTACATACTTTGATGATTGTGAGTGGAAGAACAGTTGATTATTCAGCAACAGTGTGACGTGAATGTGAAATGACTGCTCGCCTTTGTTTTCCCATCAGATGTGAAAGCTCAGGACTTCTCCTTGGGCATCTTGTGCAGCCCGGACATCTCTAAGGTGACCAGGTGTATGGAGCACGCACTGACAGCTCGCTTCCCACGCACGCGTTATGGTGCCGGCTGGGACGCCAAGCTTTTTTGGATTCCTCTGTCCTACCTCCCTTCATTTGTGTCAGACTTTGTTGTCGGAGTGCTTCTTCCTTCACCGAAGGGCAACAGAAACTAGCCTACTCCCTCTTTGGAACCACTGCCACTGTCAAATAGTTTGTACGGCACCGATATTTTTGTGTGTGTGTGTGTGTGTGTGTGTGTGTGTGTGTGTAGGACAAATGAAAGCAATAAAATAAAACATTCTGTGACAATAGAGTTTAAAAAAAAGTGTCAAGACTTACAAAATAGGAAATTTATTCATTCATGTCTCAGCAGCAGCGATTGAAACCATGTGGGCATGTTGTGGATGATCACAGATAAGAGTTTTTATTTGTCCTCATTATGATTCAAAATCATTCTGCAAAGTGAAGAATTTATTCAGCGTGTTCATGAAACTGCATCCTTGGGTCACGTGTTGCCCTTCGAGATACTCAGTGACACAAATTCATTTCCGTGTGACAAACATGGGCACGTTCAAGTATTGTTCCAAACAATTTTAGCCATTGTTCCAATATCATTACTTAAAAACAAGAAAGTCAAAGTCACGGGGAACACAAGGTAGAAATCACTTTGATCGAGTACAGTAAGTATGCTTTGCGCACATTTCAGCTCACACCTTTGAGAAACGAAAGGCATCAAGTTAAAACCCAATTATCCTTGCCTTTATTGAATTTCCCGCCCTGAAATGAGGTATATAAACATGAAAGATGAACAAACACATCTTCAGTTTTGTTCAGTGGCAAAAAAAAAAAATATCATTGCTCGACACATTTCTCTAACAACCTTCGATCATACTGTACATTCAGAATACAGCTCGCTTCTTATGTGTGTTATTGTACGTATGTGGAATCATTCATAGGATCTATTTCAAAGATATTTTCTGACAAAATCTTACTGTTCAAATTTACAAATATACAACTTATTTATTAACATTTCTATCAGCAGCTTCAGTGCAAAGATTTACATATAGTACATCAGAATAATGAAAACATTAACACAAGAATTGGCATAAGAAATGTCAGAAGGCATAGTCACAGCAGACCTCTTTCTTCATTCTCTAGAAATGTTTCTCTCACCTAAAACAATTTGGAGTTTTGTACACAGGCTGCATAAAAAAATAAATTCTGTGCAAAGTGTGTTTCTTTATTTGTTGCGATTCCCGTCTGTGAGAGAAGGGTTATACGTCGCTGTCCTCTTTCACGAGGTTGGCTGTGTCTTTGAAACTGTCCTCGGTCGGCGAAAAGGTGCTCGGGCGATCCCTCTTCGGAGGTTTGGCGGGGGGGACGAACGGAGACGGCTCAGGGGCGGAGGCGTCCCCGCTGCTGCCCACAGGCTTTTCATCCTTCATCTGCAGAGTGACGCAGAGGGTCAACAAGGTGAAAGAATGGCTTTCTGTTTGCTAACCAGTGCCTTGAAAACGTCCCAACTCACCTCTGAATACGAAGGGTTTTCAAATGTGGTGCTTGGCTTTAATTTCCGCTTGAACAGGCTCCACTTTGACTCCTGCCCACAAACACAAAGAGTGAGGCGCCATCGCACTCAGCATGCGTGGTTTTCTACAGACATACTGCAACCAGGAGGCTCACCTGCACAGGTTTGCTGCTGACAGAAGTTGTGTTCACAATGCCCACAGTCTGGTCTCCGCGATACGCCGGGTTCACAAAGTTGTTCTCCAGCTGCTCACCGCTCACATTCACAGTCACCTGATAGATAAGTGGGTTGTCATGATAATGAACAAACTGGCTGAACTTCTTGTGTTAATCTTTCCTTTTCAGGATCAATAATCAGGAGGCACATGCATGTCCATACACTTTTGTCCAATGGTTGGCCAACATTCATACTGTGTAATCCTGAGATGTCCTGCTTACAAACAGCCAAAATACATACATGTGATTACAGTAAAGTGAAGTGTATCTTGTTGTACACTGTTTCCTATGTCAAGATTTAGTAAAACTAAATTAGATTACTTTCTGTTGGAAGATGCCGAAAAGATGAACCCCACTAAACTATGTTCAGAACATGGTCTGTCAACTGCTGGAGGTCTTAGCTTACATGTGGTGTTAACCTGTGATGGGACAACAAGATTTTATGACATGAAAATAAGGAATAAAATGTATTCACTCATGTATGAGTACCTGTGTGGCATGAATGACAGCAGGGTCACCGGACACTCCAGGAGCAGTGGCGTATAACGGGTTCTCAAATGTGATTGGCTGCCTCCCAGCTTCCATGGCAAAATTATCATCCTATGGGGATGTTATATTGACAAGACTGTTTTTTGCATTCATTAAAAGACACACTGTTAATTGTTTTCTCCACTGCTGTTGATGCAAGCAGTTCTGGAAAGAATGCTCAAGTGAAAGTTGTCAATAAATACCACATAGTTCACTTTGTTTGTGAGTCCAAAACGCTGACAGCACAGAAAATATTAACTGCTAATAAGCATCTTTGCAGGACTCACCATCTGCATGGCTGTGTCAATGAATGACACGCCGATGTGTGACGGTCCAAGGTCAACATTATCACCAGAGCGAAACGTCACCCCGTTCCCCGTGTCCCCAGACTTCACTAGGCTGCTGAGGCTGGACAAAAACAAACCACTCCTGTTTGAACCTTCATCTAAATTCTGCGTTAGCTCAGTTTTCATGCACAAGCAGTCACAGAGAGGCAGCATACCTGGGCAGTTTGGGCATGGAGGGGATGAAAGATCCTGTTCGTTTGTAGTTGAGGAAAACCCCAACAGCCAAAGCTCCAGTAATCAGGATGATAATGACTGCCAGCAGAACGGCCACAGCTAAAGGGAAAGTACAAGATATTCAGTTGTATGCATATAGGATACTTGCAACAAGGTGCTGATCGTAAATATTCCTCCTGTCATAACATTTTGCTGACGAGTCCATTACTGCTCATGTCCTTTGGATGACCCATTTAGTTTGCGAAACCATTAGAGCAGTTAAACAGCGATCAATTGAATTACTACTTGGCTATTTATTAAGGACATTTTAGCCAGTCAACATCTTCAGCAACTGCTGAGCCAGACTGTTTTCTCGGCTGTTTTTTTGGCCTGAGTTTTAAAGTTGATAAGCGAGAAGGGTGACTTCATCACATTTGGCCTTCATCTGCTCCGGTAAAGTCAACAGATCATGATGGTTACTGTACAGCAGCTCCCACATGTCAACCAGAGCGTGTGAGAAGGATTACCCAGGTCAGGGCTGAATAAAATGTTAGATAATGGATGAATTACAATACCTGTTCCTGCCGGAGCGCCCCTTGACTTGCCCATCTCACAATAGCTGCCTACATAACCATATGGACATCTGCAGAAAGTCATGATGAACATAATCTTCTTACATGGGAAAACAACATTTTGAAGTATTTGAAATGCCAGAAATATCAACAATTACTGGATGTGACTGATGAAGAATCAATCAATCAATCAATCAATCACTGGTGTAAATGGCACATTCAACCAAACTCACTTGCACTTGGGCAGACCACTTTCATCAGTGTAGCAGGTTCCACCATTCATGCATCTACATGCAGGGGGCATTGCAACAGGTGTCTCAATGGCTGCAGGAGCAAAAGCCAGGCATACACAGAATCAACAACAATATCACACCACAGTTTCACAGAACCACAGAGGAGCAGCCAGGCACATGTGAGGAAGGGATTCATGAATGCAAAATGAGATGCAACACAACAGCCAACACTGGAGTGCAGGCAGCAGACACGCTCAGGCCGCTGTGTACCTGCGTCACATTCGTTGGAGTCAAACTCCACCGGAGAGGACCCTTGTGGGCAGGCGCAGGTGTATCCACCAGGCCGGAGGAGACAGAGGTGGCTGCACACATTCTTACACGGGCTGGATACTGAAGAGGAGAGACAAAAAAGACGATTAGATTTTGTCCAAAAGAAAAGAAAGCCGTTTCTGGACATGCATCCACTTAACTGGAGATTATCTCTTCTGGATGTTGATTTTTTGAAGTAGTTATTATTTTAAATTTGTTGTCTTTCATTTAATTGGATTAGAATTTTTTTCGTTATTTTGTAACAGCATCTGTCCTTTTGTGGCATATTTGGTGTTATCTATGTGCAGTTTTAAACAGACTGGGGTACGTGTAGACAGGCAGACTCGACTTGGTTTGGCAAAATGTGTCCCATGAAGTTGTCAAATCCATTCATAATTTGTATTTTTATTATGAGACACACTGAGACCAACCAAGAGTGTGTCAGCAATGGCTCAACATCAGTTTATGTGATACCTTAAACATGACATACAACACAGTCTTACTCTGAACCACCATTATATAAATCCGTCTGTGCTCTGACCTGATCGGTTGTGTCTGTGCTCCTGGTAAACGCGGACTTGAGTCAGCCAGGGGTTGATGGTTAGAACTTTGACTTTATGTCCGTTCCCAAACTTATTAGTTTTCCACACTTCGCCTTTATCCTTTGTTGTCCAGTACACATGCCCCTCAAACACATCCAGACTGTAGGGATGTCCGATGTCTGAAACAGAGAAAACAAACACTTAAAATGCACATTTTGAATGAAACACTTGATATATGGGCGCCACTCATACATAAGTTCATATGAGTTTGTATTTCTGCAAACTGGCTGCCCTCCATCTCAGTCTCCTGACCTCCTGATATGACGATCTTCCTGTCTGTGCCATCAGGCTTCATGGACTCAATGATGTTTTCTTTGGAGTCACACCAGTAGATCCTATTTCCATTCAGGTAGTCCAGAGTCAGCCCAGTAGGCCAGCCCAGGTCCTCCTCCTTCACCAGCACCTCTCTGTGCTGACCATCCATCCACGCTGATTCTATTCTGGGTTTCCTGCCCCAGTCTGTCCAGTACATCATTCTGTCGGCACAGAAGATTATTCTTCATACCATAAAGCAAAAAAAGATTCAAACATATGACATATGTTTTAAACTAAAAACTACAGCCTCATACCCAAGTGATGGATTGACAACAATAGCAGCGGGCTGGTCGAGGTCTGTGTGGATCAACCACTTCCTGTACCGGCCATCGAGTTTGGCCACTTCAATTCGATTGGTGCCTGAATCTGTCCAGTAAATGTGCCTGTAAAAGGTGATAAATACTGAGCAAATGAACAAAATCTAGGGCAACCTCCGCAATGGTTAAGTCATAATCTTGTTGAATTACCCGCCAACCCAGTCCAGAGCGATGCCATCAGGTTTAGCAACGTATCTCAGGTTCAGATCCACCTCTTTCACTGGGTTGTTGCCATAATCATTAAAGGTGGTCATATAGGCGCGTTTGATAGAGCCAAACTCAGATCCCCGACCCAGAACTGTCCAGTACACAGTACCTACAGCAGATAAAGGTAGATAAAGGTTATCCAGACTTGTTGCTGTTAACTTCACTGCAACATTAAAATGTTTATAGTAGAAATCTTACTGAGTCCTTGTCCGTCTGGATCCCACAGGTAGTCCAAGGCTTGGATGTGCTCAGCGTTGTCCACATAGTCTGAATACTGCTCAGAGGACAGGTTGAAACGACGGATGCGAACGTTGTCTGGCAGGAGCAGCACGGGTGGGTTTCCTACACAATGCAGAAATTGAGGTGTGCTATTAGCAATGTCAATTCAGAGTTTGGCTTAACTCGCCAATGAAAGGGAACATTTGTGGAGATTTTTCTCCTGCGTGTGAATGAAGAGCTCTTACCCTGGGCAGCACACTCTGTCCCATGCGGCTCACCAAAAGAGAGAAAGCCTTCAGCACAAAAACACTCATAGCTGCCCTTTGTGTTCTTGCACTCCTGAGGACACGTGCCATACACTTCACACTCATTCACATCTGTTTCCAAAAGCAGAAGAAATAAGAGCAAGAGAACAAAAAAACGTGAGTTGAATGTAGAAAAACACTTTGTGTTAAAATGGATTGAGGCTGATTGGTGAGTCTTTTACCTTCACAGGTGTGTTTTTCTGTCGTTCTGGGCTTGTAGCCAGGCCTGCACGAACAGAGCAAGCCTCCCTCCGTCAGGTCAGTACAGTTGTGCTCACAGATGTTGTCACTGCATGTGTGTCCACTGCCATGGTCTGACAGGAGCAAATATGAAAAATTAGTACAAGTGGTAAGACTGAACTAAATGCATAAAAGAATGCTGAACCCTTAGGAATCCTTACGAATATACTCTTTGTTATTGTACTCACGGCAGCCTAGCTCATCTGACTGGTCTCCACAGTCGTCATAATCATCACAGGCATACTGCAAAGGGATGCACTGTCCGTTGCTGCATTTGTACTCATCATCTGTACAGGGTCCATGAGTGGGGTTTTGGCCTTCGTGGAGAGAAATATGTCAACTCAAGAGAAGTTTTAGATGCATGGAGTTATTTTCAACAAAGACAACAAAAAGCGGCGATCATCAGCTAAAAACTATCAGACTTACAGTTTTCCTGTCTCTCATCAGAGCCGTCACCGCAGTCATCAACAGAGTTGCAGAGCTCGTGGCTGTAGATGCAGCGGTTGTTGTCACAGCGGAAACGGAACGGAGTCTCACACTGGATTTCCACTGTGGATGAACAGAAACAGATCAAGAAAACCTTGCAGCACATTCAGCAGATCCACTCACAAATCTGGGCAGGACAATTTGGCAATAATTTTTCTTCTCACAGCAGAGGTGAAGCTCCTCGTCTGAATTGTCTCCACAGTCATTGTCTCCGTCACATTTCCAATGAGGCTGGACGCACACGTGGTTCTTGCACTCAAACAGGAAGGGGGGGCAGTACGTGCCGTTGGGAAAGCGGGTCGCTGAAAGTCAGAAGCGCTCTGTCAAACTCAAGCTTGAAACCAAACTCACTATTTTCAATTCCAATTAGGCCGAGAACAGAGCACATGCATGACGAATTCACTTATATTAAAAAGCTCTTTTTGTGATGGGGACGATAATACCATTCATTGGGGGACACTTACGACAAGTCATCTCATCTGTATAGTCCAAACAGTCCGGATTGCCATCACACTTGAAGCGTTCAGCGATACAGTGTCCACTGCCACACTGGAAGTAACCGGGATGACAAGTCCGCAACTCTGCAACGAGAACCAATCCAGCACAAGATGTGGCATGACTTCACATAAGAGCTACTGTACTCATGAAACAGGGAGCACTCGTTCTGTCATGACTACAGCAAAGGCAGATGTGTCTCATCTAGAATAACATCAACAAGATATTGAGTGAGACTTGAACTTCGAAATCATTGATCTGTCCTTCATTCTACCAGCACTGTAAGGAAAAGGCAGAGTGCAGCAGAGTGAATAAACCATTTCTGAATAAATTACTATTGGTGGTCCTGTCTGTGCTATGCTTCAAAACGCTCAGTTTTATTGGCTCTTTGTTTAACGCAGCCCTCCATTACTCACAAACAGCCAGCCAACAAAGAGCCTCCACTTACCACAGTCCCTTTCATCCGAGTTGTCCTCACAGTCGTTGTCATGGTCACAGACCCAACGGTCAGGAATGCAGCGCAGATTATCACAACGAAACTCGCTCTCTGTGCACGCGCGTGGAGCTGAAGGACATGAAAACATGACAACACGAGTTAAACAGTGTGGAATCAAGCAAATGTTTTTCCACACAGACACATCAGTCAGAGGGACGTCAGAAGCTCTTGTGTGTCTTGAATTTAACTTTGACACCTTTCTCAAAGCTGTCAAGTGTTTTCAAATGCGGTCTATTATTTTTCTCCATATTCTGACATTAAACACTGAAACTATCACAAGCTGTATGTGCAGCCGTTACTCTGAAGTGAGGTCATGAGGTACGTGATGGAAATTTCTAAACATCACGTACTTTTGTAGTTTGTTACAGTCACCAAGCAGAAAATGTGAAGAAACTTTAAGTTTGCTTCTCTTCAAGTACATTTTATGTCTCTGCAAACAGCACACTGTGCATTACTTAGTGATCATAGACGGGATTAGACAGAAGATGGCCTGAATTGCTCGAGACGGTGCTTTGCTACCAGTTCAACAATGTGTAACTCAAACCCTCTTCCTGACCTTGCAATCGTCAATGTGTCAAAAACACTGACATCTCTTGTGTTCTGGGCTCATTCATTTGACTGTGCTGTGAGTCTATCTGCAAATGCTGAATTAAACGTGAGAAAGACAATATTTGACTTCGTGCTTTATTTAACAGAAACTGCCACCACAAGCTCGGCGTTGTCTGCAGGATCTCCCGTGTGAGAGGGCACCTGAAATGTCTCTGCAAATAGCAAGCTGTTAATGCATTACTTAGTGTCCATAGACAGGATAAGATGAGAGCAGATAACATGATCTGAATTGCTCTGTTGTCTTCTGAGAGACTGTTTTTCGACCAGTTCAAGATAATGTGTAACTCACCACCTTGCCCGACTTTGCAGTCATCAGTGTGTATAAGGCACTGACATGTCTGTGTTCTCGGCTCATTTGCTCAGCTCATTCTTCCATCTGCAGAGGCTGAATTAAATTTACAGATTTGCCAGCACAGTTCACTGGAGACTCTCTTGGCATCAGCAGCACAGTAACAAGGGGAGCGGTATCACCATGATTTAACCCCAGTTACCGTTTCTCTGTTGAGAAGCTACATTATTGCTATTATCTGGCATGTTCTCAGACATGTTTAAATTCTCCAGGGCAAAGGGTGACAGACTCCTTCACTCCCTCCTTCTGACACATCGAGGACAGCCTGTTTCTCTTGCAGCTGATAAGACTACCTCTCTCAGCACTCCGCTCTCGGCAGAAGTGTTGAGCCTCTTACAAAACCTCCCCGCCGTCTGATAAAATCATAGCACGGCTATTCTTCGAGATAAACACTCCTTTTTCATTTAGACAATTCACAGGAGCTATGCTAAAATCCCACAATAAACCTACTTAGATGACACCTACATGACATCAAAATGACATAGCCAGCTTTTCACTGTTCACACTCTCATCAGTACTTAAACCGAAGCCCTCAAACGTAACTGAATAATGTAACTTCATACAGAGTAGAGCACTCACAGCAGCTGCGTTCATCAGAGTTGTCCCCGCAGTCATCGTCACCATCACATCTCCATCTCAGCGGGATGCAGCGGTGGTTGTCGCAGCGGAAGTCTCCATTAGGATCACAGGTCACTTCATCTGGGAAAGGAGCAGGTGCATATGCTGCTTTGAACTAAGGATATTTAATGTGATATGTTTTATAGAGCATGATGCTTCATGAGAAAATACAATTAGGAGCATAAAAAATAGTTATTTAAATGTATTAGATGCACTGACCCCAGGGGAAAACACAATTTGCTTTACAATGGCACCAACACATGTCTGTGTTTTATACTTTAAATGAACCAGTGAGGAAATTGTTTTTTACATCCAGCAGTCAGAAATGAGAAAAGATGATGGTGCTGTGATGGATAATTACATTAATAAGAGCAACACCTGCACAATATGACTGAATTTTTTTAGGCTTTTAAGTAATGATGAAACTGTCAGCTTGAAAAGAAAGACATCTTGGTTTTTTAATTAAACTGCAATAGTCATAGAGGGGGGAGAGCAGCATGCTTAGGACAGATGGGTGACCTCTATCCATGCCAGTACGTGTCTGCAGAGGATAAGACTGCAGGAGATGAGAAGCACAGACGGGAGAGGAGTGGAGGAGAGCTAGTCTGAGCCGTCTCTACCACACAGTGCTGGGGGTCAAAGATAGCGCAGTGTTAGCCAGTCCTGCCCTCCTAGCCCTCCACCTGGCCCATCTGCTACATTCTTACAGGAAGATTAGCACGGATCTCCCGTCCTGCACGGGCATGGCACTAATGGAGTGAGGGCCTCCGATAAGAGACGGGAGGGCCGCGGCGAGTGTGTTTGGATCGTAGCAAAGTACAAAGAGACTTGTGTGAACCCTGCCCCCACGCAAGGACAGAGCAACAACACACACATATACTTAGACTCATACCTCCGGACAGCTCATAAATCTGTGGTGCTCTCTGGGAGAGGCAATTGGCGGGGGAGGGTGAGTGGTGAGACCCTCTCCATCAGCACCTCCCACTACCTCACTGTGTAATCTTCCACAGGAGGCTGAGGTGTTGGCTAATTGCCCTTCACTCATTCCTTGAACACATAATCTTGAGTTCATGCTGTAAAATTTTTAATCCTCTGAGATCATGGGCATCGTCTTACTCTCAGCAAATAAATAAATGACTTGATCGACCAGGAAAGCTTTAATATAAAGTTTGAGAGCAGTCTTCAAACCACTGCCTCGATGTGATCAGAACCTCAGCTCTGACACAAGAATGGTTGTCACGCACTCACCACAGCCCTGCTCATCACTGTTGTCTCTACAGTCGTTGTGGCCATTGCAAACAGACCACAGTGGCACACAGCGGTAGTTGGTCTTGCAGTCAAATTCTGTGTGGTTGTCACATCGATATGTCGGTCCCACTGTGGAGAGAACACCACTGTTGTCAAGGAGGCAAAGACTTTTTTAAACATCAAAATACATTTAATGCCAAAATTAGTCACATTTTAAGTTCTTGTACAATTAAAGAAATACCCAGCAGTAGTGTGAAAGGGGAGAAAGAAACTGTTCATTACTTACTGCATTCCTCTAATGGTTCATCAGAGTTGTCACCACAATCATCATCAACGTCACATTTCCAGCTCTGCGGGATGCAGCGTCCATTGCGGCACTTGAACTGTCCTGGGCGGCAGGTCCTGGTGGAGCAGTGGGCAGGGTCTTCATCAGACTGATCACCACAGTCGTCCTCACCATCGCACTGCCATGACTCAGGGATACACCTCTTATTTGCACACTGCCACTGGTGGGTTTCACACTGGTGGGTAGCTGGAGGGAAGACGAGTCAAATCAGTTGACCGGAACAAGTTTTTACACTAAGTCATGAGAAACAGACATATGTTAAAAATTTCTAACATTTTGTAGTAAAAGCATTAAAAGGGAGTCTCAAAGAATGCATTGTGTTTTGGATAAATTAACAGCTTCTAAAAAGAGGGAGATAAGACAACACAATCTACCACATAACACAGGGTCTTCATCTGAGCCATCATGGCAGTCCTGGTTGCTGTTGCACAGGAAGTGAGGACTGGTGCAATTTCCATCATTGCACTGAAACTGTCCAAGCCTGCAGTAGCGTGACGGGCAGGTGGAGGGCTCGTCTGAGCCGTCTCTGCAGTCCCTCTGACCATCACATTTCCACCAGATAGGAATACATCTGTTGAAACATGGGGACAAAATTGCTCACCTCATCAAGAAATCATTAATGCACTGATTTTATATTATTATATGAATATTTACACACATGCATAATTATATAAAAGAAGATCTGTCGCCTGAACTGAGCCCATCATTGCACTGTGTGCACATCTTGTACCAACAAAGTAGGATTTTGTGAAAAATCTGGTGGATTATGTTATGATCCAAACAGCAGGGGGTGTTGTTTCCATTGCAAGCACATCAGACAGATTCAATGTATATATAATGTTTTGAAATTACAGATGATGGATGGAGCAAGTGACTGGCCTTTGCAAATACTGCTCCTAACCCTAGCTTTAGCTTTTACCTAAACCTAACCCTAACCCTTCCTCCTCAATAAAGGAAAAGAGAATAAAAACACACAAAGCAATGCCAGGAAGAAAGTAGCACAAGACTTTTTGTGACACAGTCAGTTCAACAACGATTCACTTTAAAATGCTGCACATCCCCTTAACCAATGACAAGGCATACCACAAGAAGTAAGAAAACAAACCGTTCATTGTTAGCACATCTGTACTGGGTGCTGGTGCACATGGGAAGGCATCGGGTCACACCTCCTATTTGGACAGTCAGGAAATGGTCAGGGCACTCACAGGTGTGTTCCCGGCCCCCGTGACGGATCAGGCACAGGTGAGAGCAGCCTCCATTGTTCACCGCACAAGGATTGTTTACTGTCAGACAAAGAGCCCCAAGTCAGTCAAACAATCTCAATTAACCGCAGCTGGGTAAGTACAGACCAGGTGTTGTTCATCTTGTTCTTAATTACTATACTTAAATCAACTTAAAGTGGACATGTTGAGATAAGAAACAACTATTTCACGACAAAAAGCTCTTGAACACAAGATTTTAACTCACCAATAGGCTGTCTGTAAGGATGACATACATGGATGTCAAACGGTCTGTGAGTGGTGTTCACCAGCATCTGACGACTAGAGCCATCATATTTGTTGCCTTTCTCCACTGTGCGTGTGTTCCAGTCAGTCCAGTACACAGTGTCCTCGAACACAGTCAGGGCAAATGGGTGAGGCAAATCTCCATCATACACTGTGTGTCTATGTTGACCATCCAAGTCTGAGTACCTGGAAAAAGAAATGAAAAGTTCCAAGTCTCACTGCATCTGCTGTAGGCAAAAACAGTGTGATCACATCCTGACATTTTACTTACTCGATGTAACTGAGATGAGCGTCAGACCAGTAGAGCTTGTCGTTAGTGTAGTCGATCGTGATCCCGTTGGGCCACTCTATCTTGGTGGTGATGATGGCTACTTTGTTGGTTCCATCCATTCCAACACGACCTATGAAGGCTTTGTCTCCCCAGTCTGTCCAGTATACAAATCTAACAGGGAGCCAAGAAAACTGCTTTAGATCACACAACATCGATATACATCTGAAGAAAAGAGAATCCATACTTCTGAACAAAAACCTTTCACTAATTTTCACTTCACTTTCATTCACACTTCACAGGATGAGAAAAGAAAGGCTGATGATGTATTGTTTAATGAATAAATAATAATAAAAAAAACACTTTTTATCTCACAGATTTCTTAAACACTTCCTCAAAATAACTGTGTGATTTGGTACCAATTTTAGATAGTAAATAAGTATTTCTGCAATTTAATTTCCCAGCATCAAAAAAACAGAGACCAGTAAATCGGCAGTATTGGGCTTGCCTGTGTATTTATCAGACTCTTATCATTAAGACTTAATTCATTCCTCCTAGCCTCTGACTCACCCATATTTGGGATGCAGCACAATGGCTCTGGGGTTTTCAAAGCAGTAGGTATTATTGGCATCAACGCAGTGTTCAGCCAGTTTCTTCACAAATCGACCATCCAGTTCAGACACTTTGAGACAATCCAAGAAGCTGTCAACCCAGTACAGTTTCCTGGCTATCCAGTCAACGGCTAGGCCCTCCCCATGCAGAACTCCATTGACCACCACCTCTCTGCTACTGCCATTGAAGAACATTCTCTCAATCACTCTGCGGCTCACATCAATCCAATAAAGCCGCTTGTCAACACGATCAAAGTCCATGGCCACCACACTGGTCAGGCCCTGCAGGATCAGAGAGTAGGCCTGCCCGTCTGTTGACAGGTTCCTAAGGTAATAGCGGTTGCTGAAGATGAGGTAAGGTGAGATGTTGCTGTTCTGACGGCAGCTGCGGCCGTCCGGCTCTCGGAGGAATCCAGGGGCGCACTTGCACACGTAGGAGCCGATGGTGTTCTCACAGATCTGGCTGCAGACGCTTGGTGTCTCTGCACACTCATTGACATCGTCACAGGTTTTGCTGTCAGACATGAGGCGGTAGCCAGGACGACAGGTGCAGATGAAACTGGTGGGTGTGTCGGTGCAATTGTGATCACAGTGATGGATGGATGGGTCTGTGCATTCATTGACACCTACATTCACAGAAGCACAATATCAACAAAGTTATTCAAGTCATCAGCAAAGACTTTTCTCCCATCAGAACAACCTGTATTATTTGTGTTCCTCACTTCTTCTTTGTTTGTTTACAGTAAATTAATTACAGTTAAAACAGTTAATTTGATCTATGCTGCAGCTCATCATTCTTGTCTTTATATTAAATATACGATGCTCAGACATGATCAGAATCGTTTATTTCAAGCTCAGACATTAGACAAGTATTATCTACCTGCAGCATTTATATTTGGCAATCATTGGTATTACAGAAAGCACAATTATCCAAACTGATGACAAATTATGGTACAGTGGTATTTCTCCGTTTTTCCCCACACTGCCTCCAGCACTTCATGGGCATCTCCCCTAGAGGGAGCATGCGCCAGTTGGAGAAACCCAATAGCAGACAAACAGTGAAGAAACTGAAGGTTTAAGAGGATATTATTCACAGCAGAACTGTGCTGAAATTCTCAATCACACTCACCGCATCCCTTCTCGTCGCTGTTGTCAGAGCAGTCATCGTTCCTGTTGCACACCTGGCTGAGGGAGATACAGTGTCCATTGTCACATCTGAACTCTCCAGGGGGGCAGGTGGGTGCTGGTGTGTGGCACATGTGCTCCAGCTCATCAGACTCGTCCCCACAGTCATTGTCGCCATCGCAGACAAAGTCATGGGATACACAGCGGCCATTCTGGCAGGTGAACTGGTGTTGTTGGCACGCCTGGTAGGTGCAGCCCTGCTCATCACTGCTGTCCCCACAATCATTACGTCGATCACACCTAATTTTAGAAGACAGGCCACAAAAGATGATCTCACATTGCTGGACACTCTGATTACAGATGTAATTTAAGATATTTTGAGTTCCTTGATCTCACCTGTAGGAGCTGCGTATGCAGAGGCCATTGCTACAGGTGAATTCATTGATGCCACAGGATCTGCGCGTGCAGTTTTGATGTTCATCTAATGCGTCTGCACAGTCTGCGTCTCCATCACACACCCAGTCACGTGGGATGCATTTCCGCTGAGGTGGTTGGTTGTTCACACAAGTGAACTCTGCCCTTGAACATGTGCGATTGGCTAGAAAAAAAAATGAAATCAAGCAGGGGGATTTACAAGAAATGAAATAATGATGGTGATGACCCAATGTCAACCTGCATTTTTGGCAGTCCAAATAGCCCAGACTGCATTTCAAAACATGCAGCCGTGACTTCAGATTCTTTATCCATCTAATGTGATTGATCCACATTGTTTGAAGTGAGCCTCCTACAGAGGCTCAGGCAGTGCTGAAGTCTTTAGCTTCAGGCATCTTATTGTTGGAGCACACATTGGTGAGACATAAGAGTCTTGATCCACCCTGAGCCAGGAAGCCAGAGAAAGGAGACATGCACAAAGTAACGAGTGAGGCAGGAGAAATCAGGAATGTCAGCTCCTTGGAATGGAGACCTTCTACAGGAGACTAAGATGCCGGGCACTGACGGCCAGTGTCTCCCACACAACACTCCCTCAGTGGTGTGTATCCAAATCCATCAGCGTCCTGAATAATGAGAGGATGAGGGAAGCAGGAACGGCCAAAGTGGAGGTGATAGGGAACAAGAGGATGGGCTACAAGGGGAGTGGGAAGTGGGAGGATGCAGAAAAGGATGAGGAAGAGGACAGAGAGACAAGCGGAAAGAGAGAAAGTATAAGAGGTAATGAAAGGACACATACCACAATTATGCCTCTGGTCTTCATCACTCATGTCGCCACAGTCATTGTCCCCATCACAGATCCAGGATGAGGCAATGCACCTGCCATCATCACAGCGAAACTGATCTGTGTTGCAGGTTCTGACCAGTGTGGCTGCAGAGACAAATAATATAACATTAATCTGTAGATTCTCTGATTTAATGTCTTGTGTCAAATAATGTATATTCAAGACAAATTATTAGCCCTTTTTTGTAACCAACTTTTTTTTTCCTTTTTGTGATTGCCAATTATCACAGGTGCCTCCCCCACTGCTTTTCAACTAATAAGCAAGGCACAATAAAACACTGGCAAAGCTTTCAAAATAGTCATGGCAACTCCACATTCCCATGCATGGTGAGCTATCTAAACAAAAGCCAAAGTGAGGCTCTGTAACCCCTGGCGGACAAAGGGAGGGGGAGGTGCTGTTTGTCAGAGGACACTGAGGGGCGTCACCACAGAGGAATGCAGCACACAATAGGAGGCCTGACTGACCACATCGTCAACAAAGAAATACACCACTGACTCACACTCACTGCTACATCACTCACAGCACTCTCTCACACCAGCACACAGATGCAGATTGGCGGACAGACACAAACACACAATAACTGAGCAGCTGATAATAGGGCGGGGGCAGACACACAAAGCCAGCCGGTCCATTTTGGGGGTGAGAGAGTTGTGCGACACTCACTGCAGGAGAGGGGTTCATCAGAGCCGTCAGCGCAGTCAGCCCCTCCATCACAGTACCAGTGGGCGGGGATGCAGCGGCCGCTGGAGCAACGGAACTCACTCTGGGAACATGTGGATGCAGCTACGTAGAAGATGAAAGGATGCCTGAAATCACTTTGAGGACTTGTCAGCGCAGGAATCTTAACATGCTGATGATACGAGTGGGATAAATTTATTTCTGAAGTCTTTTTTTTTTTACCCAGATTATGAGGATTAAATACACACACAGGAAGCAAACAATATCTAAAATAATCAAGTCCTAGTGTGACAAAAAAAGTCGCTTTTTGGAAGTGATTCACAGTAACAGCAGTTTTCTATGCCCATGAAGAATAAAAAATAAAATAAAATATGAAAATTCGGTCATTCAACACTACACCAGTCAACCATGACACTAAAGCATGATGATTTATAAGTAAATATCAAATTTACTTAGAGTTAACTATTTAGTGTTTATTTTGTAGGAATAGTTACTGACTGAAGGAGGGAGTGATTTTTGACACGAGTGGCGAGATACTTTGTCTCTTTTCTCAGCAGACATTCTGACTTGTTATAACAGGGAAAGCACAGGTGTGATTAATAATATTTATGATAGCTCCATAAAGCCCAGCGAGCCAGCGCCAGTGACACTGCATTCTGAGCACCAGCACCCTGAAACTGATACACCTAAATAGATTCCAGCCATAATTAATGTTACTAATTTCAACGATTGCTTTTTCTGTCAAAATATCTGCTGTGAAAAGACTATAACTACATGAGATAATTTGCATACTGAATACAGCAACAGAAAATATGAAGTCGCGACTGAAAAAACAATTAAAAATAACATTGCTTAATCCTGAATCTGCTGCTGAACTCACCACAGTGAGTGGGGCTCTCGTCGCTCATATCCCCACAGTCGTTGTCTCCATCACACAGGTATGAACGTGGGATGCAGATGTTGGTAGACTGACATTTCGTGTGCTCTGGCTGGCAGGTTCTCTCCGCTGAGATAATCATAAATTAGAACACATTTACTGTAAGTAACAACCGCTTCGATTTGAACATTTGCCTCTGTTTCATTTCTGTGGCAAACTTACGGCAGTTCTGTTCATCAGAGGTGCCGTTGTCATAGCAGTTGTTGATGCCATTGCAAACATAGTCCTTTGCAATACAGCGGCCATTGTTGCAGGAAAACTCTGTGTTGGGGTCACATGGCCTGAACAGACAACCCACCTCGTCACTATTGTCTCCACAGTCGTCATAGTGGTCACAGCGGTAGTGGTAGGGCACACAACGGCCATTGCCACAAGTAAACACTGTAGGCTCACAGGTGTGGAAGGCTGCCAATCAGAATCAATAAGAGGTCAGAGCTCTGGCCAATAGAGAGTGAGAGCTGGAGAAAGGCGGCTGATATACACATGCTGTGGAAATTCATTTTACCTGACAAGGCAATAAAGGATGACAGCACCTGTGGGACTGCATGCAAAGATATAAGCACATTGATTGACTTGTTAGAGTTGATTTGTTTTAATACTGTTAATGGAAATTGAATCATGAGGTGCAAGCATACACACCAACATAGTTGAAGTCAGGTTTAGGTCCTGAGAAAGAGATTTGTTAAAGTGAAAATACAGAGTTAGTGTTATTAAGGGAATAGGGGAGAGTTCTGATTCACTCATGCAGGGGGACTAACGAATCTAAGAAGGCCACTATCGCTAATAATCAACAGAGAGATTTTCGATAACCCAAATAAACACAAAATGAAGAACATACATGAATAACGAACAACATTAATTCAGGCTCTTTTAGGAACAACCTACCACAGACTCTCTCCAACTCATCGCTGCCATCTCCACAGTCGTTGTCATTGTCACATTTCCACTGGGCACGAATACAGCGGCCATTCATACAGGTAAACTGGCCTGGCTGGCAGCGGGTCCCATTATCAGGGATACAGTGCTTGTTGTCAGCCAGGTACCAGCGGCCCTCTGATGGACATTGACACTCAGCCCCATTGGGTCCTAACAAGATAAACCAGCACAGAACAGTTTAGACAATTACTTGGGGTTAGTTTTACATTGAAAAACAAATTGACAGTATGAAACTGCTTGTACCTGGTGTACAGATGTGGCTGCAGCCTCCATTGAACTGCTGGCAGGGACTATCACACTGCTGTTGCTTCCTGCTGGCTAGAACATGGATGTCCATTGGCCGAGATGGAAGGTTTTGAATCATGGCCCGCTGGTCAGAACCGTCATGCTTGTTGGCACGATAGATGCTACGTGTGTTCCAGTCAGTCCAATAGATGAAATGGCCAAACATGGTCATAGCAAAGGGGTAGATGGCTGTGCTGACTATGACCTCCCGATTGGACCCCGTGAGAGAAGACCGCTCAATCTTCTGTCTGATGGCAGAGCAAATAATGAGAATAGCGGTAGCTTTGTGGTGTAATAAACAAAACTGAGTATATATTTCAACAGAGGAATTTTTCCAAATCTTACAAGCTGGCATCTGCCCAGTAGAGTCTCTCTTCTTCATAGTCCAGGGTCAGTCCATTGGGCCACACAAGACTGCTGTTCACAATCTCTGCTCTGAAGTTCCCACCTAAGGTAGCACGTTCAATCTTTGCATGGGTTCCCCAGTCTGTCCAATACATGTATCTATGCAACAAGGAAGGATTCGTCTTTAATCTCAATTTAATCCGATGAACAAAGAAAGTGTGTGTTGCGTTACCCTTACCCCCTGCAGGGATCCAACATGATTGCCCTTGGCCTGGACACATGGGCTATAATAGTCCTTTGAGAGCCATCCACTGACATGGAGCTGATGCTCTGGTTGACATAGTCACTGTAATAAATTCTTCGGTTTATCCAATCATAAGCGATGCCATCAGGAGCTCCTAGATCTGTCCAAAATAAGATCCAAAGCAACATCAGTAGCATCACTGCTATCAATTCCTACATCAATAAAAATCCCCCAAGGAACAAATAAAAGTTTGTACTGAAGGTGCAAAACCTACCTGATGCTACCAGTACAGGAGTTGCCGTGGGAGAGGACAGGCTTATGTAGCTGATCTTGCTTGCTCCTGCGCCCGAGCTCTGTGTGAAGTAGATCCTCCTATCTGTGAGATCAAAATCCAGTGCCACTGAAGTACGAGGCACATTGACCACAGGGAAGGGCAATCCATGGTCGTCAGGATCGAGGCGCAGACTGCGCACTGTGCTCTCAGTGGTGTAAATGAGATAATCATCCCTTGACACCACACAGCTCTCATTATCTGCTGCAAGGTTCCCAAAAGCGCAGCTGCATTTTTTGTTCTGGTCACCTGTGCCAGACCCCGGGAGGGCGAAGCAGAAGTGGGCACAGCCTCCATTAGCCTCTACGCAGGGGTTGTAGTTAAGCTCCTGGGCAGTGGTAGGCTGGGTATGCTGGTCAAAGATGGTGACGTCCCTCAGCATGTTGATATTGTCTCTAATGACAGCGGGCTGCTCTGTGCTGCCAGGCTCTTTGCTTGCTTGGAACACCTTCTTGAGATTTCTGTCCACCCAAATGATGCTATTCTCAAACACTGTGATTCCATAAGGAGTTGGGTAGCGACTGCCATACCTTACTATTTCTGCCTCCCCTCCTTGAGGGTTGACTCGGGCAATCATATCGAGGGAGTCATCCACCCAGTATACATAGCCAGTTTGCCAATCCAGAGCGAGACCTCGTGGAGTAATAATCCCAGACGACACTAAAACCGTACGGTTGGTTCCGTCCAAGAGTGCTCGTTCAATTTTGGGGTTCTGACCATAATCAGCCCAGAACAAATATCTGTTTCTGGGATCCACCACAATGTGCCGTGGCATGTCCACCTGGGTCTTCAGCAGCACCCTGCGGAAAGTGGTATTCAGGCGGAGCACCTCCACATATGTCTCAGTTAGGAAGGCGTTGGTGAAATACAGATTCCCTGAGGAAATAATCCAGTATGTAAAGTGGCATCGTACATTTGTAAGTCATGAGAACATGAGGTCATCAATCACAAACTGCTAACTATGATGGGTCACAATTAAAGCATAAATTTTACTAGCTGGCATTATGATGGTGTTATGAATAGATAACAGATTTTCTGTTATTCTATCAGTTATTGTGATGCAATTACAAATGAGTAACAAGCAAACAGATTTCCCTGCCTGCAGCTGTCTCTGTTTTTCCTAAACCAACTAATGAAATCGTCTCTCCTGTCACCTGTGTAAGACTGATGTCTGTTCAGTGAGTCTGGCACTGTCATAAAGCTTCTTAACTTTGCCATGCAGTCTGCTGTCTGAGGTTTGTGTCATGCACTAGTTCAAACTGATCTGGGCTTTGGTTTTCTGGTTTGCATCAACAGACTAAGAGATTGTTGCAGACACAAAAGTCATATACATCAGCAAGCTAAAAGATATTGAATATAAGCAAAAAACAACAGAAGTGGTATAAATGTGGTACAATTAGCAAAAAATACATGGAAATTACTTGATCATGTTAATATAATATACTGTAAGCTTTACACACTTGCTAGTGTTTTCAGAATGTTAAGCTGCCTACAATGAGAATGGGAAGTATGTCTTGTGATGAACAAATTTAAATAATAATGAAAATACACAATATAGACCATTCTAACAGTTACAGTGTGTCTGCTGCCAAAGCTAGAGTGGAAAACCATAGACAGTGTAACCATCTATTATACATTCCACAATATAAGGGTAAGATGCTTTGATGGTGGTGAACTTAATCTTTTAATCATCAGTTTCAGTACCAATACCGACATAACATCCGTGCTAAGTGTTGTACTTTACATGGATAAAAATATGACTTAATATGAAGATTAGAAATGCAAAAAGGAGAGCACTGAATGGATGTATAACAAAGATCCTAAAATAGGAGACTTAGTTACACGCTACTTACAGTGTGTGGTTACACAAAACAAATACTTAATGAACACATTTGTGAGCTGGCATAGCAGCTTACCTGCAGCCCAGTCCACAGCAATGCCTCGTATCCCATTGCGTCCGATTCCAGATGTTACTACACTACGTAATCCTGAACCATCTGGCTTGATCCGTCTGACCCCGTTCTGTGTTGCCACAGTGCTGCTGAAGTCACACCAGTAGATGAAACCAGAAGCCATGTGTACATCAATGTGTAAAGCATTACGGCCTGCAGGAGGATAACCCAGTCATTAGAGGCCATTGTTGTTTCTTCAAACACAATAACCATGAACATTTCATACACAGTTTATGATTCCTCTACTCAGCATTTTAGAATTTTTTCTAATAAATCGATTCTATGCAACATCCAGTCATCGTAGGTAACTTATGAGAATCACTGACCTCTCCCAGCCACAGGCACCATGGCCTCAGAGTGGTCATCACCTTCCAGACTGAATCCTTTGATAGCAGACAGAGTGGAGATGACAACATAGGACTGGTAGGAAGTGCAGGTCCTGTTGTCAGCATTAAGTTTAAAACCTGTGGCACATGCACAGGTAAACAGACCCTGTGGCCGAGGCAGGCAGAGCTGCTCACACACTCCCATATTGTTAGTGCAGCCATTGGATGTACCTCCAGAGGCTGGGTTTGTAGAGAGAAGACAGTCAGATAAAGGCAAGGAGAAGCAACAACAAGCCAAAAAAACACTGAACGAGGATTATAATGTCTTCTTGTGTTACTCACTTTCTCGATAATGCACTTTCAGAACTCTGAGTCCAGAAACATTGTCTCGCAGCACAACCTTGTTGGCACCGGTGGACTTGTCCACACGCTCTATGACCTCAAAGTTGCGGTCAGTGAAGTAAAGATAGTTTTCATAGACAGCCACACCCCAGGGGTGAGACAGGCCTGTCACTATGGTGACACGGTTACTCCCATCTGGATCACCACGCTCAATCTGTGAAGATTCACATGCCAGATTGGCAGTCAAACATGACACGTTTGTTGTGTACAATTACAAAAGATGATTACATATCATATATTGTGTTTATCAGAATGTAATAAAATGAACAAATGGTGATCATTCAGAGCTAAGACAGTGAGGACCTACCATGCCAGTGCTTGTGACAGCCCAGTACAGTTTGTTTTCTTGGATGTCCACAGTGAGGAACTCAATGTGATCTAGGTTGTTGGTGAACAGGGTGACAGGGTTTAAGCCATCCATGTCTGCAGATGCCACCTTGGCAGGGATGCCGCTCTCTGTTCCCTGGTCTGTCCAGTACAGTTTGCTTTGAAGACATTCAAGAATGTATTAGTGTTTATGCCTCAGACATTACCAATTTAGTCATGGATCTCTATGCTTATCACTTTTTGATAGTCTTAGGTATACTTTATAGTCAAAGACCCGAGACACAAGTTGTCACTGTTGAGTGGAAAGCATGTACTTTTCAGGAACTCAGAACATCAGCTTTGCATTTAGTCAAATGAAAAGACACTTTCTGGGTTAATTCCCTGGGTTTTCAGAGGTTTTCATAAAGTTAGATAATTTTCTAAACCCACAGAAGACCAGATCATAGCTGTGTTCAAGTCCGAAAAAGTCTTATTACCCAAAGTCAGAGTTGCAGTGTTTAAATGTTCGAGTGAGAATGGGCGTCTTAGAAATGTCTTTCTTGTTTCTTGATTGTACTCTATTGTGCATTGCTCGGGTCTGAGTGTGCAGCGTGGTATTCAGTAACACAGGTTGAGTTCTCTCTAGAGGCAGAGCAGATGGCGATGAGGAGGCTGTTAGAGCTCAGTAGCTGTGGGGATGAGTGGCCATGCCAGGACTGTGTTAAATGGGGCTTACCCACGTGCTGGGTCCACTGCGATGCCAACAGGACTGCCTGCGCCAGTTGGAGAGCCGTTATTTGTGATCAGAGTTTTCCTGTACTGTACCTCCCCTCTTAACTTCAAAACCTGGTCAAGGGCAAACACGAACAGGTGCAATTATTGCACTGCATAGCTGTGTTGCGATCCACTTATTTCCATCTATTTTCTGTTTTCCTATTACTAACGCAGTCACAAATATTATTCATTTCAGTAATTAAGTAATAATGAAGGGTAACGTTTTGTATGTAACACCTCAATCGACTGTGTGGCTGGATTGGTGTAGTACAGGTTCTCTGTTATCCAGTCCAAGGCCAGGCCGACAGGGGAGCCAAGGATAGCTGCTGGGGCAAACTCTGTCCTGTTAGTACCATCTGACTTCACCCTGTGGATCTCACCCTGGTGGAGAAAGGAAGACAGATTAATCTTAACCACTGCTGAATGTGGATGTGCAGAATGAATCTTGTGTTTTCCCACAATGTTATCATTGAGTTTTTATTGTGTATTTTTACTGTTGACTCTAATCTCACAGTTGACCTTGGAGGACAACTTCATTCTGAATCTAACTGTGACATGTACAGTATATCTCTTGTATACCTAATAACACCGCATCTCTGCAGAAGTTCTCTGTTTACTGTAATAGGAAACTAGAAATAGTGTCTTTAGTAGGTAACTTACTGGGTGCTCCACCCAGTAGATGGTGTGGTCCTTGTCATCAAAGTCAACATCATAACCATTCTGAAGCCCAGCAACAGGGACCATAGCATCATTACTCTTGTCATCTGGGTTCAAGGAAATGCCATAGATGATGCTGTCTCTCACAACCACCAGGAAAGGATCTTCAACTAAAAAAAAACAAAACAAAAAAACAATAATGCAAAGCAGCCAATGGACAATGACTAAGAATACATTCAAACTGCTCTTCCTAAAGTAAAACAACAAACTAAAGGCTACGTCACTGCAACTTCTGGATTAAGAACAAGATACTTAAACACTGGAACATTTTTCTGAAGACTGTGAATTAATCAATACTTTAGTTGTTACTGAAACAGAGCTAGGAAAGCATTTTTCCTGGATGTGGATTTAGCCCCTTGTAATGCGAAACTAAAAGTTGCTTTCAGTGTGTGATGCCTGTTGCAAAACTGGGACCCTGAGCGAACAGGCCTTTATCTATAAAGAGGATTGACTGGTGAAAGTTGTTTCCACAATCTGATTTGCTTTGTCATCAGAGATTAGAATCAATGAATGGTTGTGGGGCATTTTCATTCTTGGATAATCATTGGCCTCAGGGAGAGACTGTGTGCAGCTTGGCTTGAATGGGCTGAAACCTGAGATGAGTTAAGCTGTTGACCTAAGGAGGACTCCTTGGACTTTGAATTAAAGGTCCCTTGTCTTCTTGAGACCTTGAAAGACATGCTTATATGATTCTTAATTTTTGGACTGGACTGGAACAGCAGTTTACAAGAGAACCTAAATGGGAGACTGTTGACAAGCAGCTGGATTGATTTATAATAAGAGTTAAGTGTTTTCAAAGATTTCTCCTCTCCAACATTGAGATGGCTGCAACTAAAGACTGCAAAAACCATCATTTCCACAAAAACAGGTTTTCTCTTTGCTCTAAAATGAATATCTTATGAGTACATCAACTTATCAGGTGCATCTGAGCAGACTTCCTTTTTCATCAAACTGAGTGATGAGTGTTTTCCTCCATTTGGTAGGATGCATACCTCTGGCGCAGGTGATTTGGTCTGCTGCCAGTGTCCAGCCTGAGGGGCAGGCACATGAGTAGTACCTCGGTCCCACAGCAGAAAGCAGACAAATATGAGTACAGGGACTCCTCAAGCAGTGATTTTCACCTAAAAGTGTCAACCCACACATGCACAGACACACAAACACACAGACATACCAGCAAAAAGTCAACAGACTACTCTTCACAGGTTCTCTGTTCTTAAATGTATTAAAAAAAAAAAACAACGGACCTGCTGTAACAGAGATTGGTTAATGTACATTATCTTTGCATACCTGCTGGCTGCCTGGCTGGGTGTACTGCCACCAGACCCATGGGCTGAGGCAGGTTGAACAGCATCACTGTCTGGTTCTCCCCATGCCACTTATGGGCTCGCATCACACGGTTGATGTATCTGTCGGTCCAATACACAAAATCCTCAAAAATGGTAATTGCGTGGGGATGTTGCAGTACCTTTTCATAGAGAGTAGCAAAAGAAAAAAATGTGTCTTACACATACTATTCAAAAGGAAATTGAATGTGTTCAGAGTCTTTCTTCTCATGCACTCACCAGGTCACTGGCCAGAACTTGTTTCCTGTTGTTGCCATTATAATCGCAGTAGTCAATGAAATCCAAGTAGGCGTCAGCAAAGTACAATAAATTGTTTGGATAGTCTATGGTCAGACCATTGGGCCAGTACAGCTTGTTGCTTATGATAACAGTCCTCAATTTCCCATCCATGCTGGCCCTCTCAATGCGGGGGTTCCTCCCCCAGTCGGTCCAGAACATCAGGTGAGCGCTGCAAAACAAATGGCTAATCTGTTAACACCAGCTGCTTTGATAATGAAAAGCAGAGACCAAATCATTCCACGACACACAGATCAAAACAAACATTATCTCTCTGCTCGTCACTGACCTGTCCCTTGGGTCCAGCACCAGGCCCCGGGGATTGGTGACATTTTCACTGATTAATACAGTGCGGTGGGTGCCATCCAGTTTAGACACTTCAACTGTCTCCAAGACGTAGTCAGTCCAGTACAGGTTCCTGCCCACCCAGTCCACGGCAAGGCTCTCTGTTACAGTCACCCCACTGTCAAATATCTGTCCAAAAGAGACTCATACTTAGTACACTACACGCTACATGCAAAGCTGTGAATAAACAAAGAAAGTTTTAGTGTAATATGTCTGTGGTGACAAAAAGGAACAAAATAACTCACCACGATTCTGTCACTGCCATTTTTATTAGCACTCCAGATTCTGTCCTGGCTCGTGTCAGACCAGTACACACGGTCCGTGACTGAGTCAAAATCTAGGGCCACAATGTTGCGTCCGTCTCGAACCAGTGAGCGGACCACATTGGGCTGAGTAGTTATTTCATCTTGCACAATCTGATTTCGACTGGCCACTAGCAAGAATGCCTGACGAGAATCTGTAAACAGACATAAAATCTCTGTTAACTATTTTTCATGTCCATTCTCATGCTAATAAGAGCACTTATCAGCTTTTCCATGTCTACTAAAACTCTACGACAGCACTGTTAAATAGACCCTACTCAAATGGCAATCCTTGAGGAATGCACTTTTGTCCAAATAATGACCTATTGTACTGCAAGGCCTTTCAGCAGGTTATCTGTGTGGAAGAGGAGCTCATGTCAGGCACGCTCCCCATAAACAGCCCTTTGTTGGTGATTATGTCCTAATTACACCAGTGATGGCCAGTGAGTGACATATATGTTATTTGTCTTATCTAAAGAAATCAGAGCAGCAAAGAGAGACAAGGGAGAAGAAAGACAGTCTGTCAGTCTGAAAGTCTGGGGGCCAAGCTCCCCCTTAATCATGGCTCATTCCTGTGAGCATGGTGGAGAAAACTGAGATATGTGCTGTATAGGCAAATCATCTTGACAATGAAATTACTGTAGAACTGAACATTGGTCTATTCCCTATGTCACTGCATTATGAAATTATAATATGATTCCAGCTACCAGGGGAGCAATAAGTTTCATGCACAGAAGGTTTAAGTCATGTCCCCCCTCACCTGAGGCCTTGCAGGTGTGCTGGTCTGCTTCGAGAGTGTAACCGTCCTGGCAGTGGCAGCGGAAAGAGCCTCTCTCATTAAAGCAGTGCTGGCTACATAGTCCAGGGGGATTACACTCATCTACATCCTCACAGGTTTTGGAGTCATTGCTCAGTTGGTAACCCACAGGGCACGTGCACTGGGCCCCAAACGGTCCTTGGATACAACCGTGGGTGCAGCCAGCATTGTTGTCAGAACAGCTCTCCTGATCTGAGTTGAAAGAAGGGAAAACACAATTTAGAACCCAAAAATTAAACCATGGATATGATAACTCATATAACACAAATATAAAATCTACTAATTTACATAATTAATATACATCATATACACATACATATACATTAATGAACAATAAAGCACTAACTACAAACACTAATATGAGCCAGAACTATTTTTTATCAATACTAATATGCACACTCTACTGACAACAAAATTTTTGTTTGATCATGTTTTGAAAAAAATCTAGAAAAATCACAATAGTAGATACTGTGTTTGATGAAAATGAATCAAAACTACGCAGCATTTCTACCAGTGATTGAGAGTTTGTTCCTACCTGGCAAAGGCTCATCTGAAAGTAGTGAGAAAGGCAAGAAAGGAAAATCACAGATAATTTTCAGGTTAATACAGGTCAAATCACACACATGCATGATTTTCACACAAGAATCCAGAGACAAACAGATAACATTTGAACAAAATTTCTGTGAAATGAAGTCCTTCCTGTTTATAGAATACAGGCAGTAAAAGAATGTCAAATAAAATCTAGTCAGAGTTTGATCCTGTTTGTCATGTGATATGAAAATTTTATTAAACTTCAGGAGACCGACAAACAGAGCTCAGACTTACTGCAGAGAGGAGACTCGTCAGCACCATTGGGGCAGTCAGGAGTGTTGTCACACACTGTTGTGAGGTTGATGCACACACTGTGGCCAGGGCACTGCCACTGCCAGCTTGGACATCGGAAAGGTGGGGTTGGACAGTCTCTTTCATCGCTCATGTCCCTGCAGTCGTTATCCCCATCACAAATCCAGCTGCGTAACACACAGTTTCCGTTGTCACACCGGAAGAGTGTTGAGGGGCAAGTGCGAGGTGGACAGGCGTGGTGTTCGTCGCTGCCATCCTCACAGTCTGGGTGACCATCACACTCCCAGGTGGACGGGACACAGCTCCCATCTGACTGACACTGGAACTCACTCTCATGGTGGCACATTCCTGGGGGCCTGGTAGCTGGGATACATTAGAAAACACCACAGACAACATGTCAGCACAGTCCAAAACTCTGTGAATGATTATGCAGGACTGAGTAATACTTCAGTATTATAATCAATATTTAAACACTTACGACAGGCTTGCTCATCTGAGCGATCACTGCAATCAAAGACTCCATCACATCGGTAGTAGGAGTTGATACACTGGTGACCACTGGAGCACTTGAACTCATTCATAGTGCAGTTGTAGACTGAAAGATCCAGTTGAGTAAGTCAAATCGGTTATTCAATATTTCTGCAGTTTTGTATATATGCTGAGCTCAGGTGTTGTGCAACACAGGTGATCAATAACAAATAATAAATAAGCAGAAATACATTTAATAGATTTTATCAAACACACCCTTGTGTAAAAAGACCTCAAGTGTTATAAGTAAGCATCAGATCAGACCTGCAAGTAGGTTTATGTTCAGAGAGAACTGAAATCCAGAAAGGTACTCACTGCATCCCTGCTCGTCCGCCCCATCAACACAGTCCCTGTCGCCATCACAGACATAGTTAGGGTCTATGCAGCGGTGGTCTGGGCACTGAAACTGTCCTGGATGGCATGTGCTTGCCAGATCTGTCACCACAAATAGTTAGACAACAAAATGAGTTTATGAATTGATCTCCTGGCCTTTCTTGGCCAACACATACAATGAACAAGTCTTAGTTTAAAATATTTATTTTGTTTTTTGAGTCACCCATTTTCCTATTAGTGGACCTGACGTAAGAATACATCTGCACATTGTCTGATCCTAGACATACTAAGAGGCATCCAAGAAATAATACTTGGAAACAAGACTTCCAGGAGTATTAAACTCACTCTTTAGACATCAAATATTTCATTTTCCAATCTTTTTTCCAGCTTATTTGAGATATTTGGCCTGTTCTTGCCTGTTTTGTCTTTAGACTAAACAAAACAAGTAGCAAATCCTCTAAAACATTATATTGATAGCCTCTATGGGGATACTCACGACAGTCAGCTTCATCTGAACTGTCCCCACAGTCATTATCAGTGTCACAACGCCAGGTATGTGGGATGCAGCGGCTGTTGGAGCAGGTGAACTGATTGGCAGGGCACGTTCCAGGTACCCGCGTAGGGCAGTTTAACTCATCGCTGTTATCAAAACAGTCATTGTGCCCATCACAGCGCCACGCTGCAGGCACACAGCGCTTATTGGCACAGGTGAATGCAGAGGGGGAGCAAGTGTTGTCTGAAAATAAAAAAAAAAAAAAAACATGATGAACTTAATTAACTATCTTAACATTAAACTGCCAGTGGCATGAAAATGTTTTTTACTTTTGTCAGGCCAGTATAATAAGCTGGATTGAGAAAAAGCATTACTGTTAATTCCACAGTTGACTTCATCACTGTTGTCATGGCAGTCGTCAACACCATCGCATCTGTAGCTGTTTGGGACACATTTGCCGTTGCCACAGGAGAAGGAGTTGGCTCCGCACTGCAGTGTGGGGGGCTCGTTGGAAGGGTCTTCCACACATGTCTGCTGGTTGGGCAACAGTTTCATACCATACGGACAGCCGCACACCCTCTGTGAGTCTGGGGCTGGGAAGCAAAAGTGGCTGCAGTCTCCATTAGGATTCGTTTGCCTGTTGCAGAGGTTGGAACCTGAGAAGGACAGCGGAATGTAATTACCAGGAAAATGACTGACAAGTGCGATCCTCAGCCACGCATGAATAGTGGAGTGAGAAGAGCAGTGAATAAAGCTACTGACCAATCTGAGAGTTGGAGTTGAAAGACTTGACATGCATAATGTGGCTAATTCCTCTTCGGATAATGACCATCTCCCCACCATCGGTCTTGCGCACACGTACAATGCCACCCAGGCGCCAGTCAGTAAAATATGCATAGCCTTCAAGGGACAGGAGCAACAGAGCATAACCTCAGTTACTTTATCTGTCATCACATCCTGGTAACAGTAATAGCTCTTCTGACATGATTGCCATTTAAGGAAGCACAGTTGACAAAGCTCAGTTCAAGGCACGGATAGGGAAATTAACTCCCTCTTTACAGTATTTTCTTCATATGCATGATCCTATGCTGGAACTTTATAGGCTGCTTATTGTTTGTACCGTCAAAAATGGTGAGACCAAATGGATGGGAGATCTGGGTTATGCGGTCCAAGGAAATCCTGTTCTGTCCATCAAAATTGCTGTGCTCAATTTTGTCAAAGAAGGCATCCACCCAATACAGACGCATTGAGCTGGATGGAGATCAAAGCAGAGAGCAAGGGTTTGAAATCAGTTACAACAGTTGTCTGGAGAATAACCCAAAAAAATCATTGCTATAGGAACCATAATTTATGGGTAAAACAATGAAAAATTACATTCATCTTAAGTATAATGAAGATAATAAAATGGCATATTGACTGTTTTTAGTCACACGGCTATAGGATGTTTTACTCACCTCCAGTCAATAGCGAGGCCATTTGGCCAGCCAAGAGTAGTGTTTACAATAGACAGGGCATGTGACCCATCACCCCAAGCCCTCATAATCTTCGCTGGCCGGTACCAGTCAGTCCAAAAAATATACCTGACCAAGTAAAATAAACATCAAGCATCAGTGTCACACTGTATTTCATTAAAAAATGGACATACTTTGAATACTTTGAAACATCTGCTGTACCTGAGTGACAAAAACCATTTTTATTTAGATTTTATTTGGGATACTTCAACATTATAGAGCTTTTCTATTTAAGCCAACTTCTTAGTGTTGGCTACAATACTGGCCTTCAGGCTGGACTAATCTCAGCTGTTGGACACAGAGACCTTATGCCTTTGAGGCTACTGGAAATAACAGCTTATTCAAAATAAAATTTCATTTATCGGGTGGGGGCTTAATTTGAGGACCTTTTGAATGTGTGAGTACATCTTAAGATGCAGCATCAGCCATACATGATTGTTTTAACATAAACTTCCTTAACAGCAAACAAAGCTACAAATCAAATGGTTATCCTTGATTTACCCAATGAGGGGATGCACCACGATGGCCCTCGGGTTGTTGAGGTTACGTATGATAGCTCTCCTGGACTTATCAGCTAGCTTCATGACAGATATGCTCCTGTATCGTGGGTCGGTCCAGTAGAGGTTTTTTGAAATCCAGTCGTAAGCCAGGTCCTCCACTCCATCCACTCTATTGGCTGCGAGTACCTCCCTGCCTGTGCAGATCAAAGCAGTCAGACCACTGTTTAACACAGAGATGAAAGAGGAACACATTTAAATAAATAGGCTGTCAGCTTGCATTTTCCCCATGTGGACCGGACAGAAAAAACTAGAGCAGCTCCAAAAACAACATCACTGATCAGAGCAGTGTGTTTCTTTTTTTTGTGTGGTGTGACTGCTCATGGATTATCACATTAGTAACTACTTTCTATAGTTTGGAAATTAAATATCAAAACTGGTGGGTAAAACATCCTTGATTAGTCTGTCCTACTCATTTTCAGGTCATTAGTTTGAGATTTAAGTTGCTTATATGATCCATTTTCCACTGTCCATACTCTTGTCCTCTCCCTCCCCCATAGTACCAGTCGGCCCCATCAGGCACTCCCTTAACTCCCTGTATAAGCCTGGCTGAATCACATGGTAGAGCTCTCTGCTCGGAAAGCAATTATCCAAGGATGTAAGCACAGAGAAAATACTGAAAACATATTAGCTGCTGATAGTTTTTCATACTTCACATCGTGTCTTTCATTGTATATCAAGCTATCATTAGGTTGTGAATGTGTACAGTAATTCAGATATTTGAAACAATTCAGCTAAAGTGACAAACAAGATGCTCACCAGTCCCATCCACTTTTTGTTTATAGATAATATCTTTAGCTGTGTCTGAGAAGAATATAGCATCGTCTTCAGCACTGAAATCCACCCCAACAAAGTAGGAAGGTGATCCAGTGACAGGCAGGATGATGTCTTCCTGAGAAGAGAGGTTAAAGGGGATCCCCCTCACAGCCAGCTGGCTGGAGAACAGCAGAAACTGCCTCACAGCTGGAGAGGAAATCAGAAGACAATATGAAACAAGATAGGCATTCATGCCAAAGATATTCAGCCTCACAAAAACGTCATTAAACAAAAGAAAGGCTTAAGCGAGACAAAACTGCACAGGTGAGTTTCAGGTAAACTTTTACATCTTTAGGGTATTAAGTATAATTTTACACTTCAAACCAGGAAACACACTGAGTTCCATAAACAAATGACTGCAGTTTTCAGGGAAATGTTCTCTTACCAAAACATCGCTTGCCATCGGCATGTAGATCGTAGCCCATGCGACATTTGCAGCGGTAACCCAGTCCTCCGTTGTCACTCCGATGACTCAGAACACAGATCTGCTCACATCCACCTCTGTCTACACTACAAGGGTTTGTTACTGGAGACAAAAAAAAGAAAGAAAAAAAAGGGAAATGGCAAAGTTAATTATATAACTATAGCTAATTATGGGTTTCCCTTTAGAAACATTAGCAGTTAGATGGCAGAAAATTCTGGTATATTTACGCCATACTGCATAATGAATGAAGGAATCACAACCACTTTGAGGAGCACAAATGTGTCTCACTGTACGGCTTACCATATGGCTGTTTCAGCTGATGTATCACTGCTACTCCATGTGGAGTCTGAGATGTACTGTAAACAACTTGAGGACTGCCGTCTGTGAACTTGTTGGCTTTCATCACAGCCATCTTCGTCCAGTCCGTGAAATAGACACTGTGCTCAAACAGGCTGATGCCAAATGGGTGTGGGATGACAGCACCTCCATGGACCACTGTTTTTCTATTAAAGAATGTTGAGAACGTTGATTTATTACAATATAAATATTAGCCCTTATGGGTTTTTTTGTAAACTCACCTACAATGTTGTGTTATTTCTGAGGAATAACAGATGGCATATTTACCTATGAAGGCCATCATATGTTGCAGTTTCAATGTAGTCATAGCGACTGTCCACCCAGTAGATGCGCTTGGCCTCGATGTCCAGTGTGATACCAGCTGGCCAGCCCAGTTTACTCCCAATGATCCCATAACGGTTGGTGCCATCCATGAAGGCGCGCTCCAGGCCGGGCTGTCCGTTCAGTGCCTCCCAATCTGAGAAGAACATATACCTGTGAAAGGAGGTTAAATGTTTAATCCGTCAGTTCTCTCTGAGGTTTGATCATTTCATGAGGATGGATATGTACAACTGGGACCACAGAAAAAAACATTACTTGTATTCACTTGAGAAAACATATAGGAGACTTCCTTCTCGTTAATTAAGTCTTGCATCCACAGTATTATGTCACAAAGTGGGTGGCTGTGCTTCTCACCAAAGAGCTGTACATTAATTTACGATAAGCAATTTATCTGTAGCCACCTGGCTCTCCTCCCCCCTTGAACTATACTATTGGATTACAATGAGGGTCATCACTTACATTGCTTCTCACTAATCCACGCAGGGCAATCTGCTAATCTCACACACACCCCCCATTATTCTGTGCCAATGGAGCACGACAGATACTGTATGTGGGGTTTGGGAACGGCTGAATAGATGAATGAGTGGAAACTGGGAGATGTGCTTACCCAACAGTGGGGTCCACCGCTACTCCTCTTGGGTTTCCGAGGTTTTCGGTGATGAGTGTGACCCGGTTACTTCCATCAAAGTCCACCATGTCAATCCTGTTGACGCTGGCCTCCACCACATACAGTTTATTGTTCACCCAATCCACCGCCAAGTTCTCAGGGTAGTCAACTGATACATTTAAAACCACCTGCATGTTGGAACCGTCCATATCCACCGAAAACACCTGTACACAAAAGACACCATTGTTGACAGGAAATTAGCCCTGAGGTGACCACAGCTTCCAGAAATAAAGGACAGGTATTAAAGGTCACATTTTTTTCAACTGTGTCTTAATACAATAGTCATTGGTACCCTGAAAGTGTTATTGGTCAGTTTAATTGTTCCCCCCGCCCATACTGGCCACAAAGACAAAATGATGTCAGAAGGGGATTTTTTTTACATCAGTTTCAAGTGATGGGGGGGGGATCCGCAGTCCTTGTTCTGAGTATTTATTATGTCATTACTTCTGAACTATAGTTTTAGAGGGCAGTCTGAGTTGGACAAATCAAGTCAGTCTTTCAAAATTCTGATCTTTTTTGTACAAAATTCCCTCTTGATGCTTCAACAAATAGTGTTTCCTTGCTTAGAACTGCAAAAGGAAAGTAATACAATGAGGTAAATTTGAACTAAAAAGACTACAACTTCGGAAGATAGCCAAATGAGTTGTCTAATTCAGACTGCTGCAACCTCAGGCTAGCTTCGGTTGAACTTTGGAATACATTTTTACACAGAAGGTAGACCTTGGGTTTTTGTCCTCCATCATTTAATTGAGGGGATCACTTTGTGGCCGTTATGAATAGGACAAACAATCACAGTGAACAAAAACTATTTGTATTTGTACGGGCATGTGAGTACTGTTTTAAGATAGACATGAAAGAATGTGAACCTATCATGTAGGATCATGTAAGAGGAGTGTGTGGCAGCCAACAGCTAGCACGGGCATGAATGTGAAAGTAACAATAAGAAACATATTTAAGAGATAGAAAAAGCCAGAGACAGAGATATTATTTGTTTTCTTGTCTGATTGACTCTGTCTTGTTACATTTCTGTGAAGTAGTTTCCTGAACCTACTACTCTACTGATACTATGATGGCATTAGATTCTCAGACTGGAAGCCTTGGCACCATGCAGCTGGTACTGGGATACTGCTCTTAGCAGCTCTGCTTCCTTTGAAACAAGATCCAAGACGTTTAAAAAGCAGGATTTTCAACTGACCTGTTTAAAGAGAAATTGAAGATGTGGAAATAGCCTGGTAGTTTAACCTTTCCGGTTGCATTCACATGCCCTGTTTGTGCTTTGCCTCCTTCTAATCTGACATGCTGCCATGGAGGTGGCTGATATACACAGATGCCCAGTCACAGATATGTCCTGGCCTTTCAGAGCAGTGGCTGCAGTTCAAACCATCAAGGAGGCAAAGCATAGGCCAAAGAAAGACTTTTTAGCTGGCTAAAGAATGTATATAGATGGACGGTGCTGCTGAAAACAAATACACCGTGATTACTTCCAACAAGATCAAGTTCCAAAAATTGCACCCTGGTATGTGAACATCATACCATCCTATCAGACAGGTTTCAAGATTAGGCCATTTGGATTCCATTCCACATCTACTTCCCTTCATTATGACCCAGCCGCAAAGGAGCCAACAACTATCCCATTATTATAGTATCAACATTGCTGATATTTTAAAGGATAACTGAAAGAATTCAGTCCTGGCCAGTCCCAGTCTAACTCAAGTATTTCTTCAGACAAGCAACTGGTCTACTCCCTGTAAACTCTCACCCAGGCATAACAAAATATGGAGGCACACACTGCAGGAAAGAGGTTCAAATAACATTGGATATGGAAATTCAATTAAAAAAATACCTTGTTTTGAATGGTATCAGTCCAGAAGATTCTGTGGAGATTATAATGAAAGTCCACTCCCACTGCAACCCCTCTGTTCTGTGAATTAACCAAAGTGCGCAGACTGTTGCCATGGATGTCACCTATTAGCAAGTCTCTGCCGTTTGAAAATATCAAGGAAGGGACTCCAGCTGCAAAGGAAACAAAAGGCAACACATTACAAAACACACAGAACCAGAGCCTGATTTGTATTAAAACAGAAATCAGCTTGGCTGTGTCCATGCTCAACTACTCCTACTACTTTTTTGTAATCAGGGTTGCAAGATATAGTGGAAATTTACAGAATGTAGCACATTAATTCAGATCCCTGACTCTGACTAATGAAGGAACTTTCTAGCCACTATCATTACACACTCTTTTCACTAAAGCTAAAGGCAGAGAGGTCAGCCTCTCAGTCAACACTCTTTCTATGTTCCACAAAGGCAAGAGACTAACTAACACAACATTCAGCACGCAACAATGCACCAGAAAGAAACGCAGACGCTCAGTAAAGCAGCCACGGTGGTTGGCAAACAGGAAAGAAGCTATGCTAATGGGCCTCATTTGGATGGATCATTCACACATTCAGAATGTGAGCATACTGTATGTAAGACAATCGGTTCAAACAAAGAGGAAATGACACTAACTTGAGATGTCAGCTCTGCAGTATCTGTGCTGCTCCAGGACGTAGCCCTCTCGACAGCTGCAGCGGTGCGAGCCTATGCGGTCCTCACACTGCTGGTCACACACGCCCCACATCGAACAGTCGTCAAAGTCTTCAGCATGAAACCAAAGTCACAGCAGACGAGGATTAAATACTGATTTGTTTTGTTTTAATCAAACTAAGCTTTTAACACATTTTTTCAACAACAACTTAAAGCTGTAATGAGGCTTGATTCAACAAACATTCCCATCTTTCCACTTCATTTCAAAGGTTCATATGCTGTACTTTTCAGTGCAAACCTGATTAGAGTTGACCACACTGACAAGAATGAGAGTGCCAGTACTTATATACATCAAGTTCTGTTTTCAAGGTTTCCAGTCTCACAAATGCTTACCTCATTTACTCAGCCAAAGCGGATATAGTTCACTACATGGAAAAGCATTACACACCCAAACTTATCCTTGCAATTATCTATATGAACACAGAATCTCAATCATTGGGCAAGGGTAGTGTTAAGTCAGTGAAGGATCTGTACCTGTGCATGAGCGACTATTGTTGCTGCTGACAATGTATCCAGAAGGACAAGAACAGGTCCCTCCATCGGGAGAAGCATGACAACGATGCTCACAGCTCAAAGAGGCACATTTCCAGATACCTGTACAATGCAGAAGCCAGATAAGTGAATGACAATACTTCAATAGCAGTTTCTGTGAAATTAGATGTCCTTATGTCTACTTCACACTAGTTGTGTTGGTACTAACTGCAGTTGCGCCCAGCAGTGGTGTTAGTTTCATCCTCTCCCTCAGGACAGTGAGGTGTCCCATCACACAGATGATCCATGGGGATGCACAGGCCAGAGGATGGACAGGGCCATTCTCCTGGGTAACACTCCCGCAACACATTATCTGCACAGCAGGCAAAACAAATGCATCATCTTTGTCTGTGCAGGCTTACACATAGAAAAGGGAAAACAAAATCAGAAAACCGGACAGCAAAGAGTTTTCCATGTGTTAGACAGTTAGGAATTAAAATATATTCAGTGTGTATTAAGGACCAGCAGCCTTATCTCCCTCCACAGGAATGTGGGGCTGATCTTAAATTGTAAGTAGGACTTTATTGTCAGGGAAATTACTGTCACTTTAAATCGATGCAGGGGAGTGGAGCTTTGAGGGGGTCACATGGGGGCTCAGAGGGCTTCTGCAGCCCATCCTCTAAAAACACACACTCTTCACAGCCGTGTGGAGGAATTCTAAAGACCTTTGGGGGGGCTGCGCGATCTTGTGCCACAAAGAGGCATTTGAATAACACACTTAAAGAAGCACAGGCATAGCGTCTTGCTAGCCCAAACCAACCATGGAGACTGGAGATGAATCAGGTTCACACAGAGAGCCTGAGTTGTTACACTTTCTGGTGTTTCTTAACCAGCCAAATGCATTATGTTTCTGGTCACAGCAGTGAAACTTAACCACATTCATGACATCTCATTCACAATTATTGTATCCATACCGCAGCCTTTTTCATCTGCATTGTCCTCACAGTCATCCTCTCCATCACAAAGCCAGACTTGGTGGATACAGCGACCGCTGGGGCAGGTGAAGTAGTTCCCTCTACATGTTGGATATGCTACAGGTTAAGTGGAGAAGATCAAGAAGAGAAAACATTAGAGACTAATATACAAATTCATCTGTCTGGGGGAAGATAAGTCATAAGACTGACATCAGGGTTTGATAAAAAAGAGGAGAGGGTAGAAAGACAGAGGCTACATACTGCAGTTTTGCTCATCACTTCGGTCTCCACAGTCATCGTCATGGTCACAGACGTAGCGTTGAGGAACACACACCCCATTATGACATGGGAACAGGCCTGTATTGCAGTGCTGTGCTAAAGAAATCATAATAAAAAAGACAACAAAAGATCTATCTGGTGAAGATGTCATGGCACAGATTGTACTGCTTTTTTGGAAAGACTTCCTCTTGAACTGTCTTATTACTAATCTGGTTTCTTACTGCAGTTTGCCTCATCAGAGCCATCACGGCAGTCAAGTATGTGGTCACATCGCTGGGTCCGGTTGTAGCAGGCCCCATTAGCACACCTCATCTGTGTACACTCGGGGTAATCTGAAAGATTAAATCATCATCAAGGTGACGCTATCCATTCAAATTAGCCTGACAACTGTGCTCTTTTCAGCTTTTCAAATGCGGAAAGCTCGGCGAATGGGAAGGATAAGAGAGTAAAATTTTACGCCACCACCATAACAACAGCAGTCACCACAGCATTCTTTATGCAATTGTGAGATTACCACAGCGTGTAGTGCTGTGAGTCTACCATGTCGGCACAATAATGGCATAGCAGCTGAACTTCAGCTTGACTAATCCACCAAGGAATCTGCAATCAACCTCTGACAACAAGAAGCATATTGTGGCCCTTTCTGTCAGTCAGCGAGCCTCTTAATCTTAACAAATTGATTAAAATGCCACAGGAGCCTGAGATTAAAAAAAAGGAACCACCCTGGAGAAGACTTACGGCAGTCTCTCTCATCAGACCCATCTGAGCAGTCCGCCAGACGGTCACATCGGTATTCTCCTGGGATGCAGGCCCCATTACTGCAGCTGAACTGGCCGCTGGTGCACGTTCTTCCAGCTGTGGACAGATTGGAGAGTAACTTAGCAGCACATTGAAAGGTCTTGCTCACATAGTTCTTAAATGAACTTAAAAATGAATCTACTTCTACCGTAGATACAGGTACTGAACAATCATCTTAACTTCCTCAGTCCCACAGACCCATTGGTGGTTCCGTTTTAAAAATCTTATTGTTCCAACCCACATACCTTCATCAGGAATACTCATTTAATGTTATGGTGCAGCAATAAAAATGACATCCTGGATTTGAATAATTCAATTCCAATAAGTGTAATATAGAGTGGCTACAATGAAGCAGTGGGCCAAGCAGATATTAAATATATATGTGATGGAAAATATAAACTACTCATTTGACAACTGAAATAAAGATTTGGTAAATTTTCCAAGAAGCTTTTATATAAAGAATTGCTAATAATGTAACAATGTACTTACGGCAGTGCTGCCTCTCATCTGAGCCATCCTCGCAGTCCTCCTCATCATCACACACCCACACATCAGGGATACATTCGCCATCACTCAAACACTGGAAATGACTGTCATCACATGTTACCTGAGCTGTGGGAACACACACAGAGCATTTAATTATTTACAAGAGTTCACTGTAATCCAATGGAGGAAAGTTACTAAGTATGTTTACTCAAGTACAGTACGTTAAACATGCTGGATGCACTGTTGTACTTTTACTTATGATATTTTAATAAGATTGTAGCTGATAAAACTTCATTTTGTTAAGAAACATTTTAATTATCCATTTCTTCCACATCTAAATATTCCACTACAGTATGACAGAATTAGAAACTCACGGCAGTCATGTTCATCAGAGTCATCCACACAGTCTGATGTGCCGTCACAGTGCCAGTCACCAGGTATACATCGGCCTGTCCCACAGCGGAACTGCCCCAACTCACATCCTATACATAATAAAAATGGTAAATAATTTAGAGTTAATTTCAAGCTTATTTTTACATGTTGTTCCAGTTGCTGTTTTCAATCATTGTTTTTTACATTGATATATTTATCACTAAGTCCATAACTTGTCACCCGTCCATGCTGGGTCCTTGAGGAAAGTAGAAAAAAAGCTATAAAAATATGGTCAGAAAAAAAAGAGAAATTATATATTCTCAAATATATCTAGTAAAACATGGCATATGGGGGTACTGATGCCTTCCACTGATGAAACATGTTGTTAACAGCACTGACAAGCCTTGGAGACAAGCGTGCCAGCCATCCCCCCGACAGTTACACAACTTTCACACCGAGCCTCCTTTTGATGTTCTCACTGAGTGGCATCTGTAGAGATAAGGTACCACCACTCTACCTTCCCAGACGATTTCCAGGAGAGATTGATTCAGGCTGCATAGTTCAGTGGCAGAACACTCCATCAGACCCGTCCAAATAGGAATGTGCAATTCTGATTGTCTCTCTGACAGCCTGATATATGGTGTGTGCTGTTCTTGTCCGGTCTGAAATGTAATTGGAATAAATAGTGGTACTGGGTGGTACCGCAACGATTTCAACCCAAATTCTCTGTGAGAAGAGCTGTGAGGTGGTGATTGGTGGTGCAAGCTTGGGGTTGGTGGTCTATCTCTGTCCTGTCTTATCGAGCATTTTGAAAACTTTCCTCCTTCTCGCTTCCTACACTTGCAAAATATTGGAGTTATTTATCTAAAAGCAAATGCTGCAGAAGCCTATAGCTCTACAATTCCACTATAATGGCTTGAAGTTACTAGCTACCAGGAATTACAGAGACAAGCTGAGGAAAAAAATATGCTAACATATGGATTTATCAGTGAGAGAGATTGTAATTGTATTTAGAGTGAGAGGTTTATCAACTCCTTTAAGTAATACTCTGTTTTAAAGACAGATTTCTTTCAGTCGTTGGGTCACTACCTGTGCTACTGCACTAAAATGCTTGCATATGCTCCAATCAAGATTTCTTGTATCACCTCAATTAGCCAACAAACCACCAAACTGCTTTACAACCAATTTAACTCCTTCAGCAGCTATCCAGGATGCAAACCGTTTTTTCCTGCTCAATTTACTAATGATAAAACTGCCCACAATCTACTCAAAGAGAGCCTTTGTCACAAAGCAGTGATACCGAAGGTTTCACCTACAGCATGACAGCACGGGCAAGTGTTGCATAAAGTACATGAACGCTAAAAGAGGCACTGTATTTAAAATAAATGGAATATTTCCCTTAACAATCAATACATTTAAGTGTTGAATGTCCAGACAACACTACTGTCTGTACAGGACCACAAAGTTACAATAACAGAGAAAATAAAGGTCTCATTAAAATAAGTAATATGTAACAATAAAATGAAACAGCAAACATTTGCAGAATAGGTGAAATAATGCTGTCAACATCTGCTTTGGAAAAGATCAAGATGTGTATAGAAGCCACACATCCAGACCAAAGCTGACAATTTAAAACCACATATGCCAAGGAGAAACCAAGCTGCTGGAGACTTTCAAATGCAGCCTGTGTTTCCTGACCCTATTACTTCTGGGAAAGGTGACAGATACACTGAAGCTGAACCTTTCAGCGGCACTATCTTGTGTGAGGGTTCTTCTTACATTCGGAAAAGAACGTCTTCTTTGTAACTCTTCCTTAATCCACAGATTTCTATGTCTTCATCCATGTCAGTCAATACTAGAAAAGGTAAAAATCTGCTTTTAAGAATGTTGAATCTGAGTCTGATGATCCATGTTTTTGTATTCATTTTTTGGTTGAGTGTTTTTATGTAGTTTAATGTTCCTGTCCCTTCTTTCTAGCCTTGTCTTTTCTAATTAGCAACTTAAACCCACAGCAGGAGAGAGCACCGCACCATCCATGCAGGAAGATAAGGGCGCCCTACTATTATCCAACAAAGAAGAGCAGTAGTGGAATATTCATTAGAATGAAGCTCCCCAAATGCCTTAAACCCCACTGTGAAACTACAATGGCACAAAAGAGGTGCCAGCAGGGATGCAAACTCATAACTGAAGGTGTCACCCTAAAAAAGCCACTTTGGAGATGGACAGCAGAAAGTAGAGTACAGCAAAGCTTACTTCCTGTGATAAACTAAAGTAAAAGTGGAAACGAAGCTTTCCTCTCATGACCACCCATCAAGAAAACACCTGTCCACCACCGCTGAAACACCTCCCTCCTGTCACATGGGGTGACTGAAAGATGTCTTCAAGCTTTCACCAATACCATCTTGTTTTGGCCCTGCCCTCTGCACTCACTTAATGTGTGCGGAGAATAGTGGAGAAAACGGCTGCTGGCAGCATGAAACGCTGGACCCGTCCATGCTGTCAGAGCGAAGTGCTGCTGCCTATTTCATATGGAAATCAATGCAGCAGAATGCAGTCAATTGCCAAACAAGTGACTTTGGCTCTTACTGCTACACACAAAACAGTGAAAAACCAAGGGGCTTTGGCAGTGACATGGGAGCAAAAGGGAGGAACAAATGGAGTGAGCAATAAAGCCTTGGTCTGGTTAGAATTGAGGAATACTCAACATGATTTTTGGTACGTGCCTTAACAATCACATGAGTGAAAAGAGCCATAAATTAAGTTGTCACAACGCAATGAGCAACTGGACAACTTATTCTTCCTCTGTACAGTGAGCCTCAGCTCAGTTTATTGGAAGCTAAACTCCATCCTTAGCGTCTGTAACCTAGACTGAGGGAGCTGCAGGAAAAGAAAGGATTTCCTCTCCATTTGTGCCAACTGTGTTCCTGTTTCTAACGCAGTGCTACTGTTGCACAAGGATTTAGGCTCCTACACCGGAAAAAAGCCGACGTGAGGCTGATGCGTGGGGTTTAACGTGCACGTGCTGGCCATGTTTGTGTGTCTTGAAAAGTTTGAGCATAACAGAAGACATTTTAACAATGCCATTACAGACTCACACTAAAGATAGCTTTGATCAAATAAAGAGAGTTTAACCCCACACCTGAACAAAATGCTACCAGACATGTCTGTTCATAATAATAAATACTTATTTGTAACACCATTTCAGTTCTTATTGTGCACTTAAGAGGTTATTGAGCTCTCATCGGCAATGATTAATGGGGAAAACAACTCAATTTATTGCCAAAACATGCCTGGAACAGCAAAAATGGCAGAGGATAGTTAACAAACCAGCACCATGAAATCCCCTCAGACTGTCACATTAGCTATTAATGTCAGTGTAAGCACTCTGCAGCAGTATCAAGCCCGAGGGCTGGATAATGTGTTACAGAAGGTCAAAGAAGACACAATTGTCTAACTAAGGGATTTTTGTGGAGGATCAGGTAGAGATTAGAGAAAGTACCATGTCCCCTCATAGTAAAATTGCATAAATAAAGCATGGCTTATCTTTCCGAGAACATGATTAAGTGACACATCTTTCAGTCTCATTCACACAACAACAGACAGCATTCGGGGAGCACTTGTTACTTGATATAAAATGAAATAGTTATTGAAGATTCAGGTTAAAGGTAAATGACTGAATTTAATTTAAGCAGTCTACATCACTGCCTGGTAATCACAACAAATCCAAGCCAATGATCAACATGACCATGCTGACAGTCTATTCACAGTCTGTGGTTTTAGTCAAGTCATCATTTTGTACACCTCAGTTGTGATCAGCAAATCTCAGCCACAAGTCCTGAGACTACTGCAATTCAAAGGAAATGCCAAGTGAATTTTCTAAATGCTTCAGCCTCAGTGTCAGCACTGTTATATCGTCTTTTTGGCATGGACAATCCACCTTTTCTGTTACTGTGTGTCTGTTATCCAGTGAGGAAATCGGTCCAGGATGTTTCATAATAATAAATAAGAAAGCTGTAGCCATGACCATACTCTTAGCACAGTTTTTTCTTAACTCCAAACTGCCCCTGAGGTAGAAATGGTTCCATTCTGCAGCAGCTGCAGTGTAATTAGTTGCTTGATTCACACTAAGGAGCTTACATACTAAGGGTTGAGCAAAAAGAAAGCAGATTACAATTTGAGAAGTAGGATCTAGCTGGGCTACAAACACAGGAGACAAACACAAGACTGTCACGTATAAAGAGCAGTATCTGAGCATTTTGTCTGCCCGGGTCTTACATTAGAAAACTTAGTTCTTCCCAGAGCTGGGATCAGGATTGAGTGGGTGGTTTGCGGTGTAAAATCTGCTCCACTGAATGAGATTTGTACCAGCGGCTCTCAGTCCTCACAGATTGTCTGTAAGTCACATGCTCTTTTCTGTTACCTAGCAACAGTAAAGCTCAGGCAAAAGTTCCTCAAGAGAACTTCCAATCTGTCTGAGGAAGGCTTTGTGCTCAACCGTTAAAGTAATGCTACGTGGTACAACATTCAACTCCAGAGCCAAATCACTTTACCTAGAAGCCACATCAAACCTACAGGAGGTGGCTTTTTGAATCATCAAGGATATTTCCATGTGTTTAGCTGATTTGTCCTCATCAAAACCTGAACTGTTACCCAATGGATGGATTATAGATTTGTCTGCGCTAAAGAAAAACACAGAAGCATCTAAATTCAGCAGTAATTCAACTTCAGCTCCCCTGCGCAGTTTTGTTTTGATTAGCAACAAGTGCACTTGGTGAATCACTTGCAGCACAACTCTGCAGGTCCTCAATGAATCATTCAACTGACAGCTTGTGTTGAAAAAAAAAAATAGAGTACAGGAGGAGAAAAAAATGGCACTTCTTACCTTCAGAGTGGCACCATCTCACACAGCATATGAAGACGAGAAAGAGCTGAAGTAGCAGTGCTCTCCACATTCTGGCTGGTCCGTCCAGCTCCGCTGTGCTGATAGAGGAGCTGTAGGGACTGGGGCTGGGATGCTGTTGCTTTCTTCTGTCTGTCTTTCTTGGCCCGCTAGTTGATGAAAAGGGGCGTGCACAAAGGCCAGGACAGCCGCTCCCCCCAAGCCAGCCTCGGCCCTCTGGATAAATCCCTCGGGCCCTGGAATCTGCATAATACCATGCAGGTCCGACTTGTCCTGAGTGCCAGTGATTTCTCACTCACAGCGGGCTATCATCACTGTTTATTTGCCCCGCACTTGGGAAACAGGGCGGGGGTGCCAGCAGGCACTTGTGAGGAAAATAATGATGGAAGTAATAAAAGTACGAAAAGCTTTAAATTAGATTGTTCTTAAGGCCCAGACGACTGTGGTTCGAGCCCGACCAACGACCCTTGTTGCATGTTTTGCAGACACTTCCCCACTCCAAGCTTGACATAGCTACGACAATAGAATTGCAAGACACAGAAAGATAGTTTTGCATATAAAGTTTGAGACATTAATGCTAAAAATAGGTGGAAATGCCTTAAGTTGTAATAAATCAATTATCGAGCACAATGGGAACACTTATAGTCTCGTGGGACTATTCCTATCTCCCTATTGATTAAACAAGTGATTTATGGCCAAAACAATTACATCAATGAGACTGACAGATTTCCACACGAACAGTAACAAATAAAGTCATTAGACTATAAAAGCACCAAGATTTAAGCAACATCAGAAAAAAAAAAAAAAACTGCTTCTTTCCCCGTGATTTTTGAGACGGTCCATACCTTCACAGCGCCAGCGGCTGACCAGAAACCCAACAGCGCCATCATGCGGCGGAGCGGGCGAACCAGCAGATCACTGCCTCTAAATCAGAGGACGGCTCAAAGATGGTTGCCATAGGCGACCACGCAACTAAAACTTCCAGAGGCTCACTGCGAAAAGTGGAACCGAGCCTCGAGAAAAAAAAAAAAAAGTCTATGTGAACCCAAGAAGAAGCGCTTTAGCTAGCTATTACCCTTTCGTTATTTGGCTCATCATGGCAACTCCTCAGAGAAATGTAGAAAACTTCCTGAAGCTGGAGGGCAACGCGACGGAGGTATGTTACATTCAAATTTCAAATTATGGATGCCATCATTGAGAATCTGTTACTCTCAAACTTGCAAGTAGCTAGTTTAGCTTGCTTACCTGGTAGTTAGCCGTCTCCTGGTTATACTCTTCAAATTAAATGTCAAGTCATCTTAATTTACTTGCGCAACTCTCTCATTGTCTCATATTACACAGGAGTGATATTAAACGATTCTCTAAAATCGTTTAAATCTTTTTAAAGTCTTTAAATAAACCCGAAACTTGCTGAAAAAGGCAGCTGAATAAGTGCGAGCTAGTTATCGGTGAAACGGAACGAACGTTATTTTTAATTTAACCGCCGTTAACTGTCACGCGCACAGGAAGCCCTCAGTCAAACTCATTTATATTTTAAAGATTTTGCCCACATGCTGTCTATTATTATGTTAGCTCTGGTGTGGATTTATAGATGTTTTCATTTCTATGTTTGTTCACGTATGTCTAAGGTTACAGTGTTTATGTTCAGACGTTGAAATAATTAAGTAGCTAAATTGACTCCAGGGCTAACGTTTCTGGGGTGACTGGGGTAAATACTAAATTAACGACACCAGCTTCATTTCTAGGAACCACCAGAAAACACTTCAAGTTTATTTTTCAAGTGTTAAATGTCTCCTTCTGTTCATACCTTGATCATAATTTCTCCCACTAAAATATCACTTCCATAACTCTTAAATACTGATTTCACCTCAAACACCCAGTGCCAGTCAGGCCCTAGTCCAAACACAGCATGATGTTACAAAGAAGCAGCCAAATACATCTATCCATCATGTTTTAACACAGGGAATTTTCCCTTGTTCCCAGCATATGGACAGTATTCAGAAGTCACTGGAGAAACTTCGAAGCCTTTCCGTGGAGGACACAACAGAGATGCTGCGGTCAAGGATAGATGAACAGTCAAGTCTGATCTGCATACTGAAACAGAGAGCAGATGAGTTGCTTCTTCGATGTCAAGCCGTGCAAAAAATCAATACAGAGGTGGAGAGCCGAGCAACAGACTGCCAGAGAGAACTGGACGGCGAAAGAAAGAAAGCAGAGCTATTAGAGAGGAGATTTATGGATTTAGCTGCCAACAACCAATCAATTATTGCTTTTATGGATGAGTACAAAAGTCAGAACGCTCAGTTAAAGCTGGAAAACAAAGAGCTGCAGTCAGAAAATGAAGCACTTTTCTCCCAAAAATTACAAGATAAAGAAGTGTTGGTTGAAAAACTGATGCAAGAAATCAAACAGCTGACAGAGAAATACACAAATAAGGAAAATGAGTATCGGTAAGAAGAATCAATATCAGTTTTTAATAGTGCTGTAAGATCAACATATTGATCTGTTGACAGTAAATTAATCAACAGCTGTTTTGATAATCTCATTTTATAAGTAATGTACCTAGTAAAAATGGCAAACATTCACTGAATCCAGCTTTGACAATGTGACGATTTGCTGTATTTCACATTGTTATTCTAATAGCTTTGAGTTTTGGACTGTTGGTCACACAAAACAAGTAATTCAGAAACTTTGGGGACTTGCAAATTTTAATCTTTTATGGATGGAAGGATTAGTCCCTTCATAAAAAAGTGATTAATCAATGATGAAATAATCATTAGTGTCAGTCCTAGCTTTTTAATAATTTACATTTTACATTAAAACTGATGATTTTGTTGTTTTATTTCATATCTGTGTTTAAGGGAGAAAATAGCTGGATGCCAGTCAAAACTCATGGAACAAGCAACTCAGCATCAAGCCAGAGAGGCATCGCTACTTGATCAAATACTTAAGGCTCAGAAACAGCAAAGAGATGCTGAAAAGATGTTCAAAGGTGAGTAGACAACGTTTTATCATTCTCTGATGCGCTAGAAAATACAAACACTTGTAAACTTGTGGCCGTCTTTCCACAAACAGACCTTAAGCTGAAGCTACAAAAGGCTGAAGAAGAGCATGCTTTGAGGGAAATCAACATGAGAGGAGGCATAACAAGCCTCACCAAAGAGAAGGACAAATTATTGTCTCTGTCTGTGGAAAGAGGGAAAGTAATACAGGTGAGTATTTGCTCTCTTCACTAAAATCACAGCTCTGCACAGGTGAACCAGTCAATTCATGTGCACACAAACTGGTCTTAAATACAGGAGAAACAGAAAGAAATCCAACAGCTGGAAATAAAGTGTAAAGAAGAGAAAAAAGCAAGGGTCGAAGCACAGGACAGGTAAATTGTGCACCAACACACTACAGCTTTAAGAAAATTCTTAGTAGCATAACAAGTCTTACCCCTGTATATATATTTGTCCCTGACCCTGTCTCAGGTTTGAACGGGAAGCAGAAGCTGTTAATGCAGATGTAAAAGTGAAGTCTCTCCAGTCTGCTCTTGACGAAGCCACAACAAAACATCGAACGTTCAAAAAGGTGTGTTGTAATTGATAATGGCCCACATATGCTGTGATACTCAACACATTTTCTTGTCATTATTTTACAGGATTTTGAAGCCTTCAAGGAACACAGCGCCAACCTCTTGACAAAAGAAAAAGAGCTAAATGAGAAACTTCGCCACATGATGGGCTAAACCTAAGTATTGTGTAAGTGTTTTCATGCCAAAGTTTTCATTAAGATGTAATTTTCACCAAGAATCTTTGCTCACTGACAGTGCTAACAATAACAACAAGCCGTGACAAAATGTATATATCACAATTTTTTATTTCATCTTCACCTTTCCAGAGAAATTGAACCACAACACAACATACTTAGCATGACATGTTAGAAGTTCCTCATATAGAAATTATACTGTACAAATGTTTATCTCACACAGCTCACAATCAAATCACTTAAGAATGCTCCTCTGCCAGTTTCTCAGCCTTTTGGACTACTTCTTCAATGGGACCCACCATGTAGAAAGCTTGCTCTGGCAGGGGGTCATATTCACCTTAAAGAGAGAAAAGACTTACAGTTAACACCAAATGTCCATTCCGTTATCCCATTTAGAAATGTTTAAACCTTGGCGCAGCACTCTACCTGCAAGAATGCTCTGGAAGCCTTTGATTGTTTCCTTAAGAGGCACCAGCTTTCCCAAGTGGCCAGTGAAGACTTCTGCTACCTGGAAGGGCTGCGACAAGAAACGCTGGATCTTACGAGCGCGAGCTACAGTCAGCTTATCTTCCTCAGACAATTCATCCATACCCAGGATAGCAATGATGTCCTGCAATGATTTGTAGTCCTAAAAAGACAGACACAGTTTTATTTTAGTTATTGGATTGCAGATATTTTTGACAGCCTTTAAAAATTTGTTAGCATCCAATACGCGGCTTGCCTGAAGAATCTTCTGCACACCACGAGCAACATCGTAGTGTTCAGACCCAACAATGTTGGGGTCCATGATACGGGAGGTGGAATCCAGAGGGTCCACAGCAGGGTAGATGCCAAGCTCAGCAATAGCACGGGACAACACAGTTGTTGCATCCAAGTGAGCAAAAGTTGTGGCAGGAGCAGGGTCAGTTAAGTCATCAGCAGGCACGTAGATGGCCTGAAACAAAATGAAGCATTGTCATATGAATAAGCAGGAAAAAAGAGAGAGTGCTGACATGTGATTTGCATGTTGTGTCATCTCACTTGAACTGAGGTGATGGACCCCTTCTTGGTGGTGGTAATTCTCTCCTGCATTGTTCCCATATCAGTGGCCAAGGTAGGCTGGTAACCCACAGCAGAGGGGATACGACCCAGCAGGGCAGACACCTGAACAACAATGACACAAATATTCAAGACAACATATACATAAAGTGATATATTGTTGATAGCATCCGCCAATGATGGAAAATCTGTTTGGCACTGTGTACCTCTGATCCAGCCTGGGTGAACCTAAAGATGTTGTCAATAAAGAGAAGTACATCCTGTCCCTCCTGATCGCGGAAGTATTCAGCAACAGTCAGACCGGTAAGAGCAACTCTGGCACGGGCACCTGGAGGCTCGTTCATTTGGCCGTACACCAGCGCTACCTGGGAACATGAATATAAGAATCACCATGGAGTTTACAATGAGTTCACACTCAGCAGATCGCGATGAATCCATCAACTGATCAGCGACATGTTACATGCTGTGCTGAGGTGTCCAAGTCAGGTGTCAAGCTAAATGGTGTTATTACAAATAAATGTAACTCACCTTTGAGGTGGTGTCCTTCAGGTTAATGACACCAGACTCAATCATTTCATGGTACAAGTCATTTCCCTCACGGGTTCGCTCTCCCACTCCAGCAAACACAGAGTAACCACCGTGAGCCTTGGCCACGTTGTTGATCAGCTCCATGATCAGCACAGTCTTCCCGACACCAGCGCCACCAAACAGACCTGAAGGGATTCAACGTGCACAATAATCGCTCATTATGCCAGTATAAAATGGTGAGGGGGAAAAAAATCTGTGGTGTCAAATAATCCACTAACCGATCTTTCCACCCTTTGCGTAGGGAGCCAGCAGGTCTACCACTTTGATGCCAGTGACCAGGATCTCCTGCTCCACACTCATGTCTGTGAACTCGGGGGCTTCAGCGTGAATAGGAGCAGTTCTGCAAGATAATGTGTTATTTTGAATCATGAGGTTCAAAGAATGAGAATGAATTGTCAACAAATCCTATGAAAAGACCCAGACCATCTAAATGAATCTTATCTTAAATACACTGATTCCAACAAATGCATTCTTTACTGCTAAAAACTCCTATAAAGGGAAGCTACATTCACATTTTTGTAGATTCATGTCCTTAGTAGGAAGAAACAGGCTTGCAGCTACTGAGAGGAACTTAACTCACTGCTGATTTTGGTCTTTTCATCAATTTGCTGACAACAATGAAAATATAGACTAACTCCAACACCATGATCAACACTTACTGTTTGGTGGTAATTGGACCCCTCTCATCAATGGGTTCTCCAATGACATTCATGATCCTGCCCAAGGTCTCAGGGCCCACGGGGATCCTGATGGGTGCTCCGGTGTCCAGGACCTTCTGACCACGGACCAGGCCCTCTGTGCCATCCATGGCAATCGTCCTGACTGTGTTCTCACCTGAAGAAACACACAAAGAGACCCAGTTTGAAGTTCATAGCCAACATCCAAACACTGACGTGGCAAGCGATGTCTCAGCCCGCATCGATTCGGCACACTCACCCAGATGCTGTGCCACCTCGAGCACCAGCCTGCTCTCACGGCCAGCCACCTCCAGTGCATTGAGAATAGGAGGGAGGCCTTCATCGAACTGGACATCCACCACAGCACCAATCACAGCTACGATGCGGCCATTGGCCAGGGCTGCCTGAGCAGCTGGGGCAGCGTAACCCCTGCCTGCAAGGACAATGACAGGAAAAGGACATTGACATGAATGACATTATATAAGGAGTGACTTTACATATGACAGCAGCAACTAAATTTGAGACATCAAAACATCTAACAGAATAAACAAGGACTAGCGTTCGCATGTGATATGTCTATAATTAACCAAAAAGTAGAATACATTTCCACATTTTGGTGGTTAAAGATAACAGTTTCCTATATTTTGATGCCACTGAACCTTAGTCTGAGAGGTTAAGTGTAAAATAACGACTTGCACTGAGTTGGTTGTAAAGGTCATTGATTGGAGACAGTGAACCAAGACATGAGTGGAGCTATACCACCTGAATCAAGTTACAATATGACTAAATAACTGCTTATCTCTTATTTTAGGTACTTAAATTTAATTAAAAACTCTCATGATCGTAGATGAATGAAGACATTTCATGGTAAACTGGAGGCCTGACCCTCTTAGCATGCTACATTAGCGTTAAAAAACAGCCAAAGGACAAATAATGCAGACAAGCCAGCTAGTGTTTGACAAGTGGATCCACTCACTCGAAGAAAGAGCCGCATGTCTCCCGCTGACCGTCTTCAGAGAGCTGATCCCAGGCTTAAAAGCCTGCAGAGCCCCGCTGCAGCACCGTCCCACTGCACCCAACATGGTGAAGATGGCTGAAGGTGAAGGCACACACAGCTATGGACGATCCTGCACGGCACAACCCAAGAGCCTGTCTGAGCATGCGTGGACTGTCCCCTCTGTGACCGAAGGGGGGCAGCACCACCCAACACACCCAGGGCACCCGTCCAGCGGAGTTCGTCTGATTTCTGGTTCAGCTTTTGCTGCCACCCTCATGCTGCATGATGAAACTGCATTGGTGTTCATGTATTTCATGATACTGTACATTTACATTGTTATTAATGCGGTAAGTAAAACCACCATAATATCAATCAAAAAAAAAGGGCAGTTTAGGGGGCTGCTGTTGCAGGCCATACACTGTACATACACCTGTACTCTCCCCTTCTGTTAGAGAGGACCAGAGCACAGAGTACTTCTTGTGTTTTATAATCCATCCTGTTGGAGTATTTGCACTATTGTCACACAACTGCTACATGGCATATTTTCCCCATAGTTTTATGAACAGATTTCATATGAATTGTATTGTAATGTTGAAAAACTGCACATAGCTGGATTCAAAAAGTGTAAAGTATACCCAAAAAGTAAAAAGTAGGTTATCTTTCATGTTGTCATTCAGCAAGAAGAGAACATTTCTATGTGTCTGCATAGTGTGTATTTCACATTTCTTTAAGATTTGGCCTATTCACAGTGGTGGATGAAATTAAAGAAACCCTTTCATTTTGTTTTTTTTGTGTTTGTTTGTTTGTTGTAACATTTTTTAAAACACTTCATTCTCTACAGCAGTCACTATTTAATATTTCCCATTACTGTTTCTTTAACCTAAATTTCTGTAATCCTTGTGTCTTGCAGCTGAACCTAACAATTGAAAAACACCACAATTAATAACTCACATGGGGAAAAGAAGAAAGTACAGCAAAATTACACTTTGTCATTCATTTAGTATAATTGTACTGCATATCATTCTGATTTAGTTGGTCTGTATGTGAGTTATTTCCCCACCTCATTTGGCCTGTAATACCACAGTCACAGTTATTGTCTCTTCAGCACAGTGGTGTTTTATCACAGGTCTAAAATGTTTGATGCAATAGTTCTAATCTTCTGTAATCACTAGTAGTCACAAACATAATGGGGAATCTAAACAGAAGTATTCAGTCTCTGATGGACACGCATGAAAGACAGCCTGCCTGACTTCATCATTTTCACAACCCACAAATGTTGCAGCAGCATATAGGAACACTATGACCGGCTGTCATTCATCGTAGGGTAAAGTGACGGGGTAGATTTTGCCAAGCCGTTATTCAATGCAACATTCCTTTGTGTCAGAAAGTCTCCTCTGATTGCTTCTTGCCTGGGGCTTTGCAATACAAAGCCTCCTAACCTCCAACACAGCGGGCAAAAAAAAACCCCACCACAAATCCTCAGCCAGTCTGTACAGGACCAGCCCCATCTTTAAACCACACCAGGAGGAGTAAGGTCACCTCCTACAGTCAATGGTCAGATGGCCATCTTTCAGGGTCTTGAAGGCTGAGTCGCCACCTACAGCTTGCACTTGTTTATCTCGTGAATGATATATTACATGTCACTCGCCTACTGGTTACAACTCCCTTTTTCATAAAGGCATTATTAAAAGAGACAAATCACACTAGACACCAGAAGGTATTCTTAGGCATTGTTAGAGGTTACTGTGGCCCTCATACTAACTGCTCTCTTTAGACTTATTTCTAATTTAAAAAGGGAACTTTATGTGCATTGCTCATTCAACTCTCTGGGTGGTATTCCAGAGATATTGTAGCGTTTTTATCGTTTTGCTAACTGTCGTAAAGTTAGCCCAGACTGGTCCAGCTGAGGTTTCTGTTGAGAATACTGTGCTCATCCACTGTTTCTTCACTAAAACAGAATAGGACCCCTCTTCCCCTTTTCTAGCTTCTTTACATGACTGCTTGCTTTCTTTTCTAATTGATTGAGAATATTTCTGACATTTTAACTGTTTATCCTCAGGCAAGGCTGTTATGGTCATTCCAGAGTCCAGGGCACAGACCAAAGGTGACCAGGCCTTTGCCATTAGGACTCTAAACTTATCACTTATTAAGTCCTACCTGTGGAATTTATACTGGCATCAATACCGCTTGTCACATCACCTTTTAAAAATGCTTTTAACCCTATTTTATTGTTGCAATTTTGTCGAAGTGCTATCTTATTTAGATGTAACCTTGTTGTAGTTTGTATCTGCATTTTCTGCAAGCTTTACTCACTCAGTTAACAGATTTGTTTTGCAAAGGAGATACGCTGGACTCTACGCCAAATTTTTAGATCAAAAATTTAGGTTCTGTAACTTTTCTATAAAGACAAGACTAACATACAATAACAGTACACAATTGCTATAATTATGTGGTATTTAAGAATGAGTTACCCCCTAGTAAACATACACACCTACAGTTTATGGTACTTGTAGTGATTAAAATACAAATTTCAGCAAACACACACAACATGGCTTCATTGTTGGAAACATATCCTGACAGCCTTCCCCTGCCCTGAGGGCAGAGTGGGAGTCTTGGCAAAGCTCCATGGGACTTGGCCTCGTTGGTGCCTCCTTATAAAAGAGGAGTGACTGTCTCAGGGTCTCTCACTCTCTGCTCCACAGAATGACTGACACTGCTGCTGCTGCACAATCAGTGAGCTAACTGGACCTCACCGTGCACGCGGGTCCTCTGCTGTTCCTGCTACCTGTTTCAAGTCTGCATTTTGGGCTGCAATCAAAACAGAACAGTGAAATACTAAGAACTGGAGCATTTCCAAAGGAAGTTGGACTGTGAGTTGATGTGAGGACAATTTAAGGACATACTCCACTTCAAAACAGAATAATATTCAGCAGTTTAGTCTGGCTTTTAACATCAAACTTTGTTCTGAAATGTCCTGGAATTTAACAAACTGTCTTAATGCAGAAACTACTTTTGCGGACAGTAACACTGATTGATTTTGAATTGTTGGTTGCTAGTTTTTCTCTGTAGTTGGGACAAGGATGCTCCCCTCCTTTACATCAGTGCTGCTGGTCACAGCACTGACCAGTGTCTGGGCCCAAGACTTTTATGAAGAGAGGAAGACTAACAAGAAATCCAAGGCAAAACCTCTGGCTGCAAACATTCATGATGGACAAGGTAAGAAAATGAATTAAAAGTACAATAATCAAAATATGACAGCACCAAAAACTGTTAGCTTGAATTTTTTCATGTCTTACTCTGATTGTGCTGAGCTACAGTTTTGTTTTGGTTTTTTTTGCTCTGTGTGAAGACATACATTTGTAAAAATTGACATTAAGTCAAATAATAACACTTGTAAAACAAGAAATAGTAGAGAGTCCCTCATCCTGTTGTGTGTGTGCACAGCCATCCTAGAAGAGGACTGCAGCTTGGAGCTCTCCTTCCTGTTGGACAGCTCGGAGAGTGCCAAGGACAATCATGAGCAGGAAAAGCAGTTTGCTATGAATGTGGTGGACAGACTCCAAGGGGTACGGCTGCAGACTGGCCGCAGCCTGAGCTTGAGGGTGGCTCTGCTGCAGTACAGCAGTCACGTTATCACAGAGCAAACCTTCAGAGACTGGAAAGGCACAGAGAACTTCAAGACCCGCATAGCTCCCATTGTCTACATCGGGCACGGCACCTATACGACCTTCGCCATCACCAACATGACCAAGCTCTACCTGGAAGAATCCAGCCCTGGCAGCATCAGAGTGGCTGTGCTGCTCACAGACGGGATATCCCACCCGAGGAACCCTGACCTTTTCTCTGCTGTTGCTGATGCCAAGAACCAGGGCATCAAATTCTTTACTTTGGGCATCACCCGCGCAGCCAACGAGCCAGCCAACGTAGCCCAACTCCGTCTGATCGCCAGCCCCCCCGCCTCCCACTTCCTCCACAATTTACAGGACGAAGACATCGTTGAAAAAATCGTCACTGAGATTGTGAGTAGACTACTTTGCCTTTCAGTAGACAGCACTGAGAAGAAAAGTGATGTATTTGCTTTGAATAAGCATCTCTTCAGAGCTGACACATGGACAGGCTTGTTCAGGTATTTGTATAGAGATGGAATGATGACAATGCTTTTGAGAAACAAATGAAAGAATGTCGATGGCAGCTCTGGATCATAAGCTTTTTACACAGCTTTAGAAAAATACTGTTTGACATCTGCACAAGCAAATCCAAAAGGATTTTCTCTACCAGTGAGTTTTTGTCACTCTCAGAAAAGATTGTTTGTTATGTAACTTCACATTCCTTATAGCTGGGTTTAAACAGATATATTCTCTATACAGTAACACATGACTTGCATTCTATGACACCGTGACTCCTCTGACACTCACTCATCATTCTCAATGATCCTAAAGGACTTAAGAAGTTGTTCTTAACATTGACATATTCAGGAATGTTATTTGACTTTATCAGCTTCTCCAGTTTTAACTGACTTTTCCGTTGGTTTCGCAGAACTACTGTTTGTTTGAAGTAGTCTTATTTTCATTTATTGTGCTGCAATATTACTACAGTTCAAATCCTGTCAGATATTTATCTACTTTCCTTTTCTTTGCAGACTGGCTTGGCTGATGAAGGCGTGAGTATTGACGCAATGAGACAACACATATGCAGAATCTTTTCACATTCAGTAATGTGTAATTACCAGGTGAAGGTGAAAGTGCCCACTGTGACTATAAAATGACATTCTTGACAGCGTAGCAACATGTCTTTTTTCTTTTGAAGTGCCCTTTGGCTCAGAGGTGCACTTGTGAGAAGGGAGAGAGGGGGCCAAATGGGCCTGCGGTAAGTATTTAGCCTCAAACTTCTCCAAATATTCCAGCAGCCAAAGAGCAGTTTCCTTTCAAGTGTCACAGGTCAATTTGTCAGAACGATGCATTCCTGAAATCTCATGCATAGAAATCTAACAGGATGCTTTAGAAATGGTAATTGCACACACAGAGTATGTGCATAGGTGGTCCTGTCCCACATTCTTAAGGCAAACCTATGGCAACAGGTTACAGTGGTCTGCAAATTCCCAGAGAAATATGTTTGTTGTAACTCTTTGTGCCCAGTCTCAGTCAGTTATTGTGCATTTCTCATTTAACATAAGATGACCCCCATGGAAACCTGAGGCACCAGATTTTAGAGCTCTGCTCCCTATAAAACCACCTCCATAAATCTCACATACAACCCCCACCGCCTTGGTCAGTTAGCATGGATAGAGGAACTGCAGTATGGGGCACAAGAAGAAGATGATCCCACCTGCTCACACAGTCTCATATCCAAACTCCCACTTCAACCCCTCTGCTCATTAGATAATAGACAGCTCAGCTCAGGCTTTCCAGCAACCCGGCAGATAATCATGTTGCTGACAGGCAGCTGTGAGGCTATTAACCAGGTGCTTTCTGCTCAGAGAGATTCTTTGAATTCTTACACTCAGACTAAGAGGCTTTCATAATTGCTCTCATTAGTTTAATGGTCACAAACTAGCAATTTCTGGTGGATCGCAACTGACACATGCTGTCCAGGTGCAGCTCTAGACAACGACCCCCTGGCCCTGTGGACAAGACACGTCATGCCCACCAATGGCATCAACTGTCAGCTGTCACATCCATAAGCACATGTATAATATGCATTCAGACATCAGCCCAGTTACTTTCCCCATCTGTCTTCCTTAAACAATGCCTGTCTGTAGAAAAAAAAAAACATTTTAGTGCACATGAAGAAGAGAGTAAAATGTCATTAAAGTAAATCAAATCTCTCTTTTTCCAGGGGAAAAAAGGTCGCCCCGGAGATGATGGAGCCCCAGGGCTTAAAGGGCAAAAGGTGCGTGCTTTTTGATGGACATATGGACCATGAATGTCTTTGCTAGGGGGCTCTTTCAGGAGTTACATAATAATTCCTGAGTGCTCCACAGCTAAATTCTTCGTTTCAGTTTTGGAAAAAGTTGTCTGGCTTCCTGAACTGGGTCATCTGATATCTGAAAATTGTAAATTGTAAACATAAACAGTGGTTCATGTGGACTTTATTTATGCTAATTATTATCAATGATCATAAAATTTTATGTACGTATGTGGTAATGACATTAGCTAAATATTTCTATTTTATTTTTAAGACGAAATATTTTTGCTCATAAATTTAAACATGACCCGCTGTAAATTTTCCAAGAGTAAAGAGTAACTAAATGTGCATACTGTACACATGCCAGGCATGTAGTCATCATTTTAACTCTGTGCTGTTAGGATATGATTGATGAATTACAGCAAATCTTTTGGGCTTATAGGGCTTTTACACATTACTTTTCAGTTCAGTTTGTTCATACATATATTAAGACAGTGTTCGTTCTGTCATCAGGGTGAAGCAGGATTAAGTGGTCTACCTGGGCGAGAAGGCGCTGAGGTAAATGCTTCTACTGATGATCAGTATTATTATTCATTACTGTCTCTGTAGGCTGTTTATGGAGAACATCTCATTAATTTTGTTTGCAGGGAAAACCAGGCTACAAAGGAGAGAAGGTATGTAATTTAGATTAACGGCAATGATAACATTTTATTTTGTTTGAATCAATTCTGTGCAATAGGCAATGCTTGTAATTTCTACACAGGGTGAGAGGGGTGAGTGTGGGACTCCAGGAATAAAAGGAGACAGGGTATGACAGCACTGTTGACACTACACAATAAAGATTTTGTGTTTTCAGTTTAATTATTCCTGCGTAGTGCTGACACTGTTTTTGATCTTCTGGTCTCTCTGTTCCCTCTGTGATGTGCTTCAGGGTCCTGAGGGTTCAGTTGGAGGAAGAGGACTAAGAGGTCTGCAGGTAAGTAATATTTTAGGGGTACAATATGCAATTCATGTGTTTTTAGAGCTTGTCTTTGATAGATGGGGTACCCAGGTATGCTTAGAAGCTTGTATGACATTGGATCCACTGCTGTATGTCTTAGGGATACTGCGAGGAAAATCCCCTTATAGACAACAGCTGCAGAAATCAACACATCATAACAAAGAGTTCCTCTTAACCTTACAGACTGACACACAAACACACATATCCAATGTTTGTGGATATTTTATTTATGGCTATATGTTGTCTCTGGCCAGGGGTTACCAGGACCACATGGAGACATTGGACCAGAGGGCCCTCAGGGAAAGCAGGTCAGCCCCTTTTAAACAACTTTTGCTTACTTCATCGTGGACATCTGCTGTGACCTTTACATTTCCTTTTTGATAAGTCTAAACAAGAGGTTAGACCTTCACCACCCCGGTCTTTACCATGCAGCACAGAGGCCTGTTTGTCTTTTAATGGACCCCTGTGTGAACATTTGGCAATAAGCCAGAGTCTGCCCCATCATTACCGGAACAAGGATGAACCATCAGCAAAAAATCTCACTGCAGGTTCTCCAAAAGGCTTGTATCCTGTTTCTAAATACAGACTAGGAAGTGCCTACAGCATCGACAGCTTCTCCAACAAGGCCTGCAGTTAATAACATACATGGAAAGTCAGTGTATGCTCAGTGTCTCACCATGTGAGGACATGTAGAAAGCATTCGCAAAGGTTAAAATGACTCTTGGTGGTCCCTGTGCAGCATAATTTGTGCTAGGTCCCTAAAAAAGTTAATCACTCAAGTTAAATTCATATGAAATGGCACAAACTGTTACATCCTGTTAAAACAGGCTAAATGACTATATCTCTTTATGGAAGGCATTGCTGTTTTCTCTTTATGTTTTAGATAAAAGTCCCCTGAACACCAAGCAGATATTGTAATTAATCCAGACTTTGAAGTTTAGGACTTATCTGTCCTTACCTGCAGGAAAAGATCAAATATTTTGTCCACTACCCCATTTAGTACACACAACACCTCAAAGATTTACAGCATTGCTTCAAATGAGCATCTTATGTGTGCACATACATCAGACAGAGACAGAAAAAACAAATAAGCAATTTTAAAGGATGTTGTGTGTTAAGTGTTATCATGTTTGTCATCACAGGGTGAACGTGGCCCAGCTGGCCCTCCAGGAATTCAGGGGGAAACCGGTATTGGACTACCTGGGCCAAAAGTAAATGGTGTTTGTGTTTGTTTGCTATGTGAATTTCTTTGGGTTTCTGTAACTAAATTAAGTTTCTATATAAATCTACAGGGTGACATGGGATTCCCAGGCCGATCAGGTCCTCCAGGTCCTCCAGGCATGGGTGAACCTGGCCTTACTGTAAGTGATGAAGAAACTGAATCTGTGCTGTGGCAAATTGTTGAATGTTTGCGTGTCTGTCATGTCCATATTCCTTCCAGTGACAAATGTGATCTGCACAGAAAGCCGATGCATGTCCTTTGATGCAAGTACTGTTTTGCTGACATACTGGAAAATCTGGCTTTGTTTATAGGGACCTCAAGGACCACAAGGTGTTCAAGGAGAGAGGGGACCCCATGGTGAGGGATTTCCTGGAGCAAAGGTATTATTTTGAGTCTATCATCAGAGAAAACATCAAAACAATGATAACAGCCTCGAGGTAAAAATGAGAACCTACAGCAATGCTTTGTTAATGTTTTCTATAGGGTCGACCACCAAGAGGGTTAGGGTTAGGAGATATTCTACAAAAAAATGTTAAGTCTGAACATCTTGATTACAGAAGCTGTTAAAATTGAACTAAAGAAGTGAGTAAAGAACCAGAATTTGCTGCTCTAACACTCTACCAGGTCACTGATGTGGCATTTTCCTGATATCTCATGGTAGACTCGACACATTGGTAGAGATCAGTGGAGATGAAACGCAACAAAGATCCCCTGCTGGAAACGAACCAAAGAGCTCTGCTTATCTTTCAGTTATATCAAAGGTTGATGCTGCTGAGTGTTTGCTTCTGTGTTGCTCCCATGCTGAAGTCAACCTGATGGCAATGTAAAATTAGGGTCTGCAGACATCCTTTGATAGGCAGAATTCAATTTCTAAACATGTTTGTAGCAAGTTTAAAAGCTATTACAAATTATGACCACTTAGTCCAAATTATCCATTTTAAGCAATTTAATACTTTCATTTTCACCGAGTTCAAAACCTATTTGCATAAACATTGCATGAGTCAATTACAAAAATATAAGCTGTAGTCAAGTGTCATATGTCTGACCAGCTTCACTAATAGATAAAAATCTCAGATCCGAAAACACACTAACAAAAACACACATTGTAGCGACCTTCTTACTGATGTTTTAGAGTGAATTGTAAGGTCAGTTTGTACGTATGTATCCGGGTCTTTCTGCAGTTCATGGCCTGCATCTGTCAAAACCAGACCTCACTCTGTTCCAGCTCACTGACTCATAACTCAGGTGTTCACTCTAGCGCTTCTATTCACTCTGTTGTTGAACCTGTAAAAACAGTATTTTTCCCCCCATGCTGCAACATGCCGCACTGCATATACTTTACAATAGACTCCATACTGAAATACTCCATTCAAAAGGAGATAGGTGGAATAGCTGGGTGCATGCATGGAGGTTGTTATTGACAGCATGTCCTACTTTGCAGTGGCACAGAAAAAATCTAACCACAGTGTTGTGAGTTTAATGCGAGTAAAATTAATTGCATCAATACCCTCCCACAAGACAGAACTTGTGGGTAAAACTGACCATGGGAGGAGCATTTATGTGGTTGTTGAGGACTCTTTTTAAAGAAATTGACATACACTTTTACTTTTATTTGTTTAAGAGAGCTCTTGGAAAATTAATATGGAAAATGTCCTCAAGCTACTACACCTCTGTTTGACTTGTGCCAGACTTCCTAGCTCTTCTACATTTCACTCCTCTGCTAACTTCTACCTCTTGTAAAAAGGGAATTAGAGTGCTTCTGTCAGTATGATCAGGTCTGCATGTCTGAATTTCATCACACTTGCATGTTACTCAGGCTGCTCCCACCAGCAACCTCTTCACCTCATAATTCACCGATGATGGAAAAAGTTAAAGAAGCATGTAGTCAAGAAATGCCATGAAGAAAAAACAGTTCCATTCCTTGTGTGTAGGATCTTTTTTATTTTTATCAATCACAACAGGAGCCAACATGCTCTTCTTCCATACTCTCTTCACTGAGAACAATGCAGACTTGGCTGTGGTCCAATAGCAAGTGGCTGTGATGTAACCAACAGAGATCACCTGATTTTGTTTCACAGGGGGATCGGGGGCTTCCTGGACCGAGGGGGCCAAGGGGACAGCAGGGTGCAGGAATCAAAGGAGAAAAGGTGGGTTATAAATGTATCTTCTAACAAATATGCTGCAAACACTCATATCTGCACAACAAAAGCTCGAATGAAATCCACAAGGAAACCCAAATATCATCCAGGCTTCAAGATGCCTTCAATCTCTCTAAAACAATGCAGACTGGAATCTCCTTTAACCATAAGATCACAAAGGGCATATTTTTCCAACAGAGAGCAATTGCTCTCATGGCCTGAGGAAGTCTGAGGTCTATCAGCATTGACTGCTTAGAATTAACAATTGTAGGAGACAGGTGTGCAGACTGGCAGGAGTGATGAGCTGATTGCAGACAGGTGTACACAATGACACTCACGCCAACACACACACATACAAGACATAAAGAGGGAAACAGACAGCCGAGCACTGGGAAGATGGGGAACGGGAAAACACGAGGGGTCTTCAGGGGATACAGCCAAAGCCATAATGTTGTCTTTGTACTGTTTTCAATTGAGTACATGTCAAAAAGGATCAGCACACATAGCATCTCAACTGGGGGAATTAGGGTTGTCTGTGTGTATGTATATACACATTAAGTGATTGATGGGGTAATGAGGGGCAGGTGTGCGCAGGCAGGTGATGGTGACTGGGGAACAGATGGGAAGGCAATGACAGTATTAAATGAGAATATGTTAGTCCTGCAAGCATGTTGTTGTTGTTGTGTACAATTTTTTTCCCCGTGCCATAATTATGCGACTCTTCTGTCATCTACTCAGTGTTTACACTGAAAATGATGTCTAACTGGGAAGATTATTTAACCTTGGTGGAGATCTGCAATATATTGGGGGCTTTTGTTTTTATAAACATCCTCTGGCTAGATTAAAGTTCTTTGTCATATGCACAAGTCATAATAGTAGAAGTTCAAATATAGGAATATTGATTATAGAGGTAACATATGCACAACTATATGGTCAAGTGAGTCACTGATAACTGATACTTATATATTAAACTGACTATGGTGTTTTGCCTTCAGGGTGAATTGGGGCCTCCAGGTCTTACAGGGCCACCTGGACCAACAGGAGTGGGCATACAGGGAGAGAAGGTCGGCAAAATGTCTTCTATGTTTTCCCTTTGTCACACTGACATACTGTACATAGGGTAGTGGGACCCTCTGCACTGACAGCCCTCTAATGTTAATTATTGCACAGGGAATAGAGGGTCCAAGAGGTCCACCAGGAACTAGAGGACTTACAGGAGAGGGTTTACCTGGATCTAAGGTTTGTTCAGTCACTTACTGTTTGAAAGGCAAGATTGCATGCAGTGCTTGTATGGGCAGACTGACACAATGGTTACCACAAACATTGTCACCACACACAAGGTTCTGTCTTTGATTCCAGGTCAGTCTAGCTTTACACTTCAGTACTGTCTTCTCACTTCATTGTGGAGCATGCAACTCAAGAGAGTGTTTTTTTTTTTTTTAAATGATTGATCTCGTCCTGCTAGGGAGACCAAGGTTTACCAGGAGAGCAGGGAGCTCCAGGAGAGAGGGGCATTGGTGAGCCTGGTCCAAAGGTAAGACAATGCATGCCCTGCATCAAACAAGTCAATTTCATTATGGTCTGCATTAGCATATGGGGACTGCCAAAGTGCTAAATCCATCAAAAGTCAAATAACACTACTGTACTCGAACTGCTACAGGGAGAGCCTGGTGCATCTGGTTCAGGTGGCCTGCCTGGTCTTCCAGGAGAAGATGGAGCTCCAGGGCAGAAGGTAATGCACATTATGCTAACTCTGCAGGAAATTTCCACTTCGTAGGCCAGTTTTGTTAGAACAGGATTGTTTTTACATGTCATCTTCCTCTGCTCTCCTCTCTTAGGGGGAGCCTGGTTTACCTGGTTTAAGAGGTCCTGATGGAGCACAAGGAATTGGCATTCAAGGAGAGAAGGTATTCTCAATGTTATATATCCTTGTGTAGTTCAGAGTTTTTTCGACAACAAATGAGAATCAGATGATGTGTGCTGTAATCCCTCCTAGGGTGACCAGGGTCTGAGGGGCATCCGTGGATTACATGGACCTCCTGGAATCTCAGGACCCTCTGGACCAAAGGTAAAAATTAATGGAATAAGTATTTAATTGTGGTGTGATAACTTCCTTGATGAATTTTTATAAGCAGCCTCGTTCCACTTTCCTCTCTGAGGACTATCTTGCTGTTGAAGATTCATGCCACACTAACCCAACCTTTGAATAGAGCCAAAACACAAGTCCTTTGCAGGTTGTTGGCAGCACCAGTATTGTTAACATAAAGACGAGCATGAGTTGGGTCTTACGTCTCTTGCCAACTCTCTCCTTTCAGGGTGAGCGTGGAATACCGGGCCAGCAGGGCATGCCAGGGCAGCCGGGACGGTCCATATCAGGTCCAAAGGTAAATAAACATATCATTAAACTGTCTCTTGACATAGCTCTTGGCACCGAAGTAGACGTGAAGCATGGAGCCAGAAGAATTGCTAGAGAGTATTCAAAAAAATTGTTGCCACTATTCAACATTGTGCCTTATCTCCAGGGTGATGTAGGCCCTGCTGGTCCCTCTGGTCCTGTTGGGGAAACAGGCCATGGAATACCAGGTCCAAAGGTAAGCACCTCAGAATATTGAGTGTTTTTAGAACATTTGTTAACCATATCGTTCCAATCAGTATAATATTGTTGATCTTCACCACTAAATTTTGTTAAACCAGGGTGAACGTGGTCATCAGGGCTTACCAGGTCCAGTTGGTCCAAAAGGCGAAGGCCTCCCTGGCCCTGTGGTTTGTACATATTTGTACAATATTTTGCACATAATAAAATTAGTAGTAGTAAAATATAGTAAAATTCTGTAACCAGTAACTCCTGTGTAAAGTGGCATTGTCTAAACTTATTTTATGTACTTATTTTAGGGTCCTCCAGGTTTACCGGGCTTACCAGGCGAACCGGGCACAGAGGGAGTAGGAATTCCTGGTCCCAAAGTTCGTGTTCACGTGTTTGTCTGATTTTTGCATCTGTATGTATGTATGTATTTATGAGGACGCTAACAGTGCATTTGATAATTCCATGTGTGTTTCAGGGTGACATTGGCTTTAGAGGATTGCCAGGTTTACCCGGCCCGCCTGGAGAGGGCTTCCAAGGACCACCTGTAAGTAAGCTTATCGAACAAATAGCTTGATCTAATTCTAAAAATAAAATCTGAATCATAGCAGATAACCACACAAATGAAACAATTTACAGTGTATGAGGTTAGAAATTGTACTATGATAATTTACTATATGTTAATATGTTTCTTTTTTCCTCAACCAGTGGTCTGATTACTTTAAACATTTGTTTTCAGGGTAATGTTGGGAGGCCAGGGCCTCCTGGTCCAGTTGGACCTCCAGGAGAAGGCATTCAAGGCCCAAAGGTGAATGTTACCACTGTTTTGGTGCTGTTTTTCAAGCTCTTAATAATCAGGAATAATTCACATTTGTTCACATACTGTAACAGTGAAGCAATATGATGTACTTAATTGGCGGTGATACGTTACACAACGGAACTGCCTGACAAACTAGCTGCAGGACAAAATACAGTCATGATTTATGATCTACAGAGAGCCGGGAACACTGTGTGATTTCGTAAAACTAAATCTAATTTCAGGGTGAGCCAGGATCTCAAGGTATGACTGGGCCTAGAGGGCCTCCAGGAGACGGATTTTCTGGAGCTAAGGTGATGGATTTGCACATATCTTTTCAAACATTTTATTGATATCTGATTAACTGGTCTCTGACAGATGAATCACTCTTCCCTTGTTCCAGGGTGATCGTGGATCACAGGGTGAGAGGGGAATGAAAGGTACAAAAGGAGACATGGGGGATTCTGGAGTCCCTGGTGAAGCGGTAAGAAAAACAGATCTTACTCTTCACTTCCTCCTGCCAATTTTTGAAGATGCACTTTGGGCTGTAGTTGTGGAGATTAATATGTTTCAAGTCTCGCCCAAAAGCCTTCAACAGCTCTAAACTGACAATATCTTTTTGACTTGGTATTGTACTACATGGGCAAATGAGATCAATCATATAAGTTGAAAACTAAAATGTGAGAGACCTTTAAAAGTCCAGTGTGTAAGATTTAGGGGGCTCTTTTTGCAGAAATGGAATCTAATGTTCATAAGTATGTACGCTAGACTAGATACTGTAGCTCTCATAATCTAGATCTACTTCGCAATCCTATTAGATTGAGGTAGAACTATTTTAAATAACAGCACAGAAACAGTGATATTGCTTTCAACTTTTCTCAAATCCCAGGGGAAGCCAGGAACAAAAGGAGAACCAGGCCTCACAGTAAGTTCATGAGTTCAACTAATGTTTGAATATTATATAAATTATACTCATTTGTACTAATATAAAGGTTCTCGTATTTTTCAGAGAGAGGACATCATCAAGCTCATCAAAGAAATCTGTGGTAAGACTACAAGTCAAGTCTTGTTTATTGGTAGTAGCTAGTGTCTACAGGGAAAGCACGTGGCAATGTATAGATAGATATATCCTTGAACTGATAAGTGCATGCAAAGCCAAAGTAAGTATGGCCACTTCATGTTTTTGTCCACCTGATAAATCTAAGGTCAGTATTTTTTCTCCAAACTCTGGAGAAAAATATCTTGAGCCTCTAGCTGCTGTTTGGTGCTGGGTTTGTTCGTGTAGTGGGTTTTTAGGGCTTTTCACTGTATGACATGTCTGGAAACGATGCTATGCGAGTGAGCCAATACAGTAAAGCTGCGGGCCATAAAATGAAAACAATGACCTGAAAGACGCTAAAAGACTCTGTAGAGCTGAAGGGAGCTGCAGAGTCAGGTGATAATTCTCTGATTCTTCATTGTCAGTGACACCCTTCAGATTACAAATAGTTATTTGCTCCATCAGTACAATAAAAATAATGAATAGTGCAGCTTTAACACTATAATCAGGTTAAACATAGTGCAGGACAGTTGACAGCATTTCATTGTTTTCAGGATGTGGCATCAAGTGCAAAGAAAGGCCAATGGAACTTGTGTTCGTCATCGACAGCTCAGAGAGCGTTGGCCCCGAGAACTTTGAAATCATCAAGGACTTTGTCACCAGGTTGGTGGAGCGAACCACAGTTGGACGCAACGCCACCAGAATTGGACTGGTCCTCTACAGTCTGGATGTCCATTTGGAATTTAACTTGGCTAGATACATGACCAAACAGGATGTTAAGCAGGCAATCAGAAAAATACCGTACATGGGTGAAGGCACCTACACTGGCACTGCCATCAGAAAGGCCACTCAGGAGGCTTTCTTCAGTGCTCGGTCTGGAGTCAGAAAAGTAGCCATCGTCATCACTGATGGTCAGACTGACAAACGAGAGCCTGTCAAACTTGACATAGCCGTGAGGGAAGCTCATGCTGCAAACATTGAGATGTACGCCCTGGGAATTGTCAATTCCTCTGATCCGACACAGGCTGAGTTCCTGCGAGAGCTCAACCTCATTGCCTCTGACCCCGACAGTGAACACATGTACCTCATTGATGACTTCAACACTCTACCAGGTGAAAATTACAGTCAAATGTTGTAAATACCATGACTTCAGCAGTGTTTCATCATTCAAATATATAGTGCTTTGCTTTCAGCTGAGAGGTTGTCAAGTGCCTGGAGGTAACTCATTTCTTAATTTCTTTTTTCAGCACTGGAGTCTAAACTCGTCAGCCAGTTCTGTGAAGATGAAAATGGCGCCCTTATTTACAATCGCATAACAAATGGACACTGGAATGGCAATAATGGCCATGGGAATGGTATTAATGGAAACAATGGACATGGAGAGAATGCCAGTGGACATAATGGTTATGGCAATAATGGATATATTTATGGAAACAATGGATATGGGAACAATGGGAATGGTTACAATTACCAAGAGGAGATCCAAAATCAGAGACGCACCAACAGCCGAGGACGTGGAGATACTTTCACGCTGCCCATCAGTGCTGATCCCCTCCCCGTTCAGGTCCTTTCCGAAAAGTCAATGTTTTCATATTGAGTTTTCATGCTGTTGTAACTCTTTGCTGATGGTACAAAATTCCTCCAAATACGTTACTATTTTTCTGTTGTCGTCTTACTCTAGGTGGTGGAGGATGATGAAGGTGAAGATTTAGACCTAAGAGCCCAGGGGTGGGCTGGTGGTGCTGTGGCTGTAGTTAACAAAGCATCTTCATCATCTGTGAGATCTTCATCCTCTTCTACATCTTCATCCGCAACATCTTTGTCAACAGTAGGCTCCAATTCATCTTTAAGCACTAAAAAGTTGCAATCTGTGCTGAGTCCAGCCCTGCCTGAAGGTGAGTACTGCACCCCTGCTCAACAGGCTTTTTTCACAGAGGACATTTTGACATGTCACAGGAAAAGCACAGGTGTGAATAATGAAATTAATGATGGCTGCATTGCATTTAGCTGCTTTGGCTTCATGGTCCTGGTATTGTGCATGCTGACTCTAACTGTCGTGGTTTACTGAATTTACTTGAATAGAACAAACCCATTGCAATACGATTTGTCATTGTGATTTTCCTATAATGACAAGTCAAAATATCTGTCATTGTCATTAAGCACATAATATTCTTTGGAAAACGTCCATCTTACAAACCATTTTTTCTTCAGGAAACCCTCCTCTTGATCCCCGCTGTAGCCTCAGCTTGGATCAAGGCACCTGCCGAAACTATAGCATCCACTGGTACTATGACAAGCAGGCCAATGCCTGTGCACAGTTTTGGTACGGAGGCTGTGGTGGAAATGACAACCGCTATGAAACAGAAGAGGAATGCAAGAAGACATGTGTTCTAGTCAGAACAGGTAAAATCAGTAGATTTTTTACAGCAAATACGCACATTCTCTTTTTCTTCTCTGAATGTTACATGTTTTGTTCCCAGCAGGATAAAAGGAGAAGTCATCAGGAAATGGACTTTACTACTCTACAATCTGCAATTTTGTTATTTTATTTGTGTTCAGAAAATTTCATGCACTTTTCTAACACTGTAGTCCTCACACTCACATGCAGAACAGTGCTAAAAGTCACGACCAATTGAATCAAATCCTAAAAAACTGCTGACATGTTCTTGTCTCAACCCAATCAATGATTGAATGAAGATTGACTTGAACAAAACTGACTTTATTTTCTCAAAGTAATCGTATTGTACTTGATACACCAGAGTACGGTACCAGGATTTGGCTGTCCTAGATTTAAAATGAGAACTACAGAAATCTTTTTAATTGTAAGAATTTAAAACCAACTTGTAGATCATTCATTTACCTCCATGAGCCACATGCTTCACATTCACTGAATATATTTCTGGCAAGACAGAATGAAATCTGAATGCTGAATACTGAATACTTTTGTGTGCGTACTGTTTGTTGTAATACAATGTGTCCATTTGGGTTATAACTGGCAGCTGTAATAGAGAGCCATTTCTATCTAGGTACTGTTTTCAGAGGTCTACTGCAAATGTCATCTCGTGATGAAGATTGAGGCTTTCTGCAATCCATCCGTTAAGAGCCTGTCTATGTGGGCAGTGTGTGTATATCTGAAAAAATGTTTTGTATGTTTTTTAATAATAAAATATTAAATAATGGTGGTTGCCTGTTTTTTTTTAATGTGTTTATGAGGCAAAAATAACTAGTGTGACTGTTCTAACCATCATCATCATCTGTGTCCATCCTCTTTTGTGTTTTAGTTGTAACAGAAGATACAGATAGTGTATTTAAATATGTGTTAAATATTGATAGCTTTTCAGTGCCATCAATGTTAAATCTCATCCCATGTTTTTATAAATTTAGAATCATAAACATAGAGGAACGTCTTGAAAATGGCCTAAATCTAACTGAACTTGTGCTATATAAAGTAAGTACACCTTATTTTTTCTCTGTCCGTGTGTTAACATTTTAATTGGTATGTCTGTCCAGCACAGCTGCCTTAATAAAGCACTAATAATGAGCCCTGTTGGGGTTTAATATTTTGTGAGACCGGAAACAGCTCCACAATATTGTCCCCTTGGCTTGCCGTCTGTTGCCACGGTGATTATGACGCTCCAGAGGCTTTTTCAGATTAGCGAATTTTAGCTAGCTAGCAAACCAGCTAGGAAACGTTACTAAACTAACCAGATAACCAGCAGCCATGGCATCTGTTTTAGATGCTCTCTGGGAAGACAGAGACGTTAGATTCGACATAACAGCCCAGTAAGTTATTGTTATCTCACTGAATCGTTTGGGATTATTTCACCATCGTACAAGTTAGCTCAGATACGCTAATTGGCTAACCAAAGGTAACGGCAGATAAAAGTAATTCGCCTGCTGTGCAAACTCGGCTCGAGGGTTTCCCGATAATTGTGTTCATCTTTACATTTTGCCAAAGAAAAAATGTTTTACAGTAGCTTTGTGTCACAATTTGTCTTTGTGTAGAGATGTCGTAGACTTAATACTAGCATGACTGTAACTAGCTGTGATACATTTAGCTAAAATAAGTTTCAGGGCTTGTAACGCTACACCTGGTCAATCTACTAATCTGTCCTGTACACAGGCAGATGAAAACACGTCCAGGAGAAGCACTAATAGACTGTCTGGACTCCATAGAAGACACGAAAGGAAACAACGGAGATCGAGGTAATGTCAGTCAGCAAAATTATCTTGGAACGGCTAAAACTATGCGGGCAACCTGCGTGTGGCTACCTCACCTCACCTAATAACTGATAATGTCCACTGTTCTGTAGGACGACTGCTGGTTACAAACTTGAGGATCATTTGGCATTCTTTGGCTCTGCCAAGAGTCAATTTGTGTGAGTACACATGCAGGTTAAATACGTCTGTTTATTGTTTGTCTCCACCAGCAGCCGATCAGCTGAATGTTTAAACATAAACTATAAAGATTTGTGAGTGACCGTTTCCACCAATTTCAGACCAATCCAACAGAAAACAGGTCATTACCATTCAGTGAGATGAAGCTCATGTATTCATGTCATTGAATGTCATGTTCAGAGAAATAAGAAATTGGCCATAATCAGATATATCAGAGATCGCGTGGACTTTGTGTCCGCTCACATCTCACCATCCTAAATGCACATCTGCTATTTTTTTCCAGCTGTGGGTTACAACTCCATCATTAACATCACAACAAGGACAGCTAACTCAGTAAGTGAAGTTTTACTTCTGTAAGCATTTCATCATTATTTTATGATTTCAAGTCCAGAGTGTTTGTCCGTAATCTTTTAACATCTCCTCACACACATCACATACACTGTTTATGTTATTAATGCTTCCCATCAATCACTTTTCCAATAGAACAGTGTTTCAATCTAGTCTATGTACAGAAAAAGCCAATAAAGGCAGCACTGTTTCAACATCCTTTTGAAATAAATGATAAATTCAGTATATAGTAAATGTGATAAAGGCAGACAAATATGCCAATTTATGAACTGAATACTCTTTTCCAGAAATTGAGAGGCCAAACCGAAGCGCTCTACATCTTGACAAAGTCCAACAACACAAGATTTGAGTTCATCTTCACAAATGTGGTTCCAGGAAGTCCACGGCTCTTTACCTCTGTGATTGCTGTTCACAGGTGAAACAACACTGAGGGAAGGTTCAGTTCTCTGATCGATTCCACATTAAATGTTTGTCCCACTAAACATTTTCAAATCTTTCGTTTTGACACAGGGCCTATGAGACATCTAAAATGTACAGGGACCTGAAGTTACGAGCCGCTCTCATTCAAAATAAGCAGCTAAGGCTCTTGCCCCGGGAGCAAGTGTACGATAAAATTAATGGAGTTTGGAATTTATCCAGCGATCAGGTACGAGTGTTTGAAATATGTCTAATGAGCTTTTAATCAGCAGTGCAGTCGTATGAAAGTGTAAGTTAACATTGTCAGTTTTTTCCAGAGTCCAAATCTAATACATGGAAGGTCATACTATAAATTTGATGTGATTACTGGAGCCACTGAGTTCTTTTTCACTGACCGATGTTGGTTTTCTTTGTATTAGGGAAACCTCGGAACCTTCTTTATCACCAATGTTCGGATTGTGTGGCACGCCAACATGAATGAGAGCTTCAATGTCAGCATTCCTTACCTTCAGATTGTAAGTACAGTCCTTCAAATAACATTACAGATCCAGTCCTCACTTCCTACCTGACTTGAAAATGAGCATCCAACCTGTGTTGTAAACATAGTTGCCTTTTTCACTGGTTTTAAGAAATAAGATTCTCCTTTTTTCTTTTTCAGTTGCTTGTTCATTTCAATAGTTAATAGTGTGACTTGGGCTGTGTACATAATGTCAGAACAAACATTCACACCGTCTATCGTGCTCAGGCACACCTCAGTCAGATATGAACCCTGTTTGCTTATTATTTGGTTGGTTTTCCACAAAACAGGAGGCAGGAGGTATTCGTTTAGTGACTCATTTTAGGAGCTTGACAGGTGAAATTTTTAAAATTGAAGTAGTTTTCCTTCATAGACAGACACCACTGTACCCCTGCACAAGAGCCGCCACTGATGATCTTGTTTCTATTGTGTGCATCATTTTATTTTCATTTCTTTTTCCCTCAAAGTGGTCCATCAGAATAAGAGACTCAAAGTTCGGCTTGGCTTTGGTGATAGAGAGTTCACGCCAGGTAACATGTTTTTCTCTGCAGTTTGAGTCATATTCACCTGAAATAATCACAATATATTGATCTGACACGTGTAACAGGAATTCCTTCTCTGCTTTTGTTGCTTATAATACACAAATACGCTCCGTCCTTCTGTTTTTAGAGTGGTGGCTATGTGCTCGGCTTTAAGATTGACCCTGTGGATAAGCTTCAGGACGCACTGAAGGAAATCAACTCCTTGCATAAGGTGTACTCTGCCAACCCCATCTTTGGAGTGGACTATGAAATGGAAGAAAAGGTAAGCATCTGTGTAGTATATTAGAATCAGTGACCCTGAACAGCTCAATAGCATTACATTAAAACATGTCAGAAAGTGCAAGCTGTTCAAACTGGGAACAAAACAACTTTAAAATACATATCTATCTAATATTACTGAATACTCCCAGTGTGGCTGTTTTTTTTTTTTTTTCACCAGTTCATCCGATCTTGTTGTCATAGCGCTGTTTTGTCCTAACAATGATTTCAGCCCCAGCCGTTGGAAGAACTCACAGTGGAACAGCCTCCTGATGACGTGGAGATTGAGCCCGATGAGCAGACTGATGCTTTCACGGTGAGTGTGCCCATTGGCCACCTTTACACCCACCACTCCTCCGGGAGTCAGTGGTTTAGCTTTCAGACTCTCAGAATAGCTGTCAGCTCATGCCCTCCAGCATGATGAACAAACATGAATTTATGTTGCCTAGTGCTCGTGTTTGTACGGAGTGGCGCTCGTCAGACAAAATAACCTGTTATTACAGACAACATCACCCTGTTGTTTTGATGAAATGTTTGATTTGTGTGTGTTGCTTGCCCACAGGCTTACTTTGCAGATGGAAATAAGGTAAAGTATCACAGTTAATTTTATCACCAGCTGAAACCCTGATTTCAAAAAACTTGAGATGCTGTGTAAAACAAATAAAAACAGAATGCAGTCATTTGCCGACAAACAGTTTTATGAAATGTCTCTGAGCCCATGTAATAATCTCCTTTATACAATCATGTGTTCACAAAGTGGTGAACCTCCCTCCATCCTTGCTTGTGAGCGACTGAGCCTTACCAGGATGCCCCTTTTAGATATTAAATGTATTGTCTTTGTGCTGTTTTCAATTAAGCATTATGTCAAAAAAGATCAGCAAATGGTCACAGTCTGTTTTATCTATGTATTAAACAGTGTCCATGGGTTGTATAATTGTAAAACATGTTGTGTAGATTGTTCTAACACCTCATGGACTCTTTTCATTTTTTTACTGTTGTTCCAAAGCAACAAGACCGTGAGCCGGTTTACTCCGAGGAGCTGGGCCTCGCCATTGAAAGGCTGAAGGATGGCTTCACGCTTCAAGGACTGTGGGAAGTTATGGGCTGAAATAATGTGAAACATGTATGTTCTCTCTGTAGATAATGTCATCATGAAGGCAACAGTGTATTTATAGGTCAGGTCAAAAGTTGTACAGTTTTATGTGTAGATAAGTTTTCATAAAAAGGAAATTCTATTGTGGGGATATTTATATAAAACATATTTTCTTGTAGTGAAATGAATGTGCAGTTTGTATTGCTTAAAGTTAATAAATGTATTTAAATATAGAGTATGTTGGACAGTACGTTATTTTTAATATTTCAGGAACAATGCAGCGGGTCTGCAGTGTGTCGTGTACACAATTCATTTGCATGTGGAAAGAACACAGTGATCTCTGGCTAAATACAAAAGCGCATAATGCACTAGAGTATTTTAAAAATCTAAAAAGAGGACAAACTGTCACCTACGGTGGCAGCAGCTGTTCACTGACCCTGTCTGCGTGTTGAATCACTCCCCTTTGGATGTCTCACACACAAATACTGAATCACACTATAGTGAGGTGGTCATTACTATCAGTGAACGGTGATTCACTCCACGTTCAGACGTCCCCAGAACACACACGACTGTAGTAAATGCAAACCATATCAGTGAAGTCAAAGTAGATAGTACTGAAACAAATGGTCCCTTTGTGTGTCCTGTCACTGTTTTCTTGTCAAACTATATATTTCACCCTATTGCATAGACCCTGTTAGAAGTGAGAAGATCAGGGGTCATTTTGTGTGGCCATACAACAATGTTGTTACTAATCACTGGGGTGACAACGATCCACGGTTGTTTTTACTCTATGACAGCTGTGTGAGCTCTCCGATTTGGCCAGCCCGAATTCCTCATGGATGGGATGTTTGGCTATATTTAGAGGGACACGGTTATATTGGAGGGGCCTCAGACCTGGCTGCCTATAGTTCTCTGTCTTTACCGGCTAGGACAGTCTGTTGTGAACTGCCCCACTTCCATCCACTTCCTGTCCTGAAAGAATGGATCCCCAAGGCTTGAGGGAAGATCTCCGTCTGTTTCAGACCACTTTGCTGCAGGATGGACTCAAAGAGCTTCTGAACGAGAACAAGCTGATTGACTGCGTGCTGAAAGTTGGAGACAGAAGCATCCCCTGCCATCAGCTCATCCTGTCAGCTTGTAGTCCGCATTTCCGGGAGCTGTTCTTCTCAGGGGATGGCAAGGAGGTGGACAAAAAGGAGGTTGCTCTGGAGAACCTGGATGCCAGCCTTATGGAGGCGATTGTAAATTATATGTACTCAGCAGAGATTGATATCAATGACAACAATGTGCAGGATCTTCTGGCAGTTGCCAACCGCTTCCAGATCCCCTCAGTGTTCACAGTTTGTGTGAATTATCTCCAGAAGAAGCTGTCAAAGAAGAACTGCCTCGCCATCTACAGGCTGGGACTGATGCTGAACTGCCCCAGGCTGGCGATCGCAGCTCGAGATTACATTGCGGATCGGTTTAAGACCATAGCCGAGGATGAGGATTTCCTAGAGCTTGCTCCACCTGAGCTCTTTGCCATTATTGGAGCAGATGCACTGAATGTAGATAAAGAGGAGCTCGTGTTCGAGACCCTCATGAGGTGGATCAGGAAAGACAAAGACAAGCGCGTGAAATCCCTGGAAGAGGCCTTCGACTACATTCGCTTCCGTTTACTCCCAGAGAAGTACTTCAAGGAGAAGGTGGAGAAGGACGACCTCATTAAGAGCGACCCCGAGCTGCTCAAAAAAGTCAAAGCCATAAAAGAAGCTTTTGCAGGGAAGCTTCCAGAGAGGAAAAAGGGACAAGGTGACGAGGAAGGAGAGGAGGGCAAGTTGCCCGGCTATCTGAACGATAACCGCAGATACGGCATGTTTGCCAAAGACATGGTTGTGATGATCAGTGACACTGCCGCCGTGGCCTATGACGCCCAGGAGAACGAATGCTTTCTCGCTGCGATGGCAGAGCAGATCCCCCGAAACCACGTCAGTCTGGTGTCAAAGAAGAACAATCTGTATGTGTTGGGGGGCCTGTTTGTAGATGAAGAGGACAAAGAAAACCCACTGCAGTGTTACCTCTACCAGGTACAGACATTTGAATTTACCTTGCACCTGAACACATCAGAAGTAATTCCCTCGTTTGTTTTTTCCAAATCACCTTCACGTGTGTCTTTCAGTTGGACAGTCTGGCTGTTGAATGGATCGCTCTGCCGCCCATGCCCTCCCCCAGGTGTTTGTTCGCGATGGGGGAGTTTGAAAATCTCATCTTTGCCGTCGCAGGAAAAGATTTAGAGTCCAATGAGTCTCACGACACTGTTATGTGCTATGACACAGAGTAAGTTCAGCCCGCCGATCATTTGGATGTGCTCTGTTCTCTCGTTCAAAGCGCTGGTGTGTATTTGCTGTTGAGCACGTTACTTTATCTGCTTCACTGTAGAAAAATGAAGTGGACTGAAACCAAAAAGTTGCCCATGAAAATCCACGGCCACTGTGTGGTCTCAGCCAACGGGCTGGTGTACTGTATCGGAGGCAAAACGGATGACAAGTAAGACACGTTTCTATATGAAGGTCAAAATCTGATTTTCACATTGCATTAACCCTCCTCGGGAATCATTTTTGTCTCACTGGTGAAGTAAAGCGACCAATAAGATGTTTGCGTACAACCACAAGAAGTCGGAGTGGAAGGAGGTGGCGTCCATGAAGGCAGCCAGATCGATGTTTGGCGCCGTAATCCACAACGGGAAGATTGTCGTCGCCGGCGGAGTCACTGAAGAAGGCCTCACAGCGGCGTGCGAAGCCTACGACTTTGGAACCAACAAGTACGTTTATTATTCGAAGTGTTGTGAAAGGCTGGTGATTGTTTTGATTCAAGTATTTCCAATCTAAGGTTTTCTGTTCATACTTTTCTTTGCTGAAAGCATAAATTATTTAGAGTGTGAGTTATAAGACGCCATTTTCATTTTTAGGTATAGCTCAGCTGTGTTCAATGAGTCTTCAGTCAAAATATTCAAAAAATGTTGCCACTCTTTTTCTTTATTTGGATGCTTTTAATCAGCTGTTCTCAACCTTTCTGGCTTTCGACACTCATCACAGAGTTGTTCTTCCTCAGTTTCATCTGAAGGGTTTTTGGAGTCTTAAGGAGGAGAAAGTGTCCAGAAAAAAAAAGAAGGGAGAAAAAAAGCACAAATTAGAGTCAAAGCCAAAGAAAATAAAAAACATTCTGTGCTTGTGGGGTCTCAACATCCAGGTTAGGAACCACTGCTTTAAATCCATACCGAAAATAAAAAGTCAAGGAACTCTTGCTGAGATTTTTAAGGACAACTTATAGAAAACATGAAGGAAGTATGCCATTAATGGAGCTGAGTGCACCTTGTTGCAGGTGGTCACCCTTCACAGACTTTCCCCAGGAGAGGAGTTCAGTGAACCTGGTCAGCTGTGGAGGCTTGCTGTACGCCGTAGGAGGCTTCGCCATGGTGGAGAACGAGAACAAGGAGTGTGCGCCCAGCGAAATCATTGACATCTGGCAGTATGTGTTGTTACTCACTTTCTTTGACAATGATATCTCTCTGCATACAGCATATTACAATAATATGTTTTCTCTGTCTCACCAGGTATGAAGAGGATAAGAAACAGTGGACCGGCATGATCAGAGAGATGCGTTATGCAGCTGGAGCGTCCTGTGTGTCCATGTGTCTCAATGCAGCCAAAATGCCCAAACTCTAACTCCTCTGCTGTAGGCAACAACATTGTGTACATGCTCTTATTTAGTGTCTTTAACATTGTAACATATCAGGCACATGTCCCCTTTGCCTGTTCTGTGAGTGCTTCAATAAAATGTATGTAACTGGTTTGTTTCTCACCAGTCAGTGGAGTCTATGATTGAACAGTCGCTGCTTGTTTGCATCAGACATTATTGCTGATTCTGATTTTCTGATGCGTATTATTGCTGTTACCTGGTAAAGATTTGCACAGAAATGGTTTTCTTTTGGAAATGTTCCTCTTCCAGTCAGTTACAACAGGCACCTTGTGGTATTAATACATCTGTTTGACATTTGACACTGTTCTTTAAACACAGCTCCTAAAATATGGATGTTATTGAAGACCAGAAATATTCATGCATGTTCATGACGAATTTCATTTGAAACATTTTAAGACAATGCTTCTGTTGTCTTCGTATGAGTAACTAGTCAGAACAGATTGGATTAAACTGACTGAAGGTTCACTGTTAAAGCCTTGTTCATTTTATGAATAAGAGTCTACACATGGCATCAGCCACACAGCAGCAGAGGTCACACTGACGAGGGACAAAATTTAATCTTTGGGAAAATGTCTGCAGATGTTCAAATTCACAAGCTCTGCAGTCACTGTTTAAAGCTTTGTGTGAATACAATACTCTACAGCAGCTGTTTCAACCAATGTTCTGCTCATTTTAAACTTTACACTGTGAAAATACTCCAAGTAAAACTCCTGCATTCAAAATGGTCCCTGTCAATGTTTCACTGTCATGGCTAAATTAATGTGTACGTTGCATTTTACTGCTGTAGAGGTTAAAGGCTGAGCTCATTTTAACTACTTTATATACTGTTGGGTAGTTTAATCTACAGGAGTGCATCATATTCTGTAAGATCATCATATGGTTCTACATCAGTTGCTCCAAAGAGGGTTTGGAAATTGTTTACTTATCTTCAGAAGTAAGAGAATTTCTCAGTTTCTGGGGGGGAAAAACATCAAATTCAAAATCACCAAATTTGGAGATACATGGAAAGCAGCTAGTAACTAAAGCTGCCAAACCAGATGAACGAGGTGCAGTAAGAAGAACAATATTTGCCTTTGAGATGTAGTGGAGCAGAGATATAGTTTCAAAATACTCAGGTACCTTGCCAAAAATGTAAAATGTCATATTTCAGTCGTAATAAATTACCCAAAACCATATAAATTAAGCTGTAGCGCAACAATGATAATCCCCCATCTATGCTACATATGAAAAATAAATACTGACACTTAGCTTTTTCTTTAAAATACTAATTTTAATACAAAAGCACATATATATTATGTCACTCTCAACATGAGTGAGGTAGCTTCATGTCAACTTCCTCAATCACTAAAAATAAGGAGCACTTGTACACTGTGTACAACAGTTTTTTTTTCCCAGTTGTTCAGCCTGAAAATTCAGAACCAAACTCGAAGCTCAGCATTGAATGTAACATTACTTTCAGTGTTCAGTCATAAGTCCTTTCAGAAGAAAGCTCCTGAAAGAGTTTCTTCTTCAGATATTCCTTCCAGGCATCCTTTGTTGAGAGCTCCATCGAGTTCCATTCAAAGTGAGGGATCTGGAAAACACAAACGACTTCACTGTCTGGGGGTCTTTTTGCTCTATCACTGGATTTAATATGATTCAGTGCAAGTGATGTACGATACCACATGACCTCCCACCTGAACCACACGGTATCCCAGGATTTCAAGGTGTCTCTTTCTCATCAGGATTTCACCTTTGATGTGGTGAGAATTCTTGCAGAAGGTCTTCGAATCAAGAAAGTCCACAGCAACTCTGCATGATGGGTAAAAACAGACACATCCAGTTTCTGAGTGGTCTAATTATTCATGTTCAGTATTCAGGCTGTTTTCTGGTGTCTCCGTACCGCTGAGCTCCAGGTGGCAGCTCATCCCTGATGTTTTCCAGTGAGCTCGACCCCCAGTGAGCCTTTCCACTGCCTGAGATCTGCAGCCTGCTGGGCTCGCTGTAGGGCAGCGGCTGCAGGTGTTTGTCTAGTATGCATTCGAAGTCTGAAGAGACAAAATACGGTCACACAGCACGTCCGTTTCCTATTCACCTCTGTTCTGTTCACCTTCATTCAACTTGAACTGAGCGGAGTCACAGCTCAGTGCTCATGTGTTGGCCAACAGAAAGACTTTAGTGTTTACAATGTGTTTTATCACTGTATTTAGCACAGTATCACACGAGTAAAAGTATCGTCAAATCAGTGTTAAATACCAAGATGGAAAGTTGCATATTTACTTACCCACAGTGTAAAAATACGGAGTGACAACTGCTATTTGAACACGGTTAATGCCATCGAGAACTTCACCCAGAATTTTGTGGATTTGCTGTTGTGCAGTGCTGACAGCGCCGCTTCCTGAAAACATTTTGACAGGAAAAGGAAATACCTTAAATAAAATATAGATTTATTTCAATTCCTGTGAACCATTTCTCTGTGCATCTGTTTACCTTTCTTTTGCAAATGCTGGCAGTAGCGGTCATGAAACCACGGTACCTGGAACTCGGGACACTCGAGACACACGGCGCGATTGAGCTCCATGAGGCGCAGTCTGGTTCGCATGACGACGGCGTCAGGTAGGGCTGGAAGAGGCGCAGAGAACGGTTACATGAGTCAGGTGTGAAGTGCCTGAATACCAATGCATGTTAACAATCAAATCTTAAACACAATTAAATTAGAAAAGTGGAGACATACTTTCGAGTTGGGCGTCCAGCGTTCCCAGAAACTCTATGCTGAAGATTTCTCTGATTAGTTGCTCGGGGAAATAGTCAGCCACAGCCAAAGCGTATGCCAGTAAAACCAGCAGATGTGGCTCAAACGAGCCTACAAACACAGAGAAAATCTGTCAGAGTGAGCTTAAAATAAGAAATTAAAAAAAAAATTAAAATAAGAAAACGTCTAAACTGATTCACTTACTGATATGAGGAGTGAGGCGCCGGATACAAACATCATACAGCTCGTCTGCTAGTACAGAATCATAATTCAGGATGGAGAAGGGCAGCAGGGTGGCATATGTTGCCGAGTGGTGAATCTGAAAAGCGATACAGGAAAAGTACGGTTAATATATGTTTAATTGTTCCAGACTTCGCGTGCTGTGATGTCTCTCAGAGCACCTTGTCGATGTCTTTAATGGCCACACTGGCGATACGGTCCATCAGAGGAGGGCAGAGGTGATTTATCCTGGTTAAGAAGAGGGCCAACTCGGGCACATTTGTCCAGTGAATTTGGTCCATCATCCTCTGCAGTGTGATCATCGTCTCTTCGACCAGCATTTCCTCAAACCACTCTCCCGAAATGAACTTGACCTCCTCCAGCAGCAAGTCCAGCCGGTCAGCCGTTTGCAGCCTCTCGTGTGCGCAGATGTTCAGGGTCTGCAGGAGACGGGCGTACATACTGGGAGTGTTGCGGCGGTAGGAGGGATCGTTGCGCACCCACTTGCTGACGGCAAGCGCGATGGTGTTGAGGTCGTTGAGACTGCACTGGGTGATCACTGCATCCACTCGCGAGGTGACGACCTCGTCCAGCCGTGGGTGGGGCAGAAGGGACAGAATGCGAGTCAACATGACCACTTCGTAGGGAATGACGCTGCGCTGCAGAAAGCTGCAAGACGAAGGTGTGGTCAGTCTGCGTTTTGTTCAGAGAAGCAAAGCTCACTCCTCAGCCCAAATAAAGACTTACGTGATCAGAGTGTGTCTTAGTTTCGTGAAGAGCTCGGGGTTGTGGCACTGCAACAGAAAAAGGGCTTGGGTGACTCTGGCCACATCCATTGGTTTGTAGACAGAGAGGTTCCTTTGGATTACTGATGCAATTCTGGAAAATAATTTAGCAATAATAGCATTTTACAAAATATTTAAATAGATATTTCAATGTATTGGTGAGTACTTAAAGGAGGAGGAGAGACAAATGCATAAAATACACAACATTATCATTAAAGATCCCCTTGAATGTGATTGAGAAATGAGAACAAAATATAACCTGAGCGGAAGAGTTTACCTTGAAAAATAAACTTCCCAGAGCTCCTTGAAGGCAAATTATGTCATAAAGGTGCTGAGATTTTGTCAACTACAGGTCCTGAGGTCAATAATTAATTTTCAATTATAAGTTTTAAGACAACGTGTGTGAGAAGAGCTCAGCCCAATCAGAATTTTAACATCTACAACCCCATGACAGCCAGATAGCTGCGTGCTATACGGCAGAGATATGAACTCACTTGTTGAGTAAGGTGACATTCCTGCTCTGAATCTCCTCTAGAGCTACAACTATAGCCAGAGCCTGGTGTGCATTGAGCTCATCCGCCAGCAGGAGGGCAGTGTCCTCCAACCTAAGAGGGATGAGATCACATCGGAGACCTGTGAGACTTGGGCATTGCTGTAAAGGGTTAGATTTCCACTCGTGGATCACTCCACTTATGTTACAAACCTTTCTCTGATCTCCTCTCTGGCCATCGGAGCCAGAGCGACAAACAGTTTAGTGAAGGAGAAAGGGTCAGTGCTTGAATCAACCAGCTCTGTCAGCCTTTGTTTAACAGCCAGCCTGAAGTCACAGTTGTTGAACTGCAGGGACTGATACAGGCCCACGATGATGCTAATATTTTCTGCGTCCATAGTGGGAATGTTGTGCAAGAAGATCTCGTTGCACTTCTCCAGCAGAGGCCGGTGACTGTGCTTGATGTTGCGCAGGAACTGCACTACTCTCCTCGGGTTGTTGTAATATGAGACATCCATGGTGTCCAGGAGATGGTCTGCCCTGACAATGAGGGCATCCCGAAGCCGGGGAGACACCAGGGACGACACGCTAGTCATCAGTGAAGTTAGGATCCTGGGAAAACAGGGCCAGAAAGTAAACACACAATACGAGGCGCTTACATTTGAGGATATTTGGTCATATGTGTCTCATGACCAACCTGGCTTCATTAATGGTGGACAACTTCTGATCCAGAATATTTGTGATGTGGCCCATCAGAGGACTGTGTTGAAGTAGCTGATCACTTAGACAGATGGCAAACTTGGATAACGATGACATTGGTAATCTGCAAAAAAAAAAGAAAGAAAAGTTTTAACGATTAATTCATACATCAATCATCAGAGACTTAAACAAGAATTAATAACCAAATTTAGTTTTTGAGTAATTCATCAAGCAAATATACCAAACCTTTGCTAGTCTCAGTTTCTGTAATGTGGAGATCTGCTGCTTTTCTCTGATTCATATCAATACATGTTCCGGCTCTGGGAAATTATGATGCAGATTAAAAAAAAAAGCAAATGAATGCGATCATACCTGTCTAGTCTCAGCCATGCTTCTGAAACCAACTGCTGAACAAGAGAGTCATGTGCATCCACGTTCAACCTAAAAGATGAGCAATAATACAGCATATTAATTTTACTATCCTATAATTCAAATGCATGTCATATAAACTGAATGCGTCCTAATGTACCTGAGGAAACTGTAAAGCATGTCGACCAACATCAAATCATCCATCAGAGCAATTTTGTTCTCCGCCAAAACCCGCAGAGTCAAGAACTGCGGGTGGTTCTTCACGAGCTCAATGGTCCGGAGCATTTGTGGCCTCTCTTTCTGAAGCTCCCACAGCATCCCCACAGCCCAGCTGACATGGTTCACCGTGAGCTTGGCCTTGTTCTTCCCCACCACATCAAACACCTGGTCCTCAACAGAGCAAACCCGCAGCTGCTCCAAGACCTGGTCTCGGTTCACCGTCGCCACGTGAAAGAGTCTCCGAAGAGAGGAATTCACACACCGGAGCCGAAACATCACCACAGACCTCAGCTCAAATTAAGAATACACTGGGGTCTTCATTGTACCGACACAGTGTCCCAGTGTCCACCTCAATGTCACAGCAACAGGCAAGCACAGCCACCTGAGCTCACGTCCACAGAGCCACAGTGTGGAGGAAGATGTTAGGAGCTCCTTCAGGGACCTGAGGAAAAAACACATCATTTTAACCCGTAACACAGTGTCTTATATGCTGTTTAGCTATGAGCTTAATTGAATGCACACAGAAAACACTCGCGTGACAGTGAAGTTAGCTCAGTGTGACATGCTGACCTCAGGATCAGATGGTTTCATCTCCCCATTCAGATATCTCATCTGACTTTCCTTAATTGTATCACTGAAGTTAGCTAGCACAGGCTAAGTCCAGTGTGCTAACGCGGAATTCACGTGCATGAAGAAACAATCACCTTAATAACTTTCACCCCCAGATTCCCCCTGCTAGCTGGATTCTTAGCTAGATTTCTGACGACAGTAGACATTCAAACATGATACATTCAGCACAAATTGAACACTGTCATTAAAATCGCACATTCAAAGTCAAAATTACCCAACAACATGTGTTATAATATTTCACTTCCGTATGTAGTGACGTATTAAAAACAGGGCGTTTTTCAACCCTGTTTTCTGCCTTTCAGGCAGGAGTCCATGTGTGCTGGGGTCCGCCGTTGGATTTCTTTGGTTGAACTTTGGTTTAGCAGACACTTTACTACTCTGAACAGACAGAAGATATAAGTAAGTTCACAAAATACCTTTAAACATACAAGCCGTCACAGCATAACAGGGGAAAATGTTTTTTAGTCTTACCCTCACTTTGCTTAGTCAACGCATTGAGTTCAGAAATCTAACAACTATTTCCTGTGAAACGAAACCAAAATTGGTATGCAGGGTCAAAAATTAATCCCATTTCACCATTGTATTGTAAATAAACTGAATGATCACGTGGACGTATGTTAATGATGTAGACGAGTTAAAAACTAGTTGTACCTGACAGTCCTCTATCAGGGCATAGTTAAATCCCCTCCCTTCCAGCCGCGCGCCCCGCTGCGTTGACTGGCGCACAGTTCTCCAAATACACTGACGTCCTTGTCGCGCCATCTTTAGAAAATAGTCGGCTCAACACTGAATGGAACCTAATTTTCGTCGTTTGTGAGAGCTACTCGCTGTATGGAGTGATCCCATAAGGTTTCCAGGTGATGTGATTTGATATTAACCAGGTCTTGGCGACATGTATGCAATTAATATGTCGAAATTGTGTCGAAGAAGCCGTCTGCATGTTGTCTGGCTGAGGCTAGATGGACTTGCTAATGCTAACGCCAGGCCTAATGGTCGATAGATATTACGGTTGCCCGTGTGTCTCACGTTACGTGAAACCACAGCGTTAGAGACCAGGTTGGTGAGTGTGAGCGGGGGCGTTTGTGATTGTTACACTCAAATCTATCCTCGCATTCGGCTCCATAGATCAAGTGAGACGCGTTGCTAATTAGTTAACGTTGCCGTGCGCGTCAACAACAAACGAGCATTGGCAACCGTAAAATGCTGCACGCCGGCCCATCAGTAATGTTCATCGTGTTAATGTGATATCTTACAAGTAATCACGAAAGATTTGCAGTCAACACCTTAATAATATATTCCGTAACACATTAAACCATCAGTACTATTTCAAGAAATCATTCCCCTGGTCAGACCCAGTGGCTGTGCAGAATATAGTAGCTACTTCCGCCTGATAATTAATATCCAAGTATGTTATTAATCCCTAAAGTGTCATTTACCTTTGTATCATCCTTGTCTCTCGCCTTCAGGTGTTTAATCAGTAGAGGTGATCATGGGGATCAAGGTTCAGCGCGCTCGGTGCTTCCTGGATATTGGAATCAGTAATGTCCTCGGTAAGAAAGTTTTCCTGGTTATTTACCGAACCATTCACTCAGTGCTCAGTTTATATCAGCTAAAAACCTCCTCAGACTACACAATGAGTTCATTCAACACTTCAGCTCTCTAGACTGCATTCATTTCAGCTAGATGTACCTAATGAACTGTCCGTAATTTTTCATCTCGACAAATAAAACTAACAGTGTCAATGCTCTTGCCTCACAGTCGGCAGAGTTGTGGTGGAACTGTTTTCAGACATCTGTCCCAAAACTTGTGAAAACTTCAGATGCCTTTGCACAGGTGAATAATGTCTTTTCTCCACAAGAATATGCAAGAAAACCTTTCACATCATGGCACAGCGTTAATGTTGATAAGTGCTGTCGTTTCATTCAGGTGAGAAAGGCATCGGCAAAGGAACGCAGAAGCCTCTGCACTACAAAGGATGCCTGTTCCATCGAATTGTGAAAGACTTCATGATTCAAGGAGGAGACTTCAGCGAAGGTGAGTTAGTAAAGGCTGAAGGTTGTGAATAGTGTACTTAGCTAAAAATATGTCCAAATATGCCCTTTTTAATGTGCTGTAGGAGGTCTTTCTGCATCCGAGAATGAAAGCATCAACCAAGTGTAACTCATTTGCAGAACCAGTAGTCAACAGAGGCTTCATAACATCATAAATCTCTTTTTTTATAGCAGCCCCCTTGCTCATCTTTTTATTTGCTCTCTGACATCATAGGAAATGGAAGAGGAGGCGAATCCATCTATGGAGGCTTTTTTGAAGGTAAAGAGGCCACAGTCAGAGCTGTCAGTTGTTATCCACACCGACGTTGGCTCCAAGATGGCACTACAATCTTATCCTTTTCCCCCAGATGAAAGCTTTGCCATTAAACACAACAAGGAGTACCTGCTGTCTATGGCCAATAGGGGCAAAGATACAAATGGATCTCAGTTTTTCATGTAAGCACTACGTCTGTTTCTATTTATTCCAGATTTGATGCATTATTGAATTATTCTGTAACCGTTCAAATAACTGTATGCCTTTTTTGTTTTCCTTGAATGACCTGCTGTGACACTACAGAACAACGAAACCCTCGCCACATCTGGATGGGTAAGTGCTGCTTGATCGTATCTGAAATTTTGATTGACTCTTCTGATTGATTGATTCTGATTGCATAATGCACACAGTATGTTTTGCTTGACTTAGATCAGCATAGCAATATTTAAAACTCAACACCACTGTATTTTCTCAGTGTCCATGTGGTTTTTGGTCATGTGATTTCTGGCCAAGAGGTTGTTCAAACCATGGAGAACCAGAAAACTGATCCTAATAGCAGACCGTATGCTGATGTGAAAGTTTTGAATTGTGGAGAGCTCGTCCCAAAATCTAAAGGTTTGTTTTTCAAATTAAGTTTCAAAGTTCATGTCATCATTTTCCTGCCACTGAGCAGATGTGGTTTTTAGATTTTATATAGCAAGGCCTGTAACAGACTCTTAAATCCTTGCAGCAAAGAAAGATGAAAAAAAGAAAGAGCGAGCCTCTTCCAGCTCCAGCAGCAGCTCCAGCAACTCTGAGAGCTCATCGGAGTCCTCTTCTGATTCTGAGGAGTCGGAGAAAGAGTCCAAGAAGAAGAAAAAGAAGGCGAAAAAGCTAAAGAAGAAACGGAAGAAGAAGGACAAGAAAAAGTACGTATTTTACTTTCACACTTTCACTGTCTGCTGTGTAAACACTACATAGTGCCTTTATTCTGAGCTGTAATGCTTTCCTAGGCCACAGGCTGAAAGCGTTGAAGAAAAGGAACAAGAAGACTTGGTTACCTCTACTGTACGTCCTGAAGAAATTCCACCCATCCCAGAGAATCGATTCCTGATGAGGAGGAGCCCCCAGGCGGCACAGAAGTCAAAAGAGGAGACTGAAAAGGATCAGCGAGATAAGGAGCAAAGGCCAAGAGAGAGGTTGGTCTGCCTGACAAACAGCTGTTATGATAGACATCCCAACATTGTGTGCTAATTTTCATGCCTTTTTTTCCTCTCCCTAGTGCTGCCTCAACATATGTTTCTCAGTCAACATATCACAAAAGACTGGTGATGACCCGATCCGGGAGGAAGATAAAAGGCAGGGGTCCGAGGGTAGGTGCACTGCAACGACAGTCTTGTCCACTTTTCATATTATGTCTAATGAGGTTGGTGTAAGATTTCTGTCTTGACCAGTGCTCCAGTCAGTAAGTGGTTTATCTTCTCTCCCATCCAGTGGTATCGGACCCCGTCACGCTCTCGTTCAAGGTCCAGAGATCGTTTTCGCCGCAGTGAAACCCCTCCTCACTGGCGCCAGGAGATGCACCGTCAGAGGATGAGGGCAGTCACTGGAGAGCGCTGGATTAAGGGTGATAAGTAAGACAACCTCACTTTGACTTTGGCTGGAACTAGTTCTTACGGTCTGACAGTGCTGTCTGACCACATGCTCTGAAAATTTGAGTAGTGTGTCTGACAAACAAATGTATTAGCTTAGAACATTATTGAACATTTAATGTTGGTTCATAATGTTGCCTGATGTCAGTTTTGTGTTCTGTATGTGACATTTACACTGAACTTCTTTATCTTATTTGATCTTTTTGACAGAGGTGACATGAATGATGCCAAGGATGAGGCTGCTAAAGCTCCAAGAAGAGAGAGACGGACCTCCAGCACGAAGCACGAACCCACAGCTGAGGGGAAAAAAGACAAGAAACCTCGGTCTCATAGATCCAAAAGCAAAGAAGACGACACTGTTGAGAAGGATGAGAAGGAAAGCAAACACAAGGCAAAGAAAAGGGATAAATCTCAAAGTCGCAGTAAAAGCAGAGAAAAGAGTAGGAGGTCAAAAAGCAGAGAGAAGGGTCACAAGCGCAAAAGTGATGACAGAAGAGGTCGCTCGAGGAGCAGAGACCGAAATGCTAGTAAGAAAGAAAAGGAGTCCGAATCTGATCACAACAGAGATAGAAATAAAGGTCATGAGTCTGATAAGAAGCAGAAAGAGGACCCCAAAGGAAAAGATAGTGAGAAAACTAGGACAAAGTCGCAAAGCAAGGAAAGAACGACTAAAGATGGCCACCGGTCTAGGAGCAGGAGCAGGAGCAGGAACAGGGACAGGAGTAGACCTCAAGCATCAAAAGACAAGGAAGAAAAACGAGACAAAGACAGAGAGAAAGGCAGAGAACGCAGCAGAAGTCAGGAAAGGCGACACAACAGTGAGAGGGAGAATAAGAGGCGAGGAACATCCAGGGATAAGGAACGTCGAACAAGAAGTCCAGACAGAAACAAGCCCAGAGACTCGCACAGAAGCAGGCGCTCCAGAAGCAGGCGCTCCAGAAGCAAGAGTAGTAAGAGAGACCACAGCAAAGATCGGTCCTCTCATAGAAAGGACAAAGACAGAGAAGCCGGCAACCAAAAGAGAAGACACAGCAGCAGCTCTGAGAGCGATAGAGACGAGAGAAGGAGGAGGCAAAAGAGCCCAGATTCCAGACGGAGTGGAGCGAATAGTACCTCCAGATCCAAAGACAGACGAAGCCCGGCCAAACCAAGACCAGATAGTACAAAAGGCAAAGACCGAAATGACAGCAAGAGGAATAAATCGAGCTCTAGCTCAAGCTCTGACAGCGACTGATATCCTAAACGAATAGATTGGGGGAATTTTGAAGTCTTGATTTTATACATGTAGTATGCAACACCAGCTGTCCATCCAGAGTGGGATTTGTTAGAGTCACGTTCCTCATTTAGTACCAAAAAACAGTTCCAGGGTTCATTCAAAGCTAACGTGATTCAGAAGTCTGTAAAAGTGAGTTTCCCAAACTGTTTAAAAATGATACACTGATTTAAAAAAAACTGCAACAGAAGCCGAGAAAAAGTTGCAGTGAGAGACTTGAGCATCACGTGAGCTTTGGCTGAACTGTGGGCTTCACTTTGGCACTGAATGAAGTCGTGGATTTGTCCCCCAGTCAGTGCATTACGCTGCTGATGGGTGGCTGAATCTGCACGGCCAGGTGAGAGGAAAGCATCTGTGACAGAAAAAGCAACTCACCCACCGTGTGTACTAGCCAGCAAGTAAAAAAGTACCAGGTTTTCTTTTAATTGTACATGATTGTGACCATTTTTTAAAAAAAATGTGGATTTTTTTGGTAAATTATATTTTGCCTTTACTGTAGTTACAACACCAGACTGTAAAAAGCAGATTCAAGATTTTACTGTAACAGAGATCCTTTCGGTGTCTTTCTCCCCCTGGACTTTTTCCTCCTGAAATTTGATTTGATGTTCTTTAATTTGGTTGCTGGTGAGGAAGAGGTCTCCAAATGTCTGATGTTTACCTGTGAAGTTATTTTTACTGCAGCAATCACTTTGAAAGAGGACACTCATCATTTCTTGCATGCGTATCCCTGCCACTGTTGGATGAAATATCTACAGCCATGGCTTCTTTCACTGTAATCTTATTTGTTGGTTTTGAGATACCTCTGGTTTGTTTTCTTTGAATGGAAAAAATGTCTACATCATGCTGTAAGTCCATCACATCCATTTGTTCTAAACTGTTTTGTGCAAGTTGGGTTTAAGAACTCGCTTGTTGTTTTGAATGAATTAAAAGGCTGAACTTTGATTTTAATCTGTTCCTTTAATATCTTGTAAATGCTGTCACGTCACCATGTGGCACAGACACAGTCATCTATGTTCAGTGTATTTAAAGAGGGTAAACTCAGGGGAACAACCAAATGTGCCAGCTGGGACTGACCTACAGCATTACCATGTAAACCCAAGCCTCCTCTTTGCGTCTTGAATATCTACAGCCTCATTAAGCACTTTGATGGTCTGGGTGACAGCAGAGACGTATCTGGGCATCTGTGCATCGGTGCGGTCCTGAACAAGGTAACGTGGTCTGACTCCAGTCGCTATGGGGCCAAAGCCTGCACCATCCCCCTCCATCGCAGCTTTGCAGAGTGGGAACACATTTCGCTTGGCCTCCACCGCTGCATAGATGACCTGCTGTGAATACTGCTGAAACTGGAGTTCCTCTTCAGCCATGAGTTCTGCGTTCTTCTCATCAAACTCGTGCTCCTCCCTTCTCAGGTGCTGTTGCTTGGCACTTTTCTCCGCCTACGTTTGACGGATGACATAAATGGCAATTAGATTTTCTTATAGTACAAGATCCATAAGTTCCACCCAACCCATTTTTGTAATAATGTGGCAGAGACAGTTTCAACATCACCATTTGTGTTACATTGAAGTCTTGTAATTTTCTTCTATGTTCTTTGATCTGCTCAGCCTTAAGTTGTCGTTTCTCTGAAAAGATCCTGTCCGCCTCTCTCTTGGCCTGAAGTGTGTCTCGCTCTTCCTGTTTTGCTGTTTTGTCCCTCTGCTCCTTTTCTTGTATCTGCAGAAACACAGTTTGTGTTACAGGTGTGACAAATGTCAGCTGCAGCTGGATTTACATTGGTTGAACCCACAGGTTATGACCCCACATAAATGACCAATAAGACTTTTAAGTAACTTTGTATTTTGCAGTCAATCAGACGCAGCAGCTGAACTTGTGTTACCATCAATTCTCTGTGTGCAGTCATCGCCTTCAGCATCGTGGCCCTCTTCTCCTTCTCCTCCTGCTGCTGTTGTGCCTGTTTTGCGTCCTGCTCAGCGACAGCCTTTTCGATCCTCTTCTCCTCGCTGACAGTTTGCTCCTGCTGTGTGACTGTTAGTTCGTTCATGATCTTCTCTCTGTGCATCTGGGCCTCTCTGAAGAATTAAACAACTATAAATGATCGCCGTAACCTCAGATTTCATTGTTAGTGTGTGTCTGAGATGTCCAGACAGTGGGCTCTGTGTTTTAGGTGCTTATTGTGCTGCTGGGTCTTACCTTTGCAATTCTGCTTCTCTGTCTTTCTGTAACTTCTTCATTTTTTGTTTTGCAGAGAGAAAAAGTTTCCTCTGCTCCTCTTCAGCCTCCTGTCTTTGCACATCTAATGCTTTTGTGAGTTCCTTATTGGCGAGATGTTCCTGTAAATACAGAGTACACAACAGTAAACATACGTGTTATAAAAAGAGAGACAAACACTGGATGTGCTGTTAAGACCAGACCAGGTGATCCTGCATGAGGTTTCTCTTGTGCTTTGCTCGTTCTTCTTCCTCCTCCCTTCGCTCCCGCTGATAGAGCTCTTGAAGACGTTGGGTTTCCTCTGCATCCTTCTTGGTCTTGATCTTCTGTTGCTTTCTCATCTGCTCATTTTTCTTGATCCTGAAGAAAAGGAATCATATTCTCGACTCAAATTTCTAATTTGAAATTTATCACAACCTGGAACAGTTGAGCTGCACTATTATACTTTATTGTAGGGTTGCAATGGGTTTTGTGCCTTAAAGTTTAGTTAACCAGCTACCAGCAGTTATCTGTTACCATGTTGGATGGAGCTTGATAGAGGATGCTGTTTGAGGTGTTTTAATTCATCTATCTCTGGTCATTCTTGTTAAATGAGTCAACCCGACTAAATATCATCTCGACTAAATTGCTGACCTTTTCATTTCTATTAGAACGGTTTGCAATTTTGTCTGCTTATGATCTGGTAAAAGCTTTGTTTTATCTGCATATGACATGGTTAGCACAGCCTGAGCAAATAAAAGTTCCATTTTATTCCTGTAAGTTCCCATGAATTCCTGTTAATTCCCATTGAGAAGTTACACTTTTGCAATTTTTGCAACCTTGCTTTACTGCAGCACCATCATATCTAGAACTCTGTGAAGACCCTGTCAATTGGTGCATCTGCAACATCTTCAAAACTGGTTCAAGGGTCGGATGTGAGACTTACTGGTGTTTCACGTCCTCTGCAACAGCCTGCTTCTTAAGCTTTTCCCGATGTGCTTTCTCCTGCTCCTGTTTCAAGGCGTCATCCTCTCTGGCTTTCACCATGTCCAGGAAGTCTTTGTCCACGTCTTTCCAAGCGCTCTTGATTCTTTGCTTCAGTTCTATCTGAGCCTCCCTCTCCTTCAACACCTCAGTCAGCAAGAGTGCACTCTGTGCAAGTAATAACAATCAACCACCATCCCAAAACATCAACATATGGCCCAACACACACAAGTGACAAAAAAACTCTCAAGTGATACCAACATGTAATCTTCTAACACGGTCGGTTTGATAAAACAGCTGAGTCTTGGCTTTTTCAATGGTCTCTTTCCGCTTCCGCTCCTGATATTTGGCCTCTTCCTTATCGGTCAGTTTCCTTTTCTCCTCCTCAATCTCCTCCTGAATAATCTTCGCCTCAAGTGTTTTTTGCCTTTGGCCCTTTGATAAATGTGAACATACGCTGTGTTAGGCTTTTGCTCTACTGCAGTATATTGTTCTTTTTGTGACCTCACAAGCACATCTAAATTAATTCAAGCAAACAAAGTGTGACAAAATCCTTGTACTGGCAACTTACAGCGAAAGTATTGGACCACAGTTTCACCACCTCTTCTGACTGCCGATGCAGGGCCTCTCTCTGTTTCGCCGCCTCTCTCAAACTGTCCTTGTCTTTATTAACCCCGTTCAATACATCTCGAATCCTCAGCCATTCGGTCTTGGTTAAGACAGTGACTTGCTGAAGGTCTGGTGGCTGGACAGTCCAGCTGTCTTCGTCTTCTGAAGACACTATTTTATAAAAAAGGAGAAAATTACCCTAAGAAAACCTCCTGTAAGCCAAACACTACAACATGGTATATTAGAGAGAATAAATGAGAAAGGATTATGTATTTCTGAAATCTCTTTTTCATGGGGTCATGGTGGGGTTGCACTCGGGGATTTGGACTAACTGAAATCTAAAATCTTGACTGTGGCCCTGCATGTCAGAAATATACAGAAATGCAAAAGTAATACCGTCAGTTACTGTAATATCCTGCTTGTCCAATCTCCCTTTGCACAGGAAGTTGTTTTCTTTTGAAAGTGGCTTACTTGGAGGTTTGCTGGTGGGCTTGACATTTAATTGTTTTCAGAGCCTCTCTCGCGTTGTTTTGAATAAACTTTAACTTGGCAGGATTTCAATACTACTGTTACCATCGACGCCTTATGTTAGCTGACTATTTACATACTGTCCATTAGCCATAACAGCTAACGTTAGCTTAGTTGAACCTAAAACTCTGTGGGTTTATCGCTCACCTCTCTTACTGGAGCCTCTCCGTCGGCCGTGCTGAACCAGTGATGACATTTGTATTTGATACCTTAGCCGGTAATTAAAGAAACAAATACTACTACCAAACAAAACAGGCGAAAAGGAAAACTTTCACAGTTTTACTTGAACTCTGTGGAGCTTACACACAGCGGCGTCAGGGTCCGCGTTTGTTTGGCTATATCCAGGCAACGCTTGGACCAATCGGAAGCCTTTCCTCTGCTCGAAGACAGGTGGCGCTGTGGGACACTCAGGTGACTCTGTTTGACTCAAACAACGCCTCTATTGTCTATGAACTGCCACCTGTATGCAGACCTGGACAAAAAATGCTTCACACCTTGTCTCTTTTTCAAATAATGCTAATTTCTTCCAGAAAAATATTGACATTTAAAAATACTTTTTACAAGTATTTCTTTGGTTTGCCATGAAACCAAACAAAATTTCACAAAAAAAGGTTAACTAAAGCAATCTTATGCCAAACAATCACCTATAAAGTATCCTATTAAAGGTTTTAAGGCATAATTGGATCACAAGCAGATGATTCCTTTAACTTGTAATTAAACTCACATGTGTTGAGTTGTTGGTGTCTATAAGTACAATTTAATTTGAAAGCTAAAGGCCAAAGAATCTTTCAGCTGAAGGATCCCATTGCTCAGACAGAATATGTGTTTGGCCCCAGAAGGGATCCATGAAAGCTCCATTCTCACTTTGTCAAATAAAAGAAACTGAAGTATCAGCTGACATGAAGTCCTTAAAATTCAGAATTATGACTTGATTTTGGCACTATATCTTCATGCACGTCAAATCCTTTTACCTTTATTATCTAAGTTTTGTGCTTTTTTTATTTAGCATATTCCTAAATGAATTTAGAGCCTGGTTGTGTCAAAGAAAATGTGTACACATTGCACAGAGAGTGGGAGGAACATGGAGTTAAAACAGTTCTTTTGCATGTTAGTCCAGTGGATTCATATGATCAGAGTGCTTGCTTTTACAGCAGAATGACAGAACTCCTGTACATTCATACTTATTTGTCTTTCCTGTTTCACTCCTGACTGACAGACACACTGTATGGATGTAAGGATTCTGCATGCAAACAAATGGCATGCAGCATTTTCAAATCTAATGTTAAAAGCAGAAAAGAGTGTGACAAACATGTCTTATCACTTAGCTGACACAAAGATAAGGGGGCTGTCATGCGCAGCCTGAGTCAGGTGATGAACAGTGTGTGTTAAATTAAGAAAAATCAGACTTGCCTGACCTGACCTACTGTTTAAGGAGGGACATAAATGAGTTTGAATTTTCTGGAGAGATAAAAGTCAATTCAACAAAAATTTGGTTTGTTTAATTTCAATAGCTTCATATGGACCCACAGGTTGTGAGCATATGATGATCAAATCTCTCCTATCATCATAACATTACCTATGTATAGTATCCAACTATATACTTATCCTAAAATTCATTACAGGTTATCTTTTTGTTTGTCATAGGTGCTTGACTTTACTTATTTCCATGTTATGCTTCTTTATACTTTCGTTCCACTGCATTTAAAAATATTGTACTAATACAGTGCAAAGAAGAAAGTAAAACATTTCCAAAGTAGAAAGTGTCATGCAAAGACAAAACTAAAATAAAGTATATGTACCTCAAATGAGTACTTAATGAAGTACTTGAGTGAATGAGACCTAATTTGTGTCTTATTCCACCATGCTTACATATTAATACATCGGTAAAAAAATAAATAAATGAATAAATAAATAAATAATATGAAGAAGAAGAAGAAGAAGAAGAAGAAGACACTATTATAGTAAGTTACTGTGTGTGTGTGTGTGTGTGTGTGTGTGTGTGTGTGTGTGTGTGTGTGTGTGTGTGTGTGTGTGTGTGTGTTGGCTGAACCGGTCTCTCGTGAAGGGATGGCTGCCGTTACGTTACGTCAGAACAGGAGACGCACGAGAGGCGGGTTTATTTTAAAGGGGGCTGTCTTAAATCCGAGATAACCATTCAAAACCAACAGAGGGAAAAAAAAACTTCCCGTGTCCATCACTTCACGAAGGCATTAGCCAGTCAACACCAGTTGCCCACCAGCTAGCATCCCGGAGAGAAATCCTGCTAAGATGGCCCCCATCTCCATCAAGAGTGTCTTAATCAGTGAAAGTGTGGACCCCCGGTGCAAGACGATTCTGGAGGAAAATGGCATCCGAGTCACGGAAAAACAGAACATGAAGAAGGATGAGTTAATGGCGGAAATTAAGGTGAGGTTGGCTCTTTGTATTACATAATTGTTTCACGTGCACCGGGAGTCGTTTTCTCTCTTTGCTGCGCAGACGTTTAACGGTCGTTAAAAGTTGAGTCGCCGTAGTTAGCATCGTGTGAAAAGGCCGCCTCGTCTGTCTGTACAGAGAGATTTAAATGCAGCATATGCGTGCAGTTTTTTTAAAACCAAGTTTAATGTCAGGTGTGGGTGTGCACGCGCGCGTGTGCGTGCGCGTGCTCTTCGATGTGAGGCTCAGCGGACCCTCAGCAGCCGGACACGTCCTCTCTGCCGGGCTGAGCCCTCAGACCTGGTAGTTCAGCTAGTACCGCCCCTCTGGAGGCTGATGCAACTCATTCTTCAGTTTGCTGCTGTTCACCCACATTCTGAGAAGAAGTCCCAGTCTGTGACCCCCAAATACTCCAGGACCCCTCAACCCAGACCCTGAAATCCTCTCCAGAATCTCATGGGAGCCAGAATGGTTCCCCTGATGCTCTCTGTCAGCTTCCTTCAGAGGCTGTGCATGTGACAGAGACAAATATTTGCCTTTGCACAATAAGATTAGTCAGATCAGAGACAATGCAGTGGAGGTGTTCTCATTAAGACTGAATGGAGTCAGGCGTTTGTAGTAGAGTCAGGGTTGGACTTAGAGCTGCAGCAACTAGTTGGTTACTTGTCAAACTACTTTGATAATCAGTGGGTTTAAGGAAAAAAGTTCAACATTCTCTGAATTTTCTGGTTTCTTCACGCGTCTCCGACAGTGAACAGAATATTTCTGGGTTGTGGACAAAACGAGACATTTGAGCTCATCATCTCAGCTTTGGGACACACTCATCAATCAATATCTTTCACCATTTATAGACCAAACAACTGATTGATTAATTGATAAAATAATCAGATTAATCAGTAGTTGCAGGGGCCATTTAGGGCCCATTTTCAACCACTGACCCACACTGTACATAAAGTACAGCTTTGAGTGTTATGAGTCATTATTAGACCTCATCCAGGCTTTAATGAATAATAACAAACAGACAGGAAATGGGACAAAAATGGACATTTTGTACCACAATAACTCCGGAGGATCATTACTGTGTTGTTGCTACATTTCACTATTTTATCGGGGAACTTCTAAAATGCACAGTAGGACAAAAGCTAAACACTGGTTTTCTGATGACATGAGGGAAAATCTCACACTCTGGAGCTGATGCGTGTGCATGTTGCCATGGTTACAAAGTGACCTTGGATAAATATGAAGGCCACACATCACTAACACAGTGGACAGTTTATCATCAGCTGTCGATCAGCTGTTGAATTTATGCTCAAATAACATCTGCTCTGACACACGTCTTCAGGTCGGTCTGTGTGCTTTCTCACGCCACAGCAGGCCACCTGGAAAAGGACCAAGACCCCCCTTTTCCAGTGGTCTCACTCTGGTTGTTTATTCTGCATCAGGGTTTGATTGACAGCTTTGAATTGATCAAAATAACACAAAAAATTGACACACAGTGAAGCTGTTGGTGCCCCTGAAGGTTTGAGGCCACAGGGCTTTTGGTAATGTAGCCTCGATCAACCGTGTAACGCTCTCTCCCTTCTAGGACTACGACGGCCTCGTGGTTCGATCTGCAACGAAGGTAACAGCTGATGTGATCAATGCTGCCGTCAATCTGAAAATCATTGGGAGAGCCGGGACTGGCGTGGACAACGTGGATGTTGACGCTGCTACCAAAAAGGGTGTTATTGTCATGAAGTAGGTCTCCAGTCTGTGCACTACATGTGGTTTCAGTATAATGTACCGTCCATTAACTGTGCGCTGTTTTCTCCAGCACGCCAAGCGGTAACACGATCAGTGCCGCCGAGCTGACATGTGCCCTGCTGATGAGCCTCTCAAGGCAAGACGAGTCCTGTTTTCGTGAGCAATTCTCAACATGTTCCCTCCTTTTCATTGAAGCCTTGTAACTGTGTCATTGCCGCGCCATTGTGTTTTCAGAAATGTGCCTCAAGCTGCGATGTCGATGAAACAAGGCAACTGGGATCGCAAAAAGGTGAGCGGAGATTTCGGTTTGCCGCCGTGTGCTGTTTGATCGTCTGTGTTTGCAGTGGGCACACAAAGCGATTATTGTTGCATGGTCGGCTCCATTGTTCAGCCAGTCATCACTAATCAGATGTGACCCTTGGATCTGTGCAGGTTTGGATTTCGGAGACGGGCTCATTGTTTTTGTTTTCTAACTTCACAGTTCATGGGTGCAGAGCTGTACGGCAAGGTTCTCGGAATAGTTGGACTTGGAAGAATAGGAAAGGAAGTCGCCTCCAGAATGCAGTCATTTGGCATGAGGGTACGTGACAAGACCGTGGGGTCGCATTTCTCAGTGGTTCAATTGCACTGCAGCGATTAGATCAAACAAACGTGGAGGGGTGAGTTTGTTTAACCGCTCTTGCTCTTCTTAGACTATCGGCTATGATCCAATCACTCCTCCTGAGGTATCGGCCAGCTGGGGGGTGGAGCAGATGTCTCTGGAGCAACTTTGGCCCCAGTGTGACTACATTACTGTCCACACTCCCCTAATTCCCTCTACTGTCGGTGAGTGTTACAGACGTTCTCCTGATTATAGTCATTAATTGCACTTAGAAATTGTTGAAGTTCATATTCAGTTTTTTTTCTTTCCCCAAGGTCTGCTGAATGATGAGTCCTTTGCTAAATGCAAGAAAGGAGTGAAGGTTGTGAACTGTGCACGAGGAGGTATCATCGACGAGGCTGCTCTCCTCAGAGCTTTGGAGTCCGGACAGTGTGGAGGAGCCGGGCTTGATGTCTTTGTCGAGGCAAGACTATTGACACACGACCTCAAACAATGTGTCTTTTTGTTTTTATGAAATCAGATTGTGTCTTTAATATTAATGGCAGAGATGCTGTGCTCTACTTCTTTGTGTCTGACCGCAGGAGCCTCCGAAGAACCGCTCACTGGTCGACCATCCTAATGTCATCAGCTGTCCTCACCTTGGAGCCAGCACGAAGGAGGCCCAGGCCCGCTGTGGGGAGGACATCGCTCTGCAGATTGTGGACATGGTTAACGGCAAGAAGCTGATCGGAGCAGTACGTTTTTAGGCTTTTTTTTAAAATAAATGACCTCAAAACACAAGCCACAGAGAACATAATACAGCTGTTTTTACTGGCTGAGCAGTCCTCCCTTTGACAAATATAGTGATCTTCATGAGAAGGAATCTTTTAAGTGTAGCATAAATCCTAAATCAAATTCCATGTTTCCACTGCACGCTACGGCTCAGCTCAGCTCGACTCGACTTGGTTTTGGTACCAGGTATTTTTCTCAGTGTAGTTTTCAGCTGCAGCTAGTGCCCCCAGCATGCAGTTGGGATTCTTAGCTGATCATCACAGTGATGCTGGATGAAACTGCCGTGACATCTTCAACGCGACACAAAGGGAAGAACAATGGAGGACATCGTTTCCATCTGACATCCTTTAATCAAACTGAGGAACATCTGCACTTCATCAGTTGACCACAGTGCGGTTTCGCAGACTGACATTTTAAAAAAAAAGCATGCGTTCGGTGAATTAAAGGAAATTGCAGTTTAGAGTTGGTGTGCAGGATGTCCAAGTGAAGATCCTCTCTGACCAATCAGTGGTCTGCAGTGTTGTCACTCCCACCGTTTAGTATTAAGTTTTGACAAAGAAAAAAAAAAACAAGTTGAGCTGAGCTGTTTGAATTGGAAACATGCCTCAAGGTATGTAACAGAACCTCAGGAGGCACAGTGACACTCACACTGGGAGACAAAGCTTCACTTAATAATCAGGAGTTTTCCCAGATGTCACTGTAGTTGTGCAGATTTCCATTTTTCTGAGCATTCCATAAGTTTGATTTTAAGGTCAGTCTTGACTCTGGAAACATTGGCAAAACAGTCTCAATCACATCACACTATCTTCCCAAGATTGCTTAATATGATTAAAACGTCGACCACTAAATTGACCTTTAAGTCATCTGCTGTTTCCATCATGGCTGTAAGGTGGCTCAGCGTTCTCTTAGCCTTCCATTAAAATGATAAGGGCATATCAATGTTGAGTTGGTGAGAGACGGCAGGGCAGATGATCACATTCAGTTCATAAAAGCACTCATCATTGCACGTCTTCTGCATTTCACAGGTGAATGCGCAGGTGTTGGCCAGCACGTTCTCCCAGGAGTCTCACCAGCTGATCAAACTGGGAGAAGCTGTCGGAGCTGTGCTGCAGTCTTGCACGACTTCTAAGAAACCGTTCAGCCATGTTCAAATCACCACTCAAGGTAAAACTACTGGTCTAACCCAGTTGTATAACCAGGAACGTGAAGGGGACGTTATGTCATAGGAAGATGATATTACAATGGTGGGTGTTGGCGCCCTCTGGTGGAATGATTGTGAAATAGGCATTGTAGTGAATAGAAGCCAGGCAGTCAATTACTAAGATGCACTTTCTGGGTTTTATCTTATGTTAAGGGATGGTAGTGGTCTGTTTTGTGTAAATGTCCTGTGCTGTATCTCCTTTATGACATGCTGCACTGCTCCAGAATATAAATAGAAAATGTTAATTATAAGATAAAGATGCACTTTCTGCAGTCATGTTTTTTCCTCGAACAGTTTTGCTTCAAAATGTTTCACCTGCTATTCGTGGCAGTTAACGCTGTGCGCTGTTTTCCTCAAACCAGGGGATTGCATGAAGTCCTCCACTGGTTACATGACTTCATCAGTGCTGGTCGGACTGCTGAATCATGAACCTGGCTGTTGCCCGAACCTCATCAATGTACTGAGCCTCGCCAAGGAGTCTGGAATCACGGTACTGCATCCGCTCATTTTGCCACATGACGTTAACAAGTGTGTGTCTTTCTCTAGATAATCTTGTCATACACGTGAACTTACTCCTCAGGTAAACCAGACCCACTGCGCATCTGACGGCTATGCCAGTGGTGTGTGTAGAGTGGAGATCGTGGCCAATGGCTGCAGCTACAAAGCCAGTGGTGCAGTTCAAGGTGGCGTGCCAGTCCTGCTGGAGCTGAGTGACAGTGTGTTCAGACAGCCGGTCTCTCTCACTGGAAATCTGCTGTTCTTCAAGGCCTCCACAAACCCTCAGCTCCTATCCTCAGTGGCCGGTAAGAAACTTTGAATAATAAACATAATAAATGTAATAAACATGTAGTTGGATGTCAGATATTGTCTGACAAGTCTGCCAAGAAGTCTGGAAATCTGTGTCTGGAGAATCGTGGAATTGTGAAGTGGAAAATGTGTCAGAACCCTAAAAATTGTCTGTACTTTACTGGAGAAATCAGGATGAAGTCAGTGTTTCTTAAGCAACCTTATTCTCTTAAACAATCAAAGGTTCACTTGGACTGAAGGATAAACTGATAAGATATTGCAGGTCAAAAGTCACTGTGACCTCACAAGTGACTCAAGAATTCATTGGCTAATTAAGACAGAACAACTGTCTCAGAGGATGAAATGATGAAGTGATGACATTTTATATTCCAAAGGTCAAAGTTCAACTTCTCTGTGACACCGTAATGTTCTGCTGAAACACTTTCCTGGCCGTTATTCGACACCAAAACTCAGGAGCAGAGGCAGAGATTGTGGCCATATTTCACATTTGGTCAGATACTGATTGTCGACATTAATCTTGGGCGTCTGCAGATTGTGACTGCGCTGATTGTTTAGATCTTCTGTGCTGCCGGGTTGAAGATGTGTGTGAAGCGTCACCAGGTTACAGTTTGCAGCTTCTTTCATTTTTGAAGCTCTATCAGTCCTCTGTGCTGTGTGAAAATAGTCTCTAAGTGAAGACGGCATGTGGACTCATACATGTCAATATAGTGACAACTTCCACTTCACCAAAAATACACTGAATAGCTTTTATTAAAGTCCTTCAAAGTCTTCACTACATATTTGACTCTGTGCAGACATGGCTGTAAAATGCATCTCGACTGGTTGGCCGAGAAATACAACCACCAGGCGGTGATTCCAGCTTGGCTTTCCTTTCAGATGAATGGTGATACTGAGTTATGACTCCTCAAAATGACACAGATTTTCTCCTTTCAATTGTTCTCTGTGTAGGACTGCTGGCCACAGAGGGTGTGGAGATCGAGTCTTTCAGCGCTCCTGCAGACCGCGCTGGGGAGCTGTGGTATTGTGTGGGGGTGTCCTCTCTCCTGCGAGACCTCGGTGCCTTGAAGCCTTTAGTTAAGGAGGCGGCACAGCTCTCCATTTAAGTGACAGCAGCCAGCAAGGCTTATCTGAAAATCTAAACATTCTCCAGGAGTGTCTAACATAACTGATCCGTCTTGGTCTTTAGCGTTTACAACTAACAACTTGTTGAAGTTGAACACTTGCAGTTTAAAACTGGCGTTTTGATATCTTTCCTGTGTGTAGATGCTTTACATGCACTTTGTTGAGGTAAAGGTGAATGAAGTGTTACGGTTTTGTGGGCTGTTCGGTTCTTTGTTTGACCTTTTTAAAGAAATTTAAAATAAAGTACACTTACTAAAAACACTGTAAGAACAATTTTGAGGTGCTGCTTTTATTCATTGAGCTTTACACTTTCACATCTGTACAGTTCAATTCACTCCAATGCTTTACTATGCAAAACTGCTTAGTTTAAAATGTCAAGTTTTCATGTGAACTCGGTGGTTATTTTTCTTATTTTTATAGTATTTGATCACGTTATTATGTTATAAATAACAGCTGGTTACTCTGCAGCTTTTTCATGCAAAACAAGTTTCGACAGTAGGGTCGGGGGTCACGCCCTCTGTCTGTCGCGAGAGGCGAAATCCTGATATATTCATCTTTACAAACCCCATGCGGTCGACTTCTTTCACTGCTGTCTTCATTTGACCTCAAACAGGCCTCCACTGCTCCCACACAAAGCGGGCAATTCTCTAGACTCAAATGCGATGCGAAACTGCTGCACGGCTAAGATAAGTGTCATCCCACTACATGTACCCGACCACTTTTTATTGAATTCTCTGTATCCTTACCAGAGCATCCTCAAGCTCCGCCGCAGATGGTCTCCTTCAGAGGAAACCTCCGGTCCCTCACACCGGCTCAGCTCTCAGATGAGGTCTCGGCCACCCTGCCTCCTCAGTGTTTTCTCCTCACTCCCTGTGAATTAGGCAACAGACAAACTCTGCTCTTCGCTAGCCGCCTCTAAACAATCTCTGCCCCCTCTCTGCAACAAAATTGACACCAACCTACTACCTGAACTCCCTCAGTCAGGTTCTGTGGTGGAACGAGTTACCAAACTCCATTGGTTCTGCAGAGTCCCTCTCGATCTTTAGAGAAAGACTAAAGACCAAGCTCTTTACTGAACACCCTCTTGTCCTAAAAAACAAAAACAAAAACAAAAAAACGCACACACAAACAAACAAAAAAAAACATCTGTTGACTGCATTATTTCGGGGCAGTGTCTCGTAGCACCTCTGTCCAGTTGGACCAGAAAGCTGATTTGGACTCTTACTCTTGTTGTTCCGTCTAGAACTTATCTTGTGATGAATGAAAAGCTCATATGTAAGTCGCTTTGGTTAAAAGCGTCTGCCAAATGACAAACTGTATAATTGTAATTGTAATTGCGGTACTCATTTGGCTTCAGTGCTGTGTTTCAGGACTGCTCGTGTCAGCTCTTGCATATCTGAGAACTTGTGCAGGAATGAATATTGTGCACTGTTGTTAATCCTGGTTAGGATTAGCCAAAGCCTTGGCCACACTGGAGCTGGCTTCAAAATGCCATGGCAACGACAAGAATGGGGCCGAAAACATGAAGAGCGAGCGGCTCCTTGTCGTGCTGCAGTAAAGGCGACGCACTGATGCTTCTCCTCCTGATGGCTTCACCGTCCGTGCGCGCATCACGAGACCGTGTGGATGGAGAGTTATATTTAGACTCTGGGAGGAAAATAGCGGCGTTGGGTTGATTCCGCTCAATGGTTGGCTTGGTTTTGTCAAGGACCTGCTGGTGGAGACGTGCTGCAGGAGGGGGGAGGAGGAGGAGGAGGAGGAGGAGGAGGGGGATGGCCGCTGCGCACAAACACCAAAATAGGACAGGACTGCCTGCGACTGTCCCGCAGGAGCTAAATTGAGGGTTCATGTGTTGTGGAGAGGAGCGTTCAAAGGGAGGACGGTGTTGATCAGCACGGGCCGCTCATGGGACTGGGATGAGAGGTGAGCCTGACTGTAACCTTCTGCTTGTGAATTCAATGGTAAATAAAGGCACACTTGCAGCGTAATACTGTGATTAATTAGAAATGAGAACGTGACGCGATTTTGCTCGTCTTCTGTGTGCAGCATGGAGTGAAACTGGACATATTTTCACGTGTTCCCTCTAGATACCATGTCACATAAGCAAGCTGAAATCTACACATATGACTTCTGTGATGGTGACCATGCAGCGGAGCTCCTGGATGCTCTCAGGCGTTTCTACATCAGTGGCCTGTTTACCGACGTGACTCTACAATGTGGCGAGTCCGGACAGGTGTTTCACTGCCACAAGGCGCTGCTGTCAGCCCGCAGCTCCTATTTCAAAGTCATGTTTACGGCTGATATGCGGGAGAGGTCCAACAGCGTCATCAAGCTGAGCGGGGTCGACTGCGGGGTGCTGGGTGCTCTGGTGAATTATGTGTACACGGCTCAGGTGTGCATCACCGAGAGCAACGTGCAGAGCCTGCTGGAGGCTGCGGACCTCCTGCAGTTCGTTTCTGTGAAGCAAGCCTGTGAGCAGTTCCTCATCCGCCTCCTGGATGTGGACAACTGCCTGGGGATGCACGCCTTTGCTCAGCTGCACCTGTGTCCCGGCCTGGAGAGGGAGGCCCGCAGAGTGATGCTGAGCAGGTTCCCGGAGCTCGTTCAGCAGGAGGAGTTCCTGGAGCTGGATCATGAGAAGATGGGATCCCTTCTGGCCGCTCAGAACCTCACTGTGCAGAGGGACGAAGTGTTGGTGGATGCCGCGGCCAAATGGGTAACACATGACTTGGATAATCGTGCTCACCACGCTGCAGACCTCCTGCACTCCATCCACCTGGAACTGGATGAGATTTACTTCAAGGCGGCTTTAGAGGCACGCAGACCACGCGGTGAAGGGGAATTCAAATCTTTGATCATTCAGGCTCTAAGGTCAAATGGCAAGCAGATGTCTGCAAGCAGAAAAGTGTCTTCCAGCATGTATGTCATTGGTGGATACTACTGGCACCCTCTTTGTGAGGTTCACATTTGGGATCCTGTCAGCAACACCTGGGTGCAAGGAAAAGACATGCCTGACCATGCAAGAGAGAGCTACAGCGTCAGTTTACTTGGGGCAAATATCTATGTGACTGGTGGTTACAGGACAAACACTGTCGAGGCTCTGGACACCGTGTCAGTCTATAACTGTGACTATGACGAATGGACCGAGGGTTGTCCTATGATCACAGCTAGATACTACCATTGCTCTGTGGCTTTGCATGGCTGCATTTATGCCATCGGGGGCTACAGGGGAGGGGCTCCAGAGCAAGAGACAGAATTTTATGATCCTTTGAAAAAGAAATGGTTCCCTGTGGCCAAAATGATCCAAGGTATGCAAAATACGAAGTGATGCGTTGTATGTGCATTGATTGAACTGAAGAGGAAAGAGAAAACAGGCTCAGGGTCAATAGCTGCTCTGGAATTTTCAACCATCACACGTGATGTTTATCAACAGATGTTGTCATGGCATTGTAAGAGGACTGTAGGGACTTCTTGACCATGAAAGCTGAGTTCCGAGTTTATTCTTAACCGTCCATCTGCTGATGAAGATCATGTGATTCCATTGAAAGCTCCTGAGCAGCTTCTAAGTGGAACCTTTGGTCTCAACTGCTGTTTCCAAGATCAAGAATGAACTTTGAACCTCATTAGATTAGTGCTTTTCAAAAAATATATTTTTGTTTGCATCAGTTGTGGATTACTGATTGAAAGTTAAAGTTTATCCATGAGTCCGGTTGTATTCATGGAGATTATTGTAAACACTGTGTACAAAAAACTTGGGCTTAGAGGTTCATTCTTTAACTTGGCCATGGATGTTTGACAAGAAGATATAAACACAAGGTCTACATATGGTCTTCTGTCTGAGCTCAGTGGATGGAGTTTGCTTTGTCGCATGGAGACAACCAGTCATCATAACACCTGGATCATGTCCTGAACGTAGCTGTAGCTGAAAGCCACAGAAGGAACTGAGTAGGTGAAACTGAGCAAAAACACTGAATCACAAGACGACTTAAGTAAAAGCAGCTGCTCGTAGTGACGAGTTATCACCTAGCTGCTGTTCACCTCAGATCTAAAGAGCAGTTTTAACGTCTCTCAGCTCATTGTTTTAATTTGATGGCCCACATCTATATCGTGTTTTGTTTATTCGCTGTTTCCAGATAGGCAGCTGTTTTTTTAGTGAAAAGCTCTGATAAACCCACTGTATTCTACCAGCCCAACACCACAAAACACACAGACACAGTTAGTTTGTGAGCAAAGTGAAGCTTTTTATGGCTAAATAGCCAGATATTTCTTTCAGGAATTATGTATAGCAAAACAGGGCTGAAAGAAGATAATATGTCAGTGTTGTGTTTACAGCTTGTTGTGCTGCTGCCAAATGGTCAAAAAAATCATTCAGTTCTGGTTAAAGTCTAACATGAGTGACTGATGAAATGATACCAATAACCTCTGTGTCCTTTGAAGGTGTAGGAAATGCCACTGCTTGTGTGATGGCAGATAAAATCTATGTGAGCGGAGGTCACTATGGATACAGAGGAAACTGCACCTATGAGAAAATCCAAGTCTACAGGCCAGATGTCAATGAGTGGAGTATCATTACAATAAGTCCCCATCCAGGTATGTGAAAAATGGGAAGAGACAGGAAGAAAAATATGCTGAATACTGTGCTCTCATTTGAAATCCTCTGTTTTCAGAGTACGGGCTGTGTTCTGTGTCACTGGACAACATGATGTATTTGGTGGGTGGACAGACGACCATCGCAGACTGCTACAACATAGAGAGAGACGAATGGAGGACGATATCTGTGATGAAGGAGAGGAGGATGGAGTGTGGGGCTGTGGTAATAAATGGTTGTATCTACGTAACAGGAGGATACTCCTACTCCAAAGGGACTTATCTGCAGAGCATTGAGAAATATGACCCTCAGCTGGACTCTTGGGAGATTGTGGGGACTCTGCCCAGCCCGGCCAGATCACATGGATGTGTTTGTGTTTTTAGTGTTTAGTGTCAATCCCTTGTAATGAATGTTGTCATTTCAGTGCCAAATGGATCAATAGGTGAATAGTACACTATCACGCAGGTTAGCCCACTTTTTGGACTGAACAACCGGTATTAGATATCGACACGTATGCAAAACTGTGGATAGAAGAAGAACAAGCAATTTCACTTTAAACTCAGGAACTTCACAATTAGCATTTTAGTTATGTCTGGGTAATTCTGTTTTAAAAGAATGAAAAGAGATTTAAGACGAGCATATTTTAGTATTATTAAAATCCATTTTATATAAACACAGAATACACCTTAGACTACTGATGCTCTTGGGCACTCCGAATAATATTTTCCTTTTTTTAATTGAACTGTACCACAAGGCTGCTACTTGATTAAATAAATCACTACCTTTATGATGTGATTTCTGCCTGAATTAATCACTGAGTTCCGTATCAGGTACACTGGTATGTGGGTTCAGTCACATTGTTTTTCACACAGTCACACTGAGATTTACGCATGGCTTAATCCTGCAACTTTTGAATGTTATATATGTTAAGAGTTTTAGACACACACACACACACACACACACACACACACACACACACACACACACCAATAATGCATACATATAATAGGTCAAAATAAGAATAAAATAAGTACAATAAAAACACAATAACAACAAATAATATAAAAATCTTAGTGAATACACTTTAAAAAGAAATAACAAGTAACATAAATTTGTGGTATTCGTTAAATTACGTTTAAACAGTAGCTAAATTATAATGAGCGCACATGTTCAGACATCAGTGACAGACATCTGTCAGTCTGCCTGATGTTCTGCCGTAACATCGACCACAGCGACACCCTGAGGCTGTGCCCGCTATCACACAGATATGCACGTGTAGTTACTGTAGCCGGTCAGAGTCATCCAGTGAAGGAGGCACGGTGTCGTTGTTTTCTCTTTTGGTCCTCGGTGTGTTCCGTAGCACGCAGTTCTGCAGCGTGAGAGCAGAAAAGTGAGGAGTTTTGGTTCCAACAGCAAAAACTGCCGCTAACACCAACTCAACGTACCGTAAGTATAACTTTTTAAGGTGGTGTAAATGGGGTTTTATTGTTTGTTTATACATTACCTTGGGAATGTTCTGTGGGGTTTACAAAAGCACAGAGTGGACATTTTCGTCTAGCATGTTCGAACAGCATGCTTTTGCTAGAATGGAGTTAACGTAGTAAGGTAACGCACGCAGTGTGACTAACTTAACCGCTAAATGACTAACATTAATGTGACGTTGGGTACGAAAGTAATTTTAGGATAATATTTCACTGAATTAAACATCTCCCGCTAGCGTGACTTGACTCAATGGGCTGAGTGACTTAGCTTTTAGTAGCATACGGATACACAGCTGCGGCATGTAAGCTAGCTATGCTAGCAAGTTAGCTATCAAGCTAGCAGCAGCAGCAGCAGCAGCATATCAGGGTAAATGAAACCTGTTCATGCCAATTGTATACTAATATTCATATGTCGTAAGTTTTGAACTGACTTCTTAGATTTCATTTACTGGGTGTAGCTACTGAAGATATATAAGCAGCTGCCTTCATGAGACTTTTGTCTTGCTGTGTCACAAATTATAAATTGGCTCATTACAAAATAATACAAACAGTTGAGCTCAAACAACAGCTGCAGTTGCTGTTTATAGTCAGGAAGGATTCAGAATACTCTTATTTATGTTAATAAATGTCTGGTTCGCACTTATGTATCCAGCCCTGCAGATCATTTGCAAAACTGTTGAAAATATCTACACAGTTGAGTCATCCTCAGTGTAATGAAGGTGAATTGAATTTTAAGTTGGAAAATAACAACAGGAAAAACTCATTAAAGAGTCCGCCCCCCCCCCCCCACTTATTAATTGTATTACTGTTTTCTACACAGAACAGCCATGGCAGAAAATCAACAAGGGATGTCTCCAACTGAGATGAAAGTTGCACGACAAATAGAGGTAATTCTGATTTAAAACTTTCCATGTATACTTTGTAAAAGTCGGTTACACTCAGCTCTAAAAATGTCTTTCATTCCCACCTCTAGTACTACTTCGGGGATCACAATCTTCCGAGAGACAAATTTCTCAAAGAGCAGCTGCAACTGGATGATGGCTGGGTGACTCTGGAGACGATGCTAAAATTCAACAGGTTTGTCAACTTCACACATTCTTTGTATAATTGCTGCAAAATAATTACAACTCATATTTTACCTTAATTTCAATAATTTAGTCACCCATTAAAGGTTATTGCCTATGCCTATTCTTTGTGTAACATCAACACAGTTTAGAGTCGAGTATAAAAACGAAGGAAATTCTGCAGTGCTGTATTAAGATCAGACAATACGTCTTTAAACATGATCAAAATTCCCCTTTTTGCTTTGATATAGAACACAGGGTTCTTTTTTGTTTGTTTGTTTTTGCAAAGCTTGGCCTTCATTATTTTGTTGCTTAGATTAGGAATCCCATACAACACAAAACTGGGTAATTTTAGGGCTCTCTCGTAACGGGACTTCCTAAAAACTCTGTTTTATCTGGTTGGGCGGGATCTTGCAGGATGTAGCAGTGCACGCTTTAGTGAGCTCTGTGGCCATCTCAGCACATGACTGAGGAAGATGGAGTGTATTTGGTCTGTGACCTGGGAGATGATGCATGTCAAGTATCAGAGCATACAGAATATAGTATGCTGTATTTGTTTTTCTATCATTCGTATGTATTTGGTCTCATACCTATGTACATGGGATCTGACAGCCCATTTAAATATGTATATATTTAGCAATATTTATTTGTATTTTCCAGTATAACATGATGATGGTCAGTTTGAGAATTACTCAGGTAAGTCAGGTAAACGTCATAAAATCTGCAGGGAGGTCTTGTTGCGGTTGTACCAGCAGTACATGGAGCAAAAATCTAAGTGTATCTTTGTAAATCGGTTGTCAACTTATAGTTAGGTGTGAGGTCTCTCGCAGGTTTCAGCTTTGCATTAAGACAAAGATTATGTGAAAACACAATTTTTAGGTTACCGTTTTGCTGTCTTATCCAGAAAGTGACAATGCGTAAATGAAAGCAGACTGATGATACGAAATGATTCGGCAGTCCCATGTTTTACCATCCTCTAGCTGTAGCTGTCTTTTGCATATTGAGACATACACGTGCAGGAGGATCTTTAGATGAGGAACATGAACCCATGAAATAACAGGGCCTGGCTCTGTCTGTACCAGTAGGTAATTTTAGTGTTGACCTGCAATAACACTGCTATTATTGTATTGTTTGGGTGGCTCTCTGTTATTCTCACCACACCCTCAACCCCAAGAGAATGTGAAAACTAATCTGCTCCAGACTACTGCAGTCCTGGGCCTGTACCAAATAGTTTGCAGCTTCATTCATAACGCTGACATTTAAATTCTGTTCTATTATTAGTATTATTTTGCATGTCTGTTTCTGACTTGTGTGATCCACTTTCCAGTTACTGCAGATCATTGTTATATTTGTTGAATGTACTTGTGTTAACGTAACTGACAGGTTATTCATTAAAGAAAGTTAATTTATTGACAAAAAAAGAATTAATTTTATCTGGTCACTTCACTTTGATAATGTTTTAAAATATCACAGACACTTGAAGCTTCATCAAAAACCTCAATAGAAACTTTGAATATATATTTAAAAAAAAAGACATCTGGGACAGCTCTAGTATTAATAGTGTATTTCTTTGATTATTCTTATTGTGGGCCTGAGACTTTTGCAAAATGATTGTTAACATCTCAAAGGCAGTTGCAGAACTGGGGGGAACTCACCCTCTCGAGTGCTTCGTTTTTAACAGCTGATGAGAAAATATTTACATTAACCTCAATGATTGGGGTCTCACCAGCACAATGTGACCGAATCAGATACTTGAGCTTCAAGGAATGGTGAAGTGTAGCGTTTTCCAGTCAGCGGATGGGAGGAGTCCAGAGAAAACAAGAAGACGACAGTGATGACGAATCAGTTTGTGGACCCATTGTCTGACTCAAGACAAGTAGAGCAAGATCAGCGAATGCCCTCACCCTGGCCCTGAAGTGCACTTGCTAATAGCAAGATTACATTTAGCCACAGCACACACACACAAAAACAGGCACACATCATAAAGTCAAATTTAGCCGAATTTAAGAGGTATTCATGTCGGGCCATTAGACGTAAAGACCCTCCTGTTGACAACTTGGCAAAATGCGGCTGGTTTAAGTCTTTATAGTTGGAATTCAATGTGGACAGAAGTTGGTGTGCGTCAGCTGTTTTCACTTTCTAATCAAACCTAATTGCTTGAAAGAGGACTGCAGTCGTAATTCAGTTGCCAGTGTGGGTTGATTTATTTTTGTTGTTTTTAATTTACTCTTGAATTGAGCCCTGCAGATGTCTTTAAAACCTCTGCCACGGGTTATTGCGGTGACACATGACATCTGTGCTGGCTGAGACAAACAAGACCCTCATTACAACCAAACTTTAGATGCTGTTCAGTGTCTCCATCTTTATACTGTGGCACTGCAGTGAGACAAAGGATGCATGCTCTTGTGGATCGTCAGTATTTATACATGCTCTTCCAGCAGGGCTGATCTTGAATTTGTTTTTCCATTTGAGTTCAGAGTATTTGTTGAAGCATCTGTATTCTTTTTCCAGACTGAAGTCTTTAACTACAGAAAGCAGCGTCATCGTTGCTGCTCTCCAGAAATCAAAGACCGGCCTCTTGGAAATCAGCGAAGACAAAACTAAAGTCAGGAGGTCTCCAAGCAAGCCTTTACCCGAACTGAACGATGAATACAAAGACGCCCTTAAACACAAATCTGTGTACATTGTAAGTGAATTGCTTGCACACTAATTCAGAATTCTTATTTTAAATAATACATTTATCTTTGTAATTAGATTATGTCACTTACACTGAGTTGCCAGTTTATTTGGTACACCTAACTTAGACAAATGCAGGCCAGTGCAACAGTTGTGCAGTAATCCTGTCTAACTTGCGATCATACATTTATTTGCGACGTTTCGGTGCTAGACCAGGCAAAATTTTTAGACAGTGTGCAGGAGTTTGCAATTTTTAATTGTCTTACCCCTCTCCTACACACCTGTCTCATTAAATAGATGTGTGAAGTGCTAAATTTCCATCAAACTGTCAGTTGTGCACATTCAGAGTTTATTCTGTACCTTGAACATACTGTTGTCGTTTAACATTCTAATATGATCTTTTCTCATTTAGAAAGGTTTTCCTCTGGAGACTTCCCTTGATGAGATTCAGGAGTGGCTGAATGGGAAAGGCACCATAGAAAACATTCAGATGAGGAGAAACCTGCAGAGACAGTTCAAGGTACATTCAGTATTATGTAACCATTCAAAATGTATGTTTTTCCTGAGAATTTGGGGAGATTTCTTAAATTAATTTCTTTACAGGGATCAGTGTTTATCTGTTTTGACTCAGAGGAGTCATCTAAGGAGTTCCTGGAGCGTTCCGACATCAAATCATTCAAAGACAACGAGATGCTCGTGTTATCCAGGTGAGTTCTGTGTGCTGCTGTGTTTTAACTCTGTGTCAGCACAAGATCTGAAAAGGGGGAACAAACGTGAGCGTGACACGAATTTTAATGCAGGATTTTTTTACTTACTTAATCTGATTGGGACAGAGAAAGTAAATGTAGCACATGCAAAATATTTTGTGCCTAGTTTAGTGTGTCGGGCTTTAAGCCAGATCAGGTTGTTGTTTTCCTGCACTCGCTCCCTTTAGTTTCATTTTTGTGATCTTTTCTGAAATAAATACAAACGTTTGGATGCAATATCTCCGCATATTATGTAACGTATAGTGTAAATGCTCTGCTTTCAGAGAAGACTACCACGCAAAGAAGGCAGAAGAGAGAAAACAGTTCAAAGCAGAGACGAAAGCAAAAGCTAAACAGTGAGTATACAAGCAATACTTGTGTATATATACTACTGCCCTAAAAACATAATGTACATTTTGGTAAAAGTTTACTGACCCCCCCCCCCCCCCCTCCCAAAAACTATTATTCAGGGACAAGGAGCAACAGCAGAAACACACAGAAGAGAAAGAAATGGTAAGATCCTGTGGAGTGCTTACAAGCTCTTCTCTCACTGGGATGGGCTCCGGTCAGTCATGATAATGCCTCATTTCTGCTGCAGGGCCTGCTGTTGGATGAACAGACGGGCTGCTTGTTGAAGTTTTCAGGAGAGCTTGAAGACGTTTCAAGAGAGGACTTTCACGAACTGTTCTCTGGCCATGGAAAGATAAAGTGGGTTGATTTTACAAGAGGGGCCAAAGAGGTAAGTGAACTCCTCCAACACTCAAGTCTCCTACTTGGTGCAAAGAGATGTGATGTAGTAAAAATTATGTATTTTTGCTTTCCACAAGGGTACGCTCCTCTTCGATGGGAACGCAAAGGAAGCATTCGATAAGGCCACAGAGGCAAATGGAGGGGAACTGAAAGTCAAGGACAACAGTGTTACTTGGCAGGTGCTTGAGGGAGATGAGGAGAAGGAGGTACTGAAGAAGATAATTGAAGCTCAACAGGAATCATACAGCAGATCCAAAGGCAGAGGTAACAATTAGATTCAAGCCAGCAGCAGATCAGAATAGATGTCAATCATCAATAAACCATTTTAGAGCATCAATTATTAACGTACGGTATTCAGGATTTAGTACTGATGTGTCTCATCTTTCTTAAAAGGCGGCAGAGGACGATCAGGTGGCAGAGGAAGAGGAGGCCGAAGGGGAAGAGGCGGCAGAGATCAAGGCAGAACTCAATACATGGGCAAAAAGACGAAATTTGATAGTGATGATGACGATGATGGTAAGTTTGGCATCTTTTGGAGCTTCGAAGTTTGGTTTTATGGCAGGATATTTATTGACTAACAATACAACAGGACAGGCAGCTTTTTAAGAGTAAAAGTGAGGCACGTTCAAGGTATCGCTCTCAAAGCCTTTATCATCATATTTAAACTGCTATAAATGCAATTGTGAAAAAATAAAAATCATGCATATTCCTAACCTTGAAAACATCATGGTTAAAATTCAGCATTTTCCAAACTTTTTTGAACCTTGTGTCAATCATATCAAATCTTTGTGCTTTTCTTCTAGCACCCGCAGCTCCAAAGAGAGAACTAGAAGATGCTGATGGTCCTGCAGCGAAGGTTGCCAAAACTGAAAACGGATCTTAGTCACAAGGTCGCACCCAGAATGTCTCTTTTTTAAAAAAAAAACATTTATTATAAACCATGACAATGCAGAGGCAATTTAAATCCATTCCAGTGAAAGCGTCAGGTGTTGGAGAATCGTAGGAAGTCCACCTGGATGTCAACCTAGAGAACAATTGGTAAAGCTTGCCGTCAGATTTCAGCCTTTTAAGTCCCTGTATATTGTGCCTCTCATATTATTTGTGTACCTACGTTTCTCATCTTAAGATGTCTTTGATTTTTATCATATTCAACATCAGTCTGCTCCTTGACAGTAATTTAATTTCACTTGAACAATTAGTTGGTTTTGTAAGACCTGTGACATCTAGAATCTGTGTCCCATTGTTTTTTTGTTTTTTTTTTCTTGTAGATTTCCTACAGTGAGTGATGAGAACACATGCTTTTCCATTTTTAAGTTTGCATATGTGAATAGCAAATAAAATGCTTCTACAAATCAATCTGGTTGAATGTGTTTTGTCAACTACAGCTTGAGACGTCTGCTGGAAAACGTGTCTTCCCTGAGACACATTGAATTAACTCACCGATTTCTTCTTGTGGAACTTGTAAGATGCTGGCAAGTCATATCGTAGCTCTGTTAGGAGGGAGCAGAGTCAGTCTCTGAATGTTTGAGTTGTAGAGAAGATATCATGTGTGATTCTTACCTGCTATTACTTCCATCTTCACTCCCCAGTCTTTAGCCTTCTTTTGTATGTGCTGTAAACAGATGAGGAAACATACATCAACCATTTGTCTTCATACCAGACGAGATTTAAATCAGTCACAGAAATTAGGACGTGAGATTTGACTTGGCTTTAAATGTTGTGGGAAGAATTTCTCTCAAGTTTGGACGTTTCATCGACTGGACCTTGGTTAGAGCTGTGTAAAAATCACTTTTTACTGATAAAACAGCTTTCAAACACTGACAGTCATTTATTTCCTTTATGAAGACCTGTAATCTTGAACTTGTCTCAAAAGCTCTAAAAGAGCCCAAAGTCCTGTAAATGTGACTTGTGGAAACTTATCTTACCTCTCGTGTTGAGGTTTTGTGAAGTGAATACACTGCAGTCTTTGCCATTGTCAGAGCAGCTCGTAGGAACTTCATGTCCATGCCTTGAATAAAGAATAAAAAGATGTAAAACTACATGAGACTTGTCAGGGCTACACTTAGTTAAAGGGGCACTCCACTGATTTTTACACTAACATCAGGATGTGTCACAATGAAATCTACTCAGCCTGTGAAAAGTGTTAAATGTCGGAGACAGCTGTCTAATGCCACACACTAATTTAGGATCCTAAATAACTTTAGTTTTTCAACAGAAAGCTTGTCTTACAGCTGGAGGACTGAAGTGTAGAGAAATGTCAGGGAGGGCTCACCGAAGGCGGCAATTGGGTTTTGTATTCTGACCCCTAAAGTAGGACTTAAAACACGGATATGTCTTAATCTGTCTTTTGGAAGTCCCCCAGCTTTATGGAAGCACAACACAAAATCACTGAACTAGCCCTTTAAACCATGTACTCACCTTGATTGTGTTTGGTCCCAAACGGTGGATTCATTATTACAGTGTCAAACTTCTTAGCATAAGCCTCTGAGTCCAGAGAGCACAGGTCACACTGGACCAGATCCACGTTAGAGATCTCAAATTCCTCCGCATTTCTTCTGAATATGTCCAGTGCGTCGCTGTCGATGTCGAAGCCTACGCACAAACTGAAGGAGACAGAGGAAGGGACTGAAAACAACAGCCGATTGAAAACAACAGCCGTTTTCCTAAATGAGCAGATGCTCTCACCCTGCATCAAGCATGGCAGCCCCGATGCTGAGGACTCCACAGCCACATCCCAGATCAGCCACTAGCTTACCCTCAATGTCATCAAACGTACTCTGGATCGTATAAAGCATGCATGCTGTGGAGGGGAAAAAAGCAGAGAGTTAATGAAAACAATCCGTGATAATAGCAAAACTTCTGATCAAATGCTGTCACCTCACCAGCAATGTGAGGGCTGGTTGGATATTGTTCCAGAAGGATTTTGGGCTTTTCAAATACGTCCACCTGCTGTAGGCAACTCTCTAACTCTTTTAGTTTCATTACTGGCGACGATGATGTCCCGAGTCCGCGTGTCCTCTGTGCCCCCACCCCGTTAACTTATTTCCAGCAGTTATTCTTCAGCTCGAGGCGCTGTGGGTGTTCATTTTGAGCGTAGCTGCAGACAACTTCCGCAAGAGAGTGTGCATCAACCAAAACAATCCGACTCTAGCCCCGGAACGCGTAACAGTTGTTCCTCCCTGCATATTTGTTTATTTTAGGAAATGAATTTATTTAAAGTACAGTTTGTATCTTTGAACATGAGTCAGTTCATTACAATGCAACTGATAACAAGAGTGCAAGAAAAAAAAACGAATAAAAAATGTAAATTAATACGTAATAAAAAAAATCTTGAATATATAATAATAAATAAAAGGTGGAGCAAAAGCTATGTACAACGTGAAATAAATTCTTATACAAGCGTAAAAATTGGGGTGGTGATTTTAATTATTATTTATGTACTAAATACAACAAATTCATGGTATGACCTCACAGCACTGTGTTGCATGTGTGCACTCATAGATAGATAGATGCATGCATCTATCTATACGGTGCACCAAGATAAGGTTTTATTTTTATCAGTAGCGTGATGGAGAGACGGTCGCCAACGAGGCCATCGCTTCCCTAGAAACAAGAAAACAAAACAGCATTTATGACTGTGGTTAAACAAGCAAGACGCCTTCGACTCTGTTGTATCATATACTTTTACAAGGCTTTATTATGTTAACTAATTTAACGTTACTATATTAAATTCATGTTCACTCATTGCATGTTAAGCTTAAATTACATTTTGAGATTCATGAGCCAACAACTACGTAACGAGCCCCGTATCGCGAGAAAGTCCGAGAACATGGAAACAAGACAACAAAAATAAATTTGTGGACAACAAGCCAGAGTGCATGATGGCGGCGTCGCTGCTGCGCCGGGACAAGAAAGCCACTGCCGTCCACTTAAAGGCAGACTTAAATCGGACTGACAATAGCTCAGGGGTCCGACAACTTCAGGAGCTGCTCGACGCTGTGCTAAATCCCGAAAAACCAGCGGCGGACACAGAAGCTCTTGACTGGTGTAAATGTCTAATTGCAGGAGGCGAAGGTTTCGAGGAGTTCTGCAAAACGGTCCGGTCCTATGACAACGCGACTCTGTGCGGCTTGGTTTGGACGGCTAATTTCGTGGCATATCGATGCCGGACCTGTGGCATCTCCCCGTGCATGTCACTGTGTGCTGAGTGTTTCAATAACGGAGACCACACAGGCCATGACTTCAACATGTTCAGGAGCCAGGCTGGTGGGGCCTGTGACTGTGGAGACAGTAATGTCATGCGAGAGAGTGGGTAAGTCTAAGCTAGCTGCTAGCTAAGCTGGCTATGCTAGCTAACGGGTTAGACAGTATTGTTTTGACAGGTCTCTGTGGGAAGTGAGCTAACAGAGCTATTAAAATTTCCTCATCTGCGTAGTCGGTGTCATCTTCCAGATAATTCTGTCTGAGATGTGCTTACGAATCACTGTCTATCAGCAACAGTCTTGGATGTTACGATGCTCCTGCCACTTATTAATAGGAAACCGTCGAATAAGCAGCTCTGCTCAGAGGCTTAGCCAGCCTAGCTAACCATAACAGTAATTCTCTTACCAGCAGCTGTAATTTCTGTGTATCTATATTTTACAACTTATTAGACTGTTTGGATGAAGTCTTAGAGTTAATTTATCTTGACATAAAGCTGTCCTGTTTCACTATTGAATGGTAGTATAGAGCAATAGCTCTGATTTAATGTTAATTTAATTGTTAGGGCGAATGCTTCTGCCCTGTACCTGACTGCACATCAGATCTCCATTCTTGATAGTAGTTTTTCCTCTCAGAAACCCTAATGTACAATCATAGTGTACATCAAATATTCCATGACTGAGTCAAAACCTGTACACAAATTATTGTCACAGTTTTTCTATTAGAAACTTGAGTAACAAAATATTGTGGTTGTGGTATCAGATTTTGTCAGTGTCAAGCAGCTTTACTGCCTGGTCAGAGTATGGCAGAGGCCAGCTTCACAGTTCAGGTTCTGTGCATTTATTTGGAGTCACTTTACTGCTGACTAATTTGCCTCATTCTGATATAGTCTTGAGGAATATGACCAAGTGATGTAGTGAACTGTGTGTTGCTATGGATCACACTGTGCGTATGGGCCGAGATAAAAAATTCAAATTTCTCCGAATTCATATGCTTGAATGCTCATCTGTAACATCAACCCCACCCAATATTTATCTTACACCTAGAAAGTGTTACTTCTGCAGAAATAAGCAAGAATTAGAAATAAAGTGACAGTTAAACTCAACCGTCCGGGTTTAGCAGGACTGTTATGGAGCCTCTCCTCAAATTGTACTTCTGGTGTAATCTGTTCGAGTGATTTAAGATGCTTAAGAATTCAGACAAAGATGGATTAATGAGCGAGACGGGAATGGCTGCTTTGATCTCTGTGAGCGGCCTGCAACACTGATATTTGTTTTTGTGTTTTCTTACAGGTTTTGCAGACGGCATCGGTTGAGAACTGGGGAGAATGTCCCCTCAATACCTCGAGACCTCCTCCTGATGTCTGAGATGGTTCTCCCTCGCTTTATCCTGTGCATCATACAGTATCTGAGAGATGGATACGTCGAGCCAGGTGAAAACACTCATGACAGTCTTCTCTTTGTAAGGATGAGGAAAACGTGCTTTGACCCACTGACCATCTTAACCATCTGAACCTAAGCAGTTTCTGGGTCTTTTTTTTTTTTACTCCTCACATTTGTACTCACTGTGGGCGTGTCTTTCTCTGCAATAAATAATTGCTTTACCTCTATGAAAGCAACACAATCAGTGCTAAAAGTACAGAGAACTCAAAATGTCTTTTGTGCAATTTAACACAGTTATAATGCCACAAGTCACAATGAAAAATGACTTTAAATGTGTGTTTGTCCTTCAGAAACCCTGTATCAAAATTACTCCGTAGTCTGACACTGAATACATAACAGGATCTCCTTTACAAGCCGGATACCAGTGTTATGCAACTCTTTACATACAAAGCATACGTTCTCAGTGTACTGCATCTGAAAGCGTCAATCTCTTATCTTGCTCTTGCAGACACCTCAACTGAGAGAGATCTACAGAAAGTCCTACAGCAGTTGGAGCCTCAGATCTCTTTCCTGGAGGAGCTCACAAAGATGGGAGGAGCAATGAGGACTGTGCTGACAAAGATCTTGACCAATCAGCAAACATTCAAGGAGTTGAGCATGGGTAAATATCTACACGCGATTGTGTGTCAGACCAACGTGGGTTTAAAAACGATTAAGCATGGTCACACCATGGAATTGCAGTGTTTTTTTCTTTGTTTTAAGGGAACATTTTTTTGAATGATTGAAGTAATTTTCTTGTGTTGCTGCATCGTTATTGTGGTTGGTCACCAATGCATTACAACCACTTATTATGAGGAAAAGACAGGTTGATTTATTTAAGCAACTATGAACATTTTCAAAACTCGAAATTAAAAAATAAATGCATACACACTGTAGCAGAACATCTAATCCAGGCGCTCCTTACTTCAAATACTGTGCATGCGCTTGAGTTCAAGTTTTTTTCATCGTCATGTTTTGACATTACAGTAGTCGTTGCAATTTCTGTTGTGCTTCACTGTTGCAGGCCAAGAGGAGAATTTGTATGCTAAAAAGAACTATGACAAGTATTTGTCAGCCTTGAAGAATTCAGGTCTGGTGTCTGTGGAGGAGAAAGCCCAAGGTGCTACTGCTGATGTCACTGTTGGTGCTGAAGGAGGTGCAGGAGCAATGGTCCTGTTGGGTAAGATAACAACTGCACATTTTATGGGGCATATTGTCATTAATCATCTGTCAGCCATCTTTAAGACTGTTTTGAAATTCTTGTTCATTTGCATACAGTTTTGGGGGGTCTTAGCCCTGCAGATGCTAGAAATCCTACATTATCACTGGGAGCTTATTGACAAACAGCACAGACTTCAGCACTTATTTCTAGAGAAGTTGAACATGGCATACATGATTTTGAATGAATTAAAAAGTGTTTCTACCCCGTATTGAATACTGCTGTTTGAACAAATGATCAGTTTTGTGAGTTGTGATATCTCCGGCATCTGCATGTCTTTGTCCAGTTGCTGAAGATGCTGCTAATGGCAGCTTGTGGTCAAGTGTTTTTCTTGGTTTTTCCTCAGGAACCACTGCACCAGGGAGCCCAGATGAGTCTAACAAAGAGGTATGTGCCAGAGTCACACAAAGAAAAACTCATTTTAATCATTTTGCATTAATTTATGAATAATTTTGTCCATTAAATGTTAATAAAATGCCCATCACAAGTGTCCAGAGCCTGCATGGAGTTCTTGAAGTGATTATTGATGTTGTTATTAACTGTTTTGGCAGTTACCATTTCAGGGTAGCCCATTTTAATTTGATCTGAACTGATCTACAGTTACTGTTAGACATTGACCTGTGAGTTGAAATTTGCGTCATTGTCGTTTTCTCTCAGGAGGACCAAGACGCAGGACAGTCTGTCGGACAGAGGAAGAGGGTGAAGCTGAGCAGCAGTACCAAAGGTAAATGTAAAGAAAGTGTGATGCAGTAGTATACGTATGTTAGATGAACAGCCCATCTTACTATGTGTCTTTTCTGCCCTCAGACCCGTGTATTATTGAATCTCTGAAGCATAAATGCTTTCTGGAGGAGTTGCTGTTTTGGACGATAAAGTATGAGTTTCCTCAGAAGATGGTCACCTTCTTACTAAACATGTTGCCAGATCAAGATTACAAGGTATTGTCTGTTCCACGTTTACATTGATCTGCAAAAATGCAACAGTCCACGTTCACTCTTACATGCATGTCTGGTCTTTTATTGCAATGTAATTTCTTTGCGTGTCATGGCATAGACTCACTCTAAATGATGCTGACAATATGTAAAATGGAATTCTCCTGAAAAGCCACGATGTCATAACAGTAAGCCTTATTTATTTTATGCTCTTTGTTTCTTTGTTTCTCTTCCTGTCTGGCCAGATCACTTTTACGAAAACATTTGTTCAGCATTATGCGTTCATCATGAAAACGCTGATGAAAAGCCACGAGTCGGACACCATGTCCAACCGCATTGTACATATTAGTGTGCAGCTCTTCAGCAACGAGGAGCTGGCTCGACATGTGACAGAGGAGTGTCAGCTGCTGGACATCATGGTCACAGTCCTCCTCTACATGATGGAGAGTTGCCTTATTAAAAGTGAACTTCAGGGTAAGTTGTCCAGATGTGTTGGATTCTTTTGATTGAACACATCTCACCACACTTCACGTGGAAAGAGTCGAGCAGGTGGCTGATGTGATCACCCCATGTGGACTGCTTGAGATTTTCTGGTTGAAGTGATTGCTGATCTTGCAGACTGATCAGCCTGAACACCTTTGGCAGAATGCACAGTGACATTGTCTTACTAAACTGAAATTCAGGTTCAAAGATTGAGCTTTAATGTCACAACTCAAAACGTCATCGCTCAAAAGATCCAGAGTCATGGATTGGGCCGTCAGGCACGGATGACATCATACCAGGAGGTCATTATTTTTATGTTGGCGGCTCATCAGTAAGATTCATAAAGACTGCACTCTTATTTTTAGTAGTAGAAGAAACTGGTGTATGGAGCCAGTGAAATGCTTTAAGAAGGAAATACTGGACGGCTTTGAGAAAAGCAAAATGCAGCTGTGAATTTTTTTATTTTTAATCACTCAGTGCAGAAAAAAACATGCACAGATGTTTCATCCCTCTGGCTTTCCTCGGTGTGCAGGCTCTGAGTGAAATCAGCTTGAACTTTTAATTTTTCAGAGCATTTTACTCCATATTGACAGCCAGGTGTTGACTTTTGTAATTCCTTCTCTCTTGTTTTTTTTTTTTTTTTTTCCTGTAGATGAAGACAACAGTCGCCATGTCGTGGTGAACTGCAGTGAGGCTCTGCTGAAGAACAACACCTACTGGCCCTTAGTTAGCGACTTTATTAACATCCTCTCACACCAAAGTGTAGCGAAAAAGTTCCTGGAGGACCATTCTTTGTTGATGCTATGGATGAGCTTTGTGTCGTTTTTCCAAGGTAAGCCATAGTTTTATATGCAAATGCTTAATGCACATATGCAGTATATAGCTTTTTAATCTGAGCTGTGCAAAGTGCTTTGCTATGCCTCTTATTCACACACTGATGGAGGCTGACTTTGGGGTTCAGTGCACTCGCTCATTTACATTTTGACCAAACTGACAGTTGGCTTGCCCATGCATCAGTTGTGGAAAGCATCTCCTCAATCAATGGAAACTTTGAATGCAGAGCTAAGTATCTGTTGAAGGACAGATACTCTGGGGGCCTTGCTGTAAATTGACCTTTGATAATTCAGTTCAGAAGGTTTACAGCTCAGCCAAATGGTCATAAAACAGATGTTCCTCTTGGATCCCATATCATCCTCTGGGGTGCATATTATTGACCCTGACTGTTGTTGATTAATACTTTCTTATACACCCAACTATTCAATTAAGGCAGGGTAGTGGTTTCATAATGCCGCTGGCTACACAGTTTAATATCTCTGTCTTTTGTGATGCAAACTCCATGAGGTAAACATAGCACTTGAGTTCAATGATTGTTCCTGCGTGTGCACACTCTTTAGTTAGACTTAACATACCAACAGTATGCTTAGTCAGACAGAGGTGGACCTCATCTGTCCTCTGTAGACAATAATGCCATGTAGAGAAAGCGAGCTATGGGGTTTATGACTCTTTGTAGTTAGAATTGTGCTTCAGTGCTGCTCGTTTGCCACGTGTACTCCACCACGTCCCTAAAAATAACGCTCACCCCTGCACTGTGCTTGAGTATCTTCTTGCTGATGTTATGTGCACAAGTGTCACCATTACATTGCATGCATGTCTGCTGCACCGCTCCTGCTTTAAATTCAGGTGTTTTAATATGTATTCATTTGCCTTTCGTCAGACACATTCCATTCATGAAAATATAAATTGCTAATATGCTAACACGCATGCATACAGACATGTTCACACTCGTGCACTTCTTTTAAAATGTATTTTACTTGACTTAATGCTTCCAATATGCTCTTATTTTGCATTATTTGTCTATCCCCGTTTTTATGTTCATTCAATGTGTTTTTTATGTGAAGCATATGGTGTGTGTGATTTCTTTCTTTGTCACTTAAAGCTGCAAATCAACTTTATTATTATGATTATTATTACTTTACTATATGCATGGACAGAAATGTATTTTTAAGGGTAAAGAGGTTCACAGTGAATTTTCAAGTCCTCTTCTTCTGTCTAACTTTTTAAACCATTTCCTGCTGCGATAGGTATGAACCTGAATAAGCGGGAATTGAATGAACATGTGGAATTTGAGTCTCAGACATACTATGCAGCGTTTGCAGCAGAGCTTGAGGCCTGTGCACAACCAATGTGGGGTCTCTTAACACACTGCAAAGTGAAAGTAAGTCCTGTCTGTACACTCTCACACACATCTGCTGTGTGCATCCTGGTGATCTTAAATGATTAATGGAACATACATCTCAAGCATCCACTGGTGCACTTACTGTATAACCCTATATGAATATTTAACATTAAATTGTCTGTTAACAGGAGACACAGGAATATACTAAAACTGTGGTGCGCTACTGCTTGGAGACCCTGCAGATCTGGTTTGATGCTATTGGCTTCATTGACGAGGTACTTTTAAAAGCCAACCCGCCGTATTTACAAGCAGTCTTTCTCCTCCTGTTTCTCATGGCTCTCATATCTCTTATAGCCTGCTCCGAATCAAGTGACATTTCACCTGCCACTGCACCGCTACTATGCCATGTTCCTCAGTAAGGTATGTCAGAGGCTCCCCTCTCTTAAGATATGACTCTGTAGTTTTTTTTTGTGTGTTTTAAAGCTAATTGTTTGGTGGAAAATTCCCAGGCTGTGAAGTGCCAAGGCCTGGACCTGGACAGCCTCTTGCCTGACCAAGAGATGCTGATGAAGATCATGGTGCATCCACTCCAAATCCAGGTATAAAACTAGACGCCCTTAAACAAATTTGTGGTTTATAAATCTCCTTCAGGGCTGTAGCCACTTGTTAACCAAAACGTTGCCTTGTGTGGCTGTAGGCATGTTTGTCAGAGATCCACAGCAACATGTGGGTCAGGAATGGTCTGCAGATCAAGGGACAGGCTATGACCTACGTGCAGTCTCACTTCTGCAACTCCATGATTGACCCAGACATCTATCTGCTGCAGGTTTGTGTTGCTCTGTAACAGACACCTCATTTATACCTGATATTAAAATGGAATTTGTGTCCCATCTGGATAATAGATGATCCCATTTTGTCTTTGTGTTTACACCTGGTATGTTTAATGCTTTCTTGTTATCCTTATTGAGGTCAGATCACACACAGAGTTTTGTGAGTTGTTGCATTAATGCGTCTTTCCTTATCCGGATAATGTCTGGACACAGATCAAATTTTAATGCCAGGCGTTAATGGTGTCAAACTGTCCTCACTATAAATATAACTCATATGCTGTTGTCACTTTAACAACAATCCTTAGTTTAATTTTTTGTTCCTCTTCATTTTGAACTTCTTTTTCAGGTTTGTGCATCAAGACTAGATCCTGACTACTTTATCTCAAGTGTTTTTGAGAGGTAAGCTGGAACTCCTCCATATGCATTCATATAATGTTTCTACATTTTTCATTCAACAGATAGTTCAGTAGCCTTGTATGTGCTGTCTTCTCTCACACAGGTTCAAAGTGGTTGACCTGTTAACCATGGCGTCGCAGCATCAGAATGCTGTGTTAGATTCTGAGCAGGAGAGGCCGATGCTTGAAGGAGCACTGACCTTCCTGGTCATATTGACGAGCCTTCGCATTCATTTGGGTAAGTGGTAATAATAAGTAATAATCGCTTCCATAAACCTTGTAATGTGTTTTCTGTCTGAGGTGTTGAAGCGTTGAGAAAATAATTTAGTGGCGTATAATGGTGAGGTTGCAGATCACCGTCCCCTTCTAAGCATGTACGAGAACTTATGTTGGGCACTGAAAACGCAAACAGCCCGCTCCAGAACCCGTGTTTGGTTTGTCCTGTAGGAACATGGCTGGGAAAACTGTGAAATCTGGCTACTGAAATGTGTTCAAATTACATGATGACATATGCCAAACGCTGCAGTATAAGTATGGGACATTGCTCCAAATGTGTTGAAACACTGGGTTAGACAGTGTTCAGGCTAAATTCAGGCTGAATGATTTATTGTGTTTAAATCAATGTCCACAATTTAAAAGCTTGCAAATTTCAAATCGCAAGAGCCGTTCTTGTAATTGCTTTTGTATTTAACAAGCTGCAAGGAGGGAGAAATATTGGTTGGCACCTTCCCTCACAGACAAATTTAGTGTAGCCTGTTAATATTCATTGCTGGAGTTGACCAAACTACAAATGAAACTCTTGATAATTTTCTAGCTAATAAGTTTTCTGCATGCTGTTTTCTGCACAATTTCCAATCAAAAAAGAAACCCAGCTCTGAGAGGACTGTGTCTCTTTGCAGTTTGTGATAGATTATGATGGTAGTCAGAATCTTCCTGTTAAACTGTTTAGCACACATCATTGGTCACATATGAATTCTATGGTACTTGCTTAAACGGACTAAAATGCACTTAACGTGATATCTGCTTAAACCCCACAGCCTCCACTCTTGAGTTCTGCTGATTGGTATTTAGTTAAGGGTTTTATTCTTTATCAGTTTGTCCTCATGTTCTGCTTCTCACTAACAGGGATGACGGATGACGAGATCCTTCGGGCTGAGATGGTCTCGCAGTTGTGTATGAATGACCGTACACACAGCGCGCTGTTAGATCTTGTATCCTTCAATACTCACGATAAAGAGCAACTATATTCAGCCATCCATGACAATCTTTTTCCTTAACAGTGTTTTCTTAGATTCCTGAAAATCCCAACCCAAAGAGTGGCATTGTACCGGGGAGTTGTAGTTTTGAGGAGATGCTCTCTGCTGTGGCTGACTTCAAAGCACCAGTGTTTGAACCTGGAGGCTCCATGCAGCAGGGCATGTATACACCGAAAGGTAGGCATGAAACAAGTAACCTGTTCACCTTTTAGAAAATTGCACTAGTGAAAACAATGATGGCTGTCGGGTATTGGACAGTTGCAGCACCTGCACGGTGGGGTTTGTATCTGGAGGACAGCATGAACCTGCTGTCGAGAGGTCCTCGTGCTGGTCTGAAGCCCTCCACTGGCCGACTGTAGTGTTAGCAGGAACCACGACTGCAGTGAGAAGGGCGTTCAAAATTGGGACAAAATTGAGAAAAACTGCAAATAAATAGTATAGTGGGCCAGTGACATTAAATAATTCACTGAGCTGTATTTTCAGCTTGATCTGAAAACATAATAAAAAATTGACTTTCTCAACATCCACCTATAACATTTTATTTGCTATTTCATGGCCGATAACTCACTACAAATAAGTCATGAATCCAACCAAAGTTCTTTATTTGTTCCTAGAAACAATTAAGTATGTGTATGTGCAAAGTTTTACTTTGTTCCCTAATCAGAAGAACAATGAATTTTTAGATCCTGGCATATACAACATTTTTCAACAGATCCTAATCTGTATTCAAAAGGAGTCCTTGGTGCATAATTTATATTAGATTGTTTGTATTAATATAGTATGACGCATACTAGAAACAAACTTATGTTCAATGCCGACGTGTCTAGGCCTGTCAGAATGATTACATAATAACTTGATCACAATTATTTGAGCTGAGTGCAGTCGTTTTTCATAATCACTAGAATAATTTCTGTTCACCTGTATAAAAGTAACAGAAATGTCATAATCCCAACACTATTTACACGTTGTTTTTAGCGCGTTTTCAAACACACTCTTTATATTCTAATGTGTGCGTCGAAATGATGTGAAAATGATGATGAATATGAGGCCTGAATAGGCTGAAAGTCTTTTGCATTACATGTATGTCGTCACTCCTCAGTAGGCCACTTGGGGGCAGGCTTACACCATTTACACAGAGAAGGTGAACTAGGAGGCAAGTGAATCAATGTCACTTTGTACCAGAGGTTACAGGACATCTCTCTCCTTTTTTACATCTAGCGGAGGTGTGGGAGAAGGAGTTTGACCCCATCATGGTCGTTCTCAGAACAGTCTATCGGCGTGACGTCCAGTCAGCAATGGACAGATACTCAGCATTGTAAGTTAACACTGTCGCCCCTGATTGGTCCAAGTAGATGGTTTGTTTGTATAATTTAGGTATTTCAGTGATTTTCATTTAAACATTTCTATCATATTTCACACATTTTCCTCGGGTTTTGCTTAACAGTACTCTCTTCTTTTGTTGTGTGTATTCATGAAAAAACAAGCTGCCTGTTATAGGGTCACTCCTCTCACCTGCACATGAATGGACATGATAAGAAAGGTCAGGTCTGCCAGGGGCCTTGGGTTGGTTTCAATTAGATAGCTGTCGGGAAAAATCAATATTACAGTCTAAATTGTAATAGAATTGAGGAAATCTTTCTTGTTTGGTTGTGGTACAGACGTCTCCCAAGACAAACGTGTCAGTGGAGGTGAAGGAGATACCTGGTGTTCATTTTCTCGAAGGTCGCAGGAACGTGCAAAGATGCTAATTAGAACGAAAGGGTCCCTCAGTGAGTGCTTCTGTGTTTGAAATGGTAGTTGGGAAGATAATCTTTTTAAAATGGGATTTTAGCCTGGCCTTTTTTAGCACAGCTGAAATTGAAAGTACGGACAGATCGCTGATGTAGTGAATTGTACTTCTGTCACACATGCTATATGCTTTTCTTTCTTTTTGGTGTTAAAAACCAGCTGAGGCACTTTTCCCCTTGAAGCATATTGAAGCTGCCATTGCCACCTTCAGAGTCTGATACAGCCTCTTGTTGCACATTCACAGTGTTTGAATATGATGGATGGTCTGTCAGGCTGCCGCTGGGTTTACAGCCCCAGCATTCCACAACTTCCCCAGTCTTTAGTTGCTCCTGTCCCAACTTATTTGAAATGTGTTGCTGGCATCAAATTTAGCATAAGCAGATATTTACAATAATGAAGTTGATGAGGTTAAACATTAATTATATTGTCTTTGTACTGCTTTCAGTGGTGTATATGTCAAACTGGATTAGCAAATGATCATCTGTTTTATTTATGTTTTACACAGCATCCCGTCTTTTTTGGAATCAGGGCTGTATATAACAATGGTCCCATTATCACTAATAGAGTGAGCCGCTGTGCTGCCTATCAACTGTTCTGTTGCGTAGACTAAAACCTTTTGTGCAGTGAATTACTCTGAACAGTGTTAAGTGTCACTTCATCAAACAGTCATTCAACCTTGTGTTGCATGTAAGTTAGCATCTGCCCTTATTGGTGTGATGATCACTATGTTCTGTGTGTTACTGATTGTTCCTCTGATACTATCTTTCCTGTTGATGATTATGATGATGTCACCTAGTTTAAAACAGTGTGGCATCCACACCGGCAACCCGTGGCCACCTTACAAGGAGAGGACCCCTCTGCATCCGTGTTACAAAGGCCTAATCAAGCTGTTGCACTGCAAGACGCTGCACATTGTGATATTCACTCTCCTTTACAAGGTGAGCCTTTCAGCAGCAGCAGTTCATGTGGTATAATACAATGCTGCACTTGCATCTCAATTTACCCCTTGAGCTAAATTAGAAGTGCTTCTGTTTGCCATCTTTAATTGGTGCACACATAATATGACTTGGCTATTAATTCGTGCTGACATGTTACAAGATGTTGGTACAACACACTGGCTAAGTGCAGGATGAACGGACCTCATACAGTGGATGAGGCATCGTATAGAAACTGAAAGACAAAAGCATTGACAGGCGAGCAAGTAACAACACTGGCATAGCTGTGAGGACGATAGTATTTGTCTTCACCATAACAATTGTTGTTTTATCAACTGTAAAATGGTCATGAACCAAGCTGGAGGTTTTGCTTGTTCCTCAGTGTGAACTAACACTTACACAATATGTTCTAGATATGGATGGATCATCAGAACATGTCTGAGCATGTGCTGTGCATGGTGCTGTACCTGATCGAGCTGGGTTTGGACAACCAAGTTCAAGACAACAAGGAGGACGAGGTTAGACATGTGTGTCTGAGTCCCCACCGCTGTCCTCCTCACTGTGTAGATGCTTAGTGTCCACCAGTGTCTTACACTTACACAGAGCTTCTGCTTCCAGGAGCCTTGCATTGAGGAGCACTGCCATGACAGCTGGTTCCCTGGCACCAGCCTCCTCTCAAATCTGCACCATGTCATCAACTTTGTGAGGGTTCGGGTTCCCGAGACAGCTCCTGAAGTGAAGAGAGAAGCCCCTCCCAGCACCAGCACTGAAGCGTCTTCTTATGGCCAGGTAAGATTCTGGTCTGCTATAGGCAACAGGCGGACAATACCATCAATTACAGTGTGATGCCACTTTAATAGAAACAGCTGGAGGTGAAACTTCCATTGACTATACTGACTCACAGTTTGTTATTGACTGTGCGCTTCCTGCCAGTACACAACTGGAGTGAATTAAACCAGTGGCTTGGCGAATAAAGCTGGACAGCTAAATGCTCAAGAGCCAGATTTTTTTCTCAGGAGGTCCAAGCCAAAGGGCAGGGAGTTATTGGACTTGAGTTCATCAAGAGCTCAAAAACGCACTGCAGTGCAAACGCTGTGTATCTGCTGGATAGCATTAGCAGTTGATTGTCTGCGTAAAGGTCAGCCATAAACACTTGATGAACCATAGAGCATGCCAGGCCTGTCAGAGAGGCAGCGGGAGTTATTTTAACCAGACATTATGACAGGAGAGACTTAAGTATGTGGGACTTCAACGTATTTTCCAGGTTAAAAAAAAAAAAAAAAAAAATCTAAACTAAAAAAAGGTAATTACAGGACAGAAGATCTGGTTTTGTGACTTCTGTCCTGGCTGATTTTTTTAGCTTTGGACATAGTCAGGCTAGCCGTTTCCACTTATTTCCAGTCTTTGTGCTAACCCCACTGGCTGCTGGCTGAAGCTTCACATTTACGGTGCAGATGTAAGAGTGGTATCAGTCTTCTCATCTAACTCAGCAAGCATATTTCCAAATATGTCAAACTCTTGCCTTAATAATTCACCAAGCATCAATTCATCAAGTACTAACTGAATACTGTGTTCTGCAATACAGGTATGTCCTGCAAATAGGTGCTTTATACATACTGAAGTCATAAAATTACAAGAAGTTGACTTGCCAGACTTCACAGGTGCTGTTGACAAAGTTTAGGGTCACATTGCTTAATGACTAATTTCTGGTCCAACAGCTACTGAAAGGAATACCAAGACATTTGGTACAAATGCTCATGGTCAACAGATGATAAATCCTGGTGTCTTTGGTGCTCCCCTGGCATTTCCATGTGTGACACTTAGTGTGCTACTGTGATAATGTCGGCACTGGGATTGCAGCTGTACATCTGTTTCACGGTGTACAGTGGTATGATATTTGCCCATTATCATGCCATATACATTTATACATATTGTGAAGCTGTGATATTTTCTGAGATGGGTTTTGTACCATAGTTGGAAAATATTAAAAAATACACACACACACACACACTCTTTCTTTGAGCTCCTACCTTACATGCACACGGGTACTTTATCATCTTACTTTTTTTTTCTTTTTTTGGGGGGTGCTTTCATGTTCCTCTTTCATACCATCGTTATCATTGTTCATTTCGCTGTACCTGCTCCACAGAACTCCAGGCGTGTTACAGGGAATTGGAGAGAGGTAGCTATCTACATCCATTTCTATAAAAAGGCTGACGGCTTTGATGCCACTAGCAGCTGCATTTGTCTACTTTTTATCTTCATTATGACAGAATTTCTTTGCACATGTTTGTTTTGTGCTTTTCAAAGGACGTCGGCCTTTGTGTGTTAAGGTGTGTGTATAATGCTGTGCTTCAGCAGCTTCCCTCCCTCCTGACTGCTGAAACTAATTACATGTGTAATGCAGGTTTGGGTAAATGCTTTTTAACCGCATGTCAGTATGATTGATGTTGCCTTGACTGGGCTATATGATGTATGTTTATTTAACAGTGCAGCTCAGGTCCTTTTTCTCAGGTCAGGTCATGGCAATCCTTCAGATGCCTTGTGTGCTTTAACATCAGGGTGATTTGAATTTTCTCAGGAACATGGTTGTTCTGAGTGCTATTGGCAAAGGTATTCATGAAACGTCAAGTGAAATTTTATAATGGACATTTAATTAGACTTTTATGTGTATTTTGCCTGTTTGACTATGGTAATGAAGCACCCTGCCGATTCATCAAAGTCCATCCGGCTGTTGGTGATGTTTGTGCTCAAGGACAGATCTGTTTGTGCATTTTGCTGATCTGGTGTGGCCTTGATGATTAAAATGTTTTGTGCGGAGAAAAAAATTCTATGTGTGTGACATAATTTATTTATGCACCACATGTGTTCACAGTGTGTCCCTTAAACATTAATCATAGGGCATGGCTTTAACTCTCCCAGACCCACGCAAAACAAATGTTGTAAGTTGTTTCACGAAAAAATTTTCACCAAATACCGATGTGCTTTCATGTAAATACATACTGTATATTGTAGAAATGTGTGTTTTTTATTCTGTGCTTTCGTAGAACCTGCGTGAAGCTCAGGTGTTCAGCCTCGTAGCGGAGCGCAGGAGGAAGTTCCAGGAGATAATCAACCGCAGCAACACTGAAGCCACCCAGGTTGTCCGGCCCAAGAGCTCCTCAACACGCTGGGTCCCACCAGGCACCCCCCCTCAGCTGGTGACAGAGATCCTGGAGATCCGGGAGAGCATGCTGTCCCTCCTCATCAAGCTCCACCAGAAGCTGTCGTCCAAGCAGAACTCTCTGTCGGCATCCTGGCTGGAGGATATGGACACGAGCCGTCACGCTCATGGAGATGGCATTACAGCCATTGAGCGCATCCTCACCAAGGCGGCCACGCGCAGCTGCCAAATCAAGCGTAGCATCCAGGACATTTGTGGGAAGGTGTGTCCTCCTGTTCCACCAAAGAAGAACAGTCCCTCTGACAAGAAAACCATGGATAAAGAAGAGAGGTAACATAATTGTGTGCCGTTTGTCTTTGTTAAATTACGTCTTCATCACTATGGATGTACATTTGCAGAGCTCCATGCTGCATAAAAACATACTCATTACTGCTTAAAAAGGAGTTGTATCATGATTTTTATGATTAGAATCTATAAGCAATATGTAATCTATACTTTTGTTTACAGCACTATGAGAATTATTCGTTACAGTATTACAGTGCAATGGCAGCAACAGCTTAAGGCACTAAGTTATGTATGCAAGGACAATGCAATAGGTGTGAGTCAAATATAGGATAAATCAAAGGAAATGATGATTCTTTAAATTCATTTAAAAGGCTCCTCTTATGTCTCTGAATAAGACATTTCAGTATGATATTGTCTGGGAAGTACAGAGTGGTGAGAAACATATTTGTGCTACATTTATTATTATTGTTTCTTAAGTAGTATTATTTTTCCCAACTTTTGTCTTTTTGTATATGAAAGGAATATCAAAAACTGTTTCTGCAATTGAACTCTCCATATATTCTGTATATCACCATTAATATTTGGCCAAAGCAGCAGCAGCAGCAGCAGCAGCAGCAGCAGCAGCAGCAGCAGCAGATGCTTCTTTTTAAGCTAAACTTACTGAATTTTAGCGTACTTGTGGCAATAAAATCTTTTTACCAGCTTTTTTTATTTTAAAAGAAAAAGGCTTGCAATACAATATGTGTTGCATTAACGCTGTAATACATCTTTGCACCTCCATGAAAAACAGGGTCCGTCGGCTGTTTAAAAAATCAAGTCAAACTCTGTGAGTTTTGGCTTTTCCCCTCACATTCACCACTAGTCCGTGTCTCCCATTTCTCTCCTCTAATGATGATGGAATGGGCTATAACATTTAATAATTGCCTGCTTTTGGGGTTGGCTTCACCCCACAGACAAAGGTAAAGGTAGAATCTCTCCCATTTGCACGAACTAGTGCTGTTTCCAAGGCAACAGTCAGGCAGCAGTGCGGCCAGTGGCGGGGAGAAGTGAGAAGCCGCTGCCCATTGCTCACGCTGGTTGTCGGCAACCCTGAAGCCATCAGTGAAAATTATTGAGCTGTGACGCTCCTGTCAGCATTTGTTTATGTCCTCTTATTAGGGACTTAATTTACAGTCAGCTCTCACCCCGCAAGTCTGCAGAGTGGGGCTCAACCCACCGTATTAGTTTAATAATCAACCTTTCCAACTTTCACACACAGCCTTGTTGCGACCAGACACCTGCTGTATATATCAGTGTCCCCTGATACATGGAAGAGACTGTTGCACATGCTGTGTGCAACCAGGAGAGACAAGCCCTGCACAGCACACATGCTTATTTCCAGGATACTGCAAAGCATTTATGAAGGGGAAAGCAGTGTTTCATGTTCTTAAATGGAGTTCGTGCTTGTTGTCAGTGCACAAAAGGTTCCACTTACATCTTTCTCATGGAAATCATTTAATTCCTGCAGCACAATCTCACAAGAGGAAGTAAAATGATGTTAAAAACAAAATCTTATTTCAGTAGTTGATTATGTTACCATTGCATAAGCACCATTAGTATTCATTTGGTTTTGAACTCAACTGGGTTGTTCTTCAAAGAGTATTTTACTTGTTCTCTCTTCCAGACGTCAGAGGGCCAGAGAGAGACAGCAGAAGCTGCTTGCTGAATTTGCCTCCAGGCAGAAGAGTTTCATGGAAACAGCCATGGATGTTGGTAAGAAAAGGCCCGCTCACCTTTTTTGACAAGGTGTTACCTATTTTTTATGGTCTCTGAACTTTAAATTACTAACACATCATTTGCAGCAGCTACTGGTCAAATGCTGTCTGCGAAGAGTTTGCCTGCTTTCGTACCAGCAGCAGTGGGGCTGTTGTGCTAACACAGTCTTTACTTGACGTACTCACCGTAACATATGTGTAAAACGAAGTGCTCTATTCAGTGTACTGTAACCTTCATGCCGCACAGCCACACAGAGGAGTCTAGAATAAAATGCACAAGGTGAGGTGTGTGTAATCTTCTCATTTGTTATAATCCTGTGACTTTGAACACATGCATTTTTTTTTTTAGGACAGGCACAAACTGTGAGAGTGCTCATTTTTCAAGTCTGAAGTTTTATTAAAAAATACATTATTTGTTATCAGTATAATTTCAGAGAAATAAGCAAATTTCTCAGGGCAGCTTTTTGTTTACTCTATCCCTTCTCCTTTGTATAATCAAGAAAAACTGACTAAAAATGAAGAATGGAAATTGCCAATTTGCATAGAGCACTGCTCTGGATATTTGTGCCTTCAGCAAGGACTGAACATGTACCGCTGCACTGTGTGCGGCTGCAACAACCACTCTGACAGACTGTGCTTACCAAACGGTGTTTGTTCTGACATAGGTGTACAAGACCTTTATAAAAGCACAAAACACATATTAACACTTTTTGTATGAAGGGCATCTTGCTATTCTAGCCCTTGAAGAAAAGTCCTGTTGGCTAAAATAAACCTATCATTGCAATGCCTTTTTCATCAGGGCAAGGTGACAGTGGGCCGAGTCTGAGTTTGTGGTCTCTGCAGGCCTGTTAGGAGAAATTGAGAGGAGAGGGCTCCTGTGGGAATGTGGGTGGCTGCTGGCTGAGGGCATATAGGATCAAAGCACTAATAGTGGGCTGGACTCCCAGGGCCCACCCTGACACAGCATGGTTAGTGAATGAATAATGGCTGCTGTGATCAGACGGAACTTTCTGGCAAGACTGTATTCTGACCTCTTTCTGCACATTTCCTGCTGAGCACTAACTTTAGTTGCTTTACTTTAAACTCACTGCTGGCTTTGCATCGCCTGTTCTGAAGTAACATTTAAATGAGATTATGACTTTAAAACAAGGGAATGAAATTAAAATTGGCAGATATCTTTGAGTTTGCCAACAAACTTGCATTTTGCATCATTTTCTCCAGGAAGTGTAACGTCACTTGTCACAATTCCTCCTTGAGTCTGCTATGGTCCTGTAAAGTGTCAGTGATCCAGAACATAGGATTTCAAGATGTACTACGTCAAAGGCAGCTGGACTTGCTGTCAGGGCTTGAAGTCAGCATTGAAACCCAATTTTGTCACCTAATAAACCGAAAGACTCTAAAAGATGTAGAAATTATATTTAGGATAATGTTCTTATGTTACTCTTTGCATACATTGTGTCTTACCTGGAGAATGTGTGGCTGATGGCAGAAATAAAGCTTAGGACGAGACCTCTGAGGAGGAGGAGGAGGTGGTCTGTACCTCGCACCAAATTCCAGTCATTGTGCTATATTGGAGTAAAGACAGAAATCTCAGAGGCAGACAAGTCAAAGCCTAAGCAGGTGACACCAAGCCTATCAGCAAGTGTCATCATTAACCTGACCAGTGTTCTTTAAGCACAGGCTTACATGTGAAGAATAACAAAGCTGTTGCGTGCACAATTCTTAAAAGAGGATCCACAAATTAACGCTTAGGGAAGCATAAAACAGCACTGCACCAACAGTGTGTGTGTCCTTGTCATCTTACCTTTTGTGTGTGTGTGTGTGTGTGTGTGTGTGTGTGTGTGTGTGTGTTTTTATTTGTTCACGTGTACACATATTGGTGGCTTTATGTACCGGGATGGCCTGAGGCTGAAACTGTGGCGTTGACATCTAATGCATCCTTCATTTCCTCAGGAACACAGTGACCTCTCTTGAGAACATATTTTTCCAAAAAGCAATAAATCAATTCCAACATAGCTTGACATTTCCCCACAATATTTACTGCTCAAATTGAACACAGTTCTTAACATTTAAAACTAATTTCACATCAGTAATTAATTTCTGGTGCAGTGCCAGTCATGCAGATAGGGATGACAGAGTGTGAATTTATGTAGGTTTATCAAAATATATATATCTTATTGCACGAGTCCCATTTTGGCAGCCTATCCCCATTATGCCACCGAACAACACGTACGATTTCTTGAATACACCAAAAGATCAAAGTTGGGAGTGTGTTGGTTATTTTCAGTGTAAGGAGTGATGTTGTGTAGCTTCGTATGATTTGTCGCCTCAGTAGGAGTGTGGCTTGCTCTCAGTGACCTCCCCTCACCATGCATCGTTACCTCAGTTTCCGATCTACCTACAGGAAAGCCTTCAGACCACATTACCTCTAACTGTTTCTGTGTCTCGCACAGGTGGATGCTTTTCATTGACGCAGAGGTGAATGTAATGCTGACAGGTTGTTGCATATCATTGATAAGATTTCAGAATTGTCTAAAAACTGCTTTTCCAGGTTTAAGGAATTATGGGCTTCAGCTGCTGCCCTGTATTCCATGGTTATAATTCTGTGTTTATCAAATGCCTTTGAAAGATTTTGCATGGAAGCTTTTGAAAAACGTATATAAAGATTTGTGCTTCTTTCTCTCACTAGAATCCCCTGACACTGAAGCAGCCATGGACTTAGGAGCATCTGAAGTGATGGAGTCTGAGGTTCTCTATGACTGCGTGATCTGTGGCCAGAGCGGACCCTCCACCGAGGACAGACCCACCGGCCTAGTTGTTCTCCTCCAAGCATCCTCAGGTACTTCATGTCCCAGCATCCTCCCCTTCCATTCTCAGATGCTGAAATTAATAGCCTGCACAGGACGCACTTTGTTTAAGCACTGTCTTAGCTGTGGAGAGTAAACAGCCAGACATAACTATTCTATTTCTCTGTTGGCTCTCTTGCATTTTAAACCAAAACAGTTATTCATAGCAGCTTTGAAATTGGAAATCTGATTTTCAATTAGCAGGTTAACCATTTTTTTTAATAGGCTCATTTATCATTCATGTTGATCCCTGCTCACTTGTACATAGAGCCTATCATTGTAAGTGGTAATTTCATGTCAATGCTTATGGACAGAGGAGGATCACTCACTGCCATCCACATAAATGGCAAGTTTGATTAGTCACCTTGTAAAACGGGTCAGAAGACTCTGACCCCAGTGTCAAAAATCCTTTGTAAAAGCCTACTGCCAGTGACCACCAGTGGGGCCGCAATAGCATACAATCACATTTTAAGCCGTATGTTTTTCATTTTTGGTTAAGCATAAGTGTAATTAATGGGTAGTTGTAGCCCTAATACTATATGATCACTGACCACAATCACCATTCTTGACTTTTTTCTAATGTACATACTGAAAAGATCAGATAGACTTAACATCAGCACATCCTAATTCATCACTGACTCCTGTGGTTGGCTTTCAGTGCTCGGGCACCGCTGCAAAAGCAAAGAGGCAAAGAAATTACCGACTAGTGATGAAGAGCACATCTACGCAGCAGACACGTGTGGAGTGGCTCATGACGTCAGGCTCACGCTCATGCAGCGGTTCTTCAAAGATGTAGGTGTCTCCGAATATAATGCCAGCTTCACAGAGGAGAGAGAAAAGGCTGAAAGCTCTTAGAGCACTAAGATGGATGTGGAGTTCTGTGTGTTAAACAGCCCTGATGACAGGCTTTCATCCTGTCTGTTTGAATTTCTTGACATTTAGTTTATATGCATGTCAGCAATGTGAGCATCTGCATCTGCTGAAGTCCCTGAGAGACTGTAGGATGTTGTATGGTCCTCGTTAAAGAGTACATTTCTTAAACGCTTATGGTAGTCACATTATTGGCCAGCTAATGGCAGACACAAGAGTGGGTGACAAACAGCAGAATGAAACGCATATAGCAGTGGGCAGCCTGTCCAGAAAAAAAAACAAAGCCATCACTCAAACTAAATCTAAAAAGCTTTATGGAAGATTGTTTTGACATAAATGATTTCATTTGCTTTTCGTGCCAATATTGTGTATTGATCAGCTTCCAAAATAACTACAAACTAAAAGTGATTACGCTGGTTAAATTGGATATAATCTAATAAAAATCTCGCTCACTCATGCAGTCTTGCGGTCTGTTAAAGAGGCTGGCTTTAAAATACCTCATCAATAGGATGTTTATTGCAGTGAGTTAATTCAAGCTTAAAAAAATCTTTTGGTTCAGCAGCACCACACATAAACACAAGGTTCAGGAGGCTGAATGCCTGAAGACATATTTACATACTCTAATTGATGTGATTTTTCTCTTGTGAATTCTGCAGAGCTCTTGTCTGCAGTCTGTGTCAATAGGTTGGGATGGGGGCGTCTATGTCCAGACCTGTGGACACACTTTGCATATAGATTGCCACAAGTCATACATGGAGTCTCTGAGGGTAAGAGAAAGCGTGACCTTGATTAAAATGATTAATCATCTACAGCCCTGATTCCAAAAAGCTGGGACGCTGTGTAAAACAGATATAAAACAGACTGTGATCAGTTTTGAATCCTTTTTGACATATACTCAACTGAAAACAGCACAAACACAATATATTTAATGTTTTATCTCATCAACTTGGTTGATGTTTGTAAATATATGCTTATTCTGAGTTTGGTGCAGCAAATACACAAAACATTTTAACTGTAGCTTCCTATATGTGGGAGCTTTCTTACTCTGAAAGTTTGGAGTTTTGATTGTATGGTCAAATGTAACTTTCCTTGTCTTTTGTTTTCCCCACCAGAATGACCAGGTCCTCCAGGGTTTCTCTGTTGACAAGGGTGAATTTACATGCCCACTGTGTCGACAGTTTGCCAACAGTGTCCTTCCCTGTCGCCCTGGGCGGGGCACCGAGGCCGGTGCCTGGCACACACCCACAAACAAGAAGACGTGTGTGCTTGTAAAGGAAGTGGAAGATCTTCAGGAGAAACTTGGCCTTTTCCCAGTAAGTTTTACAATAAGTCCAGGAGTTCATGGCTAAAAGCATCGTTTATGTTTTACACAGCTGTATTTTAAACACACTGTCGGCTCAGACCGGTGCTTCCCAAAGTCCATTCCAGAAATAGTTTTGATTCAACTGTATTTGTGTTTTTTAAGACGGAATCCAACTTGAGTAAAGAGATGGAACTTGTTATAAAAGACATCAAGAATACCACCCAGAAGAAATACATGGACTACGGCAAGAACCCTGGCTCCCCCGACAACGATTTCCTCTTTATGTACTCCGTGGCCAGGTGAGGACAGAGTTACACTTTACTATGTGTATTTACACTGAATGTTCACAACTTCTTATTCTTTGAAGTCATTATAGAGCGTGTAATCACTGTAACCTTTTTAAGTCTGATACAGAAAAGCACATAGAAAAGGTAAATGTGATTGATAAAGTGAGAATCACCTCCTCATGTTGCTGGTGGTGTCGTGTCAATGTGACCCTGGGAGTGTGTGTTGGCAGGGTCAACCAGGAAACTGCCCAGCCTCCATGCGAAATTGGGTTGTTAGCTAACTGTCTACATAGATGGGGACCTTATTCAGAAACATCAGTGCTGTATCATAGGCAGGGAAAGATATCTGAGCCAGACTGCAGCCTGCTACACAAGAGCTGCTAACTGTAGCTGCTGTTAGCTAAGTAGCTCAGTTAGCCATGCGGCTAGCTGACTCTGTCCAGAACGGACTGGAAGGTTGGAGCACTGTGGAAGTGTTGGTGTTTATCCTAGTAGCACAGGAGCTTTAGAAGGAGGACATTTTCCAGGCCTAGAGTGGGGAATGCTGGAGCCAGGCAAGCAGGCAACAATATCAGGCTCAGCACCCTCTACAGACATTTGGTGTCCTTTTAGCACACTCAACAAGGCAATTTAGATGAGCTGAATACTGACACTTTAAAAGTGGCATCAAACAAGGATCATATATACATGTAGTTTCATGATTTGATGGATCTGCTTTGCTTTGTCCCTTTCCTTTTCTAGGATTGTGACAAAATTGCACCTCAAAAGTTGTTGCACGCATGTGTACGTGCATAAGTTGTCAGAGTTATGAGCAATGACATTGTGCTTTCTCTCTGTGTGTGCAGTCCTCCAACCTGGAGCTCCTCTTTCTGCACCACCTCACATGTTTTGCACACTTGTATACACCACTGACTATTGAGACCAAATGTCTGCCTGCTCTTCTGCTGCTCTCTTAATGCCAGCTTCTCAGCTTGAATAATGATTGTCTGTGCAAAAGGACAGTAGTGTCCTCCCTCAGTGTCAGAGTTTTACTCTGTTAGCATTTTACTCCAGAAAGGCTCCTTGAAATGGAACTGAAATTCAGCACTGCAGTTGTTGCATAGTACTTGCACCAAATGTATGGATTGCATTGCTTTACTTTTCTTTTTTTTAACATTTGTTCAGGGAGCTGTGAAGGTGTTCTTGATTTGTTTTCTTCATACTTGTCATTATATTGCTGCATTGGTCTTAGAAGTGTTGCAAGAAAAGTGCTCCTCTAAAGCAGCATTAGCAGCTTTGTCACTTAAGGCAGCAGTAAAACGGTATTGACTCTTGTTCTATCTTCACTTAGTATGTCTGAGTATGGGTTTATTTCACCTTCTCTGACTGAATTATAGGACCTCTGGTCTTTTAAGTGGTCTTTCACACGGTTCCATTACATTACTTTGTCGTGGAGCATGTTGGGGTGAGCTAGTGGTTGTAAGAGACGTATGATGCAACTGCAATGTCCCATTTCGATTTTGGGAAGGAATCTTAACTGCATGTCACCCTCCATCCACCCTTTGGCAGAAAGGCCAGAAACATAATCTTGACCAAAAATTAGTCTTCTCTCAGGTATTTGTATCTTCTGAACAAGCTGGTCACAGGTCTGAAAAATGACTGGCTTTCAGTTCACCTTGGGGTCTCTAACCTCTCACCACTCCCATTCCAAAGATTCTGCCCTTCCTGGAGCATAACCATCCAGACCTTTTGCCCACCCAGCGCTGTAGTTCCCTCAGCCCTCCACCCTGAACAGAAAGATCCCCTGAGTGTGTCTGGGTGCCTGTTGGCTCTCTGAAGTTCAATGAACAGCGCAAATTGCCTGAGGAGTGGAAAATTCCTTTGTCACAGGGGCACTCTTATCAGCAAAAGCCAGATGGAGCTTCACCGTGGCTGCATTATCTATGTGAAATTGCTTTTTCTCCCAGGAAACCCAAGGATTTGCCCCCACCTCCCTGGCCCATAGAAGGAAATGGCTAGTGGCGAGATGAAAACAGGCCCAGATCAGCCTTATTTTAGTAATACCTATCTGTTTTCACCATCTATGTACTGTGTTAGAGGTTTTAGTTTATTTTTTCACTGTTTTGGTATTGGGGAATTAAAATTCAGGAGTGAAATATGTTTGGATATGCATGGGAAATTCACATTGGGGATTATGCATGAACTGTGGTTGGAACAGCTTTTATGCTAATGGTCCAGCTTGTGCAAAATCAGTCTTGGAAAGCTGTCATTTACTTGATACGGAATTGCTGCTGCAAAACAGCCGCATTAAACGGCAAATGGCTTGACTAGGCAGCATCTTTCATCTTCCTAATCAAACTGGTTAAAGAGGCAGGCGTAACCAAAAGCTGAATATGATGATACTCAGCCATTTATACCAATACCACATCCCCTTTCTGACACATGCACACTCTCTGCTGTAATGGCTGTTTTTAAAGGAATACTGCACCCAGAATTCATCATTTTTGTATCAGTGACTCATCCCGTGTTTGCAGGCTATAAAGAAGTCTTTACTTGGGAACACAAAAGCAGCAATGATGGTACAATGAGGATGATAATATGACAGTATAATTTTAAACAAATGAACAAACATCCTCTGAAAATAGTTACCAAACTAATTGTGCTCTGTTATTCATGTCTCAGTTCTAACTGCAAGACACAAACTTGCTTATATTGGCTGAAATATCTCCTTATAAACATTATCCAACAACCCTCTAATGCACAACGTTGTTGCACACTTGGACCCTCTGGTTCATATAGTTGAACTGCTTCCAACTCCTTCCCTGGCCAGCAGGCATTGGCAGATGATTCAGTTTACTGTACATTAATCTGCAGGTATGATGAGAAGTATAAAGCTTCACACCTAATGCTGGTAAAGCCAGAGATCTGCAATGTGAGTGATGGTATTGCTTAGCAGGACTACAAATACAACTGCCTCTGTGAAAATCTTGTGTCTTTTGTATGCACTTGTTGAACTGTTGTCATATGTGTACATGCTACCTACTAATAGTCACGACTGTCTCATCAGGACCAACCTGGAGTTGGAACTTGTGCACCGGGGAGGAAACTTGTGTTCTGGAGGGGCCAGTGCAGCTGCCAAACGCTCATGTCTCAGTGAGTACTTTCTCTTACAACTCTTCATCTTTTATACTGTATCTTACAAGAGAATTTCTCCTTTAAATCTTATAAGTTCACCAATATGCAATATGTCAAGAGCAATATAGGGGAATGCCTGTTGCCTGATATAGTTAAATCAATACGATAATTCAAGAAGAATTCTTGGACACAAAGTTAAACTTATTTTTTGTTTAACCATGTTTCATCTGTGGGTTTTTCAGTGGCCTGCACTGTTTTCTCTGCTTTTTTGAATAAAACTGTGGTCTAACAGGGTGCTGTGCCACATGTATTTTGCTTTTTAAGTTGACAATTATGCTGACGTGTGTTATTGCAAGTGGCTGTACATCATTTCCCATGGGCCTCTGTGTAATAAAGTGTCTGACTTGAGATCAGACCCATTCTTCCATACTACAGCTGAACCATTAAAAGGAAAAAAAAAAAAAAGAAACCAAAGGGTCGATTAGTAATGGCAGGCAAGGATAGATGCCGTCCCAGGTGAGCTGTTGGGAGCAGTCAGAGTAAATGAAGCAGACAAATGGGTCAAGTGCTGTTGAGTTGATTGTGTCACAGCTGACAAGGGCAAGCATCTAGGGGAGAATGAAAATGGTGATTTTAGTAGAACCCCAAAGAAAAAGCTGCACATCAACCACAGCCAGCATTGATTGTATTGACTACTGATCATCAGTTTTAATCAGTTGTTCAAATATTTGTGGAATATTGCAACCGACAGTGTATGTGAAGGTGTCATAACGAAGATTGTTGCACAGACTACAGCCCATTTTCTGTTTGTTTAATTATTCTGTCAAAGTTGTGGCTGCTGCAGTGAAATGGCCTGTCATCCTTGAGTGGCTGAAAAGAGATTTCACACTGGAGGTTTGCCATTTGTGAGCTACATTAACCGTGTAGCTGTGCTGACGGCCAAATTTACTCAGTTGCACTACATTAGTGTTCATTCTTCTTCGGGAAGTGGATTTAAAGGGAAATGGCAGAAGTGTGCTAACTGTGAGAGCTCGTGGGGTTCATAAGCCTGTTTCCCAGCAGACACTTCTGTTCAGCTGATGAGGATACCATGGACCACAGAGACGAGCTGCCTTCAATTCGCTTGAAATAGGCAAAAAAATCAACTCTATGGAGTCCAGCTTCCATATAGCATGTCCTTGCTTTATTTAACCGCAAATATTTGAATTAATCTTGGGGACCGCGTGGCTGCTACTATGCAGAGAGCTTAAAAGCAAATCGTGTTGACCTCAGTTGTGCAGACTTGCAGTCCTTGGTGAGTGTCGACAGCTGTATTTGCGTTATGAGCATATGCCCTGAGAGGACCCATGGCATTGTCAAATATCTGCTTTCAAATGTGAGCACACATCAAAAAGCAGTTTTGGCATTGTATTCAGTGAAAAGTAACAGTAAGAAAAACGCAGGTTTAGATAATAAAATGAATGATGGCTGAATTCCATTTAACTACTTTGGTTTCAGGGTGCTTGCAGCGTCATCAGTGATGTTTTAGTAACACATGGGCTTTACACAGTGCAGAGGTACCAAAATGTATGTAAATTAAACTAGAAATATCAAAGGACACACTGTGTTTTACAGTCTATAATCACAGCAATAAGAAAATGAGAGCTGATCATGATTATCATGAATTGTGACAGAAAGTGGAGATGATTAATATCTTATACCAAAGTGAGGGGTCCCTCTCTCTTGTGCTTCACCGTCTCCTCTTTTCCTTTGTCCTCCAGTGTCTTCCAATTGTCTCAGTAGTGCAGGAAGTAGAATAACACGCTTTATTGTTAGATCTGTAGCGACCTTGGCAGAGGAGACAGGTTTCAGAAAATGTTTTCTCATGCCATGACACCGTTCACTTAGGAAGCTCCTCCTGAGGACAAACAGCCGTGATCAGATGTTGGACCTGAAGCTTTTAATAAGATTTTTCCATTTGTATACGTTTCAGGACAGCTCTGATTTTAGTCGCTTGTCCTTGTCATTTATTTTCCTCCCCTCCTTTTCCTTCCCTCGTCCAGGTTAATTCCTGGTAAGACCTGAGTGGTAGTGTGGAAAGAGAGGAAACAAGCCGTAGCGGAGACAAATGGGATGCAACAAAGGACTGACACACTTTGCTTTCTTTGTGCTGTGTCTCTGTTTGCCTGCGGAGGGCAGTGTTGCTCCAAGTATTGACAGTTCACATGAGTCAAATTGCAGAGCTGATTATTTGAAGTACTTTGCTGCATTACAGCATCATAATTCACTGTTAAACAAAATCAGATAGGATTAGTGTTGCACTAAGAAAAAACGGTTTAAGTTGTTATACAGATGGCTGTTGCCTTCCTCTAAAGATGAAGCTAAATGGAACAGATTGGTTTAGCGGCAGGGGTTTCAAACACAGTTCAAATGTTTTGCTCTTATGCCACTTAAATGTCTGGCTTTTAAGAGGACTTGGACTGAGTTCATGATTAGAATAAGTGGGTTCATTTATTTCTTGACTAAAAAGGGAGTCCAGGACAGTTCTCCACTTTGTAATGTATTACTTCACACCTAAAACGAGTGGGTCGACTTGCTGCATTTTGATGTAATGTCATATCTTTCGGGACTTGTAACAGGGTTGGTCTAGATGAAAACAGCCCAGGCTGTGAAGTGTCCTGCTATTAAAAACTAGTGTGTACACAAGAGATTGTGTGTGCGCGGGGGGTCTCTCTTCATGTTCCATTAGTTTCACAACGAACAGGTGTGACCTGACCAAAGAGTTGCTCAAGGCTATCAAGCACTGCCATGTATCCATCTGGCCTGGCCTGGTTTTATCTGAGCACAACCATTAGCCTGCAGTCCGTTCAAGTCAACTGCTTTCATCATTTAATCTGCGCTGTTTGCTGGTGGGGCGTGGCAACGGGCACTGAGATAAACAGACACTTGCTGGTTTTGTTCCTGTCAGACGTCGCTGGAACATAACAACAATGTGCTCTTGTGTGTTTTTTTTCCCCCTTTCAGATCAGCTGTTCCATGTGCTGGCCATGCACATGCGTCTGTACAGCATTGATTCGGCCTACAACCCCTGGACTAAGCTGACTCAGGTTGCACAAAGCATACAGGCAGAGTGAGTGACTTTCCCCCTGCGAACAGTAAATCTATAAATCTGTTCAGAAATTCTTCATAAACCCCCCCCCCCCCCCCCCCAGTCTCTTCTTTCCCTCACACTTTTCCTCCCTCACTTAAACATGCAATCAAAGCGCCACTTTGTCCTCTCTCTCTAAACACCACCATTTCCTCCTGCCCCCCAACAGCTTTTCCTCCACACAAAGAGGAGCTAAAAACAGAAAAAGGGACCGTGCGTGGTTTCCATAGATACGGATAATTGCTGCATCTGGCAAATTACCGGGCACTCTACAGAGAGCAAAACGACCCTGTCAGATTCACTGTGCTGAGAACAACTGCACCACACAATCACCATACTAGCACTGCATCTCCGCTCCCAGCTGTCTCTGCTAGCTTCAACAGAAACTCCTATTTAATAAAACACAAAAGACATAGTTACTATCACAGACTGTCTTGAATCACTACTGTACATCATAGCGTGCTGTTTTATGCATGAATGTGTTTGATTGTCAAGATTCGGGATGAGCTAGAACAACCTTTCCTCCCTGTTAGTGGTGAAAGACAGCTTTTACACCTGTTACTATTAAAGTGCTCCCAGCCATACAGTATTCTCACAGGAGCCATTTGGTGTTTAAAAATACTTTGTTAGGGTTTCGGGAGGGGGCACTGTCATTGACACCCTTAGGCAGTCAACCTGATCTAGCCTAGTTAAGCAGGACAGAGGGAGATGTGTAAAACATTGCTCTTGCCTTCAGTCTATTAAATAAAGCAAAGAGGAATGTATGAAGATTTCACAGTGTGCAAGTTTAGTTTGTATGCAGTAGCCTGAGCGGGGTTGAAAGCTCCGTCCTCACAGCTTTCCTTCAATGCACAGTGGAATTGACCGGTGAGTGCTTTGGTAATGGAAGGTATTATTCTTTAAGTGCAGTTCCTCCAATTCAAAACCCCCAAGGCCTTTCAAGAGTAGAGTGGAACCTCGCTGGATTGTCAACAGAACAGAAGACATTTAAATGGAGACGGCGCACAATAGGAACATGTAACCGAGGCTGCTTTCAGGAAGTTGGTGGTCGGGGAGTAGAGGGAATGAGAATTTTCAAGCCATGTATTTGTTAAAGGAATTTAAAACTATATACACAGCAAGACCTTTGCTCTCATAGCTTTTTAAAGTCCTTTTCAGACATGCAATACGTAACGTTGTTGCCCTCATCGTGGCGTTTTGGCATTCAGACATAAATGATCCTCATGTCTTTATTCACACATGATAGGACAGAAAGAGACTATGCTCACATGATATTTGAGAGGAAGAGAGAGAGAGTCAGGTTAAAGATATGATGATGAGAAGATGGCGCGGTTTCTCAGAGGCTCCATCGCTGTTGGATTTTAAAATGTAATTTGCTGTTGAAGCCTTAATATCCGCTGAAGGCACAAGGGACGCCCGCCTCTCACAATGAACTGACTAAAACATTCTTGCATCAGTTAATTCATTTAAGTTATTTGAGAGCAAACTCTGCTGTCTAATTAATAAAGTTCATCATGCACAAACACCGAATGACGCGTCGTTAAGTTGCAGCTCTCGTGTGGCGTTTTAGTGCATGTTGATTTATTCATTCATGCAGTGGAAGAATAAATCCATTAAACTGAAAATATAGAGAGGGAGTGCTGGTGTGAGTGTTAGTGTGGTAGCACGAGGGTTATTAACCTGCTCTCAATACATAAACGTGTTTTTTATTTGACCCAGCATGTGCAGTTCTTCTGATTAATGAAAAGCTCTTTTCCATGTTTGCAGTGGCTTTGATGAGGAGAGACCTGAGGTGCCCATGCTGTTTCGAGATGTCCCATCCCTCCTGATTATCTTCGTGCTAACAATGCCTCAGCCGCTGCGAAAAGGTACCCTTCCTGCGTCTGCATCATGACACTACAAGAGAGTAGGGAGTCTCTCAGTGGCTGCTCCACAAGAACAGCCCCATTATCAGCGGTAATCAGGGCTGAGTGCTGGAAAGAAGCATTTCACATCTCTTATCTATGCTCCTGGTGCCGTTATTTGGCTGTGAGGATCAGAGGGACGTGACCCTGGTGATGGGGGGGCTGCACCTCCTTCGTTTGCCCTTCATCTGTGGCTTGACGTTGCATCTCCTCCATCGTGGCCCTTCACTAGAAACAGCGAAGGGCCACCTAAAGACCTGTCCCAACACACTGCGGTCATGCTTTAAGGGGGACGTGTCACAGCAGGCCAATTGTTTCATTGATGACTGGATTAGGTTGACCGCTGGCAGGGAGGGTTAGGACGTTCTGAACATGGGGAAAGTGGATTTACTGGAAAGTCCAGCTTTTGACTGAAACAGTTGTCTACTGCTGCTTATAGTTTGATATCCTTGGGGTTTAGCGTCAAATTCTTCTTAAAGTCATAGCGTGTCGTTGCTACACTCTGATGTTTATGTAATTTATAAAGCAAAAACAAAGCGTCTTTAAAGTAATAACTGTAAGTGAGAATGTATTTTATTTTGTCATAGGTTTACAGCAGGGTGAGTGACACAATGACTGAGGTTACAGTACCTCTGCTTTCAAACAGATAAAAAGGGTGAGGCATGATAAGTCCTTGAGGGTCCTTTGCACTTGATTTGCTATAATGTGGTCGCCTCCTTTTTAGCTCTGCCTTTTAATTGTGTGTACCGACACTTGTCACAGTGACCAGGACGGTGGAGCTGTCGGCAGCCCTTTGCTGTAGAAAAAAACAAATGGAACTCTTTGTTGTTCTTCAAACCAAACTTAAATATCCTTCAGGCTACATTTCCCACCTGAAATGATCTGCTAATTATCCTGCGCACCATTCAGTGAGGCTCTCTATGCAGAACTGAGAAACCAAATGCAATGCCCCCATGTGAATGAGTGCCAGCCATCTTGAACTGGCATTTTTATATGCTAGATTTAAATTCAACAGCAACAGTGCTCACACACTGACATCTTGTTATGAATTCCTTCTTTGAACTATCTGTCAGTCTCACTTCTCCCCTTCCTCCTCTTCCTCTCCCTGTGCAGAGCACTTTACTTGTGTGGTGAAGATGCTGTACAACCTGCAGTTCACACAGGCTCTGGCTGCACTCTCATCCAAGTTCAGCCCAGAAGAAAGGCAGGCCTGGAGCACAGCTGGAGCACTCAAGAAGGTAAAAGTGATATCATGTCAGAGTGGCCTGACATTTAGAGTGAAATGATGGTGCCGAAATGACCTCCTTTATTTGCTGGTGTCAAGCATACAGTAGGTCTTTTGTCCTGTTCTTTCTCAGAGATCAGGAAAGAGGTGTTAAAAGTCTACTTGTATCCTGTGCTTGTTGAAGTAGTCGTATCGTTCGATTGTTCCCTGAACCAGTCAACAACAACAGTAAATAATTGCGTGGTATGACTTAGTATTGAGATGAATTGAGCTCTTTCCAGTTTCATTTACGTGATTCCCACAGTTGACAGTATCGATCTTCATTATCTGGAAAAGTGGGATTGCTGGAGAGTGTTGCATTAATTGGCTATCTGTCTTCAGTCTATTAAATCTGTATTAGTGAGTAGCTGGCTTGAATGTCAAAAGACAAATAGCTGAAAGCCTCCCCTTTAGCGTGTTTCCATCCATAATGGAGGTGCGGATTAGTATCTTCCTACCACACTGTCATGAACAGTAGTGCGGGCATTCACAAGCTGTCATTAAGATGGATTTCAAATCCACAATGAGGACGGCATCCATATTTGGTCGAACGCCATTTTAATTAAATTGAAGTTGTTGTAAAATATGCAGCCTGAACAAAGATCAGAGCCTCGAGGAAGGAAATCCATGGACTTGAAATTCCTCCCCTATAAATCTATGACAAAGGACAGCAGACGAGATAAGACTGCTGTTTTAAATTCTTCTACCCTCAGCTTGATAAACGCTCGCAGCTTCTCCTCTATATAAAATACTGGCCAGACCAGTTGAATTTTTATCAGGACCCACAGTCAGTAATGTCTCTACCTCTTATCAGATATTATATTGTAAGGAAAGAATTATTGTCTTCTGCTTATTGTGCATAAGTCATTATATTCTACAGTGCAGCACATTTTATACTATAGTAGGATCAGGAAGACTCATTCTTGAATTATGCATTCAGACGTGTGACATTCATATACTTCAAAATTAACATTAGATTGATAATTTCATGGCCATTTTGGTTTTTTTGTGTTCTTGTCCTTGGTTTTCTGATGATACATGTTCTCCAGAAGAAAGGGCAGCTATCTGTGAAGTGACTGGAGTGACTAAAGAGGATCTGCTTTGCGTATGGAAGTGATGTGAATCATGTGTTACCGCCTTCATAGTTACAGATCTCAATTGAACACCTTTGGGAGATTTTGGGCTTTGTGTGAGCCACCAAATGAGGGATTGTGTTTTTGGGGAAAGGTGTTCATCCCTCCAGTTGAGTTCAAAAGACTTACAGAATCAATGCCAAGGCGCATTAAAGCTTGCCTGATAGTCAGACTGAGTTATGGTCACTATTCAGCCTGACTTTGTGTTCGTGTTGACCAGTTTCTTATTGGGAATGGAGGTGTTTCGCTTTCTTTTTGCCCCTAACTAATCAGTCGTAAGTGTCTGATCCATCCAGCTGATGTGATTTAAGGTTGATAGAGAAGTTGTATTTGCTGCTGCAAGGAGGAAATATAACCCACATCTGCATAAATCTCATACACACTTGCTGCCTTTTTTGTGTACCTTTTTCTGTCTTGGTTTAATGGATGAGGCTGTGTTTCTGACTCTGCCACAGACAGCTCAGGTCTCCATTCTTAATCCCTACAAAGCTCTGAGCGGTCGGTTTTACCAACTGTGGAAAAATGGCCTATTTGACACACAGAGGAAATGTGGGCAACGATTCAGAGGTCTGGAAGCAGGCCACACTGAAGCCACTGAATACTAAGATACTTCATGCTGGGGTTTTTGTCCCCTGTCTGTTTATGAACGCAACAACCAAATGAGGATGTTTCGTTTTCTGTGGGCTTTTTAAAAACATGAAGAGTTGTGTGATCATTTTTTTTTAGAAATTAAACTGCTTATTAGCTCTTCCTGGCAGTAAATCTACACATGCTGTCTAGGATGAAGGGTTAATTTAGAAAGACCTAAATTTATCAAAGCTTTATTGTTTGGAGTTTACTCTTGTTCTATAAATAGACAAAGGCTTTTTGAGGCTGGACATAGAACAAGTTTTTATAGCCTGCTGAAAAATCCTTTGGTTGAATGTTTCCCCTTAATTCAGCTGAAAGGAGATGATAGGCTACATTTAAGGGTAAAACTTGGCCTTTTAATATCTGATTACATCCGTTATTACACATCTTTGACGTTCTGCGTTTGATTTTCTGCCACAGAATGCTGCAAATGCTGAGAAGTGTTTTGAACCACTGCTCAGTCATGTGATCACTGAGCTCTCAAAGGACAAGAGTGTCTACAAGGTGAATGCTGAAGAAACACCAATGGTGAGTCACTGAAATGACTGTTTAACATGGCCGTTTCTCAGGACGGCGCTCTCCCTCTCGCCTTTTGTTCTGCTCATTTTCATTCTCTCTCAAACAATGAATTGGCCATTACCCTGAGAGACGGTGGTCTAATATCTCAACTAATCACCAGGGGAGATACACATCACGGTATTATCAGCAAGCTGTTGGCGGGTTATTGATCAAGTGTTACTGTTGTTTCCCTCTCCAGCTGATGTCCAGTGTGTGGTCCCCACAGTCTATCGAGTTCAGCCTCCAGCAGTTCTGCATGCCCTTCCTTCGCCTCTCCTGCCTGCTGCAGCATCACCTCTACGGAGACGCACTAACAGGCTGCCTGGTATGTTTCATCAAGAGTGTCACCCTATCAACTGAGACTAGCTTTCCCATGTGTCTCTGCTCATTTTCTGCATTATCATTCAGTTTCTCTGAATGATGCCTCAATGCAAGAAACATTGGTCGACTAGAGTTTAGATCCTTTGACTTCCGCATGAATCACAGGTGTGAGTGAGAGCAAAGAGAGTGACCTCACCATCTGTTTCCTGTGTGTTTTCAGGAGGAGGAGGAGTTCTCTTCCTTGGCTACGTGTTTGGGGCTCGTACCGTCGGCCCCTCAACCTTCCAGCATCGTGCACAGTGCCTCATGTCTGCAGTGGGCGGTCAGCACTTTTGACCTGTTGACGCAGTGGTGTGCTGAAGTCACGGGACTCTCTCAGATGCAGGCTGAGCAATCGTTGGTATGTATGTGAATTTCTGAGGATTATTCATGCCAGCTCTGTTTCTAAAATGAAATATTCACCTTATATATTTCTGTCATGAATTATTGCTCTTGATAAGGGTCAGTTATGTTCAATATTTGAAGCCTTATTACCCATGATTCACTCAAAAGACAGCAGGTAGTGTATATACCAGAGACTTCCAGACACTTTTTAATTGATTAAGAAATTGTGATGGTTCGAATTCAGAAAATATCAGCCTATTTGCACATGAGGAGTTGAGTGTAAATGCTTTGGAGTTTTGAAGGAATGGTTTAAACACACTCTGAGCAATGAAATATTCAAACCGTGTATTCTGAACTCGATGTCCTATAAATGATTCATGTGACTCGAGTGGTATTGACACTCTGAAATCAGTTTTAACCTTGGTTGACAAGGTGTCTCTGAGGAGAGTGACAGCAATAGCTCACCGTGTGTCTCATGCCCTCCTCATTCAGTATTGTAGTAACCTTGGACGTTGTGCATCATTTGGTGAAAATAGTGTCTTGCATTTCGATTCAGATGCTCATACTGAACATATGAAATTATTATATCTTAGAGCTGAAGGACGTCATAAAAACCAGGAACGTTGAGACCTTGTGAATTTGTTTTATTCAGTTTTGGCTAAAGGACAAAATATCTCAATGACTGTCGTGCGCCATAAATTTGCGGCCTCAGTACTTTATATTTTACCTGCTTCTGTCTTTCCTCGCCTCTGAAGACCTTGCTTGTCCAGGATCCTCAGTGGGCAGCCCCCCGCCTTCTCCAGCTACCCGACAACTACAATATCATCTTCCAGTACTATCACAGGAAGGCCTGCGCTGCCTGCAAAAAGGTGCCAAAAGACCCCGCGCTCTGCCTCGTTTGTGGCGCCTTCGTCTGTCTCAAAGGCGTGTGCTGCAAACAGCAGGGTACCTGTGAATGTGTTTTGGTAAGTTTCTCAGCACTTCACGAGGGTTCACACAGCCTGTTTCCTCACAAAATTATTTGTGTTCATCTTTTTTTCTCCTGTTTGGTCACTTGCAGCACTCCCAACATTGTGGTGCAGCTACAGGCATCTTTCTTCTGATTAATGCCTCAGTCATCATCATCATCCGTGGACATCGTTTCTGCCTGTGGGGTTCTGTTTACCTTGATGCCCACGGAGAGGAGGACCGCGATTTACGGTACGACACGTCTCAGTACTGTGCAGTGAACTATACATATTTCTTATATGTAGATTGGATCAATTCTAAAAGCCTTAACATCCTCTTTATGCAGGTAGTGCACAAGAAATCAGTATGCTAACTATTTTGTGCTAAATGCAAAGTGATGCAGTTTGCATAGCATGACAATAGTGAACACGATCAACACACTCAGAACAGTTATCGTAACATCAGCATAATATAATTTTTTAGTATGCACACAACCTTTTTTCGAGCACAAGTACACATGCTCTAAGCCGTCTTTGAATCAGGGTGTAGCATGAATTTGAGAGACAGCTCTTTTTTTAAATACTTGTTGCTGCAGAGAAAACAAACACCGCTCTCACTCCTGTTTTCCCCTCTGGCCTTTCTCCAGCCGTGGTAAGCCTCTCTTCTTATGTGAGGAGAGGTATCGAGTGTTGGAGCAACAGTGGGTCTCGCACACCTTTGATCACATCAATAAGCGTTGGGGCCCTCACTACAATGGACTCTAAGATCTTCCAAAGTCCACTGCAAACAGCAACCCATGACGGAAAAGATTTTTTTTTTTTTTTTCTGGCTTATGTGTCTGCCTCGATAAAATATTTGGGAACTCTTACCGTGATAAACACAAACATCCAGTGAGGGTATTGCTGCCACAGCCTTGGTTTATGTGAAGTTTGGTGTACAATCATGCTTAAAGATTAACACGTGTGTGTGTTTAAGTGATTTATTGTGTGGTTTTCAACAGGGAAAAAAACAGAATTTGATGAGATCAAAGTTAAAAAGCACAACTTTGCCCAGAAATTTAATTGGTTTGAAACAGACTTTTGAAGCCTGTCGTATTTATTTGGGTTCAAAAAAACATATATATCAAGTGCTGAATGTCCCTGCAAAGTTTGGTTACTTTTTTGCGCCATTTCTGACGATGTTAATGCATATCCCTTTTATTTAACGCAATGTGCTCTGCTGTGCTGGCATGAGTTTCAAGCTCCTGATGAGTGTAGCGATGTTATTGCAATGTGCACTCATTGTCTGCTGACATGTGATGGTAGGCAGGACAAGTCCACCCATCAACACACTAGAGTTTTTTTGCAAACAAGCAAAGGCTCTCTTTATGGGTCTAGTTGCAATCCATCCTCAGGAATATTTTTTTTTTTTTTTTTTTTGCTGTTTAAAAGAAGTTTTAGATATTTAAATAAATGCTGCTGCTCATTGTTCAAGTAAGTAATTTTAACTTTTGTGAAGATTTTTTTTCTAAGGTTGTGCTTTGAGTTTGTGGTAGATGGTTGGGAATGTTGACTCAAACTCACTTTAATGTTTAAGGGGGTATGCGGTCACTTCATTACGCTCACTACGCTCTTGTAGTCCTGCCCTATCTGCGCTTTTTGTTTTTTTTTGGTTGGTTCTGAAAAGGAAAGTCAAATATTCTGCAACAGCTGAAGCGTCAACCGGTCAACGAATAATTTAAGATTTTTTGTCATCGCTCAACCGCAACCTGGAGTCAAACATACAGAATTTAAGTAGCATACTTTTGTAAGGAAAGGAAATGTCATTGCACAGATATGGTGTCTGGCTGCATCGGCAAAGCTGAGCACCGTATGAAAGCAGAAGTACTACATTGGTCCCGTCAAAGTTTTCTCTCAAGATATGAAACTCGATGAAATATAAGTTGTTTCCAAGAAGAGATACCGAAACTCTTCATCTTTCTGTGCTGTCAAGAAAAGTTTTTCCCTTTATGCTGTTCATTGTCAAGTCCTAAATGCAGTATAGAACATTTATTGTGATGACTATCCCTTCAAGCATCATCTAGTTGTGATTTATAGTTGCATTCCAGCATTACAAGATTATCAGACTTGAGTATCCGTTATACACTGTGCATGACATCCTTTAAACCACCATTATTTAAGTGTCTTAGCTACTTAATTTTCTGATTATCATCTTTTTTTTTTTTATCTGGAAGAGAGGAAATTTATCCAGCCGTGCCTGCAAGATTGTTGTTAATTTTTCCGAGTGATAGACGGCATACTGCTGATATCTGGTCTTCAAATGCTGAGCCACATCGTGCTGCGCCGAGGAAGTTTGAAGGAGCGAGTTAAGGCCTGAAATACTTCCTCTTGAATTCATGCATGCTGCTTCTCTGTTTACTGAGTTTCTCCTCTCTTCCTTATTTTGCAGTACCCACTTTGTAAATGACCGCAACCAAATAGCCAACGAGTAATGGGTGTAAATTGTAACTGAAAGCTCTTGTGTGTTCTCCTGTATGAATGAAGAGAGAATACAGTACATTACTGTAGGTGCTGACTCAAACTTTCTGAGTTTGACCAGAAAGTATGACTTGGACATTTAATGCAAAATGTAACATATGTGAATAAAATATAATCACACTGATTTGTGTCCTTTTTTTTGTTTCCTGTTGCCAGTTTTGTCAGAAACAGACATATGAGAGCAGTGATACCATGTTGGCTCTGGCAGAGTATTCTCTCAGTATCATAGCTGCTTTTGTCAATATCAAAACCAGTAATGGAGGAAGTATTCAAATTCTTTATATAAGCAAAAGCACTAATACCTACACCATTAAAATACTGTTACAATTCCAGTCCCACGTTGAAAATGTTCCAAGTACTTCCAAGTATTTTAAGTACTCAGTGCAGAAAAATGTCCCATGTGACTGTTATACGATTATATATTATATCATGAGATTATTACTCATGTTTTAATCTAAAAGCAGGACTTAACTGTTGCTCATTTTCAGCTATTTAACTATTTAATACTAAATCATTTCTGGAGATGTAGACATGAAATTTTTTCATATGAAAAGTAACAAATGATTTTCAAAGTAGTTGATTAGTTGACTAATCGTTTCAGCTGTATTTGTAAAAACTGTTGGGGCGTTTGTTTTTCCAACAAAGCATTTTATGAACATTTGATTTGTAGGCAAAATTTATAAGATAATTAATAACTTAAACAATCAAATATATGTTTATGTACAGTGTGTGTACTGAAGTAAAAAGCCCAGTATTTCTGTCATTCTCTTCAAATGTAAAGTAGGCAGAAAGTGGCATGAATACAAAATACAAATACCTCAGATTTGTACATAAGTACAGTACCCTCCACTGATCAAAACCTTCATCCTTCATGACTCTGCTGTCAACTCAGCCCCACACAGCTCACATTTACTTGGTGCCTTTTGTACGGTGGCCCTGAGGGTCAAACGCAACGTCATAAAACACAATGCCTTTGTTTTGACCCTCGGGTCCACCGTACTTTTGTCCTGTAGCAGGACATATTGCTCGTGGGGTACAGACGTCCACCGCTCACTGTCCACCAGGGGTCTCAGTTCACTGGAGCTCATCTTGTGATAAAACCCCCTCAGACGCATCCGGTGACCTTTTGAACGAGTTGTGTGACTTTATATGCTGGAATGCAGCGCGTGGGAAAAGCTGCAGGAGGGTTTCTAAACGCATTTGAGGAGATGCATCAGTGAAATGTCAGTGTAGGCCGGATGTAAGAAGCTTTAAATTCAGTCTTATTTGATTTCCTCTTAGTTTGTCATTTGCAGCTGAACGTGCCGCAGAAAATCAGCTTCATGAGAAAAACTCAACGAACTAACGAATAAAAATGCGCACATGTGAGCTCTGTTGGTCCACTAGCCTTTTTCAGAGTACCAGAGAGAAACTTCACCGCCATGTGACTGAGCATTTTGAGGATAATTGGGTTGAACTTTCAGAAACGAGAGAGGCCCTCTGGTTAATGACCAACGGCCGCACAAAGCCTCTCTTTTTCCGCCAATTAGTCAGAGACAACACAGTCCAGTATGGACCAGCGGAGGAATTTCATCCGGGTTAAACCAGCGAGGTCGTGCGACAGCTTTGATGCTGGGAGATGTTGGTGCTGCACGCGCTGCTGCCGCGAGCATCACTGGACGTTTCCTCGTTTCCTTCCTGTTCAGGTAGGTACACCGCTGTCACACACAGATGAATAGGCCCATTGAACGCAGCATGAGGTGATACTGGTCCAGTCGGAGCTTGTGGTCTGCAGGACAGCATGCTCAGGTGTCTGTGCTGTTAATAATTAAAACCCCTCACTGAGTAAACAGGGAAATCAGGTCGGATATGTCGCTATGGACGGTAAGCTGCACGTCAAGAATTGCTAGTTGAAGCCAGGTTTATGAGGTTTATGTGAAAAGTTTGAAGAAACTAGTGACCGTGTGGATGGATACAAGGCCGAGCAGTGATCAGCTGATGACTGACAAAGTTTCTCCTGTTTTGCAGATTTTAAAAATGGAAATGCGGAGGCAGCAAAGTCAAGGTAGGACTCCAGTTTGCTCATCAGAAGGCCTGCAGAGAGTGTGGCGTTCACTGACAGCAGAATTTAAAAACATGGCATGAAATGGATGACCATACAGAAGTACAGGCAGCAAAGAGGGTCAAAATTGTAAGACGGTATTTTACAGTTGATTTGGCCCAGATATCAATTTGCTCAATTCTTCAAAATCTCAGGCTCAGCTCACAAAATGAACCCATTAGTGTATTTCTGTAAACTTTCTGTGTTTGAGTGAATTTTAGTAATTGTTGCATTTCAGAATAAAATGGTAAATGTCAAGAAATGCTGTCAACACAGCTAATTCCCATTAAAACACTTTGCAATGGTCATTTGATCAGGACCACCAGACATGAGGAAAAAGGTGCAATTTGTGCAGAAGGGAGTGTTAAAATGATGGGTACAAATGACTTTTTAGGACACTCTTTCTATTTATTGAGTATGCATACATATAATGTTAAAGCACTATAACAGGTGCTCAGTATATTGCAAAATTTTGACAGTAATCAAAAACTCCTTACATTTTTAATATATTGCAGTAGAACTGAAGTAACAAAATTAAATAAAAAAACTAGAAATAAATACATTTTATTGCATTGTATACTGAGGACTGAACATTTAGTGTTTTGAACTTACTCTTACAGCACTGAAATGTAAATCCTCACTTTTGGCAGAATGATGCAACAGTTTTGTGATTTAAAAAATACGCATCATCCTTGGAATATGAATCAGATTGTGCAGCCTTAATCAGCTTTAATTCATAATTCACGTAGTGTTGTCATATTCACACTTTGCATTGCGCTGCACAGTATCGCACTGCATCGTATCCCAGTGGCTGCAGAAACAGCTGCGGTACAGTTGTGATGGCAGAGAATCATTCCTGACCGTGGTTCAGGTTTTGATGACGATGCTGGCTTCTTGTTAATTAGGTTGATGTTTTATGTATCCAGCGTTGGCACTGCTAATCTTAGGGGGGCTAAAATAAAACAAAGTGTTTGTTTCTGGTCGCGTGAGCCTTTGGTTGTCCAGGGTGAGAGAAAGGGCACAGTGCTTTGAGCCTGGCTCGTGGCGAGTGGAGGTTTACTGCAAAGCCTCTTCATATCCCCTTAAAAGGGATTATAGTGCAGAGTTTTTTTTTCTCTCCACAGACTTACCGAAGGGTTTACTAAATGGAGTTCCCGTAAGGCTTTACCAGAGAGGGTGGGATTGTGTGAGTTTGATGGAAGCAGAAAATTAGATTACTCACTTTTACTTTGCACTGTTTCTGGTGACAAAGACGAAGTCTGTGCTGCAGCTGTTCACATCATCTAAAGCTGTTACCACCTCCAACCATCGCTGAAACTGGGAATTATGTAGATGCACTGCAAATGCAAAGGTTTGAGGGGCGTATTACTTAGCTCAAGAAGCATCTGCATTTACTATTACCATAAAGCAACAAGTAACCATACACATATCCCAGTTTATACGTGGAGTTTGAAGATTTTGCAGATGCTATGTCACAGTGTCACAGAGAGCCACTGCCAGCGTTTTGAACGACAGATACGAGGTCCCTTTTTCAGGTGTACCGACACAGAATGGTAAACAAAGGGTAACCTGAGCATAGCCATCCGGGACCAGTGGTGTCTTGTTCTAAAGCAGCAGTGACGAATCTCCTGCTCAGTTAAAAGAACCGGATTTGGGTTTTATCTTTGCTTTGTGACAATAAGACAAAAAATATCTTGAAACATCACAGTTGTTTAACACTCTGCATAACTTCTGCTCAGTAATAGGTTACATTAGCAGTTCCCAAACTGGGGGGCCACAGAGGCCATGAGAAAAATGTGGGGGACAGCTTAACAACTGGAGATGTTTTTTTTTGTGTGTGTTTAAAAAAAAATCATTTTGTCACTAGTTCACGCATCATTGAAGCAACTTATTAATTATTATTGATGTACCAAGGAGGGTGCTGAGGGGGGGGTTGTTTAGCCTCCAAAGGGGGGGCATGAAGAAAAAGTTTAGGGACCACAGCTTTAAAAGATGCATGAAAATTTGAGCTTTTCTTGAAGCACATTCTGCTGATATTAAAGCTCTCTCCAGCTGGTGTGACCATCTTTCTCCTCATGAGATCCCCGGGGCTTTAAACTCATGGCAACAGCAGCATCCTGTGTTGTGGTTTTTCAGGTGGAATAACGTCTTGTTTTTAGTCAGCACGAGGACTCTGCTTTGTAGATATAGGTACTGTATATTGTTAAGGAAGCTGGACCCAGGTTTCATTATTGACTCCTATGGTGAATACTGGAATTCCCTTCACAGCGCTGGACTTAAATTTGACTTCATAGACGGATTGTCGTCAGCTCAGTGGGATCATTTTGTGTTGTCACTGCTGTATAAGAAGCTAAGACAAAGCAGTCAGATGAAGCACAAACAGCTGGATGTGAAACGAACATTATGTTCAGAGGGGAGACAGACAGAAAACCATGTGACCTAGCAACTACCATGAACTTCCTGGTAACCTGTGTGCAACCTGAGATGCTTCATATCAGCCACCATTATGAGTGGATACATCTGCCGCTTGAATATTTAACACTGCCGCAGATCAGCTTGCAGATTACCTGTGAATTATTAATCCCTATAGAGAGCATGAATTAGTCTGGAGCGTTTTGGTGTGCGGCAGAGACAAACACTTTCACAGGAACGGGTATGTGTCACTTTTGGCTTTGTGATCTTTGAAAACTATTTTGAATCATGAACAGATGCAAATGATTATGTGTTGTGTGTGTGATGGATGTAGACTCTATCTATGAAGTTTTTTAGGATTGTAGATGAGATTAATTACGCTGTGTAACTTAAAATCATCCTTGACTGATGCACAGCGTGACGAAATTGCTCGTTTTAGTTGTGCTTTGTTTTGCTTTAACAGCTCAAACTTTTTGCTTTTTACAAAGCTCTTCCAGAGCAAGACACCTGTTGTACACTTAACTGTAATCCACCAAATAATAAGCAGTGTCACATGATCAGAAGCTGCACGTCTGAGGCGTAAACTTCAGTTGATAAGTCGCAGTGAAGCGTTGATATTTTCAAGCAGGTTTCTGCTGCGGCTCATCATCAGTGAGCCGTCTGTTACAAAAGTTGGTGAAGGTGTCTTGGCGACAGGTGACCAGCGATGTGTTCAAAGCACGGTGTAGAAGCAGAGCAGGTGAGGCACATGTTACAAAACGGAGCGACAGTTATAAATGACAAGTAAACAGGTTTGAATCTTGTTGATTAATAGGGAAGGGGTGGCGCATTATTCACAGAGAGTTTAAGATGGACGATTAACTTCAGAACAATTGATGATGGATTATTAGACTGAAGATGAAACGGTGCTTATGGGTAAGTCATCCAGCTCTCACCTTGTGTAATTCTTAGTTAATGTATGTTAGAAAAATGCTCAATTGTAAAAGGTACTTCGGTGGGTGCTGCTGTCACACGCTGCCTCCTGAAGGACACAGTGAAGGATATCTGTTGCATCTCAGTGCTGCATGTTTGGACATCTCCACAGAACAGCGGTATATCCGTCTAGTATCTACCTCGATGCTCATTGCTCAGCCTGCATGCACAACAATTCATAAATCTGTCCTCACGTCTTGAGTTGCCACAGCTCCTGAGGGTTAAACATCATTCACATTTTTTTTTTTTTTGCCTCAATCTGCTGATCTCGACTTCGCTCCCTCAGGGTCACACACCCTCTGTGATGCGCGACACGTTCATGACAAGTGGAGCAGTCCTACACCAACATTCCTCTCCATCATCTTTGTATCAGGAATTTGTGTCATTTTGCAAAAATCCGATGCACGTCTCACAACATGGCAACATCACTTCCTAATCCATCACGTTGTTCTGTCTCAGCTGTTTTGACACTTAATGCTTTGCATGGTTGGCCTTACATGTTGCGTTTGGTGCCGGAAACATCACTCGTAGGTTTAAAGGGTGATTTATATCAGGATTTTCACTGTTGATCATTAGCCCTTATAGCCGTCTTATAGGTTGAAGGCATGCAAATCTCTTTATGAAACACTTTACATAATAATCATTTCACAGAGCACACCGTGTGGAGGTGCGGTGCCAGTTCACTGCTCATTCAGGACGCCACTTGTCAAGTTAATCTCTGTCCAATCCAATTGATCTTGAGGAGATTGCACTTCTTAGTGGGCAGTGACAAGGTCCCCGTGGAGAGAGCTAATTCAGTGTCTCCGTGAAGTACCACTCGTTGCCCGTCCTCTTCAGGAAGCAATTGCTGTTGCTATTGGTGTTGTTATATTATGATCACCAGAGACTCTTTAGTTGTAATTTTTCCTAGCCCCGATGAGTCAGAAGAAAATAACACTTGCCATGTAAGTAGAGTACTTTTGTCTCCACCTACAGCTGTCTGCTTTGTTTTTGCTTTGATTTCTGGAGCTTTAAACCTCTTAAGTGGCTCCCTAGGCGGATATAGTCATTTCACCGCGCTGAATGAGAAGGCCTTTGGGAATAAATGCACCGCTCTGTGCTGTGCATGCACAGCTCTACACAGTTCACACTTTCCCCTTTTAATTACTTGCGTCTCTGTGATGTTAACAGGTAGACTGTGTTTGTCTGTCTTGCTGCGGCAGTGGAAAAGTCTGTCTATTAAGTTTAATTTTTAAATTTTGGCTTTGACTTTGATATGAAAACATGTTGCTCCTGATGTTTATCACTAGGAGGTCACTGTATGGACTCTATCCTTACAAATCCAGCATGATTGGCATGGAGAACCTTGGAGACCCATCAGGTAACTGGGATATAGTGGAGACCATTGGTAAAGGAACGTATGGCAAAGTCTACAGAGTGACCAACAAGAAGGATGGGAGTGAGGCAGCAGTGAAAGTGCTGGACCCGATCAATGTAAGTCAGATGGCTGCTGCATGTCGTCTGTTTTCGGTTGCCTGCCTGTTATATAAACCATCAGGGTCTAGATGCAGTATCTGTTAAGGCTGGCTGATTCACGTGCAGAAATATACTGTCGCTGTCTTAGTATTGATAGCCAATGTGCAAAAAAAAGCTGCACCTTAGCTTGACAGCAGCATAACCATGACCTTGTAGACCTCAGAATGAGCCAGGGCTTCATTATATGGTGTATTCATCTAATGTTGTACTCTGTAGTTTATATAATCCATCAGAGCATCCAGAAACTAATGTAGCCCAGTGGCTTCTAACCTTTTTGGCCTGGAATGGACTGTGACTGCTAGCGTTCAAGGGCTGCATTTGTTAAGACCAAAACAACTAAAAAATATTTTTCCCTGTGTTATTTGAGTAATGTTCAGAGGCTACAATCTGAAAAACGTGTCTGAAAAGAATTAACGTCATTTTGTGTTGCAGTATTTTTTTTATCCAAGCTAGCAGCATGGCTCTATGGGCGGAAACGTCGGTCCAACATTTTGGTCGAAACCAAAATATATCAACTGTTGATAACACACCAATATGTGTTGATTACTTTCCAATAACATTATTAACTCTGCTTTATGTTCAGTGGTTATTAGTTAATGTTAGCATGCTAACATGCTAACTGAGGTGGTGAATATTAAACCTGCTAACCATTAGCATGTTGGCATTGTTGTAGCAATGACTTTACTGCAACTGAGCTAGGTCTAAATGCTAATCTCAATTAGTGTCCTTTACTTACCTGTAACTGCCTTAATTAAGCCTGTCCCTTATTTTTTTGAGTCTCTTTGTGACTCATCACGTATGTTTAGCCAGCCTACGCTATATAAATATACATGTTATATTAAAGTGAATTAACAAAACTGCTTAAAATGTAGTTAATTTAATAAAATAACTTGATGGAAAGTGTTATACTGTTCGACTGGCTAAATTATATCATTCCAACGCTGATCTGACATCAGTGTGCGTGCCTCCCTGCTGTAAGTTTTTATTGTTCGTGTTTGTGAGGGAGTACCTCACAACCATTTTGACAGTTTTTTCATGACTGCAAGAACTCATAATATTGTGACAGAAGAGGAAAGCAAAGACTAAAACCATTGTGTTTTTCTTTATAACTGTGTGACTTGTCTCAGCATGTGAGCCATTCAAACAGAGTAAGTTGCCTCTACTTTTTCCTCCTCAGTTGTACTTGTACGTGCTCCAGTGATGTATATCAATGTCTCCCTTTTCATTTACTTCCTGTCATGTTAAGTCTAACACACCCTCACCAGAAAGTGTAGCTCCTGCATTGGCTGTGTCCTCTCTGTGTATCCGTTCGTATGTCTGTGTGATAAGCTCACTGTGAACTCCGCATTGGCACGGCTTTGTGCTGGCGAGCCTCGGTCTGAGGCATTCCTGTGATTGTGTCAATGGAACAATCCCCATCCTGACAGTGCTATCCACCATGATGCTCCCCTGATGGCCATGAAGATGAAGCTGCCCGCTCTCTCATCCCTCTCCCTGATTAGACTGCTGACACTATCACTCAGACATTCAGGAAGAGAAATTCTTCCTCTGTGACTGTTGCTCTTCCCTTCCTCTGAGATTTACTTTGATAGAAAAGCACTTCGAGAAATAGTTGAGCACCCGGTCCCGTCCCTTCCTTTGTTACTGAGTTACAACCCTATCTGTAGGAGTCTAATTATAGTCAACCTCAGAATGACACACACCCTGAAATTTAGGTGTAAATGTTATTTTTATTGCTTTTCACTGTATTATTTGCTTCTCCTTTGCGTTGCCACATCTCTGGCAGTTCCAGCTTTGCCTGTTTTCTGTTGTTTAAAGGATGTGGATGAGGAGATCGAGGCAGAATACAACATCTTGAGGTCCCTGTCCAACCACCCTAATGTGGTGAAGTTTTACGGCATGTTCTACAAGTCAGACAACTTATCAGGCGGACAGCTGTGGTTGGTGCTTGAGGTGAGCTCTTTATAATGTCTGCCAGTCTCTGCGTCAGTGCTGGGCCGCAGTTCACTGGTTTTCCTACGTGCATCTTTGCCTTGCATCCGTATGAACTACAGTATAGCACTTTAATGCTAACAGTCTGCTGATGCGAGAATAGTTTGACATTTTAGGAAATGCACTTATTTGGTTTCCTGCTGAGAGTTTGATGAGAAGATCAATACCTCTCTCACATAGCCTGCATTAAATATGAAGGTACGCCAGCAGCCAGTTAGCTTAGCATGAAGATTGTAAATTGGGGAAAATAGCTAGCCTGTAACAGTTATTATACATTTGGACAGAGCCATGCTAGCTGCTAGCTGTCCCCCTATTTTCTCAGTCTTTGTGCTAAGCTAACTGTCGAGCTGTTGTCTGTAAACTGACAGATATGAGAGTGGTATCGATCTCAACCTCTTCCTTTAAAGGAGCCCTGTGGAGTTTTTGGCCACAGGTGGTGCTGTGGTAGCCTGGCTCCAGACCTCTGAACACAGGCCACATCTCTGATGGTTCAGCTCATCGAACCGATCTGGTGTTGTGCCCACTGGTGACATCCAGCATGAATATGGCAAGAAAAGTAGTGATGTGGCAGCAAATGGTTGGACAAAAGAAGACTGCTAGCTGATGAATGTGGACGTGAAAGATTCAAGTTTCAAAACAAAAAAAAAATTGTCTGTGCAAATTCCTTATGAGGAAAAAGCATTAAGTTATTAGGCCTGAAGGATCCGCACTATGTGTTTTGGTGAGTAACACTGATTGTAAACTGTTTGTTTACAAGACAAATCCACAGGGTACCTTTAATTCTTGCTTGTCATCCCCATTCAAATACTGCGTCTTTGTGTCTATGAGCTCAATTTAAAACTTGTTTTTTAAATGAAACCCTTTGATATGAATGTAGCATAAAATGGGCCTCAGTTTGTCACAGCGACCCACCTCCATGAATGTTGATGGTATCATGCTGCCATGTGATGCTGCATTGCTTTTCCTCTGACTGGTGTGTGGGGGCTCGCTCTCCCCATGAATCATAATCTGGAGTGGTGAGTGATGGACGAGTCACCAGAGTTTCTCTGTCTCCCTCCCAGCTGTGCAACGGCGGCTCTGTCACAGAACTCATCAAAGGCCTGCTCATCCGAGGCCAGCGTCTGCAGGAGCCCGTTATCTCATACATCTTATACAGTGCCCTGTTGGTAAGATGGCCTGCTGCAAAGCTGCTAATGTTCGGGAGGAGGTGGGATGCAAACACACAGAGAGCTTGCTGGGGATTTATTTTCAGCAGTGTGGTGGACGGTAATGAATGTCTTTCCATCTGAACAGCTGTGGGAGTTCTTCTGTATAGTTTGTACTCCTCAAGCTTTGATGCATCACACTCTAATTTATACTAATGACAAATGACTAATAATGCGTGATTCATGCTGAGCACCTTGTGTTTCCTGTCCTCTATCTTAAAAGGGTCTCCAGCATTTGCACAACAACCGGATCATCCATCGTGACGTCAAAGGCAACAACATCCTCCTGACAACCGAGGGAGGAGTCAAACTGGTCGACTTTGGTAATGATCTTTGAAAGAGGCAATTTAACCAATTCGTGGATTGCTAGAAAGAGACAAACCCCCCAAGTTCTGAGAACTGCCTCAGTTTTATCTTCTTTTTGAGGTGAATATTGGATAAATGAGTCATTTTTGGTATTTGACTGATATATGGGAAGTGTCAGCAGCACATTGTTTGTGAAGGGGAACGCGAGCATGGGATAAACCGCTTTACGTGTTCCACACTTTAGTCCCTTGCTCACCATAACATCTTTTTATTTCATGGACCGTAGCCTTAACCCAAGGCTATTATTGCTCATTTAAATTGCATTATTTGATCCTTTGCATATTAAAAGAAAGCTGTTATGGCAAATGGCTTTGAGTCACCCCTAGGCATGTTTATGTCCTCTGTGTCACGGAGATGAAGTGGACTCATGCTGATAAAAATCTGTCCTACATAATTTGAAATGATTATAGTCCCTTATTATTACTGCTTGGCATGTTGCCACACTAAATTATATGCCAGGATTTATTAATTAATTCATACATTTTAGTCTCTACCATAAATTCTATTTTCATCCTTAGAAAATTCACACTGATAAATATACTAATATGTAATTATCAATTACTGGAAGAAGAGATTCATTTCTTTTTCTTTTTCTAGGTGTTTCAGCTCAACTGACCAGTGCACGATTGCGGAGGAACACATCAGTCGGTACTCCGTTTTGGATGGCTCCTGAGGTCAGAGTCTACGCTTCAGTTCACACACACACACACGCAGCAGTGAATAGCACACATGTTTTGGTGCCTAATGGAACATTTTAAACGAACAAAGTCTGTTATATGTGCCACAAAGAGAGAGGGAGAGGGGCTCAGTTATTTCTGTGAGACTCTCCCTGGTGTCATTGTGTATTCCCCTCCACGGGTGCAGCTCCTGAGGTCGCCTCAAGGTTAATAGCTGGGAGCCTGGGGCCCCTCGGCTTACTCCTTGGCAGAAATGAGGTGCGGTGATTGGGCTGGTAGGGAGGGACCTCGGAGGCAATTAGAATAAACTCAGCAGTAAAATGTAGTGTCAGTTATAATTATTGACTGTGGAAAAGAGAGGCTCATACCACCGGCAACTGAACTGACCTACCTTTCAGTGTTTTAATAGACCATAAATATAGATGTTTGTAACTCTGCCAGATTTTGGGCACTAAGAGCTGTAACATGGACGTAAAATTCAGCTGTATGATCCCTTTGTACATGATTCCCTTTAAATCATAACTCAGTGCCTGTAAGTTGATATTAATAAAGTGCTTTATTTCAAGAGCTGGACACACTGTCCAAGTGAAATGTGAATTAATCTTGACTCACTGGCCGATTTCCTCATGCGTATTGAGAAAAAACAGATTTTAGGACTCAATAAGTTGCTTAGATGGTTGTTGTTGTGTCACTTTGCCAGGTCATAGCCTGTGAACAGCAGTATGACTACTCGTACGACGCCCGCTGTGATGTGTGGTCGCTTGGCATCACAGCCATCGAGCTGGCAGACGGCGATCCCCCGCTGGCTGAGATGCATCCAGTTAAAGCCCTCTTCAAGATCCCACGGTGAGTCCACTAGAGGGCGCTCCTACCACACAGCTGGAGGCTGCCCACACAAGGACACTCAAATACTGCTTTCCATTATGTCAGGAGGACAATGGCAAACTGAATTTGACAGTAGAGGTGATGGGAAGAGGAAAAATAACAGCGGCTTTCTCCACAAATTGATTTATTTTTATTATGACTTGAAATTCGGAGCGGAGTTAAACTGGATGTTTGTGGTTTGATCCATGCTGCCGTTGCATTTTCATCTTTCCAATCTGAAAGGCAGCATCTGCTGAATAATCAGTGTTTAAAATCTTCATCATCAGAAAATGTAGCAGTGTTTGGCCTTAAAATTAATGCAGTGATTCAAAATATTCACTGCTGGAGACAGTGTGTGTCTGATGATCATTTGAGAGCGTGGTGGCTACACGCGGTTGACCTTTTGTTATCAGCACAATCGTGCAATTATCTCTCAGTTAGGTAGAGATATGCCCTTCTGATTGCAATTTGCATTGGTGATTAGCTCCATTCACATTGAGATGAGGCTGTCACCTCCTCCCCGTCACAATGTTATCTCCTCCCTGCCAAGCCAGAGGAGGAATATGGATGGCTTGTGTGGCAGGAATTACGGAGCTAACGCAGCATTTCATCAGCACCAAATTCAACCAGAATTTACAGTAATTACAAAAGCAAGGACAGCTCAGAGCAGGATGCCTCGCTAAAATGAATGCTTCTAATTCAGATTTAGCTTTTCTTTTTTTTTTTTTTACTCAAACGAGCACCTCAACACGTCACTATTTCGGTGAAGCAGATGTAACTTGTGTTTGGGCAAATTTAAAAAGAGCAACCTGGAACAGGATGAGTGGTGTCTGTCAAGCTCCAAGCATGTTTCCTTATCAAACAGCAGCCATAATAAGAGGGGGCATATGCATGTCCCATGTCAGTGTCCAATCCTATTTCATTGCTGCAGATTTCTGACACTCTTTGACTTTGGGGATAACTGGGATGTTGATAGAATTGGACACATATCTTTAACTGACATTCCTCCATCTCTGTTTCAATCAAAATAGATATTTTGCCCTTTTGGGATGAATTGGGACCGTAAAGGCTCGGCGGCTGTGGTATAAATCAAAGCAAATGTGTTGAACCATGAAATCATTCTGTTAACATGTCATTTATCTCGAATATATTTTCTCCGTCGCTGCAGCGCGGCGACAAAATCAGGAGGAAACGTGGCGTAAATTATGACTCCTGTATGAATTGCTTTATAAATAGGGAAATGTGCTTCACCTTTGGGTCTTTAGTGGCGGTGGGAGTGATTCATGATGAAATCAGAGAGATTTATCTTCGCCGGTTTTGATGATTGCAAAGTTCTGGATTTTCTCTGTTTAATACGTCACAAACCATTACCAGAGCAGCCCTTCCTGAAGTATTGTCCTTGGGTAGCACATGTTTTATTAAACCATACAAGCACTAAAATATGCAACAAGCATTTTCATCATTCTGATCTTTTACAATTGCGCACAGTAATGGGTTTCCAGGCTAAAGGGTTCACTGTCATGTAGTTAATCTTATGTGTATCATCCACTTTATCATAACTCCTCTCTGAAACACATCTGGATAGTAAACAAGAAATATACAGTAGATCATATTCAATATATAATAAAAATACCCCCCAGTTGTGGTTCGTGTTATACATTTTCGTCTCTGTTCAAGCAGCATGCAGTCAGCTCCCTGACATGGTGCTGTTTCACCTGCCTGTGATGCCGTTTGTTGTTCTTCTTTCTTTTTCTGAGAACGCAGTAAGCTTTCACCGGACAGTCTCTCTCGTCAGGATTTAATGGTTCCTGTTGAGGACCAAATAAACACTCTGTGCTATCACCACTTTGACTGCAGGGGCTAGGAGCAGATCGCCATTATGTCACAGTTTTGGTTGTGCAACGGGAAACCTGCACAGGTGGAAATGATTCTGGTCCCAGCAGGCAGCTATAAACGATAACAGGAGCTCTGATGTCTGTCAGAGGGGACGCTGATGAGCTCCATGAATTAGGGTCACCTTGGTGTGTGGTCTGTTTGTGCTTCAGAAATATCTGATGCTTGATGAGTTGTGACATACCGTCGAGCCACGCGCGTGCACAAACCTCAGGTTGATCACTCTGCTGCTTTTCTTGTACCTTCAGTCATTTTAATTTTAGGTTGAATCAAAGGCTTTTGTGGATTCGCTCTTTGTTACAATTGAGAGTAATTGAGTGCGTTACAGGGCGAATGACAGATATGTGATGTCCGTGGTGACCGTGGATGAAGGTAATGGAGCATGTCAGAGGGTGAAGTTGTAAAATCATCAAGTGCAAAATTAATTATAGATACTCAAGACAAAGATAGTCTGTGATATTTAATATGCAGGAAGGTTAATTGCTTGCGCCAGCGCTCTCTACGCTGTACAGGCTGTGAGTAGAAATGTAAAGTCAATCCAAAGTGTGTGTAAAATGTGTTGTTAAGGTTAGCGGCAATTGGAAAAGAAGTCCAAGGTTGTGTTTATCCGGGTAGATCCCTGTTGATATTAAGCACATATTTAACAGTATGTGTATCTGTCTGTGCGGAGAGCAGAGCGAGCGAGATGGAAGACAGAAGTAAACGATGGCTTGTCAGAGGCAAGAAAGGCTAATCAAACCATGAGGCTCGGGGAGAGAAATCCAGACCAGAGAGAGCTCTTCATGGAAAAAGCTCCAGTTAAAGTCTGTGGAGCAGAACATCCGAGGCTGAGACACAAAATGAAATCTTTCAAAAGGTGAAAAATCAAGTTTGGAGTGAACCGAAGTTATACCCCGAATAGTGTGCTAAATCCATGCATTACTGAACTAATGTTAAGAATTATTGCAGTTTTGATTGCATTTGCCAGACATCTATTTTTTAAGGCCGTCCTGGCAAAAACTCTTTTATTCATCCAGAAGAGCAGGAGTCCACAGCCATGCTGGCAGCTCTTAGGCTTAGAGGCAAACACTACCATCAGCACACCAAAATGCTCACAATGCTAAGGTTTAGTATGTTCTCCATGTTAGCTTAATGAGTTAGCATGCTAGCCTTTGCTAATCAGCACAAAACAGTAGCACAGTTGAGGCTGACGAATGTCATTAGCAGATATTTGGTCATAAAACAAAGTATTGAACAGTATTAGAAGTTTGACCTGATGAGGGCGCTGCGTGGAATATGAAACCCCCAATTCATGAACGTCTGATCCAGATTTCATGGTAATCCATCTGATGTCAAGCCATTTTACTAAGAACTACAAATGTCAACCTCCTGGTGGCGCTGGAGGAAAAGTCAGGGCACCACCAAACTCAATAGGCTTTATCATCTGGGGAACATGAATTTTGATGGAAAATTTCATCTCAGTCCATCAGGTATATTTGAGATCTCACATGACTTTGTACATTTCCACCTCTTGACTGATGTAACTGTACCTCCTAATGTCACAGATTTCCCACCATCAGACACTGATGCAGTCTTGACCCCTGACAGCAGATCACTGGCTCGGTTGGATGATTTTTCAATCACGAGTAAAGGCTTTAACGTCTCCATCTTTGATGCTGTTATTTTGTCGTGCTCTGTGTGGTGTCCAGGACTGCAGCATTTGGCGACATGGCCGCCAAAGACATGATGAATGTAGTAGTAGTTCACCGTGTTCATGCATGTATGCGCAAAGAAGTGCTGCTGCTGTGGCTGCGGTGATGGATGAGCTGAAATTTTAAGTGTGTGGTCCCATCGCTGAATAAGTCTTCACTTTGGACCCTTGTGCTCATTCTCTGTTCAGCTGGTATAAAGGCCACGGTCTTTACTGTAGTTCTGAGTACATCACTGCTCACCTCTTATTCTTGATGTTATCAGCAGAACTTTTTAATTACACCAAGAAGATTATGCAGCGACTCTTTAAGATAGATTTACAGTACACCTTCAGAGACTTCATGTTGTCTGATATGGTGCTTATGAATTGTTGAAATTTGGCAAAGAAACAGATTTTTATGTCTTGATAATGATACTAATGATGGTTCAAACCCTTTAGAGCGTTTGTTTCATGTGGAAAAATAGAGAGCTGTATGGGAAGATTTTAAGTCTAAGTGACAATACATTGTGCAGCGACAGTGTGTTGCCTTCAGTGTCGCGCTGAAGAATTTCTTGAATGAAAAATAACAGTGCTTTACATCATATGGGAAATGGAGGAATTAGGAATTCTGCATATGAAGTATCTTATTCAAATATTGCATTGGCCTGATTTTTGTCTTCCTTCGTGGCTTAGTTACAGCCGTCAAGCGCTGTTGACACCTCTGTGATTTTGCCTCAATCCACTCTGAGGAGCGTCTGACAGTACAAGCTCTGCCTGGACCTAGATTTGAATAAGCCATTTGTGTTTACAATATGAGCCAGCACTCTCACAAATACTGAAAGAAAAAACTGCCTGAATTTGCTAAGCACAATGAGCGCACTTGACAGTGTTACCAGCAGTGTGCTGCTATATTGACTTTGTAATGTATAAGCAATATGGTACAACATCAAGGCGAGAACGTGTCTTCAGGCTCACATTAGAGGTTGCATTGAAGCAGTCAGTTACTGGCTTTGATCTGCACTTTGGAAAGGATTGCCTGTCGGAATCCTTATCAAAGACTCGACTAACTTCGTGCTGCAGAAACTGACAGATTTTGTACCCGAACATCCTCCCCTCCCTGCCAAAAAAAGAGAAAAATATGTTAAAAATATGTCAAATATGTTGTCGTTTAATGTGTAGCTACCTCTGGTTTGTTTGTGATAAACAAAACGGAACAGTTTTCATTTTTTAAATCCCAAATTCATGCAGTTTTTTTTTTTTCCTTTTCCTCTTGAGATTTGGTTTTCTGCTTGTCTGACAGCATTGTGAAACAGCACATGTGAGCTAATTAACACAGTTAATAGATGTCTCGACCAGGTCTGTCACTGTTTGCCTGACAGTGACAAAAAGCTCAGCCTCCAGCTGTCAGACTGGCAGCTCCGTGTGAAGATGACTGTACTCAGGCCCATCCAGCCTTGGCTCCTCATACAGACCTGCCTCCTGTCATCATGCGCACTTGAAAAGTATTAGCCTCATTATAGATGGCCTCCGTAAATGCTGCTGACAGAGGTATAACTAGCTCCCATAACTTTTGGCTCCCAATGGCAGATGCTTGCTACCAGACAGTGGAAGAGCTCTTGTCATTTGTCACTTTTTCTGTGGCTGCCACAGACCTGGACCCCGACCAGCTCGTCCTCGGACCGAAAACTCTCACAGGAGTCTGACGGTTACACTCTGCCTGCCAGCGATCATTTGTCAGCTAGCTCAGGAGACGAGCTGAAAGGCTTTCATTTCCACCGTGATGTCATTTGAACGCATTTCATAAAGTCACCGTACCTCAAATATTATGCTGATTTTTATATGTGTCGTTTTGTTTCAGAAATCCCTCCCCGACATTACGAAACCCAGAGCAATGGTGCAGAAGTTTTAGCCACTTCATCGGCCAGTAAGTGATCTAACTTCAGCCTGTCAGCCTTTGTCCTCTTTGTGTTGTAATGCTTTTCGGAACAGCTGTTATTTTCCAAAAAGGGTGTGAAAGCACTCAGTAGACAGCAACAATTAATGTTCTACAAAGACCCTGTTCTGAAGGACTGAGGCTAATTCAGTTTTTTCTATACATTGGCCAATATTTATGTATGGTAACATTTGGCATTAAGGTTCACATATTCACCATTAACTAGTTGCTTATTAGCTTGTACATCAGTGACACATTTGCTCTTTATTAGTCATTACAAAGCACTTATTAATGCCTTATTCTGCACGACCATATTCTACTACTGCACCATTAACATTAGAAGTTTTCCCCCAATAACCTCCTAATTACTGCTTACTGATAGCGAGTAAGGAGGCTGTTGTACTTGAATTATCTAACCATAACTCTCTATAACCCTAACCCCCAGAATAAGGTATTAATAAGTGCTTTATGATGACTAATGAAGAGCCAATATGCTGCTAATATGCTAATAAGTGGCTAGTCATGGTGAAAATGTGTATTTTCTTATAAAGTGTGACCTTATTTATTTATATCTATGGATGTAGCATAAATAGACTGTTTTGGTAAGAATCACTTAAATTTAGTCAATGAAATCTTGGTTTGGTTCATGAATGACATGGTGACATATGTATGAGTGTTTACATCATAATGTAAATATGGTCTTTCAAAATATTAACTGTTAACTGTTGTACATCTTTATACAAAAAAAACAACAAAAAACTTACATTCGGGTGAAGATATTTCTCCTTAAACAACCTTTACTGCTGTAATTTGCTCCATTGGAATGTGTCATGGTATGTCTGCCCACATAACAGCCTGCCAGTATCACCACATGATAATAGAAACTGTGTTAAATGACAATATGTTTGATGCAATATTATAATAATAATGTAATCAGATATCGATGACCTCGTTTCTTGACCTGTAACAGTGTTTATACCATTTTAAAAGAGCTTCATGTGTTAAGTCTGTTGGCAAGACATCTGAGTCTCGTAGTAGAAGTTAAATACCATCAGTTAATATACAGAACATAAGAACATAAACACTCATATTACTTTCTTGGCATCATTTGTTTGAGCAGCTTCTCATAAAAATGTTAGCCAGTTAAATCTTCATGCAGCATTTGTCCAGTATGAAATGACACAACATACATGGAGATAAGGCTTCTAGCTGAGGAACAGCTCAACATTAGTACGACATGCAGCAGGCGGGCATGTGCATGTAAACATGGAGGGAATTGAAATTGATATTTTATAGCCAGATTCTATCAACCCTCTTGTCTTTCTGTTCATTGGCTTTCATTTGTGTAAATCTGCCACAGAGGAACAAACTAATTCACCTGAGTTATCAGGTCTATCTGAGGCCCAGATAACTTATCATTTGCTCCGCTGTGCAAAGCTAATAATGTCAGGGGTGTGCTTGTAATGGTTGCTCAGAATATACAACCTTAATATCTACCACGCAGAGGTGTGTGAGTCCGAACCGTAATGAGAAAATAAAATTCAATTTGCTTGGAGAATTATTTGTGCAGGCTTGGTTTCTCCCTAACATTTATGTTTGAGGTTTACGCTGAAATGCAGTAACTGAGAAGGAGTGAGTGAAAAACAAACAGACCGTCTGCTGTGAAGGTCTTTTTTTTGTGTCACTTAAGTTATTGATTGGTGAGGACAGAGTCAAGGCATATTACCCCTTAAACCAGCCAACACACATAGCAGTGATGTTGGTTTTTACGCTTTTTACAAGTGTAGCTGCAATGGTTTTCACTGGATACATTTTGGATTGCAGCTCTGTAATCTGGGCTAATGGATTGTGTGATATCATATCAAAGATAATCTCCCCAAACAAAGCCCAGCTGAGTTCAATGTGGGGAGGCTGGACAATGTTATCAAGCTTTGCAGGCTGTTTGTGAAGCCCTTTCAGGCCTCTGTGTGTGTGTGTGTGTGTGTGTGTGTGTGTGTGTGTGTGTGTGTGTGTGTGTGAGAGAGTGTGTGTGTGAGAAACTGAGGTAGGGGGGTGTTTTTCAGGATAATGAATCCATCACCAGTGTCTGCACTTGTGCAGCCAAAGAGCTGACTTCTGTGACAAAGTGGCCTGCCGTTCAGCATCCCGGCAGCACAGCCCTGCTAATAGCAGCAACCTCTGCTTAATGTCCTGACGCTAATGAATTCATGGAATTAACTTTCAGAGCCGAACAAACTGATAAAAGAAACAGAATTTCAGTGTAGATTAGGCGGCGGGAATTAGATTGGTGTTTTTCTACTATCTTGCCTCTACCTGCAATTGTTGGAGTTGTACTGCTCACGCACACACACGCACAGAGCCAGACGTTGAACATCTTAAGCTGATAAAGTAATTGAACAGCACACATGTGGATTCTCGCTGTATGCGCTGTTAAGCTCAGGTGTCTTATAATTTCATCATTTTGCCTCACAATATATCAAAAGTGTCAGAAATGAAAGCCACATTTGTTTTTCTGGATGTGTGCTGCTTGACAGTCAATATTTTGGAAACCTTTGTATCAGCAGCTAACTGATGCTGAATTGTAGCCACAGGCCGGTATCACAGAGTCACATCGCCTACTGGCAAACACTGCACATCACAGATAGGACCTGCTGCTGCGCCATAGCGGGGCTTGTTTGGACTCGGGGCCATGGTGATAGTGACCATGTGGTGGTCAGATTAGTGACCCAGACTTTAAAACACTTGCAAGGAGTTCCCTGCTGGTGTCAGAACTGATCCAGACAAATCAGCTTCCCACAATGCTCAGGTGCATGAGTTTCTCCTCAGCTGTTTAATTCGCTCTGATTTGAAGAGGCTTTGTCTGTCTGACGTGTTCAAAGTTCTCTCTCTGTTGTTGTGATTTTAAGGTGTCTGATAAAGGATTTTGAGGCACGTCCGTCTGTGACCCACCTCCTGGAGCATCCCTTTATCAAACAGGCCAACGGCAAAGACGTGGCGCTCCGGCAGCAGTTAGCTGCTCTCATCCAGGAGCAGCAAGAAGTGGGATGCAAAACCAAAACCAAGTAAGTCCGTTGATGTTTTCATCCTAAAACTGCAGAATAAATTATATGCTGCAATGACACTTGTGTGCTGTCATAGGAGATCTCCGTTGCAGCAGAGGGGCACTGACCGGGTGGTGATATTTTTTCTGTCCAGTAGGGGGCAGGGTCTCATCTTCTTATGCTCCGAACTGGTGATGAGCCCCAGTAATGGACAATACCGTTTGTGATTAAAGAGAAGTTAGGGGAGTGTGACTAATTCAGAAGGAGTGATTGTGCTGACTAACCTTAGATTAATAAATGCCATTTAGGCCAGCGGATGTGGCAGCCATTCTCATCGGGAGTCCTTAGTATAAAGCACTTCCCCGCCTGTGTGATTAAACTAATGATGGAGTAAATATTCTGCTCAAGATTGATTTACTTTTGAAAATAGGTGACATTTCAACTGTACTGCCTTCTTTTTGCTTGGATTTGAAGGAACTAAGTAGAGTTTTTCTTTACAGATAGCAGCTACTGCACTGTATAAACCGTTTAATATAGATAAATATGTATGGATAGATAGATATGTATAGACAGAGAGGGTGACTCGATGCGTCTATGATGTGTCATGATGAGTTGTTTAATCTCAGATACTCTCATGGCAGCAAATGACGGAGCAGAAAGTCTCCTGTTATTTACCGGAGAAATACTGACTTTGGCAATGCTTAATCTTCATTATAAAGGAGTTCGCTGAACCTGCCCTTGACTGAGAGTCTTGATGTCGTGCCAGCTCTGTTTACTCCCGAGAGTGTGCAGAGTCGCTGCCTGAGCCTGATCCCAAATTCCTGTCCACAGTGAAAGTGGATAATGGGATTAGGAGCTTGTAGGGCGAGAACTGGGCTCGCCCGGTTTAGTCTCTCATGCCACAGATCAGCGCACAATGACTCCAGATAAGAATAAAGACATAGAGAACTTAAAAGTAGCTTCCATAGGTGGAATAGTGTGATTTACTTCAAAGCAAGAGAGAGGGAGAAGCTAGAGCTCTCAAGTCCTCCTCTCAGGGGACATGATGACAAGTATTCACTTTAGAGGGACCACATATTGAGCATGTGACTTTATTTCTGCGCTGTTGCATTTACATTATATTCAGAATACAAAATGAATGCGAAGGCAGAGGAGGAAGCAGTTCCTCTAACCTGAAGCTTGAATATTTTTAGTCATGATGGCATTGATTATTTATTATAATACAATATAGATACATCTTGTGAGTGAAATATTTTATTGTTTTAGCAGTTTTTTGCATTGAAATGTAACCAGGTGTGTTTGGATGCTTTTATCAACGGTGTTCGTTTGAAAGGCGCAGTTGTTTTTTTTTTTTTTCTAAATGGTCAACAAATCCCAGGAAAAGATCAAAATCAGCAATTCATTAGTCAGTCTTTCACTACTTTCTGAGGAACAAAACAGCTAGCCATTGTAATATTGACCAAACATCACTGAAAAAGGAGCAAATGGTCCGTTTGTTGTGGACTGTTTTCGGCTGAGGACTAATACTCAGTTGGCGCTTGCTCCACCTTTTCTTAAGTTTAAACTTAGCCTGTAATTTAGGTGCTATGAGTGGAGGTTTACACATCATTAAATTGAACCACACAAACTAGTTTTTATGTACAGTAAAGATTAGTTGTCACTAAATATTTAGATCCCACTGCCTGTCAGGTAACTGTTGCATAGCCATCAGAGCTAACTGTCAAAAGAAACGTTAGCTTGCTAATATACGTCTGTCCTGTTCAAACTGAGTAAAAGAAATAATATAAAATATGGTCGGCACATCTGACCACTTAATTAAAAGGCTTAATTAAAGCACAAAACACAAATTAATGTAGTATACCTCAAGCTACAAATGCTAATACTCATGATCTTGTGTTGGCTAGGTTAGCGTGATTGGATTTTCCATTCATTTCAATCTGCATAAATACCAGTAACTCTGAAACATAACTCTCCATCTCTGCATGTTTAAACAAAACAAAGTCAGATCAACATTTAATTAGCATGTTAATTGTATCACTTCCTTATTATTTCTGGCAGTTATGCTACAGTGGCTTTTTGTTTGCATAAGCTAATTGTTAGCTTTTCCCTCGCTGGTGCTGCAAATGTTTCTTAGCAACAAATTAACATATTACTAAAGCCTTTGTTGGTGCAGCCCGATTCAGCAAGTCACTAGTTTGAAACTAGCTAATCGTTGATAACTATTTATGTAAATCTAAGCAAACTGCAGAGCCCAGAGCTATAACCCTATAACTACATATGATAAGCAATAAGGTATGAGATATATATATGTCTCAGTAATGCATTGTTTAATTGGTTATTCTAGTCATGACCATGGAAAGAAGTAATCGTTTAGATGGTGCACGAGTGAGCGACCCTCTCCTCTTTATACACGGTCATAGATATTTAGGATAATTCACCAGCTGGTCAGAGCTCAGTGGCAGCCTTAGGAATAGAGTAAGCTATTATAGGAGTACGCTAGGTAAGCTCAGTGTTAGCCTTGGACTTTTCATAGGATTTGAAGACCATTATACAAGTACAAATTATATCCAATCCTATTCTTTAAATTTCATAGACATGGCGGATGCATTGGAGTCTACTGTGCATTTCCACACACATGTATGTAGACACATAGAGCCGTAGACGCTGCCTCTTTTGCCCTCATTCACACACTCTCTGGTGTCCCCTGAGGTTTTCCACAGTCCCGTGGAGCCAGCTGGCTCGGTGTTGACCTCTGCCCACAGGGGCTCATTGGAGAGTGATAGGTCAAAACACAGATGAAGTGCAATCACAGCTTGTGATAATGGGAGATGTGTCCCCTGGGAGAGCTTTAAGGGCTTCACACAAACCTTGGAAGTGACTGGGTCTTACATCCGGCCAGTCAAACTACTGTTTCTCATTCGGGGATCACTTTACAGCTTTCTGAGGCATTATCATGTCCTTGCCTTCATGCAGGCACGAGCGGATCAATACTCGTAAAACCCTCATAATAGAGAGCTGTCCCGATGATGATCTGGTAAACCTGGAGTTCTTAGATGAGGTAAGATTTAATGTGTTTATCTCATCATGCATTGATCGGTCCACGGTACAATCTTGTTGATGCTATGTGTGTATGTGTGTGTGTTTTTTTTTTTTCTCATCTGCAGGAGACGATAATCAGCCATCTCCAGAAGAGGTATGATGAGCTGCAGGTATACACTTATGTTGGTGACATCCTCATCGCTCTCAATCCTTTCCAGAATCTCAGCATCTACTCTCCACAGGTTGGTTATGGACCAATCACAGTGTTTTCCCCGTCACAGTGGAAATGATGAATGATCGCTCATCACATTTCCACTCGTCTGGCCTTCGTGAACACTGGATGTCCAAGGTTCTTATTTTTTCGACACCAGACAGAAGTGTCAACTCTTGGTCTTCACTCTAACGTCCATTCTAACTGATTTTCATATCTCACCAACTGTTGAATGGATTTTCATGAAATTTTGTACAGACGTTTATGATCCCCAGAGGCTGAATTCTACTGACTTTGGTGACTTGGTGACTTTTCCTCTAGCACTGCCATTTTCCTGAAATTTGGTCGAGACATTCACCCCTCAGGATCTGTAATAACACGGTGATCTCTCATCAGTTCACACTTTCAGTTTGTCCAATACTTTATGACCGAAAGCCTCCCAGCTAATGACGGTTGCTCAACTAAAATGGTGGAAAAATCCGATTTGGAACATTACAGCCAAACAAAAAATTGGAGAAAGGTGGAGTTTTTTGCAGTTGAAATTGAAAATAATGTGCCTCGTGTTTGCATGTGCTCTCTCTTAGTTCTCTAAGCTGTACCACGGTGTGAAGCGGGCTGACAACCCTCCACACATCTTTGCTACTGCAGATGCTGCCTACAGAGGCATGGTGACGTTCTGCAAAGACCAGGTATCCTACAGAAAAATGATTTGATGAGTAGAAACATCCAACACTGTGTCTGCCAGGTGGCCAAGTCTGTCTTTAAAGTTAAAAAGATTTAACTTTCTTTGTTTCCCTTAATTTTAGTGTATCATCATTAGTGGGGAGAGCGGCGCGGGGAAAACAGAGAGCGCTCATTTGATTGTTCAACATCTTACCTTCTTGGGAAAGGTATAGTAGCAGTGCAGTCATTGTTAAATCTGTTAATACTGGTGCTGAATACTGCATAAACTTTAAACTACCTTGAAAAGAAACCACGGTTTATTAAAAGAAACATCTTGTTGCTCCAAGGCAAACAACCGGACGCTGCGTGAGAAGATCTTGCAGGTGAACCCCCTTGTAGAGGCCTTCGGAAACGCCTGCACAGCTATCAATGACAACTCCAGCCGCTTCGGCAAATACCTGGAGATGAAGTTCACGCCCACTGGAGCCGTCATCGGGGCCAAGATATCCGAGTACCTGCTGGAGAAGTCGAGGGTCATCAAACAGGCTACGTATGTGCTGCTCAGGCTTGGTCTTATTGGAGTTTCCTCTGTCATATTTCTGATTACTGGGTTTGTTTACTTTCAGGGGGGAGAAAAACTTCCACATATTTTATTACATCTATGCTGGGCTTTACCACCAAGACAAGCTGAAGACCTACAGGCTGCCAGACAGGACGCCTCCCAGGTTGGCAGAGCAGTCTAACATGTTTTCTAGTGCTCCTGCCATCTTTCCCTTCCTATCATGGTGATTAACATTGATCGTCGTCATGTGCATCTGCAGGTATATTGACAGTCAGCACCGCAAAGTGATGCAGGACATTGTCTCCAGCAAACTGTACAAAGCGCAGTTTGATGCAATCCAGGAGTGCTTCCGAAATATCGGCTTTACAGAAGAGGTACATTAGTGCTTGATCAAATGAGTATTTGGTTGCAGATCATTTAAGTGCTTTGATATTTGTATTCTTTTTTCTCCTTTTAGGAGGTCAACTCTGTTTACAGGATTCTCTCAGCCATTTTAAACACCGGCAATATTGAATTTGCTGCCATCACATCGCAGCACCAGACTGATAAGAGTGAAGTGCCTAACGCGGAGGCCTTAGAGAATGGTGAGATCCGATACATCAGCCGATGTGTGTTCTTGTTTTAGCCGGAGAAAGCAGAGGAGGAGTGAGTTCGTGTCGTGATTTAGATTGTATTAAAAAGAGGAGGCTGTTTTATGTTTTATTCCTCCTTGTGTGATGATTTAAGGAGTGCACTCTGTAGTAAAATGCCCTCCTTCTCTGCAGATTTTTCTCTGGATGGATGATTTTTAAAGGACTTGAGTTGTGTTTTAGGAGGGAGCCTCTTAGGGAAATGTGTTCATGGGTCTCTGTGTTGTGTTTTTTATGTTGTGTAATAATCTGTTTTGTACAGTAGTTTGTTATTTTGTGCAGCGGTATGTTGATTGTCATATAAGCCTTTGTGGTCACTGTTATTGTGCATAATACAAAAGCAATAATGAATCAATCTTACTTGTTACACAGAAAATAGAGGGAAAAAACACATTTTTGATTAGCCGATGAAAGCGTAATATAAACCGAAGCACAGAACCGCTTTCCACTTACATATTAATGTAAAGAAGCTAACAGTAAAAGATGTTATGCTAATGATAAAGGCAGATGAGCTCTTGATTATCAAAATGATTAACCCTCTCCTCTTTTCCCGTCAGCTGCGTCTCTCCTCAGCATCGGCCCTGAGGAGCTCCAGGAGGCGCTGACCTCCCAGTGTGTGGTCACCAGGGGCGAGACCATCATCCGCACCAACACCGTGGACAAAGCTGCCGACGTCCGAGACGCCATGTCCAAGGCCTTGTACGGACGCCTCTTCAGCTGGATAGTCAACCGCATCAACTCCCTGCTGCAGCCTGACACGAATGTCTGGTGAGTGTGCGCTGGTGATGAACATCTGTGCGGACGTTCGCTCTTCTTCGATTACCTCGAGCGATCGCGCAGAGTTTCTGCAAGGCTGTGATGACCTTTATGGAAGTCTGCAGAGGTAGATGCAAACATGCAGAGGAGAATATCAATGGGCAAGCGCAAGACAAGTAAAAGGAGAGCAAAAAAAAAAAAAGTTTTAATAAATTTTTGATACAGAGTTGCGTGCAGAGAAAATAATGTTCAGATGATTAAAAAGACTTCAGAGAGACTGCAAAGAGGCTGTTCATTGATCCAAAAGAATTCCTTCATAAATATGAGCGTCGACTGTCAAGGAGTCGTCTCTCAGAAATGTACAAAAGCCAGAGTTCCTGTCTGCATTCCAGTCATCTCTGCTGTTTCCTTATTGCCATTAATAACCTGGTAGCACAGGCTAAAGGTGACCTCTACGTACAGTGGGTAATGACTGATCATGAGAAGTAGGAGCTCCAAGCACTGAATATGAAATGCAGAGCGTTAAGTCTTCATGCTGTGTTGTAGAAAGGAGCACTGTTTGTTCAGATATTGAAAACGACTCGAGGTTAAATCAATAGAGACTGAAATCAAACCATTTAAGAAGCTCTTTCTTTTTGACAGCTAATGTTTGTGATTTCTCGTCAGGCTATGAGGCCGTCCAGACCAGCACTCCGTATTTGGGTTGAACTTGGATTATCATGAAAATTTTATCAATTAATATGGCTGCTGGGGATTTGCTTGTTCCATTACATAGAAGAATAAGTTTGTTTGTCCCCTTTTCCTCCTTTGAAGTGCCGCAGAGAGCGGCATGAATGTGGGAATCCTGGACATCTTTGGATTTGAAAACTTCAAGAAGAACTCGTTTGAACAATTGTGCATCAACATTGCCAACGAGCAGATCCAGTTTTACTTCAACCAGCACATATTCGCCCTGGAACAGGTGAGTCTGACACACAGACAGAGGCTACGGACGGTATGTATGTGTGAATGCATCATGCTTAAGATCCACAAAACGACACCCGACAGTAAAACATATCGAGCAAAACAAATTCCCTTTAACGCGCTGTTATGGAAATCAGTCATTTTGGTTTTATTTGTGTGTTTTCACATCCACCAGGGCAGAGATGCTCTCAACATGAGCATTTTGCTTTTAGCCGGGCTGTGATGTACAAAGGATTGTTTGTACTGTTGTGCACCACCAAATGACTCTCTTAATTGATTTAATGAAGTTGTTTTCCCTGAAGTGCGAGAAGTCTTTATTTTCCTTGATGGAACTGAAGAGACATTAATCAAGAAGCATTTTGCCATAATGCCTTTTAGTCGGCTTTAACTTTGCAGCAGTCCTTTTAAAAGAAAAAAAACAAGGTAAAACAGGGTAATTTTATTTATATAGCACCTTTTATCACAAGAAAACTCAACCTGCCTTGCATTTAAATGCATACAGCAACACACGTACAGAAGAATACACTTAACAAAATGCAAACAAAGTGATTTACAGAGGCAGGATCTCACACATGAAAAGTGATAATGGTCCTTGCTAAGCCTAACCCTTTACACATTAATTGCAGCAGTGATCATTGGAAATAAGGCCTGTGGAAAAGTTTCTCTTCCACAAACAAGTGCGAGCTGCCCCCGATGAAGAGCTTGTGCTCGATGGAGAAGGGATTTTTATTTGGTGTAGATGTCTTCAGTCTTGCAGTACACAGAAGCTGATTATTCTGAATTAATGACTTAAACATGAGGACGGTTTAGATCCATTGGTTCCACTTTATTAGGAAAATATATATTTAAAACAAGTTTTTGATCTGAAATTAAATAGATGCAATAATATGATATGACTCTGGGTTATTTGCAAAGTGAAATAAATTATGAATAAGTAAGTGGCTCTATTTGTTAGTTCAGAGCTGCTCTGTGTTATGCATTCAGTAAAAGACTCTATTATGCTGTAAACTTCAGCCATAGACACACACAGCCGGCTGCAGCTGTTTGGTTTTGTTGATTAGAAACTCTTTTCCCCCCACATATTCACAAATTATATTTAGCCCAGATTGTTTAATGGGGTCATTTAGAGAAATCATTAACTAGATTATTCTACATCCACTGGTTCTAATTAGATGGAATACCAGAGCGAGGGGGTGGATGCCAGCCTGGTGGAGTACGAGGACAACAGGCCCATCCTGGACATGTTCCTGCAGAAGCCCATGGGCCTGCTGTCCTTGATGGACGAGGAGAGCCGCTTCCCTCAGGCCACTGACCAGACCTTAGTGGGTAAGACTGCAGCTCCTCCTGCAACATGCTCACACAAAGAAAAATTCACGCAGGGTCAGAGGTCACGGCTTCTGTGAATGTGGCTGCAGTTCTTGCCGCACAGTTGATAAGTTTTAAAATGTTCCTACCTGCGCTGATGATTTTGTGTCTTAAGCTTTTTTCTTCATTTCTCGCCTGCAGATAAATTTGAGGACAATTTGCGCTGCAAGTACTTCTGGATACCAAAACGTGTGGAGCTTTGTTTTGGGATTCAGCATTATGCAGGGAAGGTATGAAATGAGTCTTTGGATGTGTTTCACTGGTGTAATAAGAGTCCAGATTTCGCCGTGTGTTAACAATAATTCAAGTTTTTAAAGCGTCTGTCACAAACGGCACTTGGCGACTGGCGAGATGAGGCAAAGTAATATTCTACTTACTGTCTGTCTGCCTATAAAGTTTAATGCTTTGCACAGTGTTGAGATAAAAATCAAGCTGCAGCATGAGATCTATGTAGACCACAGCTATCAGACCAATTAGAAGTTATTTCAATTGAGAATTTAATATGCGAGATTAGGCTGTGCTATAATTAATTCATCATGTTTATTGACTTTCAGCGATGATACGATCATACTGCCTTTCACAAAATTTGGTTGTTTAAATGAATGATTCAAACTATAATTAAAAATATAACAAAATTAGTCTTTGAATTTTTTATTTTTTTTGCATAAGATGTGTGAATGTGTTCTTCTGATGTAGTGCAGAGCAGCTGAACACAGCTCACAGGTCTTTTTCCACAGCCGACGTTTTGACTTGTCATGGTAAGAAAATCACACGTGTTATTAACAACATGGCTCTGCTGTGTTCAAGTGTCCCCGTCAGCCATGACAGTGTGAAGGTGAGCCAGCCTGAACACGACCAGGACCCTGAAACTGAAGCAGCTAAATGGAATTCAGCCATCATCAGTTTGTGTTTTACCTGCTGTGACATGTCAAAATGTCTTCTCGTGTTCACACATGATCTCATTTTCCATTTGCCTGTTATGTATTGATCTCATTAAATTTACATTCATAACCAATTTCAGCCCAATAGAAGAGGTCATGACAAATCAGATTGTCTCTTTAAAATGTGAAAAAAAAAAAAAAAAAACAGAAAGATTCAGACTGTTTATTTTGACAGGTGATGTACAACGTGAATGGGTTTTTGGAGAAGAACAGAGACACCCTTCCTGCAGACATCGTTGTGGTTCTGAGGACGTCGGAGAACAAACTTTTGCAGCAGCTTTTTTCCAGCCCCTTAACCAAAACAGGTATGCTATGGTACAGGCCTCGGTAAGAAATACAGCAATGTAGAAGATCTCAGTCACTAACAGGAGCATTATTCCACCACTAACCACAATGGAAATGGAAATGGAAACTTTTCTTTGAGACAAACTATTGTTAACAATGCCAGGTTCTGACTGTATTACTCTGTGAATTGTGCTGCTGTCTACTGCTTCCATAAATGTTCAGGTAAGTGGGTTTCTTAAAGACGCGGCTCCCAGGCATCTCCTGGTCCCCCTTCATTTCAAGCCTCTGTGTGCCATGCTCGGATAAATCTGCAGCCTCCATTATCTCTTGAGAGGCTCAGCTCTCTGCACGGCGCTCTGTTTTTATTTTCACTAAGCTGTCCCTCTTGGTTTCCCACTGCTGAATGCTATCTACAGATTGTGGGTGCAGTGGGATATTTTTATGATAAGGTTTCTAAATACCCAGGGGATGAAGAAATAGTATTTAGAGAACACAAAAGCAACTCTTCCCACCTCTTTTCTGTTGGTTAAATGAAGGTAGAGTAATGTGCTCGTCATTAGCCGTGGCTGCGGCCTCCTGGTCACTTGACTTAGCAGAAATGCTAATAGATGTTTTAAATTATCAGATTCCCACTTCCTACTTTATTTCTGCTAAGCCACATTATGTGATTCACTTCTTTTTAGGGACCTGTAAATGCCTGCTTTCAGTCCCTGTGGCATTAAAAGGAGCTTCAATTCACAAAAGGCACCTTAGCCGAGACTCCAGTAGAAATCTGTGTGATGTGTCTGTAAACTTCAATTGCAGGTTGTGCACAAGGGAGCCTTCAGCCACTTCCTTTCTGCAATTAACGGCTTCAGAGGAGCACTCTAAAAACAAATTCAGAGAACACTTCATTTCAGTGCACAATGGCGCTGAAGGGATAGTGAGATGTGCTGTAATGTTTACTGCTGCCACCTCTGAGTCGGTTAGGTCTGAAAACGTCTTTATTTCCTTTTTGTTCCACTGCACTTCTGTCCATCCTGCCGTTTAGACTAGTGGATCGAGCGGATGTGATGATTTGTCGCAGAAACAAACTCTGTGTTGTGCAGTTTGATCCTTTTTATCCTGAAAAGCTCCAGCAGAGCTCACACTTACAGATTCCTTTGCATGTTCATTTAAAGGCACTATGACTGTGATGTGCTCGCAGTCAACTTTCTGTTATTTCTTTGGAGTTGGAGGTCCAATGTTCTTATTGCAGTTGGAGAAAGTGCAGATCATCTCATTAGATAAATGCTATGAAATGCTCTGCTCTGGCTTATCATTCTGGAAAAGATGGAGCACCGTTTAAAGTGAGATACAGTATGGCAGAAGAAAATTATAAATCTATTCTTCAGGGTAAAATTTGTGGGGGGATTTAATTTGCATTTTACTTCGCATTATAGATTCACTGTTATCTGTGAAATTACCATTATCTGGGGGGATCTGATGGAAATCTGCTTTACACCAGGGTGGTTTCACACTCTGGGTCGTCTCCTCGCCGTGTCACCACTAGGGGACACCCTCGTAGACCTGCAGCCCGACACTGTGGTGGAAGTAAAAGAATGGATCTGGGATGTCAAACTACAAACAAAGATGCAGCCAATGTTAATATATCTGCCAGGACACAAATCAAACTATGCTGGTACAGGAACAAGAAACCAGATCATTTTCCTCTATGGTAATGTTTGTTTAAAGTTAAAAACGGACACACAGTCCATGTTTATGTCAGCAGACCAGCCTTTTATCTCACACGGCAGATTGAGAACGCGACGGTCTGAGTATCGATGTGGTTCATGTTTGGAGAACAGTAGGAAACTAGGAGGGCCCCAGAAAGTAAAAAGCTCCCAGGCGGTGAATAGTGAGGCCACTTGAGCCCTGCAGAATGTGGGTCCTTGAGGCTTGGACATGTGGTGGTGTTTTGTCAGAGGAAATGGGATGTATTTGCATGGACAAATTCATCAGAGCCAGGGCCTTTCCCAGATCAGGGGGATCACAGTGTTTGAATTGGCTGGGCTCAGCAGGGCCTGCCAGGCCCTGGGCAGCCTGCGGTCAACAGTATGGGTCTCTGTGGGTGGGTGTGTGTGTGTGTAGCTGCAGGGCTGCCTGGCCTCGCTACTTGCAGCACAGCACATCTGCACACACAGCACCTAAAGACTGCCAGTCCTTTGTCAGAGCAGAATAAAAAATGGAGGATGTGCAGAGTGATGTGTGGCTTCTGAAAAGTTCAGACGGCGGAGTGTAAAGATTTATTTCCTGCATTTTTCCTCCTTATTGATACACACGAGAAGAAAGAACAACGGTATGAGAAAGACCTGAAGTACACCGGTGCAGAATTATTGGTACCCACACCAGCTGAGCATCTGAAATATTCATGTGATTAAACTTAAGCAGAGGCTAAATGTATGTCGAGCTGTACCTGCAAATATATTTTACTTAAAAGTCTGATTTAGTGGTGCATGTATGCAGGAGCAGCAAAGATTTTGGTTTTGTGTTTGAACTGTGGCCATTTACTCAGCTACTGTGCTTTAACTTGAGCATTTCCATTTTATGCTACTTCACACTTTGACTTCACTACTTTTCAGATTTGTCCGATGTGTACTCATGCTACAAGTTACTTCGCAGATTCAGATTCTACATAAAAGGCATGTGATTAGCTTTTATGATGATGCACCACCCAACAGTATTATCAGCTTCGCCATGACCTGCTACACCATTAATTAATAATTGACATGATATATAATAATATAAGATAATGCTTCTGTACTTTTGTACACATTTCAGATGCAGAAGTTGTACTTTCAACAGAGTAACACTTTATATTAAGGCACAGATATTCACCATTAGTTTCTTATTAGCATGCATATTAGTAGCATGTTGGCTCTTTATTAGTCTTTATAAAGCTCTTATTAATGCCTTATTCTGCACAACTATATTCTACAAGTACTGGATCTTTAACTGGAGAGTTTAACCTCCTTATTATTGCTTATTGATTTAAGTATTGAAGCTGTTCTACATTAATTACAATCTTAATAACTAAACCTTAGACTAAGACATTAATAAATGATTTATAAAGACTAATTAAGAGTTAATATGCTGCTAATAAGCAGCTAGTTAATGGTAAATAAATGGACCTTCATATAAAGCATTGCTGAGTATTTTAATGTTGAGGTATTGCTACTTTTACTTGACTAAACCATCTGAGTACACAGCAAGCAAAATTTGCTTCAGTGCTTATATTAGATACAGTACGGTGCCCCGAATGTCAACAATCTCAGAGCTCAAATTTCTTGTGAGTGAATTTCTGTCTTGTAAATTTTACCGTTGTAATACTGGATAAGTTAATGAAACAAGCTCAATACTCTCCGGTGAGATATCAAAGGTTATAAGTTCAAGTCCGTCATGTACGTCGAACAATTTACATTGGTTTTCCCGTCTTCACGTGAAGCCACAGCTGCAGATCCCTCGTCCCCTGCATCCCCCTCCGTCTGCCTTCATGTTAGGAGATCCTCCTGTGTAGAAATGACAGGCTTCTCCCAGCGATATGACACATTTGGCTCTTTGTTCTCTCCCAGTTGAAGCCTTTTTCATCCCAGTGGGCAGACACCACAGTCTCTCACTAGACTTCCACACACTCTCGCTACCAAGAGAGACACTCACTAAGTATTACTTTTGTTCAGTTTCTCCCCTAATCGTGGTATTGGAGAATGTTTTGAGTCAGCAGTGGGATTTTTGACGGCCCAGCACATCAATAGCGAGGAGCCAGCTCTCCTAAGTCACATGGTACAACATCCTTTGATAAATGCAACACTGTGTTGTGTCACTAAAAGCCAATTACACCATGCTTTTTATGATTGATCTGCTCTGACAGTAGTGGATGGCATTTAAATCAACAGCCCCCGGAGCCATCTCTAGGCATAAACGGTGGTGGTTATGGAGGGTGGGGAGGGTGGCGGGGGGTTATGGGTGCTTTAATCTCATTTGCTTGGTTGCTGAGTTGAGTTTCTAGATCACATGTTTTCAAAAAGAGAGCGGGAGAGCGGCGGAGATATCCAGCAAGCCTCTGCTCACTCAGCTCGGGAAGGCTGCTCTCTCTTACAACTTTGATTGTCCCCCGTGTCGACAGCTCGATCCACAGCTTCTGAAGTACAAGGCGCACACTGGCACTCATAAAAGCGTGTAGGGAGGTGTCATATTGAACGCAGGATTGCTTTTTAATCCCGAGCACATTGACTATTCTTGTCAATAGAACCCCAATACAACTGCCAGCTTGAGCTTTTTTTTTTCCTACAGGATTCTTGCTGGGCTTAATTTTCAAAGTGAACGCACAGATGCCAAGGAAGGCTTTTTCTCTTTCTGCCCCCCCCCCCCCCCTTCCTCCCCTTCCCCACACATTGCACTGCCTCACTGCGTGTTTGTCCTGGAAGTCCATGCCAAGAGCAACATGCGTGAAGCAGAAACGATCAGTGGGACGCTCCTCCACCGCCTGTTTCTCGAGACTGAATGACCTGATGGGAAATATTCTCCTTACCTGCTTTCCTCTTTTAATTATTAAGCTTTTAAAATCAACCTCTATCTTACTTTATTTTCATCATGCGTCTATGTGAGAGCACTGACACCAGTGAGAAGCGCCTCCAGCTGTAACTGGAAACACATGTGGCCTTTTTCTTTCACTGGGTCCACTGTCATAAGAACAAATCTTCCCTTTTCTTGCTCGTCTCTTATATGAATAATTATAATCCACATCATTAGACCAGTCCCCCACTGTATCTAAATTAGAAGGTCTTCTTTCGGGCCGGACATCACAGGTGTTCCCTTGGTTTCATGTCTCAGGAGACAGAAATCTTTGAGGATACTGTCTATTAACCCGTGCTCTAATCATCTAGTCAGAAGGGGATATGAAACCCGCCAGAAGAATGAATTAATACGACTCGCCAAGGAATACAAGAAGAAAGCAGCGAGTGTCCATTTGCGAGGCTTAGGTACAACTGTCATAGTTTCTCTCTTCGCAGCGCAGCCCCTTCATCTCCCCTTGATGGTGTCATGGAAGTGAGAGGCGTGAAAGCACAGTGACACTCCACGAGCCCGTTCCACTCGCAGCCGCTAATTCATCATGACAAATGTGCTCAGATGATCTGGCCCAGCAGCACTAATGGGGAGAGGAGAGAGCGCACTTCATTTGCACAAGACCCACTCCAATTAATCCATCCAGCTTTACTCTGGGCTAATTGGAGCGGGGCCCTCCCTGCCTGTGTGCTGGTAATATACCCGACACAGTTTAACGGCTCCTGTTCTCAAAGATCATACTTTTTTTGTGCGTGTGCGTGTGTATTTTTTTTTGTGTAGATTGTGCCGAAGGGGCATTTGAGTTTGTGAAATCTGTCCCCCTGATCCTAAACACAAGGCCCTCTCACAAACATGTGTTCATTATGAGCAATTAACTGCTCACATTTCCATGTTATCATATTTTACACTTCCCTTTCTTCTATTTTTGGGTTCAGATTCACATATTTTTTCCAAGCACATTATTAGCAAAAATAAAAGTGAATATTTAAATGTGACAGAATATCTCGAATTTTGTTTATTTACCGAATGCAAAATGTATTAATAGCGTAATAAACGAGCGGATAAATAAATAAAAATTAGCAGATAGCTGTCAAATACTAAAAGCAGTCCCATCACTAGCTTAAAAGACTGCTTGAGTCCTTTTGAAGTGCTCTCACATCATATGTTTTGGCTTGTTTTGACTACAGAAGAGAGAGCGAGTGTGTGTGCGTGTGCATGTGTGTTCGTCTGTCCCATGAGACGCCACATTGCTTTGGCTCACTGTAAAACCTTTGGCACAAATAGCGTGTTCTTTGTCTAAAGTTAGAAGTGGTCTGGCTGTTAATTAATCCATCATAAATTGATTTTGATCTCTCCAGTGTTTGATTGATGCTTCTAATACACACTTGATAGTGCAGAGTCCTCTGAGGAAGGCAGGCGCTGATCCAGTCTTTAAGTTTCTGGCTCGCTGTCAGGCCACGTCCTTAACAACTGACGCAAGTCTTGAAATTATATATCAGAAGCCGACTGCATATTTGCATTTTAGAAGTTCGCCTGTGCACGGTAGAAAATCTAGAACAATTGTTGGCCTGTCACTTCAGCTTTATCTTAAAAAACTTACAAAGGTTTTCCTCCTTGCCATACACGGCTGCTTGGGTAATGCTGCCTCCTGTGTCTGCAGACGTATTTTTCTAAAGGTGTGTGTGGCACATCTGTGCAGCTATTGTTTATTCATGGAGTAAACCCTTTGAAATGTGTTAAGATACTTCCCACTCATTATAAAAATCCTGCCACCCATGGATTAGGACTTTGATGTCACCAATCCTGCTTCAAAGGCTTCTTTCACTGCTATTAATCACAGTTTAGCCTCTGAAGATATAGCCAGAGAAAACATTTGGACATCTTGTGCAGAAACTTTGAAATGTTCAGACTGTCTTGCATATGCTATGTTCATATCCTTTCCGCTGTGTGTGGGGTTGTTGGACTGCTGTGCACGCAGCTGCACTCCTGAGTCCACGGGATTCAGCTCAGATTTAGGCTCCTTCTGAGCTGTCTTTTATGCTGTGCTGCAGTATTAACACTACTGTTAACCTAGTCGTGTAGCTCTTCACTTTGGTTTGTCGTGTTTTGAAAAAGAATATCACCTTAAAGTTTTTACGGTGTCTCCATGTGTGACAGTTCACTCTCAACAATCATTTCTTCCCTTTATTCACTCAGCTGTTGCAGCTCTAAGCTCTGAATAAACCCTGACATGAGTACTTATGACTGGATTTGAACAGGAAATCTGGCGACGTCCAGAGCCCGGGTCACCGCTGCCTCCAGATCTCTGCCGCCACAGCTCGGTTCAGGACGCACCAAGGTGAGGCTTGCGCTCCTGTGGCACAAATCATCACATCTGAGAACATACTGTTTTTTTATTTGTTGCTCACAGGCATTGCGCCATAAGAAACCCAGTAAAAAGTTGTGCTCTGAAGCATAGCCACATTAATTGACTACCCTGTTATGTTTGCTGTCTTGCTTGTGGTGATGCAGCATCGCCATCTGGCATTCGGTGTCTGCGACATAAAAGTAGTTTTTCAGACTTACTAACTATTGTTGTTTTGTTGTTAATGGGCACTTAAGTATTGTAAAAATGTTTGTGGGTCCTCACAAAAGCAGCTCAAATGGCTGCATCGACGTACTTCAATAAGAGGATAGTTTCATGAGTATATTCCACAATAACTCTTCACGTAGAAACACTGAAGGACTCACAAAGAAGTGTTTGCTTCCAGTCTCTTCTCTTGATTATGTTCATACTGAGTTTCTTCATGCGGTGTCTTTTTGTAGTGTTGCACACATTAGCTGTAAAGTTTCTTAATAGCTTTCCAACTTCTTCACCTCTTGACTGTTTTACTCATTTTAAGGGGAAACATTTTGTCAAATCATAATGTCTGAGATACGAAAGAGAAAATATCCTTGTGTGATTATTTTTACATGGTCTTCACATTATGATTTATAGCAGGAAACCCCTTAAATGTGAATTTCAGCCTCTTTGCTTCTTGTCTATCCAATTCTCTCTTCCTTTATTTCCATGTCACTCGCCCACATGTGCCGCACTCAAAGTCCCCCAAATACCTATTGAAGGTAAGGTTTCTGTTGAAAGTAGTGCAAGTTTCTAAATCAAAATCTATTTCTAAATCACCGATAAATGAATAAAACCATTCAGTGAAATCAGCTGATCAAATTATTAGTAAATCAAATTGAAACTGTAATTATGTTTCACTAACTTGGAGCTGCGTGCAGCTTCGCTCGTCTGACATCAATCACGGTCTGGCTCTGGAAAATGTAAATCCTTTCTTTTGAGCCACAATTCTATGTCTTTAATGTAAACAAATGCTCTGCAATGCATCTTTTTAGATTATAGAAATACTTAAGGTGGCACACAAACAGGTCAGAACAACTGTGGGAAAAACAGTTTTACTTTGTTGAACTTCCTCTAAGCACCTACTCAGTGATTCCTCAACAAGAAAGGCCTTCTTAGAAGCAACTCAGTGTGATTGATGTAATATGTATGCCGTCATGTTCTCAATCAGAGCTGGGGAAAAGTTGACAGACACTGACACTTACAAAAAGTTACCAGTACAAGCAGATTAAAGTAGTGTGACGGTTGTTAGAAAAAGTGGAAGCAAGTCCGAGATAACCGTTTGTACCAAAGTGTCAAAGCATCCGAGTCCTCCCTTCATGGAACTCAGAGACTGTTTGACGTACCTTTCTTTCTCTGTACTGGGATGAAATAAAATGTTAAGATATGCACTTTGCTACGTAGACTTACCATAAAATATCTATTGCATCATTAATTTTGATGAAGCCATGAACTGCGAAGGCCATTAGAAAGCTTATATTGTGTCCTCGTTAATCCGTCGTCGGCGAGATGACTGTCTGCTCGGTGACGGCTCGTCTCATTACTCAGAATGCTGTGCAATTTTCCCATGCCCCACAGCAGTGCAGAATTATTCTCTAGATTGTTAGCTTTAAGTGTTTATGGGGCTATGTTACACAGACGGCACAGTTAGTACAGCTGTGTATCCCCAACTGGCCCATTTAGAGGAAGGAGACCTGCTGTAATAACACCTTTATCTCTACAGAGCCCGCCGACGACGTCAGGTTGCAAATAAACTGCATCTCATTTGAATCTGCTGCATTTGCGGCGATGCTCCTGGCCTGAGTTCGTCAATGCAGCGTGTTCACTGTGAATGTTTGTGTTCAGGTGGACACCATGGAGATGATGCGTCACCCAGAAGAGACCACCAACATGAGGAGACAGACTGTAGCCTCCTATTTCCGTGTAGGTTTTTTTTTTTTTTTTTTTTTTTTCTCAATGCTGCTTACTGACAAGCAAAAGTTAAAGCTTCAGTAACTGCTGAACTAATAAAGCAGAAACGGCTCAGAACTCTGCTAATGTCAACAAAATGTGAAGTTTTTTTGAAAATAACATTATTAGACCAAACTAGCCTTAAAGTGTTGATGGCCTTAGGTCAGCTCATATGTTTTTATTTAATGTGGGTTTCAGTTTGATGAATTTTGAATTAGAGTTTTTAAAATCTGCTCATATATTTGAATGCGTGTACCGCTCTGGGTGATGTATGAACTTAAGTCTTCACACAGTCTCACTTGCATCTGAAAGGCTTCAGACTCAACCTTAATGTAAGAAAACAGGTTATGGCTTTAAAGTTTCTCAGAGCATGTAATAATCCTCAGAAATTATGTTCAAGTGTTGTTAGTAGATCATACAAATTTGGTTTACGTTGACCTACTGTATTAACTGAAGCTACTGTAACACCTGATAACAAAACAGAACCATAAAAACGGCTACAATCCACAGTGACGCACAACAGAAGTCATTTTTACCACATTAATCGCTTCCCTCCAGAAGTTTAAGATATCCTCATTGAAAGGTTTTACTTTGATAACTCACGTAGAAAATTCAGTGAAACAGCAGTGAAACTACTCGCCAGGTTGTTTTGAGTTTCTCCTGTTAACGGAAATTCTGTTCCCTCTCCCCGCTAATTTAATTTTGATAAATTTTTCTTTGCTGTCTCAATGTTAATTTGCCTTTTGCGACACTTTCCCTGTAGAAAAACATTCCAGGGAACAGTAGTGATTATAACTTCTGAGCCTCTGCAGGGCTTTTAATGTGAAACACACTGAAGATATGATGCGTTTGAATTCACAGCAAATAGCAGTAACAACATAACAAAACAAAGCCACCAGGAGCTCAGGGTGAGAACAGAAAACAGGGAGATGATAATATGATCAAATATACCTTCAGAAATAAAGGCCTGTCTCAGTTAATGTGACTGTCTAAAGGGAAAGCTTAATATAGTAAAACAGTGTCTTTCATCATTATCAGTAAGTTATTTAAAGGTGGACCGGTCAATGATTTTATTTTAACAATAGATCAAATGACTACATGTACGCGAGCCGACAGAGAGTTAGCCTCCTCAGCTCCGTGGAGTGTTTTAGCGTCCTTCAACTCATTGTTTTTGCTATCCAGTCAGAAAACTTGTCATTTCCAGGCAGCTTTTTATAGAGAAAAACCCCTGATGAACCCACCGGGTGGTGCCTGCTGAGCACCAAATCACAGACAGCAAAGCTGGCAACTAACTGTAGTTTGCACGTTTGCCATAAGAACTTCATATGATGTTAATATGTTGATATGATAATATAGATATTTTTTAAGGCAAAAGTAATAAAAAAAAAATCAATCAATGCAGCTTTGAACAATCACATTTGTTTCCTGCCTCGCGATTTTTAAAGATTACCACGATCTGTAATCCAAAATAAGACAAACTTCCGTCTGCTGATTTCGTTATTTATGTCTCTTATATGAGAATGGAAAAAGTCTGTCAGGTCCTGTTGGGACTGATTAACACTGTCAATTACTATTCAGCTTGTACTCAGTTATCAAAAACATCTATATGTGGAAAAAGTTTGTGTTTGAAGTTCAGATCATTATAATGGACTTTGATAATGTGAGTTCATACGATAACCGCTCTCTGCTCTTCTTGCCTCTGCCCACCGGTGTCTCATTGTGTGTCTGCAGTACTCCCTGATGGACTTGCTGTCTAAGATGGTGGTGGGTCAGCCGCACTTCGTGCGCTGCATCAAACCCAATGATGACAGGCAGGCGCTGTGCTTCTGCAAGGAGAGGGTGATGGTGCAGCTGCGCTACACAGGGATCCTGGAGACGGTGAACATCCGCCGGCAGGGCTACTCCCACCGCATCCTGTTTGAAGAGTTTGTCAACAGGTAAGAGCCGTATCAAGTCGGGCAGCACCTAGACTCTGCGGCGCGCGCACATGCCGAGCGTCGACACAACCCCAGAGATAGTGTAGAACAAGTGAGCCATGCTCTGCATCACACAAAAACACGGGCTCTTTAATTAGATAGGGGTACAAGTTGAGCTGAGCAAGAGGCTGACTAATTGGCAGTCATTAGTGATAGTGCAAGACTAAATCCTACAGCTCTTTTAACTGGCTAGAAACTCCAGTCTGGAAAATATGGATACAATTCAAACAGGGAGGAACTGTGATTATAAGGGGTGATGCATTTTAATGGATTTCCTTTTACTATTCATAAAGAGTTTGTTCTTAAATCCAGTGACCTGGAAAAGCTCAAATGTAGTCTCCACGTCCCGCTGGTGTCGGATTAGAACACAATTAAAACAAGACTTCATCATTAGGGGGACTTTACATAAGGGTGTTGTTTTTGTTTTTGAAAATGTGGGACAGGATATGATAAGTGTTAATAAGTGCTACACACTCCTGTTTCAATGTCCAACCCCGTATTTAAAAAGCCTATACCCACACATCCGCCCCAGTCAGGGAAAAATACACATGCTTAGACGAGTGTGGGAAAATGCAAGGAAGCTCATGTTTGATGAATTTTCCTTTGAAAATATTCCGGCCACCTCTAATGTGGAGACTTTAAGATGATATAAAATTTAATTAACTTGGGCTTGTGGCCTGTAGGAAGGAAAAAAAAAAGCTTTCAGATGGTTGGTTAGTCTCACTGCTTTAGGGAAACTTCAGAAATTTTGCTTAATTTTGGTGATCCAAAACTTTGAATGACCACATGTGTCTGTTCTGTGTCCTAGTTTTGGTCCCGATGTTAAAGCATTTGATTAATGGACGACCTTACGGATGATTTTACCGTTTTCTCCACAACACCTGTGCATGAAGTGTACGCGTGTGTGTGTGTGTGAATGAGAGAGTGTATTACCACTCCAGACTATTTTAACCTAGCTGTTGAATCCATATCATCCTACCTGAGCCAGGCAGAAGTCATACAGACAGACCCGACTGGCTAAACTGCACCTTTAGTGAAAACCGATTTAAATTTGTGCTCTCATATCAAAGGCTCGTCTGATGTTGCCAAGCAGTGCTTTGTATTTACCATCAAAGAAATAACAGGTATCAACAGGAATTAGAATGAAAGGCTGTAGACTGAGGCGGGGAGGGGAGTTCAAAGAAGTTTTTCTTCTTGTTGTTGTTCTTCTTTTTGACCAACGCCAGAACACAAGGGATGAACCAGTCCTATTGGAGCCTTGATGTCCCTGAGCAAACAGTTAGAGCCACTTTGTCCTATGCTGGTATTTTGTAAACTACAACAAGAGGATCAGTGGACGGATCCAGACAATGTGAGCGATAAACATGCAGTGAAGAGAGCTGATGAACACCGATAGGCCCGGGCTGATGGGCATTTTCTGTGGCCGCTGAAATAAGAGACGACGGTCCATTCAAAAGAGCTCCAACAAAGGGCCTCTGTTGAGGACTCATGTCTCAGTTTGGCTCTTTTTTTTTTTTTTTGCCTGAGCGGCCGATTTTCCAGCTGTGGTGCTTCCAGTGGTTGTGTGGAAAAAAGTGCTAAGATTTCTTGTCTCTCCTCTTGATCAGTGTTGGATTAAATTACTGAAGGGGAGCTCCATGTTTGTGATCGCTTATCTGCGCTACCAAAGCTGAGGAATCCAGAAGGAGTGCTTGCACAGATTACCTTTGGATGTTTCACTTGTAATCCTACATTTGCGATTTATACTCAATGAGCACAAAAGTAGACAGAAATAGTAGCACAGTGCAATTGAACGGACATGTTTTTCCCAAAATGTCAAATTATTCCTTTAAAGGATCAGTTGACCTGAATCAAATAGTTTTGGTTTTCATTCTTGAGGTTGTCTGCTGCCAAACACTGATCCATTATTAACACCGATGTCTGGCTCTTCCTTTTCACGGTGTGCTGCTTTTTTCTCAACTCTGTCTGTTTCACAAATCAGCTTCCTGTGCCAGAAAGATTGAAAATGACAAAAACAACAAACACTCAAAGTCTTCATTTAACGTTGATCAGATAACTTTTCTTTTTGAAATATAATCTTTGATGATTACAGTTTTTTTTTAAGCTTTCGTCTGACTCCTTGGTTACACCATCAGCTCCAACTGGACTCTGCTATAACTACCTCACATCTCACTTTTCACTGTTTCCCCCTTTGCCCCCTCTCGTAGATATTACTACCTTGCATTTCGGGCTCACCAGATGCCCGAGACCAGCAAAGAGAACGCTGTTGCCATTCTGGAGCGGGCCAAACTGGAAGACTGGGTACTGGGTACAACAAAGGTAGTGTGATTATTGCACTAAAACAAAAAGAAGCAATAAAGAAACATGTGTTTGTATCACACAGTTAACCTAATATATAATTGTATAATATAAGAAGTGTAACATGTATGAAAACATGTATAAGACACTGGGGTCTTCTGACCTGGGCTAAACGTGCTGTCAGGTTTTTCTGAAGTACTACCATGTGGAGCAGCTGAACCTGCTATTGCGAGAGGTGATAGCTCGGGTGGTAGTGATGCAAGCGTACACTAAAGGCTGGCTGGGCGCCCGACGTTACCGAAAAGAGAAGGAGAAGAGAAGCCGCGGGGCCATCATCATCCAGTCAGGTACGCTGGTGTCAATTAGACAGTAAACAGGAGGAATTATTCAAACTTAAGTCAAAAACATGCAAATGAACGGCAAAATCCTGATGTATTCTTTTATCAGGTAATGATGAAACGGGTGTAAATTTGAGGCGAATGTGAGCGTCGGTTTCTTGATGACCTCCAGTGTATTATGTGCCGCGAGTCTTCATGAAAGAGATGAGTTTGATAACCACAGCTTGACCTACGAGGGTTAAGAGCAATGCTTCAGAGCAGACAATAAGACCTCAGAGAGTTCAAAGGGATCCATCCCTCTGCCACCTGGTTTAGCAGTGTTTTGAAGTGGGATCTTGTGTAGTATGTGCAGTCTATTTTGTTTCACAGAGGCAGGTCAGCAATGTCTTCCACACACACATACACACACACACACACACACACACACCCCGTCTCTTTCTCTGTCTCTAGCCTGGAGGGGCTATGTTGCTCGGCAGAACCTCAAGCAAGTAAAAAAGGAGCGGGAAGAGGCCGCTGTCCGCATTCAGTCAGGTAAAGAAATGTTTACATTTTCCTTCTCCGTCCATTCAAGTGCAGACCTCTGGAATTTCTCCTGTCGTCCGTGTCCTGTAGAACTGCGCACCACTTTTTCATACACTTTCAAAAGGACTGAGGATAAAGGCCTGAAAACCTTACATCTTTGTCAAACACCTTTTTGATCTCAATGAGTGGCCTACGAAACATAAATAATTAATTAATAATGCATAAAGAAAAGCTTTTGAAAGTTTGGGCAGCATTTGGTCCCCATGTTTCAGAAGAACAGTGCATACTGAGATCCTTTTTTTCCTTTCATCTCTTTCCCAGTAAAGGCAAGAGAGGGGCTTATCCCTTCTGTTTCCTCACGACTTCCTCTCTCAAATTCCTGGCCTATTACACAGCTCTCACATACCAGAAACAAGATGCCTTTTTATACTGTCAACCTTTTCATCTGAAATGTAAATTAATTCTTACTCAGTGTGCCTTGACGAAGATCAAAGTGGGCACATTAACCTTCCCGGGTGCCCCCCCCCCCCCTCTCCTTGGAGCCTCTCACTGGAGGACAAGGGAGGGTGCCAAAAGGGGCAGGAGAGAGGAGGGCAGGGGGAGGAGATTTGGCATTGTTTCCCCCAGCTCTCCTAAGGGCTGCCCTCATCTGGCACATGGAGCATCTCAGTCGCCTGCACACCTTGTGTAAATGTCCTCCATTAAAACTCTTGTAAATAACGCTGCAGAATGGGTAAACATGGTTTTGGTGTGAGGAGAGCTTCTCTGTCGCCGCCGTCTTTCTCTTTTGAGAGATGTGTTTGTGTGTGGCCGCTGGGGTTCGGGGCGGGTGGGGGGGGGGAGAGAGAACCTGAACCTGACATAAGTGGGGCCTCAGCCCCCCGGCGGAGCACTCCAGCACATTCACATTGTGTGTTCTCTGCAGCTTATAGCCTTTGAGGTGGGCTGCATTTGCATTCTGAAAATAAACAGATGCCTTTCAAATGTATGAGCCTGGTGGCTTCTCAGATCTCAGCGGGGCCTGGGGGACATGCTCACCATCGATCAGATTAGACCATGCAAAATAGAACCGTGGCTCAACAATGTACTTGAGCTTTCTTTTCCTGCGCATATAATTTTACAAGAAAAACACAAAGCCCGTTGATGGAGTAAGTCAGCAGGCTCCGTTTACCATCCATCTGAGCGCAGTATGTCTCAATAATCACATGATGTTTTCCCTCTGCTGCACTCTGCTCCTTATATAGATGCTGCACTCATTTCACCTCCTCCAAGCAAATGCAGTGCTTTTAATACAAAGCTGTTGGGGTGCTTCAATGAATCGTTGTAAACTGTGTTAATTGCAACAGTTACGTTCAATAGCAGCCTCGGTGGACTGTGTGTATGTTGTTTAAATGATAACAGAGGGAGGGAAATGGTTTTCTGACCACGTGAGAGCAAGTCTGACATTCATATCCTGTGCAGCCTACAGGGGCCATCGGGTGCGCCGGGACCGGGGACCCCAGAGGCACAGATGTCACCCTGAGGCTGCAGGAAAGACCACCAAGGAGGAGCATACGGGGTGAGCTTTGACACCTCTTGTCCTTCAGCGTCTGTCCTCACTGAAAGGGTATTTTCCTGCCGTTTGCTTTTGGTGATTTCTCGATCGTTTCTTCTTGCAGACAATAGGCTTCAAATATGACCTAATATGCCACCATTAGAGATGGCGTGTTGAGCAAGAGGTCTCACATACCTGTCACATATTAAGCCCTGCTGGACGGGCTCCTCTTGCCCTGTAATGTACTGAAGTGTTTCAAGCAGAAGAGAAAGCTCCTCCCTAAGCACCACCTCTTTCAGTTTTATAAACGTAATAAATATCTTTCCACCAAGATAGCACACTTGTCTGACCACAAATGGGGTTGGGCGCTGCACTGGTCTCCAGATGTACAAGCTGAAGACTGTGTTTATTCAGCATATGGGCAGGCCAGTCATTAAGAAAGTATGTGCTAAGCAGGAGAGCAGCCACCGACTGAACAGCAGCACACATGGTGTCGATGGCGGCTTTTAGCTCCGTGTTTAGCTTCTCTCTGGACCACAACTCACACAAATCAGTTATTACAAATTCCCTAATGGTAGCTTTGAGATTACATACTAAAAATGTGCCCAAAGGGAAAAGTATTCCAGAATGATTTTGGGTGTTATGAGATTTTTTCATGTACAGTAGCTCCAAAAGAGAGCGCAAGGAAATTAGGATAATGGCAAATACGTGTGCTTTGCCTGTCAGCGCACATCTTAAACCAATTCACATGGAAATCTCAAATCATGGGTGACTTTTGGTCAACGCTGTGCTTCTCTCTCCAGACTCAAACTCCAAAATACTAGATTTACACATCTGAAAATGTTATGCTTGTTGTATACTCGAACCGAGCGGAGCCTCATCTGGGATTTTTCTCTCCGTGTTTACAATCATATTCCTTGGTGAGAAAAACTTCAAACCTCCACTTAACAATTCTGTTTAATCAGTGTTGGAATCTCTCCATATAGATTTATTTTGACATGATTTGGCCCATTTTCCTCCTGTAAGATCTATGTTCTCACCTACATGCTGTTCTTTTCCCTTTTGATATCCCTCCTCTCTGCCACGCATGAATTCTGTGTTTGCATCCAAACAGCAGAGCCTCCAGTTGCATCACTAAGTCCAAACTGGATGAGATTTTGTTTTTCTAGACTCAAAGCATGACTGCGACTGGCGTGCAGCATCGCGTTTGCAGATGTTGTGTCTTTCGGTGTTTTTTTTTTTTTTTTTTTAAATAATGCAGCAGAACACAGAGACGTATCTCTGTCTTACTCTCTGCAAATTGCATAATCACAAACCAAAGCTGATTTTTCCCATTAAAAGAGGAGACAAATACAAATCATCCTCAGCTCTGCATTACTATCTAGTAACCGGGCTGTCATTGCAAGTAAGAAACTGTTCTTTGTGTCTTGCAGGGTAAAATAAAGGTTGAATGAAAAAAGAAATGCATGCAAATGTGTTGTTCTGTGACAGCTTCTGTTCATTTCAGTTAAAAAAATGCTTCTTACTTTCACAGGTCGAACAGCCCAAAGAGCAGAGAGGCACATACAGACCACATACGTAGAGGAAATGTAAGTAACAGAATATCAATGAGCATTTTCTTACGCCTGACTTTAGCCGTGTATGTAAAAATGCTGCTCCTCTACAAAGCAGCTTTAACCCAGATTATTCTTTGGGAATTTTTTGAGTCCTTGAGACAAAAGAGTTCTCTTGCTCCAACCTCCATCTCAGCGGAGAAGACAGGGTGGTACGGGAACGAGAGAATCAAAAGGCTGGAAATTCACGGCTGAGAATAAATGCTCGCTCTTCCCTGAGGTGATTTGTCTTTGCGCTCCTCTTTCTACAGATGTTAGACCCCTTTTTTAGTAAAGACCTGAGGTTCTTTGGTAGCACTTTGATATCCTGCTCGGATTCAATATGTGAAATAGAAGAGCCACTCCGTGACTTGGAGCACATCACAGTCTTTGAAGTCTGATCCAATTTTTGCTGCTCACCATTTGATGTTGAAAGGATGAAATGAGGAAAATGTACAGTTTTTGCCAGTAACTCTGCTGAGCATATGTAAGATTAAAAAAGCAAAATCCTTTGGAGGATGTACTTAGAAATGTTAAGCAGATTAATACTTTCCTATAGCTCTTTTATTCAGAGATAAAATTAAATATGAGAGGAAGTCTGTATGAGATGTTTTTTACCCTCACAATTAAGTCAGTGTGGTGCTGTTTGCTAGGAGGTAGGGCTAGTAAAGGGGGATATGCAATTGCATTAGCATTTGATTAACATTGCAAAGCACATTAATGGGTTTGAGTTATATGAGTGCCAAATTGTAAATTGTAAATAAATGAATACAGCATCTACATGACTAAATTAAAAAAACAAGAAAAAAACAAAACAAAACACCACATTGCATGGCTTGCTTTAACTTGTGTCTATTTATCCGGTACTTTCATTGACATTGCTCTTCTGGGTGTGTTTTTTTTTATGCCTCCTCTTTCAAGGTTGGCCTCGACAGCCGAGACAGACAAGTGAAAGACATCAAGAGAGACAAAGGCAGAGCAGAAGACAGTGTAACGAAGCCTTGCAGGGAGACAGCTAGGCTGCGAGACATGCAGTGTAAACAAGGTAAGCCCGAGCACCGAGCTGGCGGGTGCAGGTAATTACACAAAGAGACAGCAGAAATCCCGCTTTAATGGATAAAGTGCCATTTTTAATACGGGGCCCCTTTCAACCTTTCATCCCAGCCAATCCTCTGCTGCCATTCTTTGTTGACAGCAGAAAGGGAGAAGCATTATGGGTGATCATTTCTGTGGTATTTTAATAACCCAGGTCAGCTCATCATAAACGTCTCATGGCAAGTGGGGGGGCTTTGCAAGTGGCACGAGCACTTCAAAGCTTTCATTCTCCCGCACGGCGAGCCCTTCACTAAGGATCTCATCAATGACTCTAATAGACCTGCACAGTAACGGTGACAAGAAAATACACAAACCCTGATTTGTTGAACATATGTTTGGTTTGCTTTTTGCCCCAGGCAATGAATTACATTAATTCCTGCTGCCTGGAAGGCTGAGTGGGTGGCTGCGCAGGGGGCCTCCGATTACGGCCGTCACCACTGGGGTAGCTTCGGTAATGGGTGCCTGGCCCTTCATTAATGTTATTAGAGGGGTATGAGGTAAGAGACGGAGGTGAACTAGCATTTAGCAGCGCGTCTGAGAGATTACGGGGATTAGACATGATAATGTAACACAGACAGGGCTCTCTAGCGGGCCCGGGATTAGTGTCAGCATGCCACAGCAGGTCTGGGTTAGATAGCGGCTAATTCGGTAATGCTGCATACAGGTGACCCCCGCTCCCAGGCATCACTGCTGCTGAAGGGAGGCAGTATTTGATGAATTTATAATGTCAGAGTGATTATGGAGGGAAACGCTGCAGTTAATGCCAGCATGGGGGCATTTTTCTCAAATGTACGTTTTGTCCCGTGTCACCGGAGCTTCCAGTCATTCTCGAACACAGAGAGTTTTGGAGTAACAGCTCAATTATTCTCTTGTTTTTGTTGTTTCTTTGAAGTCTGAGATGAGGAAGTAGAATGGCTCATTTGATGTGTAAAAGTCATTCCTCCCCTCCAGCTTAAAATTTGTTTAAATATACACCATTTAAATGTTTTCATTGCTGGGAAACCTTAAAAGTAGAGCTTTTGAACCATGAGATGTAGCACTACTGCTGCTACTATTACTACTTTGTACTGTATCACATATTGTCACCAAGCTTTTTAGCTTACAACCCCCCGTATTCAGTCTGTGGCCTCAGTGTAGAACTGAGTTATGAGCTGCTTAGGTTGTTTAATTTGAAGGATTTCTAGAGGCATGGAGGTCTGAAAGTGTCCATTTTTCACAAGAAAAAAGCAAAACTATGAAAAAAAGTCAGAAGAGTGAACCTGACTTTGCGCTTTTCTTTCATATCCCTTTGATCATTGTGATTTCAGCTGATAGTTAAAGAGAATTTCAACATGTTTCCAACAGAAGTCAACTTGTTTTGCAAGAATTTTCTAGAATTTAGTACCAACAAAGAAGAAAGCAGGTTGCTGCTCAGGAATTAAGAAAAATTAAACTTGATTTACAAAAAAGTGGAAAATTTTCTCGATGCACTGGCATATGTTTCCCGTGTTTTAAGAGCATAAGACTTCACGGACTCACATTACAAGCAGAAAGTACTTGATAAGAAGAAGATTTTTCAAGTGATCTGTTATCTTGGGGGACAGTTTGGAGGGTCCTGACCCTTAAACTGGGAACCACTAACTCCTAAAATAATCTCATCGGCATCATTTATTGCAGTGAGTCAAACACTCTCTTTCACTTCTTTTTGTTGTTAGTTAAATTAAAGGGTCTCTGCACTGACTGAATTAGCCTCGGGCACATGAATAATAATGTCTCATATCTGACGGTTCAGTTATATTCTATTTAAATGTCCTCTTCCTCTTCCGCCATGGGCTTTACTAACGCTTTACTTATTTTGTGTGGCGAGCACACAGATTTCAGGTATTCATAGCCGCCCCTTTTCCTGCCTCGTTTGTGTTCCAAGGTCTGCTTGTGGCTCCAACTTCTTTCAGGAAACCCCATTTGAATATGTTGAGGGAGGCCACGGTGGCTCAGGCACCCAGGGCACACTTTGATCCCCGCAGATCTGAGGGCCTTTTTTTTTTTCATCCCGAGGTTGAGCGAGTCATGGAAGCCTTGCCCTGCCAGATGTTTGGAGACCAGGCTCCTTCCTGTGTCTCATCCTGCTGTCGCCTCTGGTGATCGCGTCGGTTCTCTTGGGCTAGAGCTCGACCTGGAGTGTTTCAGGACACCAGCGTAGAAAAACAGAAAATTAGCCATGGAAATCGAATTACCCCACCCCTCCAGACACTCGCACACACTCTACACCCTGCTCCCATTAATGCCAAAACACCGGGGCATGACCTGGAACCTCTCAATGTGTTTGACGGACGTTGGGTCTTTTCTACGTGATTTAACAAAGCCTAGTGCTGCAAGTGACGTGCTCAGCACAGTTTTTTCTTTCATGTGTGAAACAAAGCAGACCATGGGGTGAGAAGATTTGGGTAGATGTCTGCTTCGCTGTATATCTGACACCAGGCGAGGCAACTATTCTCACTCTTTAGCAAAATACCCGCAGTGTTGCATTTTATGGTGGGAAGAGAGCATTAAAGCACTTTGTACTCGGGGCGCTCTCAGATGTCTGCAGCACAAACCTTTGATTTCCCATGTTTTGTCAGTGAAAAAGTTCCACATGCACGGTGCAGTCGTGTAAGCTGCACACTCAAGGCGATGTCACCTCTCGTCACCTGTCTGCCGAGTTTGAATATTAATACAACATGTTTGGAAATGAGTCACAGAGGCGTGTGCAGAAAGAAAGCCTTTGCTAGCAAGCAGCAGATACGATCAGAGTGCTGCTTATGCTCCTCAGCGTGGTAAACAGGATGGTGCTGAGGATCAGTCAGAGCTGACTTTATGGTTTATGAAAGCTGAGCTACTTATGTTAACAGGCTTTTTGAAGATTATAGTTGTGGTAAACATACATGTCAAGAGAGAGACAGTGATAAAGTGGAGCCACAACACAGAGACCAATTACCTCTGCGCCTTGGAAGAGAGTTAACCTGGTCGTTTGAAGCGATGAGAAAAGAGAAAAATGAAGGGAGTAGTTGAAGTTCATGTTGATTTATTGGTAATAGTTACGTCCCCTCGGTGCATAACATGGTACAGTCAATAAGAATTGATTTTGTTTGTCGCCCCGAGCTGTCTCTGCGCTTTATAGCTGCAGCCGAGAGAGCTCGTTGGAAATGTGGACGCTGTTTTACCCACACTGAGGTCAAACCCACACTCACCAGTACATCTCACTTTCCTCTCTTCTCACTCCCTCCCTCAGCTCTTAAACATCTTCCCACATGTCCTCCCACAAGGTTTGCAGCCACCAGGTGCTGCTCCACAACCCACCACCACCACCACCACCACCACCACCGCCGCCGCCGCCGCCACCACCGCCAAAGCAGCAGCATCACCATCTCAACATGCATCTGCCAGACAAATGGTCCACCCTCTCCGTGTTCTCTAGACAAATACGCTCCCACCCTCTCGCTGTCTCTCAGCCTTTTGATTGATCTGTCTGTCTCCACATATCGCAGCGTCTCAACCGGATGCCTTCAGTTTTAGGCAAATTACAGGCTCGACGTAGCGGCAGCAGAGATTTGGAAGGGATAGGAAAGACTCAACTTAACGGAAGGAGTTGCCTCTGTCTGACGCTACCTACGTAATCCTCTTAATGTCAGTGGGAGTAGTTAACAGGATGTACTTCCAAACTACTCATCATCACAATTCCAACAGAATAATCTCCTCAGATGTAAAATCAAGGTGGAAAATGATGCTCCAAGTTCTCTGTAATTTCGCATTTGGATTGACTCATTTGATGTAGTTTAACAAAGTTTTTTTTCTCACTAGTTTGTCACTGTTGTTGACAAAATACAGTTTTAAATCATTAAATAAACCATATTTTATCTAATAAAATTACGAGGGATCCCACCGATCAGCAGAGAAAAAGCTTAATGCCTTTCATTTGCATATTTAATCTATTTTTGGCTTGGCTTCCTTGTCATTCATGTCTCCCTCCTCACTACTTACTTTTTACTCATCCTGCCAGGTCACAGTTATAAATTACTTATATTATGTGTCTGACAAATGATTGACTTCCACAAAGTATAGAGATTTTTTCCTCCACACAAACATTTCTTTTGGAGTCAAAGTTCCAAATCTGCTGTCAGGGGAAATGATTGATTTCAGTGTGAAAAATTGGTTGTAAGTAACAACATCCTCTGCTTGCATTAGTGAAAACAGATGCAGGAACTTGCTCTTTTTTTCGGCCTTATCTGCAGGACTTGACCAGTTTGTCTTATAATTTAAAGCATATGAGTTGCTATTTAAGAATGATGTCCAAACTGATGAGAGCGGTAATAAATCTCAGAAGCTCTGAGAAGTTCTGGAAATCCTCTTTAACTTCAGATATCTGTGTGGAGTCTTTGTTTGCAACCCAGGAATATTGTCTGTGTTCCTGTGCACACATGCATGTGAAGGTATGTGTGCACAAGTTTGAATGCGTGTGGGTTTATGTACCCACGTGTGTCTGTGCGTGCGTGTGTGTGTGTGTGAGAAGAGGCAGTTGTGAGGTAAAGAGAGGGGTCTGGGTTGCACATGCCTCATTTAGACATCAAAGGCCCCTGCTGATGATTTTTCCTTATAATCCATGCCTTTTGGTGCCTCTGCTCCCTCCATCTGAATAAACAAAGCCCAAGTGGTTCTCTGTGGTCTGGGAGAAGTCAGGTGATAGCAGCACATGATTTGGGAAGTAAATCGATACATCTCTAATTTATTCCACTAAAAATCCCTTTTAGCAGCCCTTTTATGTTGTTTCTGAGAAGCATTCTGATTTTCAAGGGATTTCAAAGTGGTATTTAGAGATGTAATACGAGTCATCTGCTGCTCTTTGAAAATGAAAGAAACACCTATCTCAAAAAGAATTCCAGCCCTTTTTATCTCAAGAAGCAAACATGTACAATATGTACATCTCTCACCGAGAGGAGCAAACTCTGCTTGGCTTTCTTTTGATACGGAGAAATCAATATTGTATGAACCGTGCTGCCTCTGTATTCCCAGTCGACCATTATTCCTCCCCACCCCAAACAGCAGACATTACCCATGATCATTTAGCAAACCCCCGGTGTGAGCCACTGTCTGACCCCTTCCCAGCCCATGTCCAAGCCGTGCGCTCGCATGCCAGAAGCCAGTTTGGCAGTCTCCTCGCCTGTAATATCTGCAGGAGCAGCATTCCTCTGGGGCTGGCCTGGATCAAATGGCAGTGATTTCCCAAACAGAGAGATGGGCGGCCTGACCCATCCTCTGATCTGCTGCATGCTCTGATCGCTGCAGGTCAGAATGGATAGATGGTGATGTGTCGTATTTTGGGCTCCAGATCTGTAGCGGGTCGATCCAGCGGCTGAGCAATTTTAGGAAAACATCTAATTGAGATCTCAACCAAATTTGGCACTTGTGATTTAAAATGCAGTTATTTTCTGTAAACTCAACCACAGCTTTGTATTATGTGGTCTACATAGTTTTAAACAAAATATGATCACACCAACCACAACCACAAATGTATGTTGCGCATACAATAATAGAAACAGATAAAATAATTGTTTGTGATTGTTCTTTCTTTTTTGTTTTTAGCACAAGACAGTCAAAAGACAAGGTCGGTTCAAGTAAACTTTTCCGTAAAAACAAGAATAAAGGTCTACAGTCACTCTAGCGGTTCTTGTCATGCTGTACTTAGGCATATTTTTCTTTGAGCTATATGCTAACATTCCCGTGTTTAGCGGGTATTTAGTGTGTTCACATGCTAATATTTGCTAATTAGTGCTTAACACAGAGCGCAACTGATGATAATGTCACTAGTTTTGCAAGTATTTTGTCATAAATCAAAATATTGAACCAATTAAATGTTGACCTGATGATGGCGTTAGATGAAAAGAGGATCAACAAAGTAACTGTAATTCATCCTCCAGGGATCATGAATGTCTGCGTAAACATTTAATAACCATCCATCCAATGGTTGTGGATGGATTTCAGCCTGTACCAAACTGCTTTAATGACTTTCAGCCCGACAGCAGATCTCATCTTTTGGCTCCAGTGAACGCATTTAAGAGTCAGTGCATCACTGTCTTTAAGATAAACAACACATAAACAGACAGTGCAGCCTGTTTTACAATATGATTCCGTTCGTTCAAGGACGTAAGGATTTGTTTTTCGTGATTGAGTGCTTTGATGCAATTTCAGGGGAATAAAACATTTGCTTATCAAATCCATTTCTGCATCATTAGCAGAACAATGTCCTACATACAGACATTGTTTAACTAAAGGTGCTGCTTTGTTTTCCTTTCACCACAACATGTCATAAAGATGCAGTAGCTTTAAGCAGCAATGCTGTACGATTTATCACAATGTAATATTTAAACCTAAGTGCTTTTGATGCAGCCAAACCAAGCTCTGTCCAAATATCCTCAAATATTCAGGGGTGACAAGGATTCACACAGTGGACTGTTAACACCTCTGAGGCTGGAGGAGATAAGATTCACGGTAAAAGTTAGCTAATATCTCAGAACTGACAGGAACTTTCTGGGCATTTACAAAGTGTGACTTTAGTAAACCTGTGCTGGTTTGAATAACATCAAGAAAGCCGAGGAAAGATGGGGGGTGGGGGTGTGTGTGGGGAGCTTGCTCTTTGATGTATAGGATTGAGATGTGATGAGGTCTGTTCAAAGTGAGTACAAAGTAGTGTTAAGATGGAAAAAGCAAATGCAGCTTTAGTCAAGGTAGAGAAGCCGAGGTAGCAAGAGATGATGAAGAAATGTCCTGTCTCACCCAAAAACGTAGGCAAAGAAGATGAAACGTTATCTGACATTAAATATAGATGCTCCCTTGTAAAGGTGTCTTGGCTTTAAAACACACTTTTGTAACCTAGAAATTTTGAAGCCCAGGGTGTACGGCAGCAGAAGACTGCAATAAGCCTCCGTAATTGTCTTATGTTTGAATAATAAGTCATTATCTTTAGTAAGTCGTCAATAACATTTCACTTTCCGTGGCGCGATGAATAATTCATTCTTCAGTACGCTGTTTTGAACAATCAGGGGAAACAACTTTACGCTGCCAAAGATTCAGTTCATCTGCTGGAAGAGAGGCAGCAGAGAACAGAGAAGAAGTCCTTCAATGGGCGGGAATGTGAAAGTGTAAATTACTTCTTACTCTGTTTAACAGATTAGCCACAGCTCACATTTGTGGCACTGGTTTCAGGAGGAAGTAGGAGGGTGAAAATCTACATCTAGAGTCCTGAGGATCTGCTGAGTCAGTGTAGGATTTTCATTCATCGGTGTGCAAATGTTCATTTCATAGGCCAGCGAATGGCTGTCAGTTCACTTTAAAGGGTCAGTTCATCCAAATCGGCACAAATCAAATTCTGTAGTCCTCCATTGTGCGGGGCTGCCACTCACATCTTATAGCTTCAACGGTTAAAAACAATCAAACAAACTGATACTTCTCATGTCTGCACATTGGATTGGTTAGCTTAGCTTAGCTTAGCACAAAGACTGAAAACAAAGGGAAAGAGCTAGCCTGGTTCTGTCCAAACCCAACACAGTCCACATCGCAGCGCCCCTAAAGCTCACCAGTTAACCCAACTGTGAAAACATCAAGTTGTGGTTTTACTGGGGTCCAAAAACCAAGATATAACATGTTAATATGTGAGTTTTATGGCTGATGGTGGGCTGATTTATTTAGTTCAGGCAGAGCCAGGCTAGCTGTTAATCCCTGTTTCCAGTCTCTATGCTAAGATAAGATAATTGGCTGCTGGCTGTGGGTTCGTATTTAAATCACAGATATTAAAGTGGCATCGATCTTCTCATCTAACTCTAACACCAGTCCCAAAATGGTAATTTTTTTTTTATTAGCACACTTTAACATCATATCTGTGTTTGACCAGCACCTGACTGTGTTTTGCTGCTGTGCAGTGTTTCCACCTCTCTCATTACTTACTTTGACATCACAGTTAGTTTCAGTTGCAGTACATTAAGAAGCAGCTCTTGACCCTGATCTTGTTTATTGGCAAATAATTAGTTCCAAACCAACAATATTCAATCTGGCTAATTGCAGACTCTACGTTTGCTCGTGTACTCCAGGAAACTGTCTTCAGCACAAAAACAGCACCTTGTAAAAGACTGAAAAAGCTGAAACAACCACTCTGAACAACTTCCTCATTAAACTCCTTGTGAGGAGACAAGCCTCCAACCACAGCACGACCGACTACTTCTTCAATTACGAGATACATCGGTGTAACTCCTCCCTGAGACAAAGTCTGATGCATTAAAAATAAGTACCTTTCCTCTACTTGGACTAAAGGTATTAAATTGTCTCACCTGTTTTCAAGCGTTGTTAAAATCATTTATGTCTTCTCAGGCTCTGACAAACGTACTCCACACATCATATGATCACACATTGATCCAGTGTTATTGTAACATAATGCAAAGTTTGAGCATGTATTATAACTGGAACTATGTTAGTTTTCACTCATTTCTAGTATGAAGGAATGTCAAGATCTGATCTGAGCCTCAGTGTAAACGCATTCAAGGATCACTTTTCGCTCTCTTTGTAGGTTTTGGTCACAGAACAGTGAAAGTGTTTCCAACACCACACACCGCAGTCTCACCTCTACCTCTTCTATTGCAGCTATTGAGCAAATTGAACCGTCGTCTGCTGTGCACCTGTCAGGGCAGATATAATTAGATGTAGTGCATGTGTGTGGATTTGTGTAACGTTAAGCTGTTATTGAGTCAGCTCATCGATGAAATTACATAATCTCAAACCCAAACCGAAGTAGATTTAAGAGGTTTCTGCCACTTTGTCACACGAGGATGCAGATCCACAAAGTGGAGGGCAGAATGTGTTTGCGGCTGCTGTCATCACCATCGGTATCATGTTGGTGCTTGTTGTTTTGCTTGGTTGGATCACTGCCCTAATTTTTCCTCTGTTGCAGGTCCAGTGATGAAGCTGCAGCAGAGAACTCCTCGCCGGCGGGGCCAGCAGCCCAAGCTGCTCAACAGCCCCGAAGACAGCCTCTACTACAACCAGCTAAATGTGAGTTCAAAGTGCCGATAAAGGCCTTTGTCTGACTTTGGTTCCACATGATAATACAATTAAACCTACCTGTGCCAGACCCTGGAGCCCCACCCCCACGCTTCTCTGCCTCTTGTCTTGAACATGTGCTTATGCTCTTTATCTGTTGCTTTCATGTCAGGATGTCTGCCTTCACGGTGAATAATTGATGTGGTTTATCAAAGCTGAGCAAGATGCATGCTTCATCAGACTCACTTGAGCCCTTTGATCAGAAAAAATTATGCTGTGACTTCTGATATTATCAGCATCTGCTCGCATTCAACACAAAATCACTTTGAATTAAAAATTAATGACTCTCTGCTCATCTTTTGACTGTGTGCTCTTGGCCCTTTCCTCAGAGAACTCTGGATTACCAGGGGAGCAAGAGGAAGCCGAGAAAACTTGGGTAAATAACTGCTTTCCTACTTACAGCAACTCTAAACAGAGCAGGCCCTTTGTGGAATAGGAGAATCCAGAAATGGAGTTGTTTTCTTATAATGTAAATGGAGAGCTGAAAATAACAGGCTTTTTATGAGCAGTTGCTCTGCGTCATTAGAGAGGAGGCTACATATTACGGCTTTGTCAGCATGCTAATTTTAATTGTTGAAGGTCTGACTTGTATTTGTACATTAAACGATGTCCTGCTTGGGATCGGTGTGCTTAAGAAAACGCCTCATCTGAAAGTATTGTTTTATTCGGAATATGTTGTTTTTACACACCCACACCGCTCTGCATCCCAGTTACTCCTCACCACTTTCTCGTCTTCTTTCCCAACACAGTCAAATCAAAGTGCTGGATGGAGAAGATGAGTACTACAAATTACTGTCAACTGTGGAGTCAATCCCCGAGGAAGAGTACGCGACCGCCCCCCCCTCCCACCCTTTCTAGTGGGCCTCTCGTCAGTCAGAGCTGAGCCTTACAACCATGTCAACCGGTAAGACAGACACGGCAGACATGTAGACAGACACTCCAAAGAGCCTCCTCAGTGTTGGATGTGCTGCGGTATGTGAAGCAGGGCGCAGCAGTGCAGAATAAGCGTCCTGTGTATGCGATGCCCTCAGCTGTTAATCCAAAGTGGATGGAAAGGAACAACTTACTCATCAGTGATATTATTACAACAGTTTTCAATAAGCGCTGTGATGTTTTCTGTGTAGCCGCCACAGTTCTTCCATTTCAGCCGAGGTTTTATCGCCAGAATGCTCGATTATACAGATGTTACATTTAGCAACCAGAGGGGCTCCAGACGTCTTCCTCTTGTATGTACTGACCTCTACTCTGCTGCTCAATGTGGCAATTTCATCATCATTCTGGTGTTTGTCAGTGATCAGGAGGCTTTTTCAGGGTCTTAAATCCACTGATTAAGAAATTATTATTCGGCTTAGAAACTGCTGTGAAAGAATCCAGATGTTGCATCAAACAATAAATTAATGACATTGCACATTGCACAAAGAATACCTCATGTGATGCACTGAGAGGGCAGCTTTCATCAATACAGAACAAACACTTCGATGCTGAGCATTCATTCGTAGCTTTAATGTCGTTATGTCAGATGTTTAAGCTCCATGTTTGTTCTTATTATCTACCGAATGTTTGATTAATTGATTCTTCAGTCTATGAAATGTTGAAAATGATGACAAAAGAAATGTCTTTAATATCATTTCTGTCACCATTTGTTTGACCATCTGTTAAAAATATCTAATATTCAGTTTCTCATGACACAAACTGAAGTACAGCCATCAAATCCTTGCATTTTTAAAGCTTTAACCAGCAGATGTTTGGTGTGTTATCTCAATAAGGACAGCAATAACAGTTAGTTTCTTAAAATTAAAATAAACATTGATATTTTTTTTTTTTTTGTCAGTCGACTAATCTGTTATCTTTTCAGCGTTGCTCCATATTTGCTCTTAGAGGCCCTTCGTCTTGCAGGCAGCGTGTTTCTGAACTTGGTGCTGTTAACCTGACTGGGAAACATCTACCTATTTTTGAGCATTATGTCTATTGTCTACGATGGATCCAGAGACAAATCCCTCTGAAAGCCCAAACTCTCCCTTCGAGTTCTCCCACAGCGAGCTGCCTGCAGTTAGAGGGGCTTTGTGCTGTCTGAGTGCTGGAATCACCACACATAGCCCCACAGAGGCAGAGCTAGACCTCACTTTGAATTTCATCCTAAATACAGGAATTTTCTTTTAAGATGTGAAGTGTCGGAAATGCAGGGCTGGCGAGTTGATTTGTGGAGCTTTTTTTTTTTTCTTTTCAATTTGCATATCATTTACTGCATCTCCCTTTGTTGACACCCGAGGGCCTGAGAGGAGATTTTGATCTTAATAGGAAGAGTAGGGTGGTATGACTGAGGATCTCATCCTCCTTATACTCAGCGGGGAAAACATTAGAGCTCTGCCTAGATAGCGAGACCGGCTTCACTTTGGTTCAGGTTCACATGAGTCCTGGTGGGTTTAAAGAGGCCCAAAGTGCTCATCAAATCCCACCACTCAGTACTGTGAGGGTCAGACTCAGGTTGAGACACCGAGGACTGACTCATGATCTAAACATCACTAGTTATATGTCTTATTTCTGCTTCTTTCCACATGTGGAGTACAAGGCATTCCTTTAATGCCTCCTCCTGAAATGTAATTAAAACAAGGTGCATGTGAAATTTAAGATGGTACATGGACTCAAGTCCACTTGACATCACTGTGGTTTTCAGCCTGTCATCTTCCAACCATAACTATGCTGTGTTGAGCAGCCGCAATGTTTGTCGTGGTGAAGTTAGTGCAAAATGTTTCACAACCTCTACACAGTGCTGGAAGAAGTATTTAGATTTACTTTACTTTAAAAGTATGCTGCATTCAAGAGTACTAGCACAGCTGTTATATAGATGTAGCTGAATAAAAACCACAGTATTTCTCTTTGAATTGTAGTGTCATCTAAATAAGACGATGACAAAATGTAACGCACAAAAGCAAAAGCAGCCCTTATTTAATGAAAAATTTCAGACAATATTTATCTAAAAATAGTGTTTTTCACATGGATAAATCCTGTGGGTTTTTTTCTTAGATTTGGTTCCAATTATTTGGGGGACAGCTATTGCTGGAATAAAAAGTAGAAATCAGCTGTTTCCATGATCAAATTAGCTCACATAATTAAGCTACATCAATAATAAAGTCCTGGTCTTTTCAATTTATTGTCACATTTAATTCTGGAAAAAAAAAAAAAAAAAAAAATTAAATAAATAATTCAAAGAGTAATACCCCAGACCACTGGCAGTGTTATAATGTGGTGTCACAGTTAGTTCAGAAGCATTTCACCTCCGGTCTTAGCCACAGATCCTGCAATAATTAAAATCCTCGTTGTGCATTACTCCCTTGCTGGGATAGTTGGCTCCTCTGAAGAGCAGTCTGAAATAGGTCACCCCAGCACCCTGTAGTGCATCTTAAAAGTACACTGAATCAATTAAGTGTGATCATGCTCCCTTGATTATTTTGGCCCTGTTTTTACCACGGAGAGGAATTTCAAATAGGCTCTCTACTTTGAATAACAAGGTTGGACTGTGGTGACAAATGGTTCCAGAGTGGGTGTTTCTTCCCCTGTTTTTCTCTGCCAAATTAACTCCCTGGCTGATTGCCTGCTTTAGCATATGAGAGGAGGTGAGCGGAGGTGTGTAGGTAATTGCCTTGGTTAGCTGATTATGTGTTGCAAAAGGAAAATGTTATGAAATACTGTCGTCACTCTGGTGAAGGATGTTCTGACCTAATGAACTGAAGCTCCCGCGTTTGCTCGGACTTCCTGGTCGTCTTTAGGGGTCCGCGGGCAGGTCGCTGAGGGTCAGACGCAGCGTCGACTCAGCGTTCGGGGTCTGACACCTCTGTTCTCTTTAATACGTCTTCATAAATCCAGCTCCCTCTTGTTTTTCCTCATTAAATCTGACAACATCTGGTGCACGAAAGACGGCCGCTTTAATGTGGCCAGCGTTACTGCTGGTGTTATTCTTGCCATTTTAGCTATTTGCTTCACGTGCAGCACTTTCATTCGAGCTACATCCAAGGCAGCCTCGAAGAGCGTTATCCAAAGTTTTAAACCACCTTTATGAAAATCACTCGAGCTGCAGCCTTAACAAATGATGAAAAGCTTTTATTTTCTAAAGAAGCATACTTACCTTTTCACCTAATAGTGATGTCTCACTTCAAAGAGAGAACACGATTAGGCCAACATTGTCCTGTTTCTATATCCTTTGAGTTCAAAGGGAGAGTTTGAATACCTGTATTTCATGTGCAGCCTTTTCAAATACTGTTTTAATGCAGTTTACGTGCTTGTCAGTTTTCAACCACAGTAGAATATATCGTGCTGTTTTATGATTGCGTACCTCAGTTTTATGAGTAAAGAATTAATGCCGAGCCTTGTTTTGCAATAGTTTTTATTCCCACCAACTTCAAGGACAGAGGATGAGCAAGGCGTCCAGAATAGCTACGAACTTAGCATTGTGATGCACTTTGCTGGCTAATGATTGGTGCCAAAGAAAGCAGCATAACGCGAGCGTCACCCAGATGTCAGATGTGTGTTGAGGGCTCTGAGCAAGAGAACATTCCCTAAAGACGGCATTAATAAAGAAACTGGTTGAGCCGGGTAGAGACAGAGAGTGAGAGGCAAAGAGGAAGAAGGAGATAAAAGAGTCTGTTGAGTACATACATCAAAGGTCTCTTAATGACAAGGGATGCCATTAGGGTTACAGTGGCTTTTGTTTCAGCTTCCTCACACCTGCAGTTTGTTGAGGGTGCTCTGTGCACTGTTTTGTTGTTAACATTTGCATGAATATAAGATACATGCATGAGGAGATAAGAGTTTGTTGCCGGCTGCTAATCTTGGTGGTGACCAAATGTTTTGGTCAAAATTACGGCTTCCTTTTCATTTGCATAAGAGAGATGTAACCATTCATTTGCTTCCTTGTGTAAAGAGGGCTTAAGCCAGAAAAGGCTTACATAGAACAATAGAAACAGTATAGAAAAGCTGTTATCCTGTACACCATGAAATTTATTGACTTAAAAGTTTTCTTGGTGCCTCCGGTGCTGGAATGGGATTTGACAAATCAGAGCGTGAAATTGTGATTAGCCTCTCTCAGTTTGTAGACGGAGCGGGGCACTAGCAGACTTGGCATGGCCAAAGGTGTAACCTGTTTTGTTTTGCCCCGGTGCTGCTTTCCCAGATGGTGGGACCAGCTGCCGTTGAATAAACGCTGGACGGGTAACAGTGTGAGAATTACCACGGCCTTGTTTCAGTTTGGGATGCATAACAGAAAGCTTGTTTTTTTGCCACTGCCAGGAGGAGCAGGGACGAATCACCTGGTGCTCAAGCAAACAACCTTTTAATTGAGGTCAGAAGAAAGTAGAGTCCGGTATAAATGCTCCCAGAAATTTGCGTGGTTTGTCCATGGAGACCCCTCACTATTTTATTTAAGATCACTTGCTCACATACTTTCTGCGGGCATCTATGTTTCGCATTTTTTTTATTTTATAGCAAATGGTTAGTTTGACCTGGGCAACACGATACTCTCTTATGTTTTCATTGCTTCTCCAAAAGCAACTTTCCTCTTTTGAACATGTTTTATTTTCAATAGTTGCTCAAATTAACTCATTGACATACGTTATTTAGCCCAATGCAACATGCAGTGTTACTGTAATGCTGAAGGAAAGTTACAAACCTGAACAAATTGATGATAACAGTATCAAAAATAGCATTTTCCAAGTATTTGCAGTCCTACCTCGTGTTTTGAAGGAGCTAACTTGTTGTGTACGGTTGAAGTGTTCGTAGACTACAATATTTCAAATTTCCTACAATTACATCATTGCGTACCTAAAGTTGCAAGAAGCATGTAGCAGCTCTTATTGCCTTGTCTAAGTGCTCTGGTGCAATAACACCTCAAAAGTAGCCTCCAAAGCAAAAGAATATTTAAGAATTTAAGTGTGATTAAAACATAAATCAGTATAAATGATGACTGGAGATCTTTCTATTGTAATTTTTCCTGCGAGGGCACTGCAGACTGTAACCTTGTATATCATCACAGAGAGGGGGAGAGTTTCCCTCTTCAGGGCTGGATTAGCGCATCCAGGGTGGGCTGAGAGAAGGTAAAATGACCTGTCCCGCCCTACGTGACCCCAGGCCAACCCTGCACATTGCCAAGGCTTTGCTCTTTGCCCTTGAATATGCAGAGATCCCCAGCTTCATAGACTCGGAAGAGAGAGGGAGGAAAAAAAGAGTTGTATCGCATTGCAGGGAAAATTAGTGAGACCAAAGTTGGAGTTTCTGTGTGTTGGGGGCTGCGAACAATGGCAGCATTCTGTCAGACAGCAACTTCAAAGGTCGGCTGAGTGACTGCTCTGAGTTATACTTTGTTGTAGATCACTGAGGAAATTCACAGATGTTTTCTCATACGAGACACCATTATAGCGGCTCAAGTACCCAGTAGCCTGGAGCGTCTCTCCCTCCCCCCATCCCTCCCTCTCTCTCTCTCTCTCACTCTCTCTCTCCCACACACACTCAAACTCACTCTCACTCTCACACTCTCCCCACCCCCCCGCTCACTCCCCCACCCCACCCTCTTTCCCATCTCTGATATCTCTTGCATGAGACAGATGTGGAACCTGTTTTCTCTCCAACTGTCCAGAGAATCTGGAAAGTTAAAAAAGGGTTGGCGTTGTGGCATTGCCCCAAACTCTGTCGAATCCACTGTCCTCTACGTCAGTTCGCTCAAAATGTCAAGATCACATGCAGCCCTGCTTTCACACATCCATTTGGGGTCAGTGCAATACGTAGAAAATCGCTGGAATAAAGCTGAACTGAAAGCTGAACCGTGATGGTGATTAGTATTTCGAATGTGCTGCATGAGGGTGGTTGTCAGCGTGGTTCTTCTCTCTCTCCTGCAGATTGCCTTCTTCACCTCTGAACTGGACCTGAACCAAAACAAACACAGCAACACACTTCATCTATTGTATATTTTTATTTATTTATAGTAAAGTGCTGTTTTATATGAGTCAAATAAATATGTTTCAACTGCTGACCTTTGACGATTGTTTCTTGTGTTCTTTGGTAATCAATGGTCCTTTTCACATCTTATGCAAAACTATGAAAATTATATAGAGAAATAGAATTTATCAGTGGGATCGATCCCTCTTTGGGTCTGTGTAACATCACTTGTTTTAATTGCAATAATCAAAACACTTTCTTTTTTGGGACATATTGCACAGAAATTCAAATCTTGGATCAAAATAGAAATTTGAGCCAACTTCTGCACATGTAGAAAAACACCTGCTTCAGTTTTTAGATCCAACTGTGTGAGTTCTGCTTCCTGTAGCTCCAAGACTTCTCAGACATTCTGCAGATGCTTAAATGCGGCTTCATACGTGTCTCCAGCTCTTAGGAGTATTTCTGTTGATCGACTGTCTTGCTGTATGCTTTAAAGTACTCCATGAAATACACAGACGGTGCAGACTGCTTCCATGTTCAAACCTGAGTGTATAGGCAGAAAAACTACTGCAGTGGGGGTTCCTCCAAGTTAATTTTCCCATCAAATGCCGCAGGAAAAATTTCTTTTAGCCAAACTACTGCTGAGGTGACCCTGTAAAACTTGAGGCATGGCCATAAGACGGTAAAGGTTTGGAGCAAGTAAATTACCTCAGGGACTGGACATTGTGTCAAGCACACAGTCATGAATTTCTTACAAACTATATCAAAGTCCTGCTCAGCCACATCCATCCTTCAGCTGGAGTCCCATTGAGATGCATTAAAATGTAAGAACTTGCATTTAAGGCTGAACCGAGTATCTCAAAGGAAGGTATCGATAATTTGGTAATGCTGATGGTTCACAAAATTCATGCAGTTGTCATATATGGCTGGAATTTGCCTTTACGTGGCATGACGGCTCACATGTAGAGCAGACTTATGTGAAAATCCACCTTAAAGCAGAATTAAAGTCTACTATTTTAAGGTCTGCAGATCACTGCAGCCGCTCAGGATCGTAGAAAAACCTTAATTCTGTTTTAAGGTGGATCTTCCCGTTACTTTAACAGTTGTCTGGTTTGACATAAGAGAGCAGATTACAACATTTGACATTTATCTGACATTTAAACCTGACAGCAAAAACTAAGTGACAGCACTTTTCTGCACAAAATACAAACTCTCAGAGGAAATGTAAAAAAGTTTACAACACTGATGTCTGAGCTGGTCAGTAGATTAGCTGCTAACCGCTGGCTACCTGAGTTTAGAGCTGGTGGTCATTTTGTAATTGTCTTTCCACCTGTTTTGAGCCCCGCTGTGTCAAAATCATTTCAAATTGCATAAAAGAATACATGGACACCAATAAAGTAGATTTTGCAGTAAAAATATTGTAATACATGTTCTAATTAGGCATCCTTTATAAATTGTTGAGTAGCTTTATAAATCAGCTATAATCCATCAGTACAAACATCTTTTGGGTTGCCAAGTCATGAAAATCCCTTATGCTGTTGTTTATCGTCTTTCCAGACAGATTTGTGTAAAAACACTTTACGAATGGCGTATTCACATTCTACACACCTGAATGCTTAGCAGAAGGTCAGAAACCTGAGATTATTTACGAAAATTTTCACCAACATTTACAACTAAATTATTACTCAAATAGAAAAGATAAGCACCAGTCAGAAGAATTTTTCACAACCTGGCAACCCAAAACTTGTTCTTACTGATCTATAAACCATTCGGTCACTTTATTATTCTCTTTTCACCTGTTTTGAGCTCCTTTGTCTCAAAATCCTTTAATGTCAAAATGCAGAAAGTGAATACATGTGCACTAATAAAGTACATTTCACATGTAGTGACTAATGGCTTTCTAAATGCTTAATAAATAATTTACAGATGCACTACAGATCATTTGGGATCCACTAACAAGAACTTAATAATGTTGACAGGAAGTTTTGGGTTGCCAGATTGTGGTGAAAAACCCCTTGGTGTTTACCTGTCTCTGGTAATGATTTAGTTATAAATGTTGGTACAACATTAATAAATGCTCATATTCACTGGTTTCACACTTTCCAATCAGACATCAAGTCTGCAGTCTGTCAGTAAGTCATTAATTGTGTTTTTACACAAATCCATCTTACTGAATACTTAAAAACATCAAAACACAAAGCATATTGTTGTTAACCTGGAGGAGGATTTAAAAAAAAAATCAGCAAAAGGGATTTTTCACAACTTGGCAACCCATAAGTTGTAGTTGCTCATAAAGCATTAATATTTGATTTATTGACCAGTAGTTAAGTAATTAGTTATAACTTCAGGTAGCTTATAAAGGCGCTGTGTTAACAAGTGGTACAAATATTTCTTGATCCTGAAAAATTGCAAGCATTAACACCTCAGCAAGATGGTCCTCCAACAGGCACGTCTAAGTGTAACTCATCAAAGAGTCACTACAGAGTACACACACTCATGTCTCTTAAGTAAATGTCAAATTTAACACGACGTGGCTCAGGATTCAAAGCAGTGACCTTCCCTGATTTCTGCATCTTTTTTCCAAGCTCTATAAATAAACCTGCTGCTGCCATAACTTGATGTAAACAAGGTTAATCTCCACTAGTTTTTTGTATCAGTCAACAGTGTGACTACACCGCTCCTGTAGCCAGTTTTGTAGTTTAACATGGCTCCAGTGCAGCCCAGCAGGACTCCCCCTTCCCCTCATGACTGTGTGTAAAGCCGTGGGAGAGGACTGGGAACATTAATCCCTTCAAAGGAACAGATCTAATTCAAAATCTGCCGCTCCAAACTAGTTGAGAGGACAGTGATTGTTTCTGCAGGGAAGCCAGATAAAGATCAGAGAGTTGATATAGAAAACTACAACTTCCATTTCGACTGCTCTGCCACAAAAGTTTGGATATTATCTCATGAAAACTGCATACTTTTGCCTTCATTAAAATGTTCTGAAACAAAAAAAGGGACAAAATATGACGCTGTAGCCCACTTTGTGTTGAAGTTTCCTGACATTACAAACACCTCTGTTTAGTTTGGCTGCTTATGTGCATGAGATCCTGCCTTTTCCTCCCCGGACACACTGACAGGACAAGTTTATAAGAAACATAATTGAGACATCAGCATTTCAAGCGCTGCCTTTGTCACCTGATTTAAAACAGAGGTCTCCCTTTTGTGCCATGTTAAGTAACACGTTATAATTTGAATTAGCTGCTGGGAATTTACCCTGCGGCTGTAAGCTTACGTTTTGATGCTCAACAAAGAGAGGGGGGCAAAAAAAAAAAAAAAAAAATCAGAATTAGGAGTCAGGTTCTGATAAAACAAATGAAATGAGCGAAGGAGAAATAAGTATTTAAATAATTCAGAGAGGGCATAATTAAGTGTTTAATGCTGGGTTGTAGTTCAAAGGAACAACAAAGAAATTTTAATTCAAATTAGAAATGTAAAAGAGACGCAGATTGTTCAGAGATGAGAACTTTGTGTTGAGTCACTTGATTTGGTCTCTCTCCTCCATCAAACAGTCGGGCAGCGCTCTTGGAGATCTCCAGAGATAACAATGTCACATTGTCACATAGGGTTCTGCTACAAATCCTTAATTACAAAAAGAGGATCAGATGACTACAGCATCCAATACCGGGGTCTCCAGGCGGCATGGGGGTCTTTGATCAAGAAAATCCAATTATTTGTGTATATACATTTCCCACATAGTGATTACTTCATTAATTGTCCCGCCTTTATCTCCTCCCTTCCCATCCCCCCTAATAATCAGCTCCTTTATCCAGACCAACAAACACACCATAGGAGCTTTGTGGATTCAAAGGATTTGCTTTCCCCTCTCAAAGAGCCGCTATTCTTTGATGATTGGGCAGCGGCAAACTTCAAAGTAATAAATCTTATTTCTGACTGGCTGGCGGCCCACCAAAGTCCTTATCAAATTCTAAGAAGTGATCCCTCACTCTCCAGATAGACCAAGGATATCTCGCAGAGAGGAAGCACTGAGGAGTGGAGACCTGCTCGACGCGATATTTTCCCGCGAATGCACATATTTATCTAAATTAGTGCTTTTATTTTTATTTGTTTTCGCCGAGAGGGAGGAGGACGTTTACCATGGCAGCAGTGGCTGTACTGCGGAATGAAACACTCCAGGCTTTTCTTCAGGTTTGTGCGCAAGTTTCTGTTTACTTTGACGACTTGAGCAACTTGTAAACTTCCTCATCCGAGCCGATGTGCGTTTGCCTTACGACTCTTTTATATGTAACAAAGGTAAAAGCGGTGCTGCCTTGATAATCCAGTGCCAATATAATTTAATGACTGTCGCTAATTAATGACTCCTGCTGCAACATAACGCAACTTTTATGTCACATCATCGCGGTTCAGGCAACAGGATCGATTGAGAGCAGATGACATTCGAGCTGTTTAGACAAACCTTTTTCAGCCTTTTGTTGCATATTCAAACGTGGCACGTTATTTGTGTTTTTAACCTCATCAAGTGTGCTAGATACTGATTGTAATACAGACGATGTGTGTCTCGGTTATCCAGGATCGCACTCCAAACTCTTCTCCAGAGAACTGTAAGCACTCTCCGCTGGCTCTCCTGGCTGCCACTTGTAACCGGATCGGCCATCACCACGGATCAAACCCCTCAGATTTCCTCCAGGTCCCCTACGACCCCACTCTGGGCTCCCCTTCGCGTTTATTTCACCCGTGGACTAACGAGGGATCCCCTCAGAGCAGCCTGGCGAGCAACTCTACTTTCGGACTATCCTCCAAGCCCCAGCTGTCTGCGCACATCCAGAGCTCCTTCAGCTCGCACCACGAACTGCCCCTCACCCCTCCGGCGGACCCCTCGTACCCCTATGACTTCTCCCCTGTGAAGATGTTACCTTGCTCCATGCAGTCTCTGCAGTCCACCTGCCCTCCCACCTACGTCCCCGCTGTCAGTTACGCAGCTCCAACTCCCATTCCGCCCGCAATGCCAAGTTTTGTCACGGGACCCTCCGGCCTTGTGCACCAGCAGCAGAGACAGTTGTCCCCAAACCCTGGAGAGGATATTCCTTGGTGGAGCCTCCAGCAGGGGAACCACGTAAGCCACTCTTCCTCCCTCGGTCCCCATCGCTTCCAGCTGCAGAGGGGCTTGGTTCTGGGACATACGGACTTTGCGCAATATCAGACGCAAATCGCGGCTCTGCTGCACACCAAGTCCCCTCTCGCAACTGCGCGGCGGTGCAGGAGGTGCAGGTGTCCGAACTGCCAGTCCTCCACGTCCAGCGACGAGCCGGGGAAGAAGAAACAGCACATTTGTCACATACCCGGTTGCGGGAAAGTTTACGGGAAAACTTCTCACCTCAAAGCGCACCTGAGGTGGCACTCTGGAGAGCGGCCGTTTGTGTGCAACTGGCTGTTCTGTGGCAAGAGTTTCACCAGGTCGGACGAGCTGCAGAGACACCTGAGGACTCACACGGGGGAGAAGCGCTTTGTTTGCCCGGACTGCTGCAAGAGGTTCATGAGGAGTGACCACTTGGCAAAACATGTCAAAACTCACCAGAACAAAAAAAGCAAGTGCCACGACAAGACACTTGACCACGTCAAAAGGGAGGACACGAGGAGTATGTTGTAACACACCTTGTAGTCGTTTGAAACAGTAGAAATCACTAGTGCAATACAGTCAGTCCTACATTAGTTAAAGTACACGGTGAGCTGCGTTTTTCTAGGCTATTTGTTTGATTTTGTTGGTTGATTTCTTACATCCTGACAATAGTTTCTAACATTGCTGGTCTGTGTAGCACATTTTTTTTGTATATAGGCTATATAAAGTTTCATAAGTTAATTTGGGACCATGGAGAAGTTCTGGCTCATGAGTTTGAATTCACTGTCTATATCATATCAAGAAGACAAGTTTTCAACTTGTGTTTTGATCATTGTCTTCGGTGGAAGATTTCCCTCCCCTGTAAATTCTATTTAATAGCTTTTGTTGAATGAAAGTGTCCGTTTTTTGCTCCTTATGGGGTGTTTTTAAGCATGCTCTTGAAAAGATCTGCTATTGTTGATATGACCCAAATACTGTGTGAGAATAAAGATTATAACATTTTCCTCAACTCAGATTAATTCATTTAATATCTCTCAGTTATATGGGCGATGAGACGGTCAGGTTTTAGGTGGAAAGGATTCTTCTCTGGGTTAATGTGCCTTGTGAATTGTCAAAGTTTTGCAGTATAACAGTAAAACCCAGATCTTAATTTTCAGCTGTTTTGTTTAGTAAAATCAAAAAATTAAGTGATTTGAGGACTTGCAGGAAAAGGTTTGCTCATACTTACTGAGCAGCTGATGGTGATGGTCAGAAAAGCGCAATCCACCCAAAATAGAAGGATGTCTAATATGATTTTGGGGATCCTGAAGATAAAAAAGATGCTTGCATTTTTAAAAAATCAAATTTCTTGCCCTGCTCGTCTGCTGCTGCTGTTTCTGTTTAACCCCTAACACGAGCAAAGCGATATTTAAGTAACGTGGAGGGGACAGAAGTTCACTCGGTCTGGATTGTATTTGAAAATCTTCACAGAAATATTTGAGCATACTGTGTAAACATTTACAATACAGTGTCAAACAGGGAAATATAGCTGTGTGAGCCCTGAAAATTGGCTGCCAGCTGAGGAAAAACTGACACATAAAGCATCTAAAAGATTCCTCTCTCTCATACTTAGACCTGAGCGCTTCAAAGGTGCATACAGGTGCTTCTATCCGCAACAATTTAATTAAACTCCAAGCTCTCCCTCTAAAAAAATGCTCCTTTTCATGGATAAAAATGCAAACACCCTTAAAAATAAATAAAAGAATTTCACTTAAAGTTGTGTAGAGAACGTCACACATTTTCTCCACAGTTGATGCTAATTTTTCTGCCATTAAAGCCAACTGTTCGAATGCACTAATTTGTTAATGCACTCTAATAGATGTGCTCTGTTTGTTTTGTGCCACAGTTTTTTGCATTTTACATTTACCTCTGAGGACTTTGCAGTGACACCGCAGGCTGAGACGAGACCCATTAACAGAGGACCGCTTTGCCTTTTAGCTGCAGTATCTCTGGATTCCTGTTACTCTCAGGATGGGCAGCAGGTTTCATGGCTTACCTGTCTGAGTTTCTCAGCGGATGATTGATGGCAGTTCCTGACCAAACTAACTGGCTAGTCTTTTTTTGCCCAGCAGAGAGGGGAAATAACAATAATTGTAGCGCAGTTTGCACACTTATGACATAGTAACACCTACATTAAGTGTCATGTAATATTGATCAGTGCTGCAGCACAGCAGTGCCTCACACAAAGTGCAGTAAACTAACTCAGTATTTCATGTTGACTTCCTCCACCCAGATTGCCACCTCCTGACTGGGGATTTAAAGTGAAAATACCTTGATTTTCTAACCTTTAGCACAGCTGCCAGTGTTGGAAGAAGTACTCTGTTCCTTCACTTAAGCAAAAGGACATTACATTACAACTAAGTCTTGCTTGAAAAATCCTACTTCAGTAAAATTGCAGAAGTATCTGAAGCAAAATGTAGTTAGAGTATGGAGGTAAAAGTACTGGTTTGGTCCCTTTGACTGTTATATTATCATATGTGAGATCATTACATTGTTCATACTGAAGCATCAGTATGTAAGCAGCATGTTACTGTTGTAGCTGCTGGAGGTGAAGCCAGTTTGAGTGACTTTATATGCAGTTTTATACACAGGGGCACCAGATATATGACTAATGGAAGAGGAGAGAAGAGAAAACATTTAGGTTTTTGGTGAAATGATGGATCATTTCAACATTTATTGAAATGAAACCATGTGAGACGTTTAGAGGGAAAAGTCACTGTTTGGTGGAGCTGTTAAAAGCTTATAGACATCTGACATGTGACCCCGACTATACACTGCTTTTATGAGACGTCACAAGCCAAAAAGGCTGGAACCCAATGGTTTACTCTTTAACAGTGCCTTGTATTTGAAAAGCTTGGTATTTTTTAAAATTGTAAAATCTTCATTTTAAAAGTAACTAAAGCTGTCAAATAAACGTAGTGGAGTAGAAAAGTACGACGTTTCCCTCTGAAGTGTAGCAGAGTGGAAGTACAAAGTAGCATAAAATGGAATTACTCAAGTACCTCAACATTGTACTTCCATACAGTACTTGAGTAAATGTACTTAGTTACTTTCTACTCAGGCAGCTACTTCCAAGTAACTCACAAACAGAGAAGTGATGAGCCCTTAACAGATCTGAACGATGACACAATGATCCAAACATCCAGTTCAGCGCCTCAGCCGTGCAGAGCGGAGCTGCTGCTGGCCTGCAGTGACACTGCTCCCCTGTCAGTCTCACTGGGGATCACTGAAAATGTCAGCATGAGGAGAGCAGCTGCTGCCATTCTTTGGCATTTTGAACTGTCAGTTTTCTGCCTCAACAGCGCCCCCTTTTGTAAGCCGCCTCAGTGGTTCATCAGAGCAGATGAATACTATCCTGACAAATGTAACTGATTACTGCAGAGGTCAATGTTTAGAAGACAGTTACCTTTGAAATCCATCCTTTTACAGCATGTTTGAATCCATTTTTATTACTCAGTTTTATTATTACTTCACCGCAACAACAGCAAGAAGGTTTTACCTGTTTGAAATGTAGTTTAGTTTACGTAATTATCCTGGTACAACTCATTTCTTCTGGGGACTAAAAGCTGCAATTTAAAACTCAAATGCCCCACATACCTGATATTTGTTATATTTCTCCTTACAATATGCAACAATGTACAGGCAGTAGCACTAGGCAACGTTTATATGCAGCTTATGTTTGCTCGTGTTGTCAAAGGTTTGTTTATATCAGTCATTTTCATCTAAAACTCAAACACTTCATTTACATACAGTTTATGATGAATGTAATTTTTATACATATAAAAATGCTAAATGCAGCTTTAAAACAGCAAAATGTTAAAATTGTCTGCCGTAGTTTTCAGTTACATTTATCAGCTGCAGTATTTAGACCAGATTGGACATAAAATACTGCACTGTACTGTACTATTTTGTATATATGGCCTTGTTGTGCACATGCTGCTATATTCACTTGACAGTAGCTGTGCAAGTGGGACTTAGAGAGCTGTATCCAGTTCTGCTAAAAGCAAAGATTGAACTGCATTAATATTACCGTACATTCATCAGAAAACGAGGAAAAACCTACAGTAATATGATGAGATGTGACCATTTGAACTATAAAGTCTTTATCCACATTTTATGATCCTATTATAAATTGATGCCTATGGATGGATAGGTTGAATGCACCAGGCTGGCTCTGCACAAAGGCATTGTTCAGCTCTGATTTGGCTTCATTGTCCAACCTACAGTCTCTATTCTCTAATACTGCAGGAGGCCATAATGCTTAATTGTTCAGAGAAAGGATATCGTATGTTGTGGCTTAAGTTCAGTTTCTGAAAATGAATGAAAGATTTAAGAACTTCAGATATCCATATGACAAATGCCTGCCCATTTAATCTCAACAGTCTGATAGAAAGAAAAGCCTCATTAATATTATTCGCATAAGCATTATTGTGGATCAAAAATGCTCATTTTGTATGTCATTCTCTTCAGGGTTACACTTATATAGTAATATATAAACAGCTAATAAATGAAGAACTAGACTTGTTGTAAGTAAATTTACTTTCTAAGTCTTTATTAATGTTTAATAATGCCAACTATAACTCATGTGAAGCATCTATAACTGGTGTAAACACACTAACTGGGTCAAAATTGACCATTTTGGGTCAAAATAGGGCCACTGTACTAACTTCACAGTTCTCTTTCCTGTCCTGCAGCACTGTGAGGACACCGACTTTTCGGTGCCAAAACTATTTGAAATGTAAATAACACATTTGATGTCTGAATATTGTTTTTATCTATGTTAAATTTGCCATTATTGGGACAGAAGACAAACATCAATATAACAGGTAATTAAAACATTTGAATTATAATGAATGTATTTGTTATTTGATATTTATTGATGATATGTATCATTTAAATTCTGTTTATTTATCATATTAACTAATTAATTATATGTTTCTTTTTTAAAATACTTACAGCTTTGCAAACACCATCCACTGATGAAGCCCACAGGATGCCGCTGAAAGCTCTGTCAGTAATCTAATAAGGTGACCTTGACTTCTTTATTTATTTATTTTGTCAAACTACTATTTCCAAAAACATGAATGAGGCTCAATATGTTTAAAATCTGCCTGTGAATGATTTTAAAGTGTCTAAATGCTCTACACACCGAGGTTTGTTTATACGTAATCATGTATCATTAAATATAATTGCAGCTGTGTTATTCTGTCTTATCCATCACTCATTAACTTAGCAGATGGTGAAACAATTGACAAATACAGTAATAAAACATTAAAATATCCTTATATCTGTTTAAGACTACATTATACTATACATTATACTATACTTTTTAACAATTTAAGCATTCATGCGATGGTTATACATATAGAACAGAAATGATGATGAGTACTGAAAAAAGTCATTTATTATCAGGCTTCCAGTTTAGAAAAGTAATTATGTTCACATGTTAACGGCCACATTTGGGAATCACAATGATGATCAAAGTTTAGGCCCTCAGATGAAAAACTGAAATGATTCACTGCAGTCACATGTGATTTGGGGATCAGTCCAGTCAGGATGGGACACACTGTCTTCAGACACAAAACTGCTTCACTGTGGCTTTGGCTCTGCAGAGGATGTTCAAAATGAAATGACTGACAAGCAGTGGCATGAATTAAAATCCCTGATGTAAACAGCTCTGCTGCACTCTATGGAGGATAGATATGTACTGCCTGGAAATGTGGAGCTGGTGTTACGTTTAGTGTGGGAAGTGTGTCTGGACATTCAGATGAATGATAATTAAATCTGTGAGCTGAAGTTGGATGAGCTGAGGAGCATCTGTGCTCAAAGCTTTTGTGCCTTTAAAGCTTTCAAAGGTTTCAAATCTGAAGTTTTCTTAAGTTCATCTTAAGTCGTTGAATATTTATCACAAAATGTGTCTGTTCAAAGTTCAATGTGTTTATTAAGAGGTTAAAATAAATAAAACTCAGGTCATCTGCTTCGTACTGATTTGTATAAACAGAAATCTACATATGCATCAAGAATCTGTGGGCAGGGGGCAAGATTTTGGTTTCAGAGGCGTTCTGGTTTCCATTTGGAGTCCGTTTGTAGTCCGACTGGTATTGATCAGTCACGTTTATGTGGCTTTGGTTGCATGTAGGCAAACAGTCTGTGTGGAGAGCAGAAGAGGAGGAACACTTTGGCTGAGCTGCAGTCTAAGAACACTATTGTCTGACAGCAATTTAGTTTTTTATTAGCTTTTTTTTTTTTTTTTTTTTTAAATCTATCATCATTTTTATGCAAATATCTGTTTATAGAGATCAGCCAAAATGTCCTCAGACCATTTTTCATGTTTGAAGTTGCTAATCAGACTATAAACAATGACCCGCACACAGAAGAGGAAGTCTTGGCCTGGATATCTGTTATCAGTTATCAGGATGTCCGCTGGCTGCACCGGAAGCCCTGAAACACTGGCCATAGCTCCCAGAGGCTAAACAGTAGTCAGACGATAGCTGATTGCTCCAAAGATTGACTTTAATCGACTGTGTAGGTGTGGTATGATCAGATTTAACTGACAGAGCTGCCGACAAAAGCAAACTGCCTCCCAGCCGTCATCAGGTTTTTAATCAAATGTTGCTCAGCTTAGATTGGTGCACGGAAATGACGTCACCTTTTTCCAAACTGAGTCCCGCCCACTTCAAAATAGTGAGACAAACAAAAATACAGAAAATCTTTGAGGCCTTCATGTAGAAATTAAGACCAGAAAATCACCAGATGGTGACCAGAGAGAGCTTGTTAAGCCCCCCTACTTGGTAGAAATATTTTGTCTTGAAGACCTAAAAGGGAACATTTTAATGGGGAAACTGGCTCTCTACCAGGCACTGGACAAGAGAAGTGTTGTTATCATCGCCCCCTGCCCTCTGTGTGGTCATCATTTTAACCAAACCACATTGTTTCCCGAACCTTTAACAAAATACTTATTTTAACAGAAGATCTTTCCCAAAACCTTTCTCCAGCTAATGTGTGTCTACAGTAATGTAAGTCTGCATATCGTAGAAGAGACCGTTGGCCTTGCAGAGGTCTGCGCTGTCCAAGTTCCCATCTAGTTTTACAGGTGTTTTTTAAAGGTTTGTGAAGCAACAAACGACAGATTTTGTGGTTTAATTTGCAGGACTTGTTGCAACTGAACTAAAGACACTGAATGCATCATTGCTGTGGACAAAGAGTGAACAGTTCATTACACATATTTGAACAACGACAAATCTTTGAACTGAATTCTTTGAATCAGCAAAGTAATTCATAGTTTCCGCCCTGGACTCACCGGCATAGGAATATCTGCTTTCTGGCACCTGTAACTGCTGTACAAACACTCTTTAAAGGGAACTAATCTGGAGAGATTCAAGCTCAGCGCCGTTGTGTGTTCACACAGGACCTTTAAGTGCCTCTAGCTGTGAAAAGGTGATAGAGATTTTCATGTCTCACAGGAGACCCATTTAAACTACACCCAGTGGTTAGGACAACACAACAGGCTCATTCAAAGACAATAAACCTTGTTTCGTAGCGTAACCAAGATAACCTCTTATTGCATCTCTTCCCGTCTGCAAAGCACAACAGCTGATGAGTGCGGGAGAATGAAAACGTAAAAATGCCCGTTGTTCTTCAGTTTATTTAATGTACATGTGTTACCTTAGACAGAGATGTCATTGCTTTATAGTACCATGAAGACATTTAGAGATTTATTTTCCATTGTTAAATAATTCCTCTGATTGTAACGAGCCATTTGAGTCATTTACATTTTTATGAGAAAATTAAAGGATTGTACTTTTCCACATTTTAATTGGCTTTTGAGGAAAAATGGGGTATTGGGTATTTAAACCATGAAAAATTGTTAAATTAGATTCTAACTTTGACTTGTTAAAACTAGACATATAAAAGTGTTGTGATAAAGAGCAAATTTCATGCCAGTTCTGATTAAAATGATGACTCTTAAATGGAGATTTATGTGTAGGAGGTCAGCAGTCAGTCTCACGCTGGGCTCCATGTTTTATACATCACTGCACAGTGATTAAAATGTAATTAAAACATGTTATTTTTCTTCATAACTGATTTCCGTCTCTTTATTGAATGCATAAGTATGTTTAGATGCAGAGAAGCATTAACATATCTTTTCAGTGTACGCACAATGATACTAGTACTTGAACCAGCTGCCCCCCTGTGGATGTGTTTTTTCCTCTGAGCGTTCATGCAACTTCTGTCCTTGACCCTCTTTGAGCTCAAACCTTATTCAAGAGGTTGGTGATTTTAGCAACCTGGGGGAGTTTATGTCTCACAATTAAAGGAGGTGGGCTGGCTGTAGCTAACTCACTCCACCAAACTCCCAGTTAATTGAAAAATGGGCAAAAAGGTGGAGCTTGGGTGGAGCTGAGGCGAGCCGAATGAAGTCTAGTTGCTGAAACCTAGCTGTCACTCAAAGCATCCACGCCCATAATTATGTATAACTTGGAGTCTTCATGTGATTCAAATTAAGTTACATAAAAATTCACCCCCATACAATTGTCATGAATTGGGAAACAGATATGTGCTAAGTTAGCATGCTAACCAGCTAGCCCTGATCCTTCCTGTATTGCAGTACCACTTAGGACTGGACTTTCTTTCTCTTTATACTCTGTCACTTGACTCCCTGCTTCACTTCCATAATAATTACTACAACCACGACAGGTCGACAAATAACAATAAATGTAAATAAAGTTCTTAATAACCTGCTCGCAAAATTGACCTATACAGTCATTTTTCTGATGAGGAGGTGTGTAAGCAGCATTTTATTTCTGTAGCTGCTCAAGGTGGAGGTAGTTTTAATTATTTTATATACAGTTAGGTAGTTTAGTCCATTGATTCCATGTCTAGAGGTCGGACCCTCTCTAAAAATAAATAAATAAAATAAATCTTTGGGGCTGTGAGATGATAAATGAGGTCAAAACAAAGAAACAACAAAGGTATGATACATAAATTCAGATCAATTTCTCAGATTTGTCTGTTAAATAAAGGAGAAACTCATCTCTCTCCTTTTCATGAATAGTAGCAGTTGCAGTGGATGTCAGGCAGGGGCCATGGCAGGAGACACAGCCATAATCCACAACCCAGGTTCAACCACTGGCCATGGGGACCTGTGAGACGAGAAAGCATAAAGAGTCCAGAGAAGACGCTGTTAGTCACATGGCTTGGTAGGACATGAAAACATAGAGGTGCAGAGGGAGAGAAGAACAGAAGAGCTCATTGTCTCTTTGGAAGCCCCCCGACAGTCTAAACCTATACCAGCATAACTAGGGCCTGGTCCAAGGCAAGCCTGAGCCAGCCCTAACTATAAGCTTTAAAAAAAAGGAAAGTTTTACACAGACTCTTAGGTAGATGATGTCTGCCTCCCAGACAAAGACTGGAAGATGGTTCCACAGGAGAGCAGCTTGAAAGCTAAAGGTTCTGGCTCCCATTCTGCTTTTGGAGACTTTAGGAACCATATCTCAAAACCACATCTCAATGAAGTCATCATTATCAATTCTATCATCCTCTGAGTTATTCAGGAACAAATGAATGTATCAATCATTAGGTTGTTCCTGGTTTGTTCCTCACTCCTTCTTTGGTAGCTACTTGGTATTTGTTCTCTTTTAATTTTGTAAATTGTTACCAACATTTAATTGATTAATATATTTATAGAGAAATATGACATTTTAAAGACTTTTTTTTTTCCCCTTTTTTTGGGGGGCTATGGCCCTGAAACGGTTCCAGATCTTGGCTACTGATGTTATCATTGCTTCTTCTGCTTTAACAAGATCAAACAGGGCTTTTCACACATGCAGCATTAGCCCATTTTATCTTAAATCCTCAGCTAAGAGTCGAACATCACCAGCATGAGTCTTCTCTCAGCAGGTGTCTGTCTGCTGGAGGCTGAGTTTTAGAGTAGCTGTCTGCAGACGGATTCTTGGAAAATAACTTTCAGCGAACTCGTAATTAATCTGTGCCATCTGAATTTTATTTGTTTTCTTAAACTGCAACATGAAGTGCTTTGCATTGTTATCAGACTATTCATTCAAGGCGCTCCCATGAAGCCAGATTTGTGCATGGGTGCTTCTCGAGCTGAGAGGGTGAAGATGAAAAGTTTCTACGATGAGGGAGACACCAGTGAGACACCGTGTGACGGTTGAGGGGAATTCACTGAGGGCTGCGGCATCGGAGAGAGACAGGAGCAGGACCAGACGCCGTTCGCTCTCTCTCCAGGTGATGTCTTATTTCCCTCACAGTCACTGGAAATTCAGACCAGTAGATGTGTTTAAGTCAGATTTTGCACACAGATCGAAAATAATCTGTCACAAACACACATAGAGGAATAGTCTGTCCCCCTGACACCCCCTCCCCTCTCTCTCTGTCTCATTCTCTGCATTTGGATTATGCCCCATCTCGTGGACAGTTTCATACAGCCTCTGATGGAAAAACAACCCCACCCCATTTTCCCTTCGGTTTTTGCATCTTTTGTTGTATTTTTTACGCCACACCTTTGCAGCAGATAAACAAAAAACAGAAAAACCTTCTTTCTTTTTTTTTTTTCTTTTCTGTTTTTACAAAGACCACATGACAGGCCTTGGCAGAGAACAGGTAAACAATAGATGTGAAATGCATTTGTTTAGAAGAATATTGGTTGTACACAAAACTAGATTATCAAACAGACAAGGTGGACAGTGACCTCCAAGGACTCTCAGAGGCCCCAAAACTCCAGGATCACTGGGTGACAATGAATTTGTGGTGAATTGATTAATTGGAAATTTGATGAACACAATATAAACTGAAATGATGAGGACATTAAAGGAGGTTCCAAGTCTATTCTGTTGCAAAACTCACATGACCGTATGTTTGTTGAGTCATTGGTCACTGTGATGGTTCCTCATGTCCATACTGCCTGTGATAGTATCCAAGATCCAGATCCAAATCCAGACTCCTCATTTGTCTGTGCAAAGATTCATTTTTGAATTCAGCTGAGGCTTCAGTATCTTTCAAATTTACATATTTTTAGTACAAAATTGTCTCTTCCCATGTCCACAGGAAGTGTTTCTGTGCTAAGCTGTGGTGTAGGCATAGTAACAAAAAAGGGATTTTCATACAGAAAAGAAAGGATTTCTTCAAGCCCAGTATGGACAGCAGCTGGTAACTCTGTCAAAGTACATGTGAGTATTGTTTTGAGATGGGGCCCTGCGCAAAACCTAGTCTTTATTACTTATCTTAACATTCAATATTGTGCTTATATGGTGCATATAAGTACCTAAATCAGTATGTTTAGTAAAATAGCAAAAATCTTAACAGCAGATCTGGATGCCCCGAAAGGGAGGAACCAGGAAGTCAAGGGGAGCCTGAAGCCCAGTTTTGTCCCTGATCCAGCCCTGTGAGGCAGGACGCTGTGGAGCTGTCCGGTGCTGAAAACACTGATGGTGTGCTGTATGTAAAGTCCAGATTAGAGCAACAGTGTCACAATATGACAAAATAACCTTTCATCAGATTCATGATATAAGAAATAACAAATCTCCCAGAAGCTTGTGGGTGACTGCTGGTGATTGGCTGTCTGTTTTTTTTTGTTTGTTTGTTTTTTTTTTTGGTTTTTTTTTTGTGTGTGTTCATGTATGATGGAGACCTGTTCCAGATTAATGAGTGCGTTTATAATTAGCCCCATGAAGTATTTCTGGAATGGCCCATTTGTGCTCTGCTCCTGCAGGAGTCATTCTTGGTTTCTCACTGCCACCTTGTGGATTTCGGTTTTTTCGACCTTTCAGTGTGTCATGATGTCGCAGGTTACATCTTCACCATTCAAGCCCCATCCTGTCTGCACAAAAAGTGGCAAAATAAGGCGCATACTCCGGATTTAATCCCAATTAGTGATGAGATTATCTGCAAATGTTTTTTATTGATCTGGCAAAATCAGTCACGGGATTGAAGTGATAGAAATAAAAAAAAATGAAAGCAATTAGGAGAATTTAGGCTCGTGATTGTGACGCTTTCTCCATTGTTGTCCTCTTGTTTTGTTTTTTTTTTTTTTTAATTTCCCCACAAGAACAAAACCAGCGATCCATCCCACACCCCCACCCCACGGATGCTGATCCCTCCTCACGTAATGTGTTGCTAGAGCAAACTTCAAGTTCATGTTCGTGACCAGGATTCAAACCAGAGCTATATAGATCCGGAGACAATCAGCACTTCCAAAAAGTCATACTTTACGGGCCGAAAGCGACGCCATTCAGTGTCCAACCTGCAGACAGCCTGCAGACGGGTCTGCTCCACAGATATGCAGCACCGGTGGAGGTAGTAGGTACTCGCCGTGACTCATTCGTGCGCAATGACAATAAACAGACAAGGCTCGCTTTAAATATCAGCAAATCAAACCCACTTCAACAACAGCAAGGTCACCTTGTATGGGATCTAGCGGAGATCTGGAGCTCAGGTCTGTTCTCTTCTTCCTCTTCTTGGAGTGTACCAAAGAGCGCAGCAGTCTCTCCTCCAGGACTTAATTTGGTGCTAAATTCACTTTTTTTTCTTTCTTTTCTTTTTTTTTTCTTTTTGTTCTTTTTTGGACTGCACCTGTTCTCTCCTGGACCAACATAATCACGGTGAGTGGCTTTATTCGTCTGTGGGGCGGTTTAAGGAGTCCAAACTGAACGAACTCTTCCTTATTGTCGCTGGAGATGCTCTAACAGGTGTTTTATAAGGTTTACTCCCTGCAAAATATCACATTCAAGTGACATGATCGGCCTGTAGTTTGGATATAAATTTACATGTGTGCACCGGCTGTTTATGATGCACAGGTTTAACGATCATTTCGCCCTTAATGACAGGCTGGTGCTTTGGAAACAGTGATGCACGTCGTCCTTCTATACAACCTGCATCACGGTCAACAATGAAATGATCACCTTAGACTGATAGCTGTTTGTCAGGCAAGTTAGTGAAGCCAAAGCAGGCTTCTGATGACCATCAGAATTTAATAAACTAGAACATAATCTTCTCTTTTTCGGCTTTTATTTGCATGTTTCTGTTTTTATTGCGCACGGCCTTACCTCCAGATATTCCATATGTGTGCCAGTTTTGATGATGACGACAGCTGTGTTTTTCATAACCTTGGCTACACCAATTAAGGATGTGCTATTTATGATGAGGGTGATAAACATGAAGCTGTGTGGCGGCTGGTCCCCATCATCCATCCTGAGCAGGATCAGGATATGATGCTGAAATAATGTGCTCCTGTCAGTGGCCAGCAAACGGTTAAAGCAGGTGCTGGAGGCTTGATTTTAAAATCTGTCAACTGAACTTGTCATCCGCGATTTCTTGTTTTTCTCCTCGAGCCTCGTGTGGACTAATTGAATCTCAACTTGTGTGAGACAGGCTGTGTCCTTGTCGTCTACAGGTCTGTGTCGCCAACTTGAGCATCTCTTTAACTGTAATGAGCAAGAGGCAGATGTTAGAACACTGGGCACTCTGTGGCTTGTTTCTCTTTCCCTGCGAGTGAGCCTTACTTTTCCCCTCTCATAGTGTAAAGAGAGATTTTGGGGGGCATTAAAGAAAAAAAAAAGTGACCAGGCTTTTTGAGGTGAAGACTTTGGCACAGGGTCTCGGGAGTGATGGCGGCGTCTGCACCCTCCTCCTCTGGCGGCGAACCGGATCCCAACTCGACAAATTTACGACCACCGGGCTCAAGTAAGGTCCATCACAGATAAAATGCTATTTCACGTGTGCTATTTACTTTGTGGGCAATGCCATTAATCATTTTCATCGAGGGAGAGAGGAGGGGGGGGAGAAAAAATCCGCTGCCATTTGAGAGGGCTTCCTTCGCCACAAATCACCGCTGCATTTCATTCACCATACGGACCTCCCGGCATCTGCGTGACAGACGAATGCTGTTGTCAAAAACTGATGTCCTCTGCAAACATTACACTGAAGGCAATTAGCCTGGAAAACAAGCCCGAGGCTGCACCGGGACATCTTATCAGAAAGGCTGCAAATGCTTCAAATATCTCTATATTTATTAGCAAAAAAATAAAATTATTATGATCATTATTAATATTAGCATTATTATTATTATTATTAAGGGTAGTGTGTTCATGCATTCATGTTCTTTTTCTTTATTTTTTTTATTGGTTTGGCTAAATGTGTTCTGGCTGAATAAAGTGCCTGCATGGAAAAGCATGGAAAATTGCCCCTGAAGTGGCTGTTAATTCAGCCATACTAAATTGCCCCTAATGGCACACTTAAGCATTGTAGCCTTCATGAAGGGGGCAGTGTGGAAACCATACAGCCACCACAGTCCTTTCATTGTCAGCTGGTAGCAAAACTGAGCCTGATTCACCCAGTGAATACAGGTCTAAAATCAGGTTACAAGCGCAGATGCGCTCCTGATACCGAGATATTGGTGAGTTTTACCTTTTGAAAATCCAAATCTCATGCATTTCTGCACGGTGCAGACACGAACCTTTTCTTCACACTAATATTTCATTTAAATATTGGGAGGGCTTTGCATGTATGTGGTGAAAAGCAGTGATTATTATTATTAGTTTTAGTATTATTATTATTAATAATAATAATAGGCCCATGCAGAAATTTCCTTGCCTTGGAAGCCCAAGCTGCTGCAGATGTTTAGTCTGGTCTGAATGCTACGTGTCAGCATCTATGCTTTTGTTTCTTTCTTTCTTTCTTTCTTTTTTTCAGCTGTGTCTTTGTTGTCCATCTCATCTCCTCTGGCTTGGAGAAAATCATTGTGAGGACTGACTTAAAGTGCGTCCAATGAGCTGAGCAGGGCAATGATTTATCTACTGATCCAAAGCAAGGGTTAAATTGGGATGTGGGAACCCTCCCACCCCTCCTCCCTTAAATTGCTGCTTTTGAGGATTTCGTCTATGCTTCCCATCCAAGGTGCCCCATCCCCTCTCTGGCTGGAAGCCCTTGATAACGCAGTAATTCTCTATCTGTCACCGGCCAGCCGCTTCATGTCTACTGATGCTCGCATTTTAACCAGCATCTTTTCACTCAATTAGGTCTTTAAGGCTGGCGTGGATCCAAACGGCTAATTAATTTGAAGTCCTTGCCTAGGTCATGAACGGTGACATAGAGTGGAAATAGGCTAATCCAGATCCAGGGGCCCGGGGAGTGCGGGCTAATGTTTAAATAATCCCAAGACGCCCAATGATGGCTATTTTTATTTCAGCTTAACATCACTCGACCTCATACTGCTCTCCATTTATTTCCAACATTAAATTGCTCAAGATAAAAATGTACACTGGAGCTTGATTATTTTAGGCTTCTGGGAGGCCCTCTAACCGGTGTGTTAAAATCATTTCAGGCTATGATGCATGGTGTGGAGTTGCACATGGGTGTACAAGAAAATTGGGAATGAAGATATGTGGTAAGTTCGCGTTTTTTCCTCTATTTTTTAATAGAATTGTGCAAATATTCCTGAATTGTCATGCAGAGATCAAACATGCATGGTTTTCAGTGTCCGCAAGCATGACTGAAGGCTGTGGCCTGCATCATTTCAGTCGCGGCTCAATGGGAAACCACGGATCTCCACGGAACAAAGATTAACCATTCACGATTAACTCCTATTATTAAATTTCCATCACTACCGATCGTGATAATTTAAACAAAATGGAGGGAAAATGGAACATCAAGTGCTAAAGCCACCAATTTACCCCTTGAAATTAAAGAAGGAATTATGCAGAATGGATTTCCACATTGAGAGTCTATTTCAGGCTCATGGCACACTAACCAAAGACGGACCGACAGCTCCCATGATGCTGAATGTCTCGCACCAGTGCGCAGTACAATTTTCTGGTATTTTTGACCGACACGTTCTGCTGCGTTCACTGAGGCCATTTAATTACCCAGGACCATAAAGCTGCAAAACACACTGAGGGAAAAAAAAAAACTGCATTCATGTTGGCTTAATATCAGAGGAAAAACAGCAGGTTTAATGTCTCAGACAGAAGTAGCTTGTTGCACAAATTTCAGATCAGATTCCTGTAAAATTCACCCATGAGATGTATTTTCCCTCACCAGGATTTACTGAGAAATTCGAATCTATTATCAAACGTGCGTCGGTGCTGCTTTGTTATCGGCTTCGACGCTGAAGCGCACGCTGTCGGAGGAGCTTTAGTAAGAATTTACAGCCGCTCCATGACAGCGATTTGTTTGTGCTTGGCTGGAGTTTGGCTGCTGATGTCACTGAACCTCCCACAGGGTCCTCCGCCCATAAATAGGACTCCCTGTGCAGGATGGGACTCTTCTCTAATAAAAAATAAAAAGGAGAAAGTAGAGTGGAGATTCTTGGAGAAAGACACAGGGAGGAGATAAAAGTCAGATATGGGAGAAGAGAATTAGTGGGCCTGGTTGAGTTTAAAAAAATAATAAAATAAGCTGCAGCTCTCGACATGTATGCGAAGTGTAATCACGCTGCGGACTCCTCTTCTTCTTGTAAACGTTTAGGATTTTTGCAGAAGAACAACAGCCTGGAGGAGAGGAGCAGGATTGTGAGTTCCTTCAAGGAGCGCGCAGCCAAGAACCTGCTGTCCTGCGATAACATCGGCGGAGGAGCGCGTTTCAGCCGCACGGAGACCGACTTCTCCAACCTGTACGCCAGAGGTAGGCAGCTGGAGGAAGCTGGAAGAGGATGAAATGGGTTTATACTTTGAAATGAAATATGATGCACTTAACAGAAAATATAAAACGGAAATCTCTGAGAAATCCAAACCTTGTGTGGACATTTTAATCTGGATTCTAATCACCAAACATGGAAACAGAGTAACGCTATGGAAATATATGAAAGTAGCCGAAATGATTTGCTAATGAATCAGACTGCTAATGCCACCTAATGCCAAAATAATTCTCTAGGTCATTATATTGCATTTGTTGGGTGGTGTTAATTCCTTAGTGCTGTTTATAAATTGTGACGAAGACCCTTTAAGATAATTCTCAGCATGAGAGCAACTTAATGGATGAGTTTTATTTTCTAGATCTGCTGCCTGCCAAGAATGGAGAGGAGCAGACCATGCAGTTCTTGCTGGAGGTTGTGGAAATCCTCACCAACTATGTCCGGAAGACCTTTGACAGATCCACCAAGGTCCTGGACTTCCACCACCCTCACCAGCTGCTGGAGGGCATGGAGGGCTTCAACCTGGAGCTCTCTGACCAGCCCGAGTCTCTGGAGCAGATCCTGGTGGACTGCAGGGACACTCTGAAATATGGAGTGAGGACAGGTGAGAACAAAGAGGCCTGAAGGCTCAGCAGGGCCTGCTGCAATCAATAACTCTCATTAGCTTACATGCCAGTGTAATGATTACAGATAAGCTATTTTCTCTCTCAGACTCTCGAATGATGAATTGTTTGCTGGGGATTATGTTGCTTTGTTGTCTCTTTATCAATCGCAGGTCACCCCAGGTTCTTTAACCAGCTGTCCACCGGATTAGACATTGTTGGGTTGGCAGGAGAGTGGCTTACCTCTACAGCCAACACTAACATGTGAGTACTGTGATACCCTAATGAGTTAAGTTTTTAGATAATCTTTGCTCTCCCTAAACACAGCCATGCAGATAATAGGAGGTAAAAGCAATAAAAATTAGATCCAGTTTGGAAGTCATTAGGTTCATTTTATTCTACTTTTGAAAAGCTTTTATGTATTTAAAGGGCCTCTGTAGAAGTGAGTTAGAGGAATACTTGAAGTGACACACAGTAATTACTGTCTTTGGCTGAAGAATACCCTGCACGCACTAACAGATTGCCAATCAAGCAAGAACATAAAAAGCACAAAGGAAGACATTTGTACAGATACTCCCCACAGTATTGTTAGTGTTGGCCTGTGCTCAGGCTGTGGTCACGTAATTCAGCCCTGCAGGCAAACTAAATTGCATATTGATTCGCATTCACAGTTTACATGCTGTCTTTGTTTCATCTAATGCTAGTTCCTGTGATGTAACAATGCCAAGAAGGGACATGGCGTGCCCCTCGGACCATCTGTGCTCTGTATGAACAGCCATCACTGGGACTCAGCAATGAGTTTTGCAATGAATCCTTTCTTTTGCTTCCCAGGACTCTGTCTCAGAGAGGTGTTTGCAGGGTGATTGTACTTAATCACATTTAATTGTACTACCGGTCTAGCTCAGTGTATGATGATGAGATAAAACTTGGCCAGAGCTCTATTATACCTCTTCTCTTCCACCATGTTTTTCATTCCCGTTCTTGTAAACTGTGAAGTCAAAGTAAAACTTTATTGACTCTTCCAACTTGAACACTTTGGGAAGTAAAAACAACATGCGGCATCACAATGGAATCACTTGGTGTGGATGACAGTATGAAGATTAGTCCGTGAGGTCGATAAATCTAGAAATGCTTATAAATAGATAGAAGACTTTATCAATACATCATTTACTAATGCTTTATAGATTAGATATAAGCCAATAATAAGAACAATCTCTTTGATTGATTGAACTGTGTGGACACTTACCACCTGGAAAAGACATTCAAAAGATGTGGACCAAACCTGCTTTATCAACAACTCATTAAGCATTTATCGATGGATCACTAATGTTTCTAACTGCATTATCCCCACATAGAGAGCACCAACACCAGAGAAGGGTTTTTTTCATTTTAATTTCTTATTAAAGGATCAGAATTGATCTAAAAGGCATGAGTAAATTATTTACTAACCCTTACTGAAGTGATTATTTACAGCCTCTAAAATCTATGTAAAGGTTGCCTTATTGGAAAATGGGACCATGATTTCTACTGTGATATGTGGGGATTTTGAGAGTGTAACAGAGGGTTCAGGTCTCACACCAGTTTGAACTTTTATTACAAAGCTCGGATACAGATCTTAAACTTAAAGTAACATGTTTTCACAGCCTGGCTCAGCCATCAGTCTGTCTTCCACAGCGCTTCTCAATACTGCAGCCAGCTTGTGTGTTACTGGCGACATCAGCGAGGATGATTTGAACCAGAGGGTGGAGGTTGCTTACATACTTGTAATTTACCTTTATTAATTACTCCATCAACCCTAATTACCCCTGGCAGATATTGACTGACACTAATAGACTGACAATCACATCCAGGTCTTACATAATCAGAACGAGTGAGCGTTGCCTGCATGAATGAATGCGATGAAATTAATGTGCGACATCTGCGAAGTGGCATCTGACTTGTTTATTTTTTCTCCGTCCTTATTACTGTATGCTGAAGATGCTGAGGGGCACAATGCGACATTCTGTAATGTTCCACTGATTCATTTACTTTCTTTGCATGAATAGACAGATACTTATGTAATTAGAAGAATATTGGTCAGGAGAAGATGGATGAGCCCGCCTGTGCTGCAGTTCCAAATCGACTGTGCTTTTCTCTGAGGCAGAGGGGTTTTTAATGTGCTTTGATGATGTGGAAAAAATTATATTCTTGAGAGGATAAAACATGGGAAAACAACGCTACTACGAGAAAATTAAAGGCACCTGAAACAACTTTGTTTTGTGAGTGTAACAGCAGATCATTGTTGTTATTCCTCCAGTGTTTTTAATAACGCTAATCCCATTAAAAATGCATTGTTCATATTGTGAGTATTGCTGTATCAGTGAGAGTGAGACCGTGTCCTTTCGCTGCAGCAAAAGACAATTTCTAAAACGATAAGATGTCATTGAGGTGTGACTGTGTACATAACATTATATCTGTTCAATTCAGTAACCATGCTGTACAATTAGAGTATACAAATGCATGTTGTTAAATATCAGTCTATTTTATATTGAGCTTTGCTTTGCTTTTATCACATATCAAACTGTTGTTTCACTCTGCTTTGTTCCAGGTTTACCTATGAGATCGCCCCTGTCTTTGTGCTTATGGAGCAGCTGACGCTGAAAAAGATGAGGGAGATCATTGGCTGGCCTGATGGAGAGGGTGATGGCATATTTTCTCCAGGTGAGAGCCAAACCAATGACTGAACAGGGGCTCAATAAGTCAAAGCCCTTATGCAAACATGTGAGACTTCATGTCACATTTCATCATATACCACTAGATGCTGCTTTTAGCTTATGCTTCTGAATCTGTATTTTTCACTCCTAAAAGATCTAATGTGGTCTCCAATGGTGGAAGAAATACTCAGTATCAATATAATAGTGTAAAAATACTCTTTTATTCATTCAGAAGTTTGCCAAAAGTGTTGCCATCAAAATAAAGCACTCATTATGCACAATGCAGCATTTCAAAATAATATCAATAATATTGTAGAATTACAGTCATTGATACCTTCATTTGTAATGATCACTTCAAATGTTGCATCCTATAAAGGTGAAGCTAATCACCTTAAATACTGCTATAATAATGCATCATCATTTATTTGGTGATTACATTTTGTATAAATAATCTGAATCTGCAAAGTAACGAGTAACTCAGGCCATCAAATAAATGTATTGTAGTAAAAAGTAAAATCTTTCCTTTGGAAAGTGTAATATAAGTAAGTACCATAAAACAGATGTATTCAAGTGGAGTACCTCAAATGTGATCGTAACTGTAGTTTTTACTCTCTACCACTGCTGGTTTCTGCAGGAGGTGCAATCTCCAACATGTACAGTGTGATGATTGCCAGATACAAGTTCTTCCCTGAAGTCAAGACCAAAGGCATGGCAGCTGCACCCAGACTGGTCCTCTTCACCTCAGAGCATGTTAGTATTACTGTATTCCTGATCATTGTTATCCCACCATTCAAGCATCTTTATCATCAAAGTCTGACAATTAATATCAGTATTTTAAATGTAAATCCAACATGAATTGTGACCAGGTCAGCTTAGACTGTTAAACTGTATAACACAAGTGGACGTAGCCACTGTGATGTCACCGATTGGTTTATGGACCATCGTTCTGAAGTCTCAAGTTTGGCATTTTGGGTGCCGCCATCTTGGTCTTTTGGAGCCAGAGGTGACCATATTTGGATGAGAGGGTGGAGCTGGGGAGGTGGATCTGACTGTGAACCAGAGAAGGCTATGCGCGGCATCCTGATTGGCAGGTCTCTATGGTCACGACTTGTCAGTCACAAGGTAGCCATGCCCTAAAGCATACCCTGCCTTATCCTCAATCTTACCCTAAATGAGACCATAGTTTACAAAATGAACATCATGCTGTATTGAAGAGGACTTGACACTCGTGATCGAGACCATAAACTCATTAGGAAACTGTTTAATGAGGTAATAATTCAAGTGAGAAGTGGGCTCATTTTCTCATAAGCTTACATACAATCAGACTTTTTACAACCAGTGGAGTTGCCCCCTGCTGGCGGGTGCAGGTTTGAGACGTTTGGCTTCATGTTTCAGACCCAAAGGCTATGTCCACTTCTTTCATCCGTCTATGATCGTGACTGATCAACATCTGTTCTTGCAGAGCCACTACTCCATCAAGAAAGCCAGCGCAGCTCTGGGCTTCGGGACAGAGAACCTGATCCTTTTGAACACAGATGAGAGGTTTGCTTTGTGCTTGACTTACACGCAGACGGTCTGGTAAAAGATCAAATATCCGCGTGACTTCTGTATGTCTTCTTCTCTTCCAGAGGGCGAGTCATCCCGGCTGATTTGGAAGCCAAAGTAATAGAGGCCAAGCAAAAGGTGAATGTCTGCGAGAATGACTCAGACACCAACTTATTTATTTGCTTCTTTTAGTGACTCCACACAAAGAGAAAGGCTCGTCTGAGCTGTGGAGTTTATTGGGAAGCACAGCAGAGAGGTTATTTCAGTCAGGTTGATGCTTCTGGCTGCTCACACGTGATGCTGCTCCAGTTTAAAGTACCTCTCCTGGAAGTAATCCTTCACTGGCAAAGCAGAATAGGAAATAGGAAAACAGTTGGTCCAGACAGAGAGAGTGCATTATTAGAGAAATGTGTTTCAGCTCATCTTTTTGATGTCAGCAATCACAGCGAGAGAATCAACATTACAACTTGAATTCAGGCCAGAATCGTACAAATATCTTTTTTCCCCAATGTTTTTGGTTTGCAGGGTTATGTCCCGATGTTTGTGAATGCCACCGCTGGTACCACCGTCTACGGAGCCTTTGATCCCATCAATGAAATTGCAGACATCTGTGAAAAGTACAACATGTGGCTTCATGTGGACGTAAGAGAATATTGAAACTCTTCAACCAAAGAAAAAAAACAAAACACATAACATCTCTTTAGCTTCTGTTATAGACATTATCACCCTTACTGTTATGTCTGTGCTGTGTTCTGTGCAGGGTGCATGGGGAGGAGGTTTGCTCATGTCCAGGAAACACAGGCACAAGCTGAATGGAGTGGAGAGGTAAAAGAACTTATTACATAAACATGTAAAAACGGTTGTATAATGTCTTCTTTGGCTTTGTAGGAGCTTTCTTAAGTCTGAGAAAATAACCCTGATCACATCATCAGGGTTGTTGCAAACCTAGTCTGTCTGATATGTATATTATACATATCAGACAGTAAAGAGGTTAAAAAGCAAAAAACAGGGGCTTTGTGGCTCATAGCTGGCACCATAACACACAAGGGCACCCCAGTTACTCCCCGTCTTCATACAATACTAAATTACTGGAGTGGCCCTTTAAAGTCTGGGCCAGAATGGTGTACACAACCACAGATGTTTCAAATGATACCTTTCCAACGACTCATGTGACAGTTCCTTCTATAAAACTGAAAAGTTCAGTGTCTTCTTAGATTACCACTTCTGTTCCTAGGCCTGATACACACACGCACACACTCACAGAGCTGTGTTTACTGTTTCAATATCTGTGCAGGGCCAACTCAGTCACCTGGAACCCTCATAAAATGATGGGAGTGCCGCTGCAGTGCTCTGCCATTCTGGTCAGGGAGAGGGTGAGCCTGTTTTTCATTTGCCTGCTGCACAGGATACCACTCCTGCACACACAAATATAGACACAGACAACTGTTTTCTGCTGGTGTTTGCTCACCTACCTGTTTCTTTCACTGCCACTCTGTCCATTGCAGGGATTATTACAAGGCTGCAACTCCATGTGTGCTGGTTACCTGTTCCAGCCAGACAAACAGTATGACGTTACATATGACACCGGTGACAAGGCCATACAGTGTGGACGCCATGTCGATATCTTCAAATTCTGGCTTATGTGGAAGGCAAAGGTTTGTATTTTATCTGCTGTTTTCTTCTAAAACCTCTATGAGCCGTGCCGCCATATCTAGAGTGCGATGGTAACAGTTCCTTTCTTTTTTCAATCTACCTCAAAGGGAACAATAGGATTTGAACAGCATATTGACAAGTGCCTGGATCTGTCCGCATACCTCTACAATAAAATAAAAAACAGAGAAGGCTATGAGATGGTGTTCAACGGAGAGGTGAGAGCTATATTTCCACACACAGCTTCATTCACTGCACTGAAATATCAGGTAAATATAAACCAGAATTCACGGCATCGTCAAGACAATCAGCGGGAGCAACAAAGAAAAACTATGCTATCCTTATCTGAGCTTTTCCGATTTACAGAACACCTGCTTGTCTTTTGTGATAAATGACTGCAAAAATAAATTTGATATCTTAACTTGGTTTTTGGATTGATTGGGTCATTTTGCATTGCTGACAAGTTGACAAGAAAAGCTGAAATTACAGAAGGCAGTTTTTATGGCCACTCATTACAAATGTTGTTCCCATTTTCTCTTATCAGCCGCAGCACACTAATGTGTGTTTCTGGTACCTGCCGCCGAGCCTGCGCGGCTTGCCTGACGGTGCAGAAAGGCGGGAGAGGCTGCACAAGGTAATGACTCATCAATCTGCTTCTTAAGCCACGTTTGGACTTCTGCTGCCCTCTTAGATTGAGGGATGGACAACTGTGTGTGCACATGCTCATGACTGTATGTTTTGCACAACAGGTGGCCCCAAAGATCAAGGCAATGATGATGGAGTCTGGGACTACCATGGTGGGCTACCAGCCGCAAGGTGACAAGGTGAACTTCTTCCGCATGGTCATCTCCAATCCCGCTGCCACCAGGTCGGACATCGACTTCCTGATCGAAGAGATCGAGCGACTGGGGAATGACTTGTAAGAGCCACACCTAAACCCTTTCTCTGCCCAAACGTTGGCCTTTGCAGACTCTGAAGGGCCTTGAGCTTGGCTTCATGTCCCTTTTGTCTCCTAAAGATGTTGAAGTTTTTGCTTACAGATCTTTTCTGGCAATGCACAACAAATAATATGCCATGTGTGTCTCGTCTCTGTCTCTTCTGTCTTTAGCAGCGATGACATACTTTCAAAACATTTGCACACAAGGTTATCCGAGTGAAAAAAAGGACATAAGTCAAAGCTAGAGAGAATCACAAAAGCACACTGGTATTCTTGCCAAAGTGTACGTTAAGTGGAAATAAGCCTGAATTAAGATTAACACTGCTTACTTTTCATGTAAATATGAAGTAGCAAGAGTATCTGAGCACTTGAATGATTCTTTCTATAGCAGCTATAAAGAAAACGTCATTTTACTGTTGTACTATATGAAGCTCAGTGTTAAAAACAGAATGAGATGAAAATATTTTTTCACACGTAACAAATGACAATGTAGAGAACCTTATTGCATTGACATAAACAGTATAAATGTAAAATATACATATACAGTATATATATGATGTACTGACTGTTGGTGCTCCATGTTGTCGATGTAACTATCAAGCCAGACGCACCGCCACATCGTACCCTCGCTGTTATTCCCCTTTGATATTACGTAGGTGGAACTATATAACACAGTCATTGTAACAAGCACTGTACTTGATTGCTGTGTTTTTAGAGATTTTTGTGTAGACTGTGTATAGTATTGTTACATTGCCTTTGTGCCAAATGTGTCCTAGTTTTACAGTGAGAAAATCCTACACGTAAACCGATCATACAGTATAGTATGTAATAGAGAAATCATTTTATTTGTATCCAGAGATTATAATTTTGAATAGTTTATCTGCTGTTCTGATCCATTTCTAATGTATCCTCCTTCCTACTTTGAAACTCTGCTGTATAATATCACAATGTTTTGAATAACATTGAGGTCTTTTAGTGTATTTGTGAACCAAAGAAGGGTTGAGTTACCTTTATGAACACGTACACGGCCCTTGTTCTCCCTTAAGGATGGATCCAGATGTTTATATAAGAATACTTAACTTACCGCCCTAAACTTTAGTGCAATCTATGTTGTGTAACTGTGCAATGTCATCGTGATTCACTGACTGAATGTTGTCGAGACACTTGGCTATATGTGGGAGGCATGACTGGCAGTGCGGCTGCTACTGCCGGTGCTTTGTTAATGATAAAAAGCACAATGCTAAACCATGATCATGGGGCAGCTTTTATCCTATGGACATATGATTGTCTATATTCTAATCGTGTTAAGTGGAGTAAAACTATAATATGCAAAATTTATTTGTCTTGCTAACTATAGGCACACGTTTATGTTGAGAAAAACAATGTGAGAAACTGGGATTATTTATCATTAAGACTTCTGCTTGAACAATGAAATGCACAGTGTTTGCTACTGTAATAAAATTTATTGAACAATTGTACATTCCTGAATTAGTGGGATGAAATATCCCTTGTTAAATTCAATGTAGGCACTTTAACTTCACGCCATCGTTTGCAGAGTATTACTGTCGTAGCCACAGCATTAATAAAGACATGAGCTGTAGAACATCTGTGGGCACAATTTTTTGCAGTTTGTAAAAGGACATTTGAACTTTACAAATAAATACTGTATGTGTGGCGAACAACACTGGAGAGACTTAACTCTAATATTTCTTTCTTTTCTTTCGAGCTTATTAAAACCCAATAGATAGAAGCGTATTAGCTTATGTGGGCTGATGTCAAAATGCAGGAAATGCCTCACATGAAGAATTTTTATTACACCAAAAAGGGAAATATTTCACTTTTTACATATTATTCAGGTTATGCATGAGCGAATGTATATTCCTTTTGTACTCACAGACAAAGAAATGTATAACATCCTACACACTGTTGTTACTTTGGGGCCACTTAGATGGCAGAGAAAATCCAAATACACTACTCACATTATATTTTAGAGGGGTAGAGCTGCCAAGAAAGTACTGCCAACAGTAATCACAGACAGGGAGCATCCAGGCAGCTGCTGTATTTGAACGTGTTTTACAGCTGAGGTCTGAGATCCCAAACAGAAGTAATGTTTTGTTTCCTGCAATGGAGTCATGTCATCAGTGCAAAATCATTTCTATAGGCGATTCTCATAAAATCAGGAGAGGTCAAGTATCAAGGTGGTAAAACAATGTTTGTTTTTTGAGTCTCTGGGATCCCGAACAGACAGTGTCTGTTCATCAATCACCGCCAAAGACAGGTTGAATTCATCAAGGTGTTGACAGTAAACAGATCTGTGCTGGAATCCAACCTTTAGACAAATATATGCAAAATATGTAGGGAAAAGTACGGCGTGGTGGAATATGTAAAACTCTACAGGGAGAGATGTGTTTGAGCAAGTGTGCATGTTTTCCTTTTCTCCTTTCTTTTTTCTCATACATCATTTCAATGCACCTGGCTGTCACCAGCCATCGGTCAGATTAATCACCCTGGAGGGACTTTTTATTGGCCGATCATCTCACAGCTGAGCTTTCATGAGCGCCCCCCCCTTCCTGCCAATTCCTTCGCTCCTATCATTACTCACACTTTTAAGATATTTATCATAAAACGCATTAGACTGTGCTCTCTTAACATTTTTTTTCCGAGGCGCCTATTTCAAGGCTCTGCCCGGCTGCGTTTTATTTCGACACAGCCGTAGAGGGACTGGCTGTTGCAGTGGCTCTCCTCCCCATCCTCCACCAGGCAGACGCTGCTTCTTTGTTTCATGCTTCAGTGCAGCGATCATTACAGACCCGGTGTCACTGGCTGCTTTGTAAAGTTACAGGGAACAGAGGATTAAAGGAATAACTACTCATATAATGGGGTAATAGAAATAATAACCCTTGACTCCTTGCCACATCTGAAGGGAGGGGGACTTTTTTGGAGGGGGGGTTGTTATTTGCTCTAAGGACATTGAAGGTTAAACGTGCCAAAGCGTAATGATATGGCTAATTTGGAAGCAGGTGTTGGAGAATCTTATTATGGTTGAATGCAAATGAAACCTACAGATCCTATCACTGTTTAGTAACTGGCAAGACATGAATGAAAGTAGGTAACATAACCACCGAGCCTGCCACTTCATACAAATATCAGCATGATGCAAATCGTCTCAGAGAAACATGTATATATAATGGTTAATACAGTATGAGGAGAAAAGGTTTGAAGCTGATTTAGGCTATGAAATTAATATCTAGTAGTAGGTCAAGGCGTTTGTCACTTTAATCCATAACCAGCATCTCCATCAATTCTAATTACAAGCGTAATTAAACTTTGATCAAGAGGAGATCAGGCCAGTAATATAATAAGGTGCTGGAGCAGTTCTGTTGTTGCAGCAGCTCCGTCTCTGGAGGGTGGGTGGGCTGGCTCTGAACACCAGACTGTGAAACACTTAATGTCTGTCTCTGCACTAGTCTGTTCACCCTCCATTTCACACCTGGCGTGCACACACACACACACACACACACACACAAAGGATTCAACACCCATTAGAATACTGAAACAAAGGCCATCAAATTTACTGGGCTCGTTGCATTGCACTTTTCTTCTTGTGTGTTAATTGTATTTTTATTCTGGACATTTTTTTTTTCAGGCAAGAAAAGTTTCCTCTCTCTCACACGCACGCACACACACACACACACACACACACACACACACACACACACACACACACACACACACACACACACACACACACACAATAGGTCGCTCACCCGTCCATCCTCTCTCAGCTGTGTTACTCCTCTCTCTTATATATCCATGAATCTTGTCAGTGGTTTCCTGATGTGCCAAATATATCTCCCGCCCCTGGGAATCACTGCCACATTAGCTTCCTGATAGATACTGACATTCCCATTGTGTAAGGCAAGTCTAATGAAATGATGATGATGATATTGACTGCGGGCTGCTTTCCCGCCCTCCCCCACCCCCGCCCCCACCCCCTCCACCCCTTCTTCTCCACACATGCAGCCATGGCCACAATTTAGCCTGAAAACCTTATTTACTTAACAACATGGGCATCATTTTTGCCCTTGTTCAATTGCGAGGTCTGTAATGATGTGTTCTTGTGCTGCAAAAGGCGTTTATGTGCCTCTACAATCTGTCCATTTTGTTCTTAAATTCAAGCCAAATAGCGAGCGTGCTTGACATTAAAAAACTGTGATAACAGAATCAATTGCAACACCTTAAGGCCCCCGACTGAAGTAATTATAATGGCTTACACTTATCTAAATAGCCTCCTCTTATTGACTGCGTGTCCACGGCTTGATTAATCTTGGCAGAAAGTAAATTTTAAGCAGGAGATTAATAGTCCAGAGACTGTAACTTGCGTGTCTCCATGACTGGGGAGTGTAAACCTAATGTGGTGCTTGTTAAAGTTGAAAGGCTGCTAGTAAATGTCTCTGTTGGGCATTTTCTAATGGAATAAGCATGAGCCTGGGAGCAATTACACCGCAGCTAACCAAGTCTCTGTGTGGTGATTGCTATCACGCATGCTAAATGAACAAAGCAACCTCTAGCACATGTCAGTAACCTAGCGCTCTATAGACTTTCAAGTATGGTCTGCTGTTTTCTGCAGGATGACTAACAGTGAGCAATTTGTTCTCCCCTGACTAGGAACTATGGAGCGGGACTGGATACGTGTGTCAGCTGTTGCTGAAATTAAAATGATAAACAACAACAATAATGACGCCATAACTACTTGTGCTGGTGTTTGACTGTGCTGCTCTGTCATCTTAACGCAGGCTTTTCTAATTCACTTAACATTTTATCTCTGCGTCCCAGCACGACAGAGTACATTATGTCAGCACAGGGCATGTATTCATCAGACAACCCTTTCATCCTGTGAGAAACGACCTCTCACGGCATTAGGCAACTAACCCTGACAACAACAGCTTCTGATGTTTGAAGCTGCGGCTTTGCTTACTGTGTAGAAATGCAGCGTCTGAGCGAGGGGGCCACATCGAGTAGATATTCATCAAATTATGGACGTTTTAATTTCTGGTCACTTGTTTGTTAATGTCTTTCTCGCCTCCGCAGACTTGCTATCTGTGGTGGAAACGCCTGAACAAAAGTGTTTTCCAGCTTTAGTTGTAAATTCCTTGGAGGACTGAAGCAGTATAAATCTGAGAGAGCTATCCAGAACAGTGATCGCAGAGTTTTAAAGCGTCAGCAAGCTTCTGCTAAGACACAGAGTTTATTTATCTGCTTCTTGAAGGAGCAAGTGTCACCATATAAAGTATATTTCTCACTGGTGGTAAATAATAGATATAAAGATCTGCTACAGTAAGGAACAGTGAATGAGTTTTAAACATTAGGATTACAGCTAATGACTGTTTTTACTATTGATTATTTGATCACTCATTTAGCTCATTAAACACTAGAAAATATTGGGAAATGAACACTGTGATTTACAAGAACCCAATAGGATGTATTGAAATAGATTTTTTTTTCTTAGCCAGCACTCCAACACCCAAAGATATTCAACTTACTGTAATGAATGACAGGGAAAAGCAGCAAATCCTCCCAATGGAGAAGCTGCAACCATCAAATGTTTAGTATTTTTGCTTGAACATAAATGGTTAATCGATCATCAAATTAGCTGACAATTAATATTCTGCTCACTAATTGATTAATCCACCAATTGCTTCGGTTCTATGTCTGTATGTTAATATTATGAAGAGAAACTATTCATAAAGCAGGACAGAAATTCTTACTATATCAAGGACTAATGACAATAGCGACATTCAAAATTTGACTTCCTCTGTTTTTGAAACCACACTTGAATTTGCTCATCTTAAAATATGGAAACACAACAAAGGAGTCGTGCAGACAACCTCGGCTGCAGCTGGTCTCGTAAAATGCAGCCACATTTGTGTCACTGTTGTCGTCTACGCTCCACTGGAACTGAAAGGATTTGAGAACAGTATTTTGCTTTTCTTCAAATGTGGACAAAGGATGAAATATTCTCATCAAACAGCCCTGAGCTCCTTTATGTGGAGGTAAAACACAAATATGTGTTGTGTCAGTATCTCCAGAGATGTTGATGCAATGTTGTGCTGAATAATTGCGGTTGTAGTGCTGATGCAAGAACTAATTGCCCTGTTAACTGACATGTTATTCATGTTCTGCACATGTCTTGTTTTTACACTGATCCCTTTGCTATATTTAATAGTTACTGCTAAAACACTCATTTTTGGTTTGTATTTGTCTTCTAAGACTCGCCAGTTTGAAACGTCATATCAATTTGCTGACTTTCAGACTTGTTTTAAAATATTTTTTCAAATTTACAGTCAAATTTTTAAGAATTGTGTTTCTATTCCTCTGTCAGCGCTTGCCCATTTTAAGCAAGGGACAAAGGGTAAAATAATAATTATGGTCATTATTCTAAAGAGATTACATGAATCACAATGTTGGTTCAGACCACAATGTCATGTATAAAATCATCTTGTGTTGAATAAATAAGGCCAGTGCTTGGTCTCCCCTCTTGAAACATGCATTTGAAGCTGAAGGTATCGTCCAGTGCAGCCTGCAGAGAGATGAAATCAAGGTGAGCTCCAGCGGACACGTAGACTGACAGGATAACTGATGATTGATGAGGAGAATCACAATGCTGAGCAGGTTTCTTTCAAATTATTTGATAAGAGCTGCTGCATTACAGAGATATCCAGCTACATATACATGAATCTACTCCTTGAGCCCGTGTTCTTTATAGCACTGATGATGTCTCTCATTATCACTGTTTGATCACAGAGACAATTCTGTTCTGTCACATCTTCCCTGGCTCTCTTTCCTGGTGTGATTTTACAATCAAATCAAAAGCAGCTGAGGTCAGAATAAAAAAAAAAAAAAACAACTACTTTTAAAATACAGCTCAGGTTATCAATCAAATTGCACCACTATGTTAATGGTTATAGATGCTGACAGGAAGTTACAGGCTAAGAAGCTCATTACTCATCTTTCATCGTCTTCTCAGATCTCAACTTTTGACCTGGTGAAATCCCAGAATACAAAGGAGAAACAAAACATATGACTTCCAATTTGCCTGAAGACAAGTCTCCAAGCAAGCCTTGGTGCACTGTGTATGCCACATCCAAGACTTTGCTAAGTACTGTGCACACAACAGATCACACACACATTATTATTATTATTATTATTATTATTATTATTATTATTATTATTATTATTACTTGGTACACCTAGAGATTAACCAGGTTTTCTTCCTGTCTTTAGACATATGCACAATTTAACCTAATAATTAATATTCTTAGTTAAAACTGTACCGTATTTGCTGGAATTTTCATGCCAATATGCAAAAATTGCATGCATGCATGCAGTAATTCTGGGGCTTTTGGGGGCCCTGAGGCAGTTTGATAATCCAGCCTCGCAAATATACTTAACTCCTGCGATAATTTCTAAATCTGGGTGATTATTAAGTTAATTTAAAGCCTTGCAGCAGAAATTCCTTGTCATCACTGAGCCGCCACAGATAATGACACCAGAGCGGAAGTGCTGAGAACCAGGAACCGCAGGAAAACACAGCACTGAGATGATCTGCTGGACGGTCACCTGCTAAATCCCACAGCTAGCCCACCCTGACAGACACACATTGGGGGAAACATGGGGGGGTCCCAGAGCGTCCAGATACCGGGTGGAGGAACTGAAGGCTACCACGTCCTCAGAGTAAGAGCGGTTTTCATGTGCCGGTAGAAACGCAGCGCTTTTTACCTGTGAAGGCTGTCTGTGAGAGAGACCTCCTGTTAGCTGCGGGGAGACTCAGGAGGAGCTAGCCAGCGTTTTACTTATCAAATGCTACAGCTATATGTTGATATTTCTGTTTTCATTGAATGGGAGTTATTTGAGAAGGCGTGCGGAGTCGTTGGAGTAATTTGTCACCCACACAGCTCATCGTGTGACGCACAGAGCTACCTGTTCACTGTGAGCGGCTACAGCTAACGTAGCTGTCAACATGTCTGAATGAACGCTCCTGTTTGCTGTGTTGTAGTTTAGTCAGTGTTACGGATTACACTCGTTTTAATTATACTGAAACTGTGTTTGTCATTTCATGCAGTAACTTAGTTAAATTGTCGGGTGTTTTTCAGAATTGGATTTGGATTTACATGACTCGATTTGCTTAATGAGTATCAAACTGATGGTTTTTCTTGTCGGTGCTGTCCCTGAACGCCTCATGGGAGCTTTCAGTCGAATCGATAAACCTTGAAACTCAAACACCAAGTAGGTGCTGCCAGAATAACCGGTGAGGCTGCTTACTGCACATACCTCATGAGGATGGGTGTGTGCCTTCTTGTTTGAATGAGCATGTAATCTTGTCTCAGCCCTGACCATTGTCATTCACTGATTTTTATTTATTTAAAAATAATGAAAAGCACTCTTGACATTTCCTTAAAGCCAAAGTCGAAATATGCAAGTTATTGTTAGTTACTTGTTTTGTCCACGCTGAGCTCTGTGTCTTTCTTCCTATGCAAGTACACTGATTACAGTCTTCAAACTGGCGTCAGATTCCTCATATGTGCACACATACTTAAAATGGTTTAAAAAAAATGTCTTGCGTCAAAGTTTGTCTTTATTTTACAAGAGTTTTCACCTCTCAACAGTCCAAAACCTTCATGTATTGAAGTTACTGTCTGTACTGTACTGTCACTTGAAATTTAGGGACCCATTGATCTGCTCCACTTGTTATTTACTGACTTTATTAAGAGTATATTAAGGGATCAGGTACTGGGAAATACAGTGTCTTTGTCAGTGTCAGTACATAAAGGCGTGAGTTCACTGCAGCTTGGAATACAGATTTTAAATGTAGGACAAAAAGAGCGCTAGTGTTTGTCATGAGAGGAAAAAGTTTAGGTGCAGTTCTACTAAAATTGGTGCTGTTTATTTTATGTATTTGTTATGATTAATTTGTGGCATCAGCACTCTAAACTTTCCCCTTTTCCTTTTGAAATCAGACAGGTAAAGGGAGCATTTTTCTCTCCTCACTGCTCTTGATATTTTCTAGTTTTGTCAATTGTCAGGATTTTAAAAGCATGCTTTAAAAGCAGTATTATATAGAGTTCCACATGTGTGAGGCTTAAGCCTCATCATTCTGTGGATGTATAAATCTTTATTAGTGTCTTGTTCCCTCAGGTAGGGATTGGAATTGATCATTGACACCAGTGCCATAATCGATTCTGCTTATCGGTCCGATTCTTTATTGATTCCCAATCCTGATTCCTGATGAGTTTTCTGTGTGGGGAAAAAAAAGTAGGCCAACATCAGCGTCAGTGCAACTGTTTTATTATCTAGAGTCTGAACACACAAACAAAGGATGTGTGCCACCGCTCTTTAATGTGTTCAACTTAATGTGCAGCCATTACAAAGATGTCACCATGGATCACACACTCAGTGGCCACTTCATTAGGTGCACCTTTGTGATACTGGGTCGGACCTCCTGCCCTCAGAACAGGCACAATTCTCCATGACATGGAGTCAACAAGGTGCTGGAAACACTGCTTTGAGATTCTGGTTCACGCTGACATGACAGACATGCTGTGAATGCTCATTCTTCTCTTCAGATTTATAAAGCCGTGTGTTCACCTGATTCTGTTTTATAAATCTCAGTCATTGTGAAACTGGAGGCACGTGCACAAACCTCATTTCCGCTCCCACAAATAGATGCAGAATTGCCTTAAACATCTGTTTGCATATCAGTACCTTTGCCACTCAACCACTCATTAGACCATATAATTAGAGGAACGGCAAAGAAGTTCTCCAGCAGCAGCAGAACAGCTGCCATGACGCACGGCTGTGTCTATTTATATTTACAGTGGCCACACCACTAATTCATCACATGTACCTGTAAACATTACCATGGTAATATCTCAGTCATCATTATTGAATGGAAGAAGGATGATCAATAATGAATTTATAGAGCTCGCATTTAAACAGACTCCACAAAGTGCTTCATAATTCAGGATACAATTAAAAGATACTTAACAGCAGTAAGTGATGGCTCCGATGTAAATAGAAAGAATAATGACATTGATCAGTCATGAATAATGTGAAGCCTTTGATACACGTAACACATAACACGGTGTAGACCACAGAAATAGAAACACCAACGACCTAAACAGACAATATTTTACTATTAGGTGACATGTCTGACTTTATATTTCATGTCCATTTCATCATATCACCTGCAGCTGTGTCTAGAAAACTGTATGTAAACCTGGTCTGCAGTATGACATGTACACCCACACACACACACACACACACATGCACACGCACACACATTGCACTTAGAAACACCTGTTAGGAAAGGCATGTTTTTTGTCACACACATCATTTATACATTGGGCCCCTGGTGACTGTGCAGGTCATTGGAGTACACTGAACTCCTGCTTTGTGTGCTATCCTGCTGGAAGTAGGCATTAGAAGATGGGCAGTCTGTTTCCTGAACTGCTGACCTAAGGCAGGATGGATCCATGGACTCACGTTGTAGACACTGAATTAGGATCCTGCCATCTGCATGTTGCAGATATTGAGATTCATTAGACCTGGTGACATTTTTTCCAGTCTCCTGCTACTGATGGTCTTATCTTTATGATTCTGCTTTTTACAGGTACAAGAGAATTCCCCTGGTCACCATGCCGGGCTGGAGCCATTCTTTGACTTCATCATTTCCATTTGTGACACTAGACTGGTAAATTCACTATAATAGAACCGGCTGTAGCTATCGGACCTGCTGCTTTAGTCTCATGTAGTCTCATGAGTGTCAGGACAGGTGATCTGAATGTCTTAATCTCTGACAGAACAAGGACAATGACACCCTCAAAGAGCTGCTGAAGATGAACGTGGAGAGGCCCACTAAGATGATGTTGTACAGTAGCAAGACCCTGGCAGTGAGGGAGACGACGGTCATACCCAGCAACATGTGGGGTGGCCAGGGGCTCCTGGGGGTCAGCATTCGCTTCTGCAGCTTTGAAGGAGTCAACGAGAACGTTTGGCATGTCTTGGTGAGTGTGCCGGTCAGACGCTGAAATGTCCTGCATGGTTCTGACATGCATGAGGTGCAGATAGGATTTTTGGATATGTAATCATTCATGGGCTGCATGAATGATGTAGTTTTTTAGGAGTTGCTGCTGTCACCTAATATGTTTTTACATGTTGTCTGAGTCCAGGATGTGGAGCCAGACTCTCCTGCAGCCCTGGCTGGTTTGAGGGCCCACACTGACTACATTATAGGAGCCGACACCATCATGAACGAGGTGCTTGCTTTCACTGATTGGTAGTGACGTCGACTTAAAGTTGGCACCAGGCTGACCTGCCGTGTGTCTCTGCTCCTTCGACAGAGTGAAGATCTGTTCTCCATCGTTGAAACCTATGAAGGGAAGGAGCTCAAGCTGTATGTTTACAACACTGATACAGACAACTGCCGCGAGGTGCTGATCAGTCCAAACTGCGACTGGGGTGGAGAGGGCAGGTACGGCAGTCATCAAGGTCTCATCTTCCTGAATCTGTCAAATGCTGTTGATGCTGTCACAGCTATTACACCACATCATTTCTCAAAGCTGATTTTGTATGGTTGCTATTTCACATCATCTTAAAGGCTGTTTGGACATTTGCCCTCACAGTGTTTCTGTCTCTTCAGTCTAGGGTGTGGCATTGGCTATGGCTACCTGCACAGGATACCTACACTGCCACCTGCAGAGGGCAAGAGCATCAGCCTCCCTGCACAGACTCCCAGTGAAGCGGCTCCTACGTCCGATGGCTTCACAGAGGTAACTCAGCGACTCACCACATGAAAACGTTCTTTCGATGTCATTTGAATTCCCGGTGCGAACGTTTATTGATTTGAGGTAATTTTGGTTACCAGGTCCATCTCTCTGCTGTCATTCCAACCGTTCCAGTCGCTGCGTCGTCTTCTGCATCGACTGGATTAGAGCAGTCTCTCGCCGGCTTGTCGGTCAGCTGCAGCCCCACCGCTGTGATTAGCAGTCTGCAGACAGGTGCATTAAAAATATCCTGTTTGGCTTGATGTGAGGGTGTGACGTATGTGACGTAGCTTTGTAGATAAAGCAAAATATGTGTGGAACATTTGAAGAATAAAAACAACAGTAAAACAACAAAATAAACAAAACACAGTACAAGCCAAAAGACGCCTTGATACCTCTATTCATCATTATTCTGTTTTCTCAATGATTCTTTCAGGAGTTCCTTCTGTCCCGCTGACCAGCCCAGTGTCCTCCTCACACAGCGTCCCCTTGTCTGCCAATCCTGCTGCCACACTACCAGGTTAGTAGAAGCTGTTGCTCCTCAGGTGTGGTGCCAAAGCCAGCTGAAAGCCAAACTGGCCTGGCACCAGGCTGCTCACCCTGCTGCGTCTAATATATATTACATTTGTTGGACAGGTTTAATGCCTTTACCGGGACATCTTCCACCCTTTCCCAATTTACCTAATCTAAATATCACCTTGCCGGACGTGGGCCAAGTGTTACCACCTGGAGTGGGTGGATTACAACGTGCAGGTATTGTTTTTTGTTCTCTGGAGTGTGTTTGGATTACTTGTAATTAATCATATAATTATCGTAACATATAATCAATAAGTAACATCATGTCACAGTTTTACCTTGAAATAACAGCCTCAAAATCATGTTGATGGTACACTGACTTATAACAGGGAGAATGGGGCCTCTTTCATTCCCACTCTGAGCCTGAACGCCTGTTCGTGCAGTATGTAACTTGGATTGAGTGGGTACGATCTCCTGTGAGAAGTGTGTAATGCTTTATGGCAGTAGGTCACACACCACCAACTATGGCTGTTCAGCCAAGAAGCTAGTTCCTCTGTATTCTCATTACACTTCTATAATTTATCCAACCTACTCTGTGCTTACGTGTCACCTGTGAAATATGACAGCAACTGTAGCTCGGAAAAAAGCAATATGGGGGACTGATTTCAATGAATTTACTGTTTATCAGACCACAAATGAGACAAGAATCAGGTTGGAAATACGATAGACTGCAGAGCAGAGTGTTTCTGGGAGCCAGGTCTCACTGATTACTGTACAAAAAACAATAATTTTATAACTTCATTCACTGGTTTTGGTGAAACTGGGTAATATTTTATGTCGAAAATAACTGTTTTACTGAGTTTCCAGGTGGACAGCTAGTAACCGCTATCTGTAGCTGCCACTTGCTAGTTAGCAATAATTGCTTGTGTAACCAAAACACAATGCATCTCATTTCTCATATCCTTTGTTCAACTATTAAAAACACATTAATGAGCCACAGATGCATTGAGTGACATTCCCATCATAGAGGTGTTCATGGATACTTTAGACTATTTAAATGAATCCCATATACACCAATCTGCTGCGATAAATACTTGAAGTCGAAGGAGTCTAAACTCTGCAGCTTGAATTATTTCAAGAAATACATCATTTACTTTTGCTTGAGAAACATTTGCCTAAAACTACAGTACCCAGCTCAACTAAGGCTTTGAATGTAAGATGTCACTCTTCTCTAAATAATGGCTTTGAAGACACATGCAGTTGTAGGTAACAGTTTTTGTTTGTGTTGTGCTTCACAGGTCTTCCACCTGTCACTCTGCCAGGTGCGCTCCCCGGTGTAACTCTGCCGCCATCTAACTTGGTTTATCCTCCTCTCACTGCTCATGCTGTTACACAGGACACCACATTTCCCCCCTGCAGCATCCAAATGAACAGAACACTGACTAAAACCCCCATCCCATCATCAGTGACCACCTGTGAATCAATAAATATCACAATGACCGCAGACTCCTCATAGCAGAGAGCACCAGTTGAGGTTGTCAGCCTGGTCTCACATCTTTGCACAGTGTAGTCGGTCTGTTAGCTGTTAGCTCAGCTGACAAACTGCTCCTACACACCGTTAGGATTGTTGTTCGTATCTCGAGGATACTGAAACTTCATTGATTGTCTTTTTACAAGTTTTCCTGTGAATGTGTGTCCAGCAGCAGCAGCTCATCTTAAAAGCAGTTTGTTGATGGCAAGAAAAGGAAAATTACCCGAATCATTTAAGCCTTTCAGCAGAGTTGAAATAGACACTGTTACAGGACAGTTTTTAAACAGCTCATAACTCATCATAGTAATAGATGTGTTCACACTAAATATGTGGGCGTTTTGAACTTGGCTCCAAAACAGAGTGTATGATACGTGGGAAACAGGTTACTTTTAAGTGTGCGAGTTAGTATCTTTGAATCTTTTTTTAATGGTCAAACTACAATGGTTGCGGGAGGATTTCTTTGAACTGAACTTCTTTTGCATTCCCCCTGGTCCACAGAACCGTTAGCGCGTTGGTCCGGTCCACTTCAGTTATAATACACTCCCAGTTTCGGGAAACTTTCTGCAGAGAGATAATGTGACACTTAACATTATGCATTCATTGCTCGTTTCAAAGGCCGAGCTCTGACAGTAAGGAGCCACTAACTGCCTGTGAGCACAGCTGCAGCTAGTCTGCCTGGCTTGGTTGACGTGGTTGTGAATATGGTCATCGCTTGGCCCTTCTGGTTGAATCTAAGATGCTAGTGATATTGTTCCCATTAATATTAGCCATGAAAACCATAAGCCTGCACTTCCTCTACCAGATATGAGAGGTGTGCACCACCCCACAGGAGAGGTTCAGGGATACAGTTGAACTACAGCAGTCAGCCGGCACAACCATGTCAACTGACCGCACATACAGACAACCCTTGCATGCAGTTAGTGTTGCACCCATTATAAACTAGTGTGTCACAACCAAAGCACAGTCACGGCTACAGGCACGATCACAGCTACTCTCTCAACCAGCCTTGGCAGCAGTTTTATGAAAGCTATAGGCTTAATAGCGCTGCTAGTTAACTATCCAGCTGCAATGATAGGCTTGTACCTGAGCCAGCTACAGCCGAGGGTGCACCCAGGTGCTGTGGTCACAACCGGCAAGTCTGTTACATACTGCGTGATGTTTAAATCATAGTGCAGCTCAGCCTTCCTCTAGGGAGCAGGGGAAATGCAAAACTCATTGCAAGGGGCAAAGCAGAAGAATTAAAAAAAAAAAATATTTCAGGGGCTCCATTAACTACTTAAGGTCTTCAGGGGAAGATGGGCAGTAACTTATAAAACTCGGGCTTTTCCTTTAACAAAGCAAGTTTGCCTTCTGTAGTGCAGTAGTCATAAAACAGTTTTGGTTTTGTACAATAAATAATTTGTACACTGAAATATTAACTTGATTAAACTGATGTATTTTCACTATCTCAGTCTCTGCTTTGTGTTGTTAAGCACATCTAAAGTGGTTCACGTTATGAGCATCCTTGGTACAGCCTGCAGTACCAAACAGAGCCACCGAGTGCCAGTATAATCTCAGAGAACGCAGACCAATGCGAGCAGACTGCACCTTCAAATATAAAGTGTGTGTCATCATGGTTGTAAGTATGGATGTTAACTTTAGAATGAACAGACGGATATAATCTACAGGACCATTCACTGGGAGAGAAAAACATTTCCTGGCATTTATTATTCACTCTTCGCAGAACTGTACAATTTGTACCCGAAGTGGAACATAGAGCCCTTGAAAAAATAAGAGCAACAAAGCAGCAAAATGAAACACTCCAGGAGACTAGTTTTACATGGGGAAATTTTAACTTTGTACACGTCACTGCTGCAGTTCAAAATTTGAAAATTCACCTGTACAGCATATACAGTTTCCAATTTATCTGTTAATTAATATTCCTGCATAGGATTTTTATACATTGTCATTTTTCTACATTTGGTTACTTTGTGCATTAAACATTAAGAACGCTGCCCCCAGACTAAATGTCACTAGATGCCACTTGTATGCTACACATTACATTCTCATGGCTAAGTAACTCAAATTAAAGCCTAACATTGGTGAAAAACAAAACATTTAGCCAAATCAATAGTGAAATCTTTGTAGTTCTATATAACGATGACTGTCCTCTCCTCACAGTAAATTAACTTCTAGCAGCTGAATCATTTGCACCCTGGCAGGACCATGTTATTCAATCTAAACGGCGGGCTGCCAAGTCTCCCTTCGGCCCTTTAAGGCTTTATCCATCTGCAACATCTGAACAGAACGTTCAGTCACATTTTCTTCAAGGTACGTCGTCAGTTTCAGTGCTTTTGTCGGGCCCTCAAAAGATCCTTTTTAAAAACATCCCTCCATTGATCAAGCCCTGGTAAACAAGTAGAAGCCTGGCACAGGTCAGGAGGCCAGGTGAGATCTCCCCACCAGTGTCCTGCTCTTCCTGTTGCCGGCTGTTCCTTCTCCCACGAGCCCGGAGCTCTGCAGGTGGGGAGCAACTTGGTCAGTTTGCCTTTGTTTTTTTTTTCTTGTTTTTTTTGTCACAGTTCAAGGCTGTCAGTATGAGATGATACTGGAGGAGGCAAGTCCTGAGCCAGCAGCACTCATCTGCAGATTTCCAGAGGAGCTTGACCTCCGCATGTGAGGGAGCAGGTAGGGGTCGCTTCCCATCTGGTGAACGTCGATGCGGTCCTCCTTCCTGTATGCCAGGCAACGCCTTATGAAGGCCTGAAGGGGAAGGAATAGCATCAAAAATGTAATTAGTGTGTCATGTATTTTTTCTTTGGTAATTCATAATCTATTTTTAAAATGGCTACATCTGTTTTTTATGCACGTTCACCCACCTTTGCTTCATTGCTGGCAACAGGCTTGACAGGGAACTGAACATCGGTAGCTTTCAGTATGGTGTTCTCCTGCAGGATGTCCTGTTGTGACTGGTTGTGGCCAAAAGGCTGAAAAAGGAGGAGCAGTGCTTACTCGTTACGTAATAAATTACAGTAATATTTAAGGGTAGAATCTATATTGCCTTCCTACCTTCCTTCCATAGAGACACTGAAAAAAGATAATGCCCACAGACCACACGTCCACCTTATTGGAGATCTTTGGAGGTTCTTTACCAACCACAAAACATTCAGGAGGCAAGTACCTGGCAGGAACACAAAAACAGGTCGTTTAGTGTCTGTACTAGCTGTCTGTTGTGTACTTTCATGTCGAGTGGTGGAAAGTAACTTTGTACATTTATTCAGATACTTTTTAATATCGATTTTACATATAAAACATTTGACTGGTCTATAAAATGTGATACAGATTTGCAGAGATTGAACGTCACAGTACATGAAATAATTAACCTTGGCCCCAACGCAACCAACTACAACATTTAAGTACTTCTTACATAGTAATAGCAATACTGAAAAAGAATGTTTTACATAACCAATACTTTTCCTTATAGTATTTGTTGATAATACTTTGACTTGGAGTATTTTTATAGTCTAACATTACCATTTTTATTTAATGAAATAAATATCAAATGATCTCAGTCGTTCTTAAATCTCTATCCATGTCCTTGTACTTCAGTGATGTGTGTGTATGTGGGACATTTCCTCTCACCAATAGGTCCCTGCACCCTGTGATGTCAAGTCCATCCCGTCTACACCATAGTTGTCATCATCCATGATTTTGGACAAACCAAAGTCAGTGATTTTGATTTCCCCACAGGCTGTGCCGTCCACCAACAAGATGTTGCCTTGAAATCAAAGGAAAAAAAGGTTAGCACCAGAGAAACATTAGCATTAATGTATAACTGATATTTTCTTTAACTGATGTGATGAGAGTCATTATTCCTCGAGAGATAAGTTTACCTGGCTTAAGGTCATAATGGATGATGGGTGGTTTGATTTCATTCAGGTATTTTAGTGCGTTCACAATTTGCATGACTATGGACCGTGCCTCCTTCTCAGACATTAGCTTATGCTGTTTCAAGTAGAAATCCAAGTCATTGCCTTCGCAGTACTCCATGACAGTGCAAAACCTATTAAATGGAAAATAAAAAAAAAAAGGGTAAGAATTATAGTCCACAGCTAAAAGAAACCAACTGAAAAGTGCTGAAAACGCATGAACACAAATTTCTTGAGTGCACTAACGTGTCTGTGTCCAGTGAGAAGTAGTCGTAAAGTTTCACGATTCGGGGGTGGTCCAGCTCCTTGTGTATTCTGTACTCTCGACAAGCATGCCTGTGGAGAGGAAGGTAATTATGCATCTGCCAGCAACCAAAGGCTGAAGACACAGGTGCTGTATTCTGCACTGAAAGCCTGGCACTGGGACTAACAATACACTGAGAGCGAAGGGCATCAGAACAACGTCGACGTCATAACATTTGAAACACACATCATAGCACACGGCACAGGTGATGACGTATTTCCACACGGGCCAACATACTTGTGATAGTTCTCCTTTTTCTCTTCTCTCCAGTTCTTGTTAAGTTGGTGGATTTTCACAGCGGCATATCGTTGCTCAATCAAGTCAAACGCCTGCAAAATGCACGAACACACAAAGTTTACGCTTGAAAAGCAACACTTGCATAGAAGATTATTTCATTTTTAGAGTTTTGGCATCAGAATTTCATGTACCTTGTAAACTTCACTAAAGCCCCCTCTTCCTAGAAGGTGCAGGAGCAGATATCGTTCATTCAGCGTTGGGTGATCTTTAAATCTTTGGGTTAAAAAACACAAAAAAAACAATCAAACTTACAAATATGTTTGTAAGACAAATTTTTCCAACATTAGCTTTGCTATGCCAATGCCTGTACAAAAAACACAACGAAAGCTTCATCCAGTGGACAGTTACTTGATTTCAGCACTATGGATGAGGATACTAGCCTTGCGTGTACATCATGTACCAATGTCAATGCAGTAACTGTCAAAGAAACTGATTCAGACTCACTGTGAGCTGTCTTCATTATTTATTCTCTTCAGCTCCCGAATGTGAAGGTTGCGCACTCTCTCCAGACGCTCCAGCTCCGCCTGGATCTCAGCTTCTTCCTATAAATGATTCAAGTGCACAAACACACACAAAGAACTTCTGAGCTCTGACTACAAGGAGAGGAGCTCATCAAAACCCACTTGTACACAGCTGACTAGTTCTGTATTAAATATTAACGGTTGACTTGGTACGGAGTCTGTCAGGGGCTGCCTGTGATGCTTATTCATCGGGAAAACAATGAATACATCGACAAACTACAGGCTCACTCCATCCTTGGGGTGATTCACACAAAAGGAACAGTGTTCAGCTCAGGAAACAGGAGAATCGGGCTGAATATGTTCAATTATCCTCATATAGAAGACAAAGATTTGCTACATCTAATAATTTACTGTCTCCAATTAGGTTTTAACTTCTGAACTGTGCAAAGGCACCTGTTATCCTGATTACACACTGGGTTCCGGATAAATTCAGTAACTTATGAAATGTATTATATTAATGCCTGCACTGCACAGGAATACAAATTCCACACTGAACAACTGAAAATTGTTCTAATGAATTGTTACTGCAGGTTCAGCATTGGACAAACCTTCTTGAGATGTCCAAGTCGCAGTTTGAAGATCTCTTCCTGTTCGTGGTACTCTGCTAGTGTCAGCCTTTCCAGGATGAGGGAGACATGGAAAAAAGCATTTTCCTTTGTCAACAGTATCTCCATGTTTACTTGGATTTGTATATACAACTCTTCACCTACTGTGCTTTCTGTCCTATCAAACTCACTTAAAGCAGATGACAAAACAATAAAGAACTGCGTCAAATAAAACTACACTGAACGTTATGTGGGGAGAGGCTGCTTGGATATCTGTGATTTACACAAGGCCGGGACTTACAGCTGAGGTAGGCTGGGTTTTACAAAGGGATCACTTTCTGCTCCGTTCACTGCCTTGGTTTTGCGTTGCTTTGGCTCAGAGTTTGTGGTTGGTGCTTGGGAGTTGCTAGAAGATGGAGGTTTCCTCTTGGCTAGAAGTTTTCTCTGTCTCTCAATGTCCTCTCTCTGCTGGTTTATCCACTCTTGCTGTCTGCAGACGGAAAGCAGCACTTTTTGTTAGATGAGATTAGTACCATTTCTGTACACACAGCAACCTTATCAAAACACTTCATTTAACGGCATGTTTAAGATGATGGGAATCAAGACTTATGAATTACCTGTAAAACCAAAGCTTTGCTGCTAAACTAGTATCTTACTTGATCATCATCTGAATCATGAACAGGTTTCCACACAGGCAAAAAATAAGAAAGGTGTGCCCTAATCACAGCTCAGTCATAAAATCAAAGACACACTGCAGAGCACCTCTGCGGCATAGCTCCTGACAGCATGTCGGCAAAGTGGCAATCACACAAGATGGTAGAGGAAGTGGTGCAGGAGCTTAGTCTGGTTCAGGAGTAGTTAAGCTGAACTCATTCAACAGTGGAGTTGAGATAATTGGAGAGAATAGGAATTACACATTCACACATACTGAGAAAGCTGAGAGAGCGATAGGCTGCTATTCATTGTGAATTGGACGTGGCATTGCAGCCCAGTGCTGCCTCTGAGCTACAGAGATTTTAAAAAGGCGTCCAGTAGCACTACAGGGGAAAGCTGAGAAAAGCTCCACTTTATGCAAATGTCCTCTGGTGCAATGTGACAGACATTCAGGCAAAGCAAAGAAAAAAAAAAAGCTGCTTCTGTGCAAACGTGCTGTAAAGGTTAAAAACGAAAAACACATTAATAACAAAAAAATAAGTAAAACAACATGATCAATAAGACACAATCTCATTAAAAGCTCTTACTTGACAAGGTTTTGGAAGGCATAGCCGTCAGTCCACTGTTCTGTGAATGAGGCTCCATGTCTCACTGTAGTGAAATGGCCTAAACGAAGTCTATCCTGCATGCTCTTCTCCCGGCAGGCCTGCTTCTCCTGGGTGCTCTGAACAACAGTGCAAAACACAGGGTTGCATGCAGGCTTGCAGACACCGTTTAGTGTTGGGGAAGGGTTAAGAAAAACATTTACCTTTTCTATGAGCAACTTCTTGCTCATGGTGATGCATTTATTCAAGCGTTCCTTGTACTTTTCAAGTAATTTTTGTTGTTCATCTATCTGTCTCCTGAGATCACAGTTTGCCTATGAAGCAGAAAAAAACTTTCATCAGCAGCTGCACAACTCATATTATTCTCCCATTCCACCAATTATTACAAATGTTGTTTATATGGTTGACAGACAAGACAAATTAAGGTTTGTAAAGTGACATCACAGCCCAGTCAAGTCTTTCTTCAAGATAGTAAGCAGTAAGATCTTACCCTTAGCAAATCATCTATTCTCCCCTCCTTCTTCTCAAGGTCTAGATTCTTAGTGCTTTCAAGGGCAGCCAACTTCAACACTGTAAGGTCAGTCTAGAGTGGAAAACAACAGAAGAAGACGTTTAAAAACTTAAGCAGCAATCTCAAACACATTTACGAGCAATTACAAATGGTGTCCGGCGTGTCTGCAGTCCCCCCTCACCTGAACAAGTTTGACTGCTAGTTGCTTTGGATGCGTCATGTGGTCCCCAAAAGACAGACTAGTAGGAGATGAGCTATTTTGTCTAACCTGCAACAGAAGAGAGCCCTTCTTTCATGACAGGGCCACAGCACATAGAGCAGCAGAGCAGAGATTTTGAGTGGAAAGCTTGGCGTGTGACTTACGGCTGTGCCCTGAGCAGAGTGGGAATGTGAGTTCTGGGGCGATCGAATCACTGGCGGGAGACCTCTGACTGGACTGGACCCGTTTCCTGCCTGGAACTAAAAGGGTAATAGAGGGAAAGTGACGTCAGTGCCTAACATTTGATATCAGCGGACTCACCAGTGGCTTTCACAGTTCTGTTATTTTAGAGACAGGAAATGGATTACGCCTCGGATGTTGAAAGTCTAATACAGCACACATCATTCACTCATCACTTCTGACAACAAATTGAAAACTTACATCAAAATAATCACTTATTTTGGGTCCTCGCACAATTGATTTCCCTGTGAGGGGGGAAAAGATGGAAAAGAGTGTTATTAAAATATTTCAAAGAAACACAGCAAGCAAGAGCCAAAACATAACCAGCTGAACACGACAACGCTCACCTTGGCTGCTCTCTGACTGGATCTCAGGCTTCCTTTTTCTGCCCCTGGTTGTTTCAGACTGTTTCTTCTCTGGGGTCTGAAAGAGAAATTTGATTATTTGTTTATTTTTCAAAAAAAAAAAACAACTTGATAATGAACTGAAGTTCAGTATTTTTTATACAATACTGAATCAAATGAGTAAATGTAAATGTGAAAATACTGCTGAAAATCTCCATGACAGATTTTGCATAACAATAACAGATATTGTTTGTGTAGATGCTCTCATTGCAGTTTCATCTTGCTTTTCAGCAACACTCAAATCTTAATCGACCACACAGTTATTTGTAGTCAATTAGATCTACAGTTATCAAAATAAAAAATTACAATAAATAAAGGAATAAATAAATGCTTATACAATGAGGTTTACAACAATTTCTTTGTTGCTTTCAATCTCCATCAAAACAGTGATACTTTGTTCAACATCATCACTTAATCTAGATGAATCACTGCAAACTGCAGTCATGAGCTATGCTAAACACAGTGGTCTAAAATACAAACAGCAATAACCCTTATGAGGATATAAATCCTTCTTCAGATCTGATCCCCACCAAGTGAGATACGGATCAGTGTCTCAATACAAATAGACTCTTGTTGGGGAAAAACAGGTCTATGAGAATCTTAAAAGGAGTCAGCAAGAAATAATGAACAAATAACCAACCGGTCACAATCTTATATTGTCGTCATAACCTTCAAATCTCCGTTTATCAAAAGAACTACCACTTCAAACACTTTATGACCACCATACTGAACCAACTTTGTCATTTTCTCTGTGCATTTGCCGAAAGGTGCTGGTCTGATATGAGTTGTCCCTTGAGTATAATAGGAACAGTGTCATTAGGTAATGCTGAGCAACAGCAGTCCCCCCCCCCCCCCCCCCCCCCTTCATAAAATAGTCCAGTTAATTCAGCTGGTCAAAATATTTGATTAAAAATGCTGCAAAAATATATGTTACTGCAGCCTTGGATGGCATTAAGACAAATAACAGCACTACTACAAAACAAGACAAGGGGCTGCAGCAGTGTGGGTGTGTGTGCTAGAGTATATAAGAAGAACATAAAATATGAACATGGAAATCCAGTTTAAAGGCGTATTTAATACCAGAACGCAGCATGGTAGTTGGCATCCCACGCTGCACCAATGCTGTGGTCTTAGTGAAATTAATGAGGAAGCCTTTGCTGATCTGAATGTAGTCTTGCACACTACCCAATGGGGAGGTTTAGGTCTGGTAAATTCACAGGTGGAGGGTCCCAAAATATAGCCAGGTGGCCAAGCACTTGATTTGTCATAGTGTCTGGATGATGGTGGGTCATGATATCCATTAGGTATCACCCAAAAAACAGGACCTGGTTTACATAAACCCTTAAACAACCAACACAAATGACTATCATGACCATTTACACGAAATGCGATTTTCAAATATGAACCTGTTTGAGATTCATGGAAAAAAAACACATAAACAGCTTTGTCTCATTATCGTTACACAAATAAGGTTATCATCAGAGTAAGCATATGTAGACTATTTCAGGAATGGCATTGTTATTGACACAGCAGACATATCGCATACACACCTCAGTCAATATGACTCAGGTAATTTACGATACACACAACAACCCTTTACATATTGGTCTACTTTCCCGCTGGGGAAAACTGATCTGATAGGCCACTGTCACTCATCAATTGGGCTCAGACGCAGTGCTACAGCAATGAGCAAGCACATGAATGGAACATTAATGTTAACATGTTTATTCATATAATCAACTGACTTAGTTATAACAATGAGTCGCCTGATTATTGTAGTACAAGTAAATGTAGTCAGCGTCAATAGGTTAGTATACCTCTGATTCCTTGTCACTTAAGGATCCAAGGCTTCCAAAACTGTGATTTGAACATTCATTATTGGTCAAACCCTGAAAAAAGAAGAAACGGAGATCATTTTAGGATGAGACTCAATTTCGACAATAAAAGCAGCATTTTGACCAATAATGTACAAACACTGACACTGCTAAATATAATCACTCACTTTGGTTCCCCCGCTTGTGCTGCCAGTGCTGCCCCCTGTGCTGCCGCTGACCCCACCCATAAAGCGTGCCTCCAGCAGCTCCTGTCTCCGGGGGTCCAGGCTGTGCAGCTCCTCCATGGTGCCTGGGCGGATTAGCGACAATTCACAGAATGTCTCAGTAATTCAACAATCAGCTTAATTGAAGCCTTTGAAAGCCCACTCAAGAGCAGATGACACAGTAGCAATGAGCTTGAGAGCAGAGTTATGATAAATTTAACTTATTTACTGAGGCTGCATATACAATCTCACACCCTCACAGGTGACAATATTTTAGTCAAGACCTGAATATAGGCCAAGACCAAATTTATGTCCATTCCCAGGTGGCATATCCAAGACATTTGTGTCGCACTGAGGAGATACACAAGATTTTTATTATGATTGCTCCTGTTATCACTACTATCTACTAATAGCAGCTTAAGACTACTGAAAAAAAAAAAAAAAACTCAAAATGCAGAGCAGAAGTGCAGAAGTGACAGACATTTCTGCGCTACAAACACTATCATCCTCAGAGTCCAAGAGCAATGTTTCGACTGCTAGGCACTGTGCTGTGCTGCTGTGGGACTGTTACGTGAGCTCCCTGGGCTTCAGTGTTGCTGCAGACTCAGAGGGATCTGCCCACTAAACCTGTGCTTTAATGAGACAACCATTTTGAATCTGCAAAGGAATAGATATAAGTAGAGGCAAACACAGGGAGAAATTCCTCTTAATAACAAAGTACAAAAACATAGCAGCTAGGAATAGAGCCAACCTGCGGTCATACAAAGATAAGTCAAATGATGGATGTGCACCAAATAAAGACAAACACACTAACTCTTAACATCCATTTAAAGCCACACAAACACACACCAATCAACTACGACAGCAGCATATAGAGTTACTCTTCACCTCCAAAAATTGCCACATACCAGTAGGTGTAATGAGAAATGCGGACTAAAGAAGACATGCCAAAGCACCACCTAATCCTAACTAAACATATATGTGACTTCAGCTGAATGTGAGGGTGGGGAGGGATCAGTTAATTTGAGCAGAGCTCCAGGGAACCATCACAGAAATGGCTGATAATGAAACAAAGTCTTTTTTAGATGAAGGGAGACAATACTTGTAAATTAATGAGCAGCTCAGAGAACCACATTCTGATTACATCACGTTTATTATTTAAAAACCACCGATCCAATAAATGTTCTCAATAAAGTACAACTTCCAGAAAGACAAACACTGCTTGCATGTAATGACAACTTCCTTGTTTACATATGCAAATTAATAAAAGAATCATGCATACATACCAAGTTTCGCATCTTAAAACAACCAACAATCTTAGTTTAGATATTTAATTTAGGTCCAGAGTTGTAGGGTCCGACAGATGGTGAATGATACAAAACAAGCCTTAGATGGAAAAGCTAAACAAAAAGGCCATTCATTATATGCTCTAAAACTCTGGTTAACTCATGTTCTTTTTACCAGTGTGCTAATAACAATCTTACAGAACAATCACAGGCTCATTCCAGCAGCAGACCAAAAAAAAAACAAAAACCCATCACGTCATATTTTTACATAACCATCCTGGTGACAGTTATGGACAAGTTTTAGATTAAGTTTAGGATTTGACAGAATGCCTGAAGACGCAATTGGTCACACAGGAATAACCTTAACAGTGCAACATGGGATGAAAACTGGCAAATTGAGAACAGCCACACTTATTGATACGGCCATGATTACAAGTGATTCTCAGTACATCATATGAAGTTGTGCACTGAAATGCAATCAAGTGTCAAATCTAGCAGCACAGAGGCAAAGGAAATGTAGGCCACATTCAGTACTTGTCTGACTGGAAGTCAATTATCAGATGCATCTAACTGTCTAAGGATGAGAACAAAGCTTCATATTTATAATCTGGATGTAGAATATAACTGGACTTAAAATAAAAATTCTGCAGTAAACTGAAAGACACTTCCCTGGATTAAGTATCCTGAACTGTTAACATAACCTTTTGTTTGTTAATGACTTACCACAGAGGCAGTGATATAATTTTCTGGCATTGTAAACTAACCTTTGCTAACACACTGCTCCCTGATTACATCTAAATATCATATTAACAGCCACTGCCTTAGAGACACTAAGAGACACCTAGGTTAAAAATGTTAATAGGACAAATCTTAGTAACAGTCACGCAACATTTGGGACCATTTCCTCTTCCTAAAGCATATAAGAGACAAGAAAATAGCTTGTCACATTTCCCATGATGGGTCTGTGACTACTAATCTAACTTGTGGTTCATTTTGCCAAAGAAGTCATCGACCACAGCCATCATCAGTCATACACAACTATAGGCTGGCTGTGATTGCTGCAAGTGGCATCTGCATCGAAAACAAAACAAAAAGCTGAAAAAAAACATGCAAAGCATGTGACTTTGCATCTTGCCATTAACTAGGCAAGGTTTTTTTGCTATGAGGGAATACAGCAGTACCAAATATTTAGCCCTGTAATCACCAAGACATACAGAGACAAGCCTTCTCACTTTGTTTCCAAACAGTTTTACTAGCAAGTATAACTCGTGTAGTGAATAAATGACTGGTGTGTTCAGTGTTTACTGTTTTATCCTGACTACAGGCACTGCAATAATCCTGTAAAAACCATAGCCTTAATGAGAAACTGCAGCTTTAAAAGCCTTGCTACCGCTGCTATTCAGACCAATCTTGGTCCTGCTGAGATGGATCAAAACTGTTATCTCACATTTCACCCTGAATGTTCAAGCCAGTTTCACATCATAAATACAAATAAGCTGTGTGGTGTTTCAATCATGAAGGCCTCAGCGCATAACTATTATCTATATTCAAGCCCCTGCAGGAACAAGTGGTTGAACCCTTACAACTCTTGCTGTGGATGTCATTTTAACTCTGTGCTGCTCAGTCAGCAGTGACCACCTGTTTATGGCAGACACTTGGAAAATGTTAAAAAATCTCTGCCATGAACAGTCTTGGATTACTTCCCCCTAGATTCACTCATTGGCAACTTAAGCTACTAATCATAATAACAATAATTTTAATTATAATAGTAATAACACAGACAACAACAACAGTCTCACAATTTCCAGTATTTCTAAGTATCATACTGATGTGATGTGGGCAGCCATCACTGATTAATGTCAATCAATGCACGCAACACCGACAATATAAAGAAATGGAGAAGCTACCCTAATGTCCAAAGCTACGTTTAAGTCCGCCATAATGACAATATCCAGTGAAAACTACTCGAGATGCAAGGAGGCGTGATTATCACAGGTTATGTGTCAACTACTTTTTGATCACCCAATATGACTAAATAAGCATCAATCCTTTGATTGCGTGTAAATGTTAGCATGCAAACTGCACAGCCCAAAGCAGTCTGTATACCATGGGTGGCCCTTCAATTTTGTTGGGACATCTAGCGTTTCACGAACACTGAGCTCTTTCCTCCAAGTTAGTAATACTAAAAGGTCAAACAAGGCTACCTACCATGCAATGCTGCGACGTTAGCATCTATAGCAAATGGCTATCTTACAGACCACAACTATACTTAATGTTAGATTTATAGCTGCTGTCATGTTTAAAGCCGATCTCAGACCACTCTGCACCGCTAATATGATGATTAACGTCAGTTACACTGATATTGTGAACAGCATTGGTCGGGAACCACCACCGTCAACGCACAAAGGATTGCTAACAGTGCGATGCACACTTAACTTGTGCATTACTTGCCACCGATCCAGTGATATAACGTTAACCATCATAAAAAATGCTTGATCTCTTTCCCTGCATTTACTGATCCGTTTTGCATCCATCTGTAACTTGACTGATGTTTGCTCTTATAACGGCAGCAGCATGCTTAAACACGGATGCACCGAGTACAGCGGTAACCTTTCTGCTCTCGTAAAGGTTTATCGCCATTATGCACGTATTTGTCTTGAGGTTACTTCACTGGCCTGAGCACAGAATGACGGTCCTGTGTCCTCAGTGCTACTAGCTAGCCATACAGGCTCAATTGACTTTGGAGCTGACGCGTTACTGTAACGTTAGCTAGCAAGCAGGTTTCGCCACCAAGATTTGCTCGGTCATTTAAATACAATTTCCTTTCGTTCTTCCCAAAATGACCTAAACGAGCAGGAAGAAAGGACACATGCGTCTTAAAACGTTTCACGATACCTTCCTGGGCCTTCACCACAGCCGTGGTTTGTTGCTGAAAACACAGTCCGTGTTGGGGACGTGGAGAGCTGGGACCAAAGATGGCGTCCCCTCCAAACTTCCACTACTTTGGACACTCATCAAGCTACTTTTCGTGTGTTGGCACAGCAGCGCACACGTTAATCTTTCACATAGTGTGAAAATCACCAACTGGCATCACACACTTGTGTTTACATGGGCACAGTGAGTGTAACTGAACGAAAACGTCTAATTATTATCTGTTTTTAGGACACCAACCTCTTCACACCTCAGCACTGCGTCCTGGCTCCAGGGCCACCTCTCCGTCTTCAAGTGGTTGCCTATGAAACGTCACGCATCGTGTGCAAAATTCTTATCGCGATGCATGAAGGAACCATCCAGACATAAAGACTACTTTGACATTATACACACCGAACTCTGCATAAGCACGTTTTACATACGAGTTATAGACTTTAATCACAGGAAATTATGATGTCTGTCCTTTTCTTTTGAAGAAATAAAATAACTGCTGGACTATATTAAAAAAGGTCATGGATGCCCATTTCAGCAGAGAAGACAATTCTGACTTAGTGATATTTAATCATAACTATAAAACTTAAGTCACAATTTTTAAATAAGTCAAAATCAGAAAGTTAAACATATGTTATGATTTTGATCCATTTCATAATTTAGAACCTTACAATTTCGACCTATTTAGTCACTGTCTTCACTTACCATCTCATAATTTGACTTTTGAGTATTTTTATCATGTAAATACTGTCAGTAGTTGAATATAACTGAGTACATTTACTCAAGTACTGTACTGAGGCACAAATCCGAGGTACTTGTACTTTACTTGAGTATTTCTGTTTAATGAAACTTCATGCTTATACTCATATTACTCTACATCTCAGATATTGTACTTTTTACTTCACTGCATCTGCCTGACAGCTTTAGTTACTCGTTACTTTTCAGAATACAAGTTTTCATACCCTTCCTGTCCAGTGAAAACTACGTAGCTCAAGATTTAGTGATTTTTAATTGGAATTTTTGTGATAAACTGAAGGATTAAGTGTTCCTTTAGGAGATGAGGAAATTCTCCTACTTATTAGGATGGGGTATGTTCAGTGTGGTATTGATACTTTTACTGAAGTATCTGATAGTCAAAATACTCATCTCATGGATATCATTACAGTGATCTACAGTACATAAAACCAGATAACACCAGAGCTTTGTTTGACATGTTTTTATTGCATACAATCTTGTTGTTGTACACTCCTTTGGTAAAAAATTAATGAATGATAAGCAAAGTATAAAAAAGTCCTATAGCTCCAAAGCAGGCTGTGCATGGCGGCTTGTTAAGATGGCGAAGGTGGATATAATTTCCTATACTTGCCCTGCATCCAAACCCGATGCATTGCAACCTTCTTTCCTCTGTTCACTTGAAGTCGTCTGTCTTCCAGATTCTGAACTTCTTCCAGTCCGGCATTGGAAAATAAATCATGAACTTCTTCTGTAAAAATATGTATAATAACACTGTCAGTAAGCAGGGCTGTAGCCGGGATTTCTGAAATACTGAGCTCATCCCTCCAAGTCCCCTCTTCCTTAGAAACATATTTCATGTATTATTTATTTGTCCTTCAAGAGTCAATCTTAAATATACCATATCAACCTATTCCAGTACCCCAAATACCCACCTAAGAAGAATTTAACCCACCCAGGTTCCTAAAATGTCCATATTTCAAGATAAAATGGCAACAGTGGCAGCTACGGTCCTGTCAGCAACTATTTACTCGATGTGGAAGAGAATGCACATCTCACGGTGCACAATTACCTTTAGTGAAAAAGTACACACAGGTTCCATCTCCACGAGTGTAGAAATTCTCTGATAAGCACCGTCCTGATTGTGAGAGATTAAAAGATTAAATGACTAAAAATGAAATTTATTAAACTGTCAACAACAAAAAAAAGAAACACTGCAGACACATCAAACTATACACAGAGTACATAACAAATTAGGTACAGAAGATCAAATGGCTGTATTGAGGAGCGTGTTACGAGCTGGAGGCTCACCCTTCTTAAACCTGAGTTGTGAGAAGTCGTATCTCCCATAATCACGGAAGAGGAAGATCCCTCCATGTTTCAGGTATGTAGACAGTCGGTTCACAACTCCTTGAATTCTGTCGATGGATGGAACAATAGTCTTGACCAATAGGATTGCAGCTAATGAGGATCCAAGTAACCATGAACAAAATATATGCAGGCTTTATGGGAATATATTCATTGAGGCCTTAAACAGCCACACAACTGAAGTACTACAATATGAGATGTCTTACATGGACAGTGCTAAGGTAAAAAACTAAAATATGCAAGCTGCCAGCATTTATTTTCAAATGTCTGTTCAGTTAAAATGTTGTTAACTGCCTGGGGAAAGTGAAAGTGGGTTTGGGGCATTATAGGGGTTGTGGAGGGTCTGCCAGGTGAGAAATGATGTCAAGCTGTCCTTTGTCTTATAACCTTCACCTACCGGTCAGGATGAATCGAGGAGAGCACAAAGACTGCCAGAATAACATCCAGGCTCTGAGGAGGGAAAGGAAAGGAGGCCATCTCCTCACAAATGTCATGGACAAAGGCATGACACAGTGAGTCATCGTAGTCTGGGTGGTCCTATATGAGGAGAATAAACAGCTAAGGCACACAAAGTCTGATTCTAAATGGTAGTTCAGATACAGATTTGGGTAGCTGGTCAGTGTGCTGCAACCATATATAACATTTAACTCTAATCAAGTGATTTCCATTGTCTGTCTTCTCTATCATATTGAATGTGTGTGCACATTTCACACCAGCCTGATGAATTTAAACTCTTTTGACAAAAATCCATTATTTCTAATAAGACACATCTAATTTTTTTTTTCGATCTTTGGACAGTTTGGCTTTATGCTCTTCATCTACTGAGAAATAACTTGTTAAAGAAAAGAAATATATCCCACTATTTCAGGTTACAAACACTTTCAAACAGATGAAGATGAGTTTTAACATGATGTTATTTGCTGAGCCCAAATTACAAAGATACTTTATACTCGAATCCTGTGCAAAAATATCATCTACAAAAGACCTGCTAGGCAGAGTACTTTTAAGTGCTGCATTATTCTGGAAAGCTCAAAGACTGATGACAGCTTTACAATGAATTAATTAAGTTATTACTTCATCAGATATTAATGCAATCTGTCTAAATATTTTAGCAGTCTATGACATGCTGGACTTGATCATAATCTGATATGACTGTAAATATCCTCAACATATTGTCTAGATGACATAAGTGCTGTAACAGCATCACTGCTAGTTTGAATTGGACCTTATACAGCTTTGGTTGTTTTAAAATATAAGTGATATCAGTAAACATTCCTTTGAAGAAATGCATTAACCGCAATACAGTCCAGAATCTGCGTGTTCATACCAAACATTAGAAATGCTTACCTTGACCAGCTGAATGGCACATGGAGAGAAGTCACAACAGTACAAAAAGGCATCCGTTTCTCTGTGAAACAGCCACAGTCACTGTTAGGACCCGTACATCATTATAAATACAGCACAACTGTGTGATGAAGCACCAGAAATCTTTAGCTAAGGAAGCAGACAGGCTTTTTTTCCATAGAAGACATTTTGACATGTCACAGCAGGAAAAGAAAAGCTCTGAAAACTAAAATTAATGATGGCTGAATTCCATCTTGCTGCTTGTGCATGCTGGTTCCCTGTCATGATGTACTGGTGCACTTTACTAGAACAGGGCCGTCGTTAAAGGGTATGACAATTTGAAGCAGGGTTATATGAGGTACTTATCAATAGTCAGCGTACTACCTACAGTAGATGGCGGTTGACACACCATCAAACAGCACTTTGCAATGGAAACTGAAGCCGTTAATACTGCTCTCTCCAAAGGCCACAGTCCAAACCAAACTCCTGTGACAAAAACAGTCATTTTACCTCACAGAACACCCAAGGTGGAGGTCTACGCTGCCTGGATCAATTAGTTTGATTTTGTAACGGAAAAGCCCATTAATACCTAATCAAATGCTTTGTTGCGCCTTGTATCTCAAATTCAGCAAATTCACTGAACTACACAAAAGTAGTCAGTTTGGTTTATATGCATTCTAACAATACAAAGAATACAGCACATTTCACACTGTGGTAGAAATCCTGCTCCTGTCCACAGAAGTCCAAAATGTTAAGGCATATTATTCAAGATGAGCCACAGTCTTGTGCAAGTTGGGAATTTACTTACTTTATGGATTTAACGATGGGAAATACACTGTTTCCTACTCCACATCCAACCTGTGAAGAGGAAATACATTTCGATGATTTTTCTGTCTAGTGAAACATGGAAAAGCAAACACTTCAATACAGCAACTATAAACTGACTGCTTTTTACATCACAATAAATGGTCTGCATGCAGTAATCTATATTAAAACACGTAAACAACTTTGAGAACCTCCAAGATCCTGAAAGACGCATGCTGGCCAGGGAAAATAGCAGTCTGTACGGCAGCTTCATCTTTTTCTAGTCGAGGCTCCTGATGGTTGGAGGTGTCTGGACTTCTGTGATGGTTTGTGGGACCGTTGTGTTGCTGGTGCCTGGTCTCTGTGTCTGTGCTGGATCCAGTAGGTGGTGCCTGTTGATCAGCCAGGCTCATGTTTGTGGCTTGGCTTTTTGCACCTGCAGGAAGCAGTTCTGGGAATTCTAAAAACAGCCACTTGCGGTCTTTAAAGAACTTATCCTGGTGCATCCCATAAAACTTGTCCCAGTATTGACAAGCCTCTCTGTCAAATTTACCTGTGTGTGGAGGAGATTTTAGAATAATAAACTGTACATATGAGGTTTGGAAACTTGGAAAAATCTTTTTTTTGCTGGAGTACTTTCTTGCCTTGTTCCTTTAATGGAATTTTCACACAGGAATTTTCTTCCGCCTTTTGCCTTGCGTTTTCTTTATCCTCCTCTGTCCATTGTACATGATCCCTAAAATATTAAGCATTACAAAAGCAACTGTTAGTACATCTGTTCAACTCCAGTAACTCACAAACTGTATCAAATAAAGGAAATCAGCACAATAACGTATAAAACCACAGTTGCGTTTTGAAGTTCATCAGAAAGCTCTTAAGTTTATTTCATTTCTGTTGTTAAAGGTAGATGTACCTACACTGTCATCCTCCTATCTCCATAAAAAGCATCCACAGATGGGTGACAGATTAAAGTCTCACTATATTACATCACTGACCACATGTTGTGTTTAAAGATGTCATCAGGATTGGTCAGAAATCGTGAACCCAGTGGAGCTGAAGGTCTTCCTCCTGTGCTCTTTGATCTTGAAGACAATCTGCTGAAAACTTCAGCTGCTTTGACCAAAGAGGAGCTCCGCAGTTTATGCATTTACTCTGTAAAAATGCAGGAACAGTTGAATACATGTAACAATGCTTTGACGCTGCACCTATGGCTTAAAATGCTGCTGTTTCATGCTAGCAAAGTAACAAGAACTTGCCCAAAGAGCAGCATTTTATGTCTCTATTTTAAAAAATACAGTTTGAATATTTCAGTCAGTGTAAACATCATATAGCTTCTACAAGCCAAGAGAGTTGTTACAAGCCAAGACACAGTATAAATAAAAAATAGAAAACAAGTACGATCAGTTTTCCGACCTTTAAGCGACTTTGAATGAAATCAAAAGGAGGAAACTAAAAGTGGAATGGTTTCTACAGTAAGTGTGACATCCATGCTCAGGGGTTGAGAGGAGGGCGCTCACGTTCCAAGCTGGATGCAGTGTGCGTAATTCTTTCAGTAGAAGAAGACGCAAGTAAGGACTACAAACATGGTGCTGGATGGGGGAGCTAGCATTGGCAGCTAACTAATGCAACACCGGTCAAAATACGACATTATTGCCCACCTGCTGTTAACTACAGATATTACTTCTTTGTTTCTCATACCCGGACAACTGCCCAGTTCAACTAACGTTGCGTCATATAAAACGAACTGGGTACGACTTTTGAACGAAGTCCTCGAGATCCTCTGGCTCAACGGGCGCTGACTTGAGTTATGCTAGCTGTTAACTTTTCATGTTAGCTAACTTTAAAGCTATAGAGGAGGTTCACTGGTCTCGGACATGATGGAGCTCAGTGAAGGGTTGTAACGTCGTATTGAAACCATTATCGCTCTTACTCGGTTTCGGCTGTGGTCCCGGGGTCAGCTCAGGTTGTTGCCTCTTGTGATGCTACCACAACGTCCGCTTGTAGAGAGAAGTGTCACCTGCTGATGGCGCCGTGCCGGAGAAAAAGAGCCGTGAACGCCACTGAGCTGCTGACCCGGAGGAGTAGAGGAATCACAGATGCTGGAACCATTGTTAGACTCAATATGAAGGTCCTCAGAGCTCTCCTCCTCCAGGTAATGGAAAAGACGGTGCGTTTAGGTGTTAACTGGTTTCAATAACAATTTTACTACAATACTATCTTGCTTATTTTTGTTATCTTGTAGGACAACAGGGATTTCACCAAGGTATGGAGCAAGACCTCAAAATCCACAATAATGTATGAGAATGGTAAAATCTACTTTGAAAATTACCAGAACTGCTACAGCTGGTGAGTATGAATAATTGACCTATTTACAGTCTTCATGATACATATGATACAGATTGATACTGCAGATAAATTGCAAAATCTTTAAAATTGACATGTAAAAGTCACACAGTCAAGTAATGCACACAGTATTCTGACAAAATCACAATCTGAGAGTCAACAGTGAGTGACTAGATCTTCTGGTTTCAGTGTTCATTCAGAGCCTCACTTTCTGTACAAGTTGCCCAAAAGGTCTAAATTGGAGAAATTTGAAGATGCCTTGCTGTGTCAGAGCCCACTTGTAAGTGAAATAAAAAACCTTTTTTTGGATCAACACTGAACTTGCAGTAACCAGATGTTAACAACCCAGGCTCAGAATGATGTTTTCATTTGTCTTATTGACAGGACAAAACATTAGCATCCCCCTCTGATCATAAAGCCAGCCTCGTGGCTTTGACAGCCAATAACTGGCTGTGTCGCCTGTCAGCTGAAACGGGAGAAGAGCTGCAGAGAGTTTACCTCTCCTCAAAACATAAGTTCAGGTATCATCAAGTTCTCTGTTCTTTGAGCGATAAATACAAGTCGGTTTTCAGTCCATTAAAAACTGTAGTAACAAACAGTACTTTGTCTTGTATTTGGCAGGTATCTCGGCTGGGATGTTTCTCAAGAGATGTTTTATATTAAATCTGTTCAAAACAAAGAAACACCTTTAGCACGGCAGGTGAGGTCAATCTGGTCAGGACACTTTCTAAAGGAGAATAATGCCTGGGATCTTGCTGTACATGGAGTTTCTTCTTCAGTTCTTCTCATTTTGATGGTTGTATTGCAGAAATCAAAGAAAACAACTGTGCCAGTCAAGGAATTTAGATATCAGTAGTTAAGGGTTTATGGTTTCCTTTGTCAAATAATCTGTTGACTACTCTTTAGACAAATCGGTTGATTGTTTAGTCTACAAGATGTCAGAAAATATTGGAAAATGCCCATTGCAATATCTCACTGCTCAAGTTTACATCTTCTAATTGCTTCTTTTGTTCAACCAGCGTAATAAATGACTAAACTGTTTCTCATGAATTTTCTGTGGATCGATTAATCAGCTTTTCATTTCACTACTTGTCCCAGGATGGGATTTCTGATATGAAGAGATGACTTTTTTTCTCCTCTTTTTTTTTAACTCACAGGCAGGTGTCACTCAGAGTACAGTGATGCACCTGGCCATCTTTCACGTTTTCCCCTTGCAAATTGTGGGAATTCTGGAGATCAGCAAAAAGGTAAGCAGATATTTTTGGTAGTTTTTTAAAATTTTTCAAATGTGCCTGCAGGAGTCATATATTACTACTAAAATGCAAATCTTATTCTTTCAGGTGTTTGGAAATGGTGTTACCGATGTTGTTCTGTCTCAAGGTGTCATTGTGGTGTCTTACAGCAACAAGTCAGTGAAGCTGTACAGCTTTGAGCACATTATCCAAAGGGTATGCGATTTTTATCCAAAATAAATCCCCACACAATATTGACCAAGCTGAATATTTTATTTAATCAATGTTTTAAACATTGCAGTAGAAATAAATATGTTGAAAATTACGTACCTGAGAATATTTACACATTGAGTATTTTATTATCCTTCAGTACTTGACTGAGAAGTTAACGCTCGGAAGGCAGAGTTCACTTCTTGGAGGCAAAACAGTGGGAGATGTCCCGTTTGGTATTCCAGTAAATATCCAGATCACAGGTGGGTCTGTTTTTCACCCCGTTTACACCTGTTTTTCCTTATCCAGAGAATGTGCCCGAATTGTATTAAATACCAGGCATGGAAGGGGTCTTTAAGTCCAGAGCTGTTGTATCATTGTGTTAAAGATTGCAGTAGACCTGCTTCACCACTGTGAGCAGGAATGCTTTTCATTGCAAAGTGAAAATTGAATTATTATTATTTTTTTTTTTTTTGCACAGATTGCCCTCCAGTACTTTTTGAGGTGTTGTGCTCTAATAACAGTATCCAGATTGGAGGCTACCCATGGCACTACATCTACACACCACCGTGCAAAAATCACAAGGGGACTCACCACATCTGTTCACTCAAGGACAGTACTCTGGTAAGTTTAGAGAATCCTCTTTAACCATAGACTCAAACATGACATTTCAATAAGTATTTGGTCTTTTGAGCACAACATGCAGCGTGTGCTTGGTTATAACAGATAAATATTGCCAATCTTGTTGTGTGATAGACTTCACTGCCACCAAAATGGCCATAGCCTATTGAAAGTGTCAGTGTAAGAAGGGCCACAGATGTCTGTGACAGTCTTTGTATTCAGCTGCTGGACAGAGCAGGACACAACCAAACTTAATCACATATTCAAAACCTCACAAAACATTTCAACTACTTTTGTGCAGAGCTGTGCTGCTACTACAGCACAAGCTTCTCCAGATTACTCCATATTTAGTTTATTTGACCACACTGCTCACATTTATTTCTTACCAAAGACAACTGTCTGCAACTGAGGCTGCATGATAGATTGTGTGGAAAAACAGTAAATCACATTTAAGCCACCACAGTTTCCAAAACACAAGAAAATGCAGTTCTGTTTGCCCTGATCAGTATCGTAAAAATACTGCATAAGCTTACAGTGTAAACGAGAAATGTGCAGTTTAGGAACTCTTGAAGCTCTAAATCTCCACCCAAAGCAGCGTTTTACACAACCACATTTTAAGACTACAGCGGTTAAGCCCTACGCTAACAATAGAGTTTGGGTGGAGTATCCCTTTTTAATAAGGCAAATTTTGCCTTTACATAATGGTGAATGCACAATGTGTTGGTGCTTTGCATTTTTTTCTTCTTCTGTTCTACAGATAGTTATGGTACTCTGTACAATTTGCTATAGAATTAATAATGCATGTCTTAGTTAATGAGTTAATAGGATACTTTGTCATTTAATGACACTAGGCGACAAATGGAATACAGAACATGAACTGCTGCTCTTTAGAGAGTGATGGGATCTTCTTCCACCCTGACGACTCGGGAAGGATCATTCATGTTGGACCTACTGTCATAAAGTGAGTACTACAGTCAACCTTTACATAACAAAATGAAGACTGCAAAGACAACATGGTCTGTGTGGAGGCCCTGTCGTTGGAGTATACACATAGAGTACATTTTTCTTTTTCTTTTCTCCAAGTGTCCTGAAAATCCTCAGTGAACTGAACACTGGCTTGCCATCAAAGGTGGCTGAGGATTATTCTATGGCGACCCATCAAAACAACACTGTAAGTGTCATACTTATTTACCTACTAGGCCTACTATGTGTTGTACTCACTACGGCTTTAGTTTCAGCCTCATGTTCACTGTGACAATGGTGGGAAATCAAATGTTATAACTTGGTGTACTCAGTCTTGGCGCAGTTGAAATTTGGTGTTTCTGCTTTCCATTAACTGCAGCCTACCTCCCAAGTCACCGTCACCTCATCAGGCCGCACAGTGAAGAGAAGGTTTCGTCAGCTGGATGATGATCCAGATCAAGAGGTACCAAAGTGATTACACTTTAATCATTGATCCAGTATCTTTGCATAGAAAATACTTATGCTGATTTAAAAAAAAAACGTTAAGCTGTATGTGTGACCCATTTTTAAAATTTTAAAGTAGGAACCGATGTCTTAGACACAAAGAGGAAGTTGGAAAGTTTCGAAAGACAAACTAACACATTGCTATGTTAGTGCTGTGTTCCAATACCCAGACCATCATACTACTTACAAAGCCAGAAAAAGATTTAGTATGCCCCAATGCATCGTATGTCACATGCAGTATGCTACAAAAAGCAGGGTACCCTACTTGCATTTTGCAGAGTGCAAACCAGCCTGCTTTTCTGACTATTCTGAGCCACATTTCTCTGCACTGTGGAAGATAAATCAAATTGATTGAGTTGCCAAGAGCAGTGGCTTTTGCCACTACAGACTGCAACAGTTGTATACGCAAGAGGGTCAAAGTTCAAGGCGCGATGTTTTAAAGAAGTAGCATGTCCCAATTATATGCTTATTGCATGCAACAATATGTAATTTGTAGCTGCAGCTGCAGGACTTACTAATGGTAAAAAGAAAAAGGATGCTATTTGGAAAGCAGCTGGAATGCTCAGCTGCCGTGTAGCTGCTCTTTTTAGTGAACATTGGGCTCATGTCTCTACATACGTTGGTGCACAGTCTGCACTGCATTGTTGTTCACAACAATGAGCCTTTTCAATTCACAGACTTTCCGTATGGTGGAATATGAGGATGAGCTGGACCTTTTGGCAGTAGTGGTCACTAACGGTGAGGAGGGGGAAGGAAGAGCCCACATCCGGCTGTACGACAACCAGCACGGGACGTTACTACGGACGGTAGATCTGGTTGAACCTTGGGATGAGGTGAGGGACTGTAGATGACCGTGCCAACGTTAAGCAGAAGTGTCTGTGTATACGGATTCATGTTTGCTCTCACGTTCTGTTTCAGACTTATCGACATGAGTTGTTCTTTGACAAAGACACAATTGTTCATATTGAACAAAAGAAAACCAACTTCTGCTGCCACGTTTACAAACTCAAGGCTGCTGGAAAATAAGTGACACTAAAGTGAGTTTTTATATCTTTATGCTTCTTTTTTGCTTTTAAAGACTCTGTACATATTTGTGTCCAACTTGTGTTTTTTTTTTATCAGCTTTTCTTTTAAACTCAAAGTGCTGTTTTCCACATTTGGATCATTGTATAATTATTTCTTTTGTGTGAATTACACTTGATAATCAAGTCTCTGTTCTGTATTACTGTTAACCATGTCCTGTCTCACACCCGTGAACATTTTTTACACTGTTTCTCCTAAATTAAAATGTTATATTTTTCAAAGTTGCTCTGTTTTTCCGCCTCCTGCTGTTTTTCCATTATGCTCATCCAAATATTAAGATAATTGAAAGTTGCTTCCATGTGAGCGGGCAGCAGAAAGCCCACTGAGCCAGATCTGGACTCACTGGAGCAACATGTGATTGCTCTCTTTGATAGCAAGGGAATGCCTGTGGATAGCAATGATACAGAGGCGTGTCTTCCTCTAAAATGAAATGAGTGAGGTGCCTGTCATCATGTCATGTGATCAAAATTTGGCATTATGGCTACATTCTTTCACAACCCACAGTTTAATCATGCTAGTTTGTTCCACAAATGAGGTGATGCAACCTCTGTATTCATTTCATATTGCAGGTTTTGTAGACATGTTTATATCTGCTGTAAAGTTGAATATGTTTAATATGGGGGTCTATGGGGACTGACTCGCTTTTGATACCAGTCTGAAGTGGCCATTCAAGGACCTGCAGTTTTTGGCACGTTGGCTGCATCTATCAGCCCTGGAGGCTGCTGCTTGGTTTAATCAACTGTGTTTCATAAACTGATCGTATGTGGGTTATTTATGTAAAATCTTACCTACAGGTGTCAATTAAATGTAGTACAGTAAAGAAGTACAATATTTCCCTCTGAAAGGTAGTGGAGTAGAAGTATAAAGTGCACAAAACTGAAATACTGAGGTAAAGTACAAGTACCTGCAAGCTGTACTTAAGTGCAGTACTTCAGTATTAGTACTGAGTCTACGTTCCACCACTGGGGGTCTGTTGGGCACACTTTCATTTAAACTAGTTGCCTGCACGGCCTGGTTCACTAACTCACACCTGAAGCTCAGACTGGAGGAGTTCACCGCAGCCAGCGCTCCCGTAAACATGTTTGACAGACATGGCGTAGAAACGAAAACATCCTCTCTTCTCGAAGTGGTCTCAGACTTCTCTGTAACCACCAAAGTGACGAAACGTCTTTCCTCCAAACACTTGCACGCCTCTGGGTCATGTGACATCGGTCCGTCCTCAGCAGACACTACTACAAACAGCTGCTCCGGGGAGTCGCACCGTCTCGCTGCTGTTGCCTGATGGAGAGTCTGAAACGGTTCCTGGTCGCGCTGTGCGCCGCTGCCGCCGCCGGGCTGGTCTCCATAACATTCGTGCTAATATGGGTTCTCCATTATAAAGAAGGTTTAGCCTGGGATGGAGGACTGGCCGAGTTCAACTGGCATCCTGTCTTAATAGTCATCGGGTTTATTTTCTTGCAGGGAATGGGTGAGAGGAGTCTTTCTTCTTCTTTTTGTTTTTTTTTAAACAAATATAATTGCATTTGCGCGTTGATTTTGGAGGAATGCAAACAGCTAAAGGAAACACGCGCAAATCAAAGTTACACAAGGCTTCTTGGGGGTGGGTGGGGTGAGGGAGGTAACCTCTGAGTGCGCAATGATCAAAACTGAACTTCCACTGAAACTGCGGGCATTAGAAACTGACGCTTTCAGATTGGATCGTAAATTGTGGCAAACATAAATAAGGATGTGTGATTAAATGATGAGTTTAGTTTGATAATACGGCTTAAAGTCCACATCAGCACACTTTTGTCACATGGCATGTATACCTCACATGACTTTATGACCTAAAAAGTAATGCATGTACTGGTGATGACAATAATAATGGCCACAGTACCCCTCTTAAACAGGCAGATTAAACCTATTTTTTGTGTTTAATGCTGTGAAGATTTAAAAAAAGCACCATAGCTGCATGAAGAATCGTTCGGCTGAGTTACACTGAGATACCCTCTTTTGCAGCCATCATCGTCTACAGACTCCCCTGGACCTGGCAGTGCAGCAAACTAATGATGAAGTTCATCCATGCAGGCTTGAACTTACTTGCCTTCATTCTCGCTGTTATTGCTATGGTGGCAGTTTTTGACTTCCACAATGCTGCCAAAATCCCCAACATGTACAGTCTGCACAGCTGGCTGGGCCTGACAGCCGTTACGCTGTATTGTCTTCAGGTAAATAAGCTATTTATTTTCAATGATTTGAAGTCATGGATAGTAAAGACAGGCTCCTGGTTTTGTGGTGCAATATTAATATTGCTAAAACATAGTACAGGGTTTGACATTTGCAATAGATCATTATTAATCTGTATTTTTCAATTAGAGGAGGGAAGGTTTGTCTGACACGTGTGATATTGAGATTCTCCTTAAGAACACCAAAAGAGCAATAACCTCTCACTTTTCTAAAACACAAAGTCATAGTGAACAACAGACTTGGTTAGTACAATATCTGACACGTGGATGCTTTCTTCTCCCTCACTGAGCAGCTTGTTCTCGGAGTTGGCATGTATTTGATACCAATTACACCAGTATCCTGGAGAGCAGCGTTTATGCCCCTCCATGTCTACGGTGGTCTTCTACTCTTTACCAGTGTCATAGCTGTGGCACTCATGGGCATCACAGAGAAACTAATTTTTGGCCTGTAAGTATAAAAGAATTAAATGTAGGCTTGTAAAAGCCGTAAACCCGGATGTACTGTGTTAGTATGGTGCCTTGCTGTGGGTTTAACGTTATGCTTTTGTACCTCATCACTAAGGAGCAACCCAAAGTACAAGGACTCTCCTCCAGAGGCAGTTTTTGTGAACATTCTAGGAGTCCTCCTAGTGCTTTTTGGAGCTCTTATCCTCTGGATTGCCACTCGAACGTCTTGGAAACGCCCCAGTGACCAGATCTTGCATACTCTGCATACCAATGGGGGAGGTGAGGACAACACCAAAGTCGGTCCGGCCCTTTGTCAGCCGTCTGATGGAAACGATGCTGAGGCCTGTGGGGATGTCAGGAGGAGGAGTACCAAACTGGATGATATGGCTAACTGATTACAATATTAGTGATTCAGAGCTGATATGGTCTCTAGTGCTGAATGTATGTACACCCAGTCTACACTGACAAGAGAAAGTTAAAATGAAGAAATCTAGTTTGCTGAGCTTTCCATATATAGCTTTCTCTCTTGCACCTTAAGGTATTTAGATTAATGACATTTAGAGCATCTTGTTATTGTCTCTATCATTAATCGCTGTAAGTGCATGTAAATAATGGTGAACCAATTTATAAAAAGATTCAGTTGATGTGGGAATACACTTTATTGACATGCACTGTAGAAGTAATCATGACAGATTTTCTATACTCTCATTCATTTGTATTCCGATATCTGAGTTTTTAAATATGTTCAGAACCTACCTATATTTTACAATAAATATCTGCAACTTCTAACTACTATCTTACAGTCCTTGTATATTTAGAAATGTTAATGTTCTAATTATTGACTGCAGATGAGGATTCATATTCATACAACAGGACAGAGTCATATATTATGAGCAGCAATTTATCATTGTTGTTGTTACCACAATAACCATGAGTGCTCTGGGTTCCTTCTGCTTTTCTGGATTAATGTCTTTCAGAGATCATGTTTTCATTATGAACCACTAACATTAAGCAACAAATCCGAACACTTATTGAGACTCATTAACACTGCCTTTTGAGGTTTAGCCAAGATCAAAACTGACCATTGAACAATTGACCTCAGATGGCAGCAGCACAGCCACGTCAAGGCGAAATGTGTCTTTTTGTCCCTTCCCAGTTTCTGTAGTTGGGCTGGCAGTCCGTTTGTTTTGGCTGTTATTGGTTATAGGCATTTGCTGTCAGGTGGAGAACCTGCTTTAAGGTTTGTAACGTTAATGTACTCAGTGTCACGTTAGCTATTGTACCGCACACTTTTAGCATTTTTTTTGGCATTTGTCGCTGTGTTTGTACCCCAACTTGCTTTGTTCACTGTGCGGTCAGCAGAGTTGAAAGCGCATGACAGCACTGCAGGTCCGGTTCACTGTTAGCTAGGTGCTAACAAACAAAGCTACCGCTACATCTCTAGCCATAAAGTCGTGGGTTGGATCGTGCAAGTCACATTTTGTGCGACCCGAAAAACATGTTATTGAAGAAGTTATCTTATACTAACGTTATGTGGGATCTTTGCAAATACTAATGAAATCAGGTACAAGGTTGACTAAGCTAGCTCTGTGGGCAGCTATAACAAGGAAGGCTAACGTTAGCAGCACCAGAGGCCGGTTTGATGCTAATGTTTCATGTTTGTATGAAACTGCTGTGTAATAAGTAACGAAACATGTAAGCATGGTGCTCACTTTCAGTTTGAAAGTATAACGCTATATTACAAGCGATTTAGGGCCAGAGAAAAGTAACAGAGACGGACAGGCTAACCCCGTGCTAAGCTAACCGGGTGTGAACACTTGAACCAACTGTAGGGTGGGGCTCTCCGTTCGCTAGCCGACAATGACTGGTCAACCTGGTTCAGGTTTAACCGAATTACATGTAGCTGACAAATAATCTGTTTGTCTATAAACAGGCAAATCTTTAACTCACTCGGCTTCGGAGAAAGCAGAAAACCCTGCTGGATGATCACGTTAACTTAGCATACTGCTCGGTGAAGTTTGGTGTAGCTAGCTGTCTCCATGGCTGCTGATGGTACTGAAGCTGAGAGCATCGGGAGAAGTTTGGCTTTTAAAGGCAGTTTTTAAAGCAATGGCTTCATTTGTCAGTGGTCTGTACAAACAGAGAGAACACGAGACAATAAGGACACCCTTGATGTTTGACTTTTGTTTAACACACTTAAGCCTTAAGGGTCCCATCTTTTCAATGTATTCTTAATGGAACTCAAACACTAACTAAAATGTGTTATTTGTATACAGCTGCTGCACCATGTCTGACAAAAGTGAGCTGAAAGCAGAGCTTGAAAGGAAGAAGCAGCGCTTGGCACAAATCAGAGAGGAGAAGAAAAGGAAGGAGGAGGAGCGCAAGAAGAAAGAGGTATGTTTAACTTTTTGTCAGTGTTTTTAATATCCACTCATACTGAATACAAGAATGAATATGGATGATAAACAAAACCATCGCTGGTCCAGTTTGAGTATTGCAAAACAGTTTTCTCTATTTAAATGCAAATCTTCTCCCAATATTTAATTTTTGTGAGGAATTTTAGTCCAGATGCTGCAGGAAATCATTGATATCCACTACTTGCATTTGACACAACACATTACAAGAGTCATTTTTTACTGTGTGTACTTGTTCACCTCTCTTGTGAATGAGATGCAAGTTGATATTTTATTGGACATTATTATTATTATTATTATTATTATTATTATTATTATTATTATTTAAATTTTCACTATCATAATTCTGTCATCAAGGATTTCAGATTTGTGCTGTTTATATATGTTTATAGTTTAAGGTTAGCAGGAGAATTGTTTTTTTCAGTTTATTATCAGTAAACTGAATGTATATATATGCTTAATTTAATCATAATCTAGTAACAACAAAATAATCCAAGTAAAATGAGTTTTTGTTCTCTGTTGTTGTAATATCTTACTGGTGCGTCTTTTGAAGTTGTTTTTCATAACGTACCACAGTGATAGCATACAGTTTCTACCAAGATAAGAAAATCAGCCCTGATAGCTCTGCCTTGTTATCTCAAACAGAGGTGACTTAATGTGCAGTTACCAGCAGGAATAATGTCATGGAACAGGCAGAGCTTATAAAACCTTTCCACCTGGTGTTTTGGTCTGGAAATGGTACAAAAACGTGCAACAATGACACTCTATTGTCCTAGATCAACTTAATGTGGATATTTAGAGGTTGCATTAATGGGTGTGGCATTGCTCTGTTTCTAGGCGGACCAGTTGAAAGACGCTGCACTTCACCAGGATGATTCTGATCTGGAGAAAAAAAGACGTGAGACTGAGGCTCTCCTTCAGAGCATGGGCATAGCCTCAGAGGTTCCTGTTGGTATGTTTTATGTTACTGTATTATTGTATATGGTCTGTTTTGAATCAATATTTTTTCAGTGTGTTGGCTGTTAGCTAGAGTTTGCGGGTATTCACATTGATACTGGATAAACAGCGTGTTATTCCCCTAAAGTCGATCTAACCTGTAGGATAATGACAACATACATATTTTTTTATGGCCAATAATCGACTGTTATTTACTGGCCGACTCGGTCACCTGACCTCAGTCCAGCTGATCATGTGTTTGAATTGTTAAAGACCAGAATGAAAGCAAAAATCTCAGAAGTGAGCAAGAGGTGAATATGGCTGTGGCAGCCTTCAGACAGTCATTGACTGGAATATATGAGCAGCCAAATATTAGATGTAATGACTTTAATTGTGTGTCCTGTTACCTTCTGTTCCCAGCTTTCATGTGAGGATGCAAACACGCTCATATGAAAGCTGGAAGTTGGCATTTTAACCCTTTCATGAGGTCAAAATGTTATCATTTCACCATAGTAATTTCAGATTCAATGTGCTGGAGTACAGAGCCAAAGCAATAAAAATGCATCACTGTCCTAATAAGCTGCCACCGAAAGATTTGTTTTTCAGGAGCTTTGCAAATTAAATGTCATGAAGATAAAACTAAATGGTGAGGTCACTAAGTGGAAAGGGGCAAAAACATGTATTCAGTATGCAGGAGGGCCTTTCATAAGTAGCCTGTCAAATATGAGTCTTAAGATTTAAAAGTTTTCTTATATTTTCAGCAAATTTCACAGAATTGTCCATAAATACATGTACTGCACAGGGCAAGCACTGATAACAGAAACAAATGGTTTTAAAATGTCACAGTTTAGACTGTGTCCATGCTGTCAGAGCACCGTCACGTTGCTAACAGCAGGTGGCAGAAGAGATCCACAAGAAAATCTGTAAAAGTCTCACAGGATGGAGACCAAACTTGAAACAGAAATAAAAAAAAAAACGTTATAGTTTTGTGTATTTTTTTAATTGTGTGTCTGCTCTACGTGCTATTGCATTTAATCAAACTGTAATTTGATAAAGATAAAGTCAGTGTAATTGCGTTAAGTAAAGCTTCTTTTCCAAAAGGCATTGAGCTTGCCCCAGCTTGTCATTTACAGACTGATTTGTACTTTAAATTGAACTTGCTTTGCTACTGATTTCAAGGCTTTACACACATGCTCACTAACATGTAGCTGTCAGGAAATCTACATCAAGACTGATGGCATTCATCCAGCATTCGTCCAGCATTCATCCAGCATTCATCCAGCATTCATCCATCATTTGAAACAATGAAGCTGCCACTGCAACATGGATGCATTTGTACTCTGTGCTCTGCTGTGAATAGCTTAGTGTCTGTACATTGTAACAGATGATTATTGTCTGTCTTACTATGTAGTCCCTCCTCCCATGTCTCCCACTACCAAATCGGGGGGCACACCAAGTGATGCAGGGAGCCAAGACTCTGATGGAGCCGTGGGACCCAGGTACACGCACACAAACACGTGCGCACACACACACACACACACACACACACACACACACACACACAGACACACATGCTCCTCAACAAAAGTGTGAGTAACAAATGTTTTTCCCTGCTTCAAGTGCAGTATATTACGAGTTTGGAAACGATGCCAACAGCCCAATTTAGGAGGAATTAAGGGCGATTACCCCACCCAACACAGAATGTTTAATCCTTTATTGGTCTCTATATGTATCCTCAAAAAGTTCTTTTTGTCCTCTCAACTGTAACAGCTATGCTAGTGCCAGCAAGAATGGGATTTCTGTGTCCTCGTCACAGCCTCTCAAGCCACTTAGACTGCAGATGTGTTGTTGAGCAAATTAATTAAGAAGTATTTTGAATATTGCTTTGAAAATGTGGGTCTGTTTTTGCTTTGTATGCTTTGCATCTCTTTCAACTGCAGGCAAAGGCTTTCTATGTTTAAAGCATGGCTACATTAAGAACTGAGCTAAAATCTTTTCTTATGTCTCATACCAGTACAGTGAATGATGACGAGTTTATGCCAACTGAGCACATGTTTATTTAATCTGTGTGTCGTTGAATTAAGGCGATTCTAAATTAACAATAAAACAGCAGGCTGCTGTGATGCCTCGGGGACTTCTTAACCCCTAATTAGAGCCCCTTCCCTGGGCTGAAATTCAAGCTCCCCCAGTGTCCCATCAGGCCCAGGGAGCTGTTCCCCCAACCTGTTGACTCATTTCCCTCACCAGCATGGCCATTTCCTACACACATGGAGGTCATGTTTTCTCCCTGAGGGTTCTCTCGCTCCCTCCCTCTCTGTCGACACAACACTCAGAGGCTTTTGGTGTGACACAGTTCAGACTGTATCAGCCCCTCAGGCTGCACATTACACCCCGCGTCATCCCACTCCTGAGGACCCCGTGCATCCATGCATTTTAAGCAGATGCATTCTTCCACCTCTGAGGGTGATTCAAGCTTGATTTGAAGTGAAAAACATTCCAGAAAGGATCCAGCTTTAAGAGTGTTTTGATAACCTCAGATCCAATCAGCATGTTGTGTGCCATAATGCTAACTTTATTTCCTCTCCTCATTTGTGCTTGCTTGTCTCTCTCACTAATGCTGCCATGTTGCTGTGTCACTAACCAGGACTCTGCACTGGGACTCTGACCCGTCCACTCTTCAACTTCACTCTGATTCTGAGCTGGGGTACTGGACACTCTCTTCTCTCCTTTCCTGGTCATTTTCCCTTCTCTCAATCTATGGCATGATTACTTTGTCTTTCAGAGTCATAATTCAGTTAATGAAGTCCAGCATGTAAGAGTGGTCAGGCAAAACCTTTTCAATGAACTCACACTGGTTGTGTAACTAATTTGAAGCCATCTCATGAAACTCTCATTTACTTACTTTGATCGGCACAAAATTCCATCCGCAGGGAGGTGAAAATTATTACAAAAACAGATGAGAACAGTTACAGTACAGTGACTTTTTGTGTGTTTTTTTTTTCTTGTTAAAATCATTACTGCTTTGTAGTGATGTTGAGCTGTGCAAAGTTTGAGTTGTTCTGTGCTTTTAGGCGTGGGACTGTGAAACTGGGAATGGCCAAAATCACACAGGTGGACTTCCCTCCACGTGAAACTGTGTCCTACACAAAAGAGACACAGACACCTGTCATGACTCAACAAAAAGAAGGTGATTCTTACATATTATCATACAGGTCAACCTTTGAATGGGCTGTGTGAATGGTGTGATTGAATATGTGGAGGCGTAGAGAGCTTTACAAAAACCCACTGTGTGGAGTGTACGAGTGGGTACCGGAAGTGAACAACAAGTGGAAGAGATTTGACGGGAGATGAAAGTAAAGGGGGAAAAAATGAGGCTTAGGGAACACAAAAAGTCAAAGGAGAGATTAAATGCAGACAAGCCCTGCTCCTCTGAACCTCACAACCAACTCCACTTCGGCATAATTAACGAGCAGGATGAGACAACCGGTGACAGGAAGGAGAAATGCGATTGGGGAGGCAGATATGAAGCGACTGCGTTCTGCCTCTGAAGCATGTTGATATGTATGTAATTGCTGCACTGGAGCTTTCAGGCCAAAGAGGGTATTTGGGCTACTACTAACATCCAAATGTTGACCACATGTCCCATAAAATATGCAGTATTTGTGGGTGTGCGTGCTCTTGGTTGATTTATGTAATGACAGATGGCGGATAATGCGCTCGACCGAAGTCCTGATTAGGTTTTACGTTTTGCATTCTGATTTTGTTTTGGTCCAAAGAGATTTGAGAGCCACAGATCCTACAAAACCCCCAACTGTTGGAACGAGTCTGCCTGTTTTAAAGCTCCATTTATTTGCATCAGCTAACGTGTTTTTAAGCATCCTTAAAAGCCTGGTTAGGATTTTAAACAGTGTCCAGGTATTTGGTTGTTGTCCCATCAGGTGATGTGTAGAAAATCCTGAAGTGGCAAGCAGCGTGAGGAAGATGAAATTGTGTGATTTTGTGGAAAACTATGAGCAGAAGTAGTGAAGGATGAAGAGCATCCCCTGTTCCTCATCGCTCTTTACTCTGGACTCTACTGGGCATTGTAAAACTGTGTTAAACAATGATGGTTTCTGCCAGCTGTTCAACACGAGGCCCCCCTTCCCCTCTCTGCCACTATGTAATCATTTCATCAACTCCCTCGCTTCCCTGTCTTCTCCCTTCACCGAACAGGCACATAACAAAACACACTCAGTGACATTGTGCATTTTCACACCATCACTTCTGGCACTCGATGAGACGGCATCCCCTTCCCAGCTTGCTCCCCTTGGCGCATTTTTTGATGTGTGGGGTGGCGTCGGGCCTGTTCTCTGATTGAGCGATTTATCATGTTGTCAAAAGGAGGCAACGGCGCAGCACTCTCAAGGTCAGCAGGCGGTGGCATTAGAGGGAGCGGCTGCCGTGTCCTGGCTGCTGCAAACCGAGGGTTCCCACAGTGTCTGCAAGACATCTCAGAGAAAGAGTGAGCGATTTCAGATTTTAACATCACCCGCCCTGTTGACCCAAAGAAAAGCCCCTGAGCGGTCAAGGAGAACACATCTTCGGGTTATTTGTTTGTTATTAATGGGGACGGTTTTGAATCATTCTCCCGCACAAGATCAACTGGACAGTCTTTGTTAGCCTCGTGTGCCCTCTTTGATGATAATTCTGACATTCATTCATCCACGTCTTTTATTTGCGAGAAGGTTTGTGAGCCTGGGACACCATAGTAGCATTCTTCTGTAGGTGGTTTCAGGAAATTGTTCGATTTAAGCCGTCAGATTGGTGAATTTCCATGCTGCCGCTGCAGTATTCCCAGACTGCACTAGTAGGTAATATGCAGCATCAGTATGCACTCCTCAACAAGAGGCTGTAATTATGGAGTAAGATATTGTTGGAGGTTGGGGGGTGGTGGTGGGGTGTGTGTGGAGTGGTTGGTCTGCTGCAGCGTTTTAAAAGGCTTGTCAGGAATATGAGTATGTGGAGCAGTTCAGTAAATCTAATATTTAATTGAATGTGATTGTTTTAATCACTCTGAATTCAGAGGCAGGTCAAAACTTTTAATCACAAAAGCCCTTAATGGCCTTCTTGTGTGAAGTGCCACTTGTAATTGTGGTCAGCTTTTATGCACTTGATGATTAGTACTGTTAAATATCTATTGTATCCCTCTGTCGTACAGCCACTAATCATTTGAATGGAAAACTTGAAATATTCCCCTTTTTTCCTCAGTGTATGGTTTGAGTTTTTGCACCTTTGAGGATCTTTTTTTGTTCTCAATCTCATTTAACGATATTATGAGTTTTTATCTCTGACGGGCATTTTGTTTAAAGGAGGAGGGGTTTTTTTTTTGCCGGTTTTGGACCTCTGCTCACCTGTTTGAGATCTTTAGGCCTCAGTGTCAGTAGAGAAGAAGCTGAAGCACCTCCTGTTTCAGAGAAGTCCTGATCAGGGTGAACAGATTGACAGAAGTCTTGACTGCTGATGTCTTTGTTTTTATTGCCTTGCAGTGATTTTCAGTTTGCTGTTCTACCACAAATGTTGACCCTGTGGCACATGGAAAAGGTTGATCTCAGTTTTTGAAGTGCACTGTGTAAACTGCAGCTAGGAAGGAAGACATGATAGTGTGTGTGCATGTGTGTGTGGTCGTGGGTTATGTGTATTCTTGGCCTTTATACGGCAGAGAAAAGCCCTGCTGCACGTGCTGAAGTCAGCATGGACATATAGAAAGTGGAAGACACCTGCAGCGGAGAGCAAAGGTCATTTAGTTTTGTACTTGTACATCTCTGGCTGCATACTGTGTTTGCGTTAATATATTGTCCATTGACTAAGACCTGTGATTACCCCCCCTCCCTCCTGTCCAGCTCCCCTCCCCAAAAAAGCTTTTATTTCTTAAGTGGTACAAAAGCCATAATTGGGCCTGCTTTGAGAGGAGGTGTCAGTGTATGGGACATCGGTGATCCGGGTGAATTCTGTTAAATGCAACCCCCCACCCCCACCCCACCCTTGCTAGGCGCTACTACCCCCCTACACATCCCCAGCGGGGTCACCAGGATCACTAGCTTTTCTCCAAATGGCCATTTTGGCTGGCAGGTGCATTATACCCTTTATTTTCAGATTGTCTGTCCGCTCCTAATGCCTGGCAGGTTGATTGCTCTGGCTGCCTCACCAGGGAAAGGGCTGACGAGCACGGCCGGGACTAGCTGAAAGACAGTGATTACTGTTTTCCTTTAAGCCTGATTGAGGCCCTTGAAAGGAAAGATTTTAACCTTGTCCTGTTGGTTGCAGCGTATGGCCGTACATTGAAATGGCTTGTGTCATCAACCCAGTTCTGTAAACTCATCAGTGCACTCAATAACCTTCTTCCCAAAACCTCCATCCGAGAAAGGGGATAGATCACTTCATGGAAAGTGACAGATGACATTATCATTTAGATTATCTCGGTAGGAAGGAAATTCTGGCGTGCGGCGCTGTCATCTTAGATTAACTATAAGGCTCATACCAAGATAAGTGCCAGGAGGAACCAGGCGAGTATTTCCCCTCTCCTCATGAATCTGTTTTGTCCTGCTTTTGCTATTTATTTTTTACATTGAAAGCATAGGCTGTATACCGTCTCTTGGAGATGTGTTTTGAAAAAGAGTGTTCATCTTCTTTGAGGTAGAACCGGTGTGCAGTTTGCCAGCTGGTCTGGCCTGTATTTTGTTGTACATTCTCTGAGGTTGAATAGGAGTTGCTGGACCCCCTGCTAGGATGGTAATTGCACAGGCTTGCTGTTCAGGGAGAAGCTTGTCTTGGGGCAGCCAGGCGGAAAACCTCTGTGCCATCCCCATGCCACCTCTGAAGAGATCAAGACAATCCCGGCATCACCATCTGCTTTTGCACCATGCCGTCATCTGGCCAGACCAATGGGATGGGCCCCGGGCAGCTGCTCCACACCCTCTGCTCCGCTGCCCCGTGGCCTAGAAGGGGGCGACCTGCTACGGGGACACAGAGGAAATGGCTACACTGACAGCTAGACCCTCTATTGAATGGCTGGAGTCTCATTAACAGTTGGGAAAGACAGGGGTCCCTATGACAACAAGACACCCGCTGCGCTGTGTCCCTTTAACACAAATGACAAACTTCCCTGCTTTAGAGGAGCAGGTTCTTTTTGAAAGGCGACATTGTGCTGACAAACCAAACAAATGCAAGGCGGAGATTGCCGTGCCCATAATCACTCAGTGGAGCTTTTTTATATTGAGAAAAGAAAATAATGGCGGTGGAAGACGTAGTGACCAGAAGGTATGAAGCGTCTGTATGGAGGCACGATCGCTTGTTGTGTGGAAGTTGTTGCTTTGAATTTGATTTGATTTCCCGTTCAAAATTGAAGTTTTGACAAATATGATATCATAGCCAAAGTTATTTTCCGGTTTCTTGCATTAGAAGTATTTTGAGGTGTGGTGTGTACAACGTAACAGTTCACTTTCTGATCAACAGAGGAAGAAGAAGAGGAAGAAATCGCTCCACCTCAACCAGTAAGCGAGACTCAGACTGAGAAGCCGGACCAGAAAGAGGAGGAGGAAGGTACTCCACTGCCACTGTTATTATAGTATCTGCTGAGTATGAAGAGGTTTCTGTTCCTGTAGAGCAGTGCATCACATTCCATATCAAAACACCAATGAACAGAAGGGATCCCCACCACATTTCAGTGTGTTTGTGTTTCTCTGTGTAGCACCCCCCCACGAGCTGACAGAGGAGGAAAAACTCCAGATCCTGCACTCTGAGGAGTTTGTGAATTTCTTTGACCACAGCACTCGCATTATTGAGCGCGCTCTATCAGAGCACGTGGACCTCTTCTTTGACTACAGCGGCCGTGACCTGGAGGAGAAGGAGGGGTAATAATTGGACAACTGGTGTTTTTTTTTTTTTTTTTTTTTTAAACTTGTAATTGGTTTTTGAAGAAGTGTTTGTATTGATTTGTGGTGCTTTGTTTTCCCCAGTGAAATCCAGGCCGGAGCAAAGCTCTCTCTCAACAGGCAGTTTCTGGACGAGCGCTGGTCTAAACATCGTGTCGTCACCTGCCTGGACTGGTCCCCCCAGGTCTTTTTTTTTTTAAATAACTTATTGTAATTTAAACCAACAGCTGAACAGCTGAGCATTTAGAAGTAGTTCGCCACAATCAATATGTCAATCCCAAAATCCTGTTTTTGTGCGAAAATATAAGTAATCTGTGCATAAATGTTGCTAATTGGCTGTTGAAACAACTTAGCTTTACACAGCCATAATGCTTTATGATTACATAGCTTGAGTTTGACAGCATTTACTTTTAGCCACAAGTCCCTCTGGAAAAGTAAGTTATGTCCCACACAAATTGTCACTTAGTCGGAGGCCATAATGATTTGTTTCCTCTGGTGTCTAAGGTCATTTAATGCATGATTCTGCAACGACTTCTGACAGTGATTGAACACCAGCGCTTTGTTAACCGTATTTACTCGCTCTGAGCGATACCCATACGCTTGTGATTTGAAATAATGAATTCACAAACTGTAAATCTCAGATCAGGTATTAGAAGCAGCAGAGGTTAATGGTTTGTTTACATCTTTGTAGTGTTTCTGTAGTCGTCGGCTGCCTGTGTTTTTAATACGCGCTTCAGCGAGGTTAGATTTTAGATTCTCAATGAGCTGCTCTGTTTTCGTCTTCCACTGTTCCTCTGTAGCTTTTGGTTGAAATTATGAAAGGAAATAAAAACGTAATTTACCAAAGTTCTTGAGGGGGTAGGGCTAATTAAACGAGCCATAAATCTTGAGGAAAGGGTTACTCATTCTTTTAGGCATTCAGCAGCACCGCACTGGGCAGGCGAGGCCTGTCCACATGGAGCCAGGCCTGGGGGGCATGTCTGCCTCCCCCTCGCATTCATTTTGGCTGATTTTTTTTTCTTTCTTTCTGTCACCAGTATCCTGAGCTCCTGGTTGCCTCATACAACAACAACGAGGACGCTCCTCACGAGCCAGACGGCGTGGCCTTAGTGTGGAACATGAAGTACAAGAAGGCTACGCCGGAGTACGTCTTCCACTGTCAGGTACTCAAAGCAAAACGCCTCAGCTTCATTCTCCTGCCCCTCCCCGCCTCCTTCCTCACTGGTGGCTTCTTCCATGACAAGCATGGAGCACCGCCAACCAACCCCTGTTTGCTCACCCCTCTCTCCTCCTCCGCTGCCCTCACACCCCTCTCCCTCCTGCCTCCATGCACATTGTGAGTTCAGCGTACTGGCATCCACCTCCACCACATCTATCCACAAACACATGTTCATGAGGCGCCGGAGAAGACCTGTGGTGCAGGAGCTGAATGGAATCTGAGCACTGCAGCAGGATTAAGTGTGTGGGGCAGGGCTGGTTATCATATGCATCTAAACAAGGGCCCTGTGTTCAGACGAGCGAGCAGGGAGAGCAGCACAGCTCCTCCGCTCTGCCCGGCCTTATTATAATGCCTGCCCTCAGGCTCCTTCACCAAGACAAGTTGAGTAGAACCACATGTTGTTGCCTGGAGAGCGGATGTAGATGCAGGCGCATTTCTCTGATGAATAAAACTGAACAGAAGTGTGAACGCAGTTTTTCTCTGTGCCTCCAAGTCGGCTCATAATGAGATTTTCCTGAGCCGTGCATCAAGAAACGTTCCCTTTAGAAAAAAACAAAACACAGAGGTGAGATTGTGATTGGTGTAGGAATGATTACATGTAGACCACCTAAAATCCAAACTGCAATAATAAAATTCATGAATGTCATAATCTTTTTCACCAGTCACAAGGTTTGTTTGGTTTGCGCTGTGAGAGCGGAGTGATTGGAGATGTTTGAATGTGTGCTGGGACAGAGGGAACATGCACAGAGCAGCTCTATAACTTTGAGATGAAGCAGGGAAACAGCAGGTTCAAGTTGATACTTTCCATGCTCTGATTATTGGCAGCTTGGAATAGAATTTGAGTGTTGCTGATATCAAACTTAGAAATATATATAAAAAAAACAGCCAGAACCTGGTTTGACACAGTTTTGCCTTGTGGTCACTTCCCTCAGTGGAAAATTCACCCTGCTTATTATTATATTGTTCAGTGTTTTTACTGGTCTGTGGAAATGAATGCCGTTCTTATTGTTATGAACGTGAAAGCCATTTCAGAGAAAGACACATATGCTCAGAAAGAGCCAGTTTATTAGGTACACCAAGTACCTACACAATCCTGCTGTAATGCAGTTTGTGGTAGCGTTGATTGTATTGTGTTACACTGACAGGTGTTTCTATTATTTTGTCTTCCCTTATATCAGTGAGGGCACCTCTGTGTATTTATTTATTTTCATTGGGTTTATTGCAGGACACTAGTTTTAGCTTGCTGCACCTTATGAACTGGCAACTGAGTGTAAAGATCATGACGTATTGTTATATAGTAAACGATTTAAAGGTATAATATGCAGGAATTGTCGATGACTGTTTTCACTCAACGCCACCTGAGGCGCTTTGCTTGTCCACACGCTGCAAGCTGCTATTGTAATGATGTTACATTTGTTGTAATGGAAAAGCTAACTAAGCTAACCACCGACACCTACCTGTCTGACAGAAAACAGGCCAGCCCCGCATTACTCCTCATCCTCATCCTCTTCTTCAGTACTTGCCAGCGAGTTAAAGCTAAACCCAGATTATTTCTCATTTTGGAACGAGCTGTGTCCACTTGGCGTTTCGCCTCGCTTTATATGCATTTTCTCTGTGCTGTCTCTGCCATTTTCAGAGCTTCCTCTCGGATGCATGCTGCTTACAGTCACACACCTGGTTGTCACCTTTTTGTAAAGTCTTGACCTCACCTGTGCGCCATTACTGGCTGGGGGCTAAACAGGAAAATCCTGCACAGTATATCTTTAAAGATATTAAGCCCTAGGCCAGCCCTACCACACAGATTTTGCATTATTCAGGCGAGAATGAGTCTCGGTCTTTGAGGTGCACGTGCAGGACATCTAGGCCCAACGTCTGGATCTGGATGCGTTCTTGCTTCTTTGATTGGATGTGACACAGCAGTACATCTGTAGTCTAGTCTAGTGCTGTCTCACTATAAACACGCACTTTTTCATCAGTAGAGAAACTAAACATTGTCTATCCTCTTCTCTGGTTTTTGCCTCTTTCTGACAGTCTGCTGTTATGTCGACTGCGTTTTCCAAGTTCCACCCGAACGTTGTGGTGGGGGGCACGTACTCAGGCCAGATTGTCCTGTGGGACAACAGGAGCAACAAGAGGACCCCCGTGCAGAGGACCCCGCTGTCAGCAGCAGCACATACGGTACACTGAACTACTGACACAGTGGGCCGGTGCTTTATTTTTAATACAGCAGAAGGGTAAAATGTCTCCCTGGTTCTCTTTGCAGCACCCAGTTTACTGTGTGAATGTGGTCGGCACCCAGAACGCCAACAACCTGATTAGCATCTCCACTGATGGCAAGATGTGCTCCTGGAGTCTGGACATGCTCTCTCAGCCACAGGTGACTTATATGTGTGTATGTGCGACGGTTTTCTCCTGTGGGTGGTCAGAGGAATATTTCTGAATTACATAAACGACTCAGGATTAAAGATTTAACCATAAAATATTAAGTGTGAGCTCTCAGCTTAGTTTTTGCATTTTGCCTCCTTGGTCTCACATTCCGCTCGCTTCCTGTCCCTCCCATGTCAAACATTTTGGCCAGACTCCTTCATTTTAGCATTCCAGTTTGGTATTTCCCCCGGCTTTACCCTTATTTTTTCTTCAACTCATTTTTCACTTTGAAGGAAATTAACTTTGCTAGCTGTGTCATTTCATCTGCGCTGCCAAGACCTCAATGTCAAGCTTCCATTTTTTATAAAGTGCTAGTTGAATTTAGATTATACATTAATAAACTGTCAGGTGATTTTTATAGGTTGTGCTTGGCAGAGTGTGTGTTAACATAAAGCCTGAGCAGGGAGCTTGTTAAGGATGTTGTTCCATGCTGCCTCCCTCCCCTCCACAGGACAGCATGGAGCTGGTGTTCAAGCAGTCCAAAGCTGTAGCTGTCACCTCCATGTCTTTCCCTCTCGGAGATGTCAACAATTTCGTGGTGGGCAGCGAGGACGGCTCTGTCTACATGTCATGTCGTCATGGAAGGTGCGTTCACAAGGAGCCGCGGTCCCCAGGCGTCCCTCCCGAACACGGCCAGGAAACTAAGGCAGCTTGTTAGGCCCACCTAGTACCGAGTGTCAAATAAATATAGCCCACTCACTTCCCAGTGCAACGCAAATCCAACACTTGATCTCCCGCTGTTTGAGGTTTCACTCCTGCCCAGTCATCCTGTTTTTCTTTTCCGCTTGTCAGTTGTGTTTGTAAAGGTCGTTCAACATAAACAGGGCACACATGCAGGGGAAACAAATCATTCTTTCCTTGTCCTTTTTTTTCCCCCCTCAGTATGTTTCTGTGGGTGAGAGAGTTTGTTTACAGTCAGTCGTCCTGGGGAGAATTAAAACTGCAGTTCATCCCACAATGTTCTCATTTAAGAGGCCGGGGCTTCTCTCGCAGTGGATGTTTCCTCTGGTAAAGAAGCAAAGAAATGTGGCTTAAATCCGAGCTGCCACAGAGTAGCGCGCTAGCTCTGTGCTAAATGTCCTGCAGTATGCCCAGAGACCGCAGAGAGGGGATAGCTGCTAGGCTTTGCACAGCAGAATCACCTCTGTAATTGGGGGAATAATTTTCCACCTCATTTACAATGGTATGATACTCTCATCGCAGTTAATAATGCATAAGCATCACTCACGCTGAGTATTTACCTCTCTACGTTAATTATCAGAGCCTCAGTTGGTTAACAGCTCTGCAACATGTGGTTGATGGGTTGCAGGCACTTTTGCCACCCTGCTGGTAATCACATGATCTAAGTAAAGGATTAAAGTGAATGTGTCCAGCAGAGGTCCACCTGTGCCCAGACAGAGTGCGAGCTGTTAACCGTTTGGTTTGTTCCCTTCATGCAATGCACAGATACATATATTCAAGTTTGTTTACGACTGAAGGCCGTTACTCAACATCTGCTGCTGTGGGAATTAAATGTGTCATCCTCGATTTAATCTGCCACTGCCTTTTGCACTTACTCCCCCACTTGATCTGTGTGCTCCACAGCAAAGCGGGCATCAGTGAGATGTTTGAAGGCCACCATGGGCCCATCACAGGGATCAACTGCCACACAGCTCCAGGGCCCCTGGACTTCTCCCACCTGTTTGTTACCTCCTCCTTCGACTGGACTGTCAAGCTGTGGAGCACCAAGGTACGGGCGAGATGTGGGTTGCATTTTTAAAGGTGCAAACCTCAGGATCATTCAGTGGTTAGAAAAAGTTTCCTCCCTCTGTGTGTTTTGTGTCTCTGTTGCTCTTCACTTCAGTCATTCAGGGTAATAATGTTTCTTTTTATATTGATTTTCAAGCGACGTACTTCTGTTAAAAGGCTATTGATTGAATTTGAAGCCAGACAAGCAACGCAGTCACTAGACACTGTTAAGACAAAAGAACTCATTTGTTACCGCAAATTTAAGAGTCAAAAGCCCCCCAAGGCTCTGTGAGGCTCTAATCCACTTTGTAAAGATAACCAAATTGTGAGAGATAAAAGTTGAGGTCCAATTCTTAGGTTTTTTTAATCCTGAGCAGGCATGGTAAAACAGAGTCCAGATGTTTGTGTCAACATAAATGTTTCTTTAATAGTTAGCATTGGCTCTGGTAAAGGTGCACCCTCATCGTTTGGACCGTGTATCACACTATCACATCTTAACCTGTGAACATATCAAACGCACAGCTTGATCCATAGCACCTGCTGCTGTTTGATTATGAGCTGATAGAGATTCAGCATCAAACCCTCTGCCTGCACTGCATTTAAACAGGTTTGCGTGCCCTTATTGCTATGGAGCACACAGAGTGCTAACATGCTATCGTTTAGCAAATAATCTTCACCGTGTTTCTCATCAGATTATGCAAATGAAAATTAGCATTCAACACAAACTAAAACTGATAGTAATGTCATTAGTTGAGGAAGTTTTTGATCATACGGCAACATGTTGACCTGATGGCACAAGATGAAATGTGCCATCATGTATGTTTGATCACATCTGTATATCACATGGTTATATCTCTGCATAGATACATAGACAGACTTCCATACAGCAAGCATGTAAACTCTGTAAATTAAGTCATTTAAATACTTTTTTTTTAAAATCTTTCTGCAGAACAACAAGCCGCTCTACTCATTCGAAGATAACTCAGATTACGTGTATGACGTCATGTGGTCTCCAACTCACCCTGCTCTGTTTGCGTGTGTGGATGGTGTGGGCCATCTCGACCTGTGGAACCTCAACAACGACACCGAGGTACAATGGGTTCCTACACACACACACATTCCATAGCACACACACATCCCATCACAACTTTTTCAAATCTATCAATCAATCTACCGTTTATCGAGCAGCGTGGCAGTTTCCACTCTTCTAACTGGTATTTTCTGATGTTACCGTTTCAGGTTCCGACCGCCAGCATCACAGTAGAGGGTAACCCGGCCCTCAACAGGGTCAAATGGGCTCACTCTGGCAGAGAAATCGCCGTGGGAGACTCCGATGGGCGAGTTTGTGTGTATGAAGTTGGAGAGGTGAGCAGGCATGACTCAGCTTTGTACCAGTGAATTTCTCTTGACTCTTCTGCATTTTGTAGCGTACTCGCTGAAGCATGTTGTTGCAGACATGATTCTGCCTCTTAGCTGCTTTCATTTTTACTGTAATGATTAACTGAACAACAGAACAGAGTATGAGTGTCATGTGGATTAAATTCAAACTAATTCTCATGGTTTGAGTACGTAATGAAGCCATTGTCTGTAAATTTGTGTATAGGCCGTTACCTGTGTTTGAAATGTGAGTCATGCCTCTGTTGTGTGCCCCCCCCCCCCCCCTTCAGCAAACTGCGGTTCCACGAAACGACGAGTGGACCCGTTTCGTTCGCACGCTGGCAGAGATCAACGAGAACAGGGACGACGCAGAGGAGCTGGCAGCTCAGCGCCTGGTTGCCTGATCTGCTGGTCGTGGACGAGACGTTTAAGGGACCAGTGGCGCACTTGTTAATACCAGCCCCTATTTTTGATGGAAGGAAAAGATGAGATGACAACATGACTGGAGGTAAAGATGAAGTTTGGGTCAGAAAGAAGTACGGACATCTCTTGATTTCTTACACTTTCTTATTTGGAACAACTCTGCCTTCTCGGTTAGCTGGACCGTCACCAGTCTTCCCTGGAATAACACAAGCGACAGGGCTATCAACCTCAGACACTAACATGAAGCCATATTCACAAACACACACCATTCGTCCTTTCTCCAACCAGATGCCTTAAACTTTTAATTTGTATCGTGATTGTAAAAATCCCACCTGTCTTCATTTAGGGCATGTGAACACCAGCCTTAATTTTGAGTTTTTCAACCCTAATAGGTGCTCCACTCCACATTATCATGAAGAACACTCATAGCTGAGCTTTATGTCCATCGAAGCTGTAGTAAAGCAATCACACCTTTAAACACACAGGAATGTAAACTAACCCGTGTAGCCCATGTTGTCATCCCTCTTCCTTTTAGACTTGATAACCTAAATACGTGTTTGTAAAATACTGTCCAAAATCCAAATGTCTTTCTACTTCTATATTCTATACTGCATCAGTTTTCACTTAATCAGCATTGCTGGTTAGACTTGAGATAGTTGGAAGTTTCCTCAATGCCTAAGATGATCATGCATGCTGTAACTGCTCAGTGATTTCTCAGAGATCTGTAACGCACAGGATCTGAACAGAGATTGTTTTCGTGAAGAATCTCAAACCCTGGTGTCAAAACTGAGAATGTACTTTTCACACAGTAGAAACAAATAGTTTGAATGATTTATTTCAATAAAATACAATAAATACATTTAAATTATTTCCCAAGTCCCTGGTCATGATTTCAAAATGAACACTTTTGAAAACATCTGTACATCGTCGCGTCTCTGAAATTGAACTGACACATGCACACCAAAGCTATTGCACACCAGAAAATGCAGTTACAATCATTCGTAATGCCATAATGTCCCTCTGTAGAGAAGTACAATATGTACAGTAAAGTTGTGCAAGCAATGCAAAGAAAACGCAATAAAGCCATACTCATGCAGCATTCAAAGTAAGACAACCGCTCAAATGCATTTAATTGAAACGTGGTTCAATTTTGGGGAAACATAATGACCAGAGGAGCATGCAGCCCTCGCAGTCACGATGAGGGACGCCTTATGAAGCCTGTGGCTCCATTATGGACTCCGCTGCTTTGATTGTCTCCTTTCCAGAAGGCTTGAACTTGGGCAGGTGCAGACCAAACTTTCTCTCCACGCCAGCAAAGGTTGCAGCAGCCAGGTGGTAGCCGCCTACGTGGTCGGCAGTCACTGGAGGAAGGTCTTTGACCATGGGTTTAGGGATGGGCTCAGAGCCAGCGGGACGGCTGAGGAGAGAGTCAGATTAGGGCAAGACGCACTTCCGGAAATTGACAAAAGGTACATAGTTGAGCAAACAGGCTTAATGCACTTACTGTCCTCCAAAGTCAACGTAGAACCATCTCTGCAGCAGTTCATAGGTCAGCAGGGTTACACCAAACTGCGGTGAAGATCTGAAGACGCGAGCTAATGGAAGAGGGTTTGAAAATTACCATGTGGGATTTAATATTTCTGCCATGCCTTCTGGACAATTACAGCCACCACAGCGAGCCCCATTTCCCAGTCATGAAACCACTTACAGGGCTGTGAGTGAGCGTGTGTATGTGTGTGTGTGTGTGTGCGTGCATTTACCTCCTGCACCCTTCCAAAATGCCCTGAAACCTTCCTCCTTGAGGATCTTCCTGAAGCAGTCGATGACTCCGCTGTATGTCGTCTGGCCAGCTCTGGCCGCCACCTGGAGCCTGGTCTTGATGACATCAGCAGGGGTCACCAGCGAAGCCGCCGGTATACCTTAGGAGACGTTTCACAACAGACGTAATGAAGCGCTTTCGCTATGCACAGATAGTGTCACATTGTGACATCCCTGCCGCAGCATCACGCAGGGCTTGAGATGGGTATAGATGTATGGTGTGATAAGACAAAAACACCGTATACACAGCCGGGGTACAGTGAGATCAATGGATGGAGAAAACACAAACGGGTAGGAAATCAAAATGCATTTCTTGGAGAAGAAAATGTGATAAATCCCTCAATTAAAATGCAGCTTGTTGCTGTTGCTTTCCAGATGTTTACCTGCAATAGCTCCGGCAGTGAGCAGCTGCAGCGGCCCCAGCCTTCCTTCCTCGTCTGCCATTTTCCCCTTAGTGTGGGCATAAACAGGGAAGTAGATGGCAGAGAAGGGGATGTCACGCAGGAAGCAAGCTTTGGCTCCCTAACAGAAAAAAAAAAGAAAGATCATTTTAACGTATACACACACACACACACACACACACATCTCATGACCGCAGTCAGTCACAGGCAGAGGCAGTGGTTGAGGTTTGTCTGGGGGATTAAGTGAAGCTGTCTTATTCAACCTACAGGGGGGCTTTACTGTTGATGATGGAGTCAAAGAGCCCCAGGCAGAGAGAAATCCATCACACGCACGCACGCACACACACTCACACACACAGCACAGCCGTGGACCCCGGTGTGGCTGGCTTCTTCTGCCAAGAGGAAGTCAGCTTTTTTTCCTCTTTTCTTTAACAAGCCACACACTGTCTGCTACTCATTAAAATATGGAGTATGAACACATGACTCGAGCTGTGAGCAAACCCACAAGGATCTGGAAAGGAGCGGTAGCAAAGCATAATCCTTCACTAATTTGCTGTTGGTTGTTGGCCGCGGCTCCTTCTGCATGTTTAACACAGTCTTAGAAAATTGCAAACAGTCAGCAAAAGGACTGTTTGATGTTCAATTTTCTGATCCTGATCTCCATTACGTCTGTGTACACATACAAATGTTTGTTCAAATACAGTAGTATTTCATCTGTGCATCATTACAGGGAAAAAATCAAATCATATGTTAATATACAGCAGTGGAAAGTAAAGTACATTCCCTCAAGTACTATGTTGTATTTGGGTATTTCCTTTTATGCTACTTTACTCTCTTATTTCGCAACATTTACGAGGGAAATATTGTACTTTTCACTCCACAATATTTGACAGGCAGATTAGGATTTTCTTGCTTTTTAAAGCTTTTTAGGTGAATGCACCATTAATACCAATCCAATAAAATAATTTATACTAATGTAACACTGAAATTATTTTGCATGGAGGACCTTTTCCTTCTGACTGTTACATTGTGGTCTTGAGCTGAAATGTTTAGTTGATTAATCACTTAACTGCAGCTTAATTTGTCAAATGTGTTGTTTGACTATTTTAATTATTATTCAAGTTCCACCTTAACTGTGAGGATTCGCTGCTGTTCTCTCTCTTATGTGAAAGCAAATAGAATCTTTTTTCATTTTAGACATCTAAAGACACCTTTCGTCCACCAAACTTCTTCCATTGTTATTACATACACTGAAGTGAGCAATAAATAAACTCCCCCATGTTGTTCGTATTGTATCTTAGGAACGTAAGAGCACCTTTCACTGCCCTTGCATGACAGTTAACAGAGGTTGATGCTGCAGACGTCATGGTGCTGCAGAGGTGCTGACCTACCTTGTAGAGGCCAAAGAAGCCCAGGTCTCTCACAACACTCAGGGCACTGACCCTGGGGCCTGTGGTGATCTCTCCAGCCACCTGCAGACGGATCTTAACGATCTCCAGAGGATTGGTGAAAATCACCTGGGAAGCTCCAGCCTGCAGGATGCAAGAGGAAAAAAAGAAAACGGCTGACGAGTGGTTTATATGCACAGATGTAGGTTTCTGAGATTGACAGGTCATGCATCTGAGGGGTGAACTTTAGGTGGAGATGTAATGATGTGTAAGCATTTCTCCCTGGTAGGAGTTTTCCAATTATCTCGGTAAACTTCAGCACAATACGATACTTTTTCCCCTGATCTAGTAAGAGAATGGCCTTGACAGGAGGAGGAAAAAGCAGGCATTGATAGAAGAACAACTGGGGTCAGAACAGAGCAGACAGGGTGAGTAGAAGCCCCGGCTCATGGTTGAGAGGCTCTGACCCTGGCACCGGCCCTCTGCCCCCTCGCCTCCCCTCAGGCACCTCCTGTGGCAGGGTGAGCGGCCCAGCCTGGCCTCACCCCCGCACACTTCCCCAATTCACCCCCATTCCCAGGGGAGAGCGCTGAATCACCCAGTCCGGGCAAGCAGTGCCCTAAAGGCACAGCACCCTCTGACTCAGGCACATTTATCACCCTCCCCAAATCTAATCAGGCCCCAGGATGGCTGCTGGTGACATTCAGGGCAGGGGTCTTATCTGTAAACATCCGAGCAAAGGTCTAAAAAAAGCTCCGGCACATTGAGTCATTTTCAAAGCAGAGGGGGAATATCCGCTGCTCTGAAGATTGATGCATTCAGCCTGTCTGTTTTATCTTCTTCAGTTCTCTCCTCTGATGGCAGTGACAATCTAACAATCCGTCAGATTAACCAGACTTTTAACTCCCATAAAACGACACAAGGATGTCGTCTCAAAGAAAGAATATGAATCATGCGGGCCTGCAGGCCGTAGACGGGGCGTATCCACAGCGGCTAACATTGTGTACTGGAAACATCCTTGTTGTCCTGCGTTGAGACCTGCTCTGTGACCACGCCTCGGGTATGGACCGCGTTGTCAAACTCAATCACGCAGAGCTAGACCCTGCTTCATCCAGGACCCTCCAGGGCCTCTTCCTACAATTACACCCTGACAGGGGTCAAGACCCCGCAGACCCCGCTCCTCTGCGAGCAACCTGCGGGCTCTGCTGCATGGCCTGCCTGTTTCACTTCAACACAGGAATTACATCTTTAATCTGGGGTACAACTCAAAAGATGTTATAGTATTTCAGTTTTTTTAAGAAGTCCAGTTTAGAGGTAACTTCCGTATTCAGGGAGTCCACCTACTGCAGGACACCAGAAGATGAGCTGACGAGAAGCTGAATACTTGCTAAGTTTTAAATGAGAAGCATATGCTTTTAATAAATTACCACAATTAATCAGAATTCCCCATAATTAACAAAAAAAAAAAAGAAGTTTAAAACGGGTCTTTGGCTGAAAAACAAATGAGTTCAGTTTTTCAATGAGGACTTTGTGAAGTTCCATCAAGAACAAATAAACGAAACTTTCGCGTTTCATGTGTGTATGGGCGGAATGTGAATAAGTACATCTTTTTAAGTACAAAAATGAAGCCATTGAGGTCTTCCCTTCATGCTGATCTCACAGCTTTTACATACAAAGTAAAGCTACCCAACAATACACGAAACAGCAAAATGCTACGTACACATTAATGCATCTGTAATAATAATCCAATGTAATAATATGTAATAGTGAAGCACTCGCAGGGAGTATTGTGTGGAGTATCCACATTGTGAGAGTTTTTATTTATCATACTTTAAGGTACATTTTGCTACTTAGTACTTTAACTTATAGTGACATTTGCAATGCAGGACATTTTCTTGTAATATTATCATTAATATTTTTATATTGCAGTATATAGTCATTAGATTTTGCCTGCTAACGTGCAGCTATGTAGTCCTGTAGGTAATGTTTATATCATATGACACATCCAAACAGCAGTGTGAGGTGTGTGTTTTGATTTCTCTTTTGCTTATTGATGAACTAAAATATTCATCCATCCAGCTAATAAGTGAACAAGCTGGATTTTTACTTAAAACATATTTTGGCACATATGTATTTTAATAAACCAGCTCATGATAAACCAAATAGGGTCTAGTGAGCACTTAAATACAACAGTATAACAGTAAAAGACATGTGCTCACATTAATTACCTTAAATCATGTATATTTAACACATCTTTCAGGTGCTCCTTTACTTGGTTTTGGGTTCATCTACACACTGAATTTAAAAGATCTCTAAAGTAATGCTTACACATCCACCAGCGAGAATCTCTGCAGGCAGAGGGATGGTATCATCTTGTGTGGTGAACTTGTCTCTGACAAAATCATTCACCTAAAAAAAGGAAAAAAAAAAAAAGGGAAGAAGAAGACATGAAGGAAAAAGGCAGATGAGACACAATCCCAATCTCGATGGCAGGGCATTAATGTTAACTTGTGGTTGCAGTCACATCTTGATTGCGAAGAGTGCGTTTCCTCCGCGCTCCATGCATGTTTTTCATTCACAGTGAATCATTCAGAGCAACTTTTTGAACACTCTGAGCTACACAGTGGAATGACTTGCCGTGAGTTTGATAGCTTTCTCCGGGGCAACGCCAATGAGCTGCGGGAGGAGACCTGCAAAATATTATTCATAGATACCATTAGAATACCTGACACAGAGATAGACAAAGTCATGACTTGAAATGAATGCACATTTTTTATCTCTGCTGAATGAATACATCCACTGACAGCTAGAACAATGTAAGCTGCAGGGTTCTTGTGCGCGTAAAACAAACCCATAAATATTTACAGATGTGGCTGATACATCTGCTGCGCCAAAACACAAAGGTCCCATTGAAACTGAACAAAAGTCCTAAAATATGACACTGCTGGTGCGTATGGGATCAGCATTGTTCGGGCCTGATCCCACTGATGGTGGGGAACAGAGAGAGCTGTGTGGTCACGGACAAGATCGTGGGGGAGGAGGGGGGGAGTCTGGGTGCTACGGTGGCGATAACCGCCATACTGTTTCACCGCCTGTCCTTCATCAAGCCAGATAAACTTCTGAAGGAGCTGCTGAGTGACTGCTGCTGGTACGCGGCCAGAAAACAGCCGAGCGTGTCTGTCTCAGAGTCAATCACCCTCTTATCATGTGCAAGAGAGGAGGAAGGAAGGAAGGAAGGCAGAGGAGAGCAGATCAGAGCAACAAGGAGCTGCAGTGGTGGAGGTAGCAGTAGATGGCAGTCTTGACTTCCTACATATGAACAGCCCGAGGGTAGAAGTGTTGTATATCACAAGCCTTCAGCACCATTATCACCATCGGCGCAGGGGCAGATCAGACACTGCTACTACATGAATTCTGCTGGTCATTTTCCTTGGGGAGCTCTCTCCCAGGTACTGAGGTAATGAAAACGCGACCCCTGGGTGTTGCTTTACTCACGGGGAGGGCAAAGGTGTCTGGTATCAATTAGCAAACCATGCTGCTGGTATTAGCACACTGACAAATCCTAATGCTTTCCCATCACATGGTTTGTTTGTGGGCTCGCACACAGATTTCAGGTCCTCTCCACGTGCTGTAAAATATGCGAAGGATTACCTCTGTAGAAGCCGAAGAAGCCCTCGTAACGGAGCACTTTCTTCGCGCAGTCGAAGCTGTTTTTGTACATCAGCTCTCCTACAAAGGAGCCGGTGGAGCGCTGGTTCTGCATGCGCGTCTTCACCAGGTCGATGGGGTACACAGCCGTGGCACCGGTGGCTACAAGACACACACATTTATCACTGCTTTTTTTTAATTATGTGAAATTTATTAGCTTGTATATTCTTTCTAAGGACACAGACTGAAATCTGTGAGGAGCAGGGCTGCAACTAACAATTCTTTCATTGTTGATGAGCTGTTTTGTCTATGAAACCTAAAAAACCTTAAGACAATCAATTCATTATCACATATGATGAAGAAATCAACAAATCCTCACATGTGAGAAGCTGAAACTGGTGAATGTTTTGCCTTTTTATTTGAGAAATAACTTGAACAATTAATCAAAGTTATTTTTTTAATGAATTCATTAATTTTCTATTGATCAACTAATCGATTAACTGATTGTTTCAGTTCCAGAGTAGAATTTTTAAGCTCTTGGTGCATACGAGCCATCTTGTCAGAGTGCCTTACACATTTGAGTTGTGCAATAAGAACGATGCAGACATGTTTCAGGGGGTTGTTTAATGATCACTGAGGAATAAACTGTGTTTGTGTATAAATTATAAAAAAAAAAACAACTGTCAATAAGCTCAGAGTAGAAAGTCTGATGAACTGGGGAGGCAACGCTGCAGCAAGTTGCACTAAACTCCTGCTCTTAGCTTTACTTCCCGTGTCTTGTCTGACATCAAAGGCTGCTGTAATGACTCTTCTCTGGATCATGCAAACAGCTCGGCCAGCACCGCAGCCGGGTGAGAAACAGCTCATTATCGCCACAAAGACATGGCGGTTTCACCATGAGCCTCGTGAAATACATCTCTTTTGGACCCCTGCCTGAATTGGCCTTTGCGTGTATGTGGAGAGCACATGCACACACACACATACACACACACACACACACACACAGGGTCCTAGTGTGTTCCTATCTGAGGGGCAGTTATGTCAGACGTTCCTTGTATCAGTTCCTTCCAGTGTAATTAGACAGGAGATTCCAGAGAGTGCGGTTCCGGAAGATTTGTGTCATTCCAAAGCTCCGACTCCCAACGACAGCCTGGAGCCACCGGTGGCACGGCAGCACAATGCCGGAGCCTCACATCCCAACCCCTCTCCCTGCAGCACAATGGCCGGCCCCGGGGCCTCAGCGCGCCAGTCTGGCCGGCTAAGGTTACCCCTCAGGCGGGCCGGGGGCTCCGCTGCAGACATGTCACTCACCTCCAGCGATTGAGCCCAGAGAAAACCTGTAGGCAGACTCTGCAGCCTGGAGCCAGATGGGCCGAGATTCGTGAACGTGCTGTATGGAAGAAAAAGACACCGGCGGTCAAATAATCTGGAGAAAGACATGAGGGGGGTTCAGAACACTAACCATGAATCGGCTATTAAACTATAGCGAACCAGATACGTTGTGGAAGAAAAATGCTACTCAACGGCAGAGGAAGGCGATGGAATGTGGACATGTCATATAACGTCTGATTCATCATCAGCCGGTATCAAATGTCACAGACAGACCAGCTCTGGATAAATGAGTGTGTGAACCTATAGCTCGAGTTTTCCTCACATGCTACACGTGGGAGGCTTAAAGCTAAAGGTCTTCTTTTATTTTCAGTATAATTTCTCTCTTATCTACTTGATCTCTGGATTGGTGTTTGATGTTGAAAGCGGAGCCCCTTTTGTTTTCACTGCGGTGCAGTGGAACAGATTAGCCCCACAAGCCTTTTCCATGTACAGATAAGTATCTACATGAATATTACACAGTCCGAGTGAGACTCTGCTAAAGCGTGTGTGTGTGTGCAGGTTGAGGCGCGTAACTTCTCCCAGACCAGATGAGAAGGGAGCGGGGCAGATCAGTCTTTTCCTCTTCCCAGATGCTTCCAGCGAAGGGGTTGCATGCTAACAAGATCGAGGTCTTGATCAAAGGGTTTAAACAATTAGCCTACTTCCACTAAAGGGCAGGCCTGAGAATTGCAGCATCCCCCCCAAAGGAATCAAATTCCAGACCTCTGAGCATGAGTCCCAGGAGCATGAGTGGCCTGAAAGCTCTGACCACAGCCTGATATAGAGCCGTGTTATCCGGTGGAGGCAGGAACTATTTTGTTCTCCCACATCCACCTTGACTCCCACTCCCCTCCCACCATTAGCAGACTCTGCTAAAGGCTCCTAAAACTCCTCAAGCCCCACACTGATAAAAGCCTCTTATTAGCTTCTCAGATGTGTGATTGCAGCTGATGTGTATGTGCAGCTATACTGAATAAAATGGGGAGAGCCTTTCATGGAGAGGAGCAATGCAACAATCCATTCCTCCTCTATAACTATAATTGGTGTACTTTTATCTGGGAGTTTAAGTAATGCACTTCACAAGGGAGGAAAAACATGGGCACTCTGCTAATTCAATGACTGTACATTCTCCCTTTTTCGCTCCTTTCTCAGACGGAAGCAGAGGGAGAAGAGGAAAAGGCTTTGATAAAAGGCAGGAGGGTGTAAGGTGTATTAGAGGAGTCAATCAGGCTACCTGTCTCTGGGCCTCTGCTTGGTGGTATGGCATGGCTCCTTCCTCCAGAGGGGCTATCCTCTCAATGTCTGCATGGTTCAGCCGCCTTAACACACAACAGCAGGGGAGTGGGGGAGTCAGGCCAGGAAAAAGCAGAGAGCTCGGCATCTACTGCGAGCAGCAGCCAGTGATGTAAGATTTTCCACAGACCTTTTACTGGCATATAACTTGAAGTTACTGCAACTTTAATTTAAGATTATATAAACAGCAGACAAACAAAGCTGGATGAGTGCCCGTGGCCCAGCAAGTAAATGAAAGTGTTTTGTTACGAAATGTTTGAGACACAAATATTCCCCATTGGAAGCCATGTTTTATGTTTGTCTTGTAAATCAGCCAGTGGAGCCACTGTTGTTAAACTGAATGAGCAATAACTTTATCTTTATAGCCAATAAACAGACCTGCAACAGATTTATTCCATTCATGGTGGAATAAAAAATAACACGGTTTTGTATAAATGTTTTGAATGCACTTGGTGGATTCGAGGAGCAGCAGCAGAACCTACCTGGATGACTGAGTGGACAAAAGTGGAACAGCAAATTTTCATTTCTTTAATTAAAGTGCAGGTTGCTTCATTTCTGCCACTTTCTACACATTCATTTCTCTTTCGTCATTTTGTCTTGTCTGTTTATCAGCTGTCCAACTGTTTTAGGCCGCGTGCATGCATCATTTTGTCAGTACGAACTCAGCTATAAGTTGGACTTCTCGTTTTGTCAGTTTAACAAAGTATAAAGCTGCTAGGAACCCAAAATACAGGAAAAATTACACAGGCGCCTGTAAAAAAATGTCACTCAAAATATTATTATATAGCAGTTCTAGGTTACAAGAAATATTGTTTAACTATTTATGCACATAAATACAACAGAAAAATGTAGGAAATAAAACTATAAAACAGTCTATTCACATCTTATTGCCTGTAAATAACTGAAAATATTAATAATTCTCATTTTTAAAACTTCCTTTCAAATGTTTTATGGTGTACAGACATGAATGAGAAACTTCGTGAACGTCCCACATCAGCACTTTCCGCTGGTTGTCTCAGCTTCTTACACATGAATAAAGCTATGTCACTGTACATAAAACATGTTCAGTGCATTCTCAGAGGCTCAGATGGACTCCAGAGGGTTCAAACAGAGGAATTCAGACTCTTACCCGGAGTGAGAGTGGAGACCAACGAGCTGGTACAGGATGTCAATCTCCATCGGGGTGATTTGACCAAACTTATTTGCAGCATGAACAAACTCCTCTGCAATGAAGAGGAGAAATGAAACAATGCAAACAGGACCTCAGTCAATGGAAGCGTCTACATTAAAGTCAAACAGGAAGCTGAGGGGAATCCACACCAGGTATTTTCTAAAGCAGCCTTGTATCAAATAGTATTTGCAAATACTGTTGCTTTATTGTTTCATATTATATATATATTATATTTATTGTCATTTATTGGGCATGCTTGGTGCTATATGGGATATATGGAAAAAAGACTTTAAACCATTAAATCAATTCTGCCCAGGAGTACACTAACTGAGCATGCAATCTCTCAGCAGCGCCCTGCGACACTCTTTTATATGTGCTTTACATTCACTTCTTTACTGTTGCCTGCTGAGACGCTCCATTACCATCAGGTGGTCTCTCTCAAAGGAAACCTAATGGTAGTTGTTGAAGAAGGGAAAAGAGTTCGTTATTCACTTTCCCCACAAAGAACTTCTTTTCAGGTCCAACCATTGCAACCTTTTCTTACAAGCCTGCTTCTCTGATCTCAAGCACTGGGATGATGCAGATGATGATGATGATGATGCGGATATGTGAGATACGGATATGCTTTAAACTTAAAACTCACCCATCTGATGTTTGGACACGTGTCAAAAGAATTATTTGCAAATACTATTAGCCCAAAGTCTTTTCTAGAAGGAGGGAAACCATGGAGAGAAAGGAGAGGAAGAGGCTACACTTTGTATCTCGATGGGAAACACAGTTGGGAGCAGATGTGATTGACAGGACAGGTATCAGTTACACAGGTCTACATGTGGGAGGTGATCTGACAACCAGGTTAAAAATGATCATTTACCTGAGCAACTTAGTGCTACAGTAAAGTTCCCTGTGTGTTCACTCACACCGGTCTGTCAAGAAAGTTGAAACATGATCGCACAGCTACATTTCACATATGAAACGCACACATGACTCATTTGAGTGACGTCAGGCTCTTCTCAGGTGTACCTTTGGTAATGAGTGTGTCTCTGTGCGTGCCGGCGAGGGTGCTGTAAATCTTGCGCACCAGCTCCATGTTGTTGAGGAGGGCGTTGAAGGCATTGAAGTAGGAGAAGCTCACCATGTGGGAGGTGCTGCCTCCCGCAGCCTAGAGAAAGATCCAAAGTCTGTCATTGCTTCTGTAGAGGAAGGCTTCAGATCAGTCTCATCACATTCTCTCAAATCCTCCTTGTTCTGTTGAATGACTGCAGCGCTTGAAAATAGAAATCATTAGCATGGATGTCCAAGCTAACTGCAGACTCACTGGTCTAACCTTTTACTGTCTCATTTTCAACCTGCAATAGCTGATTTCGTTGGCCACCAGGGGGCAGCAGCAAGCAGGTATGAACACATAATTGACACATTCTCACCTTTAAAGTTAATATGAGAACTTCTTTGCAAACAGCTGCTTATCTATACAGCTAGCAGATATAGAGTAACATCAGTGTTTGTAGCCACCTGACAGTATAAGCCCAATATTCACTCTCTTTTAGCTCTGTTTTTGGTCTCTACCAGTTCCTGAGGAAAATACCTTGCTCTTTAACTGCTAAATGCTCCACTAAGTTCACCAGTTAACTTGGTCTGTCTGGTGTTTGGTGCTGAGCAGGGAGCGTACAGTGGCTTTTTAGAGCTTTTTCACTGAAAACAGCTGCCTGCTGCAACCAAAAACGACCCTGAGATGCAGTGAAAATGAACCAAAATAAAGAATTTCGGCCTGGACTGCCAAACAATGAAGTGAAACTTGTTTCAGAGCTCCATAAAGCTGAAGGGAGCTGCACAGTCAGGTGATAATTCTCTGTAGGTGCAACATTTTGAGCATGAACATTTTGATTGTAGCCACTTTCAATGCTCAACTGGTGTTGAACTTTTTCTTAAACTCACAGAAACCAGGTTCTCCTCTACAAATGGAGTCAGCATGTGGTGTCTGATGGTGGCCATGATGTCGCTGAAGTCCAAGGCAGTGATGGTGCCACTTTTGCCCTTGTCTTTTTGTGCGAACGCCTGGCGGGCATGCTCCAACTGCAGCTCCTGCGGTAACACACACAAGGAGAGGAGGTCAAGCTGTTAGCTGACAAAAGATGCAAAGAATGTGTTCCTGTGATGAGGAGCATCGCGTTACAAGGGAACAGAGAAACAGAACTTTGGAGGATGAAAGTATAATAATGTCAGTGTTGGACAGATGTGAAAGGCAGATGTGACAGTGTCAGACACTGGCTTTTGTAATCACTGCTGTCTCTCTGGAGACTAATGGAAACCATGTCCTGAGAAGCCTGATCCCGGCGCTGAGCCGAGCGGACGGCGAGACGGCCGGCAGGTGTGTCCGCAGGAAGGTGATTCAATATGACAACCATGCAATCAGATGGGGGCGCAGGGGGAGGCTGACCCCGGGTCAATGTCTGCTGTCAAAGCTCATCACATATAACCAGAGGATCACAGAGCAACGTCACTGCAATTTTCAGCTGTAACTTCATCTTTACACTCTGGTTCTGATAACCTAATCAGTGGATTGTTGCTGAAGATTAATTGGCACAATGTTGGATGATTATATTGTTGAAAACTCATGATGATACCACACAAACATTAGACTTTTCAAGCAGACAAAAGCTCGACCTTGTCTGCACTCACTGAAGTCCGGCCAAATACTGCAACAACCACAAGGTGGCAGAGCCAAGACTCAAATCTAAAACCAAATCTACACACTGACCCGTGCTTCTCTGCATGTGAAGTCGTACTCAGTTAGAGGAAATAAAACCTGCTCGGACATGACAGAAAAACAAGGCAATAATAATGACAGATGTAAATAAAATCCCGCACACACAAGAGTCTTTGGTGGAACGGTGGGAAGCCCTCGTCTAGTATGATAGACCACAAAGTGCTCTGAGGGATCCCACACTGCAGCCCGGCCTGTCTAACTCTCGGACCACCCAGCTTCTGCTTTAGACCACAGCCCTCGACTCCAAACCAGGTTCCTCCCTGACCGTGCTGCTGCTGCCGAACAGCACACAGACTTTAACAGCGCAGAGGTCTCAGTGAGGTTCAGGCGGCGACCAATAAAGCAAAACAACGACGTGAAGTGTCTTAATGGCGCACTGGGCTACCGCAAACCACGAGGACAGCTGAAGAGATGAAACACTAAAAGATGCAACTCCACACCACAACCCCATTATCTTAAGAGATCATTTATGGCATGTGGTTCACATTACGTCATTTTCATTTGCCCCTCAGCAGGATAAAAATGCCTCACCACAGGATGAAGATGATCATTATGAATGGTTTCACATTTATTGATGCACACTTTCTAAAATGAAAATACATTCTGTGTGCTGTTTTGTAGCATATAATGTTTCATTTACATAAAAAACTGATTATCTGTAGCTCTTGAGCTCTTATGAGCTGAAGGGCAATAAATTACACTGTGCTATACGATCATGACAAGAAGAAACATTTAAAGTGAGACTATGAAACGTTCAATAGCAGACAAAGCACAGTCTTTCTCATTCAAATGAAATGTTAGATTAATGAGAAATCATTTAAAACAAATCTTCACTTGCATTCGTGGTTTGGCTGCTATGGTCTACTTTTCCTCACTTGGTCGGGTGCAACCAGTGGTGGGAAATCGTGGGTGAAAGTCACATCTGTGCCACCAAGCAAGCGTTACAGGCAGTGGGTTCGTGACATCCGGTCTCGATCTGGGGTTTGTTTTCATTTCGTTTCTTGTTTCAGTTCCAGGTTTTGCTCTGATACAAGTTGCAGAAAGCAGCATTAAAGGAGCAGTCCAGCATTTTGGTAAATACACTTATTTGCTTTCTTGCCCAGAGTTAAATGAGAAGATTGATACGACTCTTATGTCTGACCATTATGTTAATGATAATAAATGTGAAGCTGGAGCTGGTTGGCTTAGAATAGCATAAAGACTTTTACAGGGCATTATGTGTGTGATTATTTTTTGTGCAGTGACTTTCTGGATTCATGTGGTTCCACCAGGGACTCCAGGAAGTCACTGCACCTGCCCAAGAAATAATCTGTCATATAAACCCCCACAAATTGTTGTTTTTACTCTTTTTTACCAATTAAACAAAAATATATAGGGCTGCAACTAATGATAATTTGTGTGTTCAATTAATCTGTTGATTGTTTTCCCAGTTAATCATTTGCTCTGTTTAATGTCGGAATATATTTGAAAATGTTTATCACTGTTACCTACAGCATGAGGTGACATTGTCAAATGTCTGACCAAAATATCCAAAAACAATCAATTCAATTTCAAGCCAAATTGAGTTAGTTTCTTTTTTGACTACTACTACTACTACTTTTGAGAATTTGGGGATTTTTTTTTTTTTTTTTTACAAAAAGATGACTGAAACTATTAATTATCAAAACAGCTTCCGATGAATCTAATTTGCTACTTACAACCCCGATTCCAAAGAAATCGGGATGCTGTGTAAAATGTAAATAAAAACAGAACACGCTCATTTGCAAACAAACTGTGTTCACCGACAACTTTCACAAAATGTTCCTTAGTCCATGTAATAATCTCCATCCTTGCTTGTGAAGGTCTGAGCCTTTCCAGGATGCCCCTTTCATACCCAATCATGATACTATCACCTGTTACCAATCAACCTGTTTACCTGTGGAATGTTCCCAACAGGTGTTTTTGGAGCATTCCACAACTGTCCCAGTCTTAAGTTGCTCCTGTCCAGACTTGTTTGAAACTTGTTGCTGCATCAAATTCAGATTAAACATATAGTTACAATAATCAGTGAAGCTGATGGGGTAAAACATTAAATATATTGTCTTTGTGCTGTTTTCAGTTGAGTGTATGTCAAAAAGAGTTAGAAATTAAAATTACACATGTTCTATTTCATTTATATTTCATTGTTTTTTATGAGCTTTAAAGGTGCTGGCAAGCAGATTTTTTTTTTGTTACCTGCAGCAGAGCCAGGTTAGCCATTCCCCTGTTTGTTGTCTTCATGCTAAGCTAACCAGCTGCCAGTGGAAGCTTTATATTTATGGTACAGACATGAGAGTGGTTTCACTCTCCTCATCTAACTCTGAGCAGCAAAACGAATACGTGCACTTCCCAATTCCTTCCTTTTACTGTACATATCAGACTGCTTGTCTGTGACTAGTTTATCATGCAGCTCACTGTTTCTACCTGCAGAAACTGGGTGAACTCTGTGTAGCTGAGGTTCTTGTTTCTTTCATGGCCGAAGTGTAGCCTGATGAACTCACAGTCCCAGTTGAAGGGAATGTGGTGATGAACTGTGGTCTGGCTGAAGATGTCGCGTACATTCTCTGAAAGAGTGAGACATGAGTGAGCAGTAACAAGAGACAGAGGGAAAAACATGCAAGATGCAATTCGAACATCCATCTCACACCCTCATTCCATTTGTAGTGAACCTCGTTAAAGTAGAGGAAAGAGTCCATTTGGACGGCGAAGCAGAATAGGCTGTTTGACAGTCCCACTCCTTTTACATTTTAAGGGTTTTGAGTCCATCCAGGAAATTTTCAGTATAAGCACCACTCTCAATTTCAGTCGCCTTTATGGAGGCCCATTGCACAGAGAGCGCATAGCAGCAGCTTCTTTGTAAGGCTCTGCATCTCTTGGTTTCTGACAGGCTGGATTCATTTCCCCTCTTGTCAGACGGAGCTGGTTATAATGTGATCTTCCACACAGCCCGCTTGCTGTGCTGCCTTGAGATGAGACTTTAAGAATACAAGCTGCCAGCATATGCAATGCATAAAAAAAGACATGGCTACTGCTACATTTATTGACTGCACATGCTTTAGCAAGAATAGTACTTACGACAATGTTTAATGTTACACTCAAAGGCACCACCTTCTATCAGCATCATTTTCTGTGACTTATCCATTAACACTACAACAAATAGCACCTTAAATACCTGTCATTACTTGCAGGAAGTCAACAGCTTTAGTCACACAGAGTTAATCTAATATTACGGTGTTTAAACTACATTGCATGTACACAACATGATGCTTAGTCTCCTGTAGGTGAGCATGACGTACACTCCCACACCAGCATGCTGACATTAACCACCATGTACATACCAAACGAGATGTTCCCTGTGCCAGTCTTGTCAAACAACTGAAAGGCAACTATGAACAGGGCATCTGGGGCACATAGTACTGATTCAAAGGCCAGAAACTCCTGGAAAGAGATCAGTCTGTTTGGACAAGAAAAAAAGAGTGCTATCTGAACACAGGACGTATGTATCTTTGACAAAATTACAAAAGCTGCAGCACATCACAGCCTATCCTGGAAAAAAAACACATTAAACACAGAGAGGGACACTGACTGACTTAAGGACAGAAAGAAAATGCAGTAATGTGGCACTAAACCTATTTTCCAACTAAGCGTCAACATTTTTTCTTGAAACAGCATTTGACAAAACAGTTTTCATGAACATCAAGGTCCATTTAGTAGCTGTTTTTGGAGCTTTCACTCATATCACATGATCTTCATCAGCAAATGGAGTCTGCCCAGCTGACATAGAAATAGTAGATGTTCAAATTTCCAGCTTTTTCTGAGCACTTAAAGGACTACTTTCCATGTTGTGTGAAAAGCTGAGCTGCAAAGTGCATTCTATTATATTACATTATGCGTTTTATAACCTCTTTACATGTACTATTATTAATAATAAATTAGAATGAAATTTGAAGCTCAACGTTTTAGCGAGTGTGGACAAGAAGTCGTTAATATGCTCTGAAAATATGGCAATTTTAATATCTAAGGACCTATCTAAGCTATTTTTTTCATTCTTCAGCCGTTCATGAGACATAGTGGAAGTCTACCTGTTGCTCTAAGCTCTAACTAAAGGTGAATATACATGCAGCTGAAATCAGGTACTGCAGATATGTTCTGGCTAACCATACTGGATTTTAAATCAATCAGCTGAAGGTGTAAAACTGACTCATAAAGACACCTATTAACTCTGCAAACATCATTCTGATAAATCAGTAACAGTCTTTTGGGTAGATACTACACATGAAAAAAAAATGACATTACATTACATTACATGAATTGTGAGGTGTCAGAGTGGCCTTAGAGGTTAATTGCTGCTTGATCATGTGATATTCTGACAGCTTTTGACTTGACTACAACATTTTCACCAAATTCACAACACACGCACAGCAAAAAACTGATGCAAATAAAGACAACACAACAAAATAGAGAAACAAACAACCAAATACATAAAACACAACCAAACGCAGAAAACACAACCGAATACAGAAAATACAACCAAATCAGGAAAAACACAACAAAATCAGGAAAACACAACAAAACACATAAAACGCAACGAAATACAGAAAATACAACCGAATAAAGAAAAAACAACCAAATACAGAAAAAACAACAAAATCAAGAAAATACAACTAAGTAATGAAAACATAAGCAAATAAAGAAACGCTGCATGTAGCACATACAACAATTTAAAGTGTTTCCAGGGGACGCCTAAAGTGATGAGCACAGCTGGGACATGCTTGATGCTGCCATGGTTTGAGACTCATGACGTCCAAGTCAGCTATCCATAAGTCCATATCCATAAGGCCTCAGGGCCACCGTACATAAAAGCTACATTTAGCTGGTTCTAAATGGATGGAAGTAAAGGGGGGAAAATTAGATTTTACATTTTGAACAAGTCACCAATTTATTGCTGCAATATATGTACAGAAATGTGTGAAACAAGTTCAGGAATATATCAGCAGAACTGTAATGACATAAAGCAAACACATGTAACACAACATAATCATCATGTAACGGCGCAGAAAGCACTGTTATGCACTTCTGTCAGTTCAGACTGACACGGTTGTTGTCTTGTGTAATAATGCCCATTCATGTCGTGTAGTATTGTGTTGACAGCATGTAATCTGCAAATTCATGTTTCAATCGGGTCTTACATTGCTCTCAGGACAACAAATTCTACAAAGTAATATATACTTTCATGTACATTTAAAAGTGAACAACTGCTGAAAAATGAATGACAGTCAGCCTGCAAACAAATACCAAGAGGCTCTTTATTCTGGACTGAAAAACTATTAATGATGTCGCAAAAGAGCTTACACTAGGAATTAAAACTTGGAAATGCAAAGATATGTCTACAAAACATTTGTCGAGGAAGAACAGACATAAAGAGGAATAACCATGAGTCCACGTGGATTAACATACCACAAAATCAACAGAGGACTTCCACAGCAACGTTGCTTACTTCACTGTCGGCACTCACCCATCCTTAGTGGTGTCAGCCACTCCGGCTATCAGCTCCACCGTTTTGGGATTATGCTGAGGCTGTGTATGCAAACCCAGGTAACTCTGCACAAAGTCCCTGGGGGTCATGTAATGCTCTCCATCGTCCACCACGCTGGCATACTGCAGAGGAGACGCAGACAGAGCTGTAAACAATGCGGATGTTCAATGTCTCATAACGTGTGGATTCAGATTAGGAATCGGTAGGATAGAATTCCCATTGTGTGCATAGAAAGAAAATGAGTGCTGAATGCAACAAGAGACAAAAACAACCAATACTAAATCAACACGTCTGTTTTTACTGCAGCTTTCTCGATTGGTATCTCTTTTCTTTGTGAAAACAAGGTCTTTGTGTGCAGTTTTCTATAGCAGCACATATGGTTTGCAGTTTACTGGCCCTACACAGTAATTTACATTTATACAATGCTTTGCTGAATCCCATCATGACAAAAAGTATTGAAAAGCATCAGGCCCTTTCAAATCATTGCATTCCTTTGACTTCATGTAACACAGAGATCTCCTTGCTCTAGATACAACCACATCTGTCTCATGGAGAGACGAGCGAGATACACGAAAACATTTAAAAAGAAAAATATCAGATACAAATCCGTCCAGTGCGGATGGTGCATGCTGTCCCATGCACTTGAACAAATATATCCTACAATGTATTGCATATAAAAACTATGTTCATGGGTATTATTTCGGTGATAGGCGAAGGGTGTGTGACTGCTCTAACCTTTGTTTAAGTGCTGTTCAGAGCCAGGCTCTCGTTTCAGGAACACCCTGTTCACACTCCGACACTTACACAATCACATCTGGAAGTTGCCCAGTAATCTGTTGGCCACTGAGCAGCTCCACTGGAGCATTTTGGGGTTCAGGGTCTTGCTGGAAGGGCACCTGTGGCATGAACAAGTGCTGCTCTTTCCGATCACAAGCCCATTTCTCTGACCTTTAGGCCACTACTAAAACAACTCTTGTAAAATCTGATATCATGCCATATGTCATTTTATGTTGATATAGCTTGTGGATGTGGTATGAAAATTCATTTTAGGTAGAAGATGCATGTGGTAAACTGACCCCAGCCTTTTAGGTTCGGACTGTCTCGTCGGAAAGCTTGTAAGACCTAGGGGCATATAGGATTTCAGTCACCTCACGGCATATCATCACGCCCAAACTTAATTTAAACTGAACACCTTAATCAATAAACATCACCTTGCAGACATTTCACTTGACCGAAGTGAAACATGCGCAGCCAGTGCAGCGCTCTGCTGGAGCTGCGATCTCAGTCAGCCTTTAAGACGTAAGGTCATTTTTAGAGCCCGGGTTGGGTTTCAAGTTGGAGCAGAGATAGCTCTGGAAACACAAGCGCCACATGAACTGGCATCAGAAAGGCCACGCTCATGGGTCTGAGCCAAGCTCGGATAGAGAGAGCATGAGATAAACAGAGAAAGAGTGTGGGAGGAGACCTTCACGCCAAGTGTTTTCAGGGCAACAATTCAATGCACTCTGCTGAATTAATGTTTTAAGTGAAAATAAATTCCAAGCAATTTATTGCCACATTACTCCATCACATGATTGTGTATCCATTCACCCTCACAGTAGGCCTCAAGTAGTTCGTAATCAAATTATACAGGCAGTCAGAATGAGCTTCCAGTAATTAACTCTTCCACCTGAATATGCATTAGAAATTACATAGCCCTCTTATAGTGGAGTCAAGAGATGTGGAGGGACCATAAGGTGACTTGTACCTCAAACAGACTCCCCTCTATCAGGAACAAGTTTATACTCCAAACAAGACCTGTGGGGGTAAACAAACCTGCACGCTAAAGCCAGGGATTCGTGTCTTTGAGGGGTAACCGGCACATTTTGATGCAAAACTCGTGCTGAAGACCGAGGCACACACATGAAGTCAAAGCGAGGGGAGATCCTCTGCTGAAGCAGGTCCAAAATTAGTTGAAGCATCTGTGTGACCTTTGTTGAACTATGTATCCCAGTGGACACCACACAGAAGACTACTCACTGACTGTAACACTTTTGTGGACTTGTAAGAAACAGCTTCTGGATGTGTTTGTGTGTTGCCATGCAGGATAATGCTGCAAATGATCTGTGAGTCTTACCTTTAGAAAAATAGTCTTCAAGTCATGGGGGTCGGCTCTTTTTGTTGCTTGCACCTAGAACACACAAGTTGGTATTAAAATAAAAGTCAGATTATAACAATACTGCCCTCAAACGCTACTCAGAGTAGTATGCCTATGTACTACGTAAAAGTGAAGTTCAGGCTGTCACTGATTTTTACGCAGTCGGCTGAGCAGGATCGATCACACACGACCGGAATAACAACTATCGTACGACACCATGCATGTGAAAACCCTGCCTTCACTAAACCCGCTTCAAGCCGCATCTCTGATACACACATGCAACAGAGGAAAGAAATCACAGTTGTCTCTGCGAGGCCGGCAGAGATGCGCCTATGCAAAGATGCAGAAATAAAAGAAAGGCGGACTCCGCTGCATCTAAGACAAGAGCTTTAAACCCACGCGCCCGCACCGACATGCTGTCCTCCGCACCGGACAAGCCGTCTGACCGCCTGTAAAATTAATATCTGATAAGAAATATTGACGGAGTCACCTTGACCGCCATGCTGGGTGTGACGTCAGCTGCAGTGGACTAGCGCACGCGCTGGGCATCGGGATGACAGCGGGCATGACAGAGGAGCCGAGGTCTGAGGCGATGGAGTATATTTAGCCAAGCGTCGTCCTTTTAATGTCTGCAGGGCGGTGGGTCCGCCGAGGAGCCTCGGGAAGAGATGGTCCGGACGGATCAACTCTGGCAGCAGACGCGTTTTCTGCGTTTCCTGTCCCGCTGGGTCACGCGAGGACGCGTCCAGTGTGCCTGCACGCAGGAACCAGCACAGTGTGCAGGGACAACTTCTGGAGTCGAGCCGAGGGATGTAATGGTACATAAAAGGCTGTAACCACGAATATGTAGCTCCAGAAAGCGAATGTGCAGCCATAGCTTTTAATGTAGGCTATGGATTGATTGTTTCGTCTATAAAATGTCACAAATAACGATTTTTTTTCCATAAAAATATCCTATAATCCAAATCAGCTGTGGGAGAAGTAACAAATCATTTACTTAAGTAAATGTACCAATACCACAATTCCTGACCTCAAAATCGTACGTTAGTAAAACTGCAGAGGTTGGCTATTATCACCAGAATGTACTCAAAGTATCAAAAGTAAAAGTATTTATAGAAAAAAATGTCCCGTCACTGATATACTATTGCATAGGCCTGTGACATTATTAGATTTTAAATACTGATGCATCAGTGTGTAAGTAGTGTTTTGAAGGTGGTTGAGGTAGAGCTAGTTTTAACTACTGGAGGTCCCCAACCAAGAGGCTGGGTCCGGACAAAGGCCAAATGATAAATCTGAGGGGTTGTGAGAAGATGGTCGGAAAGAAGAAAAAAATAGTTTCTGTCACACAAATGTATACTGATTTTTTTTTTTTTTTTTTTTTTTAACTTTTATATTTGTTTTATGTAAAATATTTGCTAACTTTACCTCTTTGGGCCATGTCAATACACATTCTGCTGATGTATTCCTGAACATGTTTAATAAATTCCTGTACATTCACAATGTATTAACAATAAACTGGTGACTTGGTCAAAATGTAAAATCAAATTTTTGCCCCTTGACTTTCATCTATTTAGAACCAGCTAGATTCAGCTTTTCTGTATGGTGGCCCTGAGGACAGAGGGATATGGACTTAAGGATAGCTGACATCATGTGTCACACACCATGGCAACAACAAGTGTGTCCCAGCTGTATTCATCTTTCAGTGTCCCCTGGAAACAGTTTCCATTGTCTTGCAATGCTCAAGAACTCAGAACTTTAACCCTGGTTTTTATATTATTCATGGTTGTAGTCACATTCTGTGAATAACTCTCTACAGTAGGCTTCATTTTAAGTGGCAGGGTCTTCCATTCCCCGCAGAATTCAGTATGCCTTCACGTGCACAGGGTGTCACAGGAGAGCATGCAGCATGTCGGCCTCACTGTTGACTGTTAATGATCCCAATGCCATAACAGAACTGTTTTAAGTTACTGCTAATGCAAACTGAACATTGCTGCCACTACTTTATATTGAAGGAGTTCAACTGGAGAAACATGAGGATGCTTTTATTGTGAAGCTGCAACATAAAACACAAAATATTTGTCATTGTGGATTGTGTTGACTTTTTGGGTGTCATCAAAATAACCAGGACTGAAATTGTAATGATTTTAATATTAATTAAAGCATGTGCTATCTAAGTTTCCAAATGTAAAGCAAAAATTCAAGTGTAAAACATACTTATATATATCTGTAAAGAAGTGCTAAATTATTGGTGTATTTATGTGTATGCACTTTGATATTAATGCTCTAACTACACGCCACACAACGCCCAGCAAAACCTCCAAGACATCCATGACACCGATTGAGCCAGTTCAAACAAACACTCACACTATCGGAGGACCGGCTGTACCAAAACTGTTTAACACAACACCACTGTATTTCCTTCCTCCATTGTGGGATCTTCTCATTCCCTGCATTTAAAGAAAAAAAGTCTAAATAGTAGTTTGAAGTTCAGAGATCAAGCAGCATGTATTGCCTCCATGCAGACAAAATTTGTTGCCTAAGGATTTTAAAAGGTATGGTGTTGTTCAGGAAAGGGATAATCTAGTGCTGACAGTGTCGTAGAGGTAAAATTACAGTGGCTTAAACATGACTGGGTAGGTCATTCATTGGTGCACCTGGAGGACACAATAGCTGAGGCTGGGATGATAGCACAGCATCACCCGGGCTCAGAGGGATGCTCAGAATTGTACTTTCCCTCAGAGAGTCAATTTCTGTTTATTGAGATATTGTTGTAGTCTAACCTAACCGCGAATGACAAGTTTTTCTAGTTCACAAACTTGCCCAAATGAGGGATTTTATCCAGAATGTGTTGTTTATCCCACATTTGTCACACAATCTGATGGCCATGTGATGTGGTATGAGTTCCACTCCTAATATTTCCATTTCACTTGATTTTTTTTAATGGTATGAGACAGTAGTTGTTGTTATGTCTGTGAAGTTTCTTGTTAGGCAACGTACTGGCTGACTTGTAGACACATATTCGCAATAAACAAACACTGGCTGATATATCAGCTGGATGGTTTATCAGTCAAACGCCAGCTCGAGCAGCCATCACTTACGCCTCTATGTCACTGTGGTATACGGTTTTCTTTGATTTTATAGACTAGATGCTACAACAAGCTAAGCTACTCGATTAAGTTACTCGGAAAAATATAACTCGGTGTATATTCGGTACTTATTTATTCAAAAGTATTCACTTTATAGATTTCACAATATGCTGTAACAGCCGTTATGTTGAAATCTACAGAAGCCGTTAAAAAAACCACATCCTGTTTCTACACGGACCCGGAAGTCGTCCTGATTCCGCGGGTCTTTTGGGACAACACAGCTCCGCACAACAGTGCACAGAAATGGCGGGTAAGTGACTAAACACTGTCATGCTGAAATACTACTGTCGTCGTTTAGATGCATATTCGCCGACAGTGGACGATGGTCCTGCCTTAAACCGGCTGGAGTTGTAAAGTAGCTTGCGACATGTTCAAAACATACCGAGCTAAGCTAACGTTGCATTGCAAAGGCAGCAGTAGGGGCCTGCCTACTAACGTTGGTTAGTTAGCATGCTATCAGGCTATCATAGCGTACAGTTTGTTTGTGTGTTTATGTAACCAATGTACGGATGGATGCTGGCGTAGTTACGTCCACTTTGTTGCTTATTTCCACATAACGTCATGTAACTTAACTGCTAATGACTAATGTTGCCTCCGTTGTTCGGAAGACCTGACATAACTGGCACTTTTAGCACATATGGATGTCCATCTTGATAGATATTCTTGACACGCTTAGATTTAAAGGATCAAACTGCTTGTTCATCCTCACGTGCTAGCTAAAATTGTCGGATGACAGGATCTGTACTTATGCATCAGGTTGTTGACCTCAGCTCATGTTATTTCATCGAGCGCACAGGTGAGGCTAGTGTAACAGCAGGTTCAGCTTAATGGGGTCCACGAACATTGTTTTTCCTCCTGCATGTTTCTGATGGCAGAAGAGGTTGTTCTTAACATCAGGCATGAACGTATCTGCATATTCTTTACCACTGCTGGCACTGTTGTATAAATGATCTTCAATGCCAGAGTTATTTACTACTGGACTAGCAGAGCACTTGTCAAACGTCATTGTGCCTTCATTTCCGTGTTTTGATTTATATCAGAATGTAAATACAGTTGTATTATCTGGTCCTGGTTGTTTCAGAGTGATATCCAACTAACAAAAATGTGTGATGCATCAAGCTGCATCTTAAATTATGATTGGAAAGGAGTAGCTTTAATTTGCAAGAAACATGCACTAATGTTGTTGTGCAGCAAGACGCAGATCAGTTGAGCTCTCAAGATGAAAGAGAAGAAGTAGAAAAATGGGTCTGTAGATATAAATAATGTTAAAAGCTGACAACAAAACCTCTAATATCTCCGCATTTGATTTATGTATTCCTCAGGAGTAAATACCATGGAGAAGAAACTGGCTGAATACAAATGTGACACCAATGAAGCTATATCCTTGAAGCTGGGTATGTTTATTTTTGCTTTATTGTACACGTCTTGTCAATGAACATGAGAACAGATGTGTGTGTGTCCTCACAGTGTCTTGTCGAATTAGCTTCTAATTTCTCACCTCAATTGTTTGAACCTTGTTGTCCTTTCCTCTCAGTTCGCTTCCCAGAGGATGTCGATGATGACGGCACCACATTCCACCCCGAGTACAGCCATCAGCTTTTTGGAGACGAGTGAGTGCATTTGGTCACCATAACTTTTCTGTAGTGATACAGAAATACAGTTTTTCCCATCCTAAGAAGGGACATATTAGTTACTGGCATGTATGTTTGTGGGCACTGCTGCCTCACTTTACAATCATCCAGAGTATATTCCCATGTGAGCTGGCATGTACAACTTGAGTAATTACTGGCCTTTTAGCAGACACCTAGGAGCAATCGTGGCTAATGTGCTTTGCCCAGGAGCACCTTGATAGTGAAAGGAGTCCTCCAGCCCATCACACTAAAATGTGCCTTGGATAAGGATAAGGGGATAATTCCAGTTTACAGTTCAAGTTTATTACATAGTACTGGGCTCATAGTTTGAATCGCTCACAATAGTTCTAAGAAAATTTAACTTAACTGAAAGTTAATTTTGACAGTAAAAAATGTCTTAGTTATTCAACTTTTAGTGGACATGAAGTATGAAAGTATGGGGTGATTGGTGCATTTTCTCAAAATAGATCTAAAAATGACTCATAATTGGCATGAATTCAAACTAATTTGCAAAATCGACATGCTGCAAACTGAGATCTACTTAAGCTGGAAACCTCTGCGAAATACTTGTCGTTAGATCTGATCAAACATGAGCAAGAAAGTGACATCTGATCACATGTAGTTACAACCGCCAGACATTTTACAGGTTCAGTCAACCAGTCACTCCAGAGCGCAGACTTCTTAACTGGTCATATATTGTCATTATCAGGACAGACATGAACTATTCTATCATGAAAAACCTTTTACGATGTATTTCAAACCTGGCAACTTCACTGTGAAGAGACTTTAAGGACCTTTTCACACCTGAAAATCTGAACCAAGAAAAGAATAGAACAGAACTAAGAAAGTCATTCCACCAATAGTCAGTTAAGTATTTGGTCTCCTCCTCTCCCTGTGTGCTACCCCAGCTCATTTTGTTTTCTTGTGTTGTTTTTCCTCTTTCTGTTTCTGACGATAGCCTGGCAGAACTTCCCGTAATTGGTCAAAACCATTCAAAAACAACGTTTTCACACTACAGACAAACATAGTCATGGTTCAAACAGACATCCCATAGTGTGAAAGGTCTGGGTAAGATGCTGCACAGCGTCACAGGGCTCATCTGTTGTTCACCACTGTTAATCGCACTGTGTAACTCTCAGTATTACCAAATTGTCACTTGATAATTCTCAGTATTTTTGCATTTCTGTTAAAACAAACTGACTAGCAATTTCAGAGGTGTAGGTAGGTTTATTTTATGACTTTGGACAGAGTTGGACTAGCTGACTCCTCCTGGCCTCCAGTCTTTATGCTAAGGTAGCTACCACGTCCTATCTTCACCTCTCTGTCTAACACTGAGACATGACATTTCTATTCTTCTCATTTCACTCTTGGGAAGAAAGTATGTTTCCCAAAATGTTGAACTATTCCTTTTAAACATGCTCATATGATGCATTAGTTATTTTAAAAAGGTCACTGCACTGTTCATGCACAATGTGCCTGTCAAGGAATAGCTGAGGTGCTTTTTGTTTGCTTTGTTGAGCTCAGCTGACTGAGCCCCGCCAGACCAAATGTCAGCTGGCTCAGTGAAGCTGGGGATTTTCATTTAGAAACCTTGTGGCTCCACACCACAGTTTCAGAGCTTTAAGCATCTGCCTTTCCCTGTAACCTGCTGATCCCATTGAGTATTTACAGAAAACTGGGCCACTGCATTTGTAACCCTCGGAGCGAGCCTGCCAACACTACAGATGTTCTGTTTTCACTCATGTTTTAAATATGATTCAGTCATCTGATTTATTCAGATGTTCTATTATCTCACTCCAGTTTTAAGTAATTTTAATACTGAGTCCCTGCCAATACAAAGCGTGCTTCATGGTTAGTTTTATAGAGGATGCAGGGACATTTGAAGAGCTCAAAACATATGAACATGAACAAAGGTCTGTCTTGCATGTTATTTCAGCCTCACAAAAGCAGCAAAGAGTCACATTATAACCCTCATGTGATGCACAAAGACGCACTGCCATTGAACCTGAGCAGGACTTCCATTATTGGCAGTGACACCTGTGTCTGTGTGTGAAGGCTTACAGTAGCATGTCGTTATGCTCTAAATTGCATTTCCAAATTAGTCAAAACTAGGATTGGTTATTTTTGCACATGCTGCAATCAGCTCAAAGGGAACTCAGTAATTGGGGCATTAATTATTTCAGCAAGCGTAATTGCTAGTAAAGCTCAATCACACAGTTGCATAATGATGAAATCTATTTTTCCATAAACTGCAAGTGATGTAGTGGTGAAAGAAACAATGTAACACAGTGGAATAAGTGGCCAGACCTACAGTAAGCATTGATTATCTACTCCAGATGTATGTTTGATACATTCCATTAAATAAGAATAATCAGATGTTTGTTGTTGACCCCCTGATATGAATTTATCCCATACTCATCGGTGCACATAACCTTTTTTTAGTCAGGTTACTCATGTGAGTAGCAGAAGATGGTGTTTGAGACTCATGCCGCACATAACATAGTCTTACACAGTCTTCCTTGCTGCCCTCCTGGTGTATCCCTCACTGTCCCCTGCTTCAGCTTCCTGCCTGGTACATGATGAACACGCGCCTCAGAGACCCTGGTTGAGTCTCAGATTAGCCGTCTCCTTCCACATGTCAGCAGCTGACCTAGGGTCGCATGTCTCTGTGGTCATCGTTGACAGGTGAAGGTGCACCAGGCCTGAGAGACAAGTATGGGGCAGATGAGACCTGGACTTGTTTTTCATTGAGTTGTGAAAATCCCATCTCATGTGCTGCACTGCTCAGTGTAAAAGACCACTGTGTTGATGTTAGAGCCTAGACTGCTTGTATTTAATATGTGGCCCAAGTCATGCTCAGAGGACACCGCTAAGTGTTGTCCCTGCTTGTTTCAAGTGCATCCATCCTCTACCAGTGGAGTCCGTGGAGGTGCAAGGTGGTTCTTGTGATGTCCTCTGATACTTCAAAGAGCGGAAAGCCAAATTCACTGGACTGCACATTTACTCCCCACACATAGTTTGTGCAATGCTCTGCATTATTGGAGTTTCCCCTTCACGTGAATAAATTCACCTCAGGCATTCATTCCTAGCTGCTTCAATAAAGCATAATCCTCAGCATAGGAAGACATGGACGTGCACGTTGAGCCTTATGAAAACCGCAACTGGACGTTACACATGTCTGATTTCTGTCAGGTGTGTGTACCTGTTATGGCCATTCCTGCTTATACTGCACAGTACATAAAGCTACAGCTATTTTATAGTTTTCTGTTTGCAGGTCACTGTCCTAGTTTAAAAAAGATATTACACTGCTCAGGTTTTTTTGTAATAAAATGATTTTGTCTGCAGTGAGGTCGCTTTTGGATACAAAGGCCTTCAGATACAGCTCTTCTACACCGCTGGAAACCTGAGCACCCTCTTCAAAGTGAAATACTCCTCAAAGGTCACTGAGGTGTTTGATTGTGTCGAGGTAAGATCTGCATTTCTTTATTCCTTTCATTGAGAAGTTTTAACACTTGTAAATGTGCCTTGTGGCAGAATCACTGCTTGCTAAACTTGGCAGCCATTTTCTTGTATTGTGATGATGATGAACAACCATATTGTGCTGATTGTTGGGCTGCAACCATCTGAATTTTCATGATACGATAACCTTTTCAGCAAATGTCACGGTTTGCATGGTGTTAGATTATTTTCATTATTATTGTTATTATTAGTACTAGTTGTAGTCATAGTAGTAGTAATAGTTACAATGCTGTAAAAGGAATTAAAAAGGTTTTATTTCCTTTTTTATTTCTGTTTTTGGGTTGGTATTATGGAAAGCAAGAATCGTCTCGCCTTTCGTTCATTAGTGATGTGTTTAAGTGCTGTTGTATCATGAAGCTGGTACCAACTCTTTGAGGTGACCTTTGTGCACATTTAAAACATGATATTATTGAGAGCTCCTGCCACATGTTTACTCATTTTGTGCTCATTTTTCTTGTCTTGCACCTTTATGGAAGCAACACAACCATGGCTAGAAGCAGGGAGAACTCAAACATGTCTTTTGTGCTTTATGTAATGCAGTTGTAATGCTATGAGTCCTTAAAAAAAGTGTATTTCTTAGATACTCTTTTGATCATGTTAATATAGAGTAAAGACTTGTTTTTACCATTAAAGAGTGTTTTTGTGATGATGGTGATTCAGTGTTGTGAAAAAGGGGGGGAGGGATTATTTAAAGGGCAAGTCATTTAAAGGCGTTGCAGCATGCGTGGAGTATTTTGAGTGTAGCTTTACAAATGTTAGTTTGGATACCCACTGTCTCATGTGATTAGTGTTTTTAGAAAACTAACAGCAGGCTGCAACAAAAGTGAAAATGGAACAGGAGTTTTATAAAAAGAAAAAAGTCTGCAGCACAAAGTCTGACAATGGTCACCCATAGTAATCTGGAGTTGAGTAAATCAAACTAACTTTTACAGACAAATACTCGGCAGCTTTACTGAGTGTGTGTGTGGTTTTTTTTTTTTTTTTTTTTTTTTTTTTCAGAATTGCAATCAAATATTCTTTCAGGGGAGTAGATATGTAGACTTGCGGTACTTTTTCGGGGCAGTTTTTGGTACTATAATGCTGTTTCTTCTCTTGCTGAAGTTACTCGGAGCCTCTGTGGGTGGTGACATTATTCCTGTGAGAGATCTCCTGTTTTGTTAGACTAAATCTCAGCCCACCATGGCCCCGAGTGCCAGTGCACTAATCCTACTCCTCCCTGTCGGAAGAGAGGGGTTTTAAAAGGTTTTGTACGTGGGGTCTAACATGAGACATTGATATTTTTTAGAGGTTTGTGTGATTGAATCAGCAGGAGGAGTAATGTGACACGGTTGGATATCTTGTTCTTACATTTCCAAGGCTGAATTGTTGCTCAAGTCATCAGCAGTCAAAGTCTTTGTGGTTTAATATCTGTGAACTGATCTTCAATAGGTTTCAGCTTTTAGTGTGAGACAACCCTTTTCATGTAGTGATTAATACATTCATTAATTCTATTACTCAGCTAATAACTTCAGATTTAATGTTTTTTGCGAGTAGCTCTGCTTAGTATGAAACACTTTCTGCCCCTTTTTTTTTTTTTTTAAATTGCCAGACATAAGAATTTACATATCAACAGCCAGTATTTGGACAGAAACGGACAGTAAAGCGAAACGCTTGTCGTGGTCGCTCCTTCTCTCAGACTTCACAAAAGGCCTCTGGCAGCTTTGAATATTTCCTGAAGCTGTCAATGCAGCAAACACGTCAAAAACAAATACATGAATTAGCCAGGGCCCCTATTGAGGTCAGGTGATTCAACTCTGGGGACATCTGTCCTGTCTGGAAACAGCAGGGGCTCCCATGCTGGACAATGTGGCCTTCAACTGGTGGTAGTGGGAGCAGTGGCATTGCTTCTGCGGATGCACTCAAATTATAAATAGCCCTACACGACAGCAATGGGTCCTTCCAGTATGAGCGCCACACATTACTTTCATCTCTGGTAACCCCCCCCCCCCCCCCCCCAAAAAAAAAGAAGAAGAAAAAAAAAGCCATGGCAACAAATTCACTGTGTTTAAACCTAAAGAGAGCCATTAGACTTTTTGGGAGCGTAGTTTGAAGCTGATATTCAAACTGAAATGTGGTGGATGACTGGCTGGCTGGCTTAGTGTCTGTGTGTGCCACTACTTAGTGTTCAGCGTTGACCCCTGAGTGTTCACCTTGTTAAGGGTTTGAGTGCAGCTGGTGTAGAGGTAGAGAGTGAGGGGAGCAGCAGAGTTCAGGCTGCATCTGAAGAGTGTTTGTCTCTGAGTGCATGCGGATGGTCGGGGTACGGTGCAGCTGGTGAGGGACGAGGGGAGGCAGGGATGGAGTTTATGCAGCTGCCACGTTGATACAAGACTCTCATCAAAAATCACCTTCTCCCCTTTAAATCGGCCAAAAACACAGTGCTGCTGGACTTCTCTCAGAACATGCTGATTTTAGTGCCAGACCTTTTGTGCTCATGGGCTGGAAACTGCCGAACGCTCGTGATAGTTATATATAATTATTTCGGTTTCATTCATAATCAATGTGGATGTGTAAGCATGCTTTAACTTCAAAATTCAAGTCGATACTTAACAAATGATTCTAAACAGAAAAAATGGCTGCAGGTTTTTGTACGTGGCGTGGGCTTTGGAGTAGATTAAACAGATGAAATAATACCAACACAACAAATTAGATAGTTTGTACTCCCTTTGTGCTTATTGTTAGAAATCAAAGACATTAACAAAATGCTCTAAAGGAACATTATTAAGTTATATTCATGCCAAACTAAGGCATCTATTCTGGAAGGCTGTGCAATTTAGTGTCTAGTATGTAGGAGAGTGCCCGGGACAAAGGGACTTGTTTGTCCATGGCCTTTTAAGTATGGTCCTTGTTCCTTAGAAATGTGGCTGGACAATTACAATGGTTAAGAGGCATTCAGCTGCAGGTGCATTACTTCCAGTTAGATATTAGCTGATGTCTGAAAGAGGGGGAATTAGCAGTATGTTGTATTAGCCTTTTGTAGTGCATTTTGCTCAGACCTTCTTCATTTCCCAGTTTTCAATGCCGAGCAGCAAGGGTCTCTTTGCTGAAATAATGCCCATCACACATGTAAATGGTGTGAAAGGGCTGCTTAGCAAAGTGTTCTCATGTCAATCCTTGTGGAAATGGATACAATGCAAACATTACAGCTGAACTAACCACAGGTTGCACTGAGTAAAAAGTCCAAGGGTAGGGCCCCTTTGTCTCTGAGGCGCTTTGAAAATGCAGGGGCAAATTCATTTGATTGGGTTCACTTGGCAGGATTAGAGGAGAGGCCTCTATTATGGATGCCCAAAGGTTTGTTAAGTTGAGATCAATTCATAAGATTTTATTTCCCAGTGAGAAGCAGAAATGCGTTTATTGTGGCAACTTCATCACATATTCATGGTTTAACATAAGTAGTAAATGTACTGATTTAAGTGGTCTTTTCAGCGGGCAGGGAGGAGGGTGCTGCCGCGGTCTCTGCTCAGCTGACAGTTTTAATTGCCTAATGGTTTTCTTTTCATTGGCACAACACATGTATGCTTCCACTTTTATTTTTTTATTTTTTCAGCTTACTCACAAACATTTATATAAACATACAATCTATGGGGGGAAAAAAAAGAACAAAAAAAACAAAGTGTATTTTATCAGAAATCCCTCGCTGGACACGTTTATGGACTTTCATCCCGACCTGTTTGTTGCATTGCTGAATTTCTCCACGTTCTGTTATCCAGCCCGACGATGTCGAAGGGAAGATCCGGGAAATCGTTCCTGCTGGGTTCACCTCAAACACTGATGACTTCATCTCACTGCTGGAGAAGGAGGCCAATTTCAAGCCCTTCGGCACCCTGCTTCACACGTACACAGTCCACAGCGAGGAGGCAGGAGAACTCACGTACCAGATTCACAAGGTACAAACATCACTCACCGCCTCCCCAAAGCAATCTGGGAAGATGTTGATATCCGTGGTTTTTTTTATTTATTTATATTTTTTAACTTTTCATCGTTGTTATGTTTTAATGGCGGGGACAAGATTTAACTCTAAGCTGTATCGGACATTTGTTCTTGCCGTATTTGCTCCAGGCTGATATCACCTGCCCGGGATTCCAAGAGTACCACGAGCGCCTGCAGACCTTCCTCATGTGGTTCATAGAGACTGCCAGCTTCATCGACGCAGACGACGATCGTTGGGACTTCTTTCTTGTGTGAGTGCCCTCCTTAATTGACATCATACACCCACCCCCGCACCCCCGCACCCACTCCTACCCTTAAGCCTTTATTGTGTCATTGAAAAACAAAGCCCCCCTTTGTGGCGCTTGTGACCAATTACCAGGCCAGTTTGATTATATTTCCTCCGTAGGAGAATTGTTGATCAGGCAAGAGCTTCCTTTGTGCCAAAAGCCCTTTTCAAATTTTTCAGGGGCAAGAGCTGAATTGAATACTGTTGTCTTTTGAAACACTGAACAATGTCTTAACAGTAAAAAGAGCTTCTGCCAGTGTTTTCTTTACCCGGGCAACTATTAATACTGACAATGGGGAAAATGGACTGAAGTGATTTTGAGGAGCTCAGTCCCTCCTCCAACCCCTTCTCTTCCTCTAAGTTGCAGTACTCCAATTAAGTGCATAATGTATTCAGGTTGTAGCAGGTGTACCAATCGGGGCCTGGCTGCTCTAACATGCTGACGTCGGGGCGGGGGCCAGAGGGGTGGGCACGAGAACAGAGAGGCTAAAATGGACCCTGCATGGGAGTGTGCCTGTAATTGACCTGTTTGCCTTTGTGTTTTATCTGCAGATTTGAAAAGTACAATAAAGATGGGGAGACTCTCTACGCAACTGTTGGCTACATGACAGTTTATAATTACTACGTGTACCCAGACAAAACCCGACCACGTGTAAGGTAATTGCTGGGGCAGCACGTGCCTTCCCATTCTTTTGTATGAAAAAGGAGTGGAAAATTATACATTTCTTTATCCTCTTCCCAAAGAGCCCAAATTACTGGCTTATATAGCCAACCATTCAACCAGATTTTGTTTCATTACTAAACCAGGGTGATTTGTATCTGAAAACAACTTTATAGATAAGCTTTTGATGTGATTTGATTTGTTGCATTGATGGATCAGGATAACAATCTATTATTTCTTTCTTTGAATCAAAGATTGTCTGTTCCTGCTCAGAATTACTTCTCAGACGACTAGATAGATGTGTTTCGTGACTAATTTTGAGCAAACCTGTCTCCTCATTGGCTCCATGTTTGCATGTATGTCTGCTTTTTTTAAACTAAACAGCCAAATGTTGATCCTGCCTCCGTTCCAAGGAGAGGGGCATGGAGCTCAGCTTCTGGAGGCAGTGCACAGGTTTTACTGCAGCCTGCCCAAAGTACAAGACATCACAGGTGAGCATCTGATTGTTTTATTTTGCTGTGTTGAGAGAAGGTGCCGATCAACATTTTAATCTGAGATTGTGTCACCCGCAAACAGCTTAAATGATTTTTCTCGGTGGATCCAGGGGGTGAGTTCATTTGGAGGGCTGGCTTGTATACCAGAATGTGCTGAGGCTCTATTGAAACTAGTTGGATCGAAATCGTTGCTTTGCATGGAGACAGAGGATGAATACTAAAGAGGCATCTCAGCTTTTTTCCTTTGAGAGAGTCCTTTTCAAGGCAGAACATTCCTGCTAATAGTTGGTCTGGCCTTGAGGAATATTTCTCCTTTGCTGCATACAAGTAACAGCTTGAAAAGATTCAAAGTATGTCTATCTGTCTTCTTTTTTTTTTCTTGTTGTTGTTGTAAACCCAAAAATCCTGTCCTGACACACTTAGGTATACACACTGACCACTGATTAGCAGTAACATGTACTGAGCCAAGCCATGTTTATCGGGTTTATTGCAAATAATTGAAAATATCAACCCTGTTAAGTCCTTTTAATTGTGATAATGGTGTCTGTCATCAGCTGAAGACCCCTCTGAGAACTACGTGAAGCTGAGAGACTATGTGCTGGTCAAGCTTTGTCAAGGCCTGCCATCCTTTGCTGCAGACAAGCTGCACCTTGGCTTCTCAGAGGACATGGTCAAAGAGGCACAAGACAAGTTGAAAATTAACAAGGTGCTGTATGAGGCTGCTACTAATGACTGCTTTCTGTAAAATGTCAGAAAACCTTTTTGTTTGTCAACTAACCCATTGACCGACCAATCGTTTTAACACTTGCGCTGTACATTCACGGTCTTCAACATTATGACCCTAGCTTTAAGTTTCACAGTATGTTTGAGTGTAAAGGTAGCTGACTTTAACGCTACATGACAAGAAAGTGAGTGTTTTAGATATTCACAAGGCCTGTAGCAGGAAGAGGCCTTCACTGTTCATTTGACTTGCCTCGTTCCCAGATAGAAGATAAGTTTTTCCTCTTTTGTGCACATCTGTACTTTCACACTGAGATTAATCCAACCATTTTCTTGTCACCTGGTAAAGTAAGGATTTAGTTAAGATCTTATTTCACCTATGCCCCCTTTCTCCAGTAGCCTTACAAAACCTTCAGTTTTCCCATGTTTGCTTTGCCCTAAATAGTGTTTGATTCTGTGTTAGTTTGTGTAGCTGTTTACTATAGAGCCCAATCTGTGATATAAAACATGGTGGCTTCGCTCTTCTTGGAACAGATAACTAGAGGCCTGATTTATCATAAGCCCTGAATAGCTAATGACTTCTTGTTGCCATTGTGCTGGAAAATGTATTTGATTCCTGAAGAGGCACGTATGAAAATAGTTAAATGAAAAAATCGATTTCTTTTTCCACAGAAACATGCACGGCGAGTGTACGAAATCCTGCGCCTGAGAGCAACAGACATGAGTGACGAAGACAAAGCAAGAGAGTTCCGTTTGGAGGTGAAGAAGAGGCTATATGGCCCATACAGGGTGAGGTTTTAATCATCGTCGGTGTGAAGAGGGTCAAAAAAGACGCCTGCTGAATGACTGAAATGCTGAATTGTTTCCTGATTTATTCAGAAATAAGTCTGTCAACTTGTCTCTGTTGCTGTCAAACAGGAATCCAGTGTGCAGTCTTCTACCTTTTGTTAGCATAACATTACAGCTGTTCAGTGTAGGAAGCAAAGTGGCCCATGTACAGCACACTCTCGATCGGCTTCGAGCTCCGTATTGTCACTGTTTATTATGTTACCTTTTAAAACAGCGGAAAAATTGATCTTCAATCCTCTGAAAATTGATAGATTACCAGTGCTGTATTGTTGCAGCCACAATAGGGCGCACCAGGCGTCTGTGGTTTTGCTGCTGCTGGAGCTTTTTTCTATTCAGACACATGTCATTAGTCAGGATTTGCATTTCTTTGGGAGAAATAATTTTCATGAAAGTGTGTTTGAAGCAATTTGTCAAAAAGCTGCTACTATTCAGAGTTTTGCAGCTTAGTGTTGCAGCGCTTTTTGAACTTCATCAGCAAAACAGCGCAATTTTATAAAATCATTTTTTGTTATTTTCTCATGTTTTTCGAGGCTAGTTTTATTTGGGTTGCAGAGATTCAGCGTAAAACGCTTAATTGGTGAACAGAATATCATTCGCTTCTCTGATTCTGTTTCTGTTTGACTTGTTGGAAACTCTGAGCGGATCTGTGTGCACTCAGAGGAACACCCTACATCCTGTTTGCTCGTGACATCTTATGTTTGAGCCGCTCGCTGAGACTTTGCATACCAGCCATTACAGCATTTTCTGTCAGCAGGGAAACCGCATGTCACAGAAAAGGCAGAATCTGACGTGGAAAAGACCTATGTGGTGAAGCAGGAAGTAGGAGTTTCTTGGGAGAGTGGCAAGAAAAGATCTGGTGGCCAGATGCAGAGCGGTTTTCCTTCCCCGAGGAGATTTAGCTTGTAGTTAGTTGAATGGCAGAAGCCGCTGCTCTGTGAATGTGAGGGGGATTATGCATTTCTGCTCTTACCCCAAGTCCCCAGTGACCAGCCTGCAAGCATGTGTGTGTAGGATTTTTCAAGCAGCAGACTGCACTCTGATTTCACTACAGATGTTTATACAACAGTCCAGTAAGACACAGGACAACTAATGGCTTCATTAATTGTTAAAGAATTGTTGAAGTTTTCTATGTTATGTGTAATTACACTTAATATATTATGTTAAGTGTTTTTATTGCTTTAATGATCAGGAACAAGCCATTAATAACATTTAGTTTGCCAGGTACATTGCCCGGTAAATATTCTTAGGTTGCATAATGTACTTTTCCTTGTTTAAATAACTCTTAAATGCATCATGCAGAAAGATCCTTTAATGGGCAGCTCAGCCACTAAGCAGCCACACAGCACGTTGACCAAACCAGTGTTAGTAGAGGATGAGGAAGAAGCTACTAACAACAGTAGCAGTAAGCCACAACGTAGCAAAGGGTCACATGTTCTGTCGTTACGATGAACATGGGTGCTGCTTAAAAAGTACTTTAAGTGCCCACCCGTTTCTTTTCCCGCAGTACCACCACCATCCTTTGAAGGACAAATTTATTCAGTTTACTTTTAGAAACATGTTTAATATTTGCAGTAAAGTCAGTATTACTCTCATTCTGAAGTCTCGGACTGTTCAACTAGTGGACTGTCGATTGAATATTTATGTAGAAATTAAACGGCAGCATTGGTATCCTGTAAGTCCATGTAGGTTCAACACTTCTATGTGCATGACACAAAAAATAACATAACTCAGTAAAGGCATTATTGAAGGGTTGTAGGTTTCCTGACTGACAGTGGCTAATACTTGGAGGGCAGCGATTTGGATGTGCTGAGGCAGATCACCAGCGATGTTTCCTGAGGTCATTGGGTGTTTCGGGTCTTACAACATCATACACCTTTGCTCAGGTGACCTAGCCAAGGTTGATGAGACCCTGGCTTGTGTCCCAGCAACATTGGCGCACAGATCACTCGTCCTCATCCAAAGCCATCTGGAGGCCCTCTCTGCAGCCTCCATGGTGGACAGGGTGGCTTTCCTTTTGTGAGCGGCCGGTAAAGCCTCTACAGCCCTCTTCAGTGGGCTCACACTTCCAGCCTCTACTCTGGCACTGGTCCATCGGCTCCTGATACTTGGACTGCTTCCACTCATTTTCCTCTTTCATAAAGACCTCCCAGGGAACTGTCAGCTCTGATTTTGTATTCCCAGATGAGCACGAAGTTTACGTAGTAGTTCAGGATGAGGTTCTTGATCTTACTGGGTACGTGGTGTCAGTCCAGGGTGGTCTTGACCAGCTTGTGGGTGGTGGCTCCAATATGTTCCTGCCCTCTTCTACATGTGTTAAGACCCATTGTCACAAACAATAATATCCAGACATGGAATTAAGTATTAATAGAGTTCATATTTTCCATTTGTAACTGCTGATCTGTCCTGTTAGATTATGAAAACACCTGGACTTGGCATCTAATATCATTTAGTTAACAACCCAATCAAATAAGTTCCAAAAGCAGAGCTCTGGTAAAAGATTGCATACATGGCTTCAGGAATGATGAGTATTCCCACCATAAGCACTGAACAATATACAGAAATCTCAGTTTTGACATTTTATCAATATCTCACATGTCGATATTTATGCTCTTGATATTGTGCAGAAGAATAAGAGGGAGCTAGCGAAGATGAGGAAGTGCCTGCGGCCGGAGGAGCTGGTGTCCCACATGGCTCAGATGGACACTCAGATGCAGCACGAGGAGCTGGAGAAGAGTTATCAGGTCGTTGTGGAAGACTACAGGAGAATCATTGAGAGGCTTGCGTCACAGGCCTGATAAGACTCTGAGATGCTGCTGGCCCGATGCCCACCTTGTCAACATACAGGTGGTCTGTCCTGTCTGTACAAAGCCCACATCACCACAGACTTTAGCTGCAACAAAGAAGAAAAATCACTGTTATAATTAAAGAGCGTTACAGATTTATTGTGGCTGAGACAGGTGAGAGGTTGCAGTGGAGAAGGCCTGTCTGTTCCCCAGCTGATGTTGATGGTTGATACAGTAGAGGAGAATGGTGCAGCTGGAGGGTGAGACTTCCTGTTTTTCCCATGTTGTGTATTCACATTGTGTGAGATTAACTGCTACGTAATATTTCACAGGTGATCGGAGGTCCACTGTCCTGCAGAGAAACCCTGCGTGTTCTCCATTGTAGACATTTTTTTAAGATCTTTTGTCAAAACAGTTCCCAATGTGTGTTTGAAGCACTTCATACTGAAAATAAAAAAAATGGTTTTGTATATTGCTCAAATGATGTGATTCTTAATTGTGGAGAAAGAAAAAACTTTTTTATCATTTAGGTTTTTATTCAAACATTACGACAAAAATATTGAGATTTTAATGTAATACTCCAAAAAGGAGATAAGAAAACAGGACTATAAAGTAATATCAATAAACAGCTATGTGAAAATAGAAGGCAGTCAATTAGAACAACTCACGAGTCTACAGTCACGCTAGCATCATTATGAGGTTCAGCTAAATGCTCAGATCCCTGCTAACTTGCTGAAAATGATAATTCTAGCATGTTGAGCGCAGGTATAATTATCTTATTTTAGTGTATTAGCATGTGAATATTTCCTAATTGGCACAAATCACAATTTTGAGGCTGATGGCAAATGTAATTTGTTTTGCAGATTTTTATGTTTGTCAAAGTATTGAACACTCCTGGAAGATTTTTCCTGATTTTGCTAAATGAAAGGTCAGCGGTTCAGAGGTTTTAGAATTCATCCTCTGGGAACCATGAATGTCTTTACAAATGACATGGGAATCCAACCAGTGAGATATTTCAATGAAATAAATGAATGAAGGTGACCTATATGGAAAGGGCCTTGAGATTACTTATGTTGTGATTTGATGCTATATAAAAATTGAAATACGGTGCTGGAGGAAATGTCAGGATCACCAACAATGAGTAGGATTCATCCTGAGGGGGCCATGAATGTCCGTAGTAAATTTCACTATCCATCAAACAGCTGTCTAGACATTTAACTCCGACACAAGAGAGTTAACCTGGTGGTGGCGCTATAGGAAAACATTGGGGATCACCATAGAATACATCATTTCACGTGGCTGTCACTGCACAGCCACATAGTATAAGAAGGAGACAGTATATAGATTTTCATATAGAATAAGCTATAGATCAGGTGGCCTGATTAACGCTTTTTCCAGTAAGCTTTGTATATATTTTAGCCATTTTCAGGATGTAATTTTGTCCAGGCTCCCTCTCGCGTCTAATGCAACTTCTGATTGCTGCTGATGTTGAGTGTTAACGCTAATGAGTATTATGGTTTTCAATTGAAAACCTTTGTGCCACCGCATTGCTCCCGCTTATGCAGATCACGGTGATGAATACCCATCATACTTTATGATACTTTAGCACATTGTCACTAAATGAAGGCTGCCAGGTCAATTTTCAATTTTTTTCCCCCCTCTCCACATGAAACAAGACAAAACCTTGGAACCCTTCACATCTCTAATTCAGATTGATTGAATCCACTCGTGGCCACAAGGGGCCTCATCTCACTGTAGTTTTCTCTGCTTTTTCTGCTGTGAGTGCACATTTCACATTGCACCGCACAAGCTCAGCCGACTGACCTGCTCACGGGGAAGTGGCATTATTGTTTAGTAGGCGCACGAGCCTATGTGCAGTCTCATTAATTCCACCGGCGGCACATGACTGTGTAATAGAGTCATCATCGGGCTTTTATGTAGCTTGTTGATACCGTCACATATCTGGTTCACCAGGAGAACAAACTAGTGTGCATGTGGGCAGGCTGGACGATCTGCAGGCCTCTGTGCAGTTGTCAGAAGGCTGTGAAAGCCAGTTTGCTCCGTCAGACCACACAGTTGAGTTTACACAAGCTTAATCATTCCCATTGTTCACGCTAAGTCTGTCCTGGGACTTCCTGTCCCCCTGCACCTGTCTGCTAACCCTCAAAAGTATACATGAGATGGCTTGATTTAAAGGAAAAGCTTGGCATTTTGGGAAATATGCTTGTTTGCCTTCTTGCTTTCAGAGTTGGCCCAGCAAGAAATAGTCCAGCACGTGATCGCTAAAAATGTCAATTTTGTGGTTTTACACTTTCCTTGCTTTACACAACATGTTAATTAGTGGCCAACACGCTTCATCAGAGCTGTCGGATGGTTGAACAGCTTTAGAAAGGCTCGAGCTCCAACACCTTGAGGCGCTGGTAAGTGGATTTTATTACCTACAGGCTAGTTTGGTGCTAAGCAGAGTTAGCTTTCTATTAAGTGCATGGATATCGAGCTAATTGAACTTTTCCCTTAAATATGTTGCACCACACTGCTCAAAGCATTTAGAAATCTGCTTGATTTGTTTTTCTAATCTGTTCTTTTCTATTTTGATTATTTATTTATTTTAAATGCTATAGAAGTATGTTTATTTTAACATGTTAGATTCATATATGAAAAACAAAGTTATGTCCAGGCTGAGAAGAACAATTTCAACATGTCCCTCTGCTGCTGATTAGCTATTCAGATGCAGTGAATTGAAATCTAAAGAAGGCAGTGCACTTTCTTCTGCAGTCGAGGCTATTACAGCGGATCCGGCAGTGGGCCCTCAGTTGCTGAGCTATTGTAAAGGGGACACACTCTGTTTATTGTCTCGGTGTGGAGATGTGGGAGGTTGATTTATGTCTGAAAGTGTCAAGAGTTTCAATCTCCTCTCTCACTTTTCATATTTCACAATAAAAAAGGGGGAGGAACATCCATTACCGCTCACATTTCCCTGCTTTACCCTATCATGTTTGAGCGCGTTTAATCATGCAAATAATTGCATGTAACTTACATTAAAGCAGGCAGAAAGGCCTAATGCCATTATCCGGTGAAATGACTACAACAGTATCAAGCTTGACTTGAATATTTGGTTTCACCTGTTGGCATTTCTGCTACTGTTACCTTATGGCGCCTCCACATCTCCCCGCTGAGGCAGACAGGCAGGGAGTTTTGGACCGGAGCCCAGCTGTACTGAAGGACCTGCTGAACATGATACCTGTGTGGAGGAGCTCCAGCGTCTTAGCCCCAGGTTCCCAGGAGAGAGCCAGGCAGGAAAGTTGAAGCCCCCCCCCTCCAACCCCCTCCACCCTCCCACCATCACTGCTTTTCTTATCGTGTTCCCGTTTCTTTTGTGCTCCTTGCTTACCCACATACCCCGAGGCTACTGAGCCCCCTCTTCACCGTCAGTGAACCTGGCCGGTCCCTTTTCTCTGCTAAATGAGTCCTCTTTAAGATAATGTTTGATGCGCTGACAGCCAGAACCAAAACAGTGTAAAAGAAACCGAGTTTGACATCTTTTAATTGTGCGTCAGAAAGCAGAGATTGTGGTTTCTTGGACTGCTTTCAGATCATGCTGCTGATATGGTAATTTGCTCAAGTGAAGGATGTGATGAAAGTGGTGGTGTTGATAGTTTAGTAGTAGTAGAGGTCCCTGGAGTCCAGTCTGCTGGTTCCCCTCTGCATAAACATGCCATGACTGCTCCAGCAGCACATAGTTGAACAGTATTTGTTTCAGTAATTCACCTTCATTGTCACCAAATATATAAAAAAGCAGCAACAACTGCAAAGGTTTTATTTTCAACAAAATGTTTTCACACAGGAAATGAACTTTAATCTCCTGCAGTAAACAGACACAAGTGGACATTGTGATTTAGAATAAATGGCAGATGTGCATGAAGTCCTGGGAGTGAACAGGCCAGTTTTTTTTATTTTTTATTTTTTTTTATATTCATGGTAATTGATTTCCATCTGTGCAGGACCAGAGCTTGTGGTTGTGATTGCATCTGTCGGTTAAATGATTTGGGATCATGGTACACTTCAAATTGAGCGGATTTCTATTCAGATGACATGAAAATAGATCAGCGAGTGTACATAAAGCACTGGATTTTGTTATCGTGATTGACAGCGAGTGAACAGCCGCGTGACAAGACTTGTTATTTTTGTCACAAGTGATGCATGTTTGTAGAAATAATCCTTCATTACAGGCCGATATAGACGATGCAGCTTAATGAAAAGCTTAATTCATGTTGTCCTTTTTACTTTCCCCTCTTTCTCTCTGTTGTGCTTTTTTTAATCGACTTGAACAAATTCAAATGACCTTATGCTGTTTGAGTCATCACACTACGTGTAATCATCAATGACTGGAACCTGCTGTGCCATTTGGTTTTCATTTACTGTATTTACTATGTGCAGTGCTAAAATATGACATCTACCAGGAAGTTGGGCTGTTTGTTGAAAACCCATGGAGGACTAATTTTCCATGTGTGCTTTGAATAAAAATTAGTTGTGAGTTATTATTAACGGGAAACATTCATGTGTCAGTGCACAGCACAGCATGGAGGATTTCATTGTGAAGTTATTTCTGTAAAACATCAACAGAAAACACGAACAGTGGGCTTTTTGTTTTGATCTGCACATGAATGGCCTTCTTGACTAGCTGTTATTTCTTTAACACTGACTTTTTCTTGTACTGCAGACCCTGCCTGCGTATTAATCTCTTAAATGAGCCGTGCCGTGGAGTTGGAGGAACATGTGCTTCTCTAGATGTAGTTTTCTAATTAAAACTGTCCCATTAGGCTGTAATTGGTGCTATCTGAGGCTGGGACGGAGCTGTATGGGAGGGGAGCGAGAAGTCAGACCGAGATGGTATCTCGGCCCGGGAGACAGGAAGCCTCTGTGTAATCTTGTCAGGTTGGAGATGGAGGCTGCGATCGAGCCAACTGGACTGAACTCTGCTTGTCTGCTGCCGCTGCTGCAGCTTCGGAGTGAGTGTGCTGAACTGCTGTGAACTCTTCATTGCCTCCATTTCACCTGGGTGTTTACATGTTGGAATATTTTCAGCTGTGGATATAAGGAGAGCGTAGCATTACGGATTTGACCAGTGTATACAATGAATATGTGAAGGGCTGTGTGGTTAGTTTATGTCAAAACTCAAAGGGGGGTGGCTTGATGGAATAAGAAGCTGAACATGTGAAGACAGGTTGTTTCTCTGCTGCATCTCTGGGAACAAAAGTCCAGTCGGATTATGTGAAGTTTTAAACTCTGTTCATATGTGATGTTCTCAATTTCAGCTGCTGTCCCAGAATCACAAGAAGTTATTGAAATGTTATTTAGCTGAAGGGCAAACCGACAGGGAACATTATCCATTTTATACTGAACAATTGAAGTAATAGACGTAGACAACATCTGCTCAGGAGGAGCGATTTTCTTCTCAGTTCCACTGAGGACAAAATCACAATCGGTAGCGAAGGCCATTCAGATGAATTAAACAAATCCACATGAAGGGTATTTTTACTACACCAACACAGTAATGGATATGTTGGTGGGGGTGTATGTGACCTACAACAGAATGAGAAATGCTCAGTAAACCTTAACCGTACGCAAGAATCAGGGGATAGTGAGAAGGCTGCTATTAAATTACACATATGTCACTCACAATATGATAACAAAACACTCCCAGGACCCCGGCCTGAAACGCTGCAAAGCTCTCACACTGTTTTTTCCAGCTAAACCCAAGCTTACTAAGTAAATAGGAATGCTGCACACAGACACACACTGACATTTGCCAGATGCTCGGTGCTAATTAGGGCCAAGTATTCCCCCTCATATGGAGTGTGTGAGAAACCATAAGTGCACCGCTGGCCGACCTGTAAGACCTGACTGGGGTGGAGCTCCGTGTTTGTACTCTGAACGCCTGAACATAACAAACTCACTGTTGTTATTCAGAGCAGGAATTTGTTATTTTGGTTTTCATAGAAGGGGAAACAAATGAATTCCAGTTTTCTTTGATGGAAGTTTCAATTTGTGACTAAGATCTCTGTTAATTTGGAACCCAAATAAACAATGCAAAATGTGTTTTAGTCATAAACATGAGTGCAGTGAAGCCTAGGATCTCCCAGAAGCTCTAGTTAGATGCATGAGCAGATATTGCTCAGCCTCTTGACAGCCATTCAACTTACTCACAGTCTTGTCGTCTGGTGCTACCTGTGTGGGCGAGCCGCAGAAAAATGCAGGTGCTGAGAAGGAAAATGATTTTGCCTTGTTGCTATTTTCAGCAGCTCACCAGCGACACATGATCCTTTTCAGGTATGACGTTCATCATTTATCATCTAGCCTCCACGTTTTCAAATCAAAGCCACCACACCACCTACGAGCTTCCAAATATAATCTACCCACATCCAAAGACCTGTCTCCTGCATAGTAACCCGCTCTGCAAACCCTTCTCCACCCCCAAAATGGTGGTGGAGGGGCACTAAGCAGGAAGTGAAAGGAGACCTGAAAGCTCCAGCCACCCACAGACCCACCCCTCCACCCTGCTCTCCCAGGCTGCAGCGTGGCTCTGTGTCCTGGCTCCTGTCCAGCTTTTGGTGCGGTGATGTTGAGGGTCACGGTTTGCATCTGACCCCGGGTCTGCATGTTGGATGTTGTTATTATTAGTGCTCTGTTCCCCCTCCCGGGCAGGCAGTCCCCAAAGCAGGAGGAACTGCTGGGCTCTGGAGAGGCTCTAGACCTGGAGAACAGCTGTGCGGGTTAGAGGCTGCTGGGGCCCCCACGGTCCCCTGAGAGCACCGCTGCACCGGCCCGCCAGGAGGTACAACTGTTTTTTATACAGACCTACTGCACCACCTCCTACTACAGTGCTGCACAGTGGGACTGAGGCATGTTACTGGATACACTGTCAAATGTACAGGGGATGTGCATGATAGCAGACAATCTGAAATATAAGATATAATAAATGACACAACAGACTTTAATCTAAAAGATTCTGACATTGCATACTTTGAAAAACACAATTTTATCAACCATGAAAGATTTATCGTTTTACCATGGTATGGTTCCCAACCTTTGCCTGTGACCCCTTAAAATGAAGCAACGTGTACTTGGGACCACTGATCTCAAGTTTTTCCCTCACTGTGAACGTTAAATGTCAGCAGTTCAATGACAGAACGATTTTTGCTTCTCAGATTGTTTTATTTGAAGGACTTTCAGAGGCCAGAGGAGGTGAAAGTATTTCAAAGAAAAAAAGCAAAGTTACAAAAAAGTCAGAAAAAAAATTTAATGTAGCTGTTTTTTGTTCCATTTTGTTCCCCCTCTGATGTACTTTGGGACTCATTTGGGGATCCTGACCTCCAGCACAGTCTGACGGCAGTTTGTGAAATAGTCTGAAAATGTAATCTATAGGATAGAATTTTTCTTCTTTTTTTCCATATTGGTATATATTTGAATTTGAAATATCTTTTGTACCTGCACCGCGTCCACCATCACTCTCATTTTAAATATATAACATCTGGTTAGACTTTCAAAACAAAAGCTTGTTGAGAAACATTTCAGGCGATGGTCGTAGGTTGAGTAAGTTTAGGCAACAAAACTACTTGGTTAGGTTTAAGAAAAGATTACGGTCTGGGTTAACATAACTACTTCCTTAAAACAATCAACAGTGACTATTGAGTTCACACAGGAATTGAACCCTGATCCACGACCTCTCTGAACATTTTAAGCCAAAGGTTCATTAGTGTTTATTGGAGCCCTCTTTTATTGTAACAGGTGCTCCTGTCAGTGTGTGTGTGAATTCCCTGAATTTATTCATGTGAATGTGAATGTATCTCTGTGTCTGGGTATGATGCAGAACTCGTGTTGCAGCCATATTTTTTGTTTGTTTAAGCCATCAGTTGCTTTGTGAATTGCATCCATAGGAGGGCAGAGGGTATTTAAAAGCCTACCTTACCTCTCTCTACCATCTTTATTCTGCCTATTCTTGGCATTTCTTGAGGGGGGGCCTTCTAACTGTGTAAATAACTCTGGAAATTGCATGTGGCCTTTGACTGTCTCTGTAATTGCGAGACTCTTGCAGTATTTAGCTTGGCAGTCTGAGAGGTTAACCCCTGAGGGCTGGAGGCCTGGGGCTCTCTGTCTGACTGGCAGAGGTCTCCTCAAAGCCCCACTTGTTCACCTCCCAGCCCAGGCAGCTCTAAGCCACCGCTGATCCTCTTCTAGATGAGAGAGAGAGAGTGGGAGGCTGTTGCATTCAGCCGAGGCTGAGGCTCTGCAGGGTAAAGCCTGGAGTGTTACAGGGCCACACAGACACACCCGCCTCGCCCTGGTTGCACCTGGGCAATCAGTGGCGCTTGTAGCCATTTAATGCTGGTTCTCTCTTGTCATCTCTGCAAGAAAGCACCAGCACCAACCTCAGGTTTTAGCCATAATCAGGTTATATGGACACTGCTGCAGTAAGTGCTTGATCAATTTCTCCAAAAACCCTTTTCCCAAATTCCCATGAAAATGTAAATGTGAATTGTTCCTGTATAATGATGTGCAGATGGATGCACTTAGTTTGGTTATATTGAATGAGTGTTTGATGCAATGGTGCACTTAAATGCCAATTTAGCAATTTATACAATGGATCACTATTAATTTACAAAATTGCTCATTACAAAGCCTCAAAATGCACTTGGCTGAAAATAATCAGAGTCAGATTAGAAAGATAATATTCCACCATGGCCAAAAATAGTGTTATGTTAAATTAATTTGATCTTAGTCTGACTCACAGGATGTAGATTGTGGGTATAAGCCTGCCATTGGCCAGCTGAAATAGGCCTTTCTGTTATCTGTGTGTTAGCATTTTCAAAATCCCTGTTGCTATGAGAAACAACAACAGCCTCTGAGCAAACAACCAACATGGTGAATGATGCTAAAAATGACAAGTTACCCTGACCTGGTCACTAATGGTATGAACATTAACAAGCTAGCGGCTGTTGCATGTTCTTTTGCAGGGACTTTGCAATGCCAGGGCTGGCCTCCTTACATGCAAATGTTCCACCGAAACAATTCCCCCCCCCAACATATTTTGCAAAGGCACCATCATTGCATCCTGGGCTTTGCACCACCCAAGATGACTGTGATTGGTTTAAATAAATACAAACAAGATAGATCATTTTATTCCCCTATACCAAAATGATGACGGCTGCAGCCAGACCTTTCTCCAGGGCTGGCACAGTGCTGTGGAGATAGGTCTGGCTATGCAAGACTAATGTGATCTTACTTCTGCACATTAATCCTGTATTTTGAAGGGCTCCACATCCGTGACACTGTTGATTTTGAAGCTTTCATCTCAGAAGAATTCGGGGTCGTGTTGGGGACTTGGGCAGAAGGTGCTTTCTAACCTGTCTGCACTGATTGATGATGTTGACGTATGAAATGGTCTGTAAAGATGCAGCCTCTTGTGGAGTCATAGCAGAAACTGTAGAGAAAAGACAACATGTGCAGTTTCTTCCTTGGATTCCCACATTGTTCTCGCCAGCTCTGCTCCCCCTGGGCCTCGAGAATGACTCTCTACACCCCAGACAAAAGTACACAGGCAGAAAAGAAATATCAAGGCACAAAAGCCCTTTATGTAATGCTGTCAAGTTGCATTGATTTTTTTTCCCCGTATATTTGACAGACAACATAAAATCGTTGCTTCATGTCATGTCAAGCTGGGCCTCGGAGATCGCATCGGCTCTGCCAGTATCGTTCAATTCTTTGGTAGAAATGTTTCTTGGACGAGGCATTGTGGAGAGATGTTGACTGTGAGTAATTCATTTGTGTGAACTCGCTGCCTTTACGCAGCGACACATATACAAACTACAGAAAGTCAACCTCAGATCTGAGTTAGTTTTGTGTCCAACTTAGGTTGTCTTGAATTTGACTTTGTACCCCTGACTACAAAGTGTTGCGGAGTACAATGTCTGAGGCCTGGGTCTGTTTCATCAGTGGGACAGCGGATGAATGGATTCAGGGACTGGAGCAGGAATGGGTTGCTGGTTTGTCTCTAGGTTTTTATGGAGGTACAGCAGCTGTGTAATCAGACCTGGCTCTGACCCTACCTGTCCGGACGTTCCTCCACACCCTCCGTCATGTCCATGTGTCACGCACACACTGATGAACTGCTGGTCGCGTGCAACCTCTGAGCTGGTCCGACCTGCGGTCTGATTTAGTGAGGATATGCTACCACTGCAGGAACTATTAGAGAATACAGTACATTATTCTTTTCCCTTAACATCCATCAGGGCTTTATTTGAACTCCCACTGATTTACTGTTGACCTGTGGCCGTTCAAGCTGTGCAATAAATAGACAGATAACAAGAACATCATAAAAACTCACTTCAGTACAATACTTTTTGAGGTCTTTTTTTTATCCTAGTTTCTACTTCTACTCCTTTATATTTCATGCACTTTTTTTTTCGACTGCATTTATCTGACGGCTATAGCTAGTTACTGTACTTTGCCAATCCAGATTATACAAGCAAAACATACTGTATTGTCAACAAATAAAAGACAGAAAAGGGGTTTACCTGCAAAACAGTTAAGAAAAAAAGTTTTGGGTTTTTTTTTTTTTTTTCCCATTTTGTCTTTTTAGACAAATTGTTTCAAAAAATCATTAACATAACCCTTCATAATATTTAAAAAATCCAGGAGGAAAACGTTGAAGGTCTTCCTATCAACAAACATTTCTACAAGTTTGTAGATATTAAATGTCAGTCAGTTATGCTGTTTGTACTAGTAATGTCTACATTGAAGTGAATATGACAAAATAAATTATTTTCTAATACAAATAAATTTGTGATACGGGTAACCACTCCAGAGTGCACAAAGTTCACTAAAAGCCAAAAGCTGAAATGGCTGCTACCGCTATACTCTGTTAAGCTAGTTACCATTAGCATGAATTTAACTGTGTTTTTCTCCTTCGTGACTGGATTTAGCCTCATTAAGTTATGTGGAATAACAAACTCAGTTGCTAAGATGTTGTTTTATTAAAACTGATATTTTTTCAGTTGCAGATAAATGGAAGAAATCAGTGTGTAAATTTTATTTTTGTTTAAGCTAACACTACCTATGACTAGCTCACCAGCTAGCTTTCATTACGTAGCATTCTAGTTTTAGCTTTCTAATTTGCGTTGCAGCAAAGAGCAGTTACTACTCCAAGTTTTTAACTCAGTTTTGTAGTTACTACAAATTTTTACTTCTTTGTTGTCATTGAAATTATACATTTTTATGGTGTAATATTTTTTGAATGGTAAAGCAGAGTTTTCTTTTTTTGATCAAACTATGGCTCTGGTATAGATAATGCACATTGTTTATCTAATGGCTAAGCGACACAGTAGACAAGGCAGCCAGTGTCAGACATGTGGATGCTCTGTGGTCCCTGTTGAGAACACTAAGCTCTGTATTTGCACTCCTCTTGCTGAGGGTAACAGCCTCTCCAGCCCAGGTTAGGAGTGGGGCTCCCTGCAGCTGCTGTCTCTGAGGCTGATTAGCGCTGTGATGAGCGAACAAGGGCCAGGGGAACCACGCACACACACACACTCTGAAAGGGTTAAGCAGCCGGTTAGGGAGGAGACCTGCTCTGTGTCCAGGATGTTGAGTGCTGCAGCGCGATGGTGTGCTGTTACACTGCATGAGGCCTCGGCTCCACTTGGGTTCTGATTGGGCCTGTAAGATCACAGCAACCCCCTCTGCCAACCCCTTCCTCCCTGAGGGTTTCTCTCTCCACATCCTCCCTGCTGATTATCACCACTGCCAGAGCTGACTCTTGCACTCCAGCTGCTGTCCACACTCTGGCTCTGGGGCTAATTTAACCAGGCTGCATGGAGGGAGAAAACTTTCTCACACGGCCTGCAGAAGCAGAGCTGCTGCACAGCAAAGCTCCTCCCAGGCTTTAGCTTGTTGCCCTCTGCAGAAACCTACATCAAGCTGCTGCTGCTGCTGCTGCTGTTGCTGCTCACTACAAAAAGAGCCACTCTGCAAACACTACATGCCTTTCCATCAGGCTTTCCCTGAGTGGTGCGTTTGAACAATATCCAGAGCTACAAATGATCAGAACAAGGTCACCATCCTCTTTACGTGGAAGTAGTTCATCAGTGCAAATAGACAGCGGAGGTTTCCCTGCAGACCAGCTTGTGTAGCTCTCTGCAGGTGCTTCCTCTGAGCAAAGTCAGGGCAGACCTGCTGCCTTCACTGTCCAAAAGGTGACTCAACAGTCATCTTCAATGTGAAATTCAACCTTTAAGCTCCTAATATAAAACACACATGCAATATCTCACCGGCTACTGTATATCAAAGCATTGCATGCCTCAATCACAATACAACCATGAATAACAGAGGTGAATGATGCCTGAGCTGGGAAGATTGACGCCTAAATGACTTCTTTTTCCATGAAAGAGTGAGTGAGTGAGGCTGCCGAGTGAGTTTGAGTTTCTCCCTGAATTGCTATTTCTGCATTAGGGTTTTTCAAGTTATTGTTATTTGACATAAGCAAAGACTGAATAATTCACACAAACATCGTCATAAGACGGAGCTACGAAAACATCTATTTGACTTTGTGAGGCTGTGAGGGAGAAAAATATAGTAATTGGCCAGTCGAAGAAGTGACTTTGGAGCAGGACAAAAGAGGTGGATCTCAAAGAAGACGAGAATCACAATGAAGTGTTAGCCTTGAGATTTCTGACAGGATTTATTTTGAATTTAGGTGGCAGAAAATGTTCACTTATAATGAAATCTGACTTGTCAAATCCATAATTCATACCTAAATTATAGATTTTCGCCCTAAAAATACAGTTTATACTCATCATGGGAACTTATCATGGTTTGCATTTGTATTTAATTCTGTGTGACAGTTAACAATTCAAACAATATGCACACCATAAACATTAGGTCTATCCGCAGCCCTGGAAAATATCCATAAGCTACTTGGACACATGCCAGCAGCTCTCGGAGTAAAGCCTTGTCTTACTTGTGAGCCTGTGCCAAAGCAGCATTATGCCAGTGCTGATGGGGAGAGTCCTCTGTCAGGCTGCGGGGCTCCAGTGTCTCTGTGCAGGGCCATCCTGGGTCGCAAAATTAGACAGAAAGGGCAAGACGCTGCTCCACAATCCCAGTATTCTCCCCCCACCACCACCAAACCCCACCATATTAAATGGGAGCATTGTGGCTGTGGACCTGCTCTCATCTTCATGTACACTTTCTTTTTTCTCCTTCTCCCAGTACATAATGACCCCAGACTATGTGACGACAGGCATTGTATCCGACTGGGCCGACTGCATAGAAATTAAAGATGAGGATCTGATTCAGAGGCAGCTGCAGGTCTCTTTCTGCTGTCACTGGGTGCAGCTATATTTAAGGTGTGTGCTTGTATGTTTGCACATGTGTGCGTGCGTTGTTTTAACATTTATGAAATCACTTATTACTTTCTGATTCTGTACGTGGCCTCATGTTGTTGCAAACAGCACACCAGGTGGTCACAATTGATTAAATCAAATTTCTGCCCAGAGCAAGAATTCAATTATGGCATAAGACCTGTAATCTGATGCATTCGTGCCTTCACATGTAGAGCTGTGCAAATTATCATTATGATATATCTATAATATAAACCCCTGTAATTTGTGTCATTTTAGGCATGTTAGGAGGCGTTGCAGAGGTTGCACATGTGAGAGATTTTCAATATTAGATGTGTAATGTGTTTGGGGTGCATGGATTTTGAATACAGATGTTGCCTGAGCACACACATGCATTAAATGCACTGTCGAAGTATCAAGGAGAAAACAACCTGCACCATTTATTACAAAGAAAATCACACTTTTTATGTTTCTTCTCCTCCACAGAAATTTCCCTCCATCAGACTTCACAGTGAACAATGCGGCCACACTACACCTGACAGGTATTTAATCTCTTGGAGCCATTTTATCTGGGGATTCCCCTCTCTTTCAATTATGAAGTGCAATTGAGAAATCAAACCCAGGAGCACTGTTCGCTGGCAGAGGAGTTATGAGAAGATCCCCTCCTTTTTTTCTTTTCATTTGACTGAAACGCTTCGAGAACTCACACGGCAAACACACAAGCGTTTGTGCACAACATGAGTCCTGAGACATTTCCATAAAGACATAGATGATGTCTTCCCTTCAGAAAGGTGATTGTGTCACGATGAGAAACAATACAGTTACAGAGATGCTGCTTACATGTGGGGTTGTATTACTTACAGTGTCCTGGAATATAGCAGAAATACTTGTCACACAAGAGCCTATTGTCTGAAGATGTAATGTGTTTTCAGTATCTTTTGTTGGGAGGTTGTTATTGTCTTAACATCTTTAATGTGACTGTAGAACTACCGTAGAAACTGATATTTTATTCACTTTTATTGGTATTTTGGAAATTAATTCACACATGATGCAGATATATTATGGGTATGAATTCATTGGTTCTTCTGCAAAGTCACACTGACCACAGAGATAACATCTTTGGTCTCAGAAGGCAATTAAAAAGAAATTAACTCAAATTGTGTCTAATTTTGTGTTGTCTGCTATTTTTCCCTGTTTATTTTGAGCGAGGTTTCGTGGAAACTCCCACTTTTTAATTGCACCAAATGCTTATTTTAGATTTTTTTCCCCTTGCCTTTCCACTGGTCTGTAGATGCTATCAACAGTGATGTGAGTGTGGCTATTTCTGCCTTATACACAAACACATATATACTGATCTGGTGCATGTATAAATAATTCACATAGGTCAGGCTTTGATCCTCTGATACAGCCTCTCGGATTGCCAGCAGTGGCAGGAAAACCAGTAGATTGAAAATGAGGAATGCATCAAGGGGTGTGCTGTTTACTTGTAGCGCGGGCAGCTGGTTAGCCACCCCTCTGCTGTTTTACACCCCCCTCCCTCGCTTTTCAATTCCAGCCAGACCCCAGGCTCGGCTACTAACTGGGGGCTGGAATATTGTGCACTGGGGATCAATGCGGCCCTGAGTGAAATGTCAACTGTGGCCCTGCGATGTGTCAGGCTGTGAGGGAGTTGTAATGGCTATTGATCCACTGTGCGCTTAATGCAGAGCTGCCCCACCACGACGCGAGCCAGCTGCAGCAGAAAGATATACGTATGAGATGAGCTAAAACTGAGAAAATAGAAAAGAAAGAGCCCACAGTTTTGTCCCCCTCCTTACATCCCTCCCTCTCTGGCTGCAGATTGATCTTCCTCTTCCTGCTGATTCTAACTGGGGTCTGTCATTATCTTACTCTGTCATTAGGGGCTCCATTGACAGCCTTGGCCTGTCTGTGTCACTCTATTGAGACAGCAACACTTTTCCCATGCAGTGTTCCCTACATTTATTAAAATCTCTGACAGCCTTGTCTTAGCTTTCTCCATAGATGGCTGAGCTTCAGGCAGCGGTGCAGCAGTGTAATTGGAAGACGAGGCTGTCTGTCCCTGGCTAGTAATATCTGTGAGGTACAGCTGTAGGTCAGACTGGTTTATATCAGACTGCTTGCTACGAAGAACAAAATCGGACCACCTTTGCCTGAGGGTCTGTGCCTCTGCTAGTATAGACCCTACATTTATGTCTGCATCCGCGAATCACATGTGCATGAGCAAGAGTTTTCACACTGTCGCTGCTGGGGAAAAATAATGTTTCTAAACAAAGGACAGTATGGAAATGATGCACAAGGTGGGTCAGAAAAAGGGGAGGTTGTGTATTTTTTCCTTTTCGCTGAAGGGGAGGAACACTAAAATTGTTGTCCTATTTTAGCCTCAACATGTCAGCAGAGCAATAACAAATGCGGTAAAATGGTGCATCCTGTTAACTGAACATTACAGCTTTCTTCAAACCAAAAGCTTTTAAACGAACCGTTATTATCTCTGTTGCTATATCAGACGATGTTGCAAACTGATATGTATGAGAATAAAAGAAATATCTGAGATGAACAAAAGTTAAAAGACCCTCCCCTACTTTCCAAAAAATTTCCCTGCAAAAGAAAACACACATAGCCCTCCTTTCTCCCTCATAATTTTCGTGCACTCTCGTACCCCTTCAAGCTAAATAAACCTGTTTGTAAATATGATAAAATATCTCAACAGCTGCTGCAACTCAGAGTGTTACTGTAGATTTAAGGGGCCAGTTTAGCTCAGTGTCCAAATAACAATAAATATTATGCCAGATTTCAATGTGAAACATGGGGCAACAGCATAAGAAAGAGCCTGAAAGAAGCAACCCAAGCAGCCTTTCTCTTCCACTCTTTACATAACCTAAATTCATGATCATATGATTATTGTTTTGCTGTATTCTTTGCTCCCCGGACTATTACTGTAGAGACTTGACAACTTGAAAACATTTCTGGAGGCTGTCAGGAAGTGCACAGTGGGGTGCACCGCATTGAGATTGGTGGTTTGTGGGTATATGTGTGTGTGTGTATTTGTGTGCTACACAAAAGCTATGCTGAGTATAGGCTGGCCGTGGGACCAAGCTGCTTCTCCATGTTACAGGAGGCACAATCAGGTAGGACCAGGGGGTCTCTGGCTGTCTTGGCCCTGTAACACACAAGGCTGCTCAATGGGACGGAAGTTATTGGGGGGTTGGAGTGAAACTGATGACATGGTGTGTGACAGAGACTCATCATTTGAGTGTGATACAAGTATTTGAGCTGCAAGGCTGTAATGTTGCTCGGCTTGTCTGGAAAGATTTATTCCAGATTGCAGGGCCTGAGGGGTCAGTGGCCGTACATGTGGGAGGTTTGTCTGAAAAAAAAACAAAAAAAACTGCACTTTTTGGGAGGGTGGTGGTGGTGGTGGAGGGGGTTGTGGACATAATGAAACATTGTGCAAGAATCATTCAGTGGAGGGAGAGGAGAAAAATGATTAGTCTATGTATCTAACTGTCATATCTATGTATTTGGAAAGCGGTGCTGAACATTTTAACGATAGCATGGAGTTCATGTAGTATTTGCTCTCATGCAGATGTACATGTGTTGGACACTTCCTAGAATACAATGAATTTCTGTCTCCACACAGCTTGAGTTTACGGCCTCTCTCCTGCCTGATAGAAAGCAGCTTTTATTTATCTATTTATTTTTATTTTTTTGCAGAAGAAATGTTTAATCCAACACCCACTGTGAAAGGAAAAAGTAATGCATATCTCACTATCTCGCCTGTCTCCTAGCGAGACGAAATTGAAATTTTAATGCATTTCAGAGTTTTTTCCCCTGAATGGAGACGCTGATAGACACGGGGATGTCATATTTACAGTATGAACACCCATGCTTTAATGCACTCTACAATACTGCCATCTCCAAGTTCTCCTGAACAAAACATGTTCTGCTCTTGAAGATAAAGGAAAGGCAAAGAACAAAATTATTCCTCAAGCTTTCTATCAAGCTTCTGCATTCATGGCAAAGTCTAAAGGGCATGTCAGTCCTCCTGCCTCTGAGAGAGGTAATTATCCTTTTCCTGTCAGAGAACAACAAATGATAGCTGACTATTGGGGTGCATTTTCAGGAGCTGAAATTTGTCAGTTGGAAGGAGAAGGAGGTTTAATTTTCTGGCAGCTGCATATCTACTTTTATCATGTTTTTTTTCACTGGTCATTTGTTGCATTTTTTTTTTCTTTTCACATGAGCTTGCACAGAGGTAGTGCTGCTTTTTTATGTCTGTGAGCTTCTGAGGGTGTATTTATGTGCCCTGCATTAACATACCTATTTATAGTCCTACACTTTCTTACAGTCATCTTTTTTTTTCTGTTGTGACCATTTCACAGATTATATATTGTCCAAGTAATTTCCCTTTCAGCATCTGTGTTTTTTACCTTTCACAGAAAGCAGTGAATGGAGGGAAAATTATCACAATTACTCATATAATTGAGCCGTCTTTGTAGCAAGTGCAGCTTCAGTAGCCCTTTTTTTCCATCAGCCAAAATGGTTTCATTATATGGGTTTTTCATATTCCCTGACACAGGGCTCTGCTGAGGGCCTGGCGCGTGGATGAGATGCAGGATGAACAGAGCGAATCATTAAGGTCACAGTAGGAATAATTATCCCAGCTATGGAAAGAGCATCAGCCTTTATTCTCCCCCAGCACAAATGCAATGTCCACGGCTTAGAACTTTGTTACAAATGGAGTTTCCACCTTCCACTTATACAAAGAAGAGAGGGGGAGAGCAAGACTTGTATCAACATGACAATTTTCCATCATTAAGACTAATGACAGGCACAGACTGTGGGGATCAAGGGGAGCACAAAAAAGAGAGGCACATTCAGGTGTTGGCTGAGTGCTGACCTCCTTCCTGTCTTTGTTGGAGACTTAACTCTTAACAAAAACTAAAAAGAGGTTCCAGACTAAAGGCGCAGTGGCAGCTGAACGTCAAGCAGCCCAGCTCTCCATGGGCAAATGACTTAATTGGTAAATTTGCATGTTTCCATTTGCAGGGAAATTAATTCAATAATACCTATGGTACATGTAAAGATAATAATAATTCATTGTTTTAGTGTTGGTGAAATAATTCCCCAGCTTATTGCTCCGTTGTACTCGTTTTATTTCTGCATTCCGGCTCTTTTACATCACTACACAACTAAGAGTTTATTAAATTTCAATTATCCTTAAAATTGATTTTCTGGTTAGTTGATTTGATTCCCAGATCTTCTTTTAACAGGTGGGTTGCTGTAACATGTAGCAAGTATGAAGCATCAATGTGACACTAGTTTCTTTTACAGTTTAGCTGAATTAAGTAAAAGCCATATTTTTCCAAGTCCTTACTCCCCAGCCTTCACTCAGGTAATTGGTCATTTTGCAGCCAATTTCGGGCAGGTTGGATGCTTGCTGCCATGGCCTGACCCCTGCTGCTGCTGTAATGGGGACAGCATTTCTACCAGTTCACCGGGGGCTTTTCCACACAGCTTTCTGAGGAGAGAGCTGCTGTGACCACTGAAGGGGGAAAAAGGAGTTGAAATATGACTTCTCAGCCCTGCAATCACCAGCTTTAAGTCCTATTAGACATATGTTAATTATAGAGTCCTTCTTTTCCTCTTCAGAAGAACTACTTGCAGATTTCATTTGTTGGAAATTTGTCGGAAAGAGGTCCAAAAATGTCCGTTTATGTATTTGAAAAGTAACAAGAAAAACAATTCATGGAGGAAAAAAAATGCAGGATAAAAAAAACAATAAAGCATCCAAAAAACAAAGAAGAAAAATGCTCCATCCTAAATTAAATGCCACATTTGTTGGCTTTTTATGTCTATTATCCTTTAAGTCGTCCGCAGAGCAACAAGTTTGGAGTCCCAGGAGCATTTGGTCAGTACATCTTGAACTGATGTGATGCAGTTTCCTCGTCATCGGTGCCTAAAAACAAACAAAACAATCATTATCATCCTGCAAACAGGTCTGAAAACGATCAACACCTTTTCATTGTTTCATTATATAATTTAGCATAGAAAACATTTAAAATATTTTGGCTCTCAATAAAGGAAATAACTCCACTTTTAAGTGTGTGTTAAATGCATAATGTGTGATCTGAATATAAACCAAAAAGCAACAAAATTTGAAACACAATCAAACAAGATTGACAGCTTTTTTAAATGAAACAAATACAAAGTTATTAATGTTTGCTTATGTTTATAAACATCAGTAAATTATCATAAATGAGAAACAGGAAAATGTTAGAAATTTAGAAGTCAAATCATCAGAACAATCCTTTAATTTACATGGACAATAATGACTGATTGAGCCCCCAAAAATAAAAAACATAATTCATTCTAATATGATTTCTGAAACAAGGAAGTGTGACCTCTCTCAGGTAATTTAATCAAGTATTAAAATCTGAGACAGTAAATTTGGTTTTGTCTTTCAAAAATAAATTGACTTCTTTAGTATCTTCTGAACACTATAAAAAAATGACTTAACATAATTTCATTTTCTCCCAGTGTCCCTCCTGACCCATATGATAATGCAATCAATTAACCAGTATAACAATCTTGTTTCTCAGATATTCTGATTCACTTTTTTGTTTGCGTGTAACTCAGTAAACAAAATCAATTCACATTTTGATGCCACATTGAACATGAAAATAGACATTGAATCGAGTTAATTGTAGTGCATCTAGTTTGCGTTCATTGACGCTGCAAATTACAGGATGGCAGCGAGCAGCAAAGCCAGAGAGGAAGCAGAACAAAAGGCAATTTCACTTGTTTGAGCCACTGTCCTTTAAAACGTGAAAGAAACCTTCAGATAGTGTAACATTTCTGCTTGAAGGCTCTCGTTAATTTACATTTGCATTTGTAGCTCAGGTGATGTGGTAATAATGTCAAAAAATGGGCAGTTTCAGAAACGGTGAGCTACTTTATTTATTTATTTTTTTTAAAGAAAAAAGCATCACAGAGTGTGACAACTGTTTTTTTTTTTTTTTTTTTTTTTAGTATTTGAGATGGATATCCATGCATGTTATTGAGTGCATGCATCATCTATAAGTGACAGCATGTAAAAGTTGTGGAAATTGGCTGCAATTTCGATTTTCCTTTTCTCATTTGCAGACACAAAATCATCAGAAATAATCAATCTTAAAGAGGGGTGGGGGTGGGGGTGGGGTGGGGTGGTACATGGTACATAAACACAAAGACATACACCTGCGTGTTGTAAAGCAGCATTTTGTCTCCTTCATTAGGAAGGTGAATAAAAGAGAACTCACAGTTGCCTGCACCCTGACAATAATTAATCACTGCTCACATGCAGAGTCTGCAGGGCGCGCATGGAGCTGTGCCTTCACACAGCATGGACACACAGTTTACCAATGCACCGCGGTCGGGGTAATATTTGGTGGCTGTGAAAATGTGGGTTGGCATGGCAGTTGAAGAGGGCTTTCTATCACCGGACTGAAATGAAGTCTGTGACATCGTGGCCCGTTGGCGCCCCCCCCCCCCCCCCCCCGCGCGCGCCTCCTTCTGTCTCTCCACCTCTGCACTAACCCTCAGGTGAAGAGCAGCAGGTGTTAAAACACCCTCAGCCACAGAGCTACTCACTCCTAACGAGCTCAGCCTCCGCGCTCCATCCATGCATGGAGGACTTTTATTTTTAGTGTGGCTACTTAGAGCCCTGCTGCCATGCTGCAGGAAGGACCGCCGTGGCCTCCGCTGCCCTCCTGCCAGCGAGCGCAGGAGTCAAATTATAAATTAAAGTGGTAATATTATCACGCGCCTGCTCATCCTAATGACACCGGGGATGGCTTGAGAAAATCCCTCAAATGAATAGTTAATCCTTTAGGTTGCAAGTAAATCAACACTGTATAAATGATTGATTCAGACGAAGAAGAAAAAAAGAAGAATATGATTTATTCAGCATTTCTGTTCAGCCCTGCTTCAACAAAAAACCTATAATTATTATTGCCATTATTAATAGTACACTCGTGATGTTATTTTACAATTTTCTGCAAATTCTGCCTCTGTTCTGTTAATGGTTTTGCTCACAGCCGCGTGCCAGTTTGCAGATACTATAATCGTGGGAAAATAATGACAGTTATCAGTCGCACCCACCAAGTACCCATAAAAATCTGTCCTCTGTTCTGGAAGATGATAATTATTGGTTGTACTACCATTATCATTGTCGTTGTTGATAGAGGAAATCTTGAAGCATTTTTCGAAAGTAATTCCAGAGAAATCACTTCAAATTGGCCTATTTTAGGGGGGACAAGGGACCAGCTTTCGTTATAGCCTAATATTGCACAGAAATCTTTAAATTCAGGCATCCGCAGCCGCCTGGCACACTGTGGCACACGTGCCGTGATGTCAGCGCCTGCATTTTGATACCACATTTTGCAACTTGCTAGTTCTGTTTTGAGTTCAATTATGTAATTACACTGATAATCACAGTGACGGAATTTAACTGCCTTTAATTTGTTATTCAGGTGGAGATGGAGGGACCGCGGATGGAGCAGCCGGGCTGTGTTTCTGCTTTGCACAGACACCAGAACAAGAGCTGCAGCCTGCAAATGAATCCTAAAAAAATGAAGAGCTGCTGGAGACTATGTTCTTCTTCTTCTTCTTCTTCTTCTTTCACCAAGTGCGTCCTGTGGAGGCTCTCTGACCCCGGATGGCGCGGCTTAATCTGCTTATTTTCCATCACATGATTTTTAAAGTAAGTGGATAGACACTGCTTTTAGCTGCTGATTGAAATTATTATTTTTTCCTCCTCAAATATTGCCTGGATAAAGTCATTTTACAGCTACAGCGGCGATCCTGTTTGAGCTTTAAGATGATCTAAACCTGCAGCTCAAGAAAAACGTCTCCTATGTTTAGCCAGTCGTCAGTTCAATTAAATCAAATGTCCAGGGATAATTATTCTTGTTGGGCTGTGGGAGGCGGGCCGCACCCCCATCCTCACTTAGATTCATGCTAATCAAAGGTGCCAGTGTTTAACAGAGCTGTGACCATTAATTGATTGCGATAGAAGCTGCTAAAGTCGTTTGGAAATTGTTTAAATGTGATAAGAAAATAGGCCCGCGTGCGTTCACGGCTGTGTTATAAAACAGCTGGGTGGGAAACATTTTTGGAGCAAGAATATTTAAGCAACAATTTCCCACCGTTATGCATCTGTATTAGCCCGTGCATTTTTATGCAGTAATTCATAATAAAACGTGTTTAAATTTCTTTAGAAATGGACAGCTCGCTTTGCTTTCATTACAAATTGGCCTGTCAATTCAAACATTTTTATTTGCTTTATTGTATGTCGGCCTGTATATATATATCCAGGTGTTATAGAACATCATTAGGCCTGTACCTGAACCAGCCTCATTTGACAGAGCAGAACTGTTTTACCGTCCCACTGCTGCCAGGTGTAACCGAGACCTCAAGCCACTGTTAAGTGTTAAATACATGACTAATTACAGACCTACTTATGAAAATTGAACAGTAGTGTTATGCTAATACACCTTCCTCCACAATGAGCACCAGGAGCTTTAATTAAAAAAAAAAAAAAAAAAGCTTTAATCAAACTGGCCAGCAGACAGAGCAGCTTTAAGGAGACTGGAAATGTAACGTTAATAAATGACGTTTAGACGGCCATATGACAATCGGCACTTTAAATACAGCGTGACAAACCTCATTTACTGGAGCTGTGGAAGGCTGTGCTGCTAGAAATGACAATGTTTTATTAAATATTACAAATCCTCCACAAAAGTGGATCAGAAAAAGATGTTATCACCCTCTGACATCCAATATTATCAGTATGTGGTGTCCAAAATTGGTGCTGCTATTCTATTATTATTGATAATAATAATAATAATAACAATAACAATAATAATAATAATAATAATAATAATAATAATAATAATGAATCTTGACATGTCAAGAGGAAATAATATAAAGGTTTTGTGGTTTTCCTTGACTTTATCAGGTTCTTCGAACCCAGCCCCAGCGTCGCCAATCGGCTTCCCTCTTGGAGAGAGTGGACCAATCAGCGACAGTCTTTGATGAATATTCATGAGTCCGAGATTCAAACCTTTGAGCGAGTTTGTCTTGGTCCACAGCATCATACCTTGGACTTTTCACAGGCACAAACTACATTTTCTTATGAATGGAAAGAGAAAAAATCAGTTCGGCTTAAATTGGGACCCATCCTTCACTGAGATCATAGAAGGAAAACAACAAAAGCAAGACAAGGGGAGCCGCAAGAAGAGATGACAATGACCACAATTCCAGAAAGTCTTAATAGCCCTGCCTCAGGAAAAACCGTTTTCATGGAGTTTGGACCCCCGAGTCAACAAATGTCGCCGTCCTCCATGTCTCACGGACACTATCCCATGCACTGTTTACATTCAGCAGGTCATACCCAGCACGACAGCTACAGTCCAGCCACATCGTTCCCCAGATCTCTGGGCTATCCATACGTAAACTCCGTCGGCAGCCATTCCACCAGTCCATATCTCAGCGCAGTACAGACCTACCAAAACAGCTCGGCACTCACACAGACGCGGTTAGAGGATGCAGGTAAGTGCGCGACAGCATCTTTGGATCTTAAATATCGACTTTCTGTATTGGCACGGCTCTGTGCTGTATAGCTGCAGTCCTCGCTGCATCGAAAAGGCGACCCAGATGTTGGAATTAGGCTTAGTAATTATTTATTGCGTAACGCCATAAACAATGTATGCAATTAAGGGTAATTATACCTAAAGTACAGCCTGTAAAACTTGCGCTGGAGTATTCATAGCTGCGCAGCACTGTTGGCTACAACTGCCTCCTCATTTTTCCCCTCTTCCCTTTGCTCTTTTCTGTCTCTCTCAGCGCCAGAAGCGGAGAAAAACACAGTGGTCGAAGGCGGAGAAGTGCGATTCAACGGGAAAGGCAAAAAGATCAGGAAACCAAGGACTATCTATTCGAGTTTACAACTTCAAGCTCTCAACAGGAGATTTCAACAAACTCAATATTTGGCGTTACCGGAGAGAGCTGAGCTGGCAGCGTCGCTGGGTCTCACTCAGACACAGGCAAGAGCGAGACACACACACACACACACACACACACACACACACACACACACACACACACACACACACACACACACACACACACGCACACATAGCTTCACTCTGCAGCAGCACATCATCTCTTTATCACTACATTATTATTATTATTATTATTATTATTATTATTATTATTATTATTATTATTATTATTATTATCTACTCATGTGGAAAAACATTTGTCAAACAATAACATAATAGTCTAAATCAAGGATTGATTTTGTTTCTCTGGATATTATCCTGTCATTCGTGTCTTACTATCAGTGACATCTTAATAATATCATAATCAAGGGCAATATATTAATATTTAATTATTTTCTCTCCACTTTTGTTTGAAAGCAGCTGCGTGCGTAAAGCGCGCCCTGATGCTTTTAAAACTGTCCCACTCTTTCACTTCTGTTTGTACTTTTTTATCCAATCAACTTCCATTCGTCTCTCCAGGTGAAGATTTGGTTTCAAAATAAACGCTCTAAATTCAAGAAACTGATGAAGCAAGGCGGAGGCACTATTGACGCCAACGCTTTAGCCACTGGCCGCGGACTGTCGAGCGGTTCTCCCTCGGTGGCACCTGTCTGGAGCTCGCCGACCACCGTGAAGACTTCAGTGGGGACAACCGGATCTTACATTCCCAGCTACACCTCATGGTATCCAACCACGCACCAAGAGTCTATGCAACAGTCACAGCTCATGTGAACAGAGACCTCAGCCCTCGCCTCTGCCATGGCTCGTGTCTCGGGATGTTGAAGGGGCATGCAGCCCGCTCAGCGCCGCCCGGCACTGATCGTCCACAACAACAACACGAACCCCGGAGTTTGCTGCCGCATGCCGCCAGCTGGCACAGCGGCCTCCTCATACCGGATGACGGCGAGCAAGGGATTCAAAGACTGAGAAAGGCACGCAATGCGCCCAAGGGCAACAAGTCCATGACAGTCAGCGGAAATCGTCGACAAATGGATCCTTTTATTGGCTGCTGTTTATCACTTTTGTGTCAGTTTCTATTTTTTTTTTTTTTAAATCATATTTGTGAGTTATTCTGTTTATGAGAAAACACGTGTTTGTTTACGCCAGATGTCGGGCCCAAGGTGACGAAGACCTAAAATCAATCTGCATTCATTAACAGTGAAAGGTCGACAGGGGTGTTTCTTTAACCAAATAATAATGACTCCACGAGCAACCATCAGGCCGTCAATATGCTTACAGTTCATCCAACCACAGAGCATACTGTGCAAAGCCTCAACCTGCTACTATGTTGTTTATATGTGTTTGTTATTTAAGTTAAATTATTCAGAGGAGTTTTTCCGTTGAGGTCCGTCTGTGTTCATTTTGTAAGTGTGTGAAATAACAACACTGTGTTGTTAATGCTGCACTAACGCAAGCAGAGCTTTTCTATGCCGTGCCCCGATGTTATGTGAAAAATGTAAAAGGCCTGACAGTTTGCTGCTTGAGAAAAAAAAAATATCCTGAAGGTGAGCAGCTCATTTGTCACTGTATTTTGTACATAATTTTCAGATTTGTTTTCGTGCTGTACTGGATACGCTGTGAAACAGGGTTTTAGGCTTTCTGTATTCGTCGAGATGTGTTTAGTCAACATAGAAAATATTTAGTTTTGTATTGATCACTTTAATTTATTGATCTGTTTCTGAAGTTTATGTACATAATGTGCAAAGTTTCAAAAGCAGTAAAATAATGATTTAAATTATGTCAAGAAAGGTGTCTGATTGAAATCCCCTCCCTCCACCCTCCACCTCCACCCTCCTCCCACGTGAAAAGAAAGGCTTCAGCATGGTGCAGCTTTAATGTGAGCTGACACAAAGCAGTATCATGTTGGTTATTGTAGCAGACACCATGTGAGTGCGTTTGTATGAGCTGCAAAAGGCTCGTCGCTTAGATTTATGGCCGTGTTTAGCGTTCAGCCTGCATGGGTTTGTGCTGCTGCTGCTGCTCACTGGATGCAGATGTTGTCAAACCTCTGGAGCGACGGGAGAATTAGAAAAATGCATCTAAAAAAGCTCGATTAAACAAGATGTTCTCTGCACGAAAAGACCTTTGCATGTGGTTCAGCTACATTTTATGTGGTTAATGGAAAATACCAAAAGAACATTGGTTAAAAATGGCAGAAACCACTGGGAATCCTTTGTCCGGTTTGAGCTGCATAATTCATATGATTAACCGTCGCGTTGCGGGCGACCTGGATTCATTTAACAACATCGCTTATTTCTTTTCAGCTTTTCTAAAAGATAATTTTCCTTCTATTTGTCTTCCGACAATCCCCATTTTCTGACATGAATGGGGGAGATCAATTGTGTGTGTTAAGTGAATAATTGCGCAAGAGGCAGGTGCTGCAAAAAGACTGGATGAGCAAGCGGGACACAAGGCGGATTAGAGATCAGTGAGAGTGAAAAGTTCAAAGGCCTTCTTGTTCGGGGTTCACACTTTATTCATGTGCTGGAGTTACGCAACCTTGCAGTAAGCCTTTTGGGGGTCTTTTCATGTCCTAAAATAAAATGTTACTAGTTTGGTTAGAAACTAAAAAAAAAGCGTTTGTGCATGGATTTATTTTCCTCGCGGTGAGTTTTTAAGAAAATGCCTTAAATAAACTAAACTGCCCCGGAATAAACCGTCCATTCAGGCTCCATTAACTCTGCACTGGTTATACGTGGTAAAATAATAATAATAATAATAATATAAAAAAAAAAAAAAAAAAAAAAAAAATCTTATAAATCGTATATGTGCACGAGAAGAAACGAGGGATGAAAAACCGAATTGTAAATGCGCGACTTGCAGCTGACGCTCTCCTCCTCCATCCGTGTATAAATGTTTTGCAGTTATACTGACATATTTGATGCCGTTTGTGCGCTCAGCACAGCATCCCTTCAGGAGGCCAACAGGAGCCAAAGAGGTACACATGACATCATAACAGCACATTGAAATCAGGTCTAATTTGTTTCATGTTTAATCTATTGTTAAACATTAGACCATCACAATGCTTTATTATTATTATTATTATTATTATTATTATTATTATTATTATTATTATTATTACATGTTCCATACGTCGTTTTGTTCCAATACAGCATCACACTTATTTTGGACTGAAAAGAAATAAGCTCTGTCCTCGTTTATCTACTGTCTGCTCCTCGTGTAACATCCCCTGCTTCCATCCTGTCTCTATTGTTATTTTAATACAAAACTCAGAACATATGCAGTCCTTTGTGAACAAGCCAACCTAAGTAGAGCAGGCCTATGTATATTTCGATACCATTAAGAAATAATATGAATTGTGCTGCTGCTGCTGCTGCTGTATATAGAGAACACAAAACTGCCTACCTAGCCCTAGAAAGGCGCAGCTGCACATCCAAGAGGGTCAGTGTTATTTCGCTGTATTCTCCCCTTGATTATACAAGCTGAGCCCATCAAACCCAGCATAATTACAGTAATTTCGCCCTTATTTATTCTAATGCAGTTTCCTATCTCTGAGGCAATTATGAGCATTTTTTTCCCGCAAGGAGGATCTTTCCGCGTTGACAAAAGAGATAGTGCTCTGAAAGAAATTTGCTGCTGCAATAGAAAAAGAAAAAAAAAAAAAAAAAACGAAAAAAAAAAAAAAAAAACCGAAATAGGTGAGCTGCCATTTCGTCACTGTTCCCTTAGACTTAGCCAATGTATAAGGCTGGCAAATTGCTTGCAGGTGTACATCACGGAGTTGTCAATGCGAAGAGGCTTCAAAATTAGCAAAGCACAATGTGAGAGTAATGAGAGCAGCGGCTGAATTAAAGAACAACTTGTGTGTCTCCCCTTCCTTACATTTCCTGTCGGTGTGAACAGCTTTCTGAGCTATAGGACTTTTTACACAAAAGTCTTTGGTTGCACATTAAAAAGGCTACATTTGGAGATTTTCTTAAAAATGAAGTTACAGGGTAAAAAAAAAAAAAAAAAAGATTTTACTCTTAATTGGAGCCAGTCTTTGAAATAGTTTTATAGCATCAAAGAGTCAGTAACATTCAGCGACGTGACTGAGAGAGAGAAAAACAAATAAATGTTGCAGGCAAGGAGGGAAAAATGACTGTAAATGATGCCTGTAACGAGAATTAAGCCAATTTCCTGTTTTTAATGATCTCGAATGCATTCAGTCGTCTTTCAATGAATATTTAAGAAGTAAAAAAATCCAGCACGCACCTTTCAGCTTGAAAAGGAAGAGGCAAGCTCCCTCTCAGGACGCTCAGGAATCAGCATGGAAGCAGATGAGCAGCAGCAGCAGCAGCAGCAGCAGCAGCATCCTGCAGCACAGACGCAAGATGAGCGCTTAAATCCCACAAAATACGTCCCGTGTGCTGGTCGAAGCCATAGCAGCAGAGTTCAGAATATCACTGAAAATGTCTGCTTTATTTCCCCTCTTTATAGCTGATGGGGGGAAAAATGTAGATTATTAGCATAAATGTTTACTCCTCATTACGCTGATGACATTGTGCACTCGAGATCTTGGTAATCTTTGGGGGAAATTATGAGTAATTTTTTAAAATTTAAAGCAGCAGTTACCATGCAATTCAGGCTAATTCTGCGTAGGCTCCACACGGATATAATTATCGTCGAGTCAAGATGTTAGGCTAAAAACTATGCATTGATATTCCCATTTATTATGTACATAGGACTTTGACAATGTTGATGCTTGAAATAGCGGGAAATTGTCTTGTGTAAAAAATAACACCCCATATTAGGACATCTAAAATTGCGAAGAATTATATAGTAATTGCAGGCTTTCAGATTTGAAAGCCAGAATGCTCAAACCAGAGCAAATGTGGATGAAATTACAGATCGGGGTATAAATTAGGATAGGAGGTATGGCATTTACAAGTTGCCTGGAGAAATGCAAAAGTACAAACCGCAGTTGCTCTGGAGTAGCAGACAACATCCTTGTTATTAGGGAGAAATCGATAAATATTCTTTTCTTACAGAAGTATTATTCATAAATCAGTGCTTATTACTTCACAGCTGGTTGTATGAGTAAAGCCACATATATGAGAATAGGAGAAAAACAGCTAATGTATTAACTATTTTAGCCTCCGGTGCAGAGATCATGTAGTGTCGTGATGCATGCGCTTACACTCTCTGTACGATAACAGTATAGACAAACGAAATCTACAAACACTCAGAGGTATATAGGCCTGCAAACGTGCAGATGTACAGATGTGCTGGCGCACAGCACAGACATGCTGCATGTCTGGCATCTGATCCTGTCAGCTCCAGGGAGGAGGCTCCATCATGGAGATATAGCAGCCGCTGACAGGCTACAGTCCTAATTATGTACAAGGAAACGATCCCACTTTATGGCCCGTGGTCGTTTGAAGGGAAGCGTGTGGGATAGACAGTGACAATCATGAATGAGAACTAAGCGATAGGACCGTGTATTAATAATAAGCTACCACTCCATCTGCTGCAGTCAAAACAGTCCTGGTAAAATAGCTAAACTCAACTAAAGTAAAAGTGGTTTTGGTGGCAGCGATAAATTCAGTTTTGGGGCGCATGCCTCTGTTTTCCATGTACCCTACAGCCCCTACATGATCCACAAATATAATATAGGTCAATCTATCTTCAGAGATCAGAGGCTTCACTTGTGAGGCGTGAGAAATGTTTCCATGATGTTGTAGCTCCGGGCTGTCTTGGACCTAGTTCCTCTCTTTTTCTCTTGTTAGCCCGAGTTCATAAAACGTCTGGAAAGCCGCTCTCTGACTCCACAGAGTCTGAGAAGCTTGTGCTCAGCTCATTCATACCCACCCTCATCTTCCCCTCTCGCATGCCAAGGCGTGTTGTTGTCTCGACTCCCCCTCCGCTGAGCCTGCGCCCCGGGCCTCTGCCTCTGCCTGCCCGCCTCAATGAGCCTCGGTTCGGCTAATCATCTGCTGACGGAGCCGGGTAAAATAAATTTAACCCGAGACATTTAAGGGATTATCTTACGGCTGCCCACGCTTGTTGTTAGCATCCTAACGCCTTTGTAATTACAAACAACACATTATTACTTTTATGACATAGCTTTTAATCAGCGTATGGTCGGCTACCCTTAAACGTAAACCGCCTAGCTTAACTTAAAGCTAAGTTAGTACTGAGGGGAGCTGCTAACACGGTTGCTAGGCAACACAACTAAAGGTTAGCATAATAAGCTAGGCTATTAATTGTCTTAGCTACAGGTGTGCGTTTATCCGGTTCTTTTCAACGAGTTTCAGTCCATTACAACCAAAATACAGGTAAGCAGAGTTTAAATAAATCACTGTAAAATGTTTGCAGCAGTCTGGATGCATTAGCTCTTGTAGGCTACTGTAATAGATAAAGGAATTTCCATCAACAGGTTAAATTGATAAGTTAGCTAGTAGTGAGCTATGTCAACATCTCTCTGAAATCAAGCTAGCGTTAGTTGACGTGGAAAAAGGTCATGCAGCACTCACCGAGCATTACTTATATGCTTTAAAATTATATCTATGCAGGCATAGTTGTTTCAAGCTTCACATATAGGCCCACTGCAAAACAAATAGGCAAGGACAGGGCAAATCCTCCCGTCATCCACGAATGGCTATGAGGAAAGAAATGGAGACATGCATATGCACAGAAAACATTTTATTTAAATAACGTCTGGCCATATATGAAACACTGCTAAAATAAATTAGACAAAAAAATAATAATAATACAATTAAGTGTGATACAAGTAAATCAGAGGGTGGGACAATCAGTAGCTTACGGTGGATAATTAATGGATTCGCACCAATAGCATAAAGAAAGAGTCAAAGCGGAATGGGCTATTAAAAAGGTGTGGTAAAATATTTACAAACGTGGATTCAGACACTTACCCCCCAGTTTATTCAAATCAACTCACGACTTGAGGAATGGATAAAGGTAAACTGTTTTATCGCACAACAAAATGAGGTCATATTGAAAAAGGCACGATACAGTTATAACTTGTGCTACATTTGTGACGGGTTGTCCTGCGATGAGTGTTTTATTTGCAGGAATGGCAAAAAAAGTGACGTCCGCGTAAAAGTAGGCTTGCGCCCAGGCTGTGATTGCTTTGGGTAATAGTGGTTCATTCATCCCTCGACATAAACAAAATAAATAAATACAAAAATAACTGTAGAAATCTGTGTCTACCATTTGCCAGCGCGACAACTGGCAAGGTCCATGAACCTGTCTGGCTCCATTGACTTATCCTAGATGCTTTTGCGTGTAAAGTTCGCATGGCGCACACACGAGGTCTGTAAAATGAAGGTATTGGCATTTTCTTTTTTTTTCACCAGTACTGTCCGATTAAAACCCGATGTTTCTGCTTCAGAATATCGTCCCAGCGCTTATGGCGGAGTTGTGGTGGTGCTGGACCAGAGGCTGCAGATGCGTCGTAGAGTTCGTGGTTGAATACCAGGAGTAGTTTGCCAAAAACGATGAAGGCGCAGTCGTGTTGGGAGGGCTGCTGCTCTGAGGTAAACTAGGGTTGACACTGTTCATTCTTTGAGTCTGTGGAAAGTCCCAGGCAGTAGTTGGCGGGGACGTGCAGGGGGGAGATTCACTGGAAGCAGCATGTTGCTCTGGGGGGATTTCTCCACTTTTCCACAACTTCTTGAACTTGGAGCGGCGGTTTTGGAACCAGATTTTGACCTGAGATAGAAACGAATACAAGCATAAAACTGATTAACCAATATTTCCCAACTCCAATCGCCATTTGACGGTTTTAATTTCTCTTCATATGAGACATAATGTGATTACTGGACAGCGGGTGAGCCCGTGTCTTCGATGAACCCACCTGTGTTTGCGTAAGGCCCAGCGAGGCTGCCAGCTCGGCCCGTTCTGGTAGAGCCAAATACTGCGTCTTTTGAAACCTCCGTTGAAGTGCAGCCAGTTGGAAGCTGGAATAAATGGTTCGAGGTTTCCTGACCTTCTTTGGTTTTCCATTAACCATCCGGACTTCTGGCTCGCTCTCTTCTTTCTCTGAAGGAACATTCAAATATAATCGACGTTACGCATGAAGGGTAAAGCAATTTGTTCCTTAGTTGCATAGGATTATTACGCACGGGCGTCTGTTTGTGACTATATTGCATATCTGTATATATATGTATCGCAACTTTACATTCGTTTTTCAATTATTGTATGTACATCTAATAATTCACTTGATTTTATCAGATTTTCTATTCATACTTCCGAGAAAAAATAGAAATTGTCAAAGTTTGCTTGAGAGTTGTGTTTAAAAATTAATTAATCGAACATTCACTATCACTGCTTTATTTGTGACCACATCATATATTGTTAGTTATGTGCTATGCCTGTTCCAGCTTATCCCTCATACATTTCATACAGTCATAGTTTGAAGTTTGCTTCCAAACACTTTCATGAAATTAAACAATTTAAAGGAAACAAACTGAACAGCTTCCTTACCTGTATCGGCGGGAGCAGGAGAGGAGTTGGGGCCGTAGGAGCCGTATGCACCATAAGATGAGTTGAAACCAAGGTCGTATGACTTTGCGTTATATGGCACAGTGCTCGCGGCGCTGCCGTGGTACTGGTAAGAGCCGAGCTGGCCAAACGGAGACCCTGCGCAGTGGCCTGGCTGTTGGCTGTTGTAGTAGCTGCTGTCCGTCGCCGTGGACACTGGCAGAGTCGGAGACTCCTGTGATTTGTGCAAGCTGTGGTAACTGCTTGAGGTAATCTGGTTCGAATGCATATCAGTATTTAAGTTCTCAAAAACCCCGGTCATCTTCGTGTTGGAGCGGAGCAATCTCGTCACCTATGCGCAAAAATCGCCAAATTGCGAAACTGCAAGCTGAAAGCGCGACTCGAATCTTGGACTGATGACACCTTTTCGTGAATCGAAACGCATCCCCGTGTAAACTGTGGCAAAATCAGCAGAAGGTGTGTCCCTCTCACAGTGGCCTGTGATTATCTGCTACGGTCGCTGGTGGGAGCGCATTTATGAGAGAGTGAGAGGGAGAGCTACTGTGTCTGAGGCAACCAATGAGTAAGAGCTGCATGACTGACTACTCCCCACCGCGTCCACCCTCCATTATTTGTTCAGGGCTGTCTGTCCCGGTTGTCTGCTGAAGAGTTTTCCTTCAAAGCATCTCAAAAGAATCAGAGAAAGGTACCGTGACCAAAAGCTGCAGGCCCAGTTCTGGTCTTGATCCTGTAACACAGGCTGAGTAATACATCGTGTGCATTCGGCTATGTGATCTAACGTGACTTCAGCAAATGGATAACATGTACTGCAAAGTCACCATTAAATTGGCGGTTGTAAATTGTCTCTTCATTTGAATTTTACGCTTGCCAATATAGCAGATATATATCCGTTTTCAGCACATGGTGCCCATTTTGGTGGAAAATGGCCTTTTCGATGTAGTTCTTGATTATATTTCGGTCTTAAAAACTAAGTAACACTTTTATAAAACGAGTCAGGACCACACAGAGAAAGGGAGGGTCGGTCAAAGGGGCATTCAAAGGTGTTGATAGAAAATCAAACCCTGTATATGACGCTGAAGGTGGTGTTGGGTGCACTGCAGGAAATAGCTACAGCGCCCCCAGGTGTTGGAAATCTGACTTTCAGCCCTTTTTCTGATTGCATTTCCTATTGGCTGCATTGAGCGCACACCGGGGAGATGAACCGTCTTATTAACAACGTCCCTTCACAACTGTATGAAGAGGTCGACAGAGCTGCGGTTCACCACCCACTACAGCCTCACATGGAGCACAAAGCGCTGGTTGTTACGCATCGTGGTGCGTTTAGTTCTGGACTGCAGAAGTTCATGTGCTGTCGGAGTTGTTGAAGCGCACCTGTTCATGGCCACAAGATGGCAGCATAGTTCCTTTTATTAACACAACCGGATTAGTCAGGTCTCCATAACGAGTGCATGTCTCCATCAAACCAACCTGCAAATTGTCAAGTTATATTTTCTGTCGATCAGGGCGTCACTCAGCATCCTAGACAATGCAAATGAATACACAGTATATGTATGTATACCAAAATATACAGGGCGTGACAAAATGACACCACTACAATGTAATGCAAGCCAAACCAATAGCTTCACCCTTTCTTTATGAACCTTATCTGTCTGACTGTTAGACACATGCTGAACTCTGGTAACATTGAGCTTTTGAATTTGTTGGCATTTTGTCCCCAATATTCAAAATAACACGCTACAGCCTTAGAAAGCTTTTTGTTGCATGGCTATTTCACTGGCATGCATTATTGATAGCTGTGCATAGGGGTGATTGACTTGCCTTGCTCGCTGGAGAGTTCACATTCCCTTTGGGATAGTAGCATCTCTTAAATCTCAAAGATGATAAGCTGATGGTATATGTGTTGTTGAGGAGATGGAGAAAGGGCAGAATCACTTAAACACATATACCCTTTACATTAACAAAAGACAAAATGTCATGTTCAGCTGAGTTCGATGTCACTCATTTTAAGCAAATAAAAGAACCAACTGGTAAAATTATTTAAAAAGACATTTAAAAGAGAATTTTAAAAAGAGGGAGGTCCAAATCAAGGCTGCTGTGGCAGAGATGAGGTCACTTTAGTAATTTTGTCAGTCTGAGGAAAGCTCCTCCAGAGCCACAGAAAACTCAGCCGTCCTCCCTACCCCGGGAAAACTAAGCCTCATGCGTAAAATCGGTGGAATTCCCCTTTTAATCTCTTTAGTTTGGGACAGCCTTATCTTTCGGTGAATAATTATTCATTTTGATCCATTTCATTGCACATGTTGTTATCTTCCTTTATTCTGCCCATTTGTCAGTGAGGGCATGATGAGTTTTCTCTGGCGGCTGTGCTCCAGGACCCCTAGATCCAGTCCAGGGAGGCTTCTATCTGCCCATTGTTCCTCTGAAAGGGAAGCAATCCTCTCCCATCATGGGCCAGTGGGGCTGCATGTCACTGCTCATTAGTGGAGCACAGTCTCTGTATTCAGCTGCCCGACATCAGAGCCAGAATGAGCAAAAATTCTCAGAGTGTCACGTAGAGGCTGAAAAAAGACCAATTAATTATTCTCATAGTTAATAATGGAAGTCATGTGAGCCATTATCTTCTCTGTTCAGGATTCTTTTCATCAGAGCTCGGTTGATGAGGTTTATCTGATGGCCAGTAAATTTTGGAACTCTGAAAATGCGTTTTATTATCCAACATTACCATTTTCTGGGTAAAAAAATACTAACAATTGTTCACTTTATAACTTTTCATACTTCTGTATTGTTTGCATTGGTGGGCTTTTGGGTATTTTCCCGAAACATACATTTATGCCATATACAGTAACTGTGACCCTGTATGTTTTCTGATGGCAGTTCAGAGATGTTTGAGGGTAAAACATTCAGATACGGCACAAGAAAAACAGCCTCTAAGTGGATTGAAAAAGTTTTAATATAGTGGTCAGAGAGGATTTCACAACATAGTTCACTGTCAACATCAGGATGTGTCAAAACATTCATGACAGCACAGACTCTAGTTACATCTCATCACACCTTTTCTTTCAGCCTTTCATGAAATAGATGGCTGTTATTGACTCTCCAGTTTTTGATGGCCATGGCCAGTTGGTTGATTATAATTTGGATGTTTTCTCTTCTGCTGCAGAGCAGCTGGTATCGTGGATCTTCCCGGTGTTCAGTGACATGAAAATCATGCCAAATGACAGGACACAGATGTAAGCGGGTTTTATCATGCGTTCCAAATTCACATCTTTACAAGAGCTTCTCCTGATTTGGCCGTTAGCTCACCAGTCAGACAGCTTTATGTATTCAGCATCTTCTACCAGTTCATAATGTCTCATCTTTGTTTATTCCAAGAGTAAAAAAGGACAAAACTGTGAGAGACACACTTTTCTTTGTCTTTTCCTTAGCTATCAATTATTTAGCCTAATCCTAATTGAAATGCCCATCCATCATCTAATATTTCATCAGTTTGGTTTCATTAATTACTCAGAGGTCAACATGCTCATACTGTACCATGTTTAATACCTCGTATACTAAACTGATGATTATTTAGTTTGAAGAAAGACTGACATCTCATCAGAATGGTCTGATGCCAGGATTATTACCAGCACAGTGATCTGTCTGTGTGGACAGATGAGGAAAGGCGGGAGTTCCAGTCTAGTCTTTCATAATGGATATTTTATACAGGCTTATCTGACAACAGAAGAGAAAGGATAACAAAAGACGTCATTCTAGACATCATAATTCCTAATTTAAATAATTAATGATTGAATAAAGGTAACTTATCTTCAAACACACTTACTGCGCAAACCTACGAATGAGGAACTAATTTTACCGCCACTGAAGCTTAATTAGTGTAACAGATGAACTGCTAAAAAACTGCTAAAGCTGCGATAAAAGGAAAGTTACATATTATCTACACAGATCAAACTATTATAGGGATGAGAGCTTCACATGATGGCAGCCAGCTTCATCATTCTCTAAAGGGTTTGCCACTGGTGAGCTGGCTTCCCATAGTGATTCTGAGGCTCCGCCCATCCAGGAAGCAGGGAGACAGGTCGAACATGGTGAGAGTGGCAGGGGATTTTCTGCAGTTTTTCATGAATATGTCTAAATTCCATGTGAAAAGTTGAGTATAAAGGTCCGAGGATGCGACAAAGACAATGCTTGCTGATTCGAGTGCATCTATTGTGAGTACAAATATGAACAGAACGCACAACGTATAGAATCAAAAGCCAGCAAACAAGAAAACAGAGAGCATGTCATACTTGTGTTTGAGAAATTTCTGGTGTATACAGTTTATAAAACAGTCGATATAATCATGAGGCAGGTACTTAACATTGGATTACTGCCTGTACATAATTTCAGCCGCTGTGTTCGCATTAAGTTGTGAGGAGCACAAATAAAATGGAAACACTGGCTGATATTGACATGTTGTCTCGAGGAATCAAAGTGCACAAAACAGGATGTCACTGTGGAAGATAACAACCCTGACATTTTGAGGAGTTATTGATCTTGAGCATCTGTTATCTTGTTTTCTTATGTTGCAGGAGCTCAAAGGCAAACAAAAGCTGAGATCATTTCAGTGACACATCATGTGCACACTATGGGCTGAGCTTTGAGAAATGTTGATAGAAGTCAGAGCTTAGTGGAGGAGCAGCAAAAATCAACGTATCACTCAATGAGCACACAGTGTTTGCAGTGACAGCGGCCCTGCCCTGTACAAAAACGACAGGACAGCAGAAAATACAGGAGTGCAGCCAGAGCAGACATGCAGGAGAGTCTTAAATCCTAAATAAACCCCAAAAAGACGTCCGTTGTCCATTTCCTTTGCAGGAAAGTTGGCAGAAATAGACAAGAAGTTAACAGAGCACACACTACAACGGAGACAAAGACTACGCTTCACGCTAACGATCACATCTCATTTACTGCAAACATCATTCTGCTTTGCTCTTGTTGTGCAGTCTCTACCTCTTGATTATTGGATGTAACAGATGCTCAGAAATACTGCCCAGGTCCTGACTGAGGATGCCTCTCTTTGACCCTTGGTGCTCCGTATTTTACCGGAGATATTGACTAATTTTCAGATGTTTTACTTTGTGAGAGTGAGTGAACCGAACAGACAGCTTAGTGAACTCCTCAAAATTTGGCTTTCTGCTTTAAATAAAGGTACCCAGGGAAAAAAGAAGTACATTTTGCCATGCCCAATAATAGCACGTAAAGTCTGTTAAGTGTTTGATGGAGGATATTTTCCTGTTTTGTGACTTCTAGCATATTTCTTTTAATCATGTTAAAGCAAATGTGTTACATGTAATTCTCTGACACGTTTCCAGTGAGTGTAATTTAATTTGCATTTAAATTTGCTGTAATTAATATAGCCATTAAAAGTGCACTAATTCTAAATGCATTATCATTTTGGGCTAAAAAATGCATGTATAAATGTAAAATTGAAAATTACAGTTTACAACATTCTAATATAAAATAATTAAATTTGCATTTAACTATGCATTTGGCCTCGTGTCAAAAATTAAACTATACTCATTTGAATGCACATAAAGTACACTAAATAACACATAATAATATGACATTCTTACTTTTTCAAAATTTGGGAACAGTAAATGGATGTTAAGTTGTTAACCATGATGCACTGTACTCAGAGCCCTGTTGTGTGTCATGCAGGCAGGTTTCTAGCTCGGTGGTGATTTGGCTGTCGGTGGATTCTCTTCACTGATCTCCTGCTGGGTCCATCGGAGCATTCATCACCTTGGCAACTCACCCTTTTAGTCAAATCATGTTACTACAAGTTTTTCAGCTTTGGCTTCAAAGCCTGAACACCTCCATGAAACGCTTCCAAAGCAATGGAGGTTTATCCAAAATGTTTTTCAGCATTAGCGCGAAACAGAGAGTGAGGAAATATAACGTGGCTCTCACAAACATGGAAATGATTCACCAAGTGTTTCTTGACCTCTCCGTCTGAAAGGTTGAGCTTGTACTGCGTGGCTCCGGACGCGAGTGGAATTGAAGTTGGAAAGCCTCAGCGTGGCGTTCATTGATGGAGCATGTGTTTCCTTAGAATTAGTCGTGGGCTTTTCCCCTGGACACAAGTTATTTTTACCAACAAAGGCTTTAACGACGAGCACAGGCAGGCAATAACAATTGGAGGGAAGTGTTCAGTTTTGAGTCCAGAGCAGATGTGTGGTTAAAGGTTTATGCTCCACAGCAGGACAATCGGTGTTAAAGACCACGGTTGTGTTTGATTTGGCTACAGTCCACTGATAAAGTGTATGGTATACTACAATCTGCAATGTGCTCAGACACAGAAAGACAGAACACCATCGGTCTGTTGCTGAAGTTGTAAAAATACAGCCTTGTATAATAAACTCTAATCTAATTTTCATGCTTTTTTGAGATTTGAATGATCCTCAGCAGTTTGAAGAACGTCCACATCCTCTTGGGCTTATGAAAACCTCCACTGAAATTCAATGAAATAACTGTACACACTTCTTAATTCACCATGAAAGACTTAATTTCAGTCCTAACTTAAGTAAATTCCCTGTCTGCTGTATAACATGACGGTCATGATACAATGATAATACATCCTCGAGGGAATTCCTTTGCTCTAAAGCAGAAATGGTTTTGCACTTTGCAGGGATAACAAAGGAATCCCCAGAATTTCCCTGTGTCATCTGCGCGGCCTGCCTGAGAAAGAATTCAGAGAGGTCTGAGAGGTCCCGCTCCCTTTATTGTTGATTCAGCGGCACACCCCCCACCCAGGAGCCATAAATGGAGGCAGCCCTTTGTGTGAGGGGAGTGGAGCAGATTTACTGTGGATGGTCTCCTTACAAAGGACCACGGCACTGTCACAACAGGACCAGGATCAGCTGCTCCCACTTTCACACAGTGTGATTTAACGCCATGCTTCACACAGTCACTGATGCAGACACAGCTTCTGCAGTCACTCAGCATCCGTGGAGCTCAGCAGCAAAACACTGAGAGGTATCTTCTGTATTCCTGGATACAGTCACCACTAAGATGATTTAATTTTGCTCTTAAGTCTGCTCACTTTTCAGATCGGTGAAATATACTGCGGACATTCTCTTTTCAGTCTTGGAGGCCCAGAAATCCAATATTTACCCCTTATCTCTTAATTTCCCTCACTGGTGATGCTTTTGTTCTCATATTTAGTCCGTGCTATCACCCATTTATGTGTAGATTCAGATAAGTTATAATCTAATCCTAAAATTTTGAGAAATCAGCATGATATGTAATCAATTTCACATGCTTCTGTGTGTATAAATGTCATCATCAGTGGGGGTGCACACAGACTTCAGTCAAAGCATCCAGAGCCATCTGTTATAACTTTGCACTGTTTCATGTCTTGGCAAACCAGCCAAAAAATGCCTGCACCAACTGTGCATTTCGGGCATGTTTCCTCACCTCTCCAATAACACTGGGTTTGGTTTCCTCCAGCAGTCTCTGTTATGTTGACTTAATTACTGTGAAACTCAAGGAGCTGTCCTTCTGTCTCCCCAGGGTTTGAGTTCCAGAGCTTCCTAAACTTCATCATTTCAGCATGAAGGTGGCAAACGAATGAGATCCAGCCTTTAACACTGCTACCACTGACATGCATCTCCACCAAGGATGGCGTGAGTTGTCCAGATTGCAACAACGATGTGAAATCCTCACACGACTCCTTAATCAGCATGAAGTGTAATCAATCTGACATGCCTCTGTGTGCTGTATAAATGTCATTATCAATAAGACTGGGCCTAAACTGAAGTATTACCGAAGTCCTCCACTCAAAGTAACAACATCCATCTGTTTGCATTGCGTTGTAGTCATCACCATGGTTTTAAGCCTTGGTACACCACAAAGCTGCATAGGCCAACTGTGCATTTGGGCCGTGCTTCCTTGGCTCTCTGATAACTCTTCTTTGATAAAACGGTACAGCAATATTCATCTTTAACAGGCCTTGTCAACCCTGTGGAGTAAAGCATGTGTGTGGGCAGCATTAGGAGAGGGCTCTGGTTCTTTACCCACAAATGAAACTTAATATCTTCACCAGTGATTTGACCAGGAGGCCACACAGACCTTTCTCAAGTCAGCGTTCATTTTGTGAGTCCAAAGTGCAGCTAATCTGTGAAGAAAGGCCTCGTCACCTGCAGGGGTCCACCTGTTCGCCCTGCACCGTCTCTCCGGTTTCTCTGTTCCCACTGACCCGAGACAATACCAGGCCGGGCAGCTTCACCTCCTCTCACAGCTCATGTTACACAACCACCCAGGGCAAAAGTGGACATGAAAGTGCTGCCTGTGTGGTTGGGTGAAACCAGGTGAAGGCAGCTACACACCTTAGCGCTCACAGGGACACACAGATCATACTAAGCAAGCAATTGATTTATCAAACCTAACTGCATAAAAGATATGATCATTTGTGTCATCAGCATCACTCTGATCTGACAGAAATCAGCTGATGTGAATTACCAGTTTTGAAACATGCACTGATGTTCTTACATTTGTTTTTTCTCAGTGCTGTGTCTCATCTGAACCTATAAAACTAAATGCACTGCAAATTAGAATTTGTCCACACAGAAGCTTTTAATTCCTTTTGATTTGCTCATCAAGATTAACTTGAACACACAAGAATAATGATGCAATCAGTGTTAATCAGTGGCTAATTAATGTTTAATGATAACGAGGGATATAATTTTATCAGGTCATAATATTTTTATTGTTATCAAACAATTTTTATTTATTTTTTTTTATTTTATTTTATTTATTTAATAAAATAGCCTCCAAGACTGGAAAATAAATAAAATAAATAAATAAATAAAATCAAACAATGGTTAATTCTACTGTATTAGCATGAAGTATTACACATACCTGATCCTGAATGTATAGTACTGTATAGGAGCTGGTCGTAATTCGGGCTTAAAAAGTATTTGAATCAAAATATTCTCAACTGTCAAAAGTAAAAGTACTCGTTCTTTAAATTACATATTAAGATGAATGTGGATGCAGGAGTGATGTGTTCAGATCTGATGCATCTGCTGCCAAACCCACAGCAGCAGAGATGCCATTCACCACATGTCTTACACTAGAACCTCCCAACTCATTTGCTACAATTAGGAATGTGGTTAAGAGAGTCATACCCCCTTCCACCCCCCCACCCAACCATATCCTGCCAACTCACTCACTCACTCACACACACACACACACACACACACACACACACACACACACACACACACGTAGAGGGCCCTCTAACCTCAACAATGCCCACATTGTGTTGTGTTCTGCTGTGTGATTGTGGCCCAGTCTGGTTCAAACTTCACACCACCATCAAACACCAGCAGATACGCTGGGAGAGTAGTGAGTCGGCGATACAATGAAGCTGTTTCATGTTTCCTGCAGGTCTAGATGATAACAAAGCTGCGGGCTCACATCACTGCTGCTGCTGGTGGGTGGAAACCTCAAACCTCTTCAGTACCAGCTTTCAGGGACTATGAAAAAGATTCATGAGGAGAGTTTCTGAAGCTGTTAGTGAAAGAATTTGTTAAATGTGAATGATCATACTATTTTCTAAAAGTCACCTAAACTACAAAGATGAGGCTCTGTCAGTCAGTATGGGGACGTCCTGAGGTGACTGAAGATCTCTGACATGTTTCATGAACACAGAACCACCAAATCTTTTCTGTCTTGTGATTAGTTATTTATGCCATAGCAGGTGTTGCTGATGAGAGTGTGCATTAATATTTAATTCAGTTTTTCTTGGATGGATGATCAACCCCCAAACAAAAATATACAGTCCATGTTCACGTAGGTTTTCTAATTTGTAAATAAAGTTAGGATTTTTCTAATGAATTCTGATAGTGAGTGAAACCTCCAGCCCTTCCAAAGAGAGCGACCTGCAGCAGTCTCCATGTCTGGCAGAATTTGGGAGGTTTATTTGTCCAGCTGACTCTAACACTTGCTGTTTATCCGCTTCCACCCAACTAAAATAGCAAAACAACCTTTGCTGCTTCATTTGTCTTCTTGTATGTTACCTGTAAAACTGACAGACACTAGACGTATGACCTTTTTAGGTATGTAAATATAAAACCATATTAAGCTATTACATGTCTGATTTGACATCTGTCTTTTTGTTTATTGCAGGAGCGCGACATCAGGATTTCAAGAAGGTTTGAACAAAAAAAGAAAAAAAAAAAAAATCAAGGTTGTATTGTGTTTTTTCTTTTCATTGTTTAAGTTTGATTCAGTTGAGTTCTGCTTTTTCTAAATGGCATGCCGCAGCAGAAAAAGCACAGGTGTAAGTTATGACATCAATGATGGCTGCATTCCTTTTAGCTGCGTCAGTTTCAGGGTCCTGGTGTCGTTCATGCTATTACTGTCATGAAACAAACAAAACATAAGATAAGCAAAGATAATCAGTTCATGGCTGACCTGGTGCAAGTGCATTTATCTATTTATTTAATCTTTTAAATGCTTATAAGTGTGTTTACAGCTGTTCAATAACTGCTCTGAAAATGTGAAGACAAACTTTTTAATTATGTAGTCTACATGCAAATATACCTCAAATTTATCTATGGTCAAATTTAGGCGACTGATAGTCCCTTTCCTCTACCCTGCGGCCCCGCTTACTGACCAGTGGGGGCGCCGCGGAGCAGGAGCGCGCAGGCCGGCGTGCAGACAGACAGCTGCAGCCTTCAGTCACACTGCACCGGGCCGAGCGGAGAGGAGCAGCGGGGTCAGCGGCGCTTAACTTTGGACTATACCGGACACATCTGGACCGCGCCGCGATGCTGCTGCTGCAGGGAGGCCCCTCGGCTGCTTCTGCTGCACTTTTCTTTTACTCTTATTTTCTGGAGACTTCTCTGGTGCTCGCCTTCAACCTTGACACCGCTCATGTCATCAGGAAAGACGGGGACCCGGGGAGTCTGTTCGGCTTCTCTCTAGCCATGCACCGGCAGCTCAACCCGGATAAAAGAATGTGAGTGAAGTCTTTAACTGTTCATCTCTTCTCTCATCTGTGCGGCTGCTGTTTAAAGGTGGAGCTCCGTGATGAGAGCACCTGACGGGGCAGGTTCACTTCATTTACTGACAGAAGTAAATCTTAACTCTTAAAGATCTTTAACCTAATCTCTTTCTGTCTAAAGTTAAAAAATAATTTATCCTGAGAGGGAAACATCTCGTTCATATAAAGATCCTGCCTTTGCAGCATTAATGAACTGGTTTTCATGCGTTGGTTGTGATGTCAGGCAGCCTTCAAAAGTTACTTAAAAGTAATTCTAACAGTAACCAACTACCAAAGCCCATAGATTTCATGACATTATGCGTGTTTTTGTTCTAATTGTCAGTAGAGGTTGACTGTCCCCCTGTGGTGCATTGAATACAAAATGGGAAGGAGCTTAAGGACAACAAGTGGATAAACAAAGGTTATAACTGTGATGCAAATGTGCCTCTAAGGTCAAACTGGGGGAGCACTGAGAGGAGAGCTGCAGTGTTCCAACTGTTAGTTGATCAACTTTTCTCATCTTTAGAAGATTGTAAATTGAACATTGATGAGACTAAACAAGCCATTTGAATCTTTGGCGTATTTTTTTCTGACATGTGACTAATGATAGATGATAAATTCATCGATAGTGAACTTAAAAGTTAGTTTCAACCCTTAATAGATGGTTGATGCTTACACTTTTTTATATACAAAACTTTTCTCAAAGGTGATTTCTCATGTTAACATCAGTAATCTTATCTCAGAAGTTCCTCGACAGTAAGGACTGAGCAGGTGTTTTCCACTCAGCAGTTTTACATGTAAAGATTGATTCATGAACAATACTGAGAAGTGAGTAATTATAAAATACTGTTGATGCTACCACAGGACAGGAAAATCATTTCCTCTGATCAGCCCTGAGGGGGGTGAAAAAACATCAGTGCAGTGAGCCGGGTCATCCTGCCACACAAAGTGTAACTGGGGTAAAGTGAGGAGAGGGGGTGGCGTGTCAAAGCCTGCGACCAGGCTGAGGCTGCATGCAACAGCTACTGTGCTAAACTCTGGTTAGCAGACTCTGCAGCAGCATGTTGAACAAGGATGATAAGAAGCCCTGATAACAGGACTTGGAGAGATTTCCCAAAGATCACACAGATTAGTCTTAACTTGTGTGGAATTTTATCTAACCATTGTTTTGACTTGTGCACAGGCTGGCATGATGCATTGAATGAACTGGTCATGCAAAAATGGAAGCTGTCTTTTAAAATACCAGATTCTCTTGTGCACAAAGAAACCTGCGTCCTAAGAAGATTTTGTTTGTCAGAGCTGACAAGTGTAAAGGGGGAGAAAGTCATGACACTGAATCTAGTATTTGTTGGGCAAACAGAGGCTCAAAATGTGACACTGGACTGATAATTTGTGTTTCAGCTTACAAGCTGATCTGTGAGGAAGCTGCTGTAGTTTAAACAAACATGCGACACAGAATTCTGCTAACGCCTGCAAAAGCTGCTTTTTTACAGCAGAAACAGAACCATCGTGTCATTTTTCTTCATTTTTGTGATTTGCTTAAGTTAGATTCAATTTTAGTGATTGAAAGCACCAGTGACCAGACTGAAAGAAGTTCATCAGCAATCATCATCTGATAATCAATCAATGGTTTTTCAAGGAAAATGAAGAAAAAAAAGAAAGAAAGCTCTTTACTAATCACACGCAGTGAGGCTGAACCTCTGCATTTGACCCATCCTGTAAACACATAATGGGCCTTGAGCACACACACACACACACACACACGCATGCACGCACGCACGCACGCACGCACACACACACACACACACACTTGGAGCAGGAGCAGGAGCAGTAGGCAGCAGCAGCACTGTGCAGGTGAGCGTTTGGCATTTATGTTCCTTTCTCAAGGGCGCTTCAGTGTTGAAGTTGAGGCACTGTTCATTCACACATATTTTCTTCCTACCAGTCCAGGGGATCGAACCAGTGACTTTTTGGTCACAGTGCCTAAACATTGTTGGTTCTGATGTCTCTAATGTGAAGATTTACTGCGTTTTTTGTCATATATGATAGAAAACTGAACAACTATAAGCTAAAAACAACAGATCACCTGGATTAAGATGCTTGAATTAGAAAAGGTTTTGGCATTTTTGCTCAAAAACTTAAACGATAAGTTGATTAATCAAATAGTTTTTGTTTTCTTACTAGTAAGCAATCAACACATTGTTTCAGCTCCATTGACACTGAATTGCTTAATTAACAAAATATAGAGTCTGTGTTAGTGTATCGAAACGATTGTAACTGAAGAGAGTCTGGACTAACCAACGGCTCCCCGGCTGTGATCTGAGCTCTAAATCCTCATGTGACCCTGAGGTAATCAGCCATGAGTCAAGAGAAAGTTCAGTAGAGCACACAGAAGTAGGTAATGAACAGCCCTGCCTAGCGTGAAGCTGCGAGGCACACTGACCGCTCCAAACTCACTGAAACCACACATCAGCAATGTGTCACACACTCTGCATCTGTCTCTTTTGTTCTTATTGGAACACATGTTTGATGACGATCAGCAGCAGCTGTGCAGCTCTACCAGCTATCACTGCAGGCATTAATGTGATCATAGAAATCATATGTGAAGAGAGCAACGCTGGTCTTCACAGGGTCCTCTCGAAACACTGAATATTTTGGCGAGCAGCATGTGTGGCTAGATTGAATCCAACTGGCCTTTCATCTCCTCTGTGTTTCAGAGCTAAAACCCAAATCTTCCCCAATAGTGTTTATGGTGTTATTACGGCTTCCTTCTCATATTGGTTACTGATGTGTGGAAGAAACAAGGAGATCCATGTTTCACCATCAGACTGAAACATTATGTGGTATCTTGCAAAGAGGCAATGGGATGCCTCCTCCATGAATAATGTGTCGGGTTAATGACGTGGATATAACATCCTATGAATGAAACCAGAGAAAATGGCCATCTGACTGGACATGCATGGCCATCTGTGCATGTGTAACCTGATAGATTAAACGCGTCAGTGAATCATCATTCGAGACATTCCAGTCAAACTTAACACTGAATAAAAAAAGGGGTTGTGCAATTTAGAAATGGGTTAATGAACAGAGTTAAAACAAGTCAACTGGAAAACCTTCTTAAGTCTTTGTCTTAAAAACTTTACTCTTTACTTAAAGTTGATCTGTGTTTGTAACGAATATTCATGATTTCTTCCATGATGTGTCCCCAGCCAATCACAGGTCAGCACCAATCAAAGTATATGTGTGTGTGTGTGTAAACTGAAACAGTTAGAACAGCTGCAGCAGTTCTTGTGGCTTTGAGTGCACAGCTGTGGGATCACTGGACCACATCTGTTAACAAAGAGCAGTGAGATCACTGTGTAAACCCACACCAGTCACTGTGCGTTCCCATTTACACTGCACTGAAAGACATGCTGCGTGATGGGATGTGGTTTCACACTGTAGCCTGGCTCATACTGGATTTTGGAGGCCTGCACGATATTGATAATAACGAGATGGCTAATGTGGCTAGCCTGTATTTTAGGCTCTATAGCTTTAGCTGAATCCCGCTCTTGTCAGAACAGTTTGATGTTTTGAGTGTAATGTCTCTGACTTTAATCTACAGTACATTCTAGGAGTATACATTAGCATCTTAACCAAACATTGCATTCATTTCTGCTGCACAGAAGAAGATAAAATATGTGATTTTAGCCTTTTTCCCAACTGAAAAACTGGTTAAGGTGTCTGCCAGGCTGGCGTGTTGCATGTAAATGTCAATGTTATCCCTCAGCTACTTGCTAAATTCCACAACTGTCACTTTCCTGAGTCACTCTGCTGTCAACTTGGACGTGTTTTCAGAAAGTACAGCTAACACTTTAAATCTGAGTACCCGTTAAAAGCATAGATGCACAAGCTTTGAGGGGACAAATACTTGGACAGGTCTTTCATTCATACCCTGTTATTGATTAATCTGCTGATTATTTTCTCAGTCGATTGATGATTGTCTTTATAAGATGTCAGAAAATAGTGACAAATGTCCATTGAAATTTCCCACAGCTCAAGATGAGCTATTTTGATAGCTTGCTTTATTTGACAAACAGTCCAAAACCTAAGATATTCTGTTTAATGTCAGATATGACTAAAATCCCAATGCTTGAGAAACAGAACAGTTTAAGAAACAGAATGTTTAAAATTTCTGCTTGAAAAATGACTAAAACTAATGAAAAAATTCTGATGATCAATTACTCAGTGCAGCTGTAAATCTAAACCAATCCCATTTAATGTATTGGTTCAAGTCTGTGGTCATTTCTGAGGCTGTAGATTTGCAGTGATGTGATGGAAAATGCTTGTCATATAAAATAACAGTGTTGTCCACTTGTCTCTAGTGTTCTGCAGTTGCTGCGATGCCTCTGATGAGACAGAAAATAGATTCTTTGTATTCTGCTTGACATCAAGTATCACCCAGTGACACATGTGAGGCTAAACTACCGCAGCTCAGAAGCTAAAATGTCAAACTGAAGCTAACTTTGTGAAGGCTCATGTTTTTGCATTTGCATTTCATTGGACTTTGTTTGGAAAGAGGGTTCGCAGTTTGGTCTTCAGTCTCACATCAGACCTCCTCAGGAGAGCCCTTGTTTAGCAAATGAAGAGCCACAGGTCTGAGCCACAGATGAATAGGTGGGCTACAGAAGGAACTGTAAGGGAGGAGAAAAGGGTGGAGACGATTTCCTCTTTGTCCTTTGAGAGAAGTCCTACACACAGTGAGCATGCTGGTCAGTTCACACATGATAGTGTAGCCTACCATCCTGACTTGCACTATTTGCATTGTCCTGCGTCCGTCCAAATCACATTAAAGGAGGTTTCATATGAAGATAAGGATCATCAAATGTAATCTGGCAAGTTTAGACCAAATTAACGTGCCATTATTCAATCTTATGAAGCCTGATTAGGCATTTTTTCATAGGTCGACTAATCAGTCATTAGTGGCCAATAATCTGATGCCATTTTCACTGAGATATGGAGAGAGTAGAAGTTTTCAGAGATGGCAGAACTGTTTTAAATCTTTTGGCACAAGACAAAATCAAGCCTTAATTCACATAAGAGCTGATGTCAAACCTCAAGTTTTTACTTAATAGTTCATAGTTTAGCAGTTGTTTTTTTAAACAGCCATAACACCAAGTCTCTTCAATTCATATGCCTCATGACAATATTCATGTTGTGTAGCGATAACAAGTCAGCTGATAACATTAAAAATTCGTCCAGAGAGAGCCGGTTTAGCTTACTCATGGAACTAACGTTAGCTTCATTAGCACACTGAAAGTTCGTTAGACTTCCAGTTCTCTGAATGCTGAGTCATTGAGTTGTGTTGTTAACAATTCATTTTTTTCTGGCTTCATTTCAGTCAATTTCTTCCATTTTTGTTGTTTTAAAACTGCTGTTTTATGAACAACAACAACTGTAGCGGTAAATATGTCTCCATTATCACTGTATATTGCATTTGTGCCATGTAAGAACAGAAAGTTTGATAGACGTAGCAGCAGTAAGTATAAACGGGATTAGCTAATAGATAAACAGAAGGTAACAAACCGCAAAACTTTGAGCTAAGTTGTGGAACTAACTTGTGAAAAACAGACATGTGCTCTTATAGCAAGAGTAGTTTTTGTTTGTTTGTTTCTGTATTTTTTTTTTTAGTGTGACCTCAATACAGAATGAACTCAGGCAGGAAATATGACTCAACTGAAATAAGTTCTGGTTTTCTTTTTCCACCTCACTGGTCTTGCAAAATGCCGTAGCTTGCACTTTGACAATGTGTAAAAGGTTACAGATGCTGTCACCAAGTTGATACCGTGTTTCAGAGGGACCGAGAACAATGTTTAATTTCAAAGGTACAGCAAGCTACAAATCTGTTGGTACAGGCTTCAATTATGTCCCAGTTGTTATCAATTATGTTCATTTGACGCAAGACCAAAAGACGCGATAATACATATGCATTAAAATCGTGTCAACAGTCTCGAAAGCGCAACTATGCCTGCTATAACCAAATTAAATCATCCTTTACTCAGACATGATGCTCGGTGTCCATGCTTTCCACTGTAACTGCTCTCAAGAGCATCTCCATCTTGTCCGTGCCAATGGTGTACTGATACGATTAACAAAAAATTATTATAATTGTTAAGTTTCTTTTTTTGACCTGCAGATTGAATCAGGTCCTAAGTCACTGCTTACGTCAAATTGCAGGTACTTTACTAGAAATTCACAAATATTGTGACTTGAGTTCACATAAAATCGGATGAGAGATTCCTTTGAGTTTTGTCTGAGTCTAGTACTGTGTGAAAGAAAGGTTGATGAACCCTTTTCATCAGATAAGTGTTGCTCATAATGTCATCTCAGTGGCTGCCGCCACCCTTGAAACACATCCTCCCTTCATGCTCGTTGAGGCTGTGTGAGGATGTGGCTTTAGAGGAGAAGCTCTGGGCAGTGAACTATCATTGGACAGAACACTGAACACTCTCCAAATTGTCTGCTTCACTGCTCCTTTGCCCTCTGCAGAATGTCAGTAGTCAGTAGTCAGTGGACAGTAGTCTATTGTCCGTACCGTATTGTTTCTTATCACAAAATACAACAGCTCTTTGAGAGACTGATTGAACACAAGCAGCTTTTCACAAGCAGAGCTGCTAAAATCATCCCTCCTGTGAAATCTGCAGTATGTGCATTACCCAAAGACATGTCGAGAAACAGCTTTCTGTCTGTTATGTTGATAATTTATCACTAATTCACTATTAATAAGTGATAATATCAGAGGGGTCAGAGCCTTTAAGGCCCTGAGCCTCCCAATCGAATAAGTGTGTCTGAGTCAGTATCATCTTTAAATCTTTTCTTTAAAACATACTTTTACTTAATTCCATCTTCTAATTGATTTAATCTTTTTATTTTTAGGTTTTATATTACTGCCATTGGTTTGACTTATTGTATTCTGGACCAGTCAATGTCTTTTGTAACAGTTATCCATTCAATTTAATTAGATTTTATAATTGTTGCTTTTATCCTGTGAAGCACTTTGTGACTTAGGTTTTTGTCAGCCATCATCAACTCCCTTTGTCAGCTTTATACAAACAGGAAATGACACAATGTGAGCAACGTCTGACGTCCATCAAACTTGTCATTGAAGTTAAACTTACAAAGAGAAAGCAAGATGTCTTTCTTTAGATTTACTACTTATTTTTATTCTCCAGGATCTTTCTGAGCCCTTTTCCCCATCACCACCCCAATTTCTTTTCATTTCTTTCCAGCTGTGAGCAGCCCTCCTGTTTCTTTTTTTGCATTGCATTGTGGGAGAATAGCCATCCATCAACAGCACACTCAGAAGTCGACCGTTTAGTTTGCATTCTGGCTGTTTGGGTAGACCTCATGCTGTCACTTTTCCAGTCTGAACACACTAGTATGGATTTCTTCTGTTATCCAACCATTGTCATCATCTTTAATTGTATTTTTGAAAAATTCCAGTCTGGTTTCAGGACTTTTACAGTATTGAATCTGACCTCCTTCTGGTTTTTCGGCCTTAACTTTGGCCTTAAACTGGTTTTCTTCATGTTTATACAACAGATCCTTCACTGTCTCACGTAGGAACATTTTGAGACACAGTAACTCCTCTTCAACCTTGATCCAGAGTCATTAACTTCTCACCTACTTATATCACTTCTATTTAGTCATTTTGCTTTTATAGTGACAGTGTAGCTACAGACAGGAGACATGGGAAGAGAGAGAGGGGTGTAACAGCAATCCCCAGCCAGAAGTGAACCAGGTCTACGGCGGTCATATGGTTATTAGGCCGTAGTTGATCCTGACCGTTGCACAGCAGAGCTACATGTGATTTTATAGGAGAAAAAAGTCATCTGACACAAATGTTAGCTTTGTTTGTTTTGTCACGTTGACAATCAGATGCAGAAATGAAAGTGGAACCAATTCCTTTTTGCCAACAGCAACCACAATATCAGCATTTTAAGACGGCAGCCAGAAGCACCATTTTTCAGCAGAGACTTGTATTCTTGCTGTTGCTATGCCATCACTGCCACCGCTGGTCTTCTCACACACATGTACTAAATTCAACAAGCTGCTGTCCTGGAGCTTTGAAATGTAGACAATGATGAACTGAAGGTGTAGATGTAGATCAAGGTGATGACAGTTTTGTGTTTTTCTTCAGGCTGTTGATCGGCGCACCCAGAGCCAGAGCTTTGGGGAAACAGACGGCCAGCATCACAGGAGGCATTTATAAATGTGAAGTCACCCAGTCCAATGAATGTGAGCGTGTTGTATTTGATAATGAAGGTGAGTCCATCCATCTATCCATCCAGACAGTTTCCAAAGGTCAAGAATAGATATCAGTGCTCATATCTTTGTTCTGTGTTGCTGTTGAAAGAGAACATACTCACCGAGAACAAGGAGAATCAGTGGATGGGGGTGACAGTTCAGAGCCAGGGACCAGGGGGAAAGATTGTGGTGAGTCAAACTGAGTGTCAACGTTCCCGTTAAAGTCCAGCCCTGGTGTGGTCTTACCTGTCATGACGGCGTGAACTTAAACCGAGCCGTGTCTTGTGCTTTCAGACTTGTGCTCACCGCTATCAGAGGCGCTTGTTTGTGAACACCCCTCAGGAGTCCCGGGACATCACCGGGCGCTGCTATGTCCTGAGTCAGGACCTGACCATCGACCCGTCTTCTGACGAGGACGGAGGTAACTGGAAATTCTGTGAGGGCAGAGCCAGAGGCCACGAGATGTTTGGATCCTGCCAACAGGGTTTGTCGGCCACCTTCACCAAAGACTACCATTACGTGGTGTTTGGGGCACCAGGAGCTTACAACTGGAAAGGTAATTAAACCTACACGCTGCTTTACAGTATTGACGGTGACAATCAAGTTTTGTTCATTTTGTTAAAACAAATAACGTGATTTAGTTTTCTAAGTATAAAATGAACATTTCTTGTTTACACCTGTTGACATCTCCTGCATTGTTCTCCCTCCTCTTCTTCAGGCATTGTACGAGTGGAGCAAAAGAACAACACTTTGCTAGAGATGGGGGTGTATGATGACGGCCCGTATGAGGTTGGAGATGAGCATCTCTTGAACCCTGAGCTTGTGCCTCTACCTGCTAACAGCTACCTCGGTGAGTGTCTACCCACAAAGTGCATCTGGTTATTTTTGTCTGGCACTTATATCCTGTTGGTACGACGCTGTGCTGTACTTCCTCATCACTTCCTCTGTAGGTCTTTGCGTTGCTTACAAATGTGTAGTGTTATACTGTTTGGTTAATCTCATTTTTCTTTGATTAGTGTTCATTGTTGTGTGAAAATCTTTTTTTTTTTTTTTTGGTTCCATTTAATTTGAGATTTTAAAGACACATGATCAAAGATCATGATAGACTTTTTACAAAAGACTTTATGGTGTAAATGATAACATAATCAATTACTGTAACTGAGCCTTCATTAAAGTTATTAGTTCCACCTGTGTTGTTCCTGCTATAACAAGTCAAAATGCTTGTTGTGAAAAATGTCTTTAAGTCCAATTCTTTTGGGAATGATGAAGAGACAAGAATGGAGCGACTTGGTGGCCTGGAGGTTAAGAGGCTGGTGTTTAACCACAGATATTTATGTCTTGCAACGTCTCTGACACATTAGGATTCTCCCTCGATTCGGGACACAAAATCAGCAGGAGTCTTGGCCTGACAGTGGTGGCTGGAGCACCCAGAGCCAATCACAGTGGAGCTGTGGTCCTGTTGAAGAAAGAGAGTGATGCCTCTGGCAGACTTTTGGTGGAGCACATCCTGTACGGACCAGGACTTGCATCTTCCTTTGGATACGACGTGGCTGTGGTTGACCTGAATGGTGACGGGTAGGAAACATTTATTTATTCTGCTTTGTTTTTCAGTCACAAAATGAAAAGTAAACACAGACATGAAGACGTAAAGTTTTAAGATTTTGGGCAAGGACCTGACTTCCCTTAAGACCACTTAATTGTAATGGTTTATTTATTACCTGATTCTAATTTAAATGTTTTCCTTTCAGCGGACTTTTCTTTATTTATGAGGCCATGTTCGGTGTGGTAATTATAAATATTGCCTCTCTCCTTTTCCCTAGATGGCAGGACATAGTTGTAGGAGCCCCTCAGTTCTACATGAAGGACAGAGATGTTGGTGGAGCTGTGTATGTCTACATCAACCAGGTAGGAAAGTGGGAAAGAATCACTCCTGTCAGTCTAAACGGAACCAAAGACTCCATGTTTGGACTGGCAGTGGAAAACATAGGAGACATCAATCAGGACTCATATGAAGGTAATTTAGCTCTTGTTTTGTAACTTATTTATGTTGCTTTATGCTAGTAATGTTGCTGTCAAGTAAACCGATTCCTTTCTCATGCAGATATCGCGGTTGGAGCTCCTTATGATGATGGCGGTGCAGGAAAAGTCTACATTTATCATGGCTCTGCACAAGGAGTGAAAACCAGCCCGGCACAGGTTGGTTTTTGTGGAGCTTTGTCTCAAGCAACTGGAGCAACTCTAATTATTGATTATACATCTATTCTGTGTCATGAAAAGGCCAAAATATGCATTTTTTTAACAGAACTGCTTGAAAATTGAAAGTGACATGGGTGGGAAGTTAATGATAAACAGTAAGAAATAACTGCGTGTGCAGAGGTGTGCACTCATCTGTGCGGCTGATCTGCTGTTAACAAGTCTTATCGTAACTCATTTTGGCTCCTGATACTAAAGAAGTAAATTTGCAATGATATTTTATAAATTTGCAGAATGAACTTTTGCTTTTAAAGTTTTAATTCTTTCTCAAATATTTCCTCCTTCATTACAGATCCTATCAGGAAAGGAGCACAACGTGGGACTATTTGGATATTCTCTGGCAGGGAACATGGACTTGGACGGTAACTCTTACCCAGACGTGGCTGTAGGCTCTCTGTCGGACACAGCTCTAATCTATAGGTAAGTGTTCCCTGACACATTATAAGTCCATTTAAACCCAGCTGATTTATATCACAACTTCATGTAACTACCTTTCTCTCAGGGCACGGCCAGTCATTAGCATCAGGAGAGATGTCAAAATATCTCCACAGGAAATTGACCTTACAATCAAAACTTGTGGTAACAGCATTTGGTAGGTGGTCTAATATTCTTATATTTTAACACACCTCATAAAACTCTGCTAGAAGCCTTAAAAAATCACTTTTCTGTCCTTAGCTTCACTGTGGACGCATGCTTCACCTACAAAGCAAACCCTGCATCGTACAACCCAAAGCTGAGTAAGTGACATGCAAAAAACCCTTATTTTATAAATCCAAGGTCTGTTCAGTTGAACTTACCTGTGCTTCCCTCTGTACTGCAGCTGTTAGCTATTCTGTCGAGGCGGATGGAGATCGCAGGAAACAGGGGCTGCCCTCCAGAGTGATGTTCATGAACAAATCCCGCTCTGAAGCAGACTACCAGTTTAATGGCACCTTGGACCTCCGCGGCCAAAAACAGGAAACATGCATTAAGATAATAGCCAGACTGAAGGTAAAACATATCTGCCGCATAGTTAAATCACATCTGCAGGACACAGAGCAACATTCAGGAACAGTTTGTCATCAGTTAGTCTGCGCGTAATTATATATTTCTTCCTCAACATTTTTGCGTGGCAATCCTAAGATAATAGTAATGAGTGCTTGAATCAGGCAGCACTGAGGAGATCCAGCGCGGACCAAAGCCAGCTTTGATAGAGACAGCAGTTAGAAATGCTTATGGGTATTTCAGAGAATGTCTACAACAAAGGATCACTTTACTTTTTTTGGAAAGTGTAGTAACTTTAATAACATAGGCAAAATATAATGTTAGCATTTTTTCAGTCTAACACTGATAATATCTATTAGCAATTACTGTGCTCCATACAACTGTGACTGTTTCTGATTTGCACAGGACAATATTAAGGACAAGATGCGCAGCATTCCCATCGAGGTGTCTGCAGAAATTGGGGGTACTAAACGACAGAAGACAAGGAACGGCCTCCCTCAACTCATGCCCATATTAGACTCCTCTCAACCGAGCAAAGATGTCATTGAGGTAAACACTCAGACTACAATTTGCATTTATTATGAAGTTAATGGCAACATGTTCACAGTGGAGCAAAGTTTGTATGTGGCTCTGTTGTTGTTTGTTGCGCAGGTCAACTTTGTAAAAGAGGGATGTGGAAGTGATCATATTTGCCGAAGTAACCTGAAGATGGAGTACAAGTTATACTACAAGCAAAACAACCTAGACGTGTACTCCCCATTACCCATGTGAGTTATTTTAACTCCTCCACGTTAAAGTGTGTTCTTAAAGACATCTTAACAAGGTAAAATCAATCAATTAAATCTGCTTTATAGTACATTTTTATTGTCAACATTCAATGAAATGGCTTTGCGTAATGATATTCAATGAGAGTCAACACTGGTCCGCTGCAATTAGCTCTTTGTTTTGGTTTTTGGGCCCGCACAGAGACTTCATGGTGGAGTCTCTCTGCTTCAACAACCCACCGATATGAGACCATAACCAGAAAACAAGCTCAGACAGGTCTACAGTGTGATACTTGTCCAGCACACAACAGTGACAAAGAGAGTATACAAACCAGAGATAAAAGACGACTGAATATAATACTTACATTCACCAGAGACGTGACTCTCATGCTGCTTTATCTGCTTGTGTGCTGCCCTGTGTCTGCTGGATGTGCAAGTAGGCAACGATTGGATAAAATATTCATCACAACAGCTTCACAAGTCAATTTTAACATATGAAAGCAACATACTGTAAAGCTCAGCCTGAAGTGAGTTTTTAATGTTTGTGTATCTGCAGCAAGAAAAACATCCCTTTGTTTCATCTGAATTACGAGAGGAGGGACTTGGCTCTGCGGGTGACAGTCAACAACATGGATGGAGATGATGCCTACGAGGCGAAGCTGGTGGGAACTTTCCCCGATGCACTGTCATATTCTGGAGTCCGCTCGCATCAGACAATGGTAAACAAGACTAGAAGTGCACAGCTGCACTAGCGCCCCCATGTGGGTGTAATAGCCTCAGCCTAATAACCACAGCTGAGCTTCGTCAGGCTCTACTGTCTTCTGTCAATTTTACATGTCTATGCGCTTGTGTATGTTAGCATGGAGCTATCATTACCATGCTAACATGCTATGACTTAGCATTGGGTCTGGGTGTTTTTGATACTAGGGCCAATGCGTTACTCAAGTTTCGCTGACAATACCAAAACAATAATTTTTCTGACATTTTTAAGACACGTTTCTTTACAAAACATTCCTTTCACAAAATAAGCAAAATTTACTGAACCATGCCTAAATAAAATAAGGTTTTGATTTAAAGCAGGAACAATGTGAAAATGTAATAAGTGTCGAGGCTTGATGTGACTGTTAGCATATAAGGTTACTGTATGTGTAAGTACGGAGCAGCTTAGCATCAAATCCGCGATACGTGTTAACATGCTATGTTAGCATTAGTAAAGCTGAGACTGATTTGATCTTCAGTTTAGTATCGTGTTCTGAAATAAACTGTTAAATGTGAGAAACTTTTGACCTACAGGTGGCGCAAGATGAAAAGTCTGTGGATCATAAATGTTAGTACAAAATTTCATGGGAAACCATCCAATAGTTGTGGACATAAATCAGATTGACAGCCATTGTCATACGTTTTAAAACTTTAAAACAGGTCAAAACAGCCATATATTCTTATTACTTTCTGACTCATGTTTCTTTCTCAATCATGTCCTCTTCCAGACGGAGAAGCCGATCGTCTGCACTGCCAATCAGAACGGCTCTCAGGCAGAGTGTGAGCTGGGGAATCCTTTCAAGAGAGACTCAGGGGTACGGTTTGTCCTAAATTTCACACGTTCATCCTGACACTTAGCTGTTGTTCTTCAAATGTGACAGATGTTTTGCCATTCTTTGCCCCAGACTGCATTTTACGTCATCCTGAGCACTGCGGGTATGACTGTGGACACCATGGAGATTGACATTGACCTGCAGCTCCAGACGTAAGTGCAGCTGCCTCGTGTTCAGCTATAGGTTATGTCCTGCACATGTACGGGAACATATAGATAAATAAATGTATTGGGCTACATTGATGTCATCTTTTTCTTTCAGGACAAGCGTGCAAGCAAATCTTGTCCCTGTTAAAGTACGGGCTAAAGTAATCATTGAGTTGCCATTGTCGGTCACTGGGTAAGTGTGTCACACTATTGTTTGACTATAGTAAATACACAGTGCCTCCGACAGCATGTTAATTAAATATTTTTGCATGTTTTCAACAGGGAAGCCAGTCCGAATCAGGTTTCTTTTGGGGGTGTTGTGAAAGGTGAGAGTGCCATGAAGACAGAAGAGGAGATTGGAAGTTTGATTAACTACACATTCAGAGTAAGTGTGTTCATCTGACCAGCTTCTTTATGTGATTATTAAATCACTGCTGAAATAACCAAGTCTTAATGTATTGATGTCTCCTTCAGATAAACAACTTGTGGAAGTCTTCTTTGAAGCCTTCTCTCAAAGCCTCGCTGCACATTCAGTGGCCCAAATGGAACAAAGATGGGAAATGGCTTCTGTACCTGGTGAAGATCACTGCTACGGGACCGCAGGACATCCTCTGCTCTCCAGAGTCTGAAATCGGCTCTCTCAAACACATCCAGGTAGTATTTTTAAACCTTTATTTCCTGTAGTTCAGCACTGGCCAGAAGTCGGCCATTATAGCCAACCGGCACTGGTTAATTCCTGTCTGGATTAATGAGAAGAAATGTGCTTTCAGCAGTCGTCTGCATCCAGGACCAAACGGGAAATTGAAGAAAGAAAACCTGTTGGCAAGATGTCTTTACTGTCAGGCAAAAATAAAGTGTTGGTGAGTCTTTGTATGGATGTGCTCACATTCTTTTATAACAGTTTACATTGCTTTGATGTGTAATAGACTCTGTTCTTCCTAGACGTGTGACAAGGACATCAAATGTGTGGTGCTCAAGTGCCCCCTACAGGTTCTGGACGGTACAGCAGTTGAGCTGAGGTCTCGTCTCTGGAACTCAACCTTTATTGAGGTAACACATCGTGTTTTAACTGTTTCCAGGTGTCTCATCTGTGTGATTTGCTATGACCGCCTTACCTGAGCAGCCGTTTTTGTTTTTACACAGGATTATGCCTCGCTTTCGTACTTACATATCGTTGTGAAGGCCTCGCTTGTCCTTCATACTCAAGCTAAAAACATGATCCTGAGAACTCCCGACACTGATGTAAGTAGCATCTAAGTACAAATTTGAGGTACTTGTACTTGACTTGAGTATATCATCATACATATTAGTAAAACACTGACAGGAACTATTTTCCTGCAGAATGAGTACTTGAAGTACATTTTGCTGATAATACTTACATACTTTTACATGAATAAGTTTCTGAGTGTAAGACCAGTAAAAACTTGTCAGGATGTATTTTCACAGTGTGGTACTGCAACTTTTACTTAAATAAAGGATCTGAATACTTCCTCCATCTCTGCTGTTCACAATCTTGATCCTAACTGACCTGATCTCTCGGTTTTCCTGGCTTTGGTGCTTTTTCCAGGTGACAGTCACAGTGTCTCCAGAGAGCACAGTCGCGCAGCACAGCGGAGTTCCCTGGTGGATCATACTGGTTGCTGTTCTGGCAGGAATCTTGATTTTGGCTTTGTTGGTGTTTCTGCTCTGGAAGGTGAGTACAGGGATGTTACATCTTCATGTCACCCATGTTTGGCAATGTAGATGACACAGGATGAAAATAGGAGATATAGATGTACATTAAATATGAAGCGAGTGCTAGCAGCCAGTTAACTTAGCATAGCATAAAGACTGGAAACAGAGGGAGACAGCTAGCATGACTCAGTGTGAAAGTAACAAAGTCAGCCCACCAGCACCTCTTAAAGCTCACTAATGAACACTTCATATCTCCTTTTTATTCATCTGTACAAAGGTTAAAAGACAATTCATTATATAATGGGAGCAGAAGAAACCTGCTATCAAGTCACCATGAAGTATTCAGCTGTGTAAAATATCAAATATATGTGGCGTCAGTGTCAGCGTAAATATTAGAACTGGGTGAAGATAGGCCCTAAAAGGCCATAAAATGTATTTCCTCTGGTGTTTTCCTGGAAGAAATCATAATGGCTACTGACTATTATTATGCTTCGGTTTGTCCCTCTTAACACTTCACCACCCTTGCTCCCCCTCAGTGTGGTTTCTTCAAGAGAGCATCAAAAGACCAATACGATGCTGCATATCACAAGGCAGAGATCCATGTTCAGCCCTCTGACAAAGACAAACTCTCTGCTGAGGCCTGATTTGTACTCTCTGACCAGGGGTAAAAAACAAGCTGTCGGCATGCAGTGTGATTCCTGCAGTGACTAATGAACTGACTTTCCAGCTAAAGCAGCTGACTGAATGCAGAAAAATTCAAGCAGACACACATTGTACTGAGCTGCTGGAGGAGAAGTTTGATGACAAAAAAACTTTTTAGGCTAAATGCAACGTAAAATAAGTTGTAACAGGGCTCTGTGTAAGAGCTGAACTGTATGAAAAATACCTGAAAGGATAGTTAAAGTTTTTGAAGTGGGCTTTTAATACTTAGTGCTTACCTTCAGTTGATTGTGGTGAGCACACCCCAGTTTGCAGAAGCAGCAGTACTGGCACAAAGCTAAGCAATGTGCTGCTGTGGATGGGGGCAGCAGCAACACATATTTTAGCCACCTAAAAAAATCACTATCAGTGCAAGTGTACAATGTATTTAGACTATTTTCACTGCTTTACCTTGCTGTCAGACAGCACTTTCCAACAGGAGACTTAAGTCATTATATCCATCTGTGCGCTCTTCATAGCCACCAGACTCCTTTGACAAAAACAATAATTTTACAGCTCTCATGTTCTACGAGGTAAAATTACCGTTTTTGTCAAAGATGTCTGGTGGCTTTGGAGAGAGTGATAACACGGCTTCAGTTCCTACTCAGAACGGGCTGTCTGGGCAAAGTAAAGCAGTGAAAATATTCTAAATATAGCGTACACTTACACTGATGATTTCTTTATGTGGTTGAAATATGTGTTGCGACTCCACTTCAAAAAAGCCCTAACTATCCATATAAATTATTGAAGTTTCTGGTATTTCTACAATCTGTGTCTCTGAATTTTGCCAAGAAATCAATGCATTTTCTTACCAACAGGCTTCATGTTTTCCTCCCCAAAACCCCCTTTTTTGTTTAATTGCTCTGCGCTCTGCAGGTGCTTTTGCTGGCATCGCTTTTACTGCTTGGCTGTTTGAAATGCCCCATTAAAAACTGCAAAGCATGCTTCACGTTCCTGCACATCTCTCCTCTGTTGTTTAGCCTACGTGAATATTTGCCGACATTTATTAGTCTTTAATAAAATGTTGTGTTTTTTGTAATCTCCCTTCCCAGTGTGGATTCTTCAAGCGCTCCAAACGGGATGACAGCGTCCCTCGTTACCACGCAGTGAGGATAAGAAAGGAAACTCCAGAGTATAAAGATGGAAAAGTCAAACTTGATCCTTTTGACAAGAAGCAGTGGATGACAACTTGGATCGACAATGAAAGTTACTCATGAGCAGTGTCGAATCACAAACACTGATTTTTTTGAAGAATTGTCGGCTGTCTTTTCAAGGAATTAGCTGGGTTCATATCCTCAAAGTTTTACACTGTATAGATGACATGTTTTTTGTAAGTTTTGTATATATTGAAATACTTCTGCACACTGTATATTTATTTTTTGATAAAAATAATTTGATGCAGCCAAAGGTTTTTCAGTCTTGTGTCTGCCCTGGAGCAGAAAGTTTACTGTTTCTATGGAGTCGTACTGTCTCACTAAAAGTCTATGCAAGGAAGGTACAGCCAGCTCAGTGTAATGTGAATGTAAATCAGTACATTTGTGGTGTTTTATGTGTCTAGTTTCACTATTTTCCAACAAAAAAAACTTCTGTCCTCTTTGGGATGACACGTAGGTACATAATCATTTCACAAGTAAAGGTGCACAAATGACCTCGACTGACTCTGAAGGTCAGTGGGGGTCTTTTCTCACATGTGTTCTTAAGCTCTGTTCAGGTAGCATCCACTGTGCTGTAGGTCATCACTGAAATAAGACTTTTTGTTCCATGAGGAATCCAAAGGGACGATGGTGAAAAGCAACTGAAATGTTTTATAGATTGAATTCAAAGTGAATGTCTCACTCAAACTGTCAAATGTAATAAAAAAATACTTTAATGTTGATTGTTACTGTGCAGTTTCATTACTATTAATGCAGCCTATATAAAAGTAGAGCTGCAGCTAATGATCATTCTCCTTCTTTGTCACCTGCCGGACTGTTTTAATTGTTGGGAAACATAATAAGAAATGCTCATCACAGTCTCCTAAAGCCCAACGTGAAGAGCTTGTTTTGTTTGACCAATGGTCTCAACCCAAAGATATTCAGTTTACCATCACAAAAGACAAAAAGCAGCAAATCCTCACGCCTAAGCTGGACATGGATCATCAAAAAAGACTTATTATCAAAAAAAAACGGATTTGCTGCCAATCAACTAAACACTTGTTTTGGCTCAAAATAAGAGCAAAAACTAATTCCATGTGCATGTCTATTAAAAATAACAGCTATCAGTGAAAGACGATCAAAACTTTGATGTAATTAAAGGGTTATGGGGCCACTGAATGTGTGAAGTTCTACCTGTGTGACTAAAATACTGAAATAAAAGTCAGTAAAGCTTATTTGCTAACCAATTGAACAGAGCCTTACTCAAGACATTTATTTAATCATACTATTTAGAACAAGCACAGCATTAGCATGAGAACAGGTTATCATTTTCACTACTCTATATAAAAGCTACTGCATTGAAAATATCACTCTTTATGGAACATTAAATGGATTTGTGATGAATGCTTTGGTTTTGCATCCAAAACATCTCGGCCCTTAAAAAAAAAAAAAGGCGTCCCTCGTTATGACTGTCAGAAAAAAAAAAACACAATCCAAAGTTAGCATTATTTATGTCAATGTGAGCGTCAACATATTTATTCCAGATCAGTCAAACGTGAGGCGGAAGGTTTTCTCCTGCTCCTTGCGTTGGTTGTCACACAGTTTGGACACTTCCTCCACTCTTCTCTGCAGAAGAACTGAGTTCTGATCAATCCACTGAAGTGAATCCATGTGGGTGTTGAGAATTTTACAGATCTGCTGAAGCTGAGGGGAAGAAAGAAAAAAGAGGCAGATGTTTAATTTGATTTGCAACAATAAATGCCAAAGCACTAAAAATATGTCAAGGGATGTTTCATTAAAGTTAGGTGTGATCTTACTGGGTCACTGGTATCTGCTGGGCCACTGGATGTGTTCAGGTGCTCGATGATCTCCTTCAGGTCCTGCGACATCCTCTTCAGCTGTGCGTCCACGTTCTCAGCGAGCTTGTACGTTCTTTCGCGTTCCTCGTCAGCGTTCTGCATGTAGATGGTTCCGCTTTGCTCTTTCACTGACTCCTCGAGTGGGCAGAGCAAGTCCTCCAGCTCCTTCTGCTGGGACAGGATGAAATCCAGCTCCTGGTTTAGCCTCCTCTGGTCAAGCTTCACCTTCTCCATCTCCTTATGCAGAGCTGTGATCTTCTCACCGTTCTCCACCAGCATGCGGTCCCAGGCATTCACCTGAGTAGCCTGCTGTAAGAAATGTCTCTCTTGGTCTTCAAGCTCAAGGCTCCACTTGTTAATGAGACCCTCTAGCTGGGCATAGGTCATCACTGGGGGGGCAGTGGTTGTAGTGATTGTTGTGGCTGCAGCAGTTGCTGTAGTACTTGCAGTGGATACAGGTTTGAGCCCCAGTGTAAAGCCTGTAGCTACACCTGTTGTGGCAGCTGCAGTTGTGACAACAGGGGCAGTGGCAGGGGTGGCTGCTCCCAGAGGTTTCAGCATAAATGATAAACCTCCACCTGCTGCTGTGGTTGATGCAGGGACAGTGCTTGTTGTTGAAGGTGCGCCCAAAGTAAAGCCTGTACCTGTCGCGGTGGCAGTCGCAGGAGCAGCAGCTGTAGGGATAGGTGCAGCAAAGAGAGACGGGCCTGAGGCTGGAGCTACCTGGGTGGCTGCAGGAGGAGCTGGGGTTGATGAGGGTTTAATCCCAAAGGTAAATCCTCCACCCTGACTTGCTGTGGGTGTAGCAGTGGAGGCTGCCTGGAGCTGGAGCTGGGGTTGAGGTTGGGGTTGGGTTTGGGGTTGGGACTGGAGCTGGGGTTGGGGTTGGGGTTGAGGTTGGGACTGGAGCTGGGGTTGGGGTTGGCTGCCCAAGCTGAGGTTGGAGGGAGCACTGGCACCAAAGCTGAAGCCCCCTCCTGGGGCAGGAGCAGTGGTCGCTGCTGTGGTCACCTGCACCTTGGTTGCTCCAAAGCTGAACCCCCCGAACGAGAGGCCACCGGATGCCGTCGTTGCTGCGGCTGTTGATGCCGCTGCAGTTGCTGCGGCTGCTGCTGCTGCCGCTGCCGCTGGGGGTTGGGGTTGTGGCTGGGGCTGAACTTGGGGTGCAGTGCCAAAGGCGAAGCCCCCTCCTGATGGGGCGGCAGCGGTGGTCTGTGCAGACAAACCTGTACCCAAGGTGAACCCTGACCCCGCAGCTGGAGCTACTGTGGAGCCTGAAGCCAGCCCTGTCGCTGTGGTTTGAGGAGCCGTGCTCAGGCCGAATGTGGTGGCGGCGGGGGTCCCAAAAGAGAAGCCTCCGCCGGCTGGGGTGCTCTTCGCTGGGGTGCCAAAGCTGAAGGAGCCGGTAGGGTTGGAGGGGGCCTGAGTGGCAGTGCCGAAGGTGAAGCCCCCTCCAGAAGCGGCAGGTGCGGAGCCTGTCATCCCAAAGCTCGTTCCCGAGACGGCAGCCGTGGTCTTCTGAGCCCCGAAAGCGAAGCCCGTGGAGGCTTGCCCAAAGTTGAATCCGCCACTCATTTTAAATGTAACGTTATCAAAAACAACCCACGTACAAAATGGTCACTTCCTCGCTGCGCCTCGCCGTGGCTTTTGGCGGGTCACAAATACGAGTTGGTTCAACTGAAAGTTTCGCGGAAACAGTTTCTCTCCTACGATGGTTTCCGATACGTTACCGGTTAAAACAGTCAATCATTGGTTTGTTATCGTTACCTTGTTCCTGACGGCGACCACAAACTAAAAACACATCCTTCACCAAAACGTGGCCCGCTTATTTCACTTCTTCAGGCAGGCATCTCTGTAGCTGACTAAAGGAAATGACGACAGTTAGGACCAAAACCATTTGACCTGCGCCATGAGTTCTGTCTGCTGGCGCACAAATCCCGCCTCTGTTATAAGATTGACAGGTCCGACGCCTAACCACCACCCTAAAGAGACACAAACCGAAATTTGATTGGTACAGCTCGCCGCCTAAAAAAAAAAACATGCTTCGGCATCTATGTAGATGACGTTTTATCCGAAGAGGATGGAGTTTGTGAAATGAAGAGCTACGCCATGAGCAGAGTATGAGCTCCTTGGCAACTACTGACTCAGTCAAAAGTTTTTCCTACAAGCGTCCGCAAAACGACGTTGTGTCATACAGTGATCGGATAAAATGACTCGCTATCGATGTGAAATATGATAACACGCTTAAAAACAACCGTATGTAACCGTGGCGGTTAAAAAAAATGCCAGAAACAACGGAATGTAAATGTTAGAAGAAAGTCACGAATTAATTGATTATCTTCATGAATCCTTGCGAAGGGCGCAAAGATTTATTTCACTGTAAATGTTGTATTCTTAATGGGCACATTTTCAAATGTAATTTCTAAAAAACATTTTTACTAAAATCAAATGCAAGCAAAACATTCAAGTTACGCAATACTGTCAAAATATTTAAAACTCAATCAGTTCTTTTCTGTTTCTTTATTTCTTTTTTATTCCCTTCCTTTTTTATCCACATATTAGCTTAATCGAATTTGATCAATAAAGTTTTTTTTGTTTTTTTTTTTAAACAAAGTCGAAAGGTACTGACGTGTCTTCTCTTGACATGGCTGTGACTCTTTGGATTAGCTAGCTTGTCACGGAGCTGGGAAACCGCGCTGCCTGCTTGCTGTGTTGACATTTCTGCCACTAAGGGTACAGCCATGAGCAACTGAATTAAAGGACGATTCAGAAACATTTTGCAATTATTGTGACTATGAATACGCACGTTTCACCATATCACTCAGTAACAGAGAGTTAATTTTACGACTGTGTTTGGGAGCTGCTGAAGTTAGCATGGAAGCTAATGTCAACATAGATTAGCTAACGTGAACGCTAACTGCCTGGCTGTGCTGCGGATGCCACCTGTGATCAAACTTAATAGGTACCGTTTCTGTCTGCAACACCTACTGAAAGACATCGTCCACTAAGCCAGCCGGTCCCCAACCTGTCAGGATGAGGATTTTAAGGTTTCTGAGGAGCAGCGTGTCCATAGGAAAGGACATTGACTACTATTCCAAATTTTCACCCTCCCCTCTTTCAATGAAGCAGTTTCTGGATTTTGGTAAGAGGCTGTACACACATCACGAACACTTGCGTCTCCATGCTTACATTTTATTTTTTATTAACATTTTAACGCAGTGGATCTCAACTGTTCTGCTTGTGATCACTTAATGCAAAGTGCTTATTAGCTCTCTTTGTAAGCTGACTGTATATCATGATTCTGTAAAGTTATTGGAAAAATTATTCAGAAGCTGTTCATAGACTGAATAACCACACAGGAATGTCTGTTTTTGGATAATCCAGCAAATAAAATACCTGACAAATTAATTTTACTTTAATTTTATTAATGCGGTTGTTCATGGTGTACAGTGTCACTTCAGCCAACCGGGAGGGCGTTTCTGTAACAACAGAAATAATAATAATAATAATAATAATACAAGAGATCTGTGATGTTTCTGTGTGTATGTCCACCCATCAGGCTCAGAAAATGCATGTGAGAAAACATCCTTCGCCTTCCTTAGGCAGGAATTACCTGTTCGTTTGGCAAACATCATGAAAGAGATCAACTTGCTGCCTGACAACTTGCTGAGGACTCCATCTGTCCGTCTGGTCCAGGGCTGGTATGCAGGCTTTCTTCCGTCTTTTATTGATTGTCTCTCAAATGACACTGACGCCTGCGAATAGACTGATGATTTTGTTCCCGTGCAGGTACATGCAAAGTCTTCAGGAGATTCTTGAGTTCAAAGACAAAAATGCCAACGATGAGAAAGTCACATATGAGTAAGTGAATGAAAAACAGACACTGTGCAGCTAAGCTTGTGGTTTTATTTCTTGCGCCTTGCCGTAATCGCTGTGTCTTCATTCAGTTTCACGGACGCCGTCATAAAGGTCAGAAATCGGCACAATGATGTCATTCCTACCATGGCTCAGGGAGTGGTGGAGTACAAGGAGACCTACGGCACAGACCCAGTCGTCAGCCAGAATGTTCAGTATTTTCTCGATCGTTTCTACATGAGCAGGATTTCCATCAGGATGTTGCTCAACCAGCACAGTGAGTAGATTCTCTTCTGCTTTAAGGGTGACTGGAACTAATTTGTCTGCTGGTTTTCTTGCTGTTCAACACAGCGAGGACAAAGGAACAACATGAGGACACAATGATAAAACTAAACAGGAAGAAGGCACAGAAACAAGATGCACAGGGTCATGATTAGATTATGAGAGAGAACAGACCAAAGGGCGACATCACACACAGAACTCTGTGGTATGAAAAGTCAACAGTATGTTTTTTGGAGTACAAATGATCTGAGCTTTGGTTTTTACAAAATATCATTCATAGATATTATATAAAATGACAGCTGCTTTGTCTCTGTCAGCTTTACTCCCTGAATTTGATTTCCTTTTCTTTATGTTGAATGTCAGAGATGTAATAAGACTGGGAGAGGATTGACTTACTGGTAATACAACCCAGAATCTAACGTTGGGACGCTGTGTACAACATAAATAAAACAGAATGTGATCATTCGCTGATCCTTTTTGACGTAAACTGAACTGACAACAGCACAAAGACAATATATTTAATGTTTGACCTCATCAACTTCATTGATTTTTGTAAATATCTGCTCATTCTGAATATAGGGAAGTAAAAAATGCCAGAAATAACCTGATTCCAGGTTCTCAGCTTTGAGGATTTGCTGCTTCTTCATCTGATGTGATAGTAAATTGAATATCTTTTGGTTTTGGACTGTTAATCAGAAAAAGGAAGACATTTGAAGGCGTCACCGTGGGCTTTGGGAAATTGTGACGGTCATTTTTCACCGTTTTCAAAACACCCCTGTGTGCTGTCATTGCAGCCCTCCTCTTCGGTGGGAAGGTGAAGGTGAACCCAGCGCATCCCAAACAGATCGGCAGTATTGATCCACACTGTCGTGTCAGCGACGTGATCAGAGGTGAGAACGTCACAAACATTGTTATGAGGAACGCGCTGTGATGGCGTCATCAAACATGTCGTCGGTCAGGTGTTCAGGTATTTCTCGTGCTGCTTCCTGAAAACAAACCCCTTCCTTGTAGATGCCTACGAAAACGCAAGAAACCTCTGTGACCGGTACTACATGAACTCCCCTGAGCTGGTCCTGGAGGAGTTCAACGGTAAGAAAACACATTTGTTTTTCGCTCATCTTGAAGTGCTCGATTGAACCATATGTGATCAAATGTAGACTAATCTTTGCTCATGTTTGTCCTGACAGTCAAAGAGGAGGGAAAACCCATCACAGTGGTGTATGTCCCGTCTCATTTGTATCATATGGTGTTTGAACTTTTTAAGGTAGGCCTTGCTTTTTGAACTCATAACTACACAGCTGGTTCACTGAAACAGTTCGACATTGTCACATGTTGTCTTTCTCTCCTGTTAAACAAATGCAGAACGCCATGCGAGCCACCATGGAGTTATACGGCGATGCTCTGGAGTATCCCTCCATCCACGCACAGGTCGCTCTGGGAACCGAAGATCTGACCGTCAAGGTAAAGCTGCATCTCAGTCTGCGGTCACGACTGGTGCGCCGTCCTCTGCCAGTGAAAACCAACAGCCCCTCTGTGGTTTGTGTTGCGGCCTTATGTTCTTCTCCAGGTGAGCGATCGTGGAGGAGGCGTGCCGCTGCGTAAGATTGACCGGTTGTTCACCTACACCTACTCCACAGCTCCTCGGCCCAGCATCGACGGGTCCCACGCCGCTCCTCTGGTCAGTGTTCCTGATGTGTGATCAACAGTGTGCGACTCAGTCTGAGCCCCGTCAGCTCTCGACTCGACTCGTACAAACAGTCACTTCCTCTGACATTGTTTTGCCACATGTTCGTATGTGTTCAAAGCTAAAAATCAGTACTTATTATCAGTTTGTTGCAGACTAACTCTCGTGTCTTGGTTGTGTTGAGGATGGAGAGATGAGCTCTTTGTTTCTGTCCAGGCTGGTTACGGGTACGGTCTGCCCATCTCTCGGCTGTATGCCCGCTACTTTCAAGGGGATCTGAAGCTGTACTCTCTGGAGGGTCACGGAACTGACGCCATCATCTACATTCGGGTAATTGAGATGTGTGTGTGTCTCACAAGGAAAGGGAGAAAGCATGGATTATTTACATCCTGCTTTGACTTTATCCTCCCTCTCTTTTGCCAGGCGCTCTCCACAGAGTCCATCGAGAGGCTCCCTGTGTACAACAAGTCAGCCTGGAAACACTACAAGACCATCCACGAGGCGGACGACTGGTGTGTGCCCAGTAAAGAGCCCAAGGACATGACAACATTTCGCAGTTTCTAGATCTGAATGGCGACGGCCCTGTGACAACGTGTGCAAGAGATGAGGTGTGTGTGTGTGTGTGTGTGTGTGTAACAGTGACAAATGAGTTCAGAAAAAAAGAGCAATAGAGCAAAGTTTTAGTGTTGTATATTTCATATAGAACAATAGACTGAGGAGAGCACCAGCCCTCATTTTAAAGAAACTACATGTTTCTACTTTCTCCTGCTGGTGTACTGTTGCAACCAGGACCTGATGCACCAGCTACTTGTAAGTTCTCTCTTAAGTTTAAAGTCCACCTTAAATGGTACGCTGAAGCTTGTTAGTCTGATACTAAAGGTGTGTCAGTGTTTGGTTGCACCACAGAGATGTGAGGTTCATCTTAACTCCTCTGGCATGAAGTCCAAACTAGCCAAAACATTTGATGTAGTTTTCACTTCCTGTAGCCAGTCAGCTTCGTTCTTAATGCACTTTATGCAGTGTTTATTACTGCGTTGTCTCTTGTACCCAGACGTCTTTGAACACTACACAATAACGAAGAAATAGCTAACGTTAATCACCAAACGAGGACAAATAGGTACATAAATGAGCACAAAGCGTTATGATCAGATGTTAACTATGCAACCTTAACCTTAAGTGATGAAACCATTAACTAGAAACAGGGTAAGAAAACTGCACGATTAGACAGATGAAACTGTAACATTATAACATACTGATACTGATACACTGGCCAAGTCTTACAGATGAGTAGTTTTTAATTATGAAGTTATCGAACATGATATATTTGCTTGCCAACACAGTGACGTTAGTGTCTAATGTCAGATTTAGTCAATGCTATGCTATGTGATGCCATGTTGTTACTTACATCTACATTGGAACTATTTCCACTGGTGCAACCCGTCAAAGGTCAGCCATGCGTGAACTCCGTCCTGTTAGAAATAACGTTCAAACGAGGCTTTGAACTTACAGGTAGCTGGTGCCGCCCAGAGGAGTAGAAAACCACACAGCTGCTGAAAGTAAAGAGCAACCAGATTTTAGGCAGATACTATATACTCATAGCAACATTGGCTTTTTTTTTTTTTCTTCTATTTTACATAATCACCTAAGTTGGTCAGTAAGGGGACGCCCTGGTAGCTCACCTGGTGGAGCCTGGGCTCTTGGCTGCATGTCATCATCTCTCTGTGTCACTCAAAAAAGCAGAAATGCCAAAAAAAAAATTAAAAATCTTTAAGGTTATTGAATATGGTCGTTGTAGGACTGTGATGCTGTCCCTGGCTGACCTCTCTGTCAGTGCTCACTTAACGTAACAGCATCAGTGTTTCTAGATTACCTCAAACATTTTGGCATTTCTGTGCTGTGGTTTGTTACCAGCCAGCATGGAGGCAACGATAACGAGGCGTCTGTGATGAGCTTTTTAAATGTGTTTTGGTTTTTTTGATGCTTGTAGAACAACAAATAAGATTCCTTTAAGGTCTTAACTCTGTAGAGACAACTCGTCTTTACCTTTCTCTGAATCGCTGCTTTTATTTGGCTGAAAGTCGAACTGTTACGTCTGCTCTGCTCATCTCTCCTGCTCGTGTGAAGTTTGATGCTTTGTAAGAAAAGGAAAACTGGTTACAGTTAGTTGCTGCTTGTTTTTAAATCTGTTGAAAGTTTCATTGGTTCAAATGGTTTCAATTAGGGCATTTCGTCCAGCGACGTGATCAAACGAGTATTGATGCATTTGCAACATATTTCATTTTTCTCTTTCTAAACTCAGTAAATGTGCAAATAAGGTGCTGCGAATTTGAAACAAGATCAACTGTATTTTTGTGTCACAGTGTCAGAGCAAAGTACAGTATTTGGGTTACTGTTAAATAAGCTGTCACTCATATTTCCCGTGTTACAGTTGTGCTGTTATGGATCATGTTCAGTGAAGAAGAAACATTTCAAACAGACTCTGATTTGTGTCTGAAGTGTCTCTGTAATTAGAGGTGGATGGATGACGGAAACATGCAAATTAACCAAAGCAACGAGGAAGCAAACATAACGTGAAAATTAGTTTATTGATGCTGTTTGTACCAAGAACTGTTTCTCCGACTCGGATGGCGTGGAAAACGTGATTTTCTTGCGGTCCGACACGTCGTATTCGACACAGAACATGGAGTCATGCTTGGGAAGAAGAAAGGAAGCACTTCGGTTTGGCTGTGAACAACTCATGGTCCAGCCCCACATTCATACGCGATGCCGCGCCCCCGACTCGCACAGGCCCTTGTCATGAGCACATCTTACCGTCCAATGGAGCGGCGAGGTGTGCGTGTAGCAGACCTGCGTGCTGTGTGTGTATTTCCTGCACATGGAGCATCACGGTCCCATCTCAGCGCCACACAGCCAGAGTCAGGGCCGGCAGAAGCAGCATTCACCTCATCCCTACTTGATTTGTTTGTTGCTTTTCATTCAACAACAACAACAAAAAAAAACAATGGCCGAGCTATTCTACTTAGTAGAAAAATTTAGATAGTATAAAATGAACAATGGTATTTAAGTAAAAAAAAAAAAAAAAAAGATATGCAGTTAATAGGCACATGTATAAAACTTATTTATACATTTAAAAACCTTGTCGCCCATTGAAGCTCAAAAGACAAATATAGTGCTTTTATCTGACCTGTACAATAACCGTTCCTGCAGAAAAAAAAAAAAAAGAGTTGTACATGGAAACAGGCAAGTTATACTAGCAAAAATATAAAATGCTGAAAAAGCAGTATACGTTTGACTTCCATCGGTATATGTATGCATGATCTGCAACAAACTACATCACATCTGAAGACAGACTTCTCTCTAATTATAGCTTCGAGCTTTTTAGTGGTAAAAAAAATGTTAGGATTCCTTTTTGGTCACATACCCAACTTTTTTGACATTCCCCATCTTTCAGTTAAAATGGTTTGAGCTGAAATTTGTTAAGAGAAACAGTGACGAGAAGAGACACGGGATGCTACAGTATGAACACAAATCATAGCTGGCACCTCAGTCGGATCACTTCTGGCAGTCTTGGTGGCGTTAACGCCGTGTGGCATGAATGTCATGGCACCAAAAGTATATAAAAAAAACGGCTGCTCTCCGGTCTGCTAGCGATGAACTTGATGAGCTGCATGAATTCAGAGTCCAGAGCTGCTCCCTCAGCACACAGAGTCAGTGCTGACCGGGAGTCTCCCACTGCGTCGCACCTCCTTCTCTTTCTTCTCTCTTTGTTTCTCCAGCTTCTCCTGAGCCTTACGCAGGTCCTTCAGCTTTTTCTTGATCGTTGAACGGTCGCTCTGACTTGACACGCCGAGTGCCTGAAGGAAAACGTGCACGGATTTAGGGCAGAATAATGCTACAGTGCCAAAGTAGGGCTGCAACCACTGATTGTCACCAATCACTCATTAATTAATCAGCTCATCTTCACTGTCATTCGCTATCATATAAGGCAAACTACAGTGGGAAATACTGACATTTGAGAGGCTGGAGCGAGCACATTCTTGCTTGAAAGATTCATGTTAATGATTCATCAGTAATTATAACTATTGCTGCCAATGAATTTCTACAGTGACAAATCGATCAAATGACTAATCGTTTGGGCTCTGGACCAAAGTTGCTGTGAAAGACGACTTAGTGTGACCTTTTCCAAACAAGCCCTTATGATTTTTGTGGGTGAGTAACCGTGAGAGATTTCACAAAACCAGAAAAGTATTTCCTTGACATCAGTATGAAATATGTTACTATAATTTCAGCCTGATGAATACATTGATCTAATCCAGCTCTGTTTCATAAAGGGACACAGATGAGCAGATTCTACACATGGACGATATGTAGTCTTGTCTTCTCATGTCCTTGATATTCGTTTTCCCCTCTGATGCTGCAGAAGTCATACTGTGAAGTATGAATTGGGAGCCAGTCATTCTTAGCTGCAGCTTTTGGTCACAAGGTGGCAGTGAAAGGCAGCAATCCTGATTACATAATGACTTCTTTTGCGATGAAAGGGGCCTTGTATGATGAAAACATTATTTAACTCCTAAACTATCATTTCATAATTATACAGGTCATTAAATTAGATTATTATCATTTTGACTTTTTTTTTTTACCTTCAACTTGTCACTGTCCAAATGCAAGAGCTGCTGGCCGTCCACTCCCTTCGCTGTGAATTCAGGTGTGTATTGGTCCATATTCATGCCCATCAACCAGTGACAGACCTGTTGATTGGTCCATTCAGAGACAGGCCGGTTCTGCCACTGATAGTCTTTTCCTGTAGTTACTGGCTCATCATCTAAAGTCTGCAGAGGACACAGATAATACGAACAGATATTAGAAAGCAACCATGCAGTTTTCTGAAAGTTTCTATGCAGGATTCTTAAACTCTCAGTGGGTTCAACCATCTTGTGACTGTTAGTGTCCAACTGTGCTGTGTCATATGTTGGGAAAAAGATGACTCATGTTTAGTGCATGGGAAAAAACACATGACAAAGACTATATATAACTGATGTCTGCCAGCAATGTGCAGCAGCCATAATGCCATCGATGAGTCTAATGCACAGCTAAGTGACAAATGATGAGATGCAGACATTAATCACCACTTCAATAAATGCTGTTTGAAATGAATTCATCTCGGCAGATGAATTTCTACAGGTGGGGAAGTTGCTGGAAAGCAGGGGGACCAAAATAAAAAGGTAAAGCCAGCTCGAGTATGCAGAGAGCAAACAAAAACAACATGGAGTGCAAATTCTGCTGGACCAAACTCTGCAGTGTACAAGTTTCCCAAGATAGCACTAAGAAAACAAGCGTGCAACGACAGCAGAATCCCAATAACATTCTCAGATGCAGATGTGTGTCTTCATACTGTACGTTTGACTGAGAGAAACTATAATATCAGAAAAAAAAAAAAAAGATGCCGAAACACCGCCGAGCAGGCAGCAGAGCAGTCAACATTGTTCTGTGGTCTGCCAAAGCTTGTAAAGAACATGAAGCGCTGGTTGACGGTTCTAACAGAGGCAAAAGTACAAACTATTAACATCACAGCTGACTTGAGAAAAGCTAAGCCGCAAGACTTGTTTTAACACAAAACAGCTTTAACACACACACAAACACACACATGCAGCTCTTTTCTATTCCCTCTGCATTCACAGTTTCATCTCAGCTATAAAAGGGGGGGGGGTGGCTCAAAGAACATGCTTGAGAATGTCCCCTTTCAGCTGCATCAAGGCGTCCCACACGGCTTTTGTCACTGTGCAACAAGGAGAGCACTCACCTCGCTGGAAGAGAAGATTAAAGTGTGTGAGCGCCCAGACAGATTGGGTTCAGCGACTAACCCAGAGATGTCTGAACTGGGGCTGGCAGCGTTAGAATCATCTATGACTGAAAAACTCTGGAACAAGTGGAAACAAGGAACGCATTTACTAAAGTAACACATCAACAAACAACAGTTCTTTACTAGGAGAGGCAAACAAACAACACTACAGGCATGAGGGTAAGTGCAGTGCTGTTTCCAAAAGGACGCAAATTATTATGATAAATGATTTTTAAACTGTGGCAGCAATCAAGGTCATTGATTTGAGCAGTGAGTGACTGATTTTCAACATGTGCAAGAGGGCAGAAGTGTCTACTACATAGCACAACACTGAAGGTGAGTGAACTAAACCAATCCACCACTAAGACTACAACAACAACTTCTAGACTACAACAATGAACACTACTACTTCTAATCTAAAAACACACACATCAGGTATGCGGTAATGTTTTCAGCTCAGTCCAGTAGATGCTACTAGCATGAAGTATTTGTGACAAAGTGATCATTTTGCAAAATTAAAGTGTCTGGTTTTTTTTTTTCCAGACACGAACACGAGTAAAATTTGGAATAAGGGAAATACTGTCCAGATCTGCAGGCTATTGCACCAGCTACATGTAAGTTCATGTGCAGTTTCCTTTCAGTGTAGTATGAGAATTACACTAAAAATCAGGCTGCACAATACAAGTTGGTCACAACGTAGCAGTTAGTATTGACTTTACACGCAAATCTCTGATCAAACCTCTGATAAGCTGGTGCAACAAGGCCTAGAAGCTAATTTTGGCTTCATGTGTTTCCTCTAATACAAGCCACATGGCTTTCTGAAGGTGGATGAAAGGGAATTTAGATAAGAGTTTCCTATAACACTACCACATACCCATTACAAAAGAAACAGTGAATTATTCACAGGACGTGTTGAGGTGAGATATTACAAATCGCAGAACTACGTTTGTTAGTATCGCTCTACTGTGTTGTCTAAAAATCAGAGGTAAAACAAAATGTGTATACTGTACCAAATCTAACGAGCGACTGAATAAAGAGGACCAGGAGAGATTTGTCTGTTTAAAGAAAACACGGTTCAATGAGATAAATATCCAGGCAGCAAAGCACTGACAAATACTACCACAATGCACACAGCAACAAACCCCAAACTAGCATTCATGTCTTCCTCTCGGTTCAGCCTGTCTTGAACTCATTAAACAGCATCGTGGGAACACAAGCCCAACCGCAGCCTGTATGACAGTAAGCCAGGCATTTCACTGGTTGCATTTGATGTGTCGCTATCTGCAAAGTCACTGAAAAGCCAACAGATCCTTCCCTGCTCGCTCTCTCTGTTGGCTCACATATGGATCCAGTTATTGTAGCCTTTGCTGGAGCTTATTTGGAGAACTGGTCAATGGAAGGCACGCGTCTAGAAAGAGCCTCTCATCATGTGTCTACTAGTTTTACCCTTTCGGTGAAGACAAAAATACATCGTGACGAAGATGATGACTGACTTACGGCTGGCCAAATCATCAGTGGTGAGAGCACAATGACTGAGAGGGGTCTGATTTGTGACACCACTTGTGTTGTATCTCAATCTCATTTATGTCGCTTTGAATAATATATGACCAAAATTTTTTAAACATTGTGCTGGATCATAATACTCTCTAAGTCCAGCCTTTATTTTCACATAGAGTTCGACACATACTTTATTCTTGCGGTCCTGGCTTTGCTCACTGCTGGTCTCAGCTGCAGCATACGGCAGACTGCTGCTGGAAGATGAGGGCTCTCTGTCTCTGTCCCTCTCTTTGTCTCCGAACCAGGAGAATGGCATACAGGTGGGGATGGAGGTCATTGAATCTGCAGGAGACAGGTTCCCTCCAGACTCCTCCAGTAACTCTGCCGACCCCCTAAGCATTGAGGAGAGAGAGAGAGAGGAAGAGTTATTCACATTCAGGCTTACACACGTGACACCTCAATACATGATATGTCGCATTAAAAAGGTAAGTCATTAAGTAATAACCATTAGATAAAGAAGGGGAAAAAAAAGAAACAATTTTGCCATCTATGTGTAGCACTTACAGCAACATGTCGGGCAATGGATAACAGCAAGAAACGTCACCTTTAAATTGTTATAGTTCAGCTGTGCAGTAGCATACCTGCTGTCCAAAGATGCTCTCATCGCCTCCTTGTCATGTTTCTTTCCTTTGCCACCTGACTTCCGGAGGCCTCTGTTGATGACCAGTAACATTTTTTGTTAAGTGTAAAAATGGTGACGTAAAAAACAAATGACAGTCACGACTAGGAAGACTTACCCAAAGTCTGGGAATCGTCTTTTCGGTTTTCCCGCCGATGAGGCCTCATTTAGCTCCTCTGAAATGAAACAATAATCATCTGGCTCAGTTAACAATGCAACAGAAAGCACTGTTATGGCAGCCATCGCATTTGGTCTTGCATACCTTTGAGCTCTTTGCCCTTGCCTTTGGACTCCCTCTTCTTGACATTGCGCATGAATCCGGAGGGGGAATGTGGAGACAAGGTGTCTTTGGGAGAGGACAAAGAAGGACTTCCACTGCTTTCAACACTGTCTCCCAACGATGGCGACAAAGACGGGCTGCTGGAGAGCTCAGCCTTGTTCCTGGATCCATCTCTAGTCTCTCCTGGATCAGCTTTCTGTCCATTCCCAGGATAGCAGACAGGCACAGGGAGGGACAGGCTCTCCTGGATGGACCTCCTCCTCCTGGGAGATTCCTGCTCCTCCTGATCCTCCTCTTCTTCAGTTTCCTGTGGGGCCAAATCTAATTATTTACAAGGACAATGCAAGGAAGAGGGAATAGAAGCCGTTTATATAACAGAGAGCTCCACTTCTCAGCTCTGACTGGCTCAGTTATGCATGCACACACTGTACATGACACACCTGTCACACTACTTTCATACTAAAAAGAGGCTATAAATAAAACTCTTGGTGCAAGAACAACATTGTGCTACTATTATAATAACTTTTAATTTGTCAAACATTTCTGCTTCATTATAAACGTCCAAATCCAGTGATATGCTAACACATCACAGGACTTGGAGCACTTTGCAGCACATTAAACAGTGTACTGGCTGCTGCTGGCTGACCTGAGAGTGACTTGACGTCACTGCGAGGCTCTCCTTAAGTTTGCTGCGTGATGGAGGCTGACGTTTGGCCTTCTGAGCCAGCAGGCCTTTAGCTTTGTGTGCACTGGTGTCCAAACGCTCAGTCTCAGGGACCACCTCGCTCCAATCTTGTTCTACGAGAGAGGAATATCAATAACGAGAGACCGTGCACCGCTTTAATTATTTACCAGGGTCATTGGAGTGAGGAGTGTTTTTGAATGTTTTACAGATTACACAATAAAAGTGTGACGTGTGTGTGTTTCCGTTTTAAATTCAAATAAACCTTTGTACCTAGTAGTGAGTCAACAGATTGCGTGTTGGTGACCGGGTCTTGGCCGCTTAATCTCTCGTCTGCTGCTGAATCCTGACCGCTGTGGCACTCCACAACTGATGCCCCTCTGGACTCCAGAGCAGCTATCTGTGGACACAACAACACAGGCTCACTTCAATGTCTCTCACAACTCTGCTGGGCTGATTAAGCGTTTTTTTCTTTGTTCGTTTTTTCCCTTGAAGTGGAGTCTTACCCTATTCTGCAAGCTCTCCAGCTGCTCCTTGTACCACTTGTCTTTTTCATCTAGAATTTTTTTCAGCTCCTCCTCTTTCTTCACAAAGTCTATCTCTCTGGGGAGGAAACAAGGAAATGTGGTTTCCCATCAGTCCTTTAGCTTGTAAACATGTTCCAGTTTATCTCTGATCCACTGAATTCCCCCAGCTGATATTCTCCTTACAAAAATCCCAAAATGTAAAATCAGTTTATGTCTTGGTTTAACAATATAACTGGTGCTATTCGGTGCAAAAAGCAGAGTGTAAACATAAAAATATATTGGCACTGTCAAGACGCAGAGAGAGCAAAATATATTGTTTTTATACTTATTCCCATAGACACAAATTATTCAATACAATAAACAAAGTAGTGAACCATGCTACACTCCCTTATCTCAGCCTCCTCCCATGATCCCTCTGAATTAAAGGGTCAGTTCACCCAAATCACAAAGAAAACATCCAGCAGCGTCAGTCCATGCAGACAGTTTTGGTTTCATTTCCACGATTTCTAAGATATCCACCACCAATGAATGTGAGTGGAATTTCATTTGTGCTGCTCAAACATTAAAAAAAATGACATCTGAAAAATCCCACATTGTGGCTGTGTCTTTTCTGAAACAATGTCCTCATTACTCAGGATAATCTGCAGCTTCAGAAAATGGCATCTGAAACTGATTAATGTCTGAGGTTTGCAGATTACTGTAAACATTTTTAAAATGGTTTACAGTGAGGTCTGTGCACCGTTTTCATGGTTATTCTGCAAACAGAGTAATAAGGACATTGTTTCTGGAAAAAGCTTTTCAAATGTCATTTTCCACCACAAAAGGTTTCCATTAATGCATTGTATTGGTGTGATAGCAGGAATGTCAGAGACCACATCTCCAAACCTCAGCAGATAAAACCAGGACTACTGGCATGACTACATACCACTCGGGGTACGTGAGAAAATGTGTTTTGTGATTTGGGTGAGCTGACCCTTTAACCCCATGCACTGCAGTTCTTATTACCACTAAACTTTTTTTTTTACGACACAAGAACATGTCATTCAGGCATTATTCCCTCTCAAGTACACCAGTCTGACCTTCTCAACCACCACTCTGCTTGCAGGCCACTCACTCCTCTCCATTCCCTTCTCCTCGTTAAAGTCTGCTCAAACAAACATGTTCTAACAGACTGTGGGGGAGTCTGCTTGTCCCCATTAGATCTTCTCTTTTACGTCAATTTTTAAATCCCATCTCCAGAATGTCTTTGTAGAACATTTTGGGTCTAAACAAATGTTATCTTGACTGCAGGATTGCTTATTTTTATCTAATCTAATGTGTTTCTGTGCAGTTTGCCAATCATATTTTAACATTTCCCCATTCACTTCATCATGAATTAAGATCTAATAATTCCTCGCCGTATTTTCAGTTTCTACATAAAATAATTTGTTGTTTTGAATGTGTTGAATGAATAAACTGAGAGCAGTAAACCACTGAATCCAACAGTATCAGCAACATCACAGTGTAGCTCCAGACAAACTCACTTCTGCTGGTAGTCCTTGAGCAGTTTCTTGGCCTTGTTGTACTTCTTGTCCAGGGTCTCGTACTGGGACTGAGTCTCAGCTAATTGTTCATTCACACTCTTACACAGATCCTGGGCTTCCAGCCAGTAACTCTCCAACTTCAGGACTTTGTCATTGTTATCCTCAATCTTTTGCTCCAATGCAGACTCCCTGGCATCCCACAATGATTTGTCCTCCTCAGACGACCTTAGCTGTACAGAGATGGTGTTATTTTTGTAGGCTAAATTGCATTTTCTTAGCAGGTGGGCCACTGGCCTAAAACAGTCGTTGTGTTACTTGTTGTATTATTATATTTGTATTACATAGAAATAACTAAATCACACAGAAGCAAAAACACTGCTAAGAAAACAATATTGTCAAAGAACAAGAGGAGCCATATATACAGTATAATTACTGACCAAACTTATCAACTTAAATAATAAGTTTATGAAAGTCTATTTTCTGTTTTGGTTCCTTTTTTAATGGTTAACGGCAATGCATTCACACTTAGAATACTGCATATTTATTTCTCTCGTATGTTATGTGAATATCTTAATAAAAATAGAAAATGGTGATTCCATCTTCATCGTACCTTCTCCTTTAGTTGATTTATTTCAGCGGTGGCAATGCTGTGTTTGAGCTGCAGCTAAGGAAGAAAAAAGGAAAATAAAAAATTGGGTTACACCCATTTCCTTGAGTCATTAATTAAATACTGAAACTTTGGTATATATTTTAAATCCCATAAGACTGAAAGTGATGACGTGGGTGTTACCTCTTTGAACTTGAAGGCCATCTGAGAGCTGTCCATGTTGGTTGGCATAAACAAAACCTCTGAATCAGGCAGCTCAAACACCTCTGTGTTCCGCCCTGGAGAGAAGTTGGAGCCCAGAATCCTTTCATCTACTCCGTCCTCCTCCTCATAGCGCTCCTCCTGAAATATGACATCACACATGGCATCACATACTGCAAACACCAACACGCCCGACATACTTCAGTACATGCTCAGTAACATACTCAGGATGTGTTAACAACACTCCCAGTAGCACAGTTTCACCACAGACTGGAGAGATTGGAACATCATAACCAAGCATTGGTGGGCTGGCTCACAGGGAGGCAGTGGAGGAGTTTGGATATATAAGTCTGCAGCATCTAGCACATTAACATGAGCAATATCCTCAGCGGTAAACAAGATTATCAACACACCTACTCACACACTTTACATATCCACAGAGCCACTTGAAACAGTGTCCACTTACTTTGCTTGCTCCAGTAAATCCCATGTACATTCTCTGCCCAGCCTCTCTATCGTAAAAACAGGGGCTTGTGGCTGCTTGAACTTCAAAAAGCAAATATTTCACAACTCTGGCAGACAGGCAGTGGTCGAATGATCACCCTCCAACAGAGCAGAATGGTGACACATGGCTTACTCACAGCCAGCTGCACCCTGCTCCTGGTTGAGCAGAGTGGGATGGGACAGGGCACGGCAAGGGGGCCAATGTTGTGTTCATGTCGTGCCGACATCATAGTAATTATGAGTTTCTGACTTGTAAATAGTGTCCATGTCAACAACTGAGACGTATTTATAACAGGGAACCTCAGATTTTTCCTGGAAGCTCCAATATATCGACCTTGGTACTTATGGAATTGCTTGAAAACCGGGTAAATTCGGACTCCTCACATCAGCCAAACTCCATTGTTAAATATTGTCAATGCACTTATTTAATCCTCACAACATATGGAATAATATATAATAATTGTACAACCATCTAGACAACGTCAACCTCGCGCTTTCACATTTCTACCATCCATCCCTTATGACATGAACACCGCATAACATTGAGCAGCGATTGGGCTTTCTCATGACCAGCTGACTCACCTCCTCTGTAGAGTGTTCATAGGGGTCATCCAAGTGATGCTGCTGTTGCTGCTGGTTCTTCTCCTGCTCTAGTGTCTCGCTTATGAGGCGGGCAACCTCACTTTGTGTCCCTGGCTTCTCCCGGCCAATCTGGAACCTGTTGTTTTAGAATGCAACATGTTAGCACGCCCTATAATGGAACAACTTACATGTTGCCTGGATGATGCAGTTTAGGCCAGATTCCCGTCACATGTGATTTTATCATGTATGATAAATCATTAAGATGCAACAATACTTTGCGTTGCCTCTGTACTTAAAAGAAAAAAAAAAAAACACCACAGGACTCAAACAAATTCAACTGTTGAGCAGTTTTTCTAATTGAGATAACAGTGGCTCAGTCTTGTCAGTAAAGCTGCTTTTAGGGGCAGATGAGACGGACTGAGAGCTGACCTCACTGTGCCTTTGGTGTTCTTCAGCACGGTTGCAGCAAACAGCTGGGTGACGCCCACCAGGCTGATACCATCCACCTCCACTATCTGGTCATTCACCTGTATGCTAGAGGTACAAAAGACAGTAATGACAAGGAGAAGTTTTCAAAGCATTTCCACACTGAGTTATGCACCGCCTTCAGCATAGTAAAAATCCAGTAGCTTCAATGCAGCTGGCAATAAAACTAATCTAAAAATGCCTGGGAAACAGACGCAGTCAGGCTTTTTTTCTGTAGCTTCCTTGGGAGGATATTAATAAATGCAGTTGTTTGTGTCTTGTATGTCACTGGGCCCTGGGGTGGGGGTGGGGGTGGGAGTGGGGGGTGGGAGTGTGTGCAATTCCTAGAATGTAATGTTAAAAACAGTTGTAGTGGCGTAATGTACAGTGACTGCATGCCATGTTTCCGGTTGTATACACAACATTAGCAGAGACTCCTGAAGAAGGAGGTTTCGGTGCTTTAACTCACCGTCCATCGTTCTCAGCTGCTCCTCGCTCCGTTATGGTTTTCACAAAAATGCCAAGCTTCTCCAGACCCTGGTCAGCTCCCACTCCCATTCCTATGATACTGATGCCAAGTCCATTGTCTCCTGAATGCAGAGAAATTGTGAAAATGTTAAAGAGTGAGTAGAATGGACAAATATGCTCAATTCTACATGTTTGTGCCCTTGATACTTGTGTATACAGATTAAGATCAGTAACTGTGCGAGTTAAATGTTTCTCACTGGCAGCTCATGACAAATAGAAATCTACTTTCAGTGTTACTGAACTCACCTTTCTCAATCTCCACAGGGAACACATCCATCTTCTCCACTCTCTTCTCCAGCTCGTACTCTGCAGATGCTGCGACCGGATCCACATCATCATTGCGCCGATCATACTCCTCATTGGAGAAGGTGCTGAAAACCTGTGTTGGTCAAAATATCAACAACATATCTTCAGTACACCACCCTTTATGTCCTTTTCAAGTACTTAACCAACAGAGAGATTGATGTTGAGGGATATCTACGGGATCTGAACAAACCTAAGCATACTATTTTCACTTCTGAGTCACTCTTATTTATCTTGGTAGGCTAAACAAAGACACATTGTTCATTTGAGAGAAACTGCACAAAGAGGGAGACTTGCGCTCCCTTTATGAGGGAAATCATGGCACCAGTGCACTACTGAAGCACACTGTAACAGCTGCTGAGGGACAGCAAAGCCCTTTGATGATGATTTGGACCACTGACATTAAATTCACTCTCTTATCAACTGTGGCTGCTGGTCTCACAATACTGTCTGACAGATCATGAAGCTGAATTTTCTTCACTTATCTAACTGCACAGGCTGCATCAACATGATTGCTAGTGATCTTTCGCATCTTCATCTCATTTTTGAACAGATGTAAATCAAGTGTCACTGACAGTGAGGCAGAAAATGCACTCCCAAGGCATAGTCTTGAGGACTTTTAAGAAGTTGTGAACTTTGCAGGCAGCCCTTTCAAAGCACTGGATGTGTCCCAGAGGCTGTCTTCTGGTTGGAATTATAAAGCAGAACATGAGCAGTGTGGAAAGTAGGGCACAGCTGGGGAGAGCTAAGCAGTGGATGCAGCAAAGTTCAACGTTCGGAGGCGACAAGTGTTATCATCGACACAGTAAAAAGACACCAAATAAAGAGCACTAAAAAAAACAACTAATCCCTTCATTTTCAAAGTTATCAGTTACCACCCAGTACAAAACACCAGCCTTAAGGGTTACTATACATAACAACACTTTTCAGGGAGAAAATAGTGAAAAACGTCTATCACAGCTTTCCAGAGCCCAGGGTGGCATCTTTGAAAACTTGACAATGTTAAACTAAACAACATAAAGATCTACAGCATATTTTCACATTTAAAAAGTCCAGCCCCTGTAAATCTTTGGCATTCTTGCTTTAAAAATACTTAAAATTATAATTGGTTAGCAAAATAGTTGCCAATTAATATTCTGTAAATTGACTAGTAGCTCTATTTAGCTGCAGTGCAAAATCTTGTAAATTCTCTTCAAGCCAGAAAGGAGTGCTAAGATTTCTGAGCAGATTCTGGCAAGTTTGACAAGTCCTGCAGGATCACTGATCTTGAGGTCTGGCTGAGTAAAATAAACCAGCCATTTTACCTGACACAGTCCCAACAGAACATGGTGAGAAGAACCAGAGTAAGTTCCTTTATGAGAAACTAGTTTATAGATACAAAGCATTGTTGGTAAAAAAGCAGATTAGAGTTTAGCAGACTCCATCTGTGGCTAATGCCTGATTATGGGGATAAACCCAACAGTGGGTCAGTAACACAAAACCCCTTGTTGGTCATCATTCATTGACCAAGAATCATCATTTGGCTGCACTGTTCTTATGAGAGGGGAATTGTAGTTTTAATGAATGCAGGCTGGTCACCTGGTGTTGTCACCTGGAAATTAAAAAGAGGAAAGTAAAAGTCTCAAAAAAAAAAACTTAACTTAATAGCTGTACATGCAGCCCTTTGCTGTAGATTATGTATACAGCCTTACTCAACACCAAAACACACAGAAATGTGCTTACTTGCACACTGTCATGTGGTGTGTAGCAATCTTGGATATCTCAGAGACACTAATCCCTGTGACAAATGTTTGAGTTGTGCTCAGATATCGCTCCCATGACGCTGAGTGTGCAACCAAGGTTATGGTAAACATAATAAAAAAAAAACTAATCTAACGACAAGGGGTGACAATTTCCAGAGTAAAAAAAAGGAGTATTTCTACAGAATATAGGATTGAGAAATCTGCCATGACGATGTATGATGTAATCACATAAGCATTTCCACTCTGGGCAACAGAATCTGAGGTCGAGATCCTGCAGCGTGTCAAGACTTGAAGAATCAACCGCAACGATTCCCTTCTCCCCCTGTCTTTCTGTCTCCTCACTGTGTAGCCTTTGGACGCAGCCCAAAGCAGTGCAGACAGTAAGCTTCCAGGATAACTCACTGAGCTCTCTGTTCACTTTGTCATAGTGAAATACTACGGCTATTTCTGTTTTACAACATCCTGCTGGTTTTCTCACACATTTATTCTAGTGGAATTGCATTGTGTTATCTTGGAAACAAAACTGGCCTAGTACAGCTGCAGGTACATCTCTCCTGTATCCTCTAACCAAATGAAAGAAGATTAAAGAATCTGAAGATTAGGCACACTACTGCAGCTCTGGTACTGGCAGGAATGCTATTCATGGGGCCTCGACCCTCCATCAACCCAAGTACGGCCTCCTTCTGAATCCTCCTCCTCCTTTTTATACGTGAACAAACTTACAACCACAGGTTGATAATCTATGACCCATATACTGTGCTTTTTTTTTTTTTTTTCCAGTGGTAGATAGCAAGGCCACTGCACATAGCACTGAAGATAAGATTTTTTTTAAATAATAAACCAGCAACTCAAGACATTTTCAAGCTGCTTGCATCTTTAAACCAGTTCTGCATGTCTCTGAACAATAAGTTTGAAAGCACTCCTATAAATAGGACTGAAAGCTTATCAAATTCTAATTTAGACAGTTAAAAATGGATTCACAGAACTAGAGCAGACAGAAATTTCATCAAGGATGAATGATGCTTTTTAGTTTAGACGTTGGAGACTTTAGTAATTAAAGGTTGGAAATGTAGGCTAATAGAATAAATGGAGCACCACTGCATCCATGGCCCCGGCATTAGCTGAGCAGCAGCAATTCAGATTGGCTTCTCCCCTCTAACCCCCCCCCCCAGCTCCCATGTCTGACTTTGCTGTTGCCATGGACTCCCAGGCCTTTTCGAACAATGTTCTGTTCTCTGCTGAAACCTAATCACTCAACCACTGTTTTCTTTGCAAGAAAGACAGAAATCAATCTCTTTATGAGCCTCTGCCTCACAAACAAGCTGTACACACAGCTCACTATTATCACTGTCTCCACTTATCAGACAAAACACCCATTTTCCTTTATTGTTCAGCACATGCCCAGTCCACCATCCGCTCTAACCAAAACCCTCAACTGCTCAACTGTTGATCAGACAGACTGACTCAAACAAGAATGAAACACCAAAATCTAACAAGACCTCAAAGGGCACTCAGAGAGCACAGACCCAGGCCAATCATCCACTCTCCAACGATATGCAAATCTGCAAGTGCAACCATGATAGTACATATAGTGGATATATTTCCAAAAGTAGAATTATGTCAAAATATCAAGCCTCATCATCTCAGCTGTGCATTTATTATGTAGTTCTAAATTGGAAATATTTCACATTCTTAACATGTAATTTATTGATATGTGTTAAGAATGGAAAATATTTTTGCAACACTGTCAACTCAACCATTGCCATATTTACTTATTTTACTGTATCATATCTTACTTTTTCACTCATGCTTCATACTATTGCACTGTGCCCTGTACTGCTGTATCACTGGAAATTTCTTTGCGGTGGGATCAGTAAAGGATTCATTCATCTCTTATTTATGAAAAACAGAAGTTACATTTCTAAAGCCATAGGCATTGCAATTGTACCAGTTCTCCCATGAAACCACTGTCCTGAGTGCTACATAATGACTGCTTTCTGTGTGAAATTTGAGCAACTACATGTGCCAGCTATCCCAGAGGATTACCAGTAACCATCAATGTGGATTGGGACATGAAGTCATCATATTTCATATGCTATGTTTTGTCAGTATTGAACTTAACTAACATCGACTGGATTTTAAGGTGCATGGCATTTATCTGCCGCAGCCAAACGGCCCTATCTCGTAATGCCAATGGAAAGTGAAAAATAATTCCTGTATCAGCCCAGTGATTCAGATCTGCTACAAAATTCAACGGGTTCTTCCTTGGTCCAGGCTGCGTTCTTCCACCAAGTTTCATAAAAATCGGTCAAGTAATTTTTTTAACTGAAAACATAAACTCCTTGGTGGACAAAGTATCTAACATTTTCTTTTAATGCCAAATTTTGCCCCTTAATTATTACTGCTGTCACTGGGCTTGTGATGTGGGTCAGTAGACTGCTATACCATCATCATCATATTTCCATTCCCTCCCAAACTCCTAACAGTATGTGTGGGCTTTTTAATCCATCTTCAACAACTGCAGTGGTCTGCTCTCTCTACGTGTACTCACATGCACAGACGTACACATGCCAACACCCAAACTGAAACCCTTCCCATCATTCCCTCATTCCCCTCCCCACAACAGAATACCAATGTGGGAAATGAGTCAGCAGCTGCGAGGAAAAGCAAACCAGAGAAATCTCTTGCCAGTGCAAAACGAGAGCTGACCGCTGGATTGGTGAGCTCGTAATGTAAGCGGGCCTACAAAAAGACAACAAATCAAAACACGCTGTGAGAGCGAGCTGGGGCAGGGGTGGCAGCCTGGCGCAGATCATAGAGTAATTAGGGAAGAAGGCATGGGGCCCAGCTTTCAGATCCTGTGTAAACACACCAAGAAAAAGAGCAAAATATATATCCAGTACTTCCTGCCTCACTGCCCTAGGAATTATTAACACTTGGTTAAGCTCACATTGATTGACTGTAACTGAAACAACAATGTTTGTCTTTTAAGTGTTAATGTATGGTCTACAGCAGGAAGAGGTGGAGTCTGAGAAGAGCAGAGTGCCATAATGGAATCATATTTCCAAAGGATTGCAAACATAAACAGGTTAGACAGGTTTGTTTAGACATAGCCCACAAAACCTACTTTTGTCCTGCAAGGGTTGCTGAAATCTTAAATACACAATTATTGTTAACTTTCAGTGAAAACACACAGCACTCTACTAATGTGTTTGTCTGTAATCGCATAATGAAAGGCAATCACACTCTGCCCAAAACTCAATCCATGCCAAGTTGTCTGAAGAACAGCATTGAGCTGACTGCATTAGTATTCTGCCTCACTGTGTCAGATAGTCACCCACTTGCCCAGGTGGCTGGAGGGAACTCTGATACTACAAGGGGGTGGCCTGTCTGCTGGTTGCAGGAGGGTGGAGTCTAGTCAGACACATTCCTCTGGCCAACAGAAGACCCATCTCATTTAGGAAATGGAAAGCATAACACTATGGGATGGGTTACCTACAGAGACCAGAATCAAAACATGGACTATGCCCCCTTTTGCTTTTCACCAATCACATGAAATACAGACAGAAGCTGAGGATCTTCACAAACATTAACCACAAAAGCATTTGGGTGAATTTAGGTTGAAAAACTTAGTAATTAGCTTTGCATAACACAAGTGAAGTATTTTGTGAATACTAAATTATTTCATTATTGTCATACAGACAGAAGACTATACCATGTTTTCAAATGAATGCAGTTAAATTCCTCTAATTAAAAATGCTAGATACTCATACTTTCTTTTCTGTTTGTTCAGAAAATGACCTTCACGAGTCACTGCCATTTATACGCTTCAGATTACATTTCATTGGGTTAAGAGCCTTAAATAGTGCAGCCCTTTAAGGGAATTAATTGTGAATCTAATTGTGACACAAAGAATTCGAATCGAATTGTAGGATTGCAAAAGATTCCCACTCCTAATAAAGAACGACAAACCCTCTACCTTTCAAGAATGCATATTCAGGACAACCATGACACTACCGCTCCACATTATTGTCTAAAACCTGTACTCCAGTCAACACAGGTGAACTGTCTACAGATACTAAAGTTTTACTGCAGGCATATCAGAAGCCAAACTGACAAAAGGACATGTATGCTTGAATCGTGACCGCTGTGACCGTGTAATTATCAGACAGAACAAACAAAGGAAAAAAATTAGAATACTTCAGTTGCAATGCACTCAACAATCCTTTACCACACCCTGTGCGTTCAAGAAGGGACAATTTGTCACGTAACCAATAACTGCTGGTGGTACTTCCTGTGACTGTGCGTGGGTGGGGCTAAGCAGCAGGTGCAGATCCTGGTTTCCGACATTTTCTTTTCTGTTACAGACAACTGGTTTTTGATTCTTTTTCCAAACATCCTCATATGCTACATCATACACAAAACACAAAGACAACCTCTAAAGACGTAACTACCCTGAAAATTTCTGCAGTCTTGTCCCCAAACAGATTACATGCACGTATAGCAGAAGCTGTTAATCATTGAATACCTCTTACCTCTTATGTTGGCTTTTTGCCAACATATAGGGTTAAGAGGTAAAGTGAATTTCAGTAGATTCAAACCTGTGAACAACTTTACAAAAGTCTTCTGAGGTTTACAAGTTTCTCTGGATAAGCACATGCCTAGACACACAGATCTGATATTACAGAGGAAACAACCTTCTCACTAAAACCAAAGATTGTATTTAAAGGAGTGGTGCAATATTTCTACTGCTCCTACTGCCAGAGGGGATAGCAAACTTGTATACTGACACAGCAGCAATGGGAATGCAGCATTTCAATGCCCTACTAAAGTGTGACTCGGTGTAAACATATATGCAAAAGAATCTTCTCACAAAACATATTGTGTAAAACAACTGCAGTGCATTTTCAACAATACCTTGCAGTTATTTCAGCTATTTCCTTTTTAACAATGCACATTTTGAGTACTCGCAATGCAACTACAATTTGAAGTACATTAATTGCATTTAGAAACCATAACTATCCAATACTTAGCTTGACACAAGACTTTCACTTTTCTTCAATTTTGAATTTAATATGCATTAATCCTGACTTCCTCAATTGTGGCTGTTTCAACCCTGATAAGGGTGATACATGTTGAAAATAGACGTCTCTTTCACTTCACAAAGAGGACCTTTCTTCCACAAAGGACACCTCCTCTGTCAAAATGACTCGGGTTACATAGGGACCTAATCCGTTGTGGGCCAGAAGCACAAAGCACTTCCTCTCTCCCAGTTAGCTACAACTCAAGTGCACTCAATCCCAGTGCCAGCTCTGACTAGCAGACTGTGGAGAATGATGCAGTGCTAGCAGGAGGCTTTTGTTAGCCAGGTCACAGGTAAATTGGCTGAGGGACATGTGAGTGACTTAGCTGGCCAACATGAACCGCATGGTTTTAATCCATGCACATGTCATTGTTTTGGCAAATCTCTCGTGTTCTTTAATGGTGGTTGCAGCCCTTTGTTCCAGGATCATCTGCTTCATTCATCATATTTTTTTCATTGCTAAAGGCATACTCACCTTTCACATTCTAACCATACTAGCACTGTGCTTATTATTATGGCGAGGTATGAAAAATTTGGACGCAGCTAGTATCTTTCAATCAGCCCTGGAGATGTACAGTGATACAAGCTCACACATCAACAATTACAACCTTGTGCCACCAATTTATCCTTTGCATAAAGTTCCCCCCTTCCTCTGGGCAGTATGTGAACTGCTACATAGAGGAGACTGTCTACAGAGAGTCTGGTATATTGTTGTGAACTACAAAGCTGTGTTTATCTCTGTCATAGCTCCACTTTGGGTGGAGGAGGCACACTGTTGTTTGTGTCCCCTCCACTCCAGGTCAGCTTCTAGTCCCCTCTCCCAGGACCCCCTGCCAGGAGGACAGGGATAGGGGGATCCACACCCTGAGATAACAGGCATTTTGAGGCCTGGATAAACACTGGGCTGTTCACAACTATGTGGAATGCACAGAACTGATTTGTTTTTCCCTGCTTTAGCAAAATGTTGTTTACATATCACGATGGTGGAATATCTATGGTAGAAGATATCACCTCCACTTCCACCACACCCATTAAACATCCACAAGCAATGTTTACGACACATGATGTGTGGCAATACCAAAAGAGACAGCACTGGCTGGAAAAAAAGTTTGGAGTACAAAACCATACAGCAAATATCATGATATGAGACTATTGTTACTGTATAACTGCAGTATAATGCTGTATTTTCCTGGTCTTGAAGGCTACATCACTTAACACAATTTTCCTTACTTACTTGACCTGTCAAGGGGGAATAAAATCAATCATCATTTATATTTGTGATGTTAATTGTACACAGAACATTTGGGCAGACCATCCCCTGAGATTGGACAGTTTGTGAAAGCACAGAGTTAGACCTACTCAAAAACAGTCAAAGTCAAAAATATTGTGTTATTGGTCATTCTGTCAATCACCCAGCTCTACAAACTCAACTGTGGGACTTCTGTCCTCCGAGAAGACATGTTAGACCTCTCAATAATAAACACTAACAACATGAGGGAATTCAGAGAAAAGAAAAAGACAGAACGTGCCTCTCTGCTTCTCACAAAAGATTAACATCCTTAGACATGAACAGGTGAAGCTTAAATCAGGAATTCCTCAGATAACACCAGATAACTTAACCACTGTCTGCACAAGAGATCATTTTGAAAATACAACCCCTCAATTCCTTAAATCCATGTTGGAGAGAAGTGAAAAGTCTCTCATGAGTGTAACACATGATTCATGAACAGAGGGGAACCACTCTGAGTGAGTAAAAATACCCGTGCAATGCAGTGACTCAGGGGTGCCCATGATTTTTTTACTGTATGCTTTGAAGTTTCACATGTCTCTACCTCACCGCTGCCCTCGTTCAGCTGTGGTCCTGTTTTCACAAGCTCTTTTGCGATGTCAACAACATTTTCAAAAATACCACAAACAACGCTGCTCCCTCACGTCCCCAAAATTCTCCTCTCCTGATCTCTTGCAGGGTTAATGCACCAGGAGGTGAACTTGTCGAACGACATGCCTCCCAAGTCACTAAGATTAAATAAACTATTGTTTAGATTTTCAGAGCTGTGACAAAGCTTGTCTGATGATACAGTGCAGCAACTGTGACGTCAACATGCCTGACAAAAGTATTCATTCTCAGCCTCCACTAATTTGTCTTGCGTCTACAGGGAAACACCTAGGTCATACAGTTGCTGAATCAGGCAGACGGTGGTTTATAATGACAGTGTTGCGCATTATGTTTTCAGGTGTTCGGGCTGAGCAGCAATAGCTCAGATGTAAACAGCACAGCTCAAAAAACTTACCAGAATTGGGTCTGTGGAGAACATGATTTTCCTCTTTGAGGGAGGCTCCTCCTCATCCGACAGACCGGGGACCTCATAACAGTCGTCATACTCCCTATACATTTGATCTTCCTCCTCCTCCTCCTCCTCTTCCTCTTCCTCCTCCTCCTCCTCCCTGAGGACCTGGTCTAGATCTCTGTCATCCACAAATGCTGCGTTCTCAATACCGTAGACTACTGGTGAGGCTCTATCCAGGATGCTCTGGCCCACCTGCTCCTCCAGCTCACTTTCCTCCTCTGCTACCTCATCATCTTCCTCATGATTGGTGTTACAATCTTGAGTCACGACTGAACTGCCTTCCCTTTTCTCCTCTTTCGACCCAAATTGATCACCGTCCTCCAAGACTCTACCTTCACCCACAGTGTCTGCTATCCTTTGCGTCTCTTTTGCAAAGTGATGGGCAGGGTTACAGTTCTGTTTTTCTGCTGGAAAGGTTCTTTTCAGGTTTGTTGGTAGGTGTTTGGGGCTTTGCATCTTTGTCTCTGCAAACACATTATCTCCAACGTTTTCATCCTCCTCACTCTCAGAGGATTCATTCTGAACCACTACCAGTTCTGCGCGTACCATGCCCACCCCCCTGGAGTTCAGTGATGACGTCTGGCTGGGTGGCTTGTCCCTGCTAGGACTGTCTACCACACTGTCATTACTCCTGGCCTTTTCAGGGGATTTAGCCCTGTTGGTGTTCAGAAGACCACCAGCTGATGGAAGAGGCTGCTTCACGTCCCTTGGGGGCAGACTATGTGGCTTGTCTTCATCCCCACCAACAGATGTCCTACTAAATCCATCACTGGATGACGAGGAGCGTTTGTAGCCATGACTAACTGGGGTTGTTTGCTCTGGTGAGATGGGTTTGTGAGTCGCATCAGTTGTTGGAGAAACAGATTTGTAGGCTGCATTGGTAACCGGGAATGTTGGCTTAAGCCCCACACTACTCCCAAAAGATGCTGATTTGTTTATGACACAAGCTGCCTGGGATGCATTTTTGTTAGTGGCATCAGTCACAGGTGTAGAATTAGTGGCTTCCTTGACAAGAGCAGTGGATTTGAGTACGCTGTCCCTTGTTGGAGAGGTAGGAGGTAAGTGATCAGTGGTACTGTGTTGTTTGGCAGAGACCATTTCTCCTTTTGCAGCAGCTGTGTTTTTGTCCTCTGAGTCATTCTCTGACATATAATTCTCCAACCTTTTGGACATAGGTCCTGCATTCAGTGACACTCTAGACACATGCTTTTTCTCACTATCAGCCTTCTCATCTGGTCGACATTCAACTGTTGATGTAGGAGTTTGCTCTGATTTGACAGCAGTCTCGGAAGATCCGGATACTCTCCTTGTGCTTTTCCCTTCATCAGATGCACTTCCGAGGGACAAACGAGTTACCGCTCTGTTTGGAGACTGCTTTTCAGCTGCAGGCTGCTCTTTGATGCCCCTTTCAAAGAGTTTTCTCGTCACAGAAAACTTCTCTGCCAAAGCCACTTTGTCAATCTCAACATCTTCCCCCTTGGGTGTTTTATCTAAATTTTGTGATTCTGGACTCGTAGCACTGTTGTTGAAGTTAACTCTGTGAGTGTTGACTGGGAATTGCACCTTTGGTGGGGACACCTGGGGCACATCCGACTTAACAGTCACTTTCCCCTCTTGGCACTCCTGTTGCTGACCATCCATCTGTAGGAATATGTTCTTTATCTTGTTCACTCTGGTGCCAAACGGCCTCCCCCTCGAGTCCTCCCGGGTGTCACTGGAGCCATTTGCATATGATTTGGAGGCGCCTTCGGATTTTTGCCCATCAAAGGAGCATTTAATAGCGTGGAAGTCAGATTTGTATGCATTTCTATGAGGAGACGCACTCCTCAGGGTCCTCTCGCCTCCTTTGCTTTCCGCTTTGATCATTGTTGCTTGTTTATGGCTGCAGCCCAATTAGAAAAGCCGGGTTAGGAGAGACTGCAGCTGACTGTTGGTAAACTACGATCCCTCAACTTTACGCAAGCGGTGCCATGGGTCCGGCGGAGCGTCTTTGGAGCACTGTTGTCTCAACTAAACACTCACAGCGAAGTCACCTAAAGAGAGAAACGGACAGTAGAATATGTAGATACAGACACCGGATACCATTATCTCACTATGCCTAACGTTAAGTCATTTGAAGTGAGTTAATACATAACTATATCATTCTACATGCAAACGTGCAAAAACAGCGTGAAAGCTAATGGTAAGTCAGCATATGAAGTAACGTCAAGTTAACTCGTTAATAAGCTCGAAAGTCAACGTTAGCGTTTCGATGCTTATCTGACTACTGGCGTTAGCTAACGTTAAACCAAAATGGTTAACCTTGAAAGTAACTTCAACCAGCCGCCAACTTTTACTGTAGCTACTTAATTCGGTCGGACAGCGCTGGGGTTGTCGGTAACCGCAGATAAAAAGGCGAAACAAAGTTAAACTCACTGGGCCAACAGCTCAGCATGAACGTTAGTCTCAACAATTCATTGTGGCATTTCAAGTGCGAGCCGTTGAAAACGTTAACCCTGTCTCCACTCACGGCACAGCGCAAAGGTAAATAACTTTGAAAGGCCCTCACCTCCAACTTGCTTCATCGTGTTCGGCGCCGAACGATCGCCCACAATGCCGCACTTTTACAGTATCAAACTTGTCCCTTCTTCTTGCTCACCGCCATCATTCCCCGCTCCAGCAGCGTTGTCCTGCCTCCTCCTTGCACTTCCAGACCTGTCGCGGGGCTGCGCGCGCACACACACCAGTCTGTCTGCGTCGCGCGCCGTGACCGACGAGAACAGAGAGAATCGGGAGCGCGCGCACATTCCAGGACTGTAACCCACCACTCCGCTCCACCCCTCCCCTCTTTCTCCACAGCAGAGCACACAGACGAGAGGAGCTGAAGAGGAAAGGCGTGGGAAAGGGCTCACTCCATATTAAAGCTCACCTAGACATCTGCATGGGCACAAGTCCACACCTACTACACAAACAACTCACCAGACTTCAGTTACGCTGTGTTTGTGTTGCAACCAAGGCTGTAAAAGGTTTACAGTAGACATGGAGAGGGGCCTTTGCTTGCAACCTTTCTTGTTATTATAAGAGCTTTGCATTAAAGGGACACACCGCCGACTTTACACACAAAGTTCAGTTGACTTGCACCAAGGACTCCTATTCAAGTCGGTGAAAAAAATATTCTAAGGTCTTCTTTGGTCCTGAAGGGGGTCCTGGTAGATCATCATGGTTATCTCGGATCAGGCTTGAGACTTCAAACAGAAAATCTGCATTATAAACTGAGAGTGTGGGGTTTGAAGGAATTTGCATTGAGGAGGCAGAAGGGGTCACATGAAAGATGGTACTGAGCTGAATTATGTAAACTGTAATTGTAAGGTCCACGGTTTTTGTAGCTTTTGTAGCTTTTTATCTCAGCCCTCGCTGCCTCATTTTGTTTGTTTTTTTTTTCTGTCTTTTTTCAATCCGCCAACTTGGTGGAAGTGCAAACTGCTGGGGTACCTCTTGAGGATACTTTGCTGAAACAATAGTTTCCTAATGCTGTAACCCTTCTTATATGGGAAGCAGGCCTAGGCTTGGCCAAGGCTGGATTATCAACTGAACAGAGCAGGCAACAGCCACAGTGCCACACACCCTCAGGGGCCCCAAAGCCCCTGGTCAGTGGGGTTTGGTTATCTGATTAATAGGCCTTTTTCAAAGATGACATACTGACATGTCACATTCATAGAAGTGAAAGCACAGTTGTAAATACTAAAATGAATGATGGCTGCTCTACATTTAGCTGCTTCAGTCTTGGTTTCAGCCTTGAGTAACAATGTCTGTGAATGCTTGCCCTTGGGGCTCCCTGACTGGTAAATCCAGCCATGACTTGGCACACTGGTGCACTTGCTGATGATAGTCAGATTATGAGGCTCCTTTCTTCAGGGAGTGGATCCCAAATCCAATCAAAGAACTTCTCATCAGGTATGGCCTTAGTGTGGACGTGTATAGTGACTAGTTCAACCAGAACCAACCATTTTTTCTCATTTTTACTTTCAAGTCCCTTTATAATCATGCAACCTCATAGATTTATCTTATGATCCCTTGCAGTCCTGATCCTCACTTTGGGAATTCTATGATCTTAAGCCTATTTCTCCCTGAGTCACTCTTGTCAGGGGACCCAGAGCTCCAACTGCACGAGACTCCCTTGGTGCCAGTAACCAACAACAAGGCAAAGCAAGTTTATTATTATGTCACATTTCATAAACAAAGGCATGTCAAAGTACTTTATGTAATATATCACAGACATTAAAGGTCCAGTGTGTACGATTTAGGGGCATCTATTGGCAGAAATGGAATATAATATTCATGATGATCTTTTCATTAGTGTATAATCACCTGGAAATAAGTGTTGTGTTCTTGTTATTTTAGGATGAACTCTTTATATCTGCAGTCTGCTGTGTGAACACCAATATGTTTCTACAGCACTGACTTCCAGAGAGCTACTTTGCATTTCAGCAGCCACCGTAGGTTTGTGAGGTGTTTCAGGTGGTTGCAGTCTGCATCCTCACCACTAGATGCCACTAAATCCCACACACTGGTCATTTAAACAGAAAATGCAGCATAAAACATTAAAACACAAATTAAAGGATAAAACACATTTCAAAAATTAAAGATAAATATACAAGAGCAATGCAGATCATGATGAGCGCTCATTGCTTGGTCAAAAGCAGTGGAAAACATACAGTTTGGACTTTAGTAGACTTTGGTTGACCTTTAAATCCAGTGTTATAGCTTCTGAAAGTTTCAGAAGCTCCAGCTCTTTTGTGTATATTAACACTACCATCTGAACTCTGCCTCTTTAGTGTTATTCCACATTATAATATAGGACTAGTCTAATTTCTGAAAGTCACTTCATGTGCATGTTGTTGCCCAGTATTCCTTCATATTACATACTGTATAGCAGTTATTAATTAACACGTCATTTGGCCTCAATTAAACTAGGTCATCAACAGAAATCCTATACCCTAACATTTGCTCTGGTGGTGGAAAGCCTTTTGGGACGTTTTCTAATTTCATACTTTTAATTTCTAAGTAATTATGCTGAAAATATCCGTTAAAGTGATTTCACAGTACAGCGAAACATAAAACATTCAGTTTTTACTTGCCGGTCATATTTAAAATCAGGTCCCTTCCCCAGAGAGCATGTTACTTCACAGTAAGTATGTGGCTGTTTGATTCATGAAATAAAGAGATGCTGTTTTCATTGAGATCAACTGCAAAGTGTTGTCAGATTTCATTGCTGGCTAATGAAAATGTTATCCAATTCAACTAAGACATAGATTCTAGATCAAGTGGGACAAGATATCCTTGGATTTCCACTTGTACTGTATGGATATTAACTGAATTATTATAATATTGTAAGTTTTAGTAACACATCAGTCAGGTGATAATGATAAAAGACTTCTTAGCTTGATATACTGTCAGATTTTTACATGTTTAAAAACTGTGTATTGTTATGTTTGATCAAGTCTTCATACATTTTGAACATACAGTGTTTACTAACCATGTCTGCAACTAAACAGGAGGAGAATTATGTCATAAAATGCAAATAGGGAAGTAATTATTGATAAATACAAACCAGACTGCAGCAAGAGGCCTAAACAGATGGTGATCTATTTAGAAGGCATGTTTGTGAGCCTGTGAACATTTCGGTTGCCTAAAGTGTAATCCCATCTACATTTTTAATTGTACAAAACATGAAATATTGAACCCTCAACCCTGTGTTTTTCTTCCAGAGATATTATTAAAATAATGCCTTGTTTTGGGCTTCTTCAGCCCATCGTATTAAAGTTGTAAATTAGAGTTTTAAAAGATTCAGAGAGACGTCTTTGGAAAAGGCTCTCAGGCATTTCCTCTGGAGTTATCTGCCCTCACATTCCACTGAGACGTGGTTATCTGATATATGGAGTTTTATATAGCTTTTTGTAACAACTCACATAGTTTATGTAAGTGTTTGATTACACCGCGCATTATGACTTTCCTAACTGCTCTGTATTCATTTGTTTTATGTAAATCCATTGACCTTTGTAGGGATGTGAGTTTTCAGCCTGGGAGTGAAAACGGTGTCAGTTATGGAGCACATCATTTTCTTTGACTGTGGAATTTGTACTTTGCTCTTCTCAGGCAGACTCGTCTCAAAATGTTCATCTGACAGGGACAAACAAAAACACTTTAATCGACGTTTGACCCTGAACATTCAGTTTCTTAGACTTACATGAGCTCATAAGAGTCCTTCATACCAGCAGTAGCAAACATCTTTCCAAATGCTCATCAGCAGCTGAGATTATGCTGTGTGTGCACATAAGGGCTGCATGTGTCTGTGTGTTCATCATTTCCAGCTTGCTGGATCATCTCCTAGCAACTGTGCATCTGAAAAGCCATATATACACAATCAGTGGGCTCTCTCCCAGGGGTAACATGGCACGCCGCAGCCAAGCCAGTAGTCCCTATAGCAACCCCTCAAACAGCATCCAGTGAATAAGACAAACCAAATGGAAACAGGAGCAGGTGAAGAGCAGGTCAGAGGAGCCAGTGGAACCTTTGAGACAACGTCTCAAACTCTGTCCAGCCAGGCACAACTAATTGAAGAAAACTGTCTCAACACCTGCTGTTTGTCCATCTCACTGAAAACGGTGTGATGCTTAAATATGGCCAGTGCCAGCGCTGTGTTTTTCAGCATGAAGAGCAGTTCTGTAGCCTTTTGTGACACATGACTGTTTGCACATTTACTTGCAATGGATGTCCGGACATGTGTGATTTAATTGTTTCTCTCGGAGAAGTTGCACTGCTGTGTGAACTTGTAGCTTATGAGAAGTAACAACATATCTGTAGTGGCAAAGTACTGCAGTACACACCGGCATCTTCTTTCTTTGTTATGTGTTGGTCTGCTGCTGCTGTGAGTTGGTGGTATGCAGCGTCACAGGAATGTGTGTTTTGTGTGGTGCGTGCCCCGGCCTGAGCTCAGCACCACTGTCTTAGCAAGAGAGGGGGAGATGATATGATGGGAAGGGTCACTGCTCAGCTTTCTGAATGAAAGGATGAAGATGTGCACCTCAGATATGTGGGTGTGTTTATTCTTGACTTTTGCTCTTTCTTGCCCTCATTTGTGATCTAATGAGGTAACTATGAGATATTTTTCTTTATCCAGAATGACCCTGTGTTCCACTGTGCATTTGACAATTAAAACACTTGGACTTTGACTATAGTTGAGATATTTTGTCAAACCCCCCACGATGACGGGCAGAAAATTGTGCAGAGAATACAAATGCATAAAATGTGAAAAATGAACAAAATAAACTAATAGATGGAAAACATGGGATTACCACTTTTGTGAACATATTTTGCTGTGTACATTTCATGCAAAGAAACTCTGAATATTTCAGTGTCAGACTGGGGCCTTGGTTACAGTCCCAAACAATCACTTAACCCAGCGTGCCTTCCGACCCTTTGCCAGGAGAACACTGCCATCTTGTGGCCGATAGAAGTACATGAGTTTAAAATGTTAAAATCCGCAAACCCCTCCAAAAAGAAAAGAAAGAAAAGACAAGAAAAGAAAGAAGTCACGATTTGAGTGAGTTCTGTTTATACCATGAAATCAGCAGGAAATGCTTCACAATTCAGGCAATTTAAAACCCTTCAGCATCATATGTAACATGCTGGATGCATTTTGCTAAATCCATTTTTGGTTTGAACACATCTGCAAATAAACCATCACTGACAACCATTTCATCAGTAGTTTATTTTAACAATAGATTTCTTTAAGACACATCTGACACTACGCAGCAACTAAAGTTATCCGTTAACATGGCAGAAACTGGCCAATGTTTTCAATTATCATCAGGTGAGAGACACACCAGTTGCTTATTTTTCATCTATTGTCAGACTTTTCCATTTCAAAATGGGCTTTTAAGAAATCAAGCTTTCAAAATAAAAAGTCTTTTTACTTTTACTTTGGTCAGCTTATCTATTGTGGGCAACCAGCCCTGTAGTCCTACATGGTACATGAAACTGTGGTAAAACCATGGCGTCCCATTTTATGTTTGGTGTTTCTGTGTTGTATATAATCATGAATAAACCCTTTTTTCTCAGATTGAAGTGACAGGAAAGAAAAAGTAACAATAGAAGCATGCACAGTTTTCTGCAGCTCTGAAGGCTTTGTGAAGCTGCACCGCTGAGCCTCGTTACTTCTGTCTCCATCGCAGTTTGTTGCCAAGGTAACAAAGAGCGACCAATGACCCTTTCATTATGTGGCCTCTTATCACAAAGCATAATTTTCTCAGGGCCATTATGGAAATGTTCCCACTTTGCCAGAAGACAAGCCGTCAGTGCCTATATAAAGTGCTTTGGAGGCAATGGCAGTCAGCTATACAAGCAGTCATTTAATCATAGACACAGATACATGCATGGGGTTTATGTCATTTTCTTGAGTCCCACTATATACATAAGCTGTCACATGGATGCTCATGATGATAATGTGGATGTTATTCTTTAGGCCACCCATGAGGTCACCACCATGCCCTCTATCTCCCCTTTGCAACAGTAATCTCCTGCAGTAGAGAGGGCACTCATTGCGCTGACTGGACACTTCATTCCGGGCACATGCACCCATGTCCTCCAACTGCAGACAGCTGCCAACTTATTCAGTCGATGTATGCAGTCATGCAACAGGATTTTTCTCCTCCTCAACCTCCACTCATGCTTTTTAAGATCATCGAGCAGTGGGAGTGAGACTGTTTTAGGTCGTGACAGAGGCAGAGCAAAGATTAGGTGCTATGAGTGCTCATCGTGGGCCACATTTCACACTTTTGAGATGAACTGTGGAAAAGTCATTGTTATCATTTCACAACTTATGTTGTATCAGGAACATTTTGCACCAGGCGAGACATTCTAACTCACAAATAACATTGAATTCACACCACAATTCGACCATATTCTTGAAACATTTTGCACTCGGTTGACTGTTGGGTAAAAATAGCTCAAACTAATGTAATCTAATATGACAGCCCTGTAACACATCCAACCTTCATGAAGGTTTATTGAATTGTGAGTTATACTCAGAGGGGTTTTTAATTTGTTTTATCTCACCTCATTGATATGGTTAGGGTGGACAAAATATTAGAAACACCTCCCAGTGTATAGCACAATATAGTTCAGCCCAAACTACAGCCTCTAAAATCCTGAAGTGGAATAAACACCCTTCTAAAACATCACAGCTTTGATGACGGTATGGTGTACTGTCTGTTCTATTAGACTACATTAGTTTGAAGTAGATGTACCTAGGAGCTGGGAAGTGAATGTACAGTGTATGCTAGATTGCATTCAACTGTAAAAAAAGACCTCAATGGACACTCAGTTTGGACATAAGGGTATAATTACTCCTTTAAAACACTTTTTCTAACCATCACATAATGATTGAACGAAACTTGAACGCTCTGCTGAAAACTGATGCCTTTTTTTTCCCAGCTCTGCAAAGTGAGTCACGTTTTTTTTTTCTTCCTCAAAACAGACCGAGCTGTCATTACCTTTAATGTGTGAGTGTGTGTCTGCCCGTTGGTGCTGCTCCTGGTCAGGTAAGCGCTCATCATCATCATCATCATCATCAGCGGCGGCAGCAGCAGCAGGGACAGTATCGACTGTCAGCAGTGACCGAGTGAAGGCAGATGCTGTTGGTCCAGCCCTCTCCACCACCGCAGCATCACCATCATCATCATCATTATCAGTGGCAGCAGCAGCAGCAGCAGCAGCGGCGGCAGGATCTCAAGATGGTAGCAGCGCACACTTCTTCACATTCGTCGGAATCTGCCGAGTGGATTATTTGTCTGGATAAGAGGTAATTCATTTACATCCCGTCTCTGCGTCCACAGACTCCTTCTAGGCCACTGTGCGAGCCACGCTGACGGAATATGAACACGATTTTCCACCGGAGATTTGTTACAGTAGCAGAATTGAAACAGTGACGTCTCCATAGTTTTAATTTCCCAACGGAATTAAGACTTGAATTAGGACAATCCTCGAAAGTCCGCTCGCATCGGGGCACGGGCTAAACTAAAGGGCCAGTGGAGCAAAGCTGAGAGCAATTCAAGCAACAAGGCTACTAACTTTAGACAGGTTTGATATGCTGTTAGGTTTGTGTGCGCCACTCATCAATGATGCAGTTCAATCCAGCTGATTCAATTAGCCTGTTCATTCACTGTGGCTAATATCCAGGACAAACACTGTGATGGCTCATGCCTTAAACTGTCCATGAGATGAGTTTGGCTTTCCTCTAAATTCTGCCCCAAATCACCTGATCAGTAGGTGAAACTAGTGCATGCACACCTGTCAGAGGAGGCATTAAACCACCAAGCAGCTGCAAAGAGCTGTTTTAAAAAGATCATCAGATAACAAGACCTAGTTTTGGTCTGTTAGGAGACCCCAAAAACTGAAACTGAGCCTATACTGAGAAGTGCAGATGAATCATCATCGTTCTGCATCACCACTGGCAGGTGCAGTGTTGCACAACTGTAATTTACCATCCACAGGAAAGAACTGCAATGTGTGCAATCCCATATGTAATATGTAAAAGGGATTGAACCTATTATGGGGAATTTTGATCAAGATTACACTTTGAATTCACATGCTCAGGCTATAGTGGAAAGGCAGGGATGTTGCACACAGCTCAGGTGTAAAATGACCACTTAGATACACAGAATGAGGACGGAGAGAAAGAGCCAGAGAAAGGGTCCAAAGTGCATCAGCTATGAAGTGGTGCCAGACGTGTTTGCACAGTAATATCCTCCAGGTTAGTCGCAGAGGCCACCTGTGTTGCTCAGATCAGATCAGATGGATCTTGCATGACTCACCTTTTCCAGCTAATACATACAATGTGTGCTTCACCTGACAGTATAGGCCAGGTGATGAATATGAATGTGTCACCCCACCTGAAAACTCATTGGGCTTCTTTACAGTATTTGATACAAAAGATGAACAAACACATGAAACCACGTGTCACTTGTTTCATTATTCAACTGTTTGTGTTATCACAGTCTAATGCAGATGAATATGACATCTCACTCATTACTCTTTGAAGTCTTAATCTGTAACCAGACAGTACATAAGGTTCAAAATAAGGTTCTTCATTGTTTTTATTCGTACTGGAACAAGCTGCCTCATGATAGAGACACTCTGTCCTCGCTGTAACCCTAAATCAGCACCTGTTGAATGCTTTTTTGTTGTTGTTGTCTTGGATGCTTTCCAAATAGACACCTTGGCTTTAAAACTCAGACTCCCACACACCTCTCTCTCGCCTGGCTCACATTAGCTGTGGCTTCGGGTGTGATTGTACAGTCCAGTCAGGAGCAGCACAGTACTTTAATGTGACTACTGTGAGTGGAAAGGTTGTCAGGGAACCACACTGCTGTGGCTCGGTGAAAACACTTACTGTGCTGCAACATGGCGGCTAATACAGTACAATAAATCATTTTTGCTGTCACACTAAGGCAGAGGATTGTTGCAGCGGTGAAGCAAGCACTTGTTTCGGTTTCTGAATCATTGATACTGTTTGGTTTCATCTTTTTAAGGGATGCATAAGGATTGGAAGGTGATGTAAGCCACAGTACAACCACCCACATGTTACATCAGAGGCTCCAGATTCTGTATAACAAATTTGGGGCAGTGAAATGCAGGCAGGGAGTGACAGGGATCAGACATGCACACAGTGACTGTGACGATGTGGACGTGATCGGCATTCTCTGTCCCAGTTTAGGCTGCTCACAATGTTAGAGCTCAACGGGATAAACAACAGTTATTCAGGTGTAAATTATGACCTGCTGCCTTATGACATAAGAGCTTTAACATGAGACCAGAGGACAATGTTCCTCAAGGAGAAACTGGTGTCACATCCCTCCTGCTGAGCTTCAGCTGTTTTCAGAAGCCAAGATGCACGTATGCTGCTCTGGCTGACTCAAGCTCTGCAGCCTGTTTAGATACCATATGCACATTTCTTTTAGCACTTACCTGTACATCGCCCTTTTCTTTTTGTTTCTCCAGACCAGCAGAGCGCTCTGGGGAAGATGTTGACATCATCCTGGCACGTCTGAAAAATGTGAAGGCCTTCGAGAGATTCCACCCTAGTTTGCTGCAGCGGATTTGCCTGTGTGGATTCTATGAGTGCTTGGAGAGAGGCATCACCTGTAAGCCAATACACGGGCTCTGAAACTGTCATACCGCACAACAACCGATTCCAAAAAAAGTTGCTGTGTAAAGCATAAATGAAAGCTGAATGCAATTTTTTGAACAAACTGCTGAGCTTTTCCAGGATGCCCCTTTCATACTCAATCATGATACTATCACCTGTTACCAATGAGCCTGTTTACCTGTGGAGTTCCATTCCACAACTCTCCCAGTCTTTTGTTGCTCCTGCTCCTTGTTTGAAATGTGTTGCTGCATCAAATTCAGAATAAACAAACATTAAATATATTGTTTGTTTTCAGTTGAATATATGTCAAAAAGACGTACCAAATGATCACATTACAGGGTCCCATCTTGTGTGGAATGGAGGTTGTATATCTGGCACCAAAGGGAACGTAGAATTGGATTTCTTCTGAAAACATGTTGATTTTTTTAAAATCTGTACTGTGTCTTTTAGTGTATCGTCAAGGAGACATTGGCACCAGCTGGTATGCCGTCCTCTCTGGTTCACTGGATGTCAAAGTTTCAGAGACATCAAGTTATCAGGTATGACTGATTTGTTTTTCCAAGCAATATATGACACCCTTTTTTAACTGGAAATGGTTAAAACAATTGGGACTTAGGAGCCAGAGTGGCACTCTTCTTTCCAGCATACTACAAGCATATTGCATTGATTTGTTTCAGATAAAAAAAACTGCAGCGAAATCTGCACTGTCTTCTTAATTTCATAACGTTTCTTTGAGGATGTAAATTATTGTGTCAGCTAATCTCCTCTTGAAAATCATCACAAAAGAATTCACATCAAACCTCAAGCTTGTTTGGATTGTGGGCTGTGAAACGCATTTTGCTTATTACAATAGGGGACATTACCGAATAGTTTTTAATAGCGCAGCTTCATGCACCTCAGTCAGTTTGTCTGCGTGCTGATTGGAGTGATGTCTGTGCAGATTGAAGTGTATCCATCTATCGACCACAAGTGCTCAGGTGATTGCCTCTAACCTTTGAGAGTGATCAGATCAGTGCAGAGCACCGCTCCTCAAGTGCCTCCTTGCACAAAAGAATAAGGACGTTAGATTAGCATTTCACAAGATTCTTGTCTAGCGGGACCTTTTATCCTTATGGGGGGAATTATCCATGTGGAGCACCGTCTCTGCTTCTGTTATAGGATGCTGTTACCATATGCACACTGGGGACTGGCACGGCATTCGGGGAGTCCATCCTGGATAACACCCCCCGGCATGCCACCATTGTCACGCGGGAATTCAGTGAGCTCTTACGCATTGAACAGAGGGAGTTCAGGTCTCTGTGGGAGGTGAGTACCTCTGTCTGCTCCATCTGCACTTTCATCAGCCTACAGAAATTCTACGTACACATTGCAGTGTGTGACACATCTCAGAGATTAATTCAAGATAGCTCTCTGAATCTCTGCTAGCAATTCAATAACGGAGTGAAAACACTGTTCAGCCTGATTACCAGGCTGCAATGGAACAGGAATCCTATTTGCACAAATGGCTACAAAAACAGGGAAATTATTACCATTATTTACATGTTTGAACTAAAAATATGACTCTTTTAATGTTGTTAAAGCCATCACTTGCAGATACAAAGCAGAGCCTTCACAGCTGAGTGGGTTGTTCAAAGGCATCATGCATCTCTGTCCATTTATCCATTGTTTTCTGACCTACTGAGGGGGCTGCTTTAAGACAGGGAACAGCCACCTGTCTCAGCTTTGTTATTGCTGGAATTGAAATGTTGAATGTGAAAACTGTGACGAATGGAGCCAAGTGCAAACCAAAGTGTGGGCGGTGTATAGGCAAAGTGCCTTGTGGATTAGTGGGGGTTGGATCATGAAGTTATTGTTTTGTTGGCCCCCTGCAGGTATGCAATGAGCTGTCCACTTATTATAATAAAGCCCTCTGCTCCCAAGTTTGTGTGTGTAAGCATTAGTATTGGATTCATCAGGGCGTTGACGGTTTATGCCTTTTGACCACTAGATGGAAGTGCAGTGCTGTGGAGAAACAGATTCAGTCTCATGTATGAGACAGACCAACTATATGATTGCATGATGCTACAGAAGTATATCTTCAAACATGACATTTAACACCCTATACGTATTTGTAAGACTTTAGATTGATTTTGACAAGGTACTAAAGAGAAACAGTACTGTTTATGGACAAACTAAAGTAAGTTTGTACCAGTGCACCACTCAGCTGTCCATCTCCTGCATGTTAGTTGTAGGTGGCATGCTGTGCAGAGGCCCCTCTCCTCTCTCAGCTCCCACTCTGCTGAAGTCGCTGCAATTGACTGAGAGAGACAGCCCATTTCCTCCGGCACAGAGGGGCACAAGGGGCTGCTAAATTATGGGCTGTGCATGTCTGTGTCAGCGTACTGGCCAGTGGCAGTGTGTCTGGATATCTCCGATGTGTGCTGAGGATCACCTGGAAGTGCTACTGTAGGCTACACATTTCACCTCTGCCCTGGGGCGACCTCCTCACAAAGGTTTGTTTCAGATGATATTTCATGGCTTCTGATTGTTGCATCTTGTCCTTAGACCACTCTGGCTGTTTTGTAATATAATGAGACATTGTGAGGTGAAAGTGTTAGGACATATTTTTGGAGCAGAAAGCTTGATAGGTATTATGGGACTGCTTCCTCTGGAAAGTTGCAATTTTGTTTCTGCAAACCAGGTATGAAGAAGCAAAAACACATATCACACATTCAATGAGTGCAGCTGCAGGTTTGTTAATTGTGTGTTGCTTTAATGTAGTATATTTTTTAAACAATTAGGCTAACAGCACTGGGTAAATATTTTCTGATCTTGTGTCATTGATTCCAGCTCATGTGCTGAAGGGACTAAAGTTTAGTCACTAAACTGTTGGGGAGTTGTTTTTCTGACCCGCTGTCTCAAGTTAAAGGCCATGTCCACTCAGAAATGTCTTTTCATTATTGTTGCTTCACTTGGATGTTTGACCTTCTCTCTGCAGAAGTTTGACACTAGATGGCTGTTTTCATCTGTTAAGGGAAAGTTTCTCTGTGGAATTGAAATGTGGATTTTTTGGAAAATAAAACACATCACACAGAAATTATTATTTCAACCAGAGTATTTGTATAGGTCTAAAAAGATGTGTGGAGTGGATCTTTAATGTTTAAGTTTGAAGTCTTTGCAGTCCGCACCGACCTTCAGGTTCCCCAAATGACATGTTCACTCTATTTGCCCTCAGTAGGGTTTCCACATGTAGCTACTTCACCCAAAACCTTGACGTCCATTTACAGCATTAGCATCAATACATGGATCCTCTGCTGTTGGATGTGCTGAGCTGGCTTCACTTTGCAAGTCAGCCAAGCTGTGACTGAAGGGCTATTGAGTCAAAATTCACATAATCAGCTTGTTGACAGATAGTCATTACACTTGCTCCCAGTGTTTTACTATTTGTTGTTCACACAACAGTTGCACCATATTATTCTGCCTGCCAATGGTGCTCATTTATTCCTCCCAGCATTGCCGCAATGCAGAAAAATTGCTTATGTACTGTAGTATCTTGTTACTGGTAGCATCACACTTCAGACTTCTCCTGCCACTTCTGATGTACCGTGGCAGCAGACTGCCTTCAGCTTCCCTGGGTGTCTTCCTGGCTGTTTAAATAAATGAATTTCAGCTTCTTCACACAGGCTTCACTCAGGCTGAAATATCTTTTGTGGTGCGTGAAAAAGCTTAAGCTGCATGATATCAGTGTTCTTATTGGTTACGGCCGTGAGAGTGAGGGTGAACAGCGAAATATTCCTAGCATTGATTGATGCCAGTTGATATGGGGAGATAGCAGAGCAGTGATTGTTGGGGGAAAGGTACCACCTACCCTGCATCAAGCTGAGGAGGAAGCCCTGAAAAAAGTTACACACCTTGTCCTCCTCCTTCTCCTACACAGATCTGTCCTCGTGCAGAACGCCTGTGGCCAAGCACTCTTACAAAACTATGCCAGAGTGCGCACAGCACTGCCCTAACGAACCAATGGATAATATTATTTATTCATGACTGTCCATGTCAATTATTAATTGTACATTTTTCTCCAGTTTTTGCCCTTCCCCTAAAATCTTTATAGGATGGTTCTGTAAATTAGTGGACGTGTAGGAGAGCTATTGCTTGTTTACACTTCTCCCCATTTGCGTAGGTGTTTCTTGCATGTGACTGTTGTGCATGTACACATGGCAAACTCGCTGAATGTCTGAGTGTCTATGGGTGCCACTCATGTGCGCGACGTTTTGATGCTAATCTTTTCATGCCACTGACTGCTACGACCACTGGGAACGAGCAGCCGCGTGCTGTTTGTTTAGCAGAGCAGACATGAGCCGAGCTCAGCACACGCGGCCACGCTGACCGAAGCTTAGATGGCCTGATCATCAATTTGCCCTTTGTTTCCTGCTTCCGACCGGCTTTGTGATTGAAACAACATGATTGTAATTTTTGCTTTTAGGGGAATAACGCAGCTCTCTTACAGCCACGTCAGCCTGCATGTGGCCTGGACAGACCTGCTTTCAGTATCTGGACGCTTTGACATTTTGGATTGGAGGTGACAAATTACACATCATAGGTTTCATAAGCATGTGTACTGCACATGCTTTGAGTAGCACTGGGTTGTGGATGCTTTCATTTTTATGGATTTTGCATGCATGTTTAGACTGGAGGCGTATCTGTTGGGTGCTGAGCAAAGAGTGGTTGGGGGGGATTGGTGTGTCACAATCATCAGTCCATAGAAGAAGTCTGGTGGGCAGCCAGTGGAGAAAGCTGATGAACAGGAAGTGGCAGGGACGCAGTGTGCCCTCTGGTGTCTGAGGATTGGGTGGGGTGGGGGGAGGGGTTGGAAAAACAAGGCCACATGAATCCTCTGGTGGTTCAGCATCCAAATAGTGTGCCACATCCAAGGCCAGAGTCCCTCCAAGTGTACAGCGGATATGTGCACTGAAAGAGCAGGAAGATTTTATCAAAACATTGTGTTGTATTCCCCTTATCTCTGCGGACAGAGTCGTTACATCATCAAAAGCCCAGAATCTGAACTCCAACCTCTCAAATAAAACAGGACTCATGAAAACTGCAACTGGCCTTGCAGATTATAAATTTTGGTATTCAATTCAGTCCACAAAGTGACAGTTTTTTGTTGGAATTTAGATGAAATTAACCCAATGAGATGGAAAGATGTGAGACATGATAGTTGTGAGTTGCCAACTGGAAACTCGTACAACACCAGCACATTTCTGTAGTGCAGAATAACGTGTCCAGTGGTCGTTCAGCTGGCACACAAACTAGATTTCTCTCAGCTTTCATCTCATCATCGCCTTGTTTATGCTCATGTGACAAATATTTTTGCTGAGCTGAACCTGAATCTTCTAGTTAAACCACAGCCCACGGCATGGAGGAGCTGACTAAACTGAATTCAGACAACAAAAAAACTAAATCAATTGCAAGTTTCAAATCAAATTTGTTGCTGCCATGGAGGGGAAAAAAGGAAAATAGAGTATGTTCTCTCTCCAGTGCCTCCGCCTGCCTCAGTCAATCATCATGACATCCAAAATACATTTGATACGTTTGCCTCATCTCAACTTTGTGCCTGTTCAATAGAAGCCCTTATTCCATCAAATTCAGGATGACCAAAGACAAATCCTAAGGAGGGCATTATTTCCTGTCACATGGTTTTACAGAAATTGTTGTGGTCTGTTCTGTCAGGGGGGAGTATAAACTGACAGGGAGTCAGATTTGACATGGTGATTCAGTGACACACATCTACATCTGTTTCTTAGTTACATCATTCTGTATCTCTTCACTCTTATTTCAAAATCATTAAGATGGCTTTTCACGCATATGCCACTTTTTGGATGTTTTTACCTCTTTTCTGTATATGATGAATTAATACGTAAGTGAATACTGAAGGCCAAGAGAAAGGTTCTGTTCTGCAGACTAATGTCTCAACGGACTGATCAAGACATTACACATCATATAACTGCTTGTTACTTATGGGAATGAATGTACAAAACCCATTAAAATGTGCTAATTTTGTTCAGATTTACTTGTTCAGTTAATGAGCATTTAATGAGCCATCACTGACAATATTCTATTGTGAAATTCACTGTTATTGCAACCCAGTATCATGGCAAAGTGTGTAAAAGAAGATCCATCATGTCAGTGTAAAATAAGGTGCACATGTCACAGCACTTTGCATATTTTACTTTAAAACTTTTGATAATGTGATTCATTTCTTGGTTTGGAAAATGCTCAGGGAGTTCAATGCAGCTGTCTTGCGGCTTTGATAGGTAACACGGTCAAAGATAAGACACCATCTGCTCTCTGTCCTTGAGCGGAAAGAGCTCAGCGATAGGAAGAGGATACTGGATGGCACTGTCTGTTCATTTCAGGTTTGGATTGGACGCACAAAGGAAATTTCACAATTTAAACTAAATTGAAAATGTCTCTCTGCAGAGCTGCAAATTGATGAAAGCAGCCGGGACATTTTTTCAATCATTTTTTTTTTTTTTTAGATATTTGATTATTAGTTCACGTCTTGTTACGCTGACCAGACTATGCTTTAGTTCTTTCTTTGTGAAGGTGGCCAAGCTGAAATTGAGTGACTACTCCGTGTGTGTAGATTAGCTAAGGCTTGTGATAGAGAGAGAGAGAGAGAGAGAGACAGAGAGAGAGAGAGAGAGAGAGAAAGAGAGGGAGAGAGAGAGAGGGAGGGAGGGAGAGGTCGAGCATGCTCTCCTGTGTGCTCGCTGACTGGAGTTGAGTAATCACCTAGCAACTGCTGCTCAGAAGAAGTCAGCAGTGACTGGCACTCTGCTGGGTTTACACAGTCTGCTCTCAGAGTGGCGTGCAGGCTGCGGTGACAGAGCTGCTGGATCATGTTGGACCATGCTCTGGGATTTACATGCTTGGATTGTTTGTTAACGCCTGGATTAAGAGGGTGTGGAGGACCTTCCTGTCATTAACAACAAATAAAGGGTGCATGGGACGCTGGTAGCAGCTTTAGGTAATCTCTGCCAAACTTTTCAACAGTCCAGTGCATTTGTTGCATGAGGAACACTGTGTTAAGTGGAAAAATGTAGGTTAGAAATTTATGCAGAATTGTTTTTGCAGAGGTTGCAGAACCATCGAGAAATTCAGAATTAGCAATCCAAATGCCAAAAGTAAAATTCAGTATTTTCATTCATACTAGAATGTATATTATATTCCTGTTTGGGAGGAAATATGACAGAGCAGAAGTGAAATGAAACTCTTGGGTGGGATTTTCCCCCAATTGTTTCCCCAAGTGGCCTGAAGTGTGCCTGTAAGAGTTCAGAATAATCGGTCAGTGCTTTGAGAACAGTTTTGCACGGTGTAGGTTATGTAATCTGGGGTGAATTATTCAAAATATAGCAGTGCATTCATGCACATTGATGCTCACAATGCAATAATGTGCTCAAGCATGAAAGACAGAGGTGGAGCTTGACTGCACTGAGATGACTTGGTTAATATCTTCACTGATCTGTTGTTATGGCACAGATAAGACAAGACTTATCTGTGGACTCTTTAAAGCACAGCAGCCCTGCTCATCAGATAGAGATATGGACTGTATATTCAGCAGTTTTTCACTCCATGGAGACAATGGTTACACTGTTTTTATACACAAGGTGTATGGGGGGATAAAATGGCACATTATTAGATGAGCAATAGATAGATATTTAAGGGTTCTCCTGCTGCTGTGAACAGTGAGGTCAGTGCATGAAAGCAACATCTGGAGGAATACAGAATGACACATCTGTTGCAGACATTTCTAAACCCCCTTTTTATGTAAAGACGAATGCAGGATCTTACTCTTAATACACCCAAATGACTCTGAGATGTGTGTCAACTCTGCATTTACCTGATTATTAGTCAAACACATCATATATTATTCATCTCAACTGAGTGAACTTCTTATGTTTCAGAAACTATCACTTTCAGTGTATAAAATAAATTTTTTTGTCTTCAAAGTTATGATCAAAAAGTGGCATTTGCCAATTGTGGCAGATGTTACACTGTGATTATAGGGCCAAATATGCTCTGTGTTTGTTCAGTGTCATTGGTATTTATTCTGCCAGAAAATGGTTCTCCTTTGAGTTCTAATGCTTCTCTACTATAACTACAGAACCCATGGACTACTCAGAGTATTTTTCTAATGCCAGTCCCACCGCTCAGTCACATTCTCCCAGCTATCTTGACATTTACAGCACTACGTGTCTGGCAGCTTGAACGCTTTTTGGATGGGCATGACATTGTTTTGGTTGAGTCATCATTATTTAAAAAAAAATAAATAAATAAATATGCAGCACTGATTAAAAAAAGTCAAAGGTACATGACTGTGCTCTTAAAAGGACAGAAGTCGGCCAAGAAACATCACCAAGCTTTTAAAAGGTAGAACCCTGTTAATAAGTTCAGCTGCTTAAATCAATTCCCTTTAGGATTCTGGGTTACGTTTAGATGAACAATTACTGTGCAGTGACTTGTTTCCGATTACAATTATTCAGAATTTGCTGCAGCTCTGATTCACATGTCTGGTTGACAGATTCATCATACTGCTGCTAGTGGGCTCTGTATTTAGAGCCTTTTACCAAATCAAACTGAAGGACAGAAATGCTGTTTCCTAGAAATAAAGCTGAAATATTCATAACACAATCATACAGTATCATTCAGGGTACCACACCTACATGCTGCCATGTTCAGGTGCACTGAGCCTCGGTGTTATCACACTGGGGTCAAAATGAATCACTGCTTCAGCTGAAGTGAAAGTTGAGCTGTAAACTTAGGAAAGATCTAATGCGCTTGCTAGTAGTTGATCCCATTTGATGTAATTCTTTACTTGTATGACAAATGAAGAAAATATCTCTTGAAGCCACGTCTCTGCCGTCTGTTCCTCATGGTTTGTGTGTCAGGTTCTATTGGAAGTGTGTTTCAATTCCCAGAGTCGTGGATGAGATGGGATTTCCTACACACCTGTCTGATCATATCACTTAAAACAACAGCATTCTTATTCTGAAGGTGTTTTTTAATGCTTCTCAGCTGCTCAGAGTAAATCCTCTTGAACCATCATAATCTCCTCTACTGTGATGGCATCAGTTTCTAAAAAAGCATACAATAATTCATAAGAAGCAGGGTTGAATCACATGCCATAAACTGTCTGACTAAACCACTGTGACAGATTATGGGACCCGGTCGACTACGCCTAAAGGTCTATCCGTGCTGAAGATGCAGTCAGGTACATTTGTACCACTAATACAACACTGGCCGCTCTCTGGAGAGCTGGCTGTGAGTGCCAGAGGAGTTTGTGCGTTATGTCTATTGACTTTCCATTTGTCAGTAAATGCTTATGTGTGCTAACAACGTAGTGATCCTAAACAGCATGTCTTTGCTCTACTTGTGCAGATGGTAGATACGGACATCTCTGCCAGTATTATGGTTAAAAATGACAGACCACAGGGAAGTAGCGGCGTAAATCACACCCAAAGGTTGTTTTATTGTGACATGAAGTGTTGTCATAAATATTTGAATTTACATTTCAAGGGAACATGGTGAGCACATTTCGTTCAGGATGTCAGCAAGGCTTATAAATCTTTAAGTTGGCATCTAAGAATCGCCTTTTATGTATTTATTCTTACATTTGGTTACAATCCCAGTATATCTGCAGTTTTAATCCCCCGTTTTGACGGGGTAAATGATTTAATGCTTTAATAATATTCTTGGATTATGAGAATACAGGCCAATGTGTGTCTTATTGGACTGATTCCTTGAAGGAATTATTTTGGGAAATAACCCTTGTTTACTTTCTTGAGTTGAAGCCATTAATTCCAGTCTCATGTCTGTATGGTAAATGTGAGGCTATAGCCAGCACCCGGTTATCTTATCTTGGTTTAAAGACTGGAAACAGGGGGACACCGCTAGCCTGTCCAAACTCATGTGTTAAACCAGATGCAAAGTTTTAATTAGGTAGTTAGAGGGGCTGCTAGGCAGGTTTTGTACAGAACTCAGCTAGATGTTTCCAGTGTTTATGCTAAGCTAAGCTACTTGACTGCTAGCGCCATAGCATGTATGATATCATTCTTCTCATCTGACTCTTGGCAAGTTAGCAAATAAGCTGATGTCCCTAAATGTTGAACTATTTAAAGTGCTAATACTAATAAATGGGTTTAGCTCATGTATGCTTATACACAAACAAAATGAAAGGTCTCCTTGTGGAAACGAATGCATTATGTGTCAGAAGAGTCAGAGACATCATTGCTAACAAAATAAAACCAGAGAGCTTTTTACGCACCTGACAATGGTCCTAATCCCCCTCTAAACAACACCCCCACGCTGCCTGCTGGATGCTGCCCCTCAGGGAGGGCGGCTTTATTGGTTCGGAGGGCTTGAGTTGATTTGCTCATGTGCTGCTCAGTTTAAGTGCTCCCTCCTAATCCTAAATCCTTTAATTGTCAACATAGACAGATAGGCTTGTCGAAGTCGCTCTGCAGGCTTCACCTCTGTCGCTTTGATTAACTTTGAATAATTACATCTGTTGTTTGCACGTGTACCAAATCCCCTCCACAAAAGACACACTTTCATAATCTGAGTTTGACATTAATCTATCTTTGAGTATCTTAATGAGCAGCAAATCAATCTTCATTTTGGAGTAGATATGTGGAAATGCTTTCAAAAGCGGCTTCTTAATTGCTAAAGTGATTAACTGACTCCAGAGGGTTGAATTGAATTTAAAACGTGACCTCTGAGAGTACATTACCATCGAGGAACAAATGTTCTGTAGCTTCCCTTCAGACTCCCCTGACCAGAAGATACCATAGAGAGAACTGGCCGGTCACTAAGTGTTCCTCAATCAGCTTTTTATTGACTTAGAATATAGTCGCTTTGACACATAATCAGTTTTTATTTGTCTTTTACAGCAAATGAATCTCGAACCATCAGTCTTCTTGACAAATTGTTTAAAAAAAGAGCCTGAAAATCAGATTCTTTCAGATTCTTAGAATACAGTTCAAAGATGAATAAACAGCTTCGTATATTACAACATCAACGACTTATAAGTGTATGACAGTGATGCCCGTGAGCCTTTTAAACCTTTCTTGCTATTTGAACTTCCTTCTTCCCGTCATTTATTCTGTACGTGAAGACAAGACCATGATAGCTTATTTTCTGTGCTACACGCTTAGCATCCAAAGCAGAATACAATGGAAACAATGAAATGGTCAACCTCTGTTTGCCAAACCCAAGATGCATTTAGTTAGCAATAAACCAACCTTTTCAAATGCTGTCAACTGGTCATCAATGATCACTAAATTGATTAGCTGAAACCTAACTAACGTAGCTATTGCTCCAAGTCAGAATTACTTCTCTTTTAAAATTACTGTACAAAACAAACAAACAAACAAACAAAACGTTTATTGCCACAACCTATGTGTTCTTTCCATCTAAATATGCCAGGCTGAATTTATTTACACTTACCAAATATTACTGTGACACATTTCCAGAAATACCTTGCAAATCTACAGTAGCTGAATTAGGACCTGAAATAAAACCTTATGAGCAAATGTCCGTAAAATTAAGTGAACAGCTGGGACTTGAGATAAGGAATAAATTAATCAGATATAGGTGATGATGATTTTCTCTTGGCTTTAGAGAATTGTTCCACCTTGACAGAGGTCTGCACTTTGACCTCTGATCTCATCTTGCAGTGAATAAAGCAATATTTCTTTTATGGCTCATTGGCTGTGGTTGGATTGACTTCTTTATGCACCAGTGTCATGAACAAAAACATGACATTTACTAGAGTGCATGGGCGCACTATGATGTTACGTAACATCTGAGATGCTGCAGGGCACCGTGATGGTATAAGCCATGTACATCTCGTCATGCTCTGTTTGCTCTCTGGCTCTCTGCATCTTGCGCAACACTAAGGAATAAATACGCTGTGACTAATCCAAATATGTAATCTAACTATATATATATAAATATATAGTCGATGGGGAAAAGGAAAGAGAGAAAAGGAAGAAGAGGACTAGGAACTGACATTAAGCATTAAAACTGAGCCAAAGCTGTATTTAATCTATTACTCAAATGAGAAATTTTTAATAACTCAAGTGTATTAGCTTCACATTTTGACAGTCTTGATAATAAATATAATAATGACCGTATTGGTATTCTCCTCTCTTTATGATCATTAATCACTGGACCCTACTTACATTTGCATGTTCGGACTAATGAGGACTGAATATCAAACAAATTGTCATCGACTTTGTTCTTTCTCCTCACAGCCTGGAGACAAGTGATGTCAGAGGGGTTGGTTTTTTGGGGGTGGGGGTACTTTGCCTTTATTAGACAGCACATTAATGACAGACATGAAATAACACACAGCTAAGATTCTCAGCCACTGAACCGGGCACGTTTCAGTTCCATAGTGTGCATCTCACACCACAAGGCCCCTTGGGTTTATTCTAATTTAGATGACGGATGAGCAGCAAAGTTATCTGCTTCTCCTCAGATTTGCCACTGGATGTTTGCATCGTGTGGATCAGAAGAGAAAAAGCAACTAGGCATATTTTCTCAGGAACTGTTCTGAAGTGCAAGTTATTGTACTTTACTGCAGCCGTCCTGTTGCTGCCTGAAGTCCTCACTGTCTTTACGCTGCTGCTGTCTTCTAATGGTTGATACATGATGTGCTGCAATCATGTTATCATGTATGGTGTTATACGTTTTTACATAACAAATCTCTGTCAAATTGACGAATTCTTGTGAGATATGAACTGCTCTGACTGATGTGTTCATGTATTTTCTTTGTTTTCACAGAAATATCATCACTGCATGGCCGGACTGCTCGTCCCACCCTATGGTGTGATGGAAAGTGGTTGTAGTGCTGATAGTAAGTAGCCCTCACTGTCAGACTCAGCAAAGAACCACTTCTCACAGATTTTGTTCATTGTCCTATCAGCTGTGGCTGTGGTAGATTTGAAAGCAGTCTTTTACCTTTGAATTAAATTATTGTTCACAGGATCTTCAAGACAACATTTGACGGTCAAATATCACAGTGCAGCTGCTCCCACATGTTCAAATGTTGGGGTTGGTGCACACGGTTTGGTAGGATATTTTAAAAAGTACCAATGCATTTGGTTTATGTTATCAGATACTCAAGATAAAGGTACAGTTCAGATGAAGCTCAATTGAAATTATGAAATTATAATGGCGTGTATGCAGACTGCCTTCAGTGTAAGATGTCACACTGATTACAGTAAAAGGCTTCACTTTACTTTATAAATATTCCCACAAGTAACTCCAATAATCATGAGATTTTACATTGTTTAGGTTTTGTATTACACCATAGATTCTTATTTTGTACAGTATGTCATAATATTTTTGTCTGCCTAACTCCATTACTGTCTGACCTTCCTTTATCCTCTTGCATTGTGATAAAGGCTGATACTTTTATTTATGCTTTTCTGTTGCAAGTTAACTCAATATTGACTTAGCTTTGCTCAAACAGAGCACTTAACTTGCTTCAAAGTCATGTACCATAAAAATGATGAACAGCAGTGTGTGGTGAGAAAATCTCTGACTCGGCTCGCTTACTGGCAGTGGGTTCACTTTATTGTCATGTATTTTTTAAAGAGTTCGGAAATGATGGACATATTGTAAAGAAAATGTTTCTCTGTTTTATGTCCCAAACAAAGATTTTCAGAACACAAAACAGTTTGATTTGACTCCTGTAGCCTGTGTGTAAAAGTTAATGTGTCTGCTTTCGTATTCATCACTGTTACGTGCTATCCAGCAGCACTGTAAGAGCAGGGCTTTGGGTATTCTTGCACTGTACAGTGCAGCACTTCAGGGATTTACAGTATGAACTGAATGCATGAATACACCAAGAAAGAAATCACACGAGCATCGAGCAGCTGGAGGCTGATGCACTCTCCTGTACATTACATCCGCAGCAGCTTGGTGGTTTTGTAACCGTGTTGGACAAGTCAAATGAATTAAACATGCTTTAAATATTGTTCTTACTTACAACAAGACTGTACTTCTACAACACTTTGGCGTTAACAAGTAGAGCTTTTAAAGTCAGCATCATTTCACTCACTCCAGTCAAGCATTCATGGCCACTCTACCTGAGCACCCTTTAAAGCGCGAATACACTTGTTTTTCACCGCTTATTTAATGAAATGACACACTTTGCTCTGACATACTCATACAACTAAATATGATCCTTTACCAGCCGATTAAAGTTTCGATTTTTCTAACTTATGTCTAATCATGGATTCATCTGTCATGTGCATGCTGCACGCTGCATTCCTGCTGATGTGACTGAACTGATGTGACACTTGAATGAGCATTGCAGATGAAATGATGGACAGCTGCGTTGACCTCTCAAAAAAGCACAAGATTCTACACAGACCCACAGCATCTAGATAGAAAGAGACAACCAAAGTGAGACTCTCATTACTTTCCAAAATGACCTGTATAATTGATTAGTATTTTGGTTAAATAGGCGGCCAAGACTATTGTTTAAGGTTTGGACAATTTGCACAGCTTTACTGTAGCACTCACAAATATTTGACTTACATATGCAACTTTTCCATCATAGTTTTCCCTTGTTGGTGGATTAAATGCTAACACATGTATACCAAGATAAAAATCTTTACACTGAAGAACATTTATAAAAATAACCAGGAATTTACAGTAGCCAGGAATTACACAGAGCATTAAGAACAAAGTTATTCAGTTATACAGAAGACAGAAGCTTGAGTTTTATTCTTCGATGTACAGCTACGAGCACAGTGCCCCGAGCTGTGTTCCACTTTCTGTGTATTGTGTGGATTCTGTGTCTGTTTTTGCGGTATCAGCAGTCTGAGAGGAATGTCTAAGAATAGCCGAGTTTTCCCCTCCAGATACAGTTGTGACTGAGCCGCTCTGACTGATAGCGCCATTTGTCCTGGAGGAGCACTGTACGAGGTTAAAGCTCGTAACACTGAGAAACAACCACACCCTTAAACCCTCTGCTACATCACGTTGCTGCGCCTGTACAGTACCAACAACGAACAAGTTTAGTCTAGGTTTGTGAATAAAGGTGATTTTCTCGTGCACACACAAGACAAATTATTTATTATGTCAGAGCAATAATAATATGACAGTCATTGAAACGAGGTAGAAATTAATAAAATAAAATAAAATCAATTGAGTGAACAAATGCACAATAGCTGCTGATAAAGTTCTGGGTACATTTTCTGTTTCATAATGGTGACAGAGGTGAATGACGTATTTGGTAAGTTAAATGATCTAAATTTTCAAACAGGAGATACAGAACAACCCCTCCGATGAGAAGTTAAACTTTGGTCCTTATTAATGAGCCCATGGTACTTGAACCGTCTTCTTCTTCTTCTGAAGAGCTTCTTCTTAAGAGGAGATTTAACAAACATGTTTTCATCCCCAGTAGCCTTTTTAAGAATATGCAAAAAGCACATTACTCAAGAATAGTGTAAAGATTAAGCACTGTATTCTATAGTTTCACTGGGAAACACAATGTAAATTAATTGCATCCATTTCCTTGTTTTAAAGTGATATTAAATATGTTCATGCATGCAGTAACACATGTTGTTCTGTATTAGTTTACTCTAAAGTTCATCTTCAAGGGTTGAGTGGGCTTTTCATGGCACATTACATACAGCTTGTTGTTTATGAGTTTGAAATGAGTATGAAATGCTTAATTCTGTACACTCACACGTGCGGTGGCTCTGACCTGTATATTTCCCCTGGGGTTACATTGAGTGAAAATACTCTTTTCAGTGATTTGTTAAATATACTCTCTGTGTTTTTTCCTGTAGGAATGCCGGACAAAGAGAACATAAGCAACAACTCATTTGTTTCAGTCTTGAAACATCAGAATAAGGTAGTTTTATCTGACACACGGGAATTATTTATGTGATTTAGGGTTGCCAAATGTTATGAAAGATGGAGAGAGGCTGTGAGGGTGAGACAGTGCTGGTTTATTGGCCTTGTTCCTGTCCAGCAGAGTGTTAACTCTCTGTGAACAGTTTGGCAGTGGGTTAAATCCAGGCTATAACTCACTCTGTGCCTGACGTAACAGCATCCTTTACCGTAACACACCTCTCCAACAGAGGATGGAAATGAGCCGGAATGTGAAGTTTGTTTAAAGCTGGTCTAAATATACGCAAGATGAGTGGAGTTTTTGTCTCCATCCATATCAGTTCCTGTCCCACCTTTCTCCTGTTGTCGTTTCCTGACCACTTTCTTGATAACGTGGCACTGCAGCAGATTTATGGTGCCCTGTGCTTTGTTCCTACGTAGAGTTGAGACTCAATGGCTACAAGCTTGTTCTGTTATGTAAAAAAACCCCATAGTTTGCTGCTTATGTAACAAACAAACACATATATAACTTACATTAACATATAGACCTGATTAAGTATGAAGACCCAGCTTCTTTGGGTATCGACTGGACCTATTTTCTTGTAAATAAATGATGAACACATAAATGCATGAGTTACGGGGCCCTCTGAATCATGCAGAATGCATTTTAAATGTCACCGTCCCACGGCCCACCCCACGGCCCCAACAGGGATAAAAAAGAAAAGCACTCTTCCATACAGTAATGCACAATATCTGTGTCCCATTTAAGCAATTGAATGCATCAGTCAAGACGCCATAAAATGGACAGCTAATAAACACATAATGACAACTGTGAGTCATGCAGTTGCGGTGAAGGGCAGACATCCTGTGGGCCACAGTGAGAGGAAAAACACCCGATATTTTATTTGTTTGACGTGTTGTTTTCCTGATGTCTTTTTATAGCCAATTACTGAGCCATTGTGTTAAAAAAGTCTTTAACTTCACCTGATTTCTGTGATGTCTTCTGTCATCAGAGGAGCCTCCGTTTCATTGTCATCCATGATATATTTTATTTCAATTCCTCTTATGTTTTCATTTTATTTTGCAGAAGTCATTCATTGAAAGTCCAGTCAAACCCCACCTTAAATGCATTTCTCAGGTAGTAAACTCAATCATCTTCTGTATGTAGGGGCCAATCATTACCTGTCTGTGTGGCAGCTACTCAGCAGGACTCTACGGTGCTGAGATTTAACTTGAACTCCACTGTGCAGGTGCCCTCTGAGAAGATCCTGCGGGCGGGGAAGATTCTCCGTAATGCCATCCTCTCCAGGGCGCCTCACATGATCAGAGACAGGAAGTACCATTTGAAGACGTACAGGTTAGTTGGCATCTTAATTCTTTGATATGTATTTGTAGATTGCGTTATTCAGTTTAGTTCAATTCAAAACACTAAAGTCATCCCTCAAGGACAACATGAGGCACGCAGGCACACATGTAAACAAAATACAAATATATATAATATCATAATATATTGCTAATATATTCATACATTTTATTTCTTAGTTGTGCAGATACATCCAGTCACTCAACAGGCTTTTGATATGACATCATTTTTATTCATTCTGCTGAGAGGAGATATAAGTTACCATCGCTGCCACCCACCCGCAGCTTCTCCTGTAAACCCACAGGAGCTGCAGTGTTTCTGCAAATCTGAGTTTTCATCCTAACACAAACCTCTGTGCTTGAAACACTGCATCATTATTTGTTTGGCTTTTTGATAGCACTGGATTGTACTTCTCTTTCTTCCTTCTTCCTTATCTCTCCCTCTGTATGCATGTGTGCGTGAAGGGCATGAAAAGACTACATCAGTGGGCAGAAATGGAAAATGATTTTCTAGTTGCATTGTACGATGTAGCCCCCTTGTTGTTTTGTTATCGTTCCATTGTGGAAAATTGTGATGAACCACAATACTGTTGCTGTTGTTTACAAAATTATTTATATTGTTTATTATGGATAATTTTTGGGTAGATTTTGGGCACTTACTGGGCTGGAAAACATCAAACCAATCTGGCAACACTGCTCATAGTGATGAACCCACAGAGAATTATCAGCCGACTCTGCAGCTGCCCTCGGCTCTGCACAGCGTTTTAGTGCTTTACTCTTTTGTAGCATTGCGTTGAGAAGCGGCAGGCAGCTGTTTTCAGCGAAATATCTCTAAAAACCCTCTACCTACACTACCTGCCCGGCAACAAATGGCAGACAGACACAGTTAGCGACTAGCTGGTGAATGTAGTGGAGCATTTAACAGCTAAAGATCCAGATATTTCTCTCACGAGTTTGTGGTGACCAAAAAACAGTTAATAGGAGAGTGAATGTTGGACCTCCTGACACAAAAATAACAATTTCAAATGAATTCAAATGTCTCCCTGCCTCTGCTACATATGCAAATAGGTTTGCTAACACATACGAATGGCATATCAGCCCTTGAAGGTGACCACAAAAATCAATGAATACAGCAGCCGCAAAGGACGAGTGGCATCACTGACAATCGTACATTGAAAGTTATCACATCAAATTTTATCTTTTACTGTTTTCCACATGCGTCACTAATATATTTGTCTATATTTTGATCAAGAAACAACACATTTGCATTTTGTTTGTCAAGAAAATGTCATCTTAGTATTTGTATCTTTTGCTCAGCTTCATTATATCTTATTAGATGAATACAGAGGCTGAACGTTCAAGGCAGAGTCTGTTAATAAAACATGAAACAGACAATAAGCCCAAATCAGACAACACATGTCACATACAGTAACTGCTCAGCCTTGTATGAGACGTTATATCGGCTTGTGTCTTTCCCAGGCAGTGTTGCGTGGGGACGGAGCTGGTTGACTGGCAGTTGCAGCAGAGCTCCTGCGTCCACTCTCGTATCCAGGCTGTGGGCATGTGGCAGGTGCTGTTGGAGGAAGGTGTTCTCAACCACGGTGAGACTCCGTGTGATGTCTGTCTCTGCTGCACGCGTGTATGTGAGAAGCCGAGATGTTAGATTCAAGCCCTGCTGTCTGTGCTGTGTTGTTGACACAGTGGACCAGGAGCTGAGCTTCCAGGACAAGTACCTTTTCTACCGCTTCCTTGATGACGAGCAGGAGGACGCTCCTTTCCCCAGCGAGGAGGAGGGGAAGGAGAGCCAAGAGGAGCTGCAGGACACCTTGCTCCTTCTCTCCCAGATTGGACCTGACGCCCACATGAGGATGATTCTGAGGAAACAGTACGGGCGCTAAAGCAGTAGCCTCTAATGTTAAATAAAGTGAATCACTGTGATGGTGTTATGATTTCATTTACATATATTTTCTGTTTTCCAGTCCGTCCGAGAGAACGGCAGATGATTTAGAAATCATTTATGAGGAGCTGCTCCATATAAAGGCCTTATCACACCTATCCACCACTGTGAGTACAGGATGTCACTGTGCAGACATTAAAATTGGTTCTGTCTGCTGCGTCTGCTCAGCTCCTCAGACTCACATTTGAGAGCAGAGTGGTGATAATGAAGGAAACGATGCAAGCATGCAAACACACCTACTGTGCATGTGCAGTCATCTCAGCTCTGATCAACACATCTCTGTAAATGTTTGGATACATGCTCTGCAAGTAAAATCAGGGATTTGTGTTGCTGCAGGGATTCGCTCGACTTGAAAAACAGCTGTGAAATTTTCTGCCTCTTTATGGATTTTAACTCATGTTCAATTTCAGGAAAATGTTTTACACCAGCAGGGTATTGACTAATGGGAAACTTTGCATGCATGGCTGTACTCTTTCTGGCTGCTCCCTGTTGCACTACCACATAAGAAGAGTTTGTGTGAATATTGATCTTCATGAGTCATGAATCTGTCTCCTTTGCTTGCACAGGTTAAGAGAGAACTGGCAGGAGTGCTGATCTTTGAGTCTCATGCAAAGGGAGGAACAGTGTGTAAGTAATGTGACCCTGATGAGCTTTCCCAAAAACCTGATCGGGTGGATGAGCTTTTCACAAAAGCTGAATTAAATTTATAAATCCCAGATTAGGGTATGTCAGACTGCCTAAGCTTTGTTTCTTTTCTCTCTCAGTGTTCAGTCAGGGGGAGGAGGGCACGTCGTGGTACATTATCCTAAAGGGCTCAGTCAATGTCGTCATCTATGGAAAAGTAGGTATTTGTCCAGATGAAATCACACTATTTGTTGATTCTTTAGCACCGGTCGATGACATTGATCAGTAACTGATCGGTACACTGTGTTGCACAGGGTGTTGTTTGCACCCTTCATGAAGGAGACGACTTTGGAAAGCTCGCTCTTGTCAATGATGCCCCCCGCGCTGCCTCCATTGTCCTGCGAGAGGACAACTGTCACTTCCTGAGAGTAGATAAGGAGGACTTCAACAGGATTTTGAGGGTGAGTTTCTATTTACCGTTCGTAAAAAAGCGCTATTGCCCTCTGTTGGCAAAAACTCAGCAATGCAGCCATAACGGTTATTTAATGTGCCCTTTGAGATAGCACTCCAGACCCCTGCACTCATTAGCTTAGTCATCCTGCTAAATGTGAAATGTATTGCTCATGATTTGTGCTACTTCAAGCTAGAAATAAAAGGAAGATTTGCTGTAATCAGCTGTGGATGCCAACTTGCAAGCTCTGAGGCCTACAGCAGCAGAGATTTGACAATATGAACCAGTGTGAATGGCTGTCGTCTCTGTGGTGAGGGACAGAGGGCTGAAAATGATGCTCCACAATATCCTCTTTAAATGGCTTGAATATGCGATAAAGATCAGTAATTGCAATAATGGTAGATAAGGTAATCACATATTTTTAAGAACCATTTTATAATCCTCTCAAGCAGCTTTAAGGTTGTTGAGATCATCCTGTTTCAGCATGAATTCCTGTTCTGTACTGGTTTCCTCCAGCTTGTCAATGACGCTATCAGCCCAGTCACCAGAAGACAGTGTTGTACATTTAGACATGAAAATGTGAAATTTGTACATTTCATATTTATCAAATCAACAACAGTAAGTGACATAGTTCAGCTGTATATGAAAATCAGCGTCTCTCTCCGGAGGAGGGGGTGATGATGGCTCAGAGAGCCGACTGCTGAGCAGCCAGGCAGAAGATTTACTGTTCAAGCTGTGTTTGTGGCTGCTTTACTGGACATTTTTAATGAGATGTTGGGATATTTTCCAGCTGTGTTTGTGGCGACTGAACCAGGTATTTTAAGCCAAAAAAAAAAAAGGGATCTTTTCCCGAAACCAAGTGATTTTTGTACCAGACCTTAACCGCAGCGTTGTCACAACATAAAACTGAGAACTGAAACTTAAAGAAGCATAAAGCTTGAAAGTAAAGAGAAGCTTCAACACATTCGTGGTTTGCAGAGTCTTAAAGTGCCAACGTTTATTCTGGCGACTGGGTTGAGGCTAAGTGACATCTATATACTCAATAAAATATCTCAGGCTGATGCTTTTGTTATCTTTGGAAACACTGTGCGTGTTTGGCTGCACGGAACGAGTTTGTATAGAAGCCAACCCGCTCCCTCATAAAGGGTGTAAGCTTGTATGTTTGTAACAATAATATTGAGATATAATCCAGGAAAAACGGTAAGAACTTACTGAGTAGTAAGAATTTTTCATCAAAAAATTGACATGACTTATGGAAAAGCAGTCATACTAGACAAGGTCTGTCTTAAGACTCACAGCTTATTATTTGGTATTATTGCATTGTCAGGAACTGTGTATAAACTTCCTGCTTGCTAAGGTCAGTGTGGCTGTCTGCTGACTGTACGCCGGACAAGCCAACTAATCCACTCTGCTCAAAGACCAGGACCCAGTGTCACACCACTGTGTCTGTGCCTGATTCAGAGGGCAGAGGGTCAAAGCCTGACAACAGGCTGTGAGCTCATTAAAAGTTGACTTTTTAGAGATACATCCAAGCATATGAAGTACATTTTTCTGATAGTACTTACATGCCTAACTACAGTTTATGACATGCCATTGTCAGTTATGATGGCATGCGCTCACATTCACTAAAACAGAAATAGACTCAGATTGAACTACACGCAACCTCCCAGTGTATTGTAAACAAGCTGTTGCATTGTGTTGAGCTTTCTTTATCTGATCACACGTCTTCATCAGCTCACACAGCCTCACGTTCATGCTGTGTAGTAAAATACATAACGTGTGTGTATACACTGTGTGTGTGTGTTTGTGAGCAGGACGTGGAGGCCAACACGGTGCGTCTGAAGGAACACGGTCAGGATGTTCTGGTGTTAGAAAAGAGTCTGAGCAGCAGCCGAACCTCCAGCCATAGAGCCTCATCCTCCCACTACAAGTAAATCTGCCCACAGCCCACTGCACTTCACACAGCTGAGCTTAATTTATGTGTGTGTGTGTGTGTGTGTGTGTGTGTGTGTGTGTGTGTGAAGGTGTTTGTTGAAATGGCAACACTTTAGGTTCCCGTATTTAGCATTAATAAACAGTATATTGACATTGAATGAATTATTTATATCACCCTGTAATATGCTTATAGCTGTGAAAGTGACAACAAACAACATTTTAAAAATGCAGTCTGATATAATGTTAAAATCCCATATGACTTGATGTTAGTGTAGATTTTTTTGATTTTCTATTTTTTCTATATAAAAGCCTCATCTCACCTATCCATCACTGTGAGTACTGGATGTCACTGTGCAGATAGTAGAATTGTTTCTGTCTCCTGCGGCAGTAAAAACCATATTTAGCGCCTCAGACTCTTGTCATATTTAAGAGCAGAGTGGTGATAGTGAAGGAAAAGATGCGAGCATGCAAACTGCACACACGCACTGTGCATCTACAGTCATCTCAGCAGTGATCAACACATCTTTATAAATGTTTAAAATCATGAATTTGTATTACTGCAGGGATTCACTTAACTTGAAAAACAAGATCTGTGAAATGTGCTGCAAAGTGGCTGCCTTTTTATGGACTTCAACTCACATTCAGTGTGAAGAAAAAATGCTTTACACCAGCGAACCTCATGTCAATATTACAGCCAACAATATTTACTCCATCTCTAAATAGTCTCTGAATATCTGACCCCTTCCTGTCTGTGGCTCTGAGCAACAAGCCCATTCAGTCGTATTGAGGATCTTTTAGGGACTATTTCCAGCTGTGGATTAATACACGTTTGGTGCTCTGATGATATTTTACAGCGGCGCATATGTATGTGGGGTTGACCTGAAATCAGCTGCAGTGCTATTGTTAATTGTAGGAACATGTCAGCCAGTGCATATTTTCTATGTTTTAACAGTTTTTTCTGAGTGGAGCCCTGAGGCACAGAGGAATTACTCACACCAGTCTTTGGATGACTCATTCTTGACCTTAGTCTTTGTTGACTCAGTGTTGTTTGGGGGATTTTCGTGGGTTTGTTGACAATAAGAAAAATATAGAATATCACCAATCTTCCCGTTAAATACAATGAAAGTGCCCAGTGAATCCCATTTTCATCAGCCAGCGTGGCCAGCTGATGAAAATGCTTCCTGACAGCACGGACAGCACGAGCGCAGAGCGGCCCTGTGCGCTGCGGCCAACCAGTGTTATCTTAATGGAGGCATCTGTCACTGCACTGTGGTCGCTGTAATATAGAGAGACACATTAATGGTAATGATGGCCCTAGCTCCTAGGGGAAAAAGAAGGCCTGGCAAGTCATAATTACTTGTTCGGGGTCGCCCTCTAATCAACTGTGCTCCTCACACATGAGAGTGTCAAGACTGTGTTCTCCCTCCTGAGTGGGGAAGACACAACATGGCTTCTGCACCTCCCTCTTGTGATGCTGTTATCAAGTAATGAAAACTACCGAGGCTGGATTGTGTTGATTTTCCTTCACGCAGAAGATGCCCCCACATTTTTTTTTTTTTTTTTTTTTTTGTGGCTTTTTCTGACAGCTCTTAGCCCAGACTCCCCTCAATCTTGAGCCAGCCGAGAACTCTGTGATTGTAAATAGGATTGTTATCAAATGAAGCAATCACAGACACGCGTTCAAGTAAGACAAATCAGTTGAGGGCCATAGCCGTGGCTTTAAGCATTAAGAGCCAGTGTTTCTTGATTAGTGAAGGGTGTGTTTTATTCCGTGTTGCTCCAGATACAAGGTAATGTCGGGGACTCCGGAGAAGATTTTAGAGCACCTCCTCGAAATGATGCGACTGGATTCTCATTTCACAGAGTCAGGTACTGCTCAGCATGCATCATTCAGTCCGTCAGATTAGTGCCATCTAACACAATCTATCAATATGATGATCATTTACTGTGAAGGGTGTTCTTCTATGCCGCGTATTTATTTTCTCCTCCTCGCTCTCCCTCAGCGTTTCTCCCCTCTGTCCTCTGCCTGCTGCTTTGCACTGACCTGTTTGTTCTCATCTATAATTAGCCACACATCACAGAGCTGATCTAATTACTCCCGCTTGTGTGGATACATATGGTTTTCATTTGCCCGCAGAGGTGACAGACACAGGGCCATGTGGATCGAGGCCTGCTGGACACGCTTTGATCTGCACTTACACTGGAGTCACAGGTGTTTGACGTAACCTTCTGTCTTTTTTTTTGGTCACAGACTCAGCCTTAGATGACTTTGTGCTCACGCACTGTGTCTTCATCCCAAACAGTCAACTATGTCCGGTGTTGATGGCCCAATATCCTTTCGGCACTGTGCTACCTAAACAGTCGTGAAACTGACCTGAAAAAACCCTTCCTGTCCTGCTGTCTTGCATTGTTTTGATCTTTAACTGCTGTGCACCTACCACGCCCAGGCCTCGCAGGGCTCTGAACAGGAAAAGCTGGACTACACACTTAACAACAAGCGCAGGGTGATCCGCCTAGTGATGCAGTGGGCTGCTCTGCATGGAGATCACCTGCAGGAGGAGGATGTCTCAGTGGCCTTCCTAGAGGTCGGTACGACAGTATAACCGCAGACCTAACTACAGTATAATAAGAATGCAGTACAATTATATCACCAATGTGTTGCAAATATGCTTACAATGAAGTGAAATTAAAGTACACTTTCATTTAGCATGCTAGTAGTGTATTCCAAAGGACTTGAAAATAAGTGGACTTTTCATAAGTACAATAATAAGTACAAGTGAAATAAAATTTTGTGGTAGTGACTGATCAACTGATTTTGCACGTTGGCTACACAAACAGCCTTTAACCTTAAGGCACCTTCATTTACGACAGCACCCCCTGTCTCAGAGGGGTCCAGTTACATCGTCCAGTTGGTAGAAATAAATGAACACCTGTCAGAAAGGAGACTTCTGAGCGACCACGGTGTAGAACAGATTTTATACTGTTGGTCTGAGGTTCACAACACAAATGACTCTTATTAATTGTTTACAGTATGATGTAATGTATGCACAGTTGTACTGACTGTTAGTTTGTACTTACTGGCTGCTCAGGGCAATAAGACCGGGTAATAAATACTGACTGCATTCACATGTTTGTCCTTGTACTTGCGTGTGTGATGTGACTCCAGATGTTACACTGAGTGAGTATATGGTGCCTGATACAGCAGTGATTGGTCACTCAGTACCAGCAGGGTACGGTGACTACATCCACCATACTTTTTGTTTGCACGTTAAACTTCATTTGAACCTCGTTTTTATTCAAAGCTTTTTGTGTTTTGCAGGAGTTTCTCATGGCTGTATCTAATGATGCCAAAGTGATTCCAGCCCTCAGGGATCAACTAACAAGACTGGAGAGAATTGTAAAGCAAAAGTAAGTTAGCGGTTTTAAGCAGCTGCTAGATAGATGTATTTATCATTTTGAAGTCATCATGATGCTCCTGTATGTGTTCAGAATTAAAAAGCATCGTCCTGGTGATTGTTTTCTCTTCAGGTTTAATTGGTAGCTGAACTAACGTACACAGCCTTCGCTTAATTGTTGTTCTTTTTTCTTGTTTTAGCACTGAAGATGCCAGAGTCTCACAGAAAAAGGTATAATCTGACCCGTTTCCACTGAAATGAAAGTTTATGTGTAGATTTTATTGTGTTGTATGAAAATGTTTTGATGCTTGAATCTGTCCAACTTTGTCGCAGCACAAAGTTCTTCTGCGGCAGTTCAGTATGGGAGATGAGAAGCTTCAGAAACGTCAGCCAATCAAGAGTAACGATGAAAGTGAGTAAAGGACGTGTCTGCACATATTTGGGTCGGTGTCTGATGCTCTGAGGATCATACATGCTGCTGTCTGTCACTGTTTGAAGGTCAGTGTTTCTGTTCATTTTAAAGCAGCAGCAGATGGTGTCAGTGCTATGTAGACAAGGGTTATAGTGGGTATTTTCATAGAGAGACTGTTTGAAACTCAGACACTCAGTGAGGAATCTAATGTCAGAATATCATTCATTCTTCATTTTGCCTCTCGAATCTGTCTCCAGATGACACAGTGAATTGATATGTGGCTCTTAATACATCTGTGATCGACATATTTTGTTGATATTTTAAGTTTGGTTGCCAGCTGTCATTTACCTGCAGCTGATTCCCATGTAAAACCACAAAACCACTTCCTCTTTCTTTCTGTGTAAAAGGAAATGAGTCATTGCGTTTCTTTACTGCAGGACATTTATCAGATCTCACTGAACATAGCTGAACTTTAATCCAGTGAATTTAAACCTCTATGACTCATGAGGCCTTAAAGCAATGTGGGTTGTGTCAGTTAAAAGGTAAAACTATCCCAGATTGCACAAGAAATTCAAATATTAGAGAAAAGTCTGAACAAAACATACAATATTTGTGTAAATGTGTTTTTATATCTTTTCCCATCTTGTCAATCACCTCATGACCCCTTGGATGTATCTAGAGACTTCTACATTTGGAGTACACTGCATTAGTCCAGCCAGCTTTCCTGCACTGCTTTGCAGCTCCCTCATTCCTTCTCGCTGACAATCCCATATTTTCTCTGATTCACGCCTCCAGTTCTGCTCAAAGTCTACTGCTGTGACCACACCTACACAACAATCCGTGTCCCTGTGGCCGCCTCCGTCAGGGAGGTCATCAGTGCTGTGGCCGACAAGCTGGGGTCAGCGGAGGACCTGCTCCTGGTCAACCTCAGTTCGGCAGGAGGTGAGAGCGGCAGCAGCTACATGTTAATGAAATGATTGGAGGCGGCACAGCGGAGAGACCGAGCGGGGTATTATACTAATGAACCCCTGGCTGATACAATGAGAAATTAGCTGTCTTTTGCTGGGAGTTTGCTGACTGTGAACAGCTGCTGCAGAGGTCCTAAAGAATGGCCTTTGAAGCAGCTAGAGAAAACCTGAGCTCAGTTTTTCTCATAACAGCAAGTTGGTGTTGGAGGCTGCTCCTCACTGTAGCGATGTTCCATTGTCTGCGTCAGGAAGCAGCTCTCACTCGTCCACACTTAACCTCCACCGTCCTTATCAAGGCCAAGTAAACAAACAGAGAGCTGTAGCTGCTATCTTGCTTGGAGTTGATTATCACGGAGCTCATATAGTGTATCTCAAACCAATATGGCGTTTATAAGACTGCCACTAGCTTCCACGTGTTATTAATTTGGCATGAAATAGCTCTTGTAGGACAGATATTGGGCTATGATATTACGGTATTGTCCACCATCACGACCATCATCATCATGCCCTGGCATGTCGTGTTTTATGCCACAGAAAAAGTCATCTTCAAGCCCAACGATGTGTCAGTGTTCTCCACACTCAGCGTAAATGGACGGCTGTTTGCCTGCAGGAGGGATCAGCTGGATTCTTTGGTGGGTTAACATCACATCATATAAAATATTCTCATGATGTAAAAGAGGGTTCACTCAACTGTATGCATAGCTCTACATCTGCACATCTGTTACTCTGAAATTTGTCGCTCTAAACACACGTTCTTCATATTATTCACTGTAAATTTGTCCTCCGTGCTTTTAGAATCCAGCTAGCTTGTAAGCGACCTTGTGAATATACAGAATTCTTTATATCTGCATATGTGATTCTTGTCTTTTCCATTACTTTGTTTTAATATTTTAATGTATTTTGGCTCATGTTGTTTCCTAGACCCCTTTACCTGAGCAGGAGGGCCCCTCTACAGGGCTCTTAGCCAGCTTTGAGTTAATGAGCTCTAAGGATGTGGCTTACCACATGACTTCCTATGACTGGGAGCTTTTTCACTGTGTACATGAGGTAAGACTATTAGCAGAACTGATTCATTATATGACGTCTCCTATAAACTGTTTTAAATTTACAGCTGTTACATCTAAGTTATTGTGCTCTGGTTTCTGATCCAATATGCTGTCCACAAGAGGCTCAGTTGTGTTTTTCTTCGTCCAACAGCTTGAACTCATCTACCACACCTTCGGGAGGCAAAACGTGAAGAAAACCACGGTGAACCTGGACCTGTTCCTGAGGAGGTTTAATGAGATTCAGTTTTGGGTGATCACAGAGATATGTCTGTGTTCTCAGCTCAGCAAGAGGGTGCAGCTTCTCAAGAAGTTCATCAAGATCGCCGCCCAGTAAGTGGACTTTGCTTGATCGTGTTTTCTTTGACTCAGCTTGCAGTTTTGGTTATTGGCTGCTCTGACTTGCCTTTTCATGTTTGCTGTCAAAGCTGTAAGGAGTACAGGAACCTGAACGCCTTCTTTGCCATCGTTATGGGACTGAGCAACCCAGCAGTGTGCAGGTTGAATCAGACCTGGGAGGTGGGTACCTGTCTGCAGTCCATATAACTCTGATGCTGCCTGCAGATTAACCTTTAGTCTCATGTGTTTTCACAGAAACTTCCCAGCAAGTTCAAGAAGTTTTATGGGGAATTTGAAAACTTGATGGTAAGTTAAACTCATTTTGTCTTTGTTTTGCACACAAATTGAACATCAGCCTTCATGCACTGTCAGCTGGTCGAGTGCGAGTTTAGCAGCATCGTCCTCGGCTGTGATGGATCTGTTTAACACGACGACGGCAGATCTCAGAACAGTGTGATTGTTTCCACAGGACCCGTCCAGGAACCACCGGGCGTACCGACTGACAGTTGCCAAGCTGGAGCCTCCCATCATTCCCTTCATGCCGCTGCTGATCAAAGGTCAGAGTTGTTTATTTGATGACTGTTAACTTTTAATGTAACATCACTTTGACCTGGACGTCGCTGTTGTTCTGTCGTTAAACTGCTCCTGCAACAGCTGTAACCCTCCAAATCTTCACTTCGCTCTTAAATCAGAGTCAGTGACATCTTTTAAATGACTTCACATAATGAAGCACTGTATAAATAAAGTTTTCTTCTTCTTCTTCTTCTTCTTCTTCTTCTTATTATTATTATCATTATTATCATTACTACTACTTCTTCTCACTGTATGTCCTTGTTTTCCTTCCAGACATGACATTCACTCATGAGGGCAACAAGACATGTATTGACAGTTTGGTCAACTTTGAGAAAATGGTGAGGCCTTATTGATTCTTAATAAGTGTTGCAGTGTCACATTATTTTGTAACACATGGTGTAAAATTGATTTAGCCAGTCAGTTAATTGTGTTGCTCTTTGTCTTCCAGCGGATGATAGCTAACACAGTGAAGATAGTGAGATACTGTAGGAGCCAACCATTCAGTAAGCACGCGCCCCAAAAGTCTGATAACAAATAATACATTTAACTTAGAGGATTCTCTGCTGGGGTCTTAATATTTACTTATCTTTCCTATTTAATCAGGCCCGGATTCACCTCTGGCCAGCAAGAGCCACCCAGAAGTTCGGACTTACGTTCGTCAGCTCAACGTGATCGACAACCAAAGGACGCTAACTCAGCTCTCTCATGGACTTGAGCCCCGCAGGTCTTGAAACCACTCAGGGACAGAAATGTTACGCTCCGATGCTGCTTCTCTACATGACACGTGCTTGCGTTGGGATGAATTTACTCCAACACAGGCAATCACATGGAGGACCTAATGATGTATCAGATAATGAGATATTGTTTCAGACGCCGTTGCCTGACTTGTTAAGCCTTTTATTACAGTAATTTGTGGTATTTTAACAACAGTAATTGTTGGTGGGTGAAGTACCTCTCGTATCACTGTGCCGCAGATATCGCCATCATCTCCAAGTCAAACAAGAGCGACAGTTGAAGAAATTAACAGTCTTCCGGGGATCTCATTCATCAGATTAACGTTTCAGATGTAAACACTATGTGACGCTGACGCTTTAAAAATGCAAAGTCTCGATATTCCTGATATTCAGTTGTTTCGTATCTTTTGTATCAAACAATATTTATACATATTTAAGGTTGTGAGAATCTTATGTGTTGTAAACTATATACAAATATTTATTTTGACCTCTGCATGCAAACAATTCTTATGATTGTTTGACTTTTTATTCATGTGAGCACATTTCTCTTTGGAAGTCTGAGATACAGTAACTGTCTGAAAAACTTTTGTGTGCTTTAAGTATTAAATATTTTAGATGTATTTGTGCAACACATTGTCTTTATTGTTTTGTTTTGTTTTGCCATTTCATCAATACATTGTTTCTGATCATTGCATGTTAAAAAAGAGGCACTGGGGGAATGTAACTAAGTACATTTACTCATGTAATTAAGTACAAATATGAAGTACTTGTACTTTGAGTGTTTTCTTTTCAGGCCACTTTCTACTTCTGCTTCACTACATTTATATGACAGCTTTAGTTACTAGTTACTTTACAAATTGAGATTTTTGCACACAAAACAAATTAATCAATTAGTTGATTGACAGGAAATCAATTGGTAACTATTTTATTTTTTATTTTCATGTAAAAACATTTAATTGCTCCAGCTTCTCAAATGTGAGGATTTGCTGTTTTTACTTTTACTTATGTTAATTATTGTAATATATATATATTTTAATAATTTTGAGGTTTGGACTTTTGTTTGTTCAAAACGAGCTTTGTGAAGGTGTCACTTTGGGCTCTCTGCAGTTGACTCTGCATTTCTCACTATTTTCAGATTTTTTTACAATCCAAACAATCAGTTGATTCAATGGAGACAATAATCAGCCCATTCATCCATAATGAAAATAATGATTAGTTGCAGTCATACATAAAATAGTTCAAAATGAGGCCAACCTCAACCACGTACAACAGCAAAGTCATCTTTTTACTTTAATGCATAAGTAATAATAATAATAATCTGATGATAAATAATTGTATAACTTTATCTATTTCTATGTTCAGCTACAACTTTTTTAGACGCACCAGTAAAATCTAATACAGTTAATTACAACAGCTCAGCTCATAATGTTCACTTTTGATGAACTTTCAGGGATGTATTCATTTAACTATAATAATTCTAATATATTAGAATATTTGAGCACATTACGGTATAATGCAGTCTGGTGCAACATCACAACTAACAGAGTTGAATTAATACCTGACAGTGTCAGCAAAAACTCAACATTATGACATTAGATGCACAATTTGTGGCAGATTTGTTGTATTTGATTATTGAAATGAACTTTAAGGGTGTATCTAAAAAAAAGTGGCCAAGGGGTGTATTTTCTTTGTTAAAATCTTAATCTGCAAAATAAACATTAGCTATGTCAAATAAATGCAGTGGAATAAAATGTGCAACATTTAGCTCTGAAATATAAATATAAAGTAACATACTATGGAAATAGGCCAACTCATGTGAAGGACAACTACCTCAACATTGCCCCTAAGTACTGTACTTGAGTAACAGTAATTAGTTACTCTGCACTATTGAAGGGGTTTTAGATGAATGAGCTATATTCAGGTTTTTGTACAGCACCAAAAACGGCAAGTCAAATTGTTTTTTATAATGCATAAAAATCAATTAAACACATTTGAAAAACGAGAGGAAAATAAAAACAACATTTTTTTTTTTGTATACATATTTTCTAATGTTGCAAATTACAGGACATTTCAGGGATTAAGGGACCTATCAATCCTTTCATGGGGACCTCGACTGGTCCGCGGAGCACATACGGAACACCACTGTCCCAGGACGTGCAGGGGAAAGAAGGCCATTGGAGGAGCCCGGCGTGTGTCCCACTTGAGCCCAGCAGGAGGAGCTGTTGCTCCCGGCACGGCGGCAGCACAGAGCGCAGCCCACTGAGCGCTGCTGCAGCGGGAACGAGTTGTGCAACAAGTCAAACCACCGCGGAGCCTGTGGAGAAACACACAAACGTCACATGAGATTTCCGGGAACTCTGACTACTCTCATTTTCTCCTTGAAAGTTTACCTTCTGCCCGGTGAAAGCAGCATCGACCACCACCCACTCTGGAGCCTAAAGACACTCACTGCCGGTATGTACTGTACGTTTAGCACAGACTCAGAGAGTCACATGGCAGCTCTATGGCATCTGAATATGAGCAACAGTTGTAGGCCGAAGAATGCGAGGATGCATGTGTGGAATATACAGCACACTGCAGCGGTTTACTGCTGTTGTTTGGGCGGCTGAGTGGGATCCAAAAAGCCGCTTGAATCTCATGTGAGACTGGTGTAATGATAGCAGACACAGCCAGAATAATGCAGACGGTGAAAGTAATAAATTCCACGGGCTTAATTATTGATCCTTGTTGTTTTTTCAGCTTTGTTGAATGTTTTCAATGCAGTCCTGTGAGTCCCTAATCGAAACCACATAGATCCAGATCAGTATCTAGCCACGCATTCTAAGATCATTGATTCCCAGGCACGCCAGTCCAGTTGCTTGGAGCCCCCGGCTACTGGGGGGGCCGCCCACTTATTTACAACAATGGTTATTAATAGGCCTGGGCTTTCAGGGACCTCTGTTGGTCCCTGGACCTCACTTTGAGAACCACTAATTTATTTTTTCACTATTCATTTCAAATGTCCCGGAAATTGTGCATTTATGTGTGCCAAAACCAAATTTTTGGGGCGTGCACGGGTGGGGTTGGGGCCCCAGGGATTTCTTGCTTAGAGTCCCGAGAGACCTTAGCAATGCCACTGTTGATTAGTAAATAAGACTGATCAACATCTGGGTGTCTCTGTGACTAAACATCAGCATGCTGCTGCCTGTTAGGATGTGACATAGAAGCTGATCAACAGTGGGATTTATTTTTCATGTAGTTTTGATTACAGTAACTACCTGTGCTTTGATGTATGGCTGTCAGGCTGTTATTGTCACAGTGCTTACTTGCTATTTAGAGAGACCTGGCGGGAGGGAGAGCAGGAGTGCTGCCATATCCAAGTAACCCTGGCCTCTTGAGTGGACAATACCACGGGCTGATCCACTGAGTAGATTGCCGAGAGGCTAAGCATAGCATGAATACAAGTAAATCAGCAGAAAGCAGTGGCTCCGCTTTGTGACAATGGAGGCATTTCCCGCTGGGATGGGTAGCAATCCCACTGAAGACCCAGGTAACAGCCTTTTAAAAGCCGTAATTGCTGTTCTGTAAATGGGAAACCTATGAACAATAACAGAGCTACAATTTCCTGTAATGATGGGATTATTTCTTTACAAGATGCTTTTATGCTTTTACAGACAAACAAAAGGATATGATAATCAATCTGTGCGCTCTCCAGTTTGGACACGTTACATTTCTAACCCTGGCTGGCACAAATGCTGCACGTGTGACCTTTGCACAGGCAGGAAGAGCTTGTTTTTATAGTTGAAAAGATGAAGAGATTATGAGGGTTTTATTTTATTTTTTTATTTTTTTGCTTTCTCTGCTTGTGGCCTTATTTTACTGAACACAGCAGACCTTACCGGAATAGTCTGTGACTTTGGCCGCATGGTCACACCCGGCATGCCATCCTCCTTATACAAGCAGACCTTGAGCTCATTGCTTACCAGTACTGATGAGGAGGAGTGTGTGGAGCAGAGAGAGAGGCAGGGGATGGTCAGTGAGAGGTGAAACCAGGGATATCACACAGACACCTCATGCAGAATCAGCCAATGGCGCAGCAGCCCTCTTCGGGTCATGTGTGAGTCTCATCGAACCTGCCGTCACACTCTCAAATGGTGTGTTTCAGAGCGAAGCTGTTCTTTGAAGTGTTTTGCACAGCGGGAGTAAGTTTGTTTTACCGTAGAGGACTTTGTTGAGTGAACCGGGCTTCCTTCCCTCCCCTGTGATCCCCCTCCTCAGGAGCTGAGTCGGTGCTGAGTGTCATTATGAGATGTTGTCTCCAAGCGCCTCCTTCGTGCAAATCAAGTTCGATGATATCCACTTCTATGAGAACTGTGGCGGCGGCAGCTTTGGAAGCGTGTACCGAGCCAGGTGGATCTCCCAGGACAAAGAGGTGGCAGTGAAAAAACTGCTCAAGATTGAGAACGAGGTAGGAGTCATAATTGCCTGGGCTTTTCATATACTTTTTAATTGTCAGTATAGTAATCATTTTAATTGCTACCTCATTTAGGGGGATGTGGTGACTTCTGTACCCATCACTCATGGTCATTATACTCCCCCACTCTTAAAAGTGTGCTGCAAAAGAAACATTATTGCCAAATGAAAGAATGTATTTGGCTCTTGAAATGTCTTTGAAAGCTCGGGCTCATTGTCTTAAAGACAAAAACGAATTGTCTTTGAAATCGTTTCAGGGAAATTGTATTACATTTGTTGGCCCGTGATAAGATGTTCAGAGAATTATTCATCGTTTCTTTTATGAAATTGTAAAAGATCACAGATATCCATTCAACTTCACTCAAGTGTTGGAGAGATGATTGTTCAGTGAAAATAATAATGTAATCCTTTCACTTTCAGGCAATTGTTCATTTAATTATAGTGTTTGGGTACAATTAAATGAATTGGTTTTGTCGGGTTTCTGTTCATTGCCGCAATGGTTTCGCAGTGATCTTTCTGGGCCTGTATGTTATATTAATATACAGTATGTATATATATATATATATGTGTATATATATGCTCGTACTCCTTAATTTTTTATTTATCTGTCTGTCGGGCGTCTACCTCTTTGGTCCAACCTGAAATATCTCAGCAACTATTTCATGGATTGCCGTGAGATTTTGCACAGACATTCATGGTCCCAAGAGGATACAAAATTCTGACTCTGAATCTGACCTTTCCTGTAGTGCCACCAGCAGCTCAAAGTTTTCACTTATCCTGAAATAGCTCAACATCTGGTGGATGTGTTGGCACAAAATATTACACAGATATTCATGGGCCCCGGAAGATTGATCCCCACTCTGGTGATGTGTTGAGTTTTCCTCAGGTGCCATCATGTCCAGCTCATGATGGCAGTCCGTTAACTTTTCATCTACTCCAGGACCATCACCAGGTCCAATGTGTCCAACGCTTCTAAGGACATTCCCATCAGCCCCAGCTCGGCTTTGTTTTTGGGCTCATTAGGAAAGACTGACATACTTCCTTAGCATCAGTATGTTAGCATTGTTGTTGTGAGTATGTTAGCATGCTGACATTAGCATTTAGCTCAAAGCACCACTGGTTTGGTAGCATGACTGTGGACTCTTCTTCAAACATTTGGAAAACATTATGACGAAGAAGTTCTGTCTTCTCCTTGTGTGTTCATTAGGCTGAAATCCTCAGTGTCCTCAGCCACCGCAACATCATCCAGTTTTATGGCGCGATTGTCGAGGCTCCCAACTATGGAATTGTCACCGGTAAGACTTTTTAATTCTCAAGCCTTCCTAACACCGTGTCATATGTACAGTACATCGCAGTGGTCGTCAGTGTACAGCAGAGCGATGGAAAACGCAGCAGCTGAATCTGTTTGCACCAGTTGCAGTTTGCTCAACGCTGAATGGTGCAGAGGTTTCTATGGAAGCATTAGTGAATGCCAGAGGGTTCAGGAAGTGCACACATTGATACAGTAGTTGTGTGCCCCTGTTTGTTTTTGTGTCTAGGTTAGAGGCTGAGTGGAATAAAGCACATGTAGCAAGGGGCCCTCGATGCCTCAGCACAAACTTTCATCATGCGCGAGTGTTGAGGTGGTCCTGTGCTGATTTCAAGTTTTACTGTATTTTAAACTCTTCTGCTGCTGGATTTTGTCTTTCTTACTGTAACAGCATTGATTTTCCCTCTCTGCTTTCTCTCCTTTAATTCGATTCTTTTGTCGCCCTGCGCGACTATTTGGGGCAGAGTTTCTTAATTTGCCTTTTTTCCTGTTTCTGTACACTTTTCACCCTCACGCTGTTCACTGTACTGATGATAACCTGAATCACAGGTTAATGATAATTAACTACACCAGCAGCATATAGAAGTATGTAATTAGGGCTGCAGCTAATGATTGCTTTTAAGATTACAATTAATCTGTCAGTTACCTTTTCATAATTGATTAATTGTTTAGTCTATATCCGTAAAATTCCTTCTTTTGTCCAACTGACAATAAGATGTTCAATTTACAATAATATCAATAAGGAAATCTTCTCATTTGATAGCTGGATACAGCAGACATTTGACTATTTTGCTATAAAGGGATTTAAATGATTCAAAATTGTTGCAGTTTAATTGTTTAGTTATTTCAGCACTACATGTAATTGAGTCTTCATTTGCAGTTGCACAAATGAAAACCATTACCTCTTTATGAAAAGCAAAATACAATCAGCTCTTTTCATGAAAACAGTTGTGCTCCGGGCTCTTGACATGTTTACTCGCTCCTCATCAGAGGCTGAACTTCTGAGCCTCTTGGGGTGAGCTAAGAAATCTAATCTGTTTGACAGTGCTGTTAATAAAAGCTTTGTGACATTCAGGGATTACTGTGTGTTTGGGAAATCCAGTGATTCCCCACAGGTCTTATATTTTTAATGTCTTGTCCTTACTGCTACAAAGGCATCTTTTTGTCAATGAAAAGTCGTATCAGAAACTCACTCAGGTCCTGAGGACAATACACAGCATCCCACAGGGCGACTTAAACAAAAGCTTCTTTCTTCTGTTGGCCAGTGAAGCTGATTAATACAAGACCGTAGGTCACATCTGTCCTCACTAAATCTAATGTGTTTATAATGTGCTATCTAAAACAGTAAACTCTGATTTGTCTCTTTCCCACGACCAGCAGTGTTGTTACATTACATGACACCTCTGCACAGAATCTTTAGTCTAAAGTGTTTTACACTAAGCATTCAAACTCTTAGAGAACAAAAACTGGACAAGAGCATCCTAAACAGCAAACATTTAGTGATGCAGGACAGGTTTTTTGTTCTGAAGTTGATCTATTTTGCATTTGCAACAACCACCTATTGTAATCTACGTACTGTGAAGTATGCAAGAATATCTAGTGTGTAAGTTTAACTACTCACTGTTAAACCTTAAGTTTTGTAGAGAGAACGTAACATAAACTTAATTTATATCACTGTAACAGCAGGTTTGTAGATGCTAATGGTTCATGGGGTTCACTGTTGTTCAGACTGGGGAGTGCTTCTTTATATGGAAGTGCTCGGATTATGGAAATAATCACATAAAAATCACAATGATAAATGAAGAAATAAAAAATGAACTAATTGAATTAAAATGAGCAACCTAAGAAATAAGACAAGTCAGATTGGGCAATAATTTAAGATAATAATAAATAATAAAAACAATAAAACAGTAGATATGCTTTAAATAGCAATAAGCAGCAGAGAAAACAGATCAAATCAGATGTGAGTTTAAATTGTGATGTGAAAATGGCAGAATTGAATTTGGCCCTGTTGGACTCTTTATTATTTGTATAAGCAATGTCAGTGCATGTGTGTGTATGACTGTTTAAATGTCATTATCGCTCTACTACAGCGTTTCTCTATTGTTTGGATGAATTGTCAGAAACAAAAGGCTCTTTCAGTTTGCAAAACAGCAAATGTCTGTCAGAAACCCGTCATGCAATTAACAAAACCCGAAAAGAAAACAGAATACTCCTTCCTCAAGACAAAAAGAAAAAATAAAAAACAGCACCAAAACATTCGTAATACGCCTTTTAGATTAGTCTGTTTTCTGCTGCATAACATTCCTGTGGTTTACATCAGGATGTAGATTTTTCTCCACATCACACACACATCCACGGTTGGCAAGACTACAGTCATCTCAGGTCAGCTCTGTACTCCTGAGAATTGTGTTTGTTACATTTCCATCACTGAGCTGAAATAATTACATCCTATTACATCCAACACGATTATGAAACCTCATCTTGCACAATATGACACTTAAAAAAGTTGGGCGGCTGCTGCCTATTCACATTTCCTGCTGCTGCATATCCTCTTTCTCTGCTTTAATTTTTTAGCAGGTAATTTACCTGGTGTCACTTTACTGGTGTCGACTGCATACAGATTATGGAGTCAAAGGTTTTGGATCTCAGCATATTGGCGTGCTGTGAATGAGCCAACACAACTGAAACAGGCTTTTCCTCATTAGGAAGAAAAAGGAGAGCAGAATCTCTCTCGCTTGTGTTAAATATTAGAGAGAAGCATGAAGGAAAACCTGACACGTGTGTCCTCTACTGTAGTATTTTACAGCTGTGAAAGAGAAAGGTTTTTGTTGTCAAGGAGCAGGTCAGTGTCTCTATTTGTCAAAGCAGAATCTAATTAACACCAGATACAGGAAAAAGCTTTATGGCCAACCTGACCATGCCATGTCCACATTCATCAGCTCTGTTATAAATTTCCTTTGACATACTGGACAGCATCAGACCGGACAGAGTTCCCTCTGTCCAACAGTCACTATCTACAGACACCTGTTAGTCACTGTTAACCTGCGCAAGTTTAACAATATCTGCTGTCACTCAGCGGCATCATAAACCTAATGAATTAAGCTTTGTTGTTGTTTTGGGGTAAAGGTACCTGTGAGACACACTACACGGCTGTTTGCTGATTAAAACTGGCCTACAACATGAGACTAATTCCCTTTGAGGAGGTGGATGATACGAAAATGAAAGTACAGAACCACAGGCAGCCTTATTATCTATGGAATGTGTTTGAGCTTAGTCATGTAAGAGAAGCACACAGGTCTTCACCTGCACACACAGGCTACCTACAATGACCTTATTTTGTAGCTGCGCATCATTTAAAATACATGTTTGTATGTCAGTTGTCAGCCAGCTTTAGCTACAAGTTAAAAAAAAGGAAGCTAAATTCATGCTCATAATAATAAAAGCCATTGGTGTATTTTATGATAGTTAATTAGACTCCTGTCTTGGTGCCGGTGCATGTTTACATTGCTGTGTTGGAACATAATGGGGTTATTATGCACAAACAGAGGTTTCCTGCTATTTCAGCTGGTATGATAATGCTTGTTTATCTTTATTCAAGCCCTTTACCTCTATCTACAGATGCTTTATCAAAGCTTTATCTCTATGTCGTGGATACACTTTTGAGGGCGATTTTGCACAAGACTACATGGTTGTCACGACCTATAAGAAATGTATGAAACTTTAAAAAGCAAAGCGAAGACTTGTTGCTTTGTGCTTTTCATAGCTCTGATAGCATCTGTGCTCCTGAGGGAACAGGGAGGCTCATAATGTTCAGTTACACTGTAATAAATTGAGCTCACCCGCAGTGACAGTGACAGAAGCAAGCTGTAAACAAGACACCATCCGTTGGCTTCCAGGAGTCATCAGGCAGAATCTCAATTTTCAATTGTTTTCATGTAATGCTCTCACATACTGCACTAGTGTGTACAATGTAACGCCTCAGGAGAGCGGTGTTGTCACTGTGCGACAGTTTCCCATCACAAACTGTCAGTCACTCGCAATGATACAAACTCTAATTCAAACTCACTTTTCTCCGCAGAGTATGCAAGTGGCGGGTCGTTGTACGATTACCTGTCCAGTGATGAGAGTGAGGAAATAGACATGGGACAGATCATGACGTGGGCTGCGGAGATTGCCAGAGGTGAATGTGACACTTATTTGTCTCCCTAGTTAGTGAATAACAGCTTCACAGTTGTGCTGTGTCTTCTGTATTATTGATTCCAGAACGTTGGCGAACATCCTGCTCTGGAATGTTTGTGAACATTCCGTTCTAAAATTAGACATATTTAATTCAAACCCTTTACTTTTGCAGGGGTAAGTCCTTGAAAGCAAGCTATGTTTTTGTACATTTGTCCATCATGTAGTTCCATTTGCATACAAATAGAGTAAACATTAACTGATACAGCCCTAGGTTATTAATGTAGACTAAAAAGGAGAGGACCTAAGATTGAACTCTGAGGAACACCTGTATTGTTGTTAAGAATTTCAGAGTTCACACCTGAAATGTGTTTTTCAGGTTTCATGTTTTAACCAGCCACAAGTCCTCCTATTAAAGCCAGTTTGTCTGTAAGAGTCTCACAAAATTATAATGTTTGATATCAAAGGTTTAGGACAGATTATTATACAACAGAATTATCCTGATTTATCAAATTCAAAGCCAGGCTGTAGTGATGCTGGTCTGAAACAAGATTGTCAGCAGGGATTTTGGTAAGAAATAGCCTCGGCTGTGAAAGCATCAAACAGGTTTACAAGGCAAGAAATAATGTTTGACTCTGTTGAGCTGCTGCTTTAAGTCCTCATTTATTGCAGCCATTATTGATGTGGACTCTGGTATCCAGTTTTTGTGTGTCACAGTCTGCAGGCAGCCGTAGGTGGACTTTTATATGGAAATATGAATAGGCGAGAGTCAAGGTGTCTTTATTTTGCTCATTAGTAAATTTCCAATAGTAAACATTTCTACTCCAAGCAGCTCGAGGCCTCCCTTGGCTCAATGCTGCACATTCAGTATTTCAAAGAGGATGGGGTCCTCTTGGAGTATTATCAGTTGAGACATGCATTATGTTTTCTCATGTGACTAATCAGAGTTTCCAGTGATCTCCCTCGATAAAGACTTCTCTGTATTTCTGTTTTAGGGATGCACTATTTACATTCAGAGGCCCCCGTCAGGGTGATCCACAGAGACTTAAAGTCCAGGAATGGTAACAGATTTGATTTCTAGCATTTTTTTGTGTGTGTCCAAAACATACAGATTTGTATATACACACACATATGACATATTCTTTAAAAACATGTTTTCTCTTTCAGTTGTTTTGACAGCAGAGAAGGTTCTCAAGGTGGGTTTTCCTTCTAACTCATACTCTCTGTTTTATCGCTATCACAATCAGCCAGCTCTCACGAGGTGATGCTGTCTGATTAGCTAAATGTTTCAACATTTATTTCCCAATTTGAAAAGAGTGTGAGCCTGACATACTGGTATGAATTTACCTACAGTGTGTGGACACAAGAGGGCAGTGACTAACTTAGCATGTACAAGAAACCACCGACTGCATTACCGGCGTGCTTCACTGTAGGTGGATGAGACTAGTCGAAAGGAGATTTTACAGAAACTCTTGCCAATTTATTGCACCTTATTATTTGCAAGAGAGTAAGTGAATTTTATGGAAAACTGCTCAGTAACTCCAATCATATTTTGAAGCCTCCACTGTATGAATCTGATGCATCACAGAGCAGCATTTTATGAAATCGAACAAAAGCATCGTGGGCCACATTGCATTTGCCTGTGACACTGCATTGGTGAAAATCTACAGTACACTACAGCAGATACACACATTTGTAGCATTTAACAACACCAGCATTACCACCACATGCACACCTGCAGATTATCACAGCAACTGTTCTTTTTCAGTAGAGAAAAACATTTTTGAATTCTGAGTAAAATGAACATTTTGGTGTTTTGTTGAGCAGTAATCTCAATTCTGTTTTCTTCATGTCAGATCTGTGATTTCGGGGCATCTAAGTTCCTGACACACACAACACACATGTCCTTGGTGGGCACGTTTCCCTGGATGGCCCCGGAGGTGATCCAGAGCCTCCCTGTGTCTGAGACGTGTGACACCTTCTCCTATGGTGTGGTGAGTGACACATTCTCATAACTCTAACTAACCTGTACATTTCAGATTCTAAATATTGTTTCTGTAGATACTGCATTCTTCACGAGGGGATTATACTCCCTAGGACAGTTTCCCTTATTGTTATGATTAAGAACAAGTGCTCCAGAGGTCTCGTAAGCCTGTGAGGAGTCATGCACAGAGGACACACAGTTTCCAACAAAGAAAAAAAATCTAACATGATTCAGCATGAATACAATGAAACACTCCCCCAGTGTACACATTAACCATATACTTATTTAAATGACAAAAACTGCAGTCACTATTATGTCAGACATAGACAGACATAGATAGATAGATATTGCATTGTAGGACCTCCACAGATGGTTAGTGCTTTAAATATGGGGATAGTGGTGTACCTTTTCAGATAATCTCTCCTGGAAGACATTTATCTTGTTGCACTTCAAGCTGCTCACTTGAAAAGTGACAGAAATAATTTTGCCAAAAGAGCGCTGGAGAGAGAAGTTCAATCCCTGTCTCCTTTCTCAGCTCTACACAGCAGGACAATCACTGCGTGAAGTGGGTGTGAATGTCAGATCACCGGTTTGGAAAAGTTGCAGAAATGGTCGGACACAGACCCCCCTAATCTGACACTGGAAAGGTGTTGGGGGAGGGGTTTTCTGAAGCTGTTCAACCATCCGACAAGCAGCTCTGGACAGTGTACTGACCCCTTTAGACTGCAAAAAGTTACTTTTAGCTGCTTTATGCAAAGTTCATAAGATCTGCTTTTTACTAAGAAGTCAAAGTTTTGGACTGTTCTAAAGACCACTTTGTATTCCATTATTTGACAAATAGTGCAATCAAATCCAGTGGAAATGTGTTCATTGTGAAAGTGCACATGAAAGATCCCAAAGGAAAATCATGAATATGCTTAATACATGTAAAGAAATTGCACTTACGTTGCTCATGGCGTAACTGTCGATCCAGTCCTGCTGATATTTCCTCTGCATTTTGGTCTGCAGTGAGTTTGACCTTTGCAGAAGTACAGAAGCTTACAAACGTAATGTGTCTTTTTTTTTTTTTTTTTTTTTTTTTTCTTGAAACTCTTTTGTTTCAAGCTGCAGTCTAAAGACTTTTGGAAGTAGTTTCAAAATGGAAACCATTCCTATTCCATCCCAATTCCTATTATGCAAGGGTAAATTACCGATGTAAAATCCCAATCCTAAGTACGTTTCCCCAGATATAGATGTAGGGTTTTACAAGCTGAACAGACAATGTTTATGATTACAATTTTATTTAAGGTATTGCAAAATGATGGCAAATTTCAGTACGTGGTTTTCTCCCTCCGGCGCTTTTCTGAGGAGCTTATTTCTATGGTGAAACACATACATGTATTGAGAGGCAGCTGGCAAGAGCAGAAATGCAGAAATATGGTACAGATATACAGTAGAGCCCTTTAGATGTTCAAGAAATGGCTCTCCTCCACCTTTTCATGATCTAATTTTTAAAGATGTCGACGCAGGTTGTCATTTCTGATGCTGCTGAATGCTAACTGAAAGGAACCTAAATTATCCAGGCAGTACTGTTAATGTACTTCAGAACTCGTGGCAGTCCCAGTCGTTGCTGGAAATGTCAAATGAATCTTTATGTCTGTTTTGTATGCTCTCCCAAGAAAGACAGAAAAGTGTTTTTAATGTTTATTTGTATATGAATACACATGCTTTACAGATGAAATATAGCTACTTACTGTGTCTGCTCAGCAGTATTAAGATCATAGATGTACTGTTTGTTGACGGAGCATAGGCATACGTGTATGTGTAGCTTTACTGACCCTGCCTCTTGACTTCTGTGACAGGTGCTTTGGGAAATGCTCACCCGTGAGATCCCCTTTAAAGGCCTGGAAGGTTTACAAGTGGCCTGGCTCGTGGTGGAGAAAAATGAGGTACTGTAGTGTGTGATTGCATGTGTATGTACAGTGTTGATCCTTGGAACTGAGGAAACATTATTATCCAGATAAATAAACATTCCTTCCTTTGCTGAATCAGTGTTTAGGTTCATCTGTGTTTTGAGAAATGACTCATGGCTCTGCTGGAGGTCATAGCAGTGAGATGTCTTGTGAAGGAAATAGTTTGACATTTTTAGTTTTTTTTAGTTTGATGCTCGTTTGTTTTCTTGCAGAGAGTTAGATGAGACCTCTCTCATGCCTGTATGGTAGATATGAAGCCACAACCAGCAACTGGTTAGCTTAGCTTAGCATAAAAACTGGAAACAGTGGTGGTGCAATTGTATATCTGGTGAGTCAGAAGTTTAGCTGCCACGCAGACACACAAGCGCGCAGACATGTGATGTGTCACTTTCTATCCTAACACCAGTTGTTATATCTCATTTGTTTAACCAGTACAGAACTCGTGTACAGATGTCAAGCTGTGGTTTTACAGGATTTATGTGTGGTACTATTTTCTTTTGCTGTTTGGCAGTGAGTTCCTGTTGTCTTGTCATCACCATGAGGCTGACAGGACCGGAGGTAACCAGTGGGGACTCCAGGACAGATTCCGACTAGCAGTTTCCCCTTTTTCCAGTCTCTATGTTCAGATCAGCTAATTGACTGCTGGCTGTAGCTTCATATTTACTTAATAGATATAAGAGTGATATTGATCTCCTTTTAGCTCTTGGCAAGGAAGTGAATAAGCATATATTCCATAATGCCTCTTCCTTTAAATCAGCACCACTTTAGTTCAGTTCAGTAGGCAGCAGCTCATTCTACAACTGACTGTGTTTCAGAGGTTAACCATCCCCAGCGGCTGTCCTGCCAGCTTTGCGGAGCTCTTGAAAAACTGTTGGGTAACAGACCCAAAGGTGAGTGATCCACTCAGCTACGTTAGCATGCAAATAAAAAACATATAGTATATGTTTTCACTTTAATCTCATACAGAGCCAATGTTTGTATGTTGATTTAGGAAAGGCCGATGTTCAAGCAGATCCTCTCTACTTTGGAGTCCATGTCTAATGACAGCCAGCTTCCTCAACAGTGCAACTCTTTCCTTCACAACAAGGCTGAATGGAGGTAATGAGCTCAGCCATTCTCCAAGCCCAGTAAATGTATTTATAACTCCCTTTTTTCCACCAATATACTGCCTCAGCCTAAGGAAATGCGCAACTGTTTTCAAAGAATGATGTGGAAATGTAGTTGATGGGCCATGAAATACACACAAAAAAAAGACTTGAGATTGTGCATATAGATCTTTAATAATTACACTGATAGCTACATAAAGGCATGAAAACCTCCAAAGAATCATCCATCTGGATATACTTCCTCTCTTTACCCATAAGGCCCTAAAAATAATCACCATCTTTTTCAAGTAGAAGTGTTTAATTGGGTTGTATGAGCAGCTGGAGGTTTGGTGATGTTCAGCACAGCCTGAGTCTCAGCTGTTACTTTATTCTCTGTCTGCCTCTCTGCGGGGCTTGTCTGTGCTCAGAGGTTTTTCCTCAGAAGTTGTGCTGGTGGCAGCATGTCCAGGCAGCCATCTGCAGGTGGAGCAGGTTGGAGTGAATCTCGCTGCTGGAAAACAGAAACTGAGAATGTGTGGCACAGAAAGGCGCATTTGTTGTAGCTCAAGAGGTTTGATATTAGAAGCTTAGCTGGCTGAAAACGGACTTAGAGGTTGGTGGATGCTCAGAGCGGCAGGTAGCTTCACCAGAGAAGGCAGAGAGATGTTATGTTGACCTCAGAGCAGCGAGATCTGTCGGGATTAAAACTGTTTCTCTCAGCTAATGTGCATTACCCAGGAATTACTAGGAAATAGATACAGCATACAGTGCAGAGTGATATGTTTTAGTGCAGTGGCTGTGTGTTATACTGCTCATTCACAGTTTCTGTCAGGTTAAGGTGGTGAATTTCACATCTGTACTGGGTGCACTGTGTAGGAACATAAACCTTTTCACCCTTGGGGGGGGATGTAAAATATAACAAGACTGAAAGTCTACAGCCATGTTCACAGCACTGTGAGGCTGTACTTGGGCACAGCGGTGCAAGGAGCTATATGTTAACAGTGACAGTGATAACATGTTGATGGTTAGCGGATATAATGTTTACAATGTTTAACATCCAAGTTTAGCATGTTAGCATGCTTAAGTACAGCTGAGGCTGATGGGAGTGCTGTTAGTTTTACTATCAAATCGTGGCTTGTTCAGTTGTCTGACAACAGTAGCAGGAAATGATTAAAAGTGCTGAACCGTGAGTGTGTACATTGAAACGCAGTGCAGGTGATGATGGAGAGTTTAACGGAGGTTCAACCAGCTGTCTGCGTGTCACACAATTGTATGCTCACAGTCACCGTTTCATGTGAACTCCAGTGTCCGAGTGCTTACAGACTGGGCTGTACTTTGTTTGTACAAAGAGCAAATATCAAGCACGAGCTGTGGTGGTTGCTGTGTCTTACAACCAGTAAATTATGTTGTCTACTATGTGAACTAATTATCTGGCTAAGAAGTCAATATAAAGTGAGTCATTAGTTAAATATCAAACATGTAAAACTAAGCAGACATCTCCTGTTACACAGTGTGTCAGACCAGTTTGAACATTAGCTTGAAGAATAAAAAGAGACTTGTAATTTCATTGCTTGTGGAGAAACTTTTTGGAAAAATATTCTTTATAAAAGAGATTCAAGGCTTGTAGGGCTGATATGAAATGCTCAAAAGAGAAGAGAATACATTATTTGGGAAGTTGAGCAAGAGTAGAAGCCGTTTTGACGTGGGAAGCGTCAAGGTGGAGGAAGCGGAGGGCCGGGAGGAGTAAGGACAGGCTTTCCTGCCTGGCCTACATGTGTTTATGTGTGAGAACTGAATTTTTGTTGGGCTGAAGCTCAGCATGGATTTCCACAACACACTGTGCAGCCCCACCCACTGGGCAAAACAAACTTCCCCAGCGTGAAGTGAACATGAGACATTGTCCTGTCCTTGGTATTCAAAGCTTCAGACAGAGACTAATCACCTTCTGACTGCAGGGCATCACTGGGTTGTTTACAGAGGAGTTTTTTTTATTTTGTTTTAGTATGTGTCACTTATTGTCCTTGCACTCTAACTGTGATTAATTTGACTTCTCTTTACGCTGTGCTGTTAAAAAATAAGCCTGGTTATATTTAATATTGTCTTACTGCCAACAAATCCCATAAAAAGACCAAAATGTTGGTGGGTTAAGTCATTTCAAGCAATTGCTGAACAGCCAAACATTGTTGAAACCCCCAAAACTTCATATGAAAGTTTCGAAAGATGCCAAATATTCACATTTCACGCGATGATACAGCCATAAAACACATGGAGTCGTGGGTTTAAAGATTTCACTGTCGATACACAATATATGACATTGCTCTGTTGCTCTATGCTACAGGTGTGAGATTGAAGCCACACTGGAGAGACTTAAGAAGCTGGAGAGAGACCTGAGCACCAAAGAGCAGGAGCTGAAGGAGCGAGAGCAGCGTCTAAAGATGTGGGAGTGCAAACTCATCGAACAGTCCAACAGCCCGGTGAGTTCCTCATTATCCCCTCTCCACCTTGGTCCACCTTCACCCTCGGGACAGCCGCGACCAACTGTTAAGTGGTCGCAGCGTTAGCATCACACATTCACACTGCTGTTTCCTCAGACCCATTAGGAGAGGGCTGAAAATCCTCTGATCTTCGTGTGGGGGTGAAGTGGAAATGGGAAAGCAGTGAAATGAAAATAAAAAGTGTGGAATGAGAAGTGAAGGAAAAAGCACATTATGGGAACATTATGGGGGCAGTGTATATAACTGGCAGTGCTGAATTTATGTGCAGTGTAGTGCATGGCTGCCCAACAACCACATTTGCATCATGATGCACAGAGCGAGTGCTGCATTCCTCACTAGAATTCGTATTGAATTGTGAGCGTGCAGCCTCTGACCTGCTGTTCATGGCTTTACTGCTTCCCTTTGTTTGCCTGCATTGTATTTCTTGCATGCAAAAGACCCAACAGATTGTATTCTGGTATTTCCTTGTTTTCACTTGTGTTTCTGTGACCAAAGTGTTGTTGTTTTCTCAAAACCGTGTGACTGAATTCTACTGTAGTTACAGTCTAGATATTTTGTAGGCTGTCACTCAACAAAAGACAGTTTCTATAGGCTGAGTTTGAAATAGTCAGCAAAACCTTTGAATCAAGTAAACAAAAGTCATTTGCTTTCTTTTCCTGTCTTACTCTATTGTTCTGTTCTGTTAACTTACGTTCACAATCCAGTTTTCTAAATCACATCTTGGCATAAAATTTGCTCACTTTTCTCATTTACGCTTGTTTTGGGGTTTGAAACTGATTACTTGCTTCCTTCTCTTTTCTATCCTCTCCTCTTTTCTTCTACCCCGTGTCCCCGCTCTCCACCTGTCCTCTGCCTCTCAGCTCCTCTTACCTGTGGCAAAAAAGATAAATGCTAAGTCGTTCTATCAGTGTAAGACGGAGGAATCAAACAGTTCACAGATGTCATGTCAGATCACAACCTCCAGTAACGAGGGCGTGAGTCTGCGGTCCATGATGAAAGGCTTTGAGGACATGTTTTCTTTGGACTTTGGCCGACCTGTCCTGCACTCGGGCATGCAGGTCAACGTGCAGGCCAGGCAGGACTCCTCCATGTCGAGCTGTGTCAGAGAAGGACACAAAATCAACATGCCTCTGGGGATGGGACACTTCACTTGGTCTGACGACAGTGAATAAAGCTCTCCGACGTTCTGCGTTGCTGCAGCTGCATCTGTTGAACACTGTGATCTCACTTAATGCATTATTGGCTTTTTGGAAGTATGATTTCTTAATCAATTGCTTGTTAAGTCGTGTTAATTTTTCTGTTGCTTCAATAACTTTACTTGGCCCACTGAAAACACATCTTGACATACTATTTCCTCTGCTTTGTCCAAGTTATATTCACGATGTGCTTTAAGAAATAGCTCAATCCAGCCTAGAAACATCTTATAGAATATATTTGTAACCCTCCACCTATGGGATATTATGGATGTCATTTACTGTATGCCTAATGCACTGGATGTATAGTGCCATGCTGTGAAGAAAAGAGCCACGTGAGCCACTTGCTCAGAGAAGGCCAGGCTTTTATGATGAAGTGACATTTTGCTGACATTAAGATTGGCCAATTTATTCTGGATGTGGTGGAGTGCAGTTGTTGAGACACAGTCTCTTACCAGGATGAGAAAGTACATGTTTTTTCCTCTGACTGACCCAGGTTCAAAACAGCAGGAGAGGGACTTTGGTGTGTGACTGCCAGCTTCATTCTCTCATTTTACATTTTACTTTTCATGAAAGGCTTCTTTCTTTAGCCCAAAAATATGAGACAACATAAAGAAATCATTAATAACAGCGACAAATGTTTCTGCACTGCCTCAATCAGACGTCACTGTATTGATTTTAATAGAATAATTTCCTTCCGTTGTCACTTTTTACATGGTCTAACTGAATATTAGCCTCAAGACCTGCACTTTACAGTGGAGAAAATCGTATTAGCATTAGTGTTCAGTTAGGTATTATGCTTCATCTGGGGGAAGGACATGCTTCCTGGAGCATAGCCCATTAAATTGTCCCCTTCGCTTGTTATCATCAGTCAGTCTCATGAGGATGTAATCCTCTGTATTCCTGTGTTGTTGCTTGTTAGCTTCCTGCCACGAGCTAATATTCCTATTCAAATGTTGCCTGTACTCCTGTGCCATCAAGCCAAGTACATACTAGACCAGACATAACAATTATAGCACAGACTCAATATTTACATTTCCCTGTGTGAAATCCAGACAGACATGTTGAAACATTCTGCTTCCACACTTGTTAGTCATCTCCTCGAGCTTCCACCGAAATCCTTCATGGTTTTGTCAATAAATCAGTTTGTTTGAGCTCTCTGCCACTCGGTCTGTTTTAGATTGTTTTTATTACTTTCCATGCACGTACAACCCCAATTCCAGAAAAGCTGTGACGCTGTGTAAAACAAAACAGAATGTGACCATTTGCAAATCATTGTATGACATATAATCAATTGAAAACAGTACAAAGACAATATATTTATTGTTTGACCTGATCGACTTCATTGATTTTTGTAAATATTTGCTTATTCTGAATGTGTTGCCAGCAGTTGCGACAGGAGCAGCTAAAGACTGGGAAAGATGTGGAATGTTCCAAAAACACCTGTTTGGAACGTTCCACAGGTAAACAGGTTCATTGGTAACAGGTGATAGGATCATGATTGGGTATGAAAGGGGCATCCTGGAAAGGCTCAGTCGCTCACAAGCAAGGATGGAGGGAGGTTCACCACTTTGTGAACACGTGATTGTATAAAGTAGATTAATAGATGGGCTCAGGAACACTTTGAAAGACTGTCGTCAGTAAACACAGTTTGTTTGCAGATTGCATTCTGTTTTATTCACGTTTTACACAGAGTCCCAACTATTTTGGAATTGGGATTGTACCAACAGTGACACAGGACAAATGTTTCATTAGAATTATGTTGTATTACTACTATTATTACCAAATGTTTTATGATTGAACACATAACAGAGCGTGACTGCTGCCATTTTAATAAGACTGTAAAATACATCGCTTCACTCGGCGGTTTTTCTTGAGCTGCTTCTCGTGATATTAACTTCATGCCACTCTCTAGCTCATGGTCTGCTCATCATCCCTCTAGTCCACATGGGGGCAGAATTGTGTGAACTAAACACGACTCAAAGTCTCTTTTGTGCAGATTCCACACACACATCATAAACACATGAACCGTTTTGAGTTTGGGATCCAGGTACCTCTGTCAACAGCACGCCATGGATCTTAGCAAAGGAAGCATGGCAACACATTTGTGAGATAAAATATGCTGCTTGAAAAGTGATGCTGAGTTACTCCAGTGAGACTTTGGCAGTGGCAGAGTGTTCCTGAATCTGTTTACTTCCGAGCGGCAGCACTGGAGGAGGCGGAAAACGCTGCAGGGCTGAGTGGCTTTATGAGGCGGCGGCTGCACTGAAATGTATGGCAGCGACTGTCTATTGAGAGCGGCATTCAGTTCATAATCTGAGCTGTTATCAGATGTCGTGGGAAGAAGACAGTGAATGGGGATTACTCATTCATTTAGTCATCTTTCCTCCAATTTTCCATTGCATTATTTCTGTCATTACACACCAGTCTCATGAGCACAATGATGAAATCTTTATTTTGGCTGGCAAGTTTCTGCCTGATTACATTTAATGAGCAATAAATGATTTATCATTCAAATAGATCACGTTAGATCAGTCAGATGGACGTTTCGGTTTGATATAGACCATTAGAGGCAAGCCGTCTTAATCGCACAGCACAATAACCGGAAAAGTAATGGCTTCGGAAGACATGGAAAACATGGCTATTTTCCATTTTAATAACATTTACTTAAGTCTGGTGATTTTCACTTTGAGATCTGTCTGTCATAAATACGCATGTTTCATTCTGTGTCCATCCATCCATATTCTATTGCTGTTACTTCTGTTTGTCTTTTGTTTTTACACAGTTGCTGCCCACACTTGACATCTATACATGGACAGAGGAGCATGTGGTCAGTGTCTTTCTATTTGCCTCATAACTAATGCATTTATTTAGATTTTCACGCCACATGATTACTATTAAAACTAATATGTTACCATTTTATGCCCTCAGTATTTCTGGATGCAGCAAATATTTGGCGCAGGTCTGTTATTTTATCATCTGTAATCGGACTTTGGCAGCTTGAGACTCTTTATTTGTTGTTTATGTGTTCTTTAAAATCTGGGTATGTCCTTTTCTGTCTCAGGGGAGGGTCCATGTGGCATGCAGCTGTATGCTGACCTGTTTAAAGAAAATCACATCACCGGAAAGAGGTTACTGTTGCTCACAGAGGAAGACATGCGGGACATGGGGGTCAAGTCCAAAGGTCACGTCATGCACCTGAAGGCAAGGCGCAGTCAACCATTAACCACGACTGTCTTAAACCCACGTGGGATTTACAGGGTTTGATCTATGCTGGCTGATATGTGGAATTACATTCATATTTTCTCTTTGGCAGGGTGAAATTGAAAAGCTAACTCATGATTACCTCGGGTTAGTCCACTTCCCACCTCTGCTGAAGGTACAAAGTTTCTTCTTTATCTTCAAGGAACAGTTGTTTTTTTTGTGCATATCTGGGCCTAAACTTCTTTTCCTCCCAGAATGAGCTGGAAAAGGAGGTGGAGAGGAGTAAAACTGTAAATCTGGAGCTGGTGTTTGGGTACCACTGGAAACCAGGAAATGGGAAATCTGTGAGTTTGTCGTGAAACACACACACACTGACTGCATCAACATATTCTGCAGCTGTGAGCAGCTGATGGAGTCCATCATTGGATCTGTGAGGACAATCACAAATGAATGTTACATCCACTTTAATCAGGGTTTTCATTAATTGTTAACATGTTTAATATGCTCGGTAATAATTGTAAATAGATAAACAAAATCATGTTTTTCCAGTGATTGAATCAGCCTCCTTGTGCTGAAGCTGTTTGTTGAGGAATCATGATGATGGCTGTTATACTGTCCACTGAAGGCATCACTACACATATATAAAACCAGACAAATAAACATTTCATTCTCAGCCATGTACCACATCCACCTCGACTTGCTCACAGCCCTTTGTTAGGGTCTCAAACTGTGGAGAAAGGGTGGCTCTTAACTTGCTGTTTGAATTTAATCAAAAATAGCCCATTTAGCCAGAAGTCATTTTCTTTTTAAAAGGCAAACGTTATTTAATCTTTCAGCTGTTCATTGTCCCATCATAAATAGTCCTCTTTCAGTGTGTTCGGCAGGGCTGAAACGAGCCTGCTAATTGCCTCCCATTTCTTCTGACATGTGGTGGTTTAGTGGGTAGAAAACACAGCAGGGAGAAGGAAACAGGAGGCTGAGAAAATGAGAGCTAATTATTTTCCCCTGCCTGGTGTCAGGTTCCGTGTCAGCCTTGTTTTTACAAACTGGAAGGTTTTTTTGCACTAAATAAAACAAACCCGCACTGCATTTTTTTCTTCGCCCCTCTTTGCTGGCGATGTCATGGAAGCAGCTGCACTTCTCAAAGACAAAATGAGGGCCTGCGATTGTGCGGCCACCATCTGACAGCCACTACGGGTCCCCTACTAATGAGGATATCACCGTGCAGCCAAGTGAAAGGTGCTGAATTATGTATGAGTTGTCATTAGACGCACTCGGGTCCTAGGCATCATTACCAGACATTGTTTCTGCTGGAGTGATTAGACTAGCATGGACCTGGGAGCCCCGGTGCGACCGTCCAGTGCCGACACCAGGCCAGCGCGGGGCCACTGGTGTGTTTCTGAGCCAGAGGCTTGCTGAAGCTTCCCCCTTTGAGCCGTTTCCAGCCCCCGGGGACGATGCAGGAGAGGGCGAAGGCTCCTCAGACGAGTGTGTTAGTGCCACTCCTCTGATGTCTTTCTCTGTGATCACTACACAATGGATTGGCCTGTGCCATGAACCCTGTGTGGTTAAACAGTGACCTGTGGTTTCATGGACGGCTTTCGGGGATTGGCAGAATCATTACTGCTTCGTCAGCATTCAGTATGCGGGAGAAGGCGGCTGGGGAATTGTTCAGATTTGTAGCAACTCATAAGGAAAAACCTTCACCCTTATCACCTAAAATCGACCAGATTCCTGCTTCAAGATATTAATCCTGGGTCCCACTGAGGAAAATGAAATCAAATGTTTGACAAGAAATTTACAGTCTATATAAAACTATTTGCTATTGCTGTCATTTGTGTCTTTCTCTGTTTCTCTGTTGTAGTAATTTTATGAAATGTGATCATTCTCACTGCAGTGTTGAGGCTTTAGATCAGCAAGGTGGAAAACTGATTTCCATTAAGATCTGTTCTCTAAATGAGGTGTCTCACGGTGCTTCTTCCCTGCTTTAAATTGCATTTAACATAATTTCTTTTGTCCCCTTACAATCTAGTTGGAATATTTTTGTGTTAGAATGTCTATCCTCCTGCTCTGTATGAGGCTTTGTGGCCACTACCATGAAATTACCTCTAGGTTGTGCTGTTGGTTTATATACAAGAGTCAACCAAGTTCTCCACACAGAATACTGCAATTAGAAACTTTTCCATACAATCAGGTGCAATGTCTGAGTGTACCATACCTACATTATCTCACCATTAGCTCTTTTCTTTCAAGGACTGCAAATGGAAAATGTACATTGAGCTTGATGGAGACGATGTAGCAGTAACCTACATCAGAGATGTCGTCTTTAATGCCAACCGTCAGGATGTGGAAGTACTGCGTATGACCAAGGTGTTGTCAGAAACACTTATTTTTTTTATCATTGCTAAATGTTGTCTATGCTATGTTTCTGACCTATATTATTGTATGTTATACCTGTTGTATCGAGGTTGCCATAGGTGGATTGTTTATGAACTAATGTCATTTCCATGCAGCCTCCTTTTGTGATGGACAAATGGATCGTTGGACTGCAGCAGCACCAGAGAGTGGACTACGTGGTCAATTATGAGGTGAGTCATTTCAGCAGCTCACAAAAAAATGCAAATCTACACATCGGCCATTTGAAATATTGAAATGCATCAAAGGTAATCACAGAACTCTGTGTAACAATTCTAAAAATTTTGGACACTACATGTCCGTCTGTCTTGTCTGACTTCACCCATCAGAATGATGTCAAGTCACCCAAATGTACCAGACACAGCTGTCCAGTGACATGGAGTCTCGGTGGTGAACAAGACGAGATCAAGACTGTGGAGCTGGTCATCGAAACGACTCCAGCTAACATCGACTGGAACCCCAGAAACAAGTGTAACTTGGGTAACTGCTTTTATTTACAGGTTTTTATGGAGTGCCAAAGCAACAGTGTTCACTGCTGGACAAATAAAGATTGTCCTGTGAATTTAAGATATCCAAATTATATTTAACAGTATTAAACAGATTGAGCTCCTAATTTTATTAATGCACATCATCTTTTTTAGATATTGATCCCACGTGGATGTACAGTGTAAAGATGAGGCAGATGATGACCCAGAAATCCCAGCAGACCACTGCTGCTCTGACTGCCTTCACTAGCTCTGATGCCCGCACGCTGCCTCAGTTCCTGTCTGCACATGAAAGCCAGGAGTTTTCTTATGCGTCAGCTGTGCGTCGCTCTCCAAACCGCGCCCATGTATTGCCTTGGATTGACTCCCGCAGCTCCTCGCCAACTACCAGCCTGTCGGCCAAACTCGCCCCGCTCCATCTCGGGTCGAAGGGCAGCAGCCCGTCCAGCACCACGTCGGAGAGCGCTTCCGAGAGGGAACGGGAGCGGCCACTCAGTGCTGGAGCAGTGCATGACCACCGCAGAAACAACTACTTTGGCAACACATTAACTGTGGGATGGGGGCAGGGTAGGGGGCATGCAGGGAACAATACTAGAGGTAACTATATTAACAATAAAACCAGCAGAACCTCACGACAGCCAGGGAGGCCACGGTCCAACAGTTACAGTGTCACAGCACAGAGCCGCCCCTCCATGATACCAGGTATATTGTCTGTGACAGAAAACCCCAGTGAGGAAAAAGAGGGGGCCAAAGCCAGCGATGGAGGGTGGATCAAAGTGGAGCGACAGAAGAGATTACCACGTCAGGACAATAAACAAGTCAGAGGTCGACAGAGGAGAGGGGGCCGGGGAGGGCGCGGCGCTGGTGGGAGAACTTAACGTGGGCCACACATGAACTGACGGCTTGCTGAGCATGTCATGAAAAGGTTTTACATACGAATTCTGTCTGCTTACATGCTCCGAAATGAACTGCTTGTTGTAAGAGAATAACACTGATGCCTATGATGAACATACTGTAAGTCTGACCATAAGCTTTTATTTTTTAAAACAGGCTCCAAATAAATATGAGCCTTTGCTTAGTGTGTATTTATTATAATGTCACTGCTCTCTCTCTCTATATATATGTATAAATATCCTCGTTATTCACTTTATTTCTTCCATCACAGTTTTTTACCATTGTGAAGTAACTAAAACTAAAAGTGTGGATCACTTTTAATTACATTGAGACAAAATGCCTTCAGTTATCACATCTTTCAAACGTCATGAACTGTTTTCTAACTCCACCTCACTCCACTACCAAAGTTGCCTTCCATTGTTGTTGTAGGAACAGTTACATTTAAAGAAAATTCCTGTATGTTGGATTTGCTCTATTTTGCTACATCGAAAAAGAAATTAAAAAAAAAAAATGCATAAACTCTGAGGCGGGACAAGCAACACTGAGTGTCTACTTTAATTTCTTGATGACCTACGAAAGACTTGTGCCAGGTGAGGAGAGGGGGCAGGTGAGGCTGAATCCAGAACCCAGGATGGTGTCACTTTTCCTTCTACTTAGATGTCTCATGGAAGAGGAAAGTTTATGACCAGCAGCCATATGATCAGATGTCCCTCTTGGATGAAATGGACTCAGGATGTCTGGACATGTGTGTAGAAGATTGCCAGGGATGGATCAGGCATGCAAAAAGGTTCTTTTCCAGGTGTATCACAAGAGAGGACGGGAGGTGTTGAGAACTTGTGGCCAAAGTTCAGACTAAGACAGGTTTGCAAGCCCTGCTGTAATTCTAGATCTATACTTTGTGTATTAAAATGGCAAAAAAGATGAAACCTGTTGAAACACATTTCTGATCAATGTCTGTGACACGTACTGCAAGGTAGCACAATCCATGCAATAAAGACTTCACCTTATTTATCTAACCCCAACCCTAACAGAAAATAAATGTCAGTGACCTGAGATATGTGTGTTTTGTTTGAATGACTGCAGTTTTGATGTGAAATTAACTGTTGTGCTGAGCAAAGCTGAACTTTGTGAAGAGTTTTGAAAAGGTGAACTTGATATGGAGCGATGTGAATAAGCAATAGTGATAAACAAATGAATAAAAATGTCCTGATCCAAGATTAGTACAGTAGTCAAATCTGTACTTTCTGCGCTGCCTCTTTCCTGTGTTTCTCTCTGTAACATATGTTCGAAGCATGAATATAACATGATCTACTGATTCTGTTGTTTTACAGTGGTTGTAAAAACCCAGAAGTGCAGAGTTTTATTTGGTCTGCTGTGCCCAAGCCCAGCCTTATTATACTCTGCTCTTTGATGCTTGGATCATATCAACTTCCTGCTGTTTACACAAACATGTCACCCTATTTGTGTCTTATCTCAATGTTGTTGCCACTCTTATCTTTCTTATTATTCCCCTTTATTCAGCTTTATTAAATGAAACTCTCTTATCTTCTGTTTCCTTTACCAATAAATCCCCCTTTGATTCCTTTATCAGCTGTAACTGTGCAACTGAAATACTCATTTTATGAAGTCTGAACAAATAATGACTAAGTCCTGTCTGATTTGAGGTGAAGGTGAACCGAAGACTACCTTGTAAAATTTGACCCGTTTCCGAAGTTGGAAAGGGATCAACATTTTACCCGCCTTGCATGCAAATTGACAAATAAAAAAAATTCGCGCCACGATGCAGTTCATGGAAGAACCACCGCTCGTGATCCCAAAACCCTCACTGAATTCATTACTTTGCGAAGATGAATTATTCAGATAAATATAAACAACAACAACAACAACAACAACTCACTGCTAACATTTTTAAATGTTAGCAGTGAGTTTTGGTTGTATATTTGGCATCCCGTGTTTTACAAAAGTTCATTTTTGTTGTTAAGCTGTCTGTCCTTATTTTATGCGGCTTCCAGGACCTTCCGGTGGCGCGGGAAATGAACGGAGTGTGGCCGCGTGCAGCTGCAGGTCCTGCATTGTTCACTGCAGAGCTGCAGCTCGGTGTGTTTGTGTTTCTCTGTTTACCTGCAACGATTAACACAAGAAAAATGCCTTCCACCCGCTCCATGGTAAGAACAAGAGCCTAGCATGTTTTAAAATATAATGCATTAGCAGTAATAGTTTATTTATTTTTATAATTTTCTTGATAATAAAACAAGTTTTGACCACATTGTTGAAGTTAGTTACCATTTAAATGCTGCATTTCCGCTTGCGGTTACCTATCGTTATTTAAGCATTGCAGAGCTTACTGTAGCGCAAAACTGCAGCACGAGCTACAATATTAACTCAGGCTGAAGCGATTTAATCAGGTTTACTGTTAGACCACCCTCCTTCCGTAATGTTAACAAGAGTTAACAAGGAGGCAGCATGAGCTTGTTCATTCACAATGACTGAAATCCGTGTCAGTTATATTTAAATATTAGAGTAATTATATCGAAATATGCACGACCCACTTACCTGCGTTTGGCTGCCTTTGCCAACTGGGGTGTGTCCCCCAGGCTCAGGCTAAAGATCTGACACATTAATCGATTAATCCATTGGCAAAAAATTAAGCAAGAACTGAAAAACATGAATATGTTTGAAGCCTCTGTCATAGAAGCTTTAAACTGACTCATTTTGGGTTTTGGACAAAACTTTGATGTTTGCTGGATTTGACTGACCAATCGATTAATCGAGAACTTAATTGTTAATGACAGTAATAGTTTCTTGTGGTCATTTTATAAACTGTGAGCCCAGCAGGAAGGCTAACTTACAGAAATCAGTTTGTGTAAATGTTAATTGAGAAGTTAGTGTCTGTGTTTGAAACACAACCTGATTTTGTACTCTGGGGGTCTCAGCTGTCTAAACTTCAGTGTTATCGCTCACAGAAACTGGCGGCCCAGCCTCCATCCACCAGGATGAGTCTGAGGAGCTTCCGCAACTCCCCGCTGGTTCCCATGGAGACCTCCTCCTCCTCCTCCGATGACAGCTGCGATAGCTTCGGCTCTGACGGAGGCTTTGCAAATACGGTAACAATAAAATACCGAGTTTTGCTTTTCCTATCGATGGTGGTGAGCGTGTGGGGTCTTCGCAGCGCCATCTGCAACTCAAGACTGTGTCTGTGTTTAGAGGAGAAGCTTAAGACAGACGAGGAGGACGGCAGAGAAACCGACGGCGTTTGAGGCGACATCAGAGGAGGATACTCGCAGCGGCTTTGAGGAGAACGCGATCAACAGTCAGATGAAGGCCTTGGTAAGTTTTTAGGAGAACTACAGTTGCAGCGGAGTTCAGAACTTCATTAGACGAAAGTTTCTTCTAACCGTAAAATTTATTTTCTTTCAGAAAGTGGACTCTGAATCTCCAAGACGTGGCCGCAGGTCCAACGTGCTGAAGGTGGCTATGACATTCCCCACCAAGAAGACGGGCAAGAAGAGGCCTGCGTCCGAACCACTCCCTCAAAGTAAAGCACGGGACTCCAACTCTGACTCTGAGGAGGAGGAGGAGAACTTCATGAACAAGAGAGCCCTGAATATCAAGGAGAACAAAGAAATGGTATGGCTGCTGTATTTGTTTCACATTGATTGATTCTGTGAACTCAGCAGCTTCCATTTTCATTCATTCATTCATAATTTCTTCTTTTTTAGCTTGCAAAGCTCATGGCAGAGCTGCACAAAGTACCCGGACTCTTCCCGAGACGGATGGCGATGTCGGCATCCACTACGGTAAGTTAACCTGTCGATAAATATTCCAACCTGTGGTTTCACGTCTCACCTCTGCTCTGTATTAACCGCTACTGTTTGAACCTCTTCAGCCTCAGCGGGCACCTCGACGGTCTTTGGGAACTCCAGGAGCTCGTAGGAGAAACCCCGAGCGTTCGTCCCGACCCCACACGCGGTCCCGGACACTGGTGGACGGACCCCCCAGCCCACCCCCAGAGGAAGAGCCTGAGGACAAGTACAGCCTGGTTCGAAAAAGCCGCTACTATGAAGAGTATGATGAGGCAGTAAGTCACATCACAAACAGGTTTCACTCCTTTTATATTAAGTTCTCCTGGTGTACAGTATAAACATTAACTAACTGACCCATTTATCTCACGCGCAGCCTCGCCGCCGTTGCTTCAACGGTTCCAAGGCCATCCCTCATGTGGTGCGGCCTGTGGACGACATCACGGAGTCAGAGCTGCAGAACATCTGCCTCAACGTGCGGGAAAAAGTCTACAACAGCTCCACCGTAGGTCCCACCTTCACTGAAGCGCTGAGAAGATTTGCTGCACTTGTTTAGCGTTTTTGGGTGAAGGTGCAATTTCTTTTTATTTTCAGGGATCCACTTGCCACCAATGCCGCCAGAAGACAATCGACACCAAAACCAACTGCCGTAATCCAGAGTGTGTGGGGGTGAGGGGTCAGTTCTGTGGCCCCTGTCTCCGTAACCGCTACGGAGAGGACGTCCGAGACGCTCTGCTGAATCCAGTCAGTTCCTAAACACACAAGGCGGTACTGACATTTGATTGTGTGTGTGTTGGGCAAGTCTGACGGACCTCGTGTTTCTTTGTCCCTGGTTAGGAGTGGCAGTGTCCGCCATGCAGAGGGATCTGCAACTGCAGCTTCTGTCGGGCCCGAGATGGTCGCTGTGCTACAGGAGTGCTGGTTTACCTGGCTAAATATCATGGCTTCGATAATGTGCACGCCTACCTGAAAGGGTGAGTTGAGCGTTTGTAAGATTTGATGCGTATTTTTTCTTTTCTTTTTATAACTTAAATGTCTGATTTTGACACTGAGGTTCTCTTATCTTCACTGCAGCCTGAAAAAGGAGCTGGAAGAGGGCAAGTGAAGCACACAGGGAGCTGATCCTGGACCTGACTGACATGCTTGAGACACGCACACACAGTCCAAATATTGCTTCTAGTGTTTCAAGCATTATAGCACAATGCTTATTGTTCCTGTTTGTGAAATTTCACGTGTTTCTTGAGTATTGACTGACATCTGGGGGAGGCGCACACAGCCAATTCTCTCCAGCCTAAAGCTTGCGTCGTGTTTTTGTTCTCCCACATATTTTCCTGCATGTTCTCGAGAGCTGAGCCCTCACGTTAAGACTGGTTGATTGTAGAAGTTGGAGTAAAACAAGCACATTTTAGGAAAAGATTTCAACCTTAAATTGTCGACGGCCTTCCGTGATCTTAAATACTTTAAGACAATTGATGTAAATATTTCCACAGCATGTAAAAAAAAAAAAATCCTTTTTTTTAATCGCGGAATCATCAACATGCTCCAAACGATTCAGGCTTGTTTAGATGATCTGCTGTCTTCTACATTGTTTTAAATGTACAGATTTTACACAGCCCCTTTGGACATTAGTCGGCCTCCAAGGGATTCACGCTTGTGCCTTTTTTTTTGTAGTCGCAAATTTATGCTTGTGTTTTTTACAAGTTGCGTCGCCTTTTTGTGCATCTGCTGAAAGTGTAAATGTCAGGGAAAAAATGACTAAACAAAATATTTTCTTTAGTTGGCGTGTCCTCCTGCAGAAATGGCCGAATGATGCGCATGCTGCTGAGGCGGTGCGGGTGGAAAGGGCATAGACTGGGGTCCACTGCCTCTCACTTCTAAACCGAGAGGAACTGTGTGATGTACTACGGCGCCTGGTTAAATATCCTTCATTAGATAACTGGCACTAATGGTGTGGAAACAATTAGCACACTCTAATGGGAATCTCATACCTGTAAATCATTTTCTCCTGTTAAAGCACGTTCTCGCTCTGCTCCAGTCTCTTTGGCTCATTTTCTGCCTTACACTGTTAAGTAGGAATGGTTGAAGGTGCCACTGAAGTGGCAATAGAGTTATGGCCTGCATTTTCTGTCCAGAAGTGTAATACTCTACACGAAATGACATGGAATTAACCTTTGTGTCGTTCATCTTTGAAATGTACTTCATTCGACCTGCACCAGGACACACTCTGATTATATGATACTGTTTTAAAATAATCAACGGTTGAGATTTCTTCTTCAAGGTAATGGCAGGTGGAGGTTATCTTGCTGCTGCTTGTGTTTATCAGGCACTGCACTCCGAGCAGGAGGAGTAATGCTGAACTGTTGATGGTTGCTTTGTGCTCATTGGGTTAACTGTACATTTTCATTAAAGCGTTAATCACTGCAGAATCACGTTATCAGATTTCTTTGACTTGACCATCACTCTGCCCAGAACAGTGGCAGCTGTAATTACTGTTATTGAAACGTGGAGCAGAAATCCTGAATGCTGCTGGTGATTGAAGATGTGTGAAGGCTGGAAGTTTATTAGCGTTTCCATCCCTTGGCTGCTTCAGTCAGGGTTTATGCTTTGTTTACATTCCTTCAGAGTAAAACCCGTTAATGTTACTTGGCTAAAAGTTGATTTCACTGAACTGTCGGCTCAAGTTTGAATGGGTCAAATAATCACAATTTACAACAGCACTAACCTGCATGACAAGTACAGTGCAAATAAAACACAAATTTTGATTATTTCCAGTGTAAGGAAAGACTCTGGTATGCACTATTGAAGTACATTCAAAATTACAAGAAAATCATGTAGGACTGCAAATGACGATCGTTTTTCAGTATGAATTTATCTGCACATTAACAACATAGCTGATGAAGTATTCCTGTAAAGAGGCCAAGGTGATGTCTGATCAACTGTCCAAACTCTGAAGGTCTTCAACTCTCATTTGAGAAGCTGGAACCTGTGAGTGTGTGGTATCTTTACATGATGAAAGAGTAAAAAAAATGAATTGATCAAAACTGCTGATTGTTTCAGCTCTAAAATCAGGGATGGACATTAACTATCAGTGTGGTACAGTATCTAATAGACGTCAGGACATCAGGATATGAGGGTCCTTTACAATCAATTGAAAATGTCAAATGAGTGGGTTGACTTTATGCCCACTCAGATGATCTGCTGTGATGAACACGAGCAGCAGATAAAGGCGAAGAAGAAGACTGAAGTTCCTGTTTCTGATTCAGGGGTCGTGCATTGGTCCACAAAATATGGAGCAAACCTCCATTGCAGCACACACTTTCACTGCGAGAGTGGATCTAAAGATGCCTAACCACGGCGGAGCATTGTCAAATAGGATGTGATGATCCTTCAGTGCAGCTGCCGTCCCATGGACCAATGTGAGAAGGGATGGACCCCACGCCCTGGTGCAGGATTTGGAGAGGTATTCCTAAATCCATCCAGGATCGATATCACACTCTGCATGGCAAATATGTAGCTGGAGCCAGCTGCCAGTTAGCTTAGCTTAGTGATTAGATTGGAAAAAAAAAGAGACCGTGGATTAATTAAGGGGGAAAAGCTAGTCTGGGTCTGTCCAATGGTGACAAAATGCACCTCATGCAGTAACTTCCTGGACTCCTGCACTTGCTGCCAACATGTACCTGGCCAAGAAATATTCTGGCACACACAGTAAGTCCCTGTAAAACAATGAACTGTCATTTTCACACTTAAGTTTTGTGGGGCTTAAAAATATATACACAATATGTTAAATAGTGAGTTTTAAAGGAAGCTATAGGTTCGTTTTATTGCTTTTGGATAGAGCCAGGCTTGCTGTTTCCCTGTTTCCAGTCTTCATGCTCAGATAAGATGATACCACACAACATGAATGGGATCAGTTCACTCATCTTACTCTGCCACTTAACTTTGAGCAAGCGATTGAGACATTTCAAGGTAATTCATGAGTCTGAAGTAATGGTGACAAACTGATCAGAGCTCATAAGATCTTGTAATCAAATAATAGTGTTGAGTTACAAATCCAAAAAGTCAGTAGTCTCTATATTCCTAATATATTCTGTAGATCTGGTGTTTATTAATTACACAGCTGTTGACACAATAATGAATCAAAGCAATGAAACATCATTGACACTGCAATATCACACAGATAATGACACAACAATCAACAGCATTGAAATGAGTGAGTTTATTAGACTGAAGACATTTGTATGAGTAAAACTGTGCTCCATGTTGTCCAGTGCTTTTTAGACATACATGAATAGAACATTATGGTATATTTGGGATATTTGTTTTTATAATACAAATCAGAAGATCACTAATTATGGCAGATGCATCTCTCCCATGCACAAACATTTCACAATGATCAACTTCAGGACTGCAGAGGATTTATTTTCTTAATCGTACTGCATTAATAGAATATTATATACTGTATATAAAATCACCATCATATATACGAATATTTTTAAGGCTACAGTAAGAATACAACTTCTAACAAGGAACAACTCTTTTTTCCCCCCAAAAGGAACATTTCAAAAACTATTATTAGTATAATAAAGATGCACTTGAAAATACTAGTCCTGTATTAAATACCAATGATCATCCACTTTGGGGTGATGAATATTTAGGGAAGTAATTGTTTACAACGCTCAAGCATTCAGCTGATCTGGTAATCAGGCTATGAAATACAATATTTATTCATTAGAGCAGATTTAATGAGGCCTTGCGGCGCTAATTATGAAAACCAGTGTAGCAGTAAATGAGTAGCGCACGGTGGCGGGCTGCAGGGTACCTGTAAGGAGGGACTGGGGGTTGAAGTGCCCTGAATGCCATGGCACACTGAGCAGCAACACACAGCCCTGACTGTGGCCGTCAAGCCCACAGCTATACATCACCGGACCTGCAGACAGGTCGCAGATGGGCCCCACATCGCTGCGTGCCCTGCGCCTCTACCTCCAGGAATTAAGGCTGGATTTCCCCAAAGCATCTTAATATCCAGATTATCTGTTTTATTGCATGTCAATAGACAACAAAGTAGAAGTGCAGCGGTGCTTCAGGTGGACGTGCCCAGAGCAGCAAGGCTTTTAAATATTGTTTCGCTGATATACTGCCAGCCATAAAGCTGAAACAGGTTGAGCGATTCTGCAGTTTCTATTTGTATGCAGGTCTGGAGATATGTGGTAGGATTTCACAGCATAATATGGGTTTTGATTGACTGATATTTTCATTATGGCTGCAGGGTAGCGTGAAGACTGTTAATTTGCTTGGGAGTCCTGCAGGTCTACGGTGATTGTAGTAGAGCCAGAAGAAAAGCTGAATAAATGAAACTCACAGGGCACAATCACAATCTGTGGGTCAAAATCAACTGATTAATTATAATTTAGAATCAATCTGTCAGGCCTCTGTAATAAACATCCTTTCAGGCTTGCTGCTTAATAACCAGCTTTACATGGTACAAATGTAAAATGGTACACCGTGATTCACCCTGCACAGCCAAGTTTAGTCCAGTGAATACATGCACGATACTTGTCTGATTATAAAATGTGCTGAAACCTTAAGATTAAAAACAGGAGTCTTATTGACTGTTTCTGATGCAGTTCAGCAAGACAACTTTCCACACAAGAATCTCCCTACGGTTCTGACCCCGCTATCCCGGAAAGTGTAGTGAGGAGAGTGCTGTTAAATGCACAGTGAGTGACTCTGGGTGGCAGGAGGCTTATGACATGTTCCTTTCCTCCGGTTCCAGCCTGCAAAGTGATGGAAACAGCAGTTTGGTCCAGGTGTCAGGGACATTATCGAAGAAAAGGGCTGCCTGCAGTTGCTCCATCTCACAGGAAATTGCCAACTCACCCTAACAAAGAAAGGCATAAGTGCACTTGCTGCTGCCTTCAAGGGGAGCGTGATAAGATGACATTATAAATACAGAATTGTTCATGGAGGCGGAGGGGTAGGTGCATCAGGCAGCTTAACTTGACAATTCTGTTTTTCATGCGCACGTCTAAAGCCTCTATGGGTTTATCTAAAACAAAATCAGCTCCTTATCCACTTGGGATTCATACATTACATACTTAACCTGTAATTGTGGGATGTTTATACTACTTGGAGCTTGGAACTACTTGGAACTGCAGCTTCGTATAGTTTACAACATCATTTTGTGGAGGAGTGAGACAGCTGATGGTGCAGACAGAGCTTATGAAAAATGCAAATAATCTAATGCGCACTTAATAATATACAGTGATGGTGCAGTGTATAGTCAGTAAACAGTGAGCTGTAAATAATAAAGATGAATTTTCAGGAGCTTATCTGCACATTTCTCAAAATATACAACAGTAGTAATAGTAAGAATCATTTATATGGGGATTTTGCATTATTTTAATTGCATATTTTATTGGACACAAACTCTCTTCTTTGCATTTGCCACCAAATTTAAAAAAGAAAAGAAAGTAAGCCTCCAGAATTGTTGCTCCTGATCTATGAATGCTGACGATAAATAATGTGGGCATACTGTAATGTAATGCTGCTGCCTCTCGTCACGAGGACAGATCAGTGTCCTGATACATGCTTCTCCATGACACCTGAGGGGGGAGCTCTAATACAGGCAACTTGCTGCACATAATCTTCCCACAACTTTCAACAAGTCTTCAGGAGTGGAGGACAAAGTGAAAGGGCTCTCAGAGCTTTACCTCACACATCACATACAAAAGCTACAGCCAGCACAGACATGCTGCTCTGCAAACAAGGAAGCGCTCAAATTTAAGCACATTTTGTTTCGTACCTGCTGCATCAGGGCTGAATATTCCTGGACAGGAGGACGATGACATTGTCTGTGCACAGTGTTGTGAAACTTCACATTAAATTCTCTAAAGGAGTCCAGCAGCACACTTTGTAGGAGGGGGGGAGGGGAAGGTGAGGGGGTAATTATGACCAGGGGAACACAGGGCTGTAATCTGTAAATCTATTCTTACCCTAAGTGAGAACTGGTACATTGGATTGATTTTATTGAGATCATACATTATAAATGGGGCATGGAGGAGCTTACAGCCTTGAGATGGTGGTGCTCACGTGCTTCATTAATTTTTACTTCATTAACTCTCTCCTTCAGACCCTTCAACGCGCAATTCATTGCCGGCCATGAATCCAGGCTACAGGCAAATGGACAAGCCCGGGACGACTTTCAGCGGAGTGGATACACTGAGTAACGCTGTCAAAACAAATCAGTAACACATGAAATATACATAACCTCAGATCAAATCGTGCTCACGCGCGAGGTCACTTCTCTCGAACTCGTGGCTTTACATTTCCAAAAACCATGTTCATAAAGGATAAAGGTGTTCAGTCCAGTCACGGTAGGATGAAGTGCTGTATCAATTTAGCTGTCAAAAAGTCATTACACTCGCAGAAACAAAAAGCATGGGAACAAAAACTCTTTTCTGGAAGCTGAGCAGAACGAGCTCACTGGAGATCTTACACATACACTGTTAATTCTGCTTCAACAATATAAAATTCTGCTATTGACAACAGGCCAATTTGGAACAATTACGAGTGTCACTATTGTGGTTTTCAAAATCCATCAGTGATTAAAATCTAGCACGATGATTACAGATTACAGACCCTCATCCTTAGATAGCTACTGTATTCCTGCAGTGTGTCTACGTAGGTCTGCTGCCACCACTACCGAACCTAAAGGTGCTGCAGCCGTCGCTTTTTGTCTCACAGTGAGGAACTCCAACATTCCCTGTGGGCCCTTTAGATTGGACCATTTGTTTAATATTATAGCCTTAAACCCAACAATATCAATCAGTCATGAAAGCACCTATGCATGCTGCTCTGCCCTGCGTCTCCATTACGCAACGGCCCTCAGCGGTTTGCAGGGCGAGAGAAGGGAGGTAAAGAGGAATAAATGGATGGTTTGGCTTTATTTTCAGAGATTGACCTATTCAGCAACAATGTGTGTGTGTGTGTGTGTGTGTAATACTGTGACAAATCAACGGTGGATGCAGAACTCTTGAGAAAAGTTGGAGAGAGCTGCAGGTGAGAAAGCATCTACAGCTACAGCTGGACCGTCTGATATTAAATGTGCAGAATTTAAAGATCACCTCGACACGCTTTAAGTAGAAAAATGCTCTTCTTACTCTTCCTCAGAATCATGAAGGAAATATGTTTGAAATGTTTGATATATAAATAGGACACAGGATGTCTCCTAGTTCACTGACAGGTCCTTTCTCCGTGTACATGTGCTGTTGGATTCTGGACCGCGATTGGCTGCCGAGCTAGTTGTGATGTCACAAAATCATCTGGTATGAACATGTTAAACTCAGATTTAAGGAAAGCACAGAGACACGTTCCTCCTCCAGCAGATGAACGTGAACAATGTCAAACTCTGCACATGCATCATTCTGCACAAGTGAACAAACAATAAACAACACACATTTCGGGGCAGAGCGGGCCTTTAACATTCATAGGAGACAGCTTTCTTATAAGATAATCACATTTTGAGGATAAGACATCCATAAATGCTGAATGTGAGTATTTTCAAATCCAGCATTTGTATGTTAGCTGAGTGCATCTGTGCGGACTCTCGCCTGGAAGCTGTGAAGTTGTTCATGCTTCAAACCTGTTGTCAGACTCTTCCCTCACTGAGCATGAGAACAACACACATCAGTGAGCAGGCGCTAAGTGCTTTTCCTCCGAGGCAGCATAAACTTCTTAACATTTCAAATCTGTTGCGACAGCTGTCCCGGAGAACATTTGTGAGATCTGTTTCACAGCACATGCTAAAATGATGATTCCCTCATTACATTTGCCGTCAAACAATACCTCAAAAGCTAACAGTTGACAAAATCCTGTTAAAACATTCAGGGAGAGCTCTTAAAGGAAGAATTAATGGGAGCAAAAGAAAAACAGCTCTGAGACAATTAGCACCAGAGACCACTCTATAATCTTAAGATTATTTTCACCACTTAAAAGCAGCACACATGGTTTGTATTGTGGCGGGGCAGAATGAACAACACTTGAGTGGATTTGATTTGGTCTCCCTAATCTGCATTTCCTTTAACATGCCTTTCTTCTGTTCCAAAATGTCAGCGTTGATCAAATCCAGCTGGAATCAGCCAGTGTGTGTCATCCCAGTTGCAAAATCTTTTAGAAGATTTTCCCCAAGTGGATAGAATAAAGCGTTTGCTCTGAGGCGTGTTCCTAGTGTTGTCGCCTGAGATATTCTGCACATTCAATGTCTAGTTGTTTTTGTGTGTGTGTGTGTGTTTTTGTGCCTAAGTCCTTTTGAAATGAGGAAGCGTTTCATTAGAATCACGACTCTAGTATGTATAAATGTTTTAGCTCATATTAGAAACATTATTAGTCATTATCTGTGACATGAAATGTTATAGACTCACAAGAATATGGTGAAATATCTGCATAATAAATATGGAGATGTCTTGTTGATGACCCAAAAACAGACGATCTATTCTCCCTGTATGAAATTATGAGTTAAAATAGAGTGAAATTAATCTACAATTCATTTTTCTGGAGAAGCCCCAGGGCACTCCAAAGGGCCCACAAGGGTCCTCACACCTCACTTTGAGAACCGCGATATTGGATCTGGTTAACAGAAACATCCCAAAGCTATGTTCATTTAAATAACACAATGTATTTTGTGGATTAAAAAAAAAAAAACTGTAATTGCTAAATATGAAATTTAACCCTGGGGCTGGTTGCTTAACCAAACATGCTTTGGCTGGTTAGGCTTAGTCACAGAGGAAATGTCTGGCACACAGATTGAATTTGTTCTCTCTGAAGTCAAAGGCAGGAAAACAATTAAGTGTCTGCCGCACATTTCACTGTGTACCACTTGACACAGTTTTTCACATCACTGGGGCAATTGTCTGCAGAGAGCGGCGAGACAAAGCCATTACTTCCAATGTCTCAAAAAGATGGCATTGTTATTTTCTGATTCTGAAACATTTCAATTAAGCCACTGATGGAGATAATAAACATAATAGTGTGAGACTTGCACTGTTTTCTTTTGTGCTGTCACGTCCATTTTCAGGATGGTTATTGCTGTTAAACCAGAGGTGCATCAGAGGGAGCTTTGGTCCCAGAGGTAGGCAGGTGTATGTGCGTGCGTGTGTGTGTGTGTGTGTGTGTGTGTGTGTGTGTGTGTGTGTGTGTGTGTGTGTCGCTATCCTCCAGAGCCCCTTCCTCTCCTCAACCTTCGTCTTTCATTCAACGTCGAGTCCTTTCAAAACAAGGTGAAGTTCAGCAAAGTTTCTCTGCAGAGATGATCAAACAGTCACATCACTAATGGCGATGGGTGACAGGGCCAGTGAATACAGATCAGCTTTAATTGTGGTGGGTCTTACTGCCACTGTCTGTCAATCTGAGCCTTTGAATTGGTGAAAATTTGCTCTGTTCATTCTGTTAAATGACGTATCCAATTAAACGCTTTAGAATTCATGATCTTCAGTCAAGGTTAAATGAAAGCAGTTAGTCCTGTCAGGGAGGTGATTAAAAGCTGACTACATTGGGCACATTTTGTGCAAAAATTTAAATTTGGAACTAAAGCATGAATCTTTATTCATTATGTGCAGTCCTGCTACATAAATGTCCGGCACAGTCGCTGTTAATCACCTTGTTCATCTTAAATCTCACTTTAGTCCTTTTTATTAAAAAGCATCCCACTATTCAAATGACAGTGTTTTACATATTCAGATGGACAATTCAAAGACCTTTCCAACAGCAAATACACCTCGAAAACGCACCTTTGCTTTTTGTTCTTTCTTATCCTGTAAATTCACATTATGGAAAAACAAGCAGGCTAAGACCCCTCAAAGTCTGCTTTCTTGCTTGATAGCCAACCATTTTAATATAATGCAAAATAATATTTTTGTCCCATTACCTTTTTAACTATGATTGAAGGGATACAGCAATGTCTGCCCAGCAAAACAAAGAAAAAAAAGGGTTTTGACAATTGGTTTAAATGGACAAGTGCACCACAGCAAGGAAATTAATTTTCTCTCTGGCAAGATGAATGTTGTACCAGGTTATTAATGAGCATATAATGTGCTTGTGCAAGTAAGTTTTCGGTGTCGTTGTGATAAATGTGACGATGGAGGTGAGCAGCATGTTGACTAATGAGTGTTGTCCAGGGATCTGATCTCGGTGCCCACCGGGGAGAAAGCCACCATCTACATTTCACACATCACATGATGTTAATACCCCGAGGTCCAGCAGTCAAGCTGCTTGTTAAAGAATCTCCTCTGTCATTCCTACATTCCCTCTGACCCAACCGGATCCAGGTTCAGTTCATACTGTATGGAAGGGAAAGTTGTTACGCTTCTTCTTCTCATTTGCTTTGAAACAGCATTAGTGGGTAATATGAAGTCAGAATCAAAGTCCTTCTCACAAAGGTGAGGCTGCAAACTGTTAGCAACTAATGAGGCAACTAATATTTCAACTTAAAGGCTGCAAAGTTTTAGCATCTGCAATAATATTTAAAAATATGTATTTGTCCAAACAAACAGGCAAACTGAAGGGACTTTTCACAAAAAAACCCTTTCCTGAAACTCCAATGTGCAAACCCACATGTGTAAATATACACAGTTCATACTTTTTGGATTGTTTTAATATTAAAACCACAGATTTGCAATTTCCAGGTTGTTCCCTTGCTGAAGAAATTCTGTTTTCACTAAAATACGTGTTATCAAATGAATGGAAGTGAATGGAAGAAGAAAAACACTTTTTTTTTAAAACAGGATTCCTTACATCTGTAAAAAAGTGTCCCACAATGACAATACATAAACACATACAGACACACAAAATGTGTCCAAAATATATATATTCTACATATATGAATTCATGTTTGTGTCTACATGAAACACAGAATGTGTGGTGTAAAATGTCTGAGCCACAGTTGTGAGATTCACTCCACATGTCTGAAGCTGATTTACGCATAAGAGGCCGAAATTAAAAGAGATCATAGGAGCAGGGTCAGTTTGAGGAGAGCGGCGCAGCTTGTCGTAAAAGTTACAAGGGAGACAAACATTAAAACATTAAAGGGAACAACATGAAACCTTCAGGGGTTCCTCTGTATTGAGTCCTTAAGGTACATAATGGGACACAGGCCTGAGGGCCAAGATGCACATTTGAATGACTGCCAAATACATAAACTAGGCTCACTCAGGGGTTCATGGTGAATAAATAAGGCTGTGGATTACATCAAATCTCTTCTCAAACCACTACTCCTGCACACCACTCCCAGTGTAGAGACCGTTTAAACTCTAGAAGGGGCCAAACATCAGCAGTTGGTCTCCTTTAAACAAGTCTGACTAAAGTAGAAAAATAAATAAAGCCTCCGGCGCTCTACTTTAATGTATTCAATTAACTGGGGTCCCTCTAGAGAGCTCCAGCGCACACTTGGATAAAGAGAGAGCATATCGCCCGGAGATGAATACGCTGAATGCACTCATTCTGAAGACCATGATTGGAAATCTTCCTCAACAGGTTCTTACTTAATTAAACTTCCCTTCATCTGACTTTCTGTCGCTTTCGAGGGAAAATTGGGAGAGGCATACTGAAAGCCAGGGAAACTTTTTTCACTATTGCATGTTGTTTACAGGGCAATTCGGGGGACTTGTAGGGCCGTGATAACCTCCACCATCACTGTGGAAAGTCAACTCAGCCTGAAAGAACAGAGAAGTATATAAATTCTCCAATTCAATCATAGACAATTATGTGGTGAAATGAGAGAAATTCAGCAGCCGTCAAGTCTGAGTGGGAGGGATAATTATCTGGCAGTCATTACTGCTCCCATAATAGCATTTAACGACATTCATATAGTGTATGAACATACTGCGCTTGCTGGAAACATGTAAGTTGAAAATAATCAGACCAGCCGTTTCTTGAAAATATACGAAATCCTCTGTATGCCGAGAAATGTAACATGTTCATAATGTCCTTGAGTGAATGATGTATGTTAGTGTGAAATTTATCTAATTATCTCAAATATGTCTCGTGAGAATCCATTCAGCGTCCCTTTGTACCTTTTTTTCTCCCTCTGCAGCCCCATTGTGCAGCAAAGCCCCAACAGAGTTTCCTATCTATTAAAATCAATCTCTCGTCACATCGCCTACATCCACCATTTGCTGCACTTTTTCCATAACAAATCAACTTAATCAAGCTCATTAAGTGTCATTATTAGCTATTTATTGTTATCTCCCTCAATGTAGCGCTGACAGGTCCACCCCGCCCACGCCTGTCCCCCCTGATACCGGGACCTTTGCTTGTCACAACGGCTCTGCACTCAGTTCTAATTGGCCTTTATTGTGTTGTTCTCGCAAGAGAGGGGAGACGTTCAGCATCATTTTGCACCACAAGTTTCACGTCCACATCCCACAGAGCATCTCTTCACTGCTCCTCATTCTTCAGAGGTTGCAAAAGCAAACGCTGTGAGGAAATATTGTGCTGAAATAAAGTGATATTTTCTGAAACAGCCAGGAATATGGTGCAAGGACGTGGAAAATGGGCATGGAGAAGGCGCCCGAGATTCCTTTTGTGTTTAAGTGTGGTGTTAAACACTGTGGACGCTCCTTAATGCAGCATGGCGAATGTATTTCCACAGCTGTCAGGGTGATGGACAGAGGGGCGAGTCTCTCCACTGCAGCGGCGTGCTTCTACCTGCACACAATAGACCTGCAGGATGGGAGCATAGACTGATGAGAGAGAAGGAGAAAGGAGGGAGGATATATGTGTGTTGCTGCGGAGGAGGAGGAGGGGTTGAAGGGTGCAGGGAAGTTTGTCCCATCGCAGGAGTTATTAAGTTTGTCTCTCGGACACACTTGGTTTCACCAGGGTGCTCGTCCCTCATTCATAATAGATGCTAATCTGCTCAGGGCTGACTGATGACAGAGCTTCCTGCCCTTCATAGAATTAGTCCTCAGCTTTATCAAAGGACCCAAACTGCCTGCTAATTAGACTCATTTCCTCCAGCATGAATTATTTATTTCCATTGTAACTGATCAGAGGCGATTGTGACGCATCATGCTGCCACCAGTTTTCACACAGATGCGCATGCCACCACAAGTTCTCAAAGTCTTAGCTCAGTGGATGAGGTTTAATGGGAGTAAGGACTGGTTCAACTGCTTCCTCACTGAATGAAGGTTTTGGTACTGTAGTGCTTGAAATGACACAAACAAAAGGAAGCCGTGTATATAGCGAGGAGTTCCAACATATACATTAGTATTTTCAGAGAGGTATCCTTCATCACGGAAACAATCTTCATACAATCTTAATGCAAGACTTGCTCCTGTTCAGACTGCCTGCGCATGAGGGACAGAATCCACTCTATTCTTTCTGTGCAAAAACGCACAGTTTAACCAACATTAATACGAGGCTTCAGCAGTTACAAGTAGACAAATCATTCGTCTATTTTCCAAAGTTGTAGAAAGAGATTGACCGTTTTTGTTAATGTGCCTTCCTGCAGCTCAGCAAGGAAACAGAAAGAGGGAATTTTGCACAAAAAAACTTTTCAAGATTTGATTTGATTGATGGCATTAGCTGATCTTTAGGATGCATTTTTTACACAGAACGAGAACTCAATAACTTATTCAGAGGAGGAACAATTGCAGCAACCAGTAATGCTTCTAATCTACTAATCTCCATGTGAGCGTTTGCTCAAATAGACTTTAAAAATGCAAACCTAATCCTTCGAGTGAGAGACACTACACAAAGTTACAAATGCACACTTCCTATAGCTGCTGCATGATGTTCCAGAGCGAAGGTTTATGGATATATTCCATAAGTTCTGTTCTCCTCATCAAAACATTCACTCCCTAATTACATCTACTTAAGCAATTTTGTTGAGAGGGAAAAAAAAATGTTGTGCTTAATTGCATTACTATCTGGAAGGCAGAAATATGCAGAGCGAAAAAACATATAGCAACGTGAGGGAACTGCTAATTAGTCCGATATTTGGTTTGCATTACCAAATAGCATATTATGCCCCGCGCTGATAGCAGGCTAAAGAGAGTGAGGCTTCTGTTCTTGAAACTGTAATCAAACAAAGACAGATGCACAGATAAACACTAGAGGGAAAGTTTGGAATAATTGTTCATCTGTGCTCTGTGGTGTTTCTTCTTCTGGGAGAGAGCAGCTTAGACAGACACTTCGCTCTCTGTGATTTCACATCTATAGGTGCCAGGTATCAGATTAAAGTGCGTATGGCTGAGATGACGCATCTCTGACAACAATACCTGCTGGTAAGGTTAATAAAAAGAGCGCAAGTATTACAATAGCATGAAATGTGCAGCAGCTGAAATATTCATGATGGAGCATTGTGCTGCATCTCAGAAGCTTATATTTACAAATCAGTCCAATACAATGTGCTCCAGAAGCCTGCCATTTTCTCCCTCAGAGGGGTTCTACACACAATAAGGCTCAGTTTCATCTCCCCATTTGAAAGTTTATTCAGACTTCAAAGCAGCCTTTTTAAAAAAGATGCCCTTCTCTCCACAGTAACACTTAAAATGCTCTTTTGGTTGCCATTTTCACACGAACAATAGGAAATTATGCCGCGGCAAGAAAAAAAATCTTTTATAATGAATACCACATTTAGTGATTGCAAATAATTGCGTTAAGTGGCTTATTTGCCTTAGGTCGGCGAGGGTGACTCCTGTATAACTAATATAAGGATCTGAACCCTCACCCTCACTGATGAGGCCTATTCACAGCTCGGCTGCCCTGTGGCCCCCTCCCAGCTCCTTACGCTCCAATGTGATGAGGAGTGTGTTGTTAAAGTTTCAAAGCAATGATTTCTCACAATGATATTCATCCCTCTGTTATGCAGCAGGAAGTAAAGGACCGGTTCTGTCCTCAGCCTGGAGGAGGACAGTGGGAACGAAAAGACACAGCAGAAACAGCAGATGTGTCAAACAGCATCTACTGAACTAGAGGAAATCTCATATGTTAAAAAAACACTTCCTCCGTTTTCACCAGTCACAGACGCTGTGAATCCCTCAAGAGTAATGGTGGAAAGTACATTTACTCAAGTACTGACTGTACTTGTTGTAGTAGTTGCTTTTAATTGGCTGGATCATTATTTAAAGGAAGAAATAGTTCTTAAAAGCAAATAACTACTATTTTGTGCTTTGTTTTGCATTATACTGTGTTTAGTGTCCACTGCTTGTATATTCTGAATTAATTAGACTAATAACTCTCAAAGTATTTCAGATTTCAGTTCTGTGAATTCAACTGAGGCGACACAGTGGATCTGGACTGGTCTGGCCCTGCGGCTCGTCCATAATGTCCACTTGCACTTTGCTTGAGTATTTCTTATTCTGATGAGACGTTATCCTTCTACTTCATTACATTTCAGAGGGAAACAAGATCATTTATTTGTCAGCTGTTGCAAATGTTTTAACATGTAGCCGGCGAGCAAAACTTGGTTCCCAAAATGTTCTGGGAACATCATTTTTTTGGTTGTGAGAACGTTTTCTGAATTTTACATTGAACAAAAACATTTGGAAAACACTCTTAGCACATTGTGGGATGGTTACTGAAAAGGCCACCAGCAGGGAACCCGAAGGGGGCAATGTTAAAATGACCTTCAAACATCACTTCATGTGGTTATTAGAACATTTTAGCAATTTGCTCATTTGCACAACATTTTTAGAAAGTTGTGGGAAAGTTACCAAATAGAAACCTGAGGAACGTTCTGGGAATGTTATTGGATCGTTGTGTCAGCTGAGTCAAACATGTGACCTGCCTCTAAAATATGACTATTTGTCATACTGAGGATTAAACCACCCAACAGTATGTAAGATACCTGTCGTTGAAATGATCTCCACCTCGACTGGCTACACCCTTAAAATGCTGCTGGCATGTTAATGCATCTGTAATAATAATCCAATGATAAAATACTGCATCTCAAGTACACTCTGCTGGTAAAACGTCTGTACTTTAACTGAAATGTGTAATGAAGTATTTCTACACCATAACTTCTTTTAGGTGAAGGATCTGAATCTTTCTTCCACCACCGCTTCTGTATATATCCAAGGTAAGTCATGAGTAGATGAGTTCATAACAAAGTGAATTAATGTGAGAATAAACCTGAAACCTGAGTTACATTGTTCTCTAACTCACAGAATAAACTCATCTTTTGTGCTTTTTTACAATTCATGTCATATATCTTTCACTCTGGCCTGCAGCCCACTTCAGTGAGTTAATAAATTCCACATCCCAACAGCCAGCGGATGCAATTGTTTTCCATTCTGCTGTACCTCACACTGAGCTGTGTGCATCTTGTTGCGAGTGAAATGAAAACGTTGTAACATAAACTTCATTACAACATGTGGTAGTAAGAAAACAAAAACAAGGTTTTCCACATGCAGTCAACATCTGTTTATCTCATCTGAGCACTTCAGCATGGTCTTGAAGCAATCTTTGGAAATAAATTGTGCTGTCGATTATTCATGGACGCACGCTGCACGACATGAAGCCGACTATAAACACAGTTTCAAAACAGAAAAACTTGATCTGCTTTGTTTTGGTGCTGACCCTTCCCATTTGGCTGTGCTCGGTTGTAGTTTACCTTTCAGAAAAAAAAGGCCTTCATGGATTATTAGCAGTATTCTGCCTGATGGTGGAAAACAAAAATATAGAAATGATTGCACACATTGTCCTCCATTTGAAAAGAGATACCCAGGGAAATCATCAAGAGAACAAAAAAACAAAAAAATTCAGGATGCTGCAATAATTACTTTAGGGTATCCGGTACTCTCTCATGGAATATATCAGTGGCCACCATGTCTGGGGTTTGACCCACAGTTGCTGCTGAAATCACAAGCAAACAAGGGCCAAGAAATGAGCCTCCCATTATGGATGGCTAAAACTGTCCCTGGATAAACAAACCTGCACAAACTGACCACCTGGACAATGACCACAAGATTCACCGTCCACCGTTAGTCTGTTAAAGGAAAGTCAATGTGCTTCGTCTGACTGTTACAGTAGCCGAGGAAGAATCTACATCAACAGGGTGCAGAATGTCTCGGGATAATTAATCCACAAATTAGGATTTTAACCTTTTTCATAAAAGTCACATTTATGCTAGATTTGGCAGAGATTTAATGTTTATCAAGCTAATTATAGTGCACTTTGTCAGATGTCCTTCAGACTTTCATTTGATTTTTTTCTCTGCTATATGAGCAATGCTCTGTAGTCTTTTTTGATGAATACAATAATTAAAAACAATTAAAAAGGTGTTTAAGGTGATTCACCAACACCAGCAGCTCTTCCTTTGAGATATATCTATGCTAAGAACCTGGAAATCCACCAGATTGGATGGATATTCTTAATTAGCAAAAGTGCAAACGATATTTGATCATGTGTGAAAAATGAAAAACTAATCCGATCATGATGTTGTCTCAGGGTTAGAGAGTGTAAAATCAGATCAATATTCTCTAGCTGGCTATAATCTCCAGTATTTTTTTTTGTCATGATGGATCTACTTTAGTCTGAACGCCACTCATTCTTAACTCTTTGAATCAAAGGGTTCAATGGGATGGGATGACATATTGCACGTTGGCACAACTTTAAACGGTCTTCGTGAGTCTCCCTGCGGAGTCTGCTGGACTGTCTGACCTGCAGGGACATTTGGTGGACACTTCAATCCAAAGCACAGTACATAACCACGAGTCCTGTACATCTTACCATGAATGCACGCTGCAGGAACTGAAGCACACATTTTGGCAGTGGTAGCCCCACACTGAGTTCACCAGGACTGTAATATACAGCAGAATATTTCCTTCTTATAGGGCAATCGTCTTCAAGTACACCTGTGTGCATTTCAGCTTGAACTTCCAGCACTTTTACTAGAAATATAGCTTGTTTCACAAATGATGGAACATGACTCCCAATAATTTCCCCAGTGATTAGACTCTGCGGGAAGATTCTTTAATTGTTGATTTAACTGAAATTAAATATTACTGATTCTTTGTGAGCCATTTAACAACTCCTTAATGAATCTATTTGTGAATTTATCTGTAAATATACACCAGTCTAGCATGTTTCGGATCAGGAGGTGTGGTTTCTAATATGATGAAATAATGTCTGATGGAAAGGAAGGGAAGAAGGAAAGTTTTTGCAGTTCATATAGGGTGCATGTAGTCACCGTAGGAGCCAGCACTTAGGCTATTAGGAGTAGTGCCTCAGCAGCACGCAATTAAATGTCTCCATGCAAAATGAGCACTCAGGTCATGTTTAATGGGCAGAGAGCTAATAAAGGCAGGGCTGAGCCAGAGGAGAGGTGACTCACCCTACAGGAGCGGCCCAAAGGTGTCGCAAAGACAAGAGCAGGGAGGCCCTCTGGTTGCCGTGCAGACTCCAGCTGGCACCCTATCGTCTCATCAGCAGCTGTAAGCCTGCAAGTGCGCACAAGCTGGAAGATGAATCTCTTCTCACTGTGCAGAAATCACATCAGCAGGTTGAGAGCATTATGCAGAATAAACAGCTCATATCCACATGCAAATAAAACAGAGATATAAACATGCAAATATATTAGCTTTTCATGCATTCAAATGACTCCAACTTCCTTTTCGTTCCAGCTGTTCTGATGTTATGAATGTGATATTTGCTTTAGCTGCCACATACAGTATTACTGTTGGTGTTGCGCATCATGCTGGATGTTCATCAGCTGTACACTCATGGATCTGTAGCTGCGCCGTTCATATTTTCTCAGCAACAGTGTAGACAAAGAGACAACATGACACATAACATAAACCTTTGAGTCGATACTTTGCTTTTAATGGAGAAAGATGAAAATATCAATACCAGCTCATTTACAAATGGGTTTTGTTGCCCAGTTACTTATAGTTAATTGATTTTAACAACCACATGGGAGACGTAGCAAGAAATCAATTGAAGGGCCAAGTTAAGTGACTGCGTGACAGCTCATATTGTGGCCAATTCCACATATACTAATCTGAAAAGACAATAATCCAGGGAGGACAGGCAGGAGGAGCGAATATTACGGCCAAGCTTGACACCCCACCTCCCTCCACAACAGCAATACCAAGCTGTCTGGCAAGAAAACATGAGATGAAGTGGAATAAATTCTCCTGGTAAATGTTATTACAAACAATATGCCTTCATGAAAAGGAAAGAGGGAAGAGCAATCTGCGCAGACTGACCATTCTGTGAACCGTTTATCAGCTTGAAACGCTATTTCATGCATTAATACTCCACAAACTGCATTCCCCCCAACATTTTCAGTACAAAAGCCCTCCGATTTATGATTACCAGTCAACTAAGCAATAGCCTGTGGCCCCCGCCGACACACCACTTCCTTTTCCTTCCCTCACCGCGAGCTCGTCTCAGGGCCCCTGCAGGTTCAGAGACAAGGCTGTCAGGGTAATGTGATCAAGGTGGATGCAGGCTGAGAGAAGCTAAATCGTGGCTGGGGGATGACATTCTTTGATTTTTAACCATTACAGAGTTTTCATAGAGCTGCAGTCAATTTATTTTATTTATTCTAATGAAGAGCATTAGGAGTGCCATACTGTGCTGCACTGCACATTGATCGCCTCGTTAATCACACTTTGCAGACACTCGCAAATCAAGTTCTAACAGCAAGCACTGAATCAAGTGCAATGAAGCATAAGCTCCTTCACAATTTATGATCTTTCAAATTGCATCTTTTCAACCATTAAATTGCAAGATACCATAAATTTTTATCCTCTCTTCTTCTGTCCTGGTATTGATTCCATCGTGTGAAAAATAGAAGAGTAGTAAATTCAGGCAGTTAGGCAAAATTTAAGGCTTGTCTTCAGAAAGGAAACTGAATGGCACAAGGAAGGCTGTTAATTTGCCATCGAGAACAAATATCAGGAGTGATAAAAATTTAAAAGTCCAACAGGGGCTTCAAAGACGTGACTCAGATGGGTTTCAGTCCTTTGCAACCTTGAGCTCTTTTACTTCACTACCTCTCAAATGCCAGTGCACCTTCAGGGTCTTTTACTTACCATTTTTTAAGATTAGGTACCTGATGTGCTGCAGAATTAGAATTAAGTCCTCACCATATATGAAAATGACTGAATCCTCTTCTCATGTGCAGACAGTCACGGATTCTGCGGCTTTTAAAGAAGAAGTAAGGCCAAACCACAACAAGTAGTGAGGACACGAACATCAGCAATTCACGCAATGCAACTATATATACGTATGCATGTATATGATGCCAATATGTCCACGTTCTTCTCTCATCCTGAGCAAAAGCAGTCAGGGCTGAATATAAAAACTCCCCATAAACTCTGAAAATTCAGCACTTAGAGTGGTCATTACATCCAACCTGTGAAAATCTAAAATGATTCTTACATGCCCCATACTGTTCTCAGAAAATGGCATAATTGTTCTCAAATTGCATCTCACTCACACCAAGCTGTAAGGAACACTTGTCAAACAATACAGTCAAATTAGTTCTCTGTGATTGAGCATGTTGAGCATCTATCCAGTACATTATACATCTAGGAAAGGAAACAGAAGTGCCGCGAAAGAGTTTCGATTACTGTGATAAAGTAAAGGAGAGGCAAGAAACGGCTTCCAAAAGTGAAGGGTTAACCCCTTAACATCTGTACAGGGTCCAACCATTAAGTTATGATTGGAAAGAGGGCGTGCTGTTACATGTGGCATGAAAATAACTATGCCAGCGATATAAGACCCTGTCTCAGAAGTCAAACGCATCCGCACGTCTTATGTCTGTGTGTTATTTTAAAAATCTGGAAAAAAGCAGTTTGATGATTCAGGTACATGACTGTCTTAATGTAAAGTGAGGAAAAACAGCAAAGGTCGATCCCTGCCGGTTTTAAAAAGCTAATAGAATTCAAATGGTTTAGCAGGCGCAAAATGACATTTCCAAATGTCTAAATTAATTTTTCACTCTCTAGAACTGTGGAGAAGAAAGCCCTCACTAACCTCTGCACGGAGGAAAGCAGGGCAGCCTTAATCATATAGCGCTTTGCCAGACAACTGCTCTGAAAAGGTGAACAGTAAAACTGCAGCGGCATGGCCGACAGGCGGGGAAGATAATGCTGCTCCAGTCATTTTCACGGGAGGCGCTGCCCAACTCAGACAGCGCACTACACATCCTGAGAGAAGCAACGCTGGTCAGGCAGCTAAAGTGTTTTTGACACAGACCCTCCCCAAGGGAAGGCAAATCAGCAGAGGAAACAGCATGTAGGGAAAACAAACCATAATAAAAGGCATAAAAGCCCACAAACATTGGATTGATCAGACGATTACAACCCATCTGGCTTGTTAAACTCAATCTGCTATCACACACAGGCTGGCAGTTTGGTTTTTTGCAGTTGGTGGTGCAGTTAGACTGTTTCCAGACCTGCTAACAGCTGAAACTTAAAGGAGAAGTCTGCTGATAACCTATGTTATTGTCATTATCAACAAACCCCATGAAGAGGGCAAAACAAACAATGAGTTGATCCTACTCCTCAAGAAAGGGCGACAAAGACTGCATTTTCAATGAAGGTTTAATGTTTTTACTGTCCATGGAGATGTTACGCAGCATTTCTGTCACACATTTTCAGCCCGCAAATCACAGGTACAGCTAAACACAACCCAACAACATCTGAACCCTCCTCTTTGTGAGGAATTTGACATCTGATCAGACATAAAAACTTCCAAAAATGAGGTGCAACTCATTCAAGTCTTCATATATCTCATATGCAGTAGGTGCTCTAAAGTTAAATACAGTGCCGGTGCTGTTTTTCTTTGCTTTTATCGAATTAAGCTTTTACTCTATTCTACGCTGCAATTGTCTTATCGTGTTCTTATAATGTAATTATGTTTTTATGCTGCTCAACTGCAAAAAGAAATTTCCCCCTGTAGGACAATAAAGGTCTGGATTGAGTTGAGCTGAAGAAGATATAAAGTCTGATATCTGATTATTCCAGTGTATCACAGATGTCTGTTGATCTAGTCTAAAAACTAAAAACTATACTACTTCATTACCACGGACATGGACCCTGGAGTTTATTCTGAGTTGATTTTAGAGACACCTTCCTGCAGGTGTAAATATTCATCAAGTGTATATTAAAATAGTCCCCACAAAATACACTTATTGCACCTGTTTGGCTAACATTTGCTGAAACTTATCAGGTGAATTTATTGAACTTTTTTAAAAAAAATTCTATAATACATTTATGACCCATATTTGAATATTTACATGTTCAGTAGTAACAAATTGAACTGGGCTAAGGGCCACTGACCGTCTGGAGAAGTATCGCTCTGTGGACCAACGCAATGATGGTGTTGGTCTCTGCATAGTTATTTGTTGAAAATAACAAAAATACAGAATATCTCCAGCCTTACTGTTTAAACATTCAGGCTGAAAGTTTAAATCTAAGCAGGAGCACACTCGAACATGGCAGCAAAAACACAACAATACAAGCATCGTGTTTGGTTCTTAATTTGATGATCCATGACTAAGGGATCTTCTGATGCTCTGTGCCGGGCTGCAGTCGCAGCTGAAGCCTCCACAATATACCACGCTGCACGCTTCTCTTGTGATGACTCAAATAGATAACTGGACCAAAACACAGTCTGACTCTATAGGCAACCACATATCAACAAGCACACAATAGTGCACTCAAAAAGACACTTTCACCAGCCCAACAAAGGGAGATGCTACGGGGTATGACAACTTCTTGTGAACGACAAAATGCCGCCTGACAAGCTTTCAAGGGATGGTTGAGCTCTGGCAGATTACAGAGATCTTTATCTTTTCATAAAACGGAGTGCAGCATTTAAGTGCCAATGACTGAGAATACAATCTGAATTGTAAAGTGTGTCACAGCCATTACATGGAGATGTAAGGCCAGTAATGGTGAGAGTAATTGTGTGATGACAGTTTCACTGCACAGTGACATTCTCCAGGGCATTGTCATCATCCCTGACAGGTAATACGGGTCCACTGGGAATTGGGTATGTCTTACAGTTGGAGTTTCTTCTTCATAAACATGCACCAACCCCCTCCCCAACCCCCCCCCCAACCCCCCAACCCATCTTTAGTTACAGCTTTGTCAAACCCCAGAACTCGCTGTGCCTTTTCAATATAGCTGCGGGTCTGAGTGAGGTAATTAGATGTTAATGTGAAATAATGGAATCATGGCGGGTTGTTACATAGGGAGAAATGCAGACCTTGCCGTGATCTCGGAGTGAAAAGCACAATTGCTTAAAAATCAAAACATGCTGTCAGCGGCTCACCTAAGCAGCAGAAAATGCCCTGACTTTGGAATACATTACAATGGTAATTGCTCAGACAAAATTACCTTGTCTAAGATGAGCTCGAACAGACATCTGAGACATGCATGTCGATTGGCTCAATTTCATGATCATTGGGAGGCTGAAATCAAGGCCTTTATGTGAGAGAAAATCAACGGGGAAATTGACATAAACATCTCATCGGGGACATTACACTGAATGGTAGAGGGAGCTTCATTTTTACACTGCATTGTTATGAATCTATTCAAAGTGAGGGTGTACTTTAAGAGAACCGTTCTTCAGGTGGAAACTGTTAAAGTGTTTGACAATGCGAGACGTAAATGCAGCATACGGTAGGTGAAAATGGAAGCGCGGTACATAAATGATTAATTTCACGTTCTTGATTAGAAATCAGAGGATGCCGCTCCCTCCAGTGGTTAATTCGCCTTTTAGATATTTGATAAAATTTGTTTAACGTATGTTTACAGCTGGAGGTCAGACGCAAGAGTTACAGTTTCAGCTCAAACAAGCTTCTCTTTTCACTGCTGCATTCGTTACCGAACCTGTGCTTTCGCATCTTCATGAGCAACAAAGGGGGCTGAACACCAGCCAAGACTGAGTGAAACGACTTAATAAACAATAACATAGCATCATACACAGACTCCACCTTTGATTGTTAGACGTGGCTCTTTCTGTCTGGGCTTTTCCTCACAAGTATCAGGACAGGGAGAGTTAAAATGCCTCTCGTGTCTGTGATCTGATGAGGATCACCTTCATCCATTTGAAAGGTGATTTCCGAGCAAAATTGTTTCTCCGAACACATGCTGCTTGAGCCGAGAGCACATTTTTCCAGCATGTTAACAAACATGTAATTTCCATAAACACGTCCAGTAATTGACAGCTTGATTTGGGCTCTGCCAGGAAGCTGACAGACAGTTCTTGGCTGTTTTAATGCAGGCAGCACAGGCTTAAGGCCTCACCAGGCTGTAATGAGCTTCTCAGGGCTTTGTCTGGATTAGACCACCAAACACAGACAAAATCTCACACAAATCCCATCCAACGTCCTTTATCTTGTTAGATTATATCATGTACTGTAATTCAAATTACAAATTAAAAAAACAGTGGAAGTCAAATACCAGCAGTGACAAATTTTCACATTTCGATCTAAATAAACTGTGATGGCAGGAGGCGTTGAGGCAAGCCTCACACAAGGTGTCTGTAGATAGCAGACAGGAAGATTTAACCATTTTAAAACCTACTACAAATTACAAAATCCAAAGAAATTCAACACTGATTTTCAGGCAAATCATGCAGGAGTGTTTCATATGATTTTATATAAGACAGACACAGAAATGGATAGCAGTTAAGAATAAAAGATCTGTATGTTAATGTAAACATACAAAGGCTAACATTAGCTTAATGGGCTTTAAAATATCTAAACATTTCAGATTTTAATGTGAAAATAATGAAATGAAAAATACATAAATTCTGCTCAAAGGTTTATGCTGAAATTAGTTCAAATATCAGACAAATAAAGGATTTTAACGTCTGCTATTTGTAATTCTGAGGTCAGGACATGTGGAGATTTGTAGGAACGTGCACCATTATGCATTCATCTTAATATAAAGGAGACATTAATTACACTCTAATTCACATGGCACATTTTCTGCGAACCATGTCACACTACTCGCAACGTATGGCCACACCACGAAACGTTACAGCGCGGAAGTTAGTGGGAAAAATATTGAGAAAATGCCCACAAATGAATTATATATGAACACAAAGTGTGGAGTCCATATTGAACCCTGCAGGATCTGCAGGCAAAGGTTTGCTGCTTGAACATCAGCAGCACATTCAGGTCTATTCTCCAAATAAAGGCTGTGGTTCAAGAGCAGCAGGGAGATGGTGGTAAGCACAAGAGGAAAAATAGAGTCTGATAAATCTGTATTGAACAGTGTGTGAAGGATGTTAATACATATTAATGGTGACAGGAATATTTGCAAGTGAATACACTGGCAAAGGGGATTAAACATAACTCTCCATAGAAGGGGAGGTATCATCACTCCCATTCTGGCGTGGGACTCGGCCGTATCAGATTCATCCCCATGCACATTGCCAGCAAACACTAAGCCCTTATCTCTCCACTGGGCCTCTCCGGAGAGTTTACAATTTCTCGCTTCGTTGGAGCCTGAGCTGAGCTTGTTACTGGCACAAAGGCTGAGAGGTGGCCTGGTTGAGAGCACAAAGCCGCCCTCACCTCTGGACGGACACATTTCCCTCAGATAACGGACGACTTGTTGGACAGCGGCACTAGAGTGTCCCTGTACATTAGTATGACAGCCACACACCCTCCACACAGTGGGACTCACAAGAAAGTTAAAGTTAAAAAAAAAAAAAAAATACATGACACCCCGACATGGCCTTGGTAACAGATCCTTATTAATGAGTTGCGTTAGAGGGACATGAAATCAACAGATGTGGTCTGGTCCCTGGGAGACACTACCGTCCCGCCATGGCCGCTATTTTCTGAAGGCATCAGAGACAACGTCCCATTTGCTACTCTGCTGATCCCATTGACTCCCATGGGGATTAATGGTAAGAACACAGACATGAAATTTAAGGTAAATGTGCCTTTTAACCACACCAAAATCTATATCCATCATCTTTAGACGAATGAGCTCATTCAGTAGTTAAACTTATCAGGGTAGTGTCCATGTACATTTTACAGCCCTCTGAGACCTGCTCTTTATTCAGCTGTAACATGCACCGCAATAAACATCCATTAGCTGTGAATTTCACAGAAACAAATGACAAAAACAAGGTAATTATTTTCTGGGGCGACTCTTTCGGCAGTTGAGCCAAAGCTTTTGAAAAATACTTCACAGAAAGGCCAATAATGAAGAGTAAATTAACCAACAAACAATTCTGGGTTAAAACATAAAGTAGTAAATTACAATTTCATCAGCGGTAAAGACGCCACGTAGCCTGATTTTAGTGATGCAAATTGATGCGATTTAAAGTAAAACAGGCCTGTGAGCTTAATCAAGAGATGATTTTACAGGGAAAAAAAGTTCTGGTATTAAAATGTGATTTCAGGCACCTAAATATGGCCTGTTTTTATTAAAATATGCCCATATTCCTCTGAGAATAAACCTTGCTTACATTAACTTCCAAGACAAATGAACAGAGGACAGTGAATAATTCATGTATAGATCACCCCGTGAATATTACCACGTTCCGAACATACACTTTAAAGTTTGTGGCGATTCATAATAAATAATCCTTCAGTTCAAAAGGTGATGCTGTAACTTCAGCCTCTGGGAGAGTTGCATTGAGGCCGTCTAAGAGCACAGAAAACAGATAACTCCTAAAACCGAGCGACAGTAAACGGATGCTTTTACCCACGACAGGACACACAGAGGTCATAACACAACAGAAAGTACGCTGAGAAAACGCAGCGCTTTGCTGAATAAAGGTCTGCCTGCGGCCTTGCTTTGCTGCAGAGAAGACAACGGCGACATCAAAGGTATTTATTTTATAAAAGACGAGAGTGCCAATATGGCTTCAGCAGGTTTTAAGTTGACAAGTAATATTGGATTGCTGCTTGTCTTACAGTAGGTCTCCCAGTCACAGCAATTTCAGCAGACGTGTTGCTGAGACAGCTCTGGCATTGTTTTCTGGGACACAGTGAAATTCTATTTTCAGTTTTACTTGGTGCAGTAATTATCTGCATTGTTGGTGAGAATAAAGAAAATAAAGTGCATGAATATGTGCCGGTCAATTGGATTCTGTCAGTTCAAGCAGAATTGGGTACACAAGCGAGCAGCTTGCCAGCTTGTAATAACGATGGTGTTTGCGTGGAACAATTTCCCCTCTAAAACAGCTCATCAACAGCAGAGAGAGTCTGTCACCCAGGGTACGGAGTGACAAGTCTTCTGCATCTCCGTCTGTTATTAACATGTCTCCTACGACAAGCTCAATTATCTGACACTGCCCGTAATTTCCATTCCTTTTTCTGGCACAATGTAAAGTTCCTCTCCTTCATTTTCAAAGATGGTCGTTTTGGATCCGGCAAATACTGATATAAGACATGTGTGGGAGGAGGAAGTGAAAACTGAGGCAAAAACATCTGCAAGTCAGAGCGAAGTTACACTCGCTATGCAGAGGCCTTGATCATTTCTGGTATTTTTCGTCTAAAAAGCCTGAATGCACAACATTTTTGTTACGATAATGTCGTTTCTTGGTTTCTATTTGAGACTGACTGTTGCATGTAGAGAGAGGGAGCACTTTTTGGGTGAAATACAGGATATAATATGTGCGAATTACTATTAGACTCAGCATACACATTTAACTTCCCGTCGTCTCTGTGACATTAGCTGATGGGATTTGACTCTGGAGCAGCTACTAAACAGACCCTGTCGTGAAATTGTCAATAAAACTGAACCGTTTAAAGAAAGCGGACGCGGTCTCTTCACCTGTTTGTTTCGGCCTTAACATTGAACTGTTAAAGCACAAAAATGTTCATCAGAGCAGATTTCAGGCAGCTTTGTTATCAGAAAGCTGCTTGTGTCTGACCTCCTGACCTGTACGCTGCACTCATGAAAAGAAAAATGAAAAACTGAAGATTAAGTTGAAGGTGCTTCCTAACCGCTAGTCTTGATTAACTAACTAAATTGTAGAAACTTGTTCTTTTTCTGATTCATTTTAATGAACCATTCAAAAGGCTTTTTTCTTCACAGATCCGCCTGATGATTATTTTCAGACCGTACGACTCTGCTATCATTATGAATAACTCAACTAAAATAGAGGATAAATGCTGAATGACTAACCTCATATTCTTCATATTTTGACACGGGGAGAATATGGGTATAGACACCTTCTACAACCTTTTATCTTCAAGATTCTTCTCTCTGACAAGCATCATTCTCAATCTGAAAAGTCTGAATCATAGCTGGTGATTGGGAGCTATTTTGGAGACATTATGTTTTAGTGCGGACCCCAAAGGCCCGTTAGAGGTTACCTGACTGCTTCAAACCTTAAAGCTAGACTGCCTCCACTCGTCTACGGAGGGATGCATGATAAAAAGTGAAAATGTTCCACCAAAGTGAAATATCGCTGCAAGTGGGAGTGTCTGGGTTGCTGTGGGGGAACGTTAGAGGAAGTGGTAATGATGACAGCTCTAACTCAGTGCAGGTGCAGTAAAGCATGGCAGGTTGGTCAATTGCCCAGAACCCATTACTTCTCCCCTGAGACCAACCTTGTAATGTGCTAGGTAACTTCTGCAACGGATTGACCTATTGTCAACAGAGAAATCTTTCAGGTTTTTACATAAAGACACGAGTGTGCCTCACAAGGTGACACAGGCAGGTTAAGGGTGTGCTGAATATCGGAGCTGTTTGCAAACATGACATGTAATGCAAGAAAAAACCCTTGAAATACTTACTTTCTTTGAGTAGGGAACAATTGGGTGTTGTAGCAGAGCAACATATTCTCTGTCTTGATTTCATGGTTGGTCTTGTTGGATAAGTTTAGTATTGGCCTGTTGAGCTGTAGGACACACTTTGCATCGTGGAAGCACGGAGACAATGCCTGTGAATGTAAAATTCATGATATTGTTTCTCTCTTTGTGAGTGCCTTTACGGGAGCTCTTTGTGACAGTGCTGGAGATGGGAATAGGATGACCTTGGGTGCCAGATACAGCTCTGTTCCTGTGTCATCTTCAGACAGCCACTGTTTGACCACTATCTACCAGATGCATTCTATCCGACACTTGTAACAATAGTGTAAATGGGACGAAAATTGAGCTCACCTTAGAGGCGGACTTCAGTCCTCTTGAAGGCTGAAAGCCCTGGATGAGTCCAGTGCCCAGTGGCAGCTCAGAGTCCTTGTTTTGCTCCCTGAGACGTGTGTAATCAGAGAGAAAGTCCAGCACAGATTACAGTCTTCAATCAGTCAGGGAGGAAAATGATATGTACATCATTGTCTCTGCCGCACATCCCAGGCACTGTCAGCCTGCATGCATATTACCTGTGTCAAAGCTGCCAGGGACATGACGAGAGAAACTGAGAGCCATCACAGAGCCGCCACTCAGGGGGGTGTCGAGTCTCCGAGCGCAGCAGCCAGATTCAGTCTCCATGGGGACTCCACTCTGACCTCCGGGATGTTGTTGACACCATTTAATGTACATTTTCAGATACAAAACGTCTCCTTTCTTATCTGAAATCGTTCTGCAATGGGCTGAATAACAGCGAAGGCCAGCTCTTGTCACCAACAGACAATACTGAGCGCACACTTGCAGTTTTTTTTCGTGGAGTCTGGGGAAGTTGAAGCCGTTGTCACTTTTGACCTTGAGGTGCACAATAAAAACAGAGTTATTTCGTACAGTGGGAAAACTATACGACTGCTGTGAGGAACGGCTAAAAACTATCCCTCCTAATCTTCTCATAGACCATCTTATGCAATTGTCTCTTAGCTAAAAACAGACACACACTGTGTACGAGCACAAAAGAGCAACATAATGTGGAAAATTTGATGGAGGTGTCTCATTGTTGTCGATTCAATTTTCACAGTCGGATCTGGGAAAAAAAAACCAAAAAACATACATACAGCAAATGCAAAGCAGCAGGAGAGAGAAATTTTACAATAAAGATAGTAAAGACTGATCAAATCTGAATTCCACCCTCCTGAATCAGACCATAATTTCCCTGAAACAAGAGTGTTTAATTTGCAGCGGTGAATGGCACCTCCGCATATAAAAGGATGATGGAAGATGATTTGCAGCCACAGCAACACACATACACCATACTTTTCTGCCCAGTGCACATCTTTAAATTCAAACGCCCACCCTGACACCATAAATAATTGCCAAAAAAAAAAAAAAAACATAAAAAAACTAAATCCACACGCAATGCCACTTCTGCCCGTGGCTATCAGGTTTGCATAATAGCCCCGCTGTCCCACACCAGGTATCTGTTCACCTTGAGAAGTCTACACCTAAACGCAATGTCAACACAAGCACTCTCTCGCTCGACCATTCTGTTTGTCTCCGCTGGTCCTGCTGGGGCTCCAGAGGGAGGTCACCAAATTGTGTCTGGAATAAAAAAAAAAAGGCGCTGACCTTCTGCTAAATTGGCCACATTCAGTAGACAGGGAATATCAGGTTATTGAGTTGATCCATGCTGTGTTTCCCTGCCCGGGGAAAACGATCTGCACTATTGTCTGCCTTCTGCAGTTGATCAAGGGCAAGAATGTGTCAGGAATGTAGAAACACGGGACACTTTCCTATGTCGTTTCAAATGTCCTAATGGATTATGAGAGAGAAAAAACACCATTACTACCCCGCTGTAAACAAAATATTAAGCAGGATGGAGAGTGCTTTTCACTTACGAAGAGTTCATATCCAAGAGGAAATTAAATAAAAGCTTTATGCTCTAAATTCTGAGACGTTTCACAGAGGAGACATATTGTAAATACATGCAGCTGCAGAGCCCCCAACAATTCATTGCACTGTACTTTCAAGTTTTTGATTCCTTGAGAAAGGCAAATAATAGTCAGTTTGCAAAATTGCAGGCCTATCCTTCAACAACTCTGGGAAAACAGTTCAAATTGGGCAGGGATAGGAAAGAAGCAGCCATCTCGCTGAAGCATTTCCTATATTTGGGACGGTATAATGAAATAAGTAATTTCTGCCAACAGTTCACATTACCTCCCAACGGTTAAGAACCATAATCCCAATAGTATTTTGAATTCTATCACACATACAGTTGGAAATGTTATTGCATGATAACAGTGTTTCTCTCCGTCTGCATAGTTATTGTATTTATGCATTTTGCACATGAATTGGAAGAGAAGTTGAGCACCACGTACAATTACCCAGCTATTCAAACCCAGAGAGAAGAACCAAAAGGTATTGCTATGGTAAAAACACACTAACAACTTGTGGTGTAAGCACTGGTTGAAACGATACCTGCCTGTCACAAAAACACTATACTGATTGTTGAAAAAGCTTTTCCTTTTACTCTCCAAAATAAGACTCGACTGAGATTGTGTTCTCTTGCAAAATTCACTACACATCATGTTCAGACTACAGCGGTAACATTGAGGAACTGAGTGTGTGCAGATGTTTGCATCAACAAGTCAAAGCCACAAGAGGCTTTACTTGTCTTGCATGTTTTAATTTTCTTAATGAAGCGACCTCTCCAGATTCCTTAACAGGCCTAAAAGCTGTTGAGGCGAGTGCTGACATACTGGAGCAGCCTGCTGACAGTTCGCCTCCAATCCAGGTGGTCATCTGAAATGACAAGCGTGTGGACGGTGTCACGCTCAGCCGCCACGCGATCTCTCTTCCTTCCTCTAACCTGCCGGAAAGGATGGCCCCCACCGATGGCCGCTTTTATCTGCAGCGGCCAGAAAAACCGTGCCTCTTCCTGTTACAAGGCAATGGCACTTTGTCAAGCAAGGCAAAGTTATCCTGCATCTGGCAGCAGACAATCGCCCTCCGACTCTCAATACATTTCCAACTACGGCTGTGATTTGCATCATAAAAGCTGAATGCAGACCATACACAACCGAGGACAGTCCCCCCCCAAAATGGCAGAAACATCCCTGAATCTCAGACCTAACAGAAAAAAAAAAAAAAAAAAAAATCAGATCTACATGTTCCAACTGGAAAAACCACAATTCTCTGCTCAGACTGTCCCAGAGGTCTGTGTATCATAGATTTCATTCCTGCAGGGGAGCAAAGATTATTACAATATTCAGATTACCGAGCAGGGGAAATTAATTGGACTAATTAACATACAAGTAAATGATGATACCGTTAACACATTTCATTAACTCAAACTGTCATTCTATGTTCCTGGTGCACTTGGCATTGCATTACAATGAATTGGATTCATTAAATTATGCAAATGAAAGGAACGGACGAGTCCTTTTTAACATTACACACCACATTTTCCAACTCGTTTTCAGCAAATTGACTAAGACTCAAAAAGCATGTGCTTCTCACTCTGATTTACCAGATAAAGCTTTTCATAGACTACCATTTTAATTATGTTCACAGGCACTAAAACCAGGTAGGCTATAATACAATTTTAACTCCCTTATGCTGCTGTCCTGAGCCTAGCATTAAAGAAAAAATAGCAGCAGCACCTAATTAGTAAAATGTCCCATTTAGTGTAAGAGATCCAGGGTGATGCAGCATGTGTGGGCTGCTAATATCAGGTTAATGTCAAAATATTAATAAATTATCATTATTTCTGGGAAATGATCCTGACAGGAAACTGTGTGTCAACATTAGTCAGAAACAAGACAGGGCAGCTTATTAAAAAATGCTTTCCCTATAATTCACTAAAATATACATGAATCCAGGTCAAAAAGCCAGAAGCTGTTACCTCTCACGTCTCTGCAGGGTTTGTTCAAAGTCATGAGACAGTACTTTGTTCTCCGACAGCAGAGTATGTTCCTGACATTTCGGCGTGACATTAACTTGTGGTTAATTGAGGGCCCACACCTCCTGTTGGCCTCAGTGACTTCTGCCTTCATCTTAGCAGCGCTACATGGGGAAGGTCAAGGGGTCAAACATACCTCTTGTCCTGCTCCCTTGGCTGTAGTGACATCTACTGGACTACTAACCCAGAGTGTGGGCCGCAGGGGGAGGATGAACCTCCCGGCTGGGTGTCGAGTCTTCGAGAAGACACAAAACAGAAGGTCTCAAGTCTGAGGAAAAATTCAAACTTGTGTGACATTTAGTCATTTTAGTACGAAACATCACGCTGCCCTCGGGAAGCAGACCTTAAACATTAACACAATGAAATAAAAGAAAGCAAAAAAAGAAAGGGAATTCAAGTTTAACTGAAAGGTTTATATTGATGTTAATATTGACATATTTATACAGAGGATTTTTGAGTGAGAATAAACCTTCAGTGTTTAGTACATAATATAAAGACACTCTGTGAATATTTCACCAGCATCTTGCTATCTGAGTCAAAGGGTAAAGTATCATCAAATCAAATATGCCATTATAATTCACTGTTCAGTGTGTGTGTGTGTGTGTGTGTGTGTGTGTGTTCAATTTAACAATTCAACAGTTGGTGTTGAGAGATAAAATAAAAAACACATAATAACATGGAACAGCGAAATGCAACATACAGCTAAAGAAAAAGTATCAACAGACAGAAACATTGTACATTTACTGACAATGAATATAAAGGACAGTTTCTTGGGAAGTATACAAAACATTTTTTTTTTATACAAAAGGATTAACAACAAGATGAAAGTGATGAGGACAGTGCTGTTAAAAAGAGTACCGCTTTCAGTAAAACACAATGATTTCTCAACTGCATGATAGGACTGACGGAGGTGGAGGATTCTGCAAAGCTGTTTCATAACATGACCGGGGGTCGTACTTATCATTAAAAAAAAAAAGAGAGAGAGAGAGCGAAAGAGAGAGAGAGAGAGAGAGAGAGAGAGAGAGAGAGAGAGAGAGAGACATGGTAGGACTCAACCAGCATAGGTAACATGGTGACAGCTTAATTCACCTCAGCTTTTGGTCCATCAAATAACATCTTCACAACACCCACCATGGCCCGAGAAGCTACAGGGGTGATTTACTCTACTTATATCACACAGTCACAAGTCACCCTGAGTTTGTAGTCAAATTTGGCAATTACCTCCCAAAAAAAAAAAAAAAAAAAAGTTTTTCTCTTCATATCACAATGTATGTTTTTTTTGTTGTTGTTGTTATTTTGAAGTCCTTCAAAAAAGGTTTTACAAAACACATTTGAATTACATATAATGAAGCCATTTGAAACAGTTTGGACTTCTCATATCACAAATGCATTTTCTATGTAAAGCCCAATATAAATAGCTGTTCAGTCAAAATATTTACTAAGCAAATAATGTGTATCATATCAACAGTATATGTTCAAGAGGATTTACAATACAAAATTTTGATTGTTTTGATTTTCACCTGCAAAATGTAGTTGGTGTGAGCAAAGTTTTTAAAAACTGGAGGAAGGAGGGCTCCCTTATTTGCAAGCAGATTGACTGCAAGGAGGACACTGAAAAAAACAAAAAAAAACAAAAACAGAATGCATAATATTTAAACAACAAAAACGTGACATGAATAAATTTGCATGGACGTAAGCAGTAGCATTACTTAAACTGGATGAAATTAGCTCTGCTGTGAGATTTAGTCTTTGCTCAAAGGAATATGGAACAACCCTTGTTTACCACTGACATCATAAGAATATGCCATTAAAAAAAAAAGCAATGAGAAGATTGCTCAACTTAACAGTAATTTTTTTTTTGTGGAAAAACACATAACAAAAAATAAGTAGATTCAAAGCAAAATGGCATCCTACCTTTCCAACAACACAATATCGTACAAAATAAGGCATTTCCTTGTGTGTTTACTGCAATGTCTTTTTCCATCTTTATCTTCTTTTAGTCTCCACCGCTAGTTTCTCCTCAGTGAAAACTGAGTACAGACATGGACCGACTATTTCTGTGTTAAAATATATATATATATATTTATATATATATATTTAGAATTTTAGCTTTTCTTCAAAACTTGAATAAAAATGCAGGTAGGGGTATACAGTATGAGAGAGGCTGTAGAAGTTCCTAAGTGGAGTGTAAATCACTCCATGACTTCGCTGGCCGCTACTGTGGTGACAAGCTGGAGAGGGATCTCTGCGTTGGCCAGGATGTCCTGGGCGTTGCTGGAACCCTGCTGGATGTTGGTGAGGATGAGGGTGGTCCCGCCTGCCGTGGTGATGATACTGTCTGAGGACCCCGCAGATTCCATCGAGGCCACCACAGCGCTGCCAGAGTTCACGCCTTTTTTGTTCTGATGAGTTTTAATGTGCTTCGCCAGGTGGTCACTCCGCATGAAGCGCTTGGAACATTCCGGGCAGACAAACTTCTTCTCTCCTGCCACAGACAAAATACAGTTTGGAAGATAAAGAGTTTGATGCTGAATACATCTGGGGAGGGTCAAACATGCCATCTATCTGGAGGATGTGTTTCAGAGGTGAGGAGATGAGTTTAGGAAAGAGGCCGGCCAGTTCAGTTTGTTTCGGGAGTAAAATCACAAAGAAAATTAAGATGCAACAAAAAACAATAAATGGCAGAACTTTGACTGCAATCAAAACTCTTCTGAAATGGAATTTGTATTTTGTGCTGAAGGCTGTGTGACTCAGGGCCAACATTAAATCACTGAATTAGCTGCTGAATGCCAACCTGTCACTGACAGAAACAACAAATAAATTAATGAAACACTGATACTACATGACTGGTTAAAATTCTCTGCAATTACAAACATAGAATTACTGCATTCTCATTCATCATCAACTCCACTCATAAAGTTAACTGTGAACACTACCCGTTAATATCTGAGCTTGAAGCTGACAGCCTAATGACATGCTACTTTAGCCCCTACAGTCACAGGCCTCACTCAGCCAATGAGAGGGTTTATAAATTCAACAACAGTACGACCAAGTGGTCATATCTCTTTCAAAGGTCTATCCTGGCAGTAAATGTCATCAGACGCTGTAAATCATTATGTTGTGCTGGTACGTTTGACTGGATTTTTCATAGGCCACTACTTCATACATTCCTGCTTAATTGCATATTCTGTTGAGCTGTGTATTTCATCCCATGACAACATATGGCATATTCTACTAGATGAAAAACAGATTAGGTGTTCAGATTCAAACGAGAATCACGGGATAAAAATAAAACCGCTAGGATCTCTTGTCACGTTTTGTTATATAATCTGATGTTAACACATCCTGCAAATTAGACTACAGGGCGATCTGTTCAAACCCCAGTCTGGACTGGAAAAATACCTTCAAGTTTGTGAAATCTGGGTATGTTTATCACAACGGTCTTCAATTCCTCACCTGACATTTTACATGTAAATCCGAAGGGGTTACAAACGCTGTCATTTCTTGCATGACTCACACTTTGCAGGGCACAAATTAACACATTTTACTGATTTTACTGATGTTTTCCTGATGTGCAAACACTGAGGGAGCAGAAAAAGGGCACCTGTGTGTGTTCTCCTGTGTCTCTGCAGCTCGTCGCTGCGTGTGAACCTCTTCCCACAGAACATCCAGCTGCAAACAAAAGGTCGCTCCCCTGAATGCCAGCGCAGGTGTGCTCGCAGGTGCGATGTCTTTCCGTATACTTTCCCACAGCCAGCAATGTGGCAGATGTGCTGCTTCTTCTTCCCTGTGCTGGATCCTCTGAGAAACACAGGTATGGTGAGTTAGGGGTCTGATGTTTATTTCTTATGCGGAGGCGTACAGAGTGTGATGAATCAGAGAGAGAAGCACCAGTCAGGCTTACTCACCTCCCGCCTGACTCTTTACAGTTGGGGCAAGTACACGCCACTCTGCGCAGCCTCTTGCCCTCCTGACCCAACTGATCCTCCTCATCCACCAGCCTGACGCGAAGGTGGGACAGATCGCTTGTGTTCAGGGTGGAGTCGGTGCTCAGCTGCCAGTCTCCAGAGTCTGGCTCTTCCTTTATCCGAATGTCTGGAATCAATATGTATATTAATATCACCACAAGCTCTGCTAGACTTCCCAAAAAGCCTGCACAGTGAGAGCTGCTTTATTATTGCATGTGAGTGACAGCGTGGCAGCACACGTCACAAGTAAAACTCCGTATTGAGCACAGTGATAAAATAATTTGTTGATGGGCAGAAAATGTATCAATGACAATTTTGGTAATTAATTTAACGAACCCTGTGGGACTTTTTGGCCCACATGAGTGGCAGAAAATGGATGGAAGGACTTTGCTACAGTCAACAACTTCATCACAATGTTTTGATAGCTATAATTACATAAAACGTCAACACAAGTGGCTATAAAGAAACACACAAAGTATTCTGTTGACACACTGAATGTAAAGAAAATCAATTAAAAAATGCCAAATCTTTGTTGCATACAATTTCTAAAATATGAGGGCTTTTATCTAGTCGATAAAAACGTAAATTCAGAAATTCTGTGTTTTTTGACTGCTGGACCATTTCAACAGCAGACATTTTGACTTGTCACAGTAGGAAAAGCACAGGTGTCACCATTCTTCTCAAGAGTCCCAGTAAGTCGTGACAGTGTGACATTCACAATACCAGGACCCTGAAGCTGACGCTGCTAAATGGAATTCAGCCATCACTAATTCCATCATTTCAACCTGTGCTTTTCCTATTGTGACGAGTCAATCATTTTCATTCTGAAAATGGGAATGAACATCTCTACATCACTGCCGACGATTTCACACAGACATAACTGTCTGCTTTGAGTACCACAAACAAACTTCCATTCATCTTTGCTGTATTACTGTAATAAATACAGTAAAGGCCAACAACATCTGTACACACCCACAGTATCCCGAGAAAAGGTCTATATGGGCTGCAAAGTGAAATCGCCTGTGTGGATTTACCGACAGTACATATATTGTGATAATAAAGGAGCTACTGTACCTCCAGGGTTGTCTGTGTCTCCTTCATTTTGGGCCACAGAGTTGACCGTCACTGTCTGCAAGTTGGGGATCTGTCCTGTGGTGATGCTGACTGGATTGGAGCCCAGTGACAGGGTCTGGACTGGAGCCAGGGTTATCTGCTGGGGTGGTGTTGTGGGCAGCTGAAGGTTCTGAAGGTTCTGCACCCCCTGCACCTGAAATGTCTGCCACTGTATCTGACCCGACGGCGTGACCGTCTGGGCTTGGATGATGAAGGTTCCCGGGTTAATCAGCTGCACGTTTTGCAGGCCCTGCCCGCTGGCTGCCACTGACTGGACGACCTGACCGTTGGTGGTCTGAATGGGTACCTGCTGCAGCTGGATGATGGGCTGAGCTGCGGACACCTGGACGCTCTGCTCCTGATTCTGTTGGATGAAGCCCTCCTGGAGACCAGAACTTGAATCAGCTTGCTCTGCAGCCACTGATGACAATGAAGTGTCTTGTGTCAGCAGACCTGATTCGTTTGCTGGAATGTGTAGCTGAGAGGAAGACGTTGGCACATATATCTCAGGATTTGCATTTGACTCATTTACTGGTAGTGTCTGTGAGAGGTGATTATCTGTCTTTGCCAGACTCTCAGAGCCATCCACGTGCTGACTCGCCATAATTAGCTGGCCATCAGCAGTGACCCCCGTTGCTATAGTCTGAGCACCAGACAGGCCAAGGGAGTCCAAGTCCACACTGTTAATAGGAACAAAAGTAATGTTCCCAGGCAAACCCACAGGCACATTAGTAACAACCTGACCCTGGTTGTTGAAGGTGGAGCTGCCAATAGAAACCCCCTGGATCTGCTGGACGTTACCAGTCTGTGATATGAGGTTCTGGTTGTTATTAAGGATGTTTGCAGATGTCACACTGAGACTCTGGCTACCATCAGGCAAGATCTGAATCTGCCCCGTGGCATCCTGAGTCAGAGTTGCTCCCTCCACACCGGACGTGGAGAAGCTCAGCTGTCCATCTGCTGTCTGAATTTGAGGAATTACTTGGTACTGAATGTTAGGCACTGAATTGGCAGAGGAGGCGTCCGTTCCCGACGTCACAAAGATTGGCTGACTCTGTAAGTTCTGCAGAGGAAGAACATACTGTCCATTTGATGTTAATATTCCTTGACTTTGGATCTGTATCATTCCAGATTCATCCTTTGCTGATGTGGGGGTTAACAACTCCCACTTATCAGTCCCAGTAAGTTGTGTTGATGGATCTGATGTCTGAGAAAGGAAATGATTGACATTAAAAAACTGATTAGAAACCTATTGTTAATGAATTCGCATAAGCAAGGCAAAGCATTCAGTCAGAATTCTAGTTAGAACCTGCTTAAAAACTAAAGGAAAATTATCTCCTCGACTTTGAATATAGCTGAACATTTAGAAGAAAAAAAATGTTGCTAGCAGTTCACACAATCAGTGCCAGAAACTTGGTGGAGACAGAGAGCAAAAAAAGCTAAATGCTTGGGGTTGGTAGAGGCCAAGAGAGCAAGAAATTTAGGATTTTGCTTTACATGAATGTTCTTGCTCTTAGTTACTAATTTGTGGCTGTAGTATGGCTCCCTTGATCCAGCACAAACAAAATAAAGATCACTGTATTGCCTGTACGTTGGTTCTCGTCTCTAAGGCTCACACTGATTCATTACAAATCACAACATATCAGCAGTTGTAACCCTGAAGTCTGACAGGTAAGTCATCCATTACACAATATCATTGGCCCCTGAACTAGGTGCTGTGTGAACAGACAGAAACCTCACAGTTTTCCTGCACGCTCTAATCATTTATTTCAAACATACCTGTCCTGCTTTTCACTGAGTGTCTTTAAGTGGTGTTCCTTTTTATGTGTCTTTTGTCAGATTTGTAAATTCTCAGCAGTGTTTTGATCCCATTTGATTTTCATGGAAAAAAAAATGAGCAATTTATAGCAAAACTACGCACTCAGTTTAAATACATGAATTAAATGGGACCAACTGGAACTGAAACCAAAACACCTCAGAGTTTCTCTCATGAAAAAAATGACAAAAATTTTGCTAGTAGAATATAAGGAACAACTTTTTTTTTTCCTCACACCACAGTTTGAAAACGATACAGACTGCGATCTTACTCATCCAGAATAAAATACAATTAAGCAACATCAAATTCAATGCATGCTGTTTTAAATTTTTCAATATAATTACAACTTATCAACACTGAAATATAAAAAAATGAATGACTACAGCACACCGGCCAGAATATATTAAGTCATGAAGTACACATATACACTAATACACATCCTAGTAATGGTCTAACGCACATCTTGTCAACAGAAACTTTGGGCAACTTGGGATAAAATCTTAAATTCCAGATTCAGTTTGCGCTTAGAGCACCAACTAAAACATAAATCCACTAAGTTGCTGATAAACAATGTCATCAGCACAAATGCAAAGCCTTCTTGACCCACATTAACTTATCTTGAGTGCTTTATTTGCCCTGATGCACTTGTGGTTTATGGTCAATGTGGCTGTTTTATCAGAGCACATAACAGATTAAGCATGAAGCATTAGAATGAGTTGCCAGCTGCGTAAACTTCATCAAATGTGGAAGGTCTAGTTACTCTGTACTTCCAGTGATAACTCCATTTTCATATAATATGTCATAGGGCCACTGGGTTTATCCACAGTAAATGTATTCTATTCAAGGACCGGGCACATGACCATGCGGATGTGGGTACCCTAACTGAATCTGTTTCAGTAGTTGAACTCGTAAAAGCATTCCAGTTGTAGGAATGAGATATCCTTCTGTTTCGATGCCAAAATGCACTATATTTCATGAAAGCAAGTACAACCTTAGCTACGCTCCCACCACCACTTTTTCTCAGCTGTGACTGAAGGCTTCACTTCTGCTGTAGCTGTGTCAGATCTAGCAGAGGTGCCGACTTACCACATCAGCGGCAGCACCTCTGTCCACCTCTGAGGACGGTGACCCAACCTTAGTGCAGGTGGTTGCTAGCAGGTCGAGGGGTGACGGCTGAGTGTCCTACCGACAACGGGCGAGTTTAAAGGGAAGAAAGTGGGTGGCCATTAGTTTGGGCCACACAGAAAGCGTGACTCATTGCCAAAGAGCAAAGTCTGACGTTTGGAGGTTAAAGGACTTTCTTGTCCTGTGTTGATCCCCCCAGGCAGCACCTAGGATAACACCCAGGTAACGTTTAAGTCTGGCTGGAATTTGTATCTGTCACTTCAATCCTACTTAGGGGAGGTGGGATTTGTAAGCAGCCTGAGAGGAAGTGTTGCCTGAGAGGTTCAAATCAGGGTGCAATACCCCCCTCCAAGTTTGATATTTGTGAACTTCAGTAAGCACCACTCAGGTACTGGAAACGCAGCAGCGAAGTATAATGACAGTCATAATCCCGAGAGGGAACTCTTACCTGATTGCTCTTGCCTTCCTCCTGGTGCAGGAAGCCGCTTTGACTGCTGTCGACGTCCAAGGCAGCCATATCGTCTGGTTTCATCGGCTGTTCTGGGGCTGTGTGGTAAAAAGCACATATAGCAAAGAGTGGGCACAGCCGAAGCTAACGTTAGCTAAACAAACCTGATATTCACACTAAGGACTAACATTTGTAACGTTACTATAACGTCAGTTGACTGACTAATAATAAAATCACAACAACCGCTACCAACTGCACTAAAGTCCACAAAGAAAATAGCGATGTAGCAATAATTATTTCGAGGAGAGCTGACTGGTTGTGGCTCCTAAACAGGCTAACCTAGTTAGCTATGCTAACGAGCGCAGCGATAGCTACTACTGCTAACTTAGCCTGCGATGATTAGCAATATCACCATCAAGCATCCCTGATAGCCTGCTAGCGAGCTAATTTAGCCAGAGGATGCCTGTGGTAGCTTGTTAGCTTACGTGGGTGAAAAAGATAGATATTACATACCAGTCATTGCGTGACTTGTCGTGAAACGGAGAGTCCTGATGGTCACAAGCCACCGGACATGATCAGCACATTAAATTGATTGTACACGCGTAGAAATAGATGATAACTGTCAGAATTTTTTTATATTTTGATTGACGGGCGGTAGGTAACACAAAGGGTGGGGCCTCCAGTGTTGACTGGGAGTATTTGCGTCACACACAGGAAATCCCGCCGTTCTTCATAAAGGTGATTGGTTATTCGTTTTGCACGCCGTATTATTATTTGTCAGTGGGTACGTCATTCATCCTTTGTTGGATTCTTTTCCTGTTTATTATGCATTTTCAGTTTTACGGTATTGGTGTTGAAGGTAGTCGGGGTTGTAGTTACATTGTTCACGTTCAATCACGTTGTTGTTAACAGTGAAACGGCTGCTTGTATAATCTAGCCTGTTACACTGTGCAAAATCGCAAGTAGGGACCATACACATATAAGATACAGACACAGATCTGCATTCATATTATGTGCCAAATACATGAAAATCATCTTATGCGCTTAACTTCTCCGAACTAAACTCCAAGAGCATTGTTTGTCTTTAAAATAGATTTTTGAAACTGTTGTTAAAAGTATTTAGTATCACTCATTTTGCAGATATGTGTATACTTTTTCAATACCTATCCTCTATTTTTCCCAAATGTAAAATGTATACCTCACTGCATAGGGCTTATTGGAATCATTTTTAGGTAACATAAGGCATTGGGATTAAAAACTGAATCCATGTCCTGCTGTGAGTGAATGGATATAACTGAAAGAAGAAAGATCGAATTTTGTAATGATAGTGACATGGAAACAGTATTTAATAATGATTGATCAAATCATGGCCGATCAGATTAGGTGAGTGTATCCCTGTTCTTAAATCTACAGATCAGATTTACCCTATTTATAGTGCTGATCCATGAATCTGGATTCTGCCATGATTCTATTTATGAGAACAGGTTTGCTCTCATAAACTAATAGTGGCACTTTTTTACTCATGAATAAGAAGATGATCAGCAGTTGAGTTTTAGGACGTCTTTTGTGTTGATTACTTGGGGTGGGGGGGTGGGGGCACAATCGAGACACAATCTGAGGTTGTATTTGACTGGATTTCTTCCCCTCCATCTGATTGTGCACGGTACAACATTGTGAAAGTGCATTGAAATGAGAGCCTGCATGCTATTGTACCTGCTCTGTGCCCGTGATGCTATCAGGAGCCCACTTCTGAGTATTATTTGTGGTGTGTCAGTTCCTCACAGTGCACGACCGCAGTGAGGCTATTTCTCTCAACCTTCAATTCAAACTTGGCCCATTACAGCCAGACTACAAAAGCACTTTCCGTGCACTCAGGAGCTCACGGCAGTGAATGGTGGATATTTCCAATCACTCTGCTGTCAATCCAAGTGTCAGGTAAACACAGGCCAATGGAAACAGCTTTAGAAAAACCTTGCAGCTATGTCTGTCTTACTTTAGGAGTCCTTGGAAACGTATCAACAATTTCTACAAAGACCTCCAAGTTAAAGGGAAAAGTCAAATATCTTAAAAGCAGCACAAATGCAACACCCTGGTGGACGCAGTGGTCTACATGTGACATATAACTGCCTCGGTGTCTGTCTTTAGACATGTGAGTGTTGTCTCCAGCTCGAGCTGCAAACAAAGGGAATGAGATTGAATTGACGGACCTTGTATTCACCTCATAGGAGAAACCTGTGAAGTCTGTGGAGCAATTATCCAGGTGGAGCCTGAGCGCATCCATAAGGGTTCAGTGTAATGTATATATCAATGTTAATACAGGCACCACGACCTTCTCACTGCATGTACACAGAGCTTCTAGCTTTCTTATGTTGTTGTGGGGAAATATGATACAAATTAGACTGCATTCATTTTTTAACAAATCTTGCCAGAGCCTCTCCTCATCATCTTCTGGGAGTGGACATTGTTGTTGTGGTGCAGTGCAGAATTGTGAAGGATAAGGGGAGTAACAGAGCGAGTCCACAATGGCTCTGAGTGTTTCATATTAACATATTGACAGTTGTTTTCATGAAAGGCCAGTCCGAGAGAGAGTGACCCCACGGAGAGAAACTGCCCTGCTGGAGGCACCTCGTGGGACACTGTAAATGGGACCTGAGAGAGAATTGAAACTGGTGCAGCATGGAGACATGTGGATGGAATATCAAATATGTGTCATAGACAACTCTGAAGACAGGAACAGTCATGCTGTTCTTTGTCTGAGGAACTGAGAATGAACTGTCAAAGGCAGTTTCTTAAAAGGTTTTTATAATACATATATATATTTTTACTGTGGAAGCTCAACATTTTATTTAACCATACGGTGTATGGATGCATTTCCCAGATGCTTTTAGTATCAGAGTCAACTTTATTGGCACATAAATCGAATCTGGCTCTGGTTTTCAGTAGCTCTCATGATATACAAAACTAAACAAAGACAACAAGGTTTAGCAAAGCTGAGCAGACAAATATATATGTCCATAAACAACAATTAGACAGCAAACATACAGTATTTGTATACTGAGTAATTGTTTCTCAGTAATGTGTAAACAGGGGTTGAGGTTTGATTGGTGGTGTGCATTACAAGAATACATAATAAATATGGCATATAATGAGCTTCTCTATGCACATATGTGGATGATGTGTGTCTGAGGCTTAGTGGCCACATTATTAGGCACACCTATACAATTCAGTACAACTGTTCTGCCATGAAGTCAGCTTGTATATATTTTGCAACACATGCCATCCATTCACACACACATTCACACACTATATGGTCATCAGGAGCAACTTAGGGTTCAGTGTCTCCCCTAAAGACACTTCAGCATGCAGACCGGAGGTGCCGACCTTCTGATTAGTGGACAACCCATTCTACCTCCTGGAGCCACAGTCGACCCGATGTTTATGATGCCCCCGTCATGAATACAAACAGGGAGTACAATTAGAAACACCTCTCAATATAATGTAGTCCAGTAAAGCAGCACCTTTTAGCTATGAGCTCAGTAATAAACACACCACTGAACTGAAAATGGCCAACTTCACAAAGGTAGAATTTATGGAGTTGTTGCATTGAATTGCAGTCAGTGACCAATGAATGCACATGTACAGACTCCACAGTCACAGGTTACTGTCGTCAGGGATGTTTTTAGACATCATGTGTGAGATGCGGGAAGCAAAATTTTTCCTTAATTCATATGTTGCTGCATGGTTTATTCGAACACACTGTTAATGGCTCTGGTAGCCATGAAAAATATTTTTGTACTTTAGACACATGCAATAATCAGTGCAGATGCAAACGAGAAAGTAAATTTGTCAACCTCATGATTTAAACACTCCTTTCTGAGACTCCTCTGAGCTCTTTATGGCATTCTTTTCACTCACACATGACACTGACACTTTCATCACTCAGAGACGGAGAGCAATAAATCAGAGTATCACGTTGTACCATGATAGCACAAAACAAATGAGAGGAAACTGTTGCATAAACACTCATAAATGAACATGAAGCGTTATTTTAGACAAATCCTGATTCTATATTGATTTCATGTCTGTTTTGTGTACAGTATATGGTGCATGTGTCAGACAGAGAAGTCACACAATAGCAATAATTACAACATGGCAACTCTTTTATTGTCATCCAAAATAGAGATAATCTCCTCTCTGTAATGACACGATACGTTTATAATAACCATTGAATTTACCAACACAATCCCTTGTGCATAGTGATTGCTCTGAAAAATGCCAAAGTTATTTATATGTTTATTTGTACATAACTCATACATTCCTTTTTTTGAATTCTTCAAAGACCTTTGGTGCACATGTGATTTACAGCAGTAGGCCGTGGTCTGTTTTCTTGGGTGTGTGTTTTAAAGCCAGCTTTCCACTCTGTGCCCTCCTTGGTTTGATGCCAGTGTGGTTTGCCTCGGGGCAGAGTGGCACCGCTTGATTGATCGTGCTGACAGAACATTTGTACCAGCAGAGAATCTGTCACATTTCTGGACTTGTTTTCATTTCTAAGAGCTTATATCAGTTGGACTGCTTCTACAGTCCGCCTACGTCAACTGATAATGTTTATGAATAACTTGTGGTTATGTGTGCACAAAATGTGCTTCATGGTGTCAGGACAGAAAGGACACCCAAAGAGTTTATAATTCATTAATTCTTGTTCTCCTGCGACAACAAAATTAATAGTATCAAACCCCAGAACGGCCTGTTGGGGACGTACTTCCAGAACGAGCGACTTTGTTATGGTGTTTTGTTCCTATACAAATCTGCGTGATTCTAAATAGCTTTATTACTTTCTCTGAAAGGATTTATGGTCACTTTATGAAAAACAAAATACTCCACGGCCCAGACCACTGGGAACAACTCGTCAATCGCTGAGCCTCAACACTACAGCAGATGAATAATCTTCTGTGTGGGGTTTAGGTTGGCCAACACCACCACCACTCCGAGAGGAATGCAAAAACAGTTTTGTCTCAAGCCCCCATTGTGCTCTCCAGAGGATTTGTATGGTTTCACTTAGAAAACAGTGTGCCAAAAACAGCCTGTTGTTGTATAGAGGACAGTATATGAAAGCTGTAAATGTTGGTAGCAACGGCTTCTTTGGCCTGCTGCATGTGATTAAAATCAGTGGTTAATGCTAAAGCTTCCAAGCAAGGCTTAATGTTATTTCATACACATGTTGTCATCTGTCTTTCATTCCTTGTAACCACAATAAACACTATCCTATATTTTGCCACTGATCTTAAACCTTAAAGACTATAATCCACCTTATTTCCATGACAAACACTGTGCTTTGTAGTGCTAGCATAGGCTCGGCTCCATAAAACATCCTATCCAAAACTTGGATATGCAATACTATCTCTGTAAAATGACCATTTTTATTCAATCTTTCTGTTCCCATCAAAAGGCCATTTTGTTCTCTGCAGTCTTAATGGTTACAAGACATTCAGCAAAGCACTGTTGATCTACAGCTCTTTGTTCGGACTCCCACGGAGAACACAATCTTACTTTGGAGCACTGCGGCTGCAGCCATACAATTCCATCAGCATAAATGCTTCACAAACACTTACACACAAAGTATAGGGGTGAGAAAAACACTACTTCAGACAAAAGGAATCGTTTTCTGGTTGTGCTCGAGGATTGTGTCAACCTCTATTTTCATACGATACAGAATATCATAAAATCTGGACTTTTTTGTGAAAATATAGTTTGAATGAATATTTCTTTTATTTTGAAGTTACGTATTTGCCCTCGTTGTTCAGGAATAAGAGGTAGAAACTGTAAACATAACAAACACGCAATTTTTTTGTCAATATTTGAGAATTGTAGGAGTATTATAGTAACAGTGAAGGAGAGCACTCACATATTCATCAATCATAAGTGAAATAAAAATTGCAAATGAAAGGTTAACTCAATCGCTGTACAAATAACCCTTTAAACTGACCAGTCCTTTTTGGCCGAAACACCTGCAATGTGCATGTGCCCTTCTCAAATCAGCATCACTTAAGAGATTTAATTATAATTGCCCCCTCTCTGCTACAGTCAATGTCAGCTGTGTCTTTTAATTCTCTAATCAGTGGTCGGCAGGACCGCTATCACTATCACCATGCAGCTTCCCACTCAATACAGACATCCCAAAACACACACAGACTGGTTTTGTCAAATGTTTTATTGAGTGTAGACATCTGGGCTACTGTAAAACATGCATTATCTGCTGAAGGGGGAGAGGAGCAGGTGGCATTGTCCCCGCTGTCAGCTGTGTCAGTGCTGGCACCCGTGATGGAGATTAATGAAGTATCTGGAGAGTAATATGCTCCTTCAGATGCTGCTACAATTTGGAGTGGGGGGCCGATCCTGATCTTAAATAGCAAAGCTGTCAGAGTTTACTGAACCTGTGCTTTGGCACAGAGGGGGGATTTGATTTTACAGGAAAGGAAACAGAAAGTGAGCGTGGGTATCAGGCCAAAGAGAGGAAAAAAACGGGGTAACAAGCACAGTTATGTAAACAAACCGATTGTTCTTGTGTCACTTTTTCTTTGGTGCATTTGGTGCGTTAAATTTGAAGAAGATGATGTCTCCATCTTCAACACTGTAGTTTCTTCCCTGTTGTCTGTATTTCCCTGCTGCCTGTGAGATAACAAAGAAAAAATAAATTAACTTAAAAAAATATGACCAAAATACTCTGTGATGTACAGTTCATAGACTGTTACATAATTTAACTTTTATTGCTATACTTGACTATATAGAGCACGAAATAATAGTGCACACTGTAAATAATAATGGAAAATCCAATCTATTTTATCACCTACAATAACTTGACTCCAATTGCAAATGTCATATTCTCTCCCTCTCTGTGCGACCACACCACACACACACACACACACACACACACACACACACACACACACACACGCCACACGCACGCATGCACGCATCCATGTTGTGTTCAACGGTTGCCTGAATTCCCACTGAGTGAATAATCCTCTCCTCTGCTCATTTCAGTTTCATGTGCACAAGCACAAAATGTTAATAAGTCTTTGATTACAGCACTATCAAACTTCTCAAGGAAACAAAATAAGTTCTAACATTTCTTTTGTATACAGTAAGTGTTTGTTCTCCTTCCCGGCAAACTCAAAATAATTGACTTGAAGTGCTAATATGGACAGGTTTATGCATTCTGTTTCTGCACAGCGCACAATTAATTAGAAGAATCAATGTCCCTTTAAAGGCTCAGGAGACCATTTAATCCAAGCTCAATACCACCAGAAACACTGGATGGAGAGGGAGACAGGAAAAAAAATCAATGGCTATTTGTGATTCCTGAGTATGTATTAAACCAGACACGTCTAACTGGTTCATTTGCACTTGAAAGCAGCCATCTGGAGCAGCAAGCTTGGCTTAAGAAGATATGATTACTAATAATGTGATATCCCCGTACACTGGTCCTATTCAGACAGCCTATTCCCACTACTGGCATTAAATAGCATGGACCTTAATGCCACAGTCAGAAACGCTCTATGTTCTTATGAGGCCCAAAAAGGGATTAGTAAGAGAGCATGCAGTAAGGACCTGACACTCAGATCTCAACCGCGGATAACAATGGTGAAACTCCCCAGAGACCCACACATTTCACCCTCTGTTTGCAGCTTATGAAGGGTGTGGACAATACACTGCCGCTGCATTAAATACTTATTAAAAAAGGCTTGAATAGTAAAGAGATTTCAATGTTTTCATAGTGCTTCTTTTCCACACTGGTCCCCGCGGGTCCCTGTGTGTCACCATAATTACATTAGTTGAGTCTGTAAGTGGGCACATAGAGTTGATGGTGGCGATAGTGGGATTGTAACAGCATGGCTTACAGCTGCTGCTCACAAATGTCACACACAGCAAGGTTAAAATCACTTCTCCTTTAAGTTAATTAACTGAGAATGAAATTTTAAAATGTGTCCATACAGAAATTAAATCATAAAAAAAGAGCATCTTTGATGTGAAAGGCATCCTAGAGCGTTGATTAACTGATTATTAACTCTGTACCGTCAATGACTAAATTACAGTTTGCCCATATGAAAGTAAATTCCAGGCCTTAAAACACTGGTGGTAGGAAAGTAAAGCGTTGTGAAACATTTTTGTAAAGAACTTGCTGCAGTTGGCGCCCAGTTGCTGACTTCACAAATTCACCATGAAATCAGTTATAGCATTAGTGTGCACGTGAACAACACACACACACACACACACACACCCCAGTTAAAAGGTCAAAACAAACACTTGGCATCATAAGAGTAAGACATGCAAGTCACATTTCTGCGCCAGCCGTCCATGAAAGGGTCCTTATTTAAGGAATTTCACACTTTATTTAACTTGCCGCCTTATATCACTGTCACATGCCTACAGTGGCTTGGGGATTTAGCAACAGAGAGCTCTAAGCTAACAGCGCACTCTATAGATCTGATAAATGCCTGGTGAGGTGAAGAAGTGCTACCTCTGAGCGGCTGCGCTGAGCCACGAGCAAGAGCTACCATCAGCCAGTTAAGACACATTGTGATAAAGATATGCACAGCTGGAGCAGAATGGCAGTGTTTAGAGCCAGAATCAGTTGGCTTGTCAGGAGTGGTGCTGGAGTGTGTGCAGTAATTTCTTCCCCTGAGTAAAGGTGAAGAGCAGTTTGCAGTGGGAGCTGCGTGGTGACTGTCAGCTCCACTGATCACAGGAGACTTCCCCTCATCCTCTGGCACCCTGACTGCTCACCTTGACAGCGTTCTCGCTGCCTTCCTCTTTAAAATCCTGGAATTTCATTACTTCCGCCATAATGAAGCCCTTCTCAAAGTCTGTGTGGATTTTCCCTGCAGCCTGTGGAGCCTTAGTTCCTTTCTGTGACAGGGAAGGAAAAGAGAGGACAAATGAATTGTTTTGGAGAAGATGGATTACAGCATGCGAGCGACATGGTGTTTGATAGGGTGATAGCGTCGCGAGCATCACTCGGGGGTGTTTTCAGTCGGGGGTATTCTTGCCTCAGTCCTGATTTCTGGATAGCTTTCCACTCGGCTGTGCCCTGCTAGGGCAGCCTGGACACCGATAAGGACCCAGCACCGCTATCAATGCCTTCTGATTCCCATTCCGTGGTGGTATTGATTTCTGTCCAAGCAATCTCGCCTCATTGTGGGTCGCTGCTCGGCTCTCCGGTCATGACAGCAAGAAGACCCAGTGTTGCAGTGAGAGGCCGTGGCTGTAGAGCCCTCACTGCATTAGGCCTCACTATTTTGGCACACCAGAGTTTGGTCATTCAAATTCATTTCAGAGCGTCAGTAATATTTCACTGCGGTGGATGCAGGATTGCTGGAGACTGTTTTTGATGTATTTAAATGGACTTTGACATCAATGATTGTATCTTCCAAGCATACATTTAAACATGCCCCCAAAGTTACTGCCAATTTACAAAACACAAAATAGCAATTTAATAGTTTCATAAATTCTTTGTTCCTTGAAATCTCTTTAAAACTCTAAGACACAACTGGTGATTGATAAAATGTGCAATTTATATGCGCTGAAATAATGCTGGGCGGAAATGACAAATGACCCAAATAAGTGACGTGTCTGCTGTGTATCATTATGACTCCTGCCTGTCGACCTGCTCGCTCTCTCTCCCTCTTTGCTCTGCAGCTCTGTGCTCAGGAACTGTTGAGCAGTTTTAATTATGTATATAATCAGGTTGGGGTCAACATATTTCATGCCAAAAGAATGATGCGTATTTAATGACTCTAATACATTACCATCTCTTTGCAATCTCATTGACGGAGTACTTGTGAGTTTAACTACCATTAATCAGCATCAAGGTTTGTCTATCTGGAGAAAAATAGATTAAGGGAGGGATTTTTTTCATACGGAGCATTACAAGAGATCCACATTGTCCTAGTTAAGAGCTATGCAGAGCAGGCTGATAGATAATGGTCACCTCGAGGCTGCCTAATAAAGCATGTTAAAGGGCTTAGGAACACGACATTACTGAGTGTAGTTTTTACAATGCAAGATGTATTGGCTTAATATAGTTACTCACTGATGCTTACCTGACTAAATGCCCCTCACACACAATCAAGGCTGGCTGTAATCAGTTATGTCGAGGAGGACGAACGTGTTTTCGAGGATGCCTTTGAAGTGTTTCGGGAGTTTTTTTGTAAATGGCGAGGACATCAGTCACGCTGAGATGAGTGTGCGTCTAAACACGGTGATGTCATCTGACTAAAATGTAATGTGTCCTGTGTAAAAAAGAAAAGGAAGTGAGCTCATCCACCCCTCTGGCCTGTCTGAGAAGCCATCATGAAAATGTTTACCAAAAGTTCCTGTTTCCAAACTTCTTCTGTGGACGTGTTTCATCTCATTTGGAGCAACACATGGAACATCAACGTTAAATAATATTTAAATTAGCCGATTAAAAGTGGCTGTTCCTTACATAGTTTAATGTTCAAGTACAGCGCTAAATTAGTGGCAAACGAATCTGGGTGATTTTTTGTTGTTGTGTCGCTGCGCGGACATAAAATTAGCATTCCTGATCAAAAAGTGGATGTTTGTGTGAAGCAGCAGCATGGGGCGTCCTGTTGGCAGGCGGTCTGAGGCTCGTACTGTATTACTGTGACGTCCTGTGTTCATATCTGACCGGGGGGGGGGGGGGGGGGATTGTTGCATGCCATCCCCCGCTTTCTCTCGCTTTCTTAGGTTCCTGTTTCTCTTCTTTGTCAGCCATCTGCATCTTTGCCAGTGTTGTTCATTATTGGTGTATTTTACGTACAGCCCTTGGAGACACAGTTTGTGATATAATAAACTTTGACTTGAACTCAAAGAAAAGCAACACCCTGAAATAATCATTTAAAATGACTGTATGAGCATGGGTTACTGAGTTACTTACATTTTGCAACATAATACCAAAATATCAAATGTGACTGCGTTATTAGTGCATATTGTGACTTTAGGGGCACATTTGGCAGCATATTATATGTTCACCACAAGGCTGTAGATGTCCTCCAGTGAGTAACTGGTTAAGCTTTAAATGCAGTTTACAACATGTGGGATTTACAGGGAAAAACATTTTTCCGTTGCTTTGTTTTTGGGAGAAATCCATGGATCTATAGTGTGTGTTCAGACTGACGGCTCATACTGAAGCACATGCTGTCAGCTGGTGTTGAACTCTCACAGTGAAGCTTTAAATGTAAAGAACATCCTGACAGCATCATTTGTGCTTAAATTTGAATTAAAAATGAATTTTATTCATTTTGTAGTTTTAAAAAAATGTCATGTGGACATCAAATTTTATCTGTGTGAATTACTAATTTGTTATAGAATATAAACTGAAATATTTTGTCATCTAGTTTGAAATATCAGATCCCTCATTCTCGCTTTTTACACACTGATTTTAGGGAACTAGGAGCACGCAAATTCATACACGTGTAGATATTTTACCACCTGATGCTTGTTCTTGAAAGTCCTGAACTTTGGAAGAGAGTGACAAGAAAACAGGTCAAGACCTTCAAACGATCTAAAAGCATTTCTGACTTCTTGAAGATGTTGTGTCCAGTCAAAGATGATTCTTGACACAAACACAGCTTCCCGTGGATGACCTGTAAATTAATAAGTCAATTTTATAGATTTTTAAAGCAGTATCTGCAATGTTGGTCAAAACTGCAACACACTATATCATTATTATTTCCAAATAAACACAAGTTACAGGAGCCTATTCAGTAAAGATATCGAACAAAGAATTGCTGTTTGACCAGACAAACACCCTGCCACAGGAACAACATTGAATTTCCTGATTATTTGTCATCAAAATGTGAAATCAGTGGTAGCTCACATTCAGGGACCAAAACCTGAACGATCTGCTTGGAGGCAAGTTCTTTGAATAGTTGCCTTTGTGGTAAATTGCAATGCTTTTTGAAAACGGTGGTCTGAGTTTTAGGGGATTTAAAGCACTCTGCATAGTGAGAGTTTGATCTCAAATTGCCGTCCCTTGAAACATCTGATGGGCTGGAATAATGGATATGATTAAGTATGACAGGATACAGCCCAAATCCTCTTTAGTTTTCAAAAAGTTCCTCAAAAACTTACTTTGCTATATTTTGAAACCACCTGCATGAACCTATAATATGTAACTCCTGACCAGTCAAATACTTCATTATATCTGCACTCAATCCTTCTTTTTGCTCAAGAAAAAAAAAAAATCTACACAATACCAGCATGCAAAGCCAACATCTGTATTGATGTAAAACCTGCAATCCCATTGCAAAAAGCTCTTGGCGGCCCGGGCTCAGTAAACTGAGACATACAGGGAGGAGGAGCCCCCAGCAAGGCCCACAAACAGTCGAATGAAAAGCGACATCAATTTTGGCACAGACAACCTCCGTCACACAGATTAGGCAGGCACAATGCACAGGCTCCTTATCTCCAGCGGCAGGAGGAGGGCAGGCAGATCTGCACAGGATGGAAACATTCTCATGGACGTAATGGGCAAAATCAATTGTTGCCCTCCTCAATCAATGTAGCCCCCACTTTCACTGTTCAGCAGCTCACCAGTAATTGAAGTTATCCTTGGCCTGTAATGACTGGCTAAAGCACAACCATGACAAAGTTGAAAGTGTGTGATATCAGTGAGGGTGCCAGCAGGGTGGAACGTGGGACACTGTGTGTATTCGTTTGTGCGTGTGTATGTGTCTGGTACACACCCTCATGCTCACATGTATGTGCACTGCAGGAGGCTGGCTCTTACCCGAATGGTCCACGCGCGGACCTCATCTGGTCCAGCAGTGAAGAAGTACTCCAGCTGCAGGGCCGCGTAGCCGGCCTTGATGATCTTGCTCAGGGCACTGGCGGAGAGAAATTTCAGTTTGAATCGAGGGGTCTGAACTGCTGAGTATTATTTATTGCCACTGGTGCCCAGACAAAGTTCACTTCAGTGGCAAGGCCCCATTTATTCCAATATAAACTCATTAAGTGAATAAGATGGGTCACTTCGTTTCACAGAAGACATTCAACTCTCCAATGGTTTCCTTGATTAATTACAAAGCTTGTAGACTCATTTAGCATTTTTAAGAATTCAACCCGATGCCTCATTCTGCACCAAGAGGAAAAAAAAATATCTGCTGTCACAATTTTTCTCTCCATAGAGGTTTTCACATGAGAACAATAAACCCAAAATGCCCAAGTTATAATTATACCTACAGATGACAGATGACAGTTAAAAACTTAATTTAGAGGAAAACCCTTTGACTGAGTTGTTCAGTAAGAAGAGGGATCCTTTGCTTTATAATGGTAATTACTCTGCCATTTATTATTCTATCAGCACATGCAATTAAAGGAGTGCATGGAGGACACAGCTGATAATAAAGTGTGGGGAGACTGAATGCTAATTAACCTCTGCGTCTTGTGCTCTGTGCAGTACTTCTGCCTCTCCTCTTCACTCTTGTCCTGTATCTGGTTCTCCAGGCTGCCGCTGAAGGGGATGACCAAGGCCCCGGGGTCATGACTGTCCACCCACTCCTTGATTTTCACCAACCTGGCAAAATCAGCAGCCACAAAACTAGTTGGAGGATGTGATTAACATGAGAGCATTTGTAATCTGCTGGTGCATGCATATTCATGACAGCAGCTGAGTGAACATATGAGTGTTTGCAGGAGACTGCACTCCAAAGGTGGCCATTTCTTTCACAGAGTTTGACTTTGTTTCCATTAACAGTTTGCAACTAAAAATTTGACTTGACATGCGCTCATAGGACAGAGCATGAATTCACAAAGATTTAAAAAGCAACAGCAGCAGCAGCAGTGTACCACACTGTAAAAGACTTATTCACAACAGATTTAAAATCACTGAAGTAAAAGTACAGATGTATCACATACTCCAAGTATATATCAAATATACTTGCAGACCTTTTTACTGTATATATTTATATTATGGGTCATTATTAGTGGTGTAAGTAGCAGTTTAATCTGCAAAATCCCCAATCTTTTAAATCCATATCAGACTATAATTGAGTCTTTAAATCTTTATTTTCTTGAGAAGTGAAAAAATTGTGCACTGAAAATATTTCAACCTGTTTTTATTTTAAAACAACTTAGTTTTTAAATTATTGAAAAGAGATGTGTTTGTCCTTGGAAACAAGAAACGATAAGGCAGATGGCTGCACTGGAAATATGAGACATGATTTTGAATTTAAAGGACTTAATTACAGATTAAAATGACTTGGAAGAGGAAAAGACATTGTGTTTAAGAAGCTGATCCTATATTCTGTATGAAACATAATCTGCAAAGTAAATAGTAACTGCAGCTGTAAAATACATATGCGAGTAAGGAGTACACCGTTTTCCTCTGAAAACGTTTTTTGCTTAATTTCTACAATAACAGAGAAATAGAGATCCAACTAAACATGTACCATAAAGGCAAGAAGGAGCAGAAAAACTAACTCAAGTGCTTCCTCATAAATGTCTTTGTCATTCTTGGCTGACCTGAGTTTTTGTTTTCTCTTTTTGTCTTCCAGTCCAGCAGGACACCTGACATTGCAGGACAAAGATATCCTCACACTTAATGGTAACTCTCAGTCAGAACAATATAAGGGGGTTAGGGCAATTATGAGATTAGCCCCACATGCTCTGAGGCTGGGATTGGACAGGTCTCAAAGAACAGCATCACACAAATCCATTTTCACACGGCGGCCCTGACAGAGCTCCTGGGCTGGATTGATTCTGAGGGGTCCCCGTCATTATCTGTAATCCTAGTTTCCTGTTTAAAGCCCATAAGAATCAAAGACTGGGAGGGACCCGACAACCTCAATACCACATCTATTCCAATAACAATGTCACCGCTTTATCACCTACAGCAGCATATCACTGCTGCAACCCAATGATTATCAATATACAATATATGACAGGGTAACGGGCTCGGGAAGAGCACAGTTTGGCTTTGATTGGATGTTTTTGCCAACAAGCTAATATAACACTTCAGGGTAAATTTGAAATGCATCATATGCCAGTTTGTCTGTCTGTTCAGATGCACATCTATTAAGAGCCGTAACCTAATATTTCCCTTTTCTGTCCACACTATGGATGCCGAGCTGACGTTTGACTGCCACCGCAATAAGGTAGTCGCCATGTCTCACCAATAAAGGACAGAAAAATAAACACATTTTGTCAAAGCCAAAAAAGCTGAAAACATAGGAGATGGCGGGTGCTCCAAGAGGGGAAAAAATCCAATCTGAGATAATAACAGCTGTAGTTTCTCACTTTTAGCAGCACAGCTGTCTATTTGGTGGCACATTATTTGCATTCCTCAGGTATTGCGTACTCTACAGGCGGCTGAATAATGATTCACAAATCACTCTCTCCACACCAGTCAAGGGCTGTGATCCTTTGAATAGACCATTGTACCTGAGACTGTAATTGGTGAAGACTTGACAGAGCTGAGCCAAGCCAGCCAAGTAACAAAGAGGCTCTTGGTAGAAGGCTGAGGGATGATTTTAATAATGTGAAGCCGAGACGGAGAACGTGAGCTGCAAATGAGCGCGGGGGTCTCTGGGTCCTTGCACTGAGTGACACAGGACCAGACAAACACCTTGCCACAGGAACATGAAACACCCCCTTCCCTCAACTCCAGAAACAAAGCACTGTCAATTAAGAGCTTTGATGCTCCGTCAACATGACTCCCAAAACCAATTCTGTCAACTTCACCGCTGTCTACCCATGCCTCTTTGCAATTTGTATTTATGTCCGTTCCAATTATTTGTGTGAAATTTTACATGGATGTGTAAATTGGGGGAAAATATTTATGCAAAACACGCTGCAGATGTTTTTTTTTTTTTTTTTTTTTTTTTTGGAGGGGGGTTTTATTCTCATCCTTCAGTCATTCGTGAAATTCTGAATTACAGAAGGCATTTGTGTAAATATAAAGTGTTAATAAGAATCGTGTTTTCTGTACATCAAGGACTGTTTACAGCGAAGTCGGCACAGCATCCATATCTTTCTTTCTGTGACATAGGAAACCGGCTTATTTTTTCAATGCAGGGTTTTTCAGCTGATGGCTCAACTGCTTATCATCCACATCTTTTAAGAGAAAACTAAAAATATTCTATGTGGATTTGTGAACTTCTGTTATAGAAATGACAGATAAAATATTTGTTCAAGTCCTCGTCCTGGTGAAGATCCTGTTTAAAAAGGTTTTACAAGTCTAAGTTATACACACACACACACACACACACACACACACACACACACACACACAAATCCAATGAGAAAGATTCAGTGTGTGTGTGTGTGTGTCTTGTCAGTCTCCCATTATGTCCCAGCACTGAGTGCCATCTCTCACTGCTCGGTTAATAGAAAGATTCAGCACTTTCTGGTCTTGATATCCCTCTCTGAACAAATGATGCCTGAAATTTTTATTCTTTTTATAATGGAATTCCAATGGCCTTTGCTGCAAATCAAGTGGAAATTTTTGCATATCAAGTGGGAAAAATTAAATGTTAACCACGTTTTAATGTGATTAAGGGTGACAGGGACATTATTTCTGCTAATCATTCACCAGCTTGAAGGCTCAAACAAAGCTAAGGACCAAGCCATGTTTGTGCTTCCCCTGCTGCTCTCAGATCAAGGAGGAAAATAGGTGTCTTATGCATGCACTTATCAAACTTTACAAATCTAAAACATGATATGAATTTATTTATTTTTTTGTTCATGCTAACTGATAAGAACAATGCATTAAGAATCAGCATCTGTTTATCTAAAATCTTGAAAAACACGTCGTGTTATTTGCTCTTAGCTTCAGATTTGATGCCTGTTGTATTTATAATACATCTAATTTAAAGCACAATATATTGTGAAATCACAAAAACAATTGGAGCTTCCATAACAGCCTGGCTCTGAAAGGAGATGTCCCACAGGGGGCCACCCTCTGGGGCTAGTCTATTTGTCTTTTTGTGTGGGAATCCTGGGGGGGGGGGGGATAATTCCTGTGTTTCCACATGCCTGGGGCTTCCCTGGGCTTTGTCAGAGCTTTGATCTGCTTAAATGGCTCAGGAGGGGAAAACAATGGGAGTTTCTAAAGTACAGAGGCAGCTACCTGAGACAATGACCTGGGCCTGTGTCTGACATACATTCATACAGGTTGGCTTTATTAGGAGTGCTTAGCCAGTTAAGCCTCTAAAAGGCGGGCCATCACCTTCAGTTTGAGTGCTCCTTTCAGATGCAATTGAATGCTGACAGACCTGAAGAGTAATCCACTACCTGCATCCACCACAGCTTCATCACTGACACACCCACAGGTGGAGGGCCCAGCACCTGAACCTGGGTATAGCCAGCCGTTCGTGCTACCGGCTTGCATGCTAGGCACAGACTCATCAAGTAATAAACCCGGGGTCCCCTCTCTGTTCTGCCGGTCCCAGGTTGCAGGGACGAGCATCTTAAGGGGTTAGGATGCTGGGGCGCACAGCGTATTCTAACCCCCTCCTCTTCCCTTCCTCTGTGAAGGGAGACAGAAATGAGAGGTATGAGCTCATGGTGGCTTTTTGAGGCTGGGAAGTCGGGGGCTCTGTGGGAAGCTTTTCATCCTCCCAGTGGTGAGCTCCTGAGCGACTAGAGTGCAGACGTTCTCTGCTCCCTGTGGCCATGGCTGGATGGAAAGGCATTACACATCAGTCTCTGAGAAGGAAGGAGATCTGATACACACACACACACACACACACACACACACACACACACAGAGTATCTCGAATATTGTCAACTTCTTTCAGCCTTCAAAGCAATCATGTGCTGGAAGAAACAGAAGCCAGTGCAGGCACAATGGGAGCAGCTTTAATTAAGAGCATCATCTCACATCATGCCTCGAGGGTGTGCTGGTAACAAGCTTTTGTCGAACAACTTTCTTTTTCGTGATAGCTGCACCCATTAAATTTCTAAAGACAAATCTTTTGACTTTAAATGGTTGCACACGATAGCTAAAACCCTAACAAACCATCATCCCCAGTTCCGGCTTTATAATGGTCATTGAGGGCATGTTATGAATATGTCCTTGTTTAAGGCTATTTGTGAGAGAGGCAAGCATCAGAAATTCAAACAGTAACCCAGAGGAGTACATTCTACATCACCCAAAATAATTCTCTATATGGGGTATCCATGCTGTCATTCATGGCAGTTGACTGGGCGAGAGAAAATAAGGGGGCTGGGGTAGAGTGGGGGGAGTCATCAAGATGTGACAATTGTGACAAGAGCAGGCAAAGTGTAGCGCCGAAGAACACCACACGGATTTCTCCATCTCTTCTTTTTTTCCAGGATGACAGCTTAATGTCTACCACATGCAATATTTATTCTCATCGTGTGTCAGACTGTCTAGCTGTCCTAGGGAGTACAAAGAATGCCACTTATTAGAATAAAAGCAGAAGGAAGGTAATCAAGGACATATGTAACATCAGCCAATCATGCCCGCTTCCAATCCGGCATCTCTTGTTTTTTTTTCTTTCTCTCCCATTCATAACAGTTCAACAATAATCCTGATAATAAGCGTCCAGGAGCTGTATGTGGCAACACTAAATTCATTTATTTGTCTCATTAGAGCTGCCGAGGCTGCGGGCTACTCTCTGTGGCATGTGCGTTCGGTCTTAACCTTATCAGCAACATAATAAAAAGCGCAGCTCAACAAAGCCAAAGCTATCAAAATGTATCATTAGAGAGACTTGAAACTCGCAGACATTTCTTTTTTATGTCTGCACTGCCAAACTACAGGCTTTACAGGGGAACAATTCCCAGGGTGCCTTCAGAAGAAAGCAAGCATGTTGTGCTGCCACAGAGGTGTCTACATACATTATGAACCGCAGGAGACTCACTCAGCATCGGCGTCCCCGAGTTTGGGCCTGATAAATGAGGGAGAAGTGACAATCTGTATTGGGTTTTGGAGAGCAAAACTGATTTCTCACTGGGTCATTAAAGAACAAACAGGAAGAGGAAAAAGTCTCTGTTAGTCTCAAGTTTAGGGTCTGTCTCATTAGTTACAACAACGGCGCTGTGTCCTCACCACCAGGACACAACAAAGACAACGGGGTGACATGTGACATGTCCTTTCATTACCTGGACTAGGGACAGTCAATAACCAGGCTAACTGGAACGACAGGACTTTATTAGCACCATCTGTTTCAGTTTTACTATACAGCCTCTCCTGTTGTTTTCTCTCATTGAAAGCTAGCTGAAGGCATCCATTAGGACTGACTGTGGGCAGTAGGGTACACATCTTACCATGGGAAAGTGTTTCTCAGGATCCCACACTGCACAAGGAGAGAGTGGACGACTGTGCACAAAATAAAAAGGGGCAAGTGATCGTATATCTTCCTCATGGCTTTGAAAAGTGAACTCTAACTCCCCAGATAGTAGTTCCTAAAACTTGGATGGAGCCAGTGGTTTTGCACTCAATAAAGTTTCAGTTGTGTTTATGGGAATTATGGTTTGGAGTAGCTGAAGTGGGCTGCAGTGACTGTTTTCATGGAGTGGCTTTCAGTGAATCATAATAGCCCCCCCCCCTCCCGTCTCAGTTTTTCCTCTGTCTCTAAATCTCGACGGGTACTCAGAGATGGCTGGCCGTTTGTCAAAAGGATCACAGCAAAAGAATATGCATGTTTAACTTATTACTGGGCTTCTTCAAAGCCCCAAAATGCATAGAACAAAATACAAGTCAACCGACGAAGGCGCTATTTGCCATACGATCTGTTTAGAGAAGGCTTGAGGAAAATAGGTACAAGCTCCAAAGACAGAGGGTCCACAAATGACGTGCTGCACCTCCTGTAAGGGCTTCCTTCACTTTAATTGTCAAAGCTCCTCCTGCAGGCCAACAAGAGTATCAGTCACAGCAAAGGCATGTTCTTGTCTCTCTGCTCTTTCTTTAACTGTGGTGGGATCTCTTTTAACTTTTAACAACAAAGCTGCTAGCATCTTCTGTTTTCACTGAGTTAGTCTCTATTAGGAGACATTATTTCATTCTTACTGTCAACAAATACTATGAAAAGACCAAACCAGCAATGTGTTAGTTTCAGCTCTGAGTCTATCTTTTCCTGCTGAAGATATAAATCTTTGAAAACAGGTGACAAATATCTACTTTAATTATTTTTTTTTTAAAAAAGGACACTGGTTTTTAGCAAACATTACTCAAGCAGGGGTAAACTATGCATTTGATGGGGACTATTTTCAGCTTTCCAGCTGCAGATTGATACACATTTTGTCTGCTGGTGAGTATTTACAGCAGCCGGACGGTGTATGTGGGAGTGACTCAAAATAAACTACAATGTCCATGTCATTGTGATAAAGAAACATGTGCAAAACAGTGAGGCTCGTGTGTTTTTAATAATTCTTGGATACAGTGCTGCTTTATGGTACACAGGCATAAGATATGTCAGGCTTTGGCAACACATTTTATTGGTCTTTTCATAAGATTTGTTGACAATAAGAAAAATACAGAATATCTTTAACTGTATCTATTCACCAAAAATGAGTAAAGTAGATAGAGATTGGAGAATCTGTGTCTTGCTTCATGACACAAGGCCTTTTCCTGGGATCAAACCAGACAAGGACTTGTTGAACATGATTCTCCTGAAGTGCTGAGACACACAAAAGCTGTCTTTTTAACATCATAGTTATCAGAAATGGCTGATGAGAGTACAAACACAGCATACGATGTTATACGGGTGGGATTAATTAGGAAATTATCAATCTGTGCCTTTGTGGCAGGAAAAAAAAAAGCAGATTAAAAAGGTCAACTGGAAGAGCAGCTGTGGTTTCCTGACACAAGGCCGAATGTAATGTGATACACATTAGGAGCAAATAATGTTCAACAAGATAAAGTATTAAATAAGTTAGAATAAGTCTGAACTTCTATAAGACTAAAGAGAGAAGTACACATGCCCATACTTATAAACACACACATACACTTGCATCCAGGCAGCCAGACAAAGACACACACGCATATATACACACAGTTAATAAAAGCTCCAAGCAATGGTACCCTGCAGTTCTTACACTCACCAGGAAAACCCACATTGCAGAGGCACTCACAGACAGGTCACGCTTGCTAGTTTCCTTAAAGGTCAACTCATCTACTTAAGAGGCACCAATTTACTTTAATGCACATTGTCCAAAAGAAGAAGAAAAGAAAAAACAGAAAAAAAAAGACGAGAAAGAAAGAAAAAAAAAACAAAACACCACAGCAAATCTGGAGTATTCTCAACTGTGTCTTTTAGCATTACAAAATGTGAATGCTCTTAGTTCTCTGAGGAGGATTAAATAAATACCTGATACCAAACCTATTAAAAGAAATAAAGACTGATAAAGATGGCGAGGCCACAGGCCTGTAAAATAAACAATAACTTAACTGACAAGTGAAAACACGCTAACACTGGGCAGGCTACAGCCCCCACATCATCAACAGTGCTCTAATGACCCTCTCTAACACACAAACTACGGTGAAAAAGTCTTCCAGGCAGCTCAGTGACGCCGGGGGAAGAGGAGAAACCCTCTTGATAGACTCTTGTAGATGCCATTCCCTATCACGCAATGCCTCTCAGTCATAAACACATGACAAATGCGGCCTTAATCATTTTTTACGAGCGGGGATGTGCAGGGGGCAGTGCATGGTTAGAGGGGAGAGGGGAGCGGTGAGCAGCAGGCGGCCCCCTCTGCACAGAGGAGAGGGCTGTGTGGTAAAGTCTCCTCTGGAACATCACTCGGCCAGCGATCCTTTGATCTCCGCACCGCAATTACGCCAGCATCCAAATGAGCATGGAGTCGCCTCTGAAACAGACTTCAAACATGCACATGTACGCATTCTCATACACGTACACATACACTGTATAGGATTGGAGCCATGTGCTCCTCTCAACAGTAAATGATGTACTGTCTCCAGCAGAGAACCTGGGGATGAAAGGAGGCCTTGCTCCTCGTCTGATCCCTCCATTAATGATGGCTTGCTAACGCTAATACTGTGTATTCTTGTCTAAACAAGGGCAGCTTGGTATGTGGTTCCCATACTCCAAACACGATGATCTTGGTTAACAATGGACTTGGAGGCTCAAAAAGTCTGATGAAACTATTTGCTGCTGCAACTGTCTCTACAACATGCAGCTGAGTGTCTATAATAATGAACCCAATTAACTTACATACATTAAACTCATAAAATAATGTTTGGTGGAGCAAGCGGCTAAAACTAATAACATTAACCTAAAGCCCCGGTGGGAGCATGTGCTGCACAAAACAGCTAAAATATAAAACAGAGTTTGACAAAAACCCAGGCAAGTGAACCTGTGAAATGGCCTGAATGGGTGTCCTGAGAGACACAGATAAGATTGGCTTATTTGCCTCATTCTAGGATTCGCCTGCTTTCCCTCCACACATTAAAGCTGAGATTGCAATTTGTCTAGCTGTTTGCTTTGAATAGTCCTTAACCATATCATCATCTCAACTGTGCTGCTGGAAAAACACAGGGGCATGGCGACAGCCAAATGGCAGTCTGGCGTCTCTGCTGCAGACTAGCTGCCATTAGGGCTGAGAGCAGCATTTATTGTACAATTAGGGCCAGCTAGATCTACCTGTAATCATCTCCATACAGGTGTGAGCTCCTCTCTGGACAAGGGAAGTGACTCATCACCTGTCAAACATCCACACTTTGATGTCGGCATTGTTCATCGCGGAGCCCCTCAGGACACCTGAGCACTACCGTTTGCCTGTTTAAAACACTCAAAGATTTATTGCATTTTACACAGTTAAAACACACACAAACACACACACACACACACACACACACACACACGGAACTTGAAAAAAACCCTCTCTTCCTACTGATGACGGATGTTCCACATGCCATGAATCATTTGATTTACGAGTTCTCTTCCTCCTCCCTCCGCCTGACAGTCATACTTTCGTGTCAGGAACATTTTAAAAAACAGTCATAGGTAAACAACTTCCCTTGTAATACAATGCTGCCAAGTAAAGCACTAAAACAAATTTTGTAAGAACTGACACCACAAGCCTAGAGGGCAATTGGAAAAGTGCGATAACAATCCACAAGTTGGTGTCATTGACGAAACGGCTGTAGGGTGGAAAAGTAGCCCTTTCAGATATAATGGATGTCTAACACCATCCGTCTAGATCTGCTCTCACTTTGGCCAGATTAATATAAAAAGTGTTTTTTGACATGGCAGAGCATCATAGAGCTGGAAACAAAGCGAAGAAGTATATTTACTGCATTAAAGGTCCTCCTCAGTCACTTCACATTATGAATAGCATTGCACCTGCAAAGAGCACAAATCCCTGTATATTAGCATTAAAAAGCAAAACATGAGAGAGTTTTTCCTTAACGCATTGTATGCCAGGAGCGCCTCAGCTGTCACTGAGATCTGTGGGAATTTCATGGCTGTAAAGTGAAGCTTGTAAAGCAACAACATGTGAGGACAAAACCAAATATTTGGAGCAAAACAATTTCAGATATTGTAATATTTAAAGAGTTTTTTCCTTATGATTTATTGGCTCTCTCCACATGGTATTAATTATATGTTTGGCTTTGATTGTACATATGTTTGTTTTTTTGGAATTTAAAGCCTTCGCTCTCTTTGATATCATATGGAAATGACACATTTCAGTGGAAAATGGGGACCATATGCTAGTATGTGCTTAATAAAGAGCAGAGTCTGGAGGCTGGTTGGGGTTAGCAGAACTGGATGTTGTGTTAGAGCTTACTTAGTGCCACCTCCAGGCAGATCCTCTCACAAAGATATGACCGTTTCTGTCAGCAGGAGACCACAGTCAGTAGATTAGCGAGGCTAACTCTCTCACACAAACATGCACACACACACACACACACACACACTTTTCACACTCCGGCACATGCATATGCAGACACATACATGCAGACGTTTCATCGCTGAAATGCAGATTCAATCAAAGTTAGTAGAAATCAATGCACCTCCGAACATAAGTATAAGGAAAGCTCTTTGGTGATGATTAATGAGTGCATTGAGACGGCGGCCGCCTTTCTTCAAAGCACTTACCATTTGTTCTTTCTCCTGATGTAGTCTTTCTCAGAGAGGTTAACGAGGTAAATCATTGGTTTGGATGTCAAAAACAAGTATTTGTTCAACACTTCGATCTGTGGCAAAGATACACAAGGCAAGTAGTATGAATCCAAACTTTCCAAAGTAGGCTTTGAGGACAGCACAGACAAAGATAAGTGGAGCCAAATCAAATTAGGGTCTGGTGTACAGGCACTGTGGGGCGCGACTATAAAGCCTCTAAATCAAAATCTGCACGGCCAGATGTCATTAGCTTGTACAAAAGTAATGTCAAAATACAACCAACAAAAGGCTGTGCATAATATTAGCTTTGCACAATGGACGTGTTGCTCAAGAAAAAAAAAAGCGAGAGGAGGAAACAGCAGTTGTACTTTTAGGTCAGATGAAAAGATTAGCACGATAAATCCCATTAATAAATTTGACTGTAACATCAAAGGCTTACCTCCTTGTCGTTCCAATCGTGATAGTAGCGGACATGTTTCTTTTCATCCAATACCCAGCTCTTGATTTTGCACATAACGTCCTGTTTGGGGTTAAAAGAGAATGAACAAGAAGCCATTAAAGGAGATGAAAAAGAATATAAACCCAGCAGGGTATGGGGTAATTATTTCCTAAATGCATGGCATCCTGATGCCAAAATGAACAATGGCTGTGCTCGCATTCAAGCAGGAGTGGCCTGGCTTTGACAGGGATGGCATGCACAAGACCCCCTTCCCTCTTTTAAATCATGACAAAATGCCTTCTGGGGTGTCTCGCTTAGAGCTGCAGTTTTGAACATCAATATTCCATCGGGACCGCTTAATGAAAAGGATAGATAGAGGAGATGAAATTGGAAAGAGCAGGGAACTAATTGGAAGTTGGTTAGTTAGGTGTAAATTATTGGTCCTTCCTCAGGCACTTTGCAGAATGCAGTCATACTGAATAAGCACTAGTGAGGTACAGAACTAATTATTCACTGTTTCTTCTGGAGAAAATATTGAGCATTTCCAGCTATGTATGCCACATTCATTACTGAGGTACTTGTGGGTTGAGACCACAGGCAAGACTGGGTCTTGACAGGATCTGGAAGCGGAAAAGGGTGGGAAAATGGGAGGGAGGTAGTTATAAAATTTGTAATAAAGAAATTGAGCCTATTATTGTTGATCCAGCCCCACAGAAATTAGCGGAACACATTCTTTTTGTTCCTGTCAACTTGACCTCCCCCTTCATATAAAAACTCCTCCACCCCCTGCAACACTCCCCCTACCTCCTTTTCCCTCCCCAAACCCTTGCAGCACTTCACAATCATACTCCCTTTTGAAAGAACTGAGGAAAAAATCCTGCCAGAGCCTCAATTACACAATGGCAGAAAAAGCTCCACACACTGACCCCCAGCCAGCTGCATTCACTCTCTGCACATCTCTCTCCACAGGAATTCTAAAGGCCTTTTAGTCAGGCAGCCAGAGTGCAGCCAGCGGGAGAGAGCGCAGGAAGAGCTGCATACACTCCGCCCGCGCCGTCCCAAGTCTTCACAGAGAGATTAATCATCTGTGAAATGGAAACAGCAAACGGCCAGTGACACAGGCTGAACCCGCTCCAGGTTTCCCTCATCAGCTCGCAGCCGCCGTGCAGCGCTCCTCTAACAGGCAGGTGTTAATAAAAGGCATATAGGTCCCACAAGGGTCAAACACATATGCCTGCCACCATGAAGCTCTGCCGGTGGGCCAGATTCTTATTATTGTTTTTTAAGGATAGGGATTTTGAGGATTCATTCGGACAAAAGCAATGAAACATTGTTCTCGTAAACAGCAGAATGGACCTAAATCTTTACAACAATGCATACATATGAGCCCTGCGCTGCTGCACGCGCATTAATTTAGCTTCAACTCACAGTGAAAAATTAAGTGGCTTTTTCATTGTGACAGCAATTTCTAACCATAATATACTATTTCAGAAGAAATTCCACTTTTCTGATGTGGTTGTTTTTGGAAATCCCATTTTCTCAAACAGCTTCAGCTGTGAACTCATGCTCCAGCAGTAAGCGTGTGAAAACTCAATCAAACCTTCACAGTTTTTTTTTTTTCATTAATTCTGTCCCCTTACCCATCAGATGTAACAGATTCCTCTCTCTAACTGATATCCCTTTTAGTTTGCAATATTATTCATCCCCTTACATGTTTTGTCTTGCCCCAGTGTCTTGTTTAAGCAAGTGCATCCAAAAAGAGTTATAGCAATGCACAAGAAATGAATGAATTTCTCATCAGGCATATTTGAGTTTTAGAGATTTGTGTGGTTTTGTGAAAAAAAAAAACAAAAAAAAACCAACAACAACGAAAAAAACAGAATTTGGCATCATTTTAATTTTTCTACTGTAGTCTTATTTTACTTATACTGACAGAACATATAAAAATGCAAAAAATTGAAAAAAAATTATTTTCATGACGCAGTTTACTGTAAACTATGGTGTCCACAAAACCAGCTCTTTAAGTGTGAATGCCATCTTGACTCATATAAAGGTTTACTGATGTGATAATAATGTAGAGGGTAAAATGAGTTGCCATTAAAATAACTCTTTAAATCCGCTACAAGTAGAATAAAAGTGGTTCTTGCTCATGAAATTTCAGGCCACAAAGACCTGTAGAGCTCACAGGGAACTGAGTGCACCAATGGAAATTAGATCTTATTTCAAAGGTCTTGCAAATTACTCACTAAAGAGGAAAATCTAAGGAAGTAATCACCATGTGAAGAGTTGCACAGAATTTCCTTTTTATTTCATTGCATTCTGTGGCTTTTACAAAAGAAAGTACAAGCACAATTGTTTCTTTCAAACTGTATATTTTCAGATGCAGTCTCAATGCACATGTTCTGCATATAGATGCTGACATAAACATGTGTATATGTGTCTGTGCACAGCTGAGCGTGTCAAACGCCAGACTCAGCCTGTGAGACAATCACACAATCCCTCCCATCTAAAAGCTTGGTGCAGCCTTTGATAAGCACCATTCTTTGCCATCTAAAGAGGTCTTCTATAGATTTCACTTGCCGACGTGTGCACAACCTTTGACAAGTAATGTATCATTTTTATTCATTGCCTAAAATTGTTAGCAATTATGTGCGTAAGCGGCCACCTGCCTAGCCTGAATGGCTCCTGTCTGTGGGGCTACAGGGGTGTGGGGAAGTGCTGTTGGCTCTAAAGGGGAGGGGGGGGGGGTTAGTCTGAGGGGAACCAACTAAACACCAGGCCTCTGCAGCAGGTGAAAAAGCCCCTCTCGTTAGCGTAATGAGTGGTCAGAGCCTCGGTGTGTCGGGACCTGAAATTGGGCATGCCGCTCTGAGGGAAAGGCCAGATCCCCTCGCCCATCCTAGCCTGCTCCGATGATGGAGGTGCATCATGAGACATTTACAACCAAATCATTGCCATTGCCTCATTACCTTAACAATATGACCATCTGAATGCGCATGCATCCACATACATTGTGATCCAACATCCAGGATGGGGATTTTCCTCTGATCTTACTCAGTATTTTGCCCTGCGCTGCGCTGCATATAACCGAGGAATCCTCTGTCAAAGAACATTCTAAACATTTACGGTATTCATTGCAAGGTATAGACATATGTGTCACCCACTGTATGGCCTTATACAATTTCCTGAGCTGCTGTAGGTGTATAAGCATGAGCAAGAGCTGTGCCATGATTTGAGTATTACTTTAGATGAAAAGAGCTGTGTGGAAACACTTTCATTAGCCCAGTGCTGTGACCCAGGGTCAGCAGCTGAATAAGTAACTCTCTATTAATGATTTCTACAGCAGAAAACCCCTGACCCCTGATCACTTTCAATCTCAGAAAGGGAAAAAAATAGGGCAGGGGGAGGGGTGAGACCTATTGGAGGGAGATTAAAAAAAACATACTTTTTTTCTCCCTGGCCATGTGTGTGGGAGGGTTATTATTTGTGCCTTGCTGTGAGGGGGAGCAAAGGGCCTGCTGGGACATTGACTCACGTATTCTGGTTTGAGTTTCTTGTCACCGCCTCTAATGGCCGTCTTCTCCAGCTTGTCAATAATAGGGCCGATCATCTCCTCATCCTTCAGCCTCAGCTCCTCGTGAATGATCTCCATATCCCTCACTGGGTCCACCGTCCCCTCAACATGGATAATATCCTCATCCTCAAAAGCACCTGCAGCGACAGGACACAAACACACAGAGAGTGCATGAGTATAATATTTCTTTCTTTTTTCTTTCTTTCTTTTTTTTTTTGCACCAACAACACTGCTTTACGTGAACACACATAGTACAAGCAACATAATCAATGACATTGACTTCTTCAGATCAAATGTGAAGCAGTGATTAGATTTAGCCCAGAAAAATCATTAGCCTTTTGCAGAGAATATGGGAAAAATAAACATCCACATGAAAAAGCACAGTGGGAGTCACAGGAAAGTCATAACAAATATAATAAAATACTCAGGAATATATTTAATATTTCTTTCCAATGTGCAAGTGTCAGAACTGTGAGAAACCAGCTTACTGTGTCAAAGTAAGTTCCACTAAAATTGGCTTTAAGTGCGACAAAACAGGCTTGACTGTCATTCAGTATGAAGGTGGGAGTGTGTGGTCATGCATTTTGTATCCCTCTGTCTTAAAACTATCAGGCATTAAGTTACAAAATATGAGAAATGAACAAAACTGAGAATGATTTAAGAGGAAAAATGTCAACATTCATAGATTACAGTCTTGTCCTAATCATTTGTGTCTTAGCTGTGGCTGTGCTGGTGATTAGGTAATGAGGCTCTGAGGCAGACCATTTAGCCAGCAGCTGCTCTAAGGACTCCTTCTGATTCTCCAGCAGAACTCAGGGGTGGGGGGGGTGGGGGTGGGGGGGGGTTGGGGGGCGGTGTACATCTGTCACATTAGAGTGACAGACTTTAACAGTACTACTGGCAACTGTAGTGGACTACAATATGTTCTTTAATTTACAGCTCACACAGTTTGTTTTATAATATCACTACTCCTGCAAATAAAAGGGGGATCAGAGCACGTCAGTGGCGGACGAAGTATTCGGATCTTTCACTGAAGTAAAAGTAGCAATACTGTAAAATAAAAATACTTCATTTCATACAATAAAAGTCCTGCATTGAAAATGTCACTAAAGAAAAGGTTTGTACCTGTTAAAACTATTACATTATTATTACTGATGCAAGTATGCATTTTACACTTCTACTCTGAATTATTATTATTATTATTATTATTATTATTATTATTATTATTATTATTATTATTACTGTTGGATAATTAAATATAACTTCCATATTTTATGAGCTCAATATATGTTTTGTATACAAATTCTCATTCTGTAGAAAATTATCAGAGTAAAAAGGCCCTCTGGCCCACTGGAGTGCCGTCATGCTAGATTTATATAAGTACTGTAAAGCTGGAATATGCCTGCACATGTTTTCATAAATCAGTCAATAACAGTGACTCATGAAATGTCACACTGCAGCATCATGGGAATGCCGTCTCATTCAACAGGGACGATGACTTGGCTTTAAGTACTGCCGTGTTGAGGGACGCTATGTTTGGAATGCGCATGTCGGAGTGACTTAAGGTTATTGACAGTCCGTATTCATGTGTACACACCTGAAAAGTGAAGGTCTGTTGACAGGTGAGGCCCTGCGAGATAAAAACGTCATCGAGGTGATCCGCACGACTCATCGCGAAGCTGTCACATGCATCTCTCAACAAGCTCAAACGGTGATACACGTAGGAAATACTGATGACTCAAAGCTGTGCGTAGCTGTAGCAGCTCACCTGAGATTCAGGCAAATCCTGCAGTTACTGACTGCTGACAAGTTTCTATATAGCATTGCTATAACTCCTTTTGGATGCATAGTGAACAGTTAGGTTATCCCCTGTCATTTCACTAATCAGCACCACCATGAGGTTGACATTTGTGGTTTTGAGTGAATTGTCTCAACTATTGCAATGCTTGCAATATAATTTTGTAGGCATTCATGTTCCCCATAGGACGAACTGTAATAACTAGCATGCTAACAAAACTAAGACGGCAAACATGACCTGCTAAAGATCAGCATGTTTGCATTGTTATTGTAAGCATGCTAGCATGATGACATCAGCTTTTAGCTCAGAGCGACTTAAGTCATGCTTCAGCACAGCCTTGCAGAGTCGAGTATAGTGGCTGTTGACTCTTGTTCATTAATAAGTGCCTCTGAGACCTGCGCTGTTTTCCATCAGTATCCACTGTAAACTGAGCCAATATGAAACCCCAAACAAGATCTTCCACACACAAAATATCACATCTTGTTCTTCTACTGGGTTAAGGAGGGATAAGTACCTGATTTTCCATGACAGTAAACTACAGGGTTTTTACAATCTAGCACCACTCATCAGTCACATCTAAACATCCAAGCTCAACAGCGAAATGACAGACACCCAAAAAAAATCCTACACCGGTGGCCTTATTACTCATGCAAGCCAACAGAAGCTGTAGACTTTTGTGCAAGCTGTCATCCTGTGCGTTGTCCTCATGGTGAAATGAACTTATCCAATTACTCTTTGCCTAATCAGGCTGTTTTGGTTCCTCTCCTCTTGCAGAGGTACTCCACAGTATAAACAGTTCACTTACGCCACACAGAAAGGGGCTAATCAGTGGAATTATTGTTTTGCTGCGCCAATTTACCAGCTCCCTGTTCAGCACTGATTGGAATGAAAATTTGCTATTGTCTCTGCATGAACTCCGAAAATATAATGCAATGTAATCATTTTGTTAGCTGCAAGAATATACATACATTACAAACAATTATGATGTACAGTTGTGATACACTGAGTTTCAAATGGAAAATGCATATGTGTCTGTTGTTTTAACTGAACACATATTAATTAGTAGCAAAGAGGTTTAAAACAGAAAACCACTCATGATTGGTTTAAATCACTGTTAATGAAAGCACGAGGAAAGACTATATCAATCCATTTATTAATAAATGCTTAAAACACCCAAAGCAAGCACAATCATTTCCTAACACATTTCTTACTCTCTTAAATAAGCAAATTCATTTCTAACTATTGTTTTACATCCTTCATAAAAAGCTGATAAATCAAAATCTCAAAGAGGCTTTCAAAGAGCAGGAGCAGCTGATCACTCACTATTTAGTCATCAGCTGACACTCTCCTCTGACTACCGCATATTCCAAAGTAATTTGCTTTAATTAATTTCGCCTAATTTAACATTCACATCTACTTTACCGCCGTCCCATTCAAGGCTTAGAGCTGGAGAACAAATGCACGAGGTGAAAGAGAGGAGAGAAATCTGTGGGGGCAATCTCCACAATTAGTCCTTTAACAACTGGGTCTGGGCAGGGCTCTGTGAAGACAGCTCTTATGAGGCTGCGGCGCCACACAAAGCCACATGCAAGACAGTAAAAACACACACACAAAAAAGCAGAAGGTTGGAAAGGCCAAGTTACAGGAGTCAGGTCTGTCCCACAATTGAAATTTTACTGCTTCATTTCAAATAGTGTGTGTTTTGAAGACACTATTAACAGGTGCTCCTTTATTAACAGAACAAAAGGATTAGTCTCTGAGGGTGAGTGCTGTTCAATGGCCTGATTAGGGATCAGGCTTAACTCTGTAAAATTATGGACTTACAGCGGCACTGCTGGCCATGCGTAGTCTGAGAGGACATAACTCCATGAACCGATATTCACAAGAGGAAAAACAAGACAAAGAAAACAAATAGATTTTAGTGATTTTGTTCATGTTTTTACATGAACCTCAACAGGCAAAATTCCACTGCAATACATTTAAGAACAGAGCCTGCAGCATAAACAAATAAAGGTTTTAGCTTGTAGTAGTAAACAGACCTAAAAACACCAAGGAAGCTCGAGCTTATATCACTTTTCTGCCAGGTACACAGACAAGGCAGTCATCTGAGTCAAGTCAAGATCAATACTGATTGAGCTGCTTCCTCTGATGTTGCTACCTGGGAGGATATGTGGTCAACATAATTCAGTTAAATTACAGCATTCATTGACTTTTAACTTCCTGTGCATGTTTTCACATGCAAGATGGGTAAGAGCACATCTAAAGAACTTGCATTCCTCGTGCTGCTTTTAAAATGTTCATGCAAACTCAGTGCCGCAATTCTCCTGGTATTCAGAGCAGTAAAAGCTATTTTACGAGTCTGTCAGGAAAAGCACATTATGGATGTCTTCTCAGCATAAAAAACATTGGCAATGCACACAAGGGTATTTATGTTCATTCAGGAAATATCGTCTTGACATTCATTTTAGGATACATGAAATTGACAGCAATTTGTAGTGCGCTGCTTCTGTAACAGAGTTTGTGGCATATTCAGCCTTGTTTCTTATGTCAATTATGGCAAATACATTGGCTGCTAAGAAGCAGTTTGACACCAGAAAATGGTGGGTTTGAGCCCTTCAGGGATACACTCTGAAGTTTTCATGTTTTCTACATGATCCCATCTTTCAAATAGATCACACTAAAATCACAGAGCTCGATAGTATGAATATCAGCACCTCATAGGGTCTCGCAATCCCTATGTAATCTACTGTCAACTGCAGTGTCTCATAAAAAAAAAAGAGTATTAAAGGTGCGTCTCTCCTTCATGTCGGATATCGCTGCCTGAAAAAAAAAACAAAAAACTGTGCGTCGCCGTTCAGACAAGTGTGATCTATGCGCGGTTGAAAGGTGAATGTACTGGGGAGGCTCCGATTTCCATGAACTCTGACAGAAAACAACAGTGTTAATTCCCTTATCATTAGCTTAACCTCTGTCATTCAATTTATTTTGTTAAACCACGGAGCATGAGAGTGCCTTGATTGAAAGGAACCGACATATGCACACCACTGTTGTCCCACATCATTCAGAGAACAAACCTTTTTAGATCCTTAACTACTATAGTGCTGCTGATTGCACAGGCACCAGCAATTTTCTAACCAACCGCCACCTGAACAATGATGTGTTCAGCTTTCAGGCCCTCCAGCCTTTCAAAGGTGAATCATTTCACAGTTTGGAGCGAGATCTCCATAGCAACTCCTCTTTGAAGGGTTTAGAATCACCATCCAATAATTCTATGATCATCGGGCCTTGCCATTCCCAGTGGTTCTTTTCACAGCGGACAGGCAAGGGGGGCATGAGGAGGAAGCAGGAAGATTCTACAGTCTATTTCAGGCAATTCATCTTGCAGCCCCATTAGAATTCAAAATATTGCGACCTTCAATCACCGAGCATGTTATCTGGAGCTGTGGCGATCTCCAGTCAAGATGGGTAGACATTTTGCTCTAATCATCCACGATGAGTGGAGGCTGACAAAAACTCTTCATTCTCGCTGAAGCAAAATGCTCATTTAAATGCTGTGACAGCTCCTCGACACAGCCCGGAAACACACAAAAGGAGGATGATCCTCACAGCTAAATGATCTAGATTTAAAATAGCAGTATTGGTTGAAACAACAACTAACATAAACAAAGACGCACATATAGCACGGGGCAGCTTATCATTCTGACTGACGCGTAATGTGACATTACTATTTTTACTCAAGCATAGCGAGACACAAACGTGGGGCAGGTGCTAGGACCCAGGCGGGGCTGACGTACAGCACCGTGTATTTTTATTGAAGGATGGTGTGGGAAGTGGGTCGCTGTCTCCTTATGAAACAGTTAACTTTGCTGCAACAGTACAGAAGTGTCAGATAAATCTCGAGTGTAAAACCATGTGCACTGATTTCAAACTTTGTGTTCTTTATTATGCTTTCGGCTAAAAGCTAAGACCTCCACAATAAAACATAAACTGCACTGAGTACAAAATCTATTATGGAATAAAAAATAACTGATGAGATTTTTCACCTTGGCACTTGTTTCCTCTTTGATAACTTGATTTAATTTTCATCTGACGAATTAAATTGATGAAGCCCTGTTGTCTTGATGGTACCTAAGCAGAAATCGATGCTTCCTACAGGCTTCAGACGGCTTTCAATGCCCGCTGTTTTACATTAATATACAATTATATATGATATAACAAATAGTACCAGAATTACTGTTCAAAGACACAACATGATGGATTAAATATGAGTGCATATTTTTTTTTTTATCGTCTTTAGATTTAAGCCCTCAGTAGAATGGGAAGGGAAGTCTGAAAGTACTCAGTAGTGAGAGGATTAAAGGGTAATACCAGTATTTTTAAACCTGGGCCATATTCTAACATATGTAAGAGAACATTTGGTTTAAGAGTAAGATCCCTTTGTAACCAGCAGCAGACGTTTTATTGCTCTGACCAAAGCTGCCAGACTCCTTTGAGGAAAGCAGTAATTTTACCTCGCAGAACGGTTGGCATGATCGCTTCGTTTGTTTGTGTTATTGTGTGACAAATCTTATTCTTTAACCAAAAGGTCTATCTCTGCTGGGATCTTTTTCATGACATTGCCAGACACTTCAATCTGAACCTGTCAGCAGCAAAAACAAACACTTTCAGAGAAGTACTTCGAGTTGCCCTCGAGGATTATGTCGCTGCCCCTGCTTTGCGGCTGCTGGGTGAGCCGATCGACCAAACCAATCCCAAAACTTCAGACAAACATAAAATATGTAAAAATAGAGCCGAGGTTTAAAAATACAGGAATGACCCTTTAAGCTGACTAAAGCAATGTGTGTACATGTCTTCAGCCTTAGCTGCATTAGTAACTATTATTTCTATACGTCAGTTACTATTAGCTGTTTAAATGAATACATCAACACAATAACTGATTCAGCTTCTGTTTTGCTGAGAAATTCTCTCTTTGCCTGTCTGTTTAGACAGTCACACGGTTGAAGTCACTGGGCTGGGTGAGGTGTTCTGGATGTTTGTCAAGTTTGAGAATTTGTGAGTTGGTGAGTGATAAGGCAGAATTGCTGGAGAGCAGCCATTACTGGCGTCAGTGGGGAGGCAGGTTGGCCATAAATCATCTCCGTCTGAATAGTCTATCCAGTTTGTTCTGAACGCCTGTAGCTAAACAATCAGTTTGATTTGTTCACTATGAGCGATTAGTGGAGTATGGGCTGAAGTCTGAATGATGCAATAACCAAACGCAAATACAGCGACCTACCAGACTCAGCAACGCGACGGCCGACTAATTTAACTCCCTCTTTATGATCAGACTCAGATATTTATCAGGCAGTGATGATTCTGATATTGGGGTATTTTAAATAGAGAACATTTTTAGAGTTGAGTGAATAGGACAAAGAGAGCAACAACTGCTGCCATTTTGTTGTTGACTCACGCTTTGATTTGATCACATGACCCCCACGAGCAAAAACTGAAACAGACTGAAACACAGCAGCTCAGTTTCAGTCGTTAACAGACGGAGTTAATCAGCATGACGGATGTGTGAATAATAATTGCACACAGGGGCAAAACAGGCCCATATATTCACTTACGATCAACTGGAAACCAAAGACATGCATGTCTCTGTGAGTTAAACTTATTATATACTGTATGTGAATATGCTTTTAATTCACTTGTACAAAAACAACGCGGTCAATAACGATTTGAGCCGTATAAAAGATACAACAATGTGACACCTCTACTGCTCTACAGCTAAAACCTCACGTCACTGATCAGGTTCATTTCCCTAAACCCTACAAGCATTATTTCATAAAATGACCTTTCTTGTATCTACCTCAGGCGGAAGAGGAGGAGAGGAAAGAGTCTTAACTTAACCAGGAATTCAGGTGCTGAAAGCATGAATCACACAGCGAGAGAAGAGTCGACACCAAAAATAACAGCTACTTTCCAGCCGGCTGGCCACAACCACAGCCAGGCCCTGCAGAATAAATGTGCTATACCACAGAATCTTAAGGCTAGATTCTTACCGAGTGTCGTGCAACCGTAAGTAAGTCTTCATTAGAAGTGAACCAGAGCATTCCTACAGTGACGGGGGGTGGGGGGGGGGGGGGGGGGGGGGGCACTGTGTGAGCATTCAAACATCTAATTGCTGGAAACCAAACATCTGGGAATAAGGCCAGGTGAGCTGGCAGAGTTGCTAGCGGGGAACAGAAGAGCAGATGAAGTAGAACATGTCTGTGTCTTGTCTCAGACAGCGAGGATCCAGCCGCTCTCCAGTCACCGCAGAGGCACTGGGAACACTTAGCGAGCGAACCATTTGGTTATTGAGACCAGGGAACACCAGTCACTCAACAGAATCAGCTTTCAGGATGTCATCACGCACCTTAATAGTTTTTGGACGGTGTTGTTGAAAGCAAATCCAATGTTTACGCAGGATTTTTAAAGTCATTAGACGTAGAAAAATATTCCTAACGTGCACACTACTGGGGGAAATTTGAGACCTGAAGAGGAAAATCCAGTTACGCCCAGGAAAAAGTAGAATCTTTTCAAAAGAGGGAAATATGCGACACTTCATGCTAACCTGTTCCACTCTCATGCCTTTGTAAAACTTTGCAAATGTTCACTATTTCTTAAATTTCACAACTGCTAAACAAAGAACTGCACCGCAGTATAGAGAATAATAAACCAGAAGATCATTTCTTAGACAGAACTGGCAGAAAATCAAAGCTGATCTCTTGAGTTTAACATGACTTCCAGCTGTTTCACATTACTAACACTGAGCGTCTCTCTGTAGTGTCTTTATAAACCCTTCTGCTAATTCCCAGACCAAAAACAAAAAACAAAAAAAAACATACCACTCCAGACACCAAAAGCGTGATCCCCCACAAACATATAATCAAGCTATATAAAAGCAGTGGCTTCAACATTGCAGCCAGCCTGACAACAGATAGATATAATTACAAAACAAAACCAGCTATGTTTAATGGTTAACTTGTGAAACACACCACATTGTTTCCAAGGACTTTGCGAGAGTGGAAACAATGGCATGCCAAAGCTGATAGATGTAAACACACACAGAGAAGAAGCTCTCCATCGGACTATTTCCGATTGTTGGGGATGTTTGTCTTCTCTCTGTGAGTAGAAACAAAAGAGTTGGTTTTGGGTGAGGATCTGGCATATACATTTGGCCCATATCAAAGGAAATGTGGGTGTTTTAAACCTTATACATACTGTACAATACAAAAATACATGCGAGCCACACAAGTAACTATAATGCAAGTATCACATCTGAGCACAAGAGAATGAACTGATTAATTCTGGACACTCTGGTAACACTGAAACATAACTAAACTATTAAATAGTGACGCTGATGTGATGACATTTTATATTTTTCTTACTGTCATTAAATCTCATGAAAAGGCCAAAACCGACAAGGAATTTATGGTGCTAACAAGTATTGACTGTGTGTTGATATATCTTATTCCTCTGTGTCACAGAGCTCTGTTGCTGCCCAAAAACTATGAAAAACACATCAGTCAGGCACAGTCTTGCGCTGGCTGACACGTTTCTTCATTAACATGAACATGAGCTCTATAGTTCATTTTAAATCAGTGCACACACACGGTCGTGCTGATGTAAATACTAATCCATATCTGAAAATAGTCCTGAATGAATTCAGTATTTACATCTACTGACTTAAGTCTGTTTAAAGACTACAGTGCCCTGCTGTTAAAGGAAATTACTTATCCCTCTTTTTAAAAAAGAAACTCCATATTTATGATCTGTTTAAAAACAACTGAGAGCCACAGACAGAATAGGGAAGTGTGAAAGTGCTGAGAGACGTGCTAACATTGTCAGCTTCTTGAGGGATTTGTTGACAGTCAGAAAAACACAGAATGACACCGGCCTCATCCTTTAACATTTCAGCCTCATCCTTTAACATTTATTGGACTAAAGGCCTTTAAAAACTGAACTGACCACATTTTATCTCACCTCAAATGTCTTGTCCACTCTGTAAATCATTACTTAAGTCTTACTGTGGGTGGTCTTCCAGTTCCACTTCTCACAAACTACAGAGTCAAAGGCTATTTGAAAACTGTGCTGGAACAGAAGTAATGCATTTGTCAGTGATACACAGAGACAACTTAGGAAACAATATAGGAAAATGGCCGTAATCTTAAACCTTTCTATTCGGCCGTTCCATGCCTGCCACCACTGACTCTCTAATCAGAGCTCCTTTCACACAGTGGGAAAGTCAATAACAGCATACAATCAGTAAACAAATTCAGCTATTTCTAAAAGGCCCACTGCATTCATTTCAGGTGCTGTAATTTGAATTATTCTAGCGTGTAACGCTTAAATTGTGTAAGACAAAGACCATGTCAGAGACACAGGAGAACTTGAGACAAAGGGAAAGTGAAGCTTTGTGGGGGGACTTACTCAGAATAATTTGCTGAGATAAACACATCTGTACTTCACAAAGTAAGAGGGCAGAATTTCAAATCACTCCAGATACACATTATTTTCATTATCATTAAGACTGCTATTGTTGTATTATCAGCCGCCGCAATGGTGTATGTCAGGGTGTAACAAACAAAAAGGAACAGAAAAGGACATATTCTTTCTCATCATGTGTTTATTAATAACTTACTTACCTCCATGTACCCAAACTTAATCAAAAGTGGCATGAGAATTCACATTATAGTATCATTTGGTGCTTCTTCTGTGATATTTCCAAACCTCAGAATGTGCTACTGACTGTGTGAAGCCTAAACCAGGCACAGACCCTTTCACGTCCCACTTCTGTGATTCTCATTCAGGGAGCCTCCCAGTAGGAATGTGAGGTTTGGTTTGACTTCATCAGTCCTGACAGTTGTGTTGATCTTGGCACCCATCACACAAGATGCTCCGCTAACACTGGAGCAAAGATACAGCACTGCTAAGGTCTTTGCTCTCAAAATGCTACGTCTTTAGTATGACCAAATGCTCCCTGTGCAACTGCTTTAGCTACCAGCACAGTCGCCAGAATAAGATGTTGGCGTTGCACGTTTCTGCAAACCATACATACATTCAATTTGTATGCTTCATATGTGTCATATCAGTGTTTGGACAGTAGGTATCAAACCTGCCTGAGCTGAGTTTACAGCTGAGCGTGACGACTGCTGCAGCAGACTACTGTTTGAGCCGCCTTTGAGGTGACAAAACCGGGTATTCTTAATGAGACACTGGGGTCTTTTTCCAGCTGTGTTTGTGGCAAAAAGACAAAACATGATCTTTTATGGACTCTAACCAAGTAGTTTTTATGCCTAAACCCTAACCAGACCTTAACCACGGTGTAGCCACGACATACAACTGAAAGTAGAAACGTAAAGAAACTTGGTTTGAATAAAAGAAATTTAAACTTTAAACATATTCGCGCTTTGCAGAAAAGTACCGTGCCAACATTTGTTTTATTATTATTCATATTATTTTATTTATAATATATGTTATTCAGATTTATTTTTTTCATTTATTTATTCTTGTGATTGGGTTTTAGCTACAGTACGTTTACAGTACATAAGACAGAACTGCACGTTTATGTTATTGTGATTTGTTGAGGAAATCCTATGACAGGAAGCAAACCTCAGCCTGTGACTCACGTGTCATGTGGAAGATGCCGTCACAGGCGCTGATATGGGACAGGAAGGCGTTTCCCAGGCCTTGGCCAGCATGAGCACCTTTCACCAGGCCAGCGATGTCAACGACATTAAGGAATGCTGGGACTTTGCTGCAAGTAAAAGGAGAAAAGATCATTCATTTAACACTAAAAATCATCAGTATCATAACTAAAACAGAAACTGTTTGTATTATAGGGCAGCCCAATACAACAGTTCCTGTGAAATGTTCTCCATTTGTTTTTTGTTTTGTCCGATAAGTGCCAAGTAGACTGTTAGTTTATGATGTTGCTGTCGATTGCATTAGAATGTAATGTGTTTTCAACAGATTGCTCCCATATTCTAATGCAAAACTACCTCAAATTATAGCCCACAAAACATGCTGTTGTGGAGTTTAATCAAAACAAAAAATAAGTGAAGCAGTTTTAATGCAAAGTGGACATCTTAAAAGATAAGGCTGGTGTTATTCTATATTTTTCTTATTGTCAACAATTCTCAGAAAAAGAACAAAACCAATCCTGTGTTATTGTCCATCTCCCAATGCTCAGCTTCAAGCTGACTGAGAATGGAAACCTTTAAAAACAGTGTCATTTTGTAAAAAGGCTCCGTGAAACAGCTGGACACTGTAGCTTTAGCAAACATTACTCATACCAGAGGGACTTGTGCATTTGTTGGTGGCTGTTTTCAGCTGAGCATGAAAAACATTTGATGCTCTAGAATTTACAGCATTGGGTCGGTGTACGCGGGACTGACTAATAAATTTAATCAAACTAATTAGTGAACATGTCATCTGTATGTGGCTCGTTTATGTGTTTTGGAAAAACAATAGAGGTCTGTGGCACCGACACAGGCAGTGTGTGAAATAGTCATGAAATTTAACCTATAGCATTCATGTATGTGGACACGAATTTTCGACCCTCAGGATGACGTTCAAACTGATGCATTTCACTTGGAAGGACCTTTCGTTATTGCACCATGTTCACCGTTGCTCTCACTGCAGTCTATAATCAATAGCATAATAATAACAATAATAATAATAATATGCAAAGTCTGGTTAGAATTTCAAAATAAAGCATACTGAGAAACCTTTCAGGTTACTGCCACAGTTTTGGTTTGGTTACAGTTTTGGACATATTTGTTAGCAGGATTCATTGCTGGTTTAGGTCTTTTCACGGGATTGTCTTTAAATAAGAGTCATATATAGAACATTGGCAGCCCTTAGAGGTAGATAGGGTGGACCTGTAGGTATTGTAGAGCTGTAAAATTGCATTATTCTTCATTTTTATGTGTAGTGGTATATCTATTTATTTATAGCCGTGGAATGTGTTTTACGTGTGTTACAGTATAGGACATATAGAGCGAAAGCAGCACAGAACTGAGTGCGAGCGTGATCATGAGATTCATACGGCTCTTTGAAAAGCAGGAGCTCAGTTCTTGTGACTAAATTTCTTGCGCTGAAATGTTCTGTGCTGTCCAACATATCAATTCTTGTCATTCAAAAAAGGATAGGTTGCTAGTAATTTGTCAGTATAGCAGAGCAAATCTGAATCCAACCTGCTTTAACAGCCTCTATAAATGCGTATGATAACCAGGTGTTGGAGGTTCAGATGCTTCAGCTTTTTCCTTAACAGAAAACCTTGGAGTAGAGCAGCAATCATACATCATACAGACCTGGTAGCTACATGTCAACAACATTGTTATATGTTTTCTCATACCAATAGCAAGAAGACCGTCAGAGACTACAGATCTGAAGTGTGAATAATAGGTGAACGATGAGACCCCATACCTGGCAGGTTTGTGGAATTGGCAGAGGAAATCATAGCGTTCATCTGGAATGGGCACTCTGCTTTCATTTGGGTCAATGGTGCAGAAGGGGAAATTTTCAGCTGCAGCCTGACTCTTTGTCAGCACGTTGAAAAAGGTTGACTTCCTGAAAATAAAAACAGCAGTGAGGCCAATCCATCTAAAAGTGCTGGTGTGCAGAGCCCAATGGTTTCGATAGTATGATCCTGAAACACTTCAGTAAATTATGCAAGATTGGCTTTTTTTTCTGCACACGAAGGAAAAGGGTTATTCTAATAGATTGAATATTTGAGCACTTGAATCAAAAATACTACACCCAATTACAAGGTCAGATAATCCCATAATGGATCAATTGTACATGGAATCGAGGGGCAAATTACATTTTCTGATAGATCTCAGCTGTTGAACGGGATCAGCCAAACGCTGCCCCATGTTGTGATCAGTGAGAGATTTATTTTCTATGGCACAAGCAGCTCAAGTGTACTTCAAAATCTACAGACAATGGCAAGTGTCTAAGAGTAATAATGGCACGGCAGTTAACTATAATCCAGGACTTTCCATCTTTATCCCCTCACTCGGTGCTTCACATTGAAATGATTGTTTGCTAAGTCCTATAGGCATGAAATTGCCCAAGATTGCTAAAGGGCAGGCATTAATTCCTTATATAAAGCTAGATTGTTTGTCTAATGTACTTGACGGCTTTCTTTGGGTCACCTTGGAGGAAAAAGGAAAGACAGTCTGCAGCAACACTACGTCCATCATCAGGTGTAAAAATCTTCTGAATAATATAAACAATTACACACAAATCATGTGTAATTAGAGTGTAATATGTTGGTCAGTAATGAGAAAAGTGATGTTTTCTGAGAAATCTGCAGCCAGATTTTAGAATGTTTTTCCACCAGTGAGTAGTGGAAACTCCTGATGGGGAAGCCATACTGACATATACACAGCTAAGCAAACTCAAGTGAATCTTGAGTTCAGATTCATTTATCAATTCACAAATCTAGTTTTTCAATGAAAAACCCAGGAGATCACTGTCTATTGTTGCCCGATCATCATGTCAAAAGGAAGACTTCGTGGGCTTCAAAATACAAGTGAGAAGGATCTTTTTGATTGGTGCGTGTTGCTCCCCATCATCCCATATGACCTGGGGGAAACTGCAGTGTGTCTTGGCCAAAAAACAAACAAGTAGCAATGACTTTCTAACATTTGTAATTATAGGATTGATGGAATATGAAGTGGAGCAATTAGTTACTCTTAATTAATGTCGGTTTTTCACCATATAAAAATTAATCAACTCTGCAGTTATAGATGATAGTCAGTAATAATTCTACCAGGGTAGGAGGTCGAGAGAGCATTTTCCTTTGGTAAATTAAGTGCTAAATACAAAGTTAAAGTGGAAGAGGAAGAAGAGAAGTGCACACACAATATATCAAAATCACCCCCTAATCACACATTTTCCTGCATGGATTCATTTCTTCACAGGGGTCAGAGTGCAGGGTTGGCTTCAGTCAGCTTACATGACTCTTGTTATGGTTGATGTTTGCATTATTACAGCTGTTCATATCAGAGGAGTCTAGATTCTTTGCTTTAGTGGTCGAATGGTTTGCTAATCTTAATCATCCTGGTTATCCTAATTCAGTTTCGTAATGACACTGTTAGATTGTATCTCACTGTCTACACACTGAATGAATGAAAAGTAAAATATATATTTATATAATGTGTCCAAATATGGGCATATTAACTTATTGAACATATTAAATTGGGCTTTTGGGACCTTCAAGTTAATAGAGATTCACAAGTTACAGGAAGTAATTATCCGGAGATTAATTGTTCACACTGGCTTCTTACTTTACATCTGCTGCGCACACAGAGACATGATGAGGGACTTTCACAAGGCAGACTGAGGCTAAAGGCAGGTGCCTATTAAACTCACTTCAGTCTAGGAGACCTGGAGGACGGTTTAAGAATGACTTGAGGCACTTAGACCATATATTGTCGTTACTGTACCGTACAACCCAATAAGGGGTTAAATGAACGAGATGAAACTTTTTTGTGCCTTTGAAGGGGGAGCAGGGCAGTAAACAGAACATGTGCTGTGGTGTAAGCGCAGAAATAGCTGCAAGGTTGGATCTAAATCACATTCTCAAGTTTCCCATGTGTGTGAAGAACAGCCAGCTATGCCCAACTAACAGCAGGCTGGCATCTGAGCATGGTTCATTCATGAAGGAACCATAGGAGGGTTGACAAGTTGCACTTTGACATAAATGCGGTATGGCAGGCCGCAACCTCAGTGAGTTCAACTTCTTACAGCAGGAAGAAATTGTGGTTTTCACTGGGGTTAGAAATGAAAACATTGGTCACTCGAGGGTTGGATCTTTGTGCAATAAGCTACCAAATCTAGCAAAACACAGAAGAACCACAACACGTGAAGAACTTTTTCAGGACACTGAATCTATGCACAGTGTTTATCCCTCACTATCAATATCCAGTATTTAAACATGTAATTAAATGAGTCGTGTAAAAATACCCCCAGCATGTGTACAATTAAACTGAAACAGTATGTGTGGCTTCAGCAGATGGATGATGACTCAACATCATGAGCCTTTACAAAACCTTCCAGGCTACTTGAAAACAATAGTTGGTGAAAATGAGTCAAAAATGTTTTAAGGAGCCTCAAAAAGGTGAGAAGCTGTCAGCTGAGCGGAAGATAAGCCATCACTGTGGTTCAAAGGGGGCCATGGGAAAGTCACACAGGGTCTGCTCCGTGATTACGTTCTGTCTGATGTCGCTGAAGGTCTTGGCCAGATGCTGACATGGTGGATTTGTCTGACCAGGTTGTCTGACAGTGTCTCAGCCCCCTAACATGCACTGCAGCCATTCAGCACATTCAAGTTGTCCACCTCACTAATAAAAATCGCTCAGACTGGGTGGCCGTTTGACTCTCCATTTGTCATAAAACAGGTTCGTATTTCAGAAAAATGTTCATATTGCAAGGTTAAAAATTTTGCGCATGATTCTTCTTGAAGGGGAAAAGTAAAATCAGAGTCCTTCCTTCAATTAAATGTGTCAGAAAACTAAAGACATGATAATCGGCTGTAGAAAGACAAGTCCTGTACGAACCACCATCAGAGATGATGGCATTGAGTTGGTGGATAGCTCTGAATACACGGGTATTGTTCTTGATAACACTGTGTTTTGAATCAAATGCTGCCTCCGAAAAAACGTCTTTTGTGCTCTTTTAATGTCTCCTCTGAGATGATGACTCTCTTATAGAAGTTTCACTGAATTGGTTTTAATGTTCTCATTGTTGCTTGTTATGAGAATTTGACTTTGGCCAACAACAACAAGCTCGACAGCCTCGTCAAAGTGGCTAATAGGATTTCAGGGAGGAAACCCAGCTTACAGACCTTTATAACATGCATGTTTGTATGAGGGAAACTCCAGGCTCCCCTAGTGTTTGAAAGTGGTATTCACTGAATCGTTTTCTGTTTTCATCAGATACCAACAGGCAGCTACCAACACGCAGGATACACCGTGCTTGTTTCTAAATTTCCGAGGAGATATGAATACAGACAGAAATTCTAAGTTTATTTGATTGGTATCATGTTATTTTAAGTTTTAACAAAACAGAGACGGTGATAACATCTTTTCTCTTTGTTGATTTCCAAATGAACGAGTTGACTGATCCAGTCATCTTGACTTTATGCAGTAAATCCAGCTTTTGTTTTCCTTGGAAGACTTTTTTTTTCCCAGGATGCCAAAGGTATGACCCACCCTACTCTGCCTCTGATTTGTTGACCTTGATATTCTAACCATGACCCTTACCAGTCTCCTCACGCCTAAACCTAAGCCAACGAGTCAGAGGAGGGCAGGTCATGACTTCGCCATGCTGGGGAAAAAAAGTTCCCAGGAGGTGACACCCAGTGAAGGCTTATAGGAAACAGGCCTAGGTGTCATTATTCTATAGCTGTTACATTATGCAACCAACAAAAACCCGTCTCTTGTTAGTTTGAGGTACTGTCTCTTTAATTTCACTGTTAAATGCTCATTGTGAACTTCATTCACTTGCATTTATCCTCAAACACACCCGAACCACTAACATTATGCACCCTCCTTCACCCTCCTATAGCAGCACCATTTGATATGTAGAGGTAAGAGACAAGTTCGGGGACACCGTTTAACATCCTGCATCTTAAAAAAATGATTAAGAAAAAATGAGTACACATACAAAGATCTCTCTGGGTTTTGGCCTGCATTCCTTCAGCTCACTGTGCAAGAGTTTTAGGTTAGCTACAAAAGGTTACATCATAATTACAAGAGACCAAAGCATTTCTTGCCCATTAGAAATATTCTTGTTTAAAAGGATGAGATGAGCTCAATGAAAAAGAATACATAACGACACGACGGAGTATTTTTATGATGCCGAACCTTTCTTCAGTGCCATTCAGTTCTATGTGGGTATCTTTCTGTATTTTACTATCTGATTAATCTGAAAATGTTGAAAGGCTGCTTGGCTTGCAAATAATCTCCTACATAATTTTTTTCATTAAAGCGCTACAGGCACTGATTTTTACCTGCGAGATGTTTCAAACAACTATGGGCAGCTGGCCATGATGAATTCCTACACGTGAAGCGATAGCATCTGAGTGCAAAGCACAACGTGCAAGTGAATTTCACACAGTTTCCTCAAAGTCCTGCATCCTGAATTTTCACCCACGCTTCAGAAAACATGCAGGTTAGTTGAACTGGAGGCTCTGAACTGGCCGAGATATGAATCTGTGAGTGTGTGTGTGTGATTGTCTGCAGTGTGTGTGTTTTCCCTGTTGTTGACTGGAGAGCTGTCTGGGGTGTTCCCTGACATGTCATGGTGACTGATAAGTAGGTATTTGTTAATGCTTTTCATTCATGTAACGTTCTTCTCTGCATTCAGAGCAGTGCGGTAGGTTCATTTTTGCTTGCTGTCATACACATCTGTTCAAATGTCGACGTGTCATGGCACAATCTCATCAATACGACGTCACATGGAATTATGAACTATCTTCTCTAACTGAAGACACGCTGCTGTAATAGTAAAACTCACTTTCATAAATTGAAGGATACATTATACTTGATACATACTCGTTCTATATATTCCAAAATGATCAGGACTTTAACTGTTTTATTAAAACTCTGTCTTTCGATGTGCTAAAACTCTCTGAAGCCATACGTCTACCCCCAATCATAACACATACCTGCTGTAACACCACAGAAAATAAATCATGTTTGAAAGGTTTGAGCAGCTCACACCCTTTTATTGAGACAGAGAGAGAGTTAAGATGTGGGGGTGGGACGCCCTTGTGGGGCGTTGAGCCTTGGCTAGTGGGGGCACACGTGGTTCCAGACACTTAACACCCTAAGGAACACTCCTCAGGTTGTTAAGGAACGCTCAAATATTTTCCACGAGCACTCAAGAGCAGATTTTTTTTTTCTTATTTTGGGGCTTTTGGGCTAAAATCACACTCACCATGCTACATTTTATTTGTTTCAATATAAAGTGTGGCATGCACAAGGTGCGAAAACTCATTTTGGAGGAACTCGAACAACTTCAGACAAAAATGCAGCTAAAGTGTGAAGTTGTCTGTATATGTACAACGTTTCTTTAAATGTAATGTCTGCTCTTTGGTCATGCATTCTGTACTCGGCTTATATGCATTCATGGAAGGCAGACATAGTTAACGTGTGGACAGCGCACATGGCGGTGCCTGCAGAGTGAATGGTGAGAAGGCGACACTCTTAATGTAAAGAAAAACCCTACTTACCCAACATTGGGCAGGCCAACAACTCCTATTTTCAATGAGGTGCCAAACCTTCCAATCAGTGGTGGCGGCTTTGGTGCATCTCCCTTTCCCTAAAGACAATGTGGAAATGCCTGTAGTCAGAACAAGCACCTGTCATTACATAATCTCCAACATGCCAATTATTGAATGTGGAGCTCTTCCTTATGAAGTGCACCTTCTTTGGAGCCATTTCCCACGCTGAAGTTTTTGCTGACTTCCACAACAGCTCACAAAGTCAGAGAAAAAAACACGTTCATTGACAGAAAATGGGCTAAGTCCTGAAATGAAACCAGTCGACTGCACTTCGACTGGCTCGCTCCCTGCGCTCAAAATAGAACCTGCAGCCTCTGGAAATGAAAGTTGACACTGCAAGCTGGCAAGCTGACCTGTACTTCCAAATTTAGCTGTCAATAGTATCGATGTAGGTTGATGAGCTGCTGTAAGATCAATCTTACATGGATTTGTTAGTTGAAAAGTGTGAATTGAAAGTGTAGTTAATCTTTATCAGAGCCTTGACTGTGTTGTCAGCAGCTGCCTGCTTTCTATTAACATTTAAATCCTCTGTCCTGACAGTCGCCTAACTGAAGACATCCACGAGTTGCGTCTCCATACTGACAGGTCCAAGCAATTTGGCCATTTCCCCTTGTTTTATAGCTTATCGACTTCCTACAGCAATAAATCCTCATTGTCAAGCAGTTTATTTCACAGTGCACTTAAATGTATATCAATTCTATTTCCTCGCTGTGGTCTGTATTTACCTGCCACTAAAATAAACAATGACCTGGCAACCTTAAAGTGCAAGCAATAAAACGAGCCAACGGGAGACAGCAGATGAGAGACAGACATTGTTATTTGAAGCTAATAAAATGAAGAATGAATACTTTTTTTTTATCATCATATTTGCAGTTTTACAAGGGAACAGGAAAAAATGTTACAGCCCAAAAATATCTGTAAGAAAAGGAAGACATTGTAAGTAAAAGCATCTTGAGAAAATCTTCATACTTCTGCCCACTTTTTCTATTTAATGAGCATCCTCTGGTCGACTATGATACAAGTGTAATCATCAGGCAACAATGTGCAGCTTCAGCACCACAGAAATAAAGTACAGCATCCTTGCACTCAGTTTCCTCCGACCCCCTTTGAGAGAAACAGGTGTAGCCACATGAGCACGCGAAATTACAACAATTAGTTAAATGTCCTCAAATAAACTTCCCTCAGCAGAAATACAAATTAAAGCGCACAGGGGCACAACCAAAAACCATTGCCCAGTCCAGCAGCCTGTCTGGTTTAACATGCAGAAAATGAGGCTCTAATAATCCGGATTTGAGGCAAGTGAGGCTGGCTTTGTAGAAAGAATTTAAATGAATAGGTCTGAATTAATCATTTATCTTTTGTTGATGGATGCACCCCCACTTAGACTCATCACAATAGACGCAGAGCGTTTTGTTCGACCAAATAAATCATTCCCATTGTTTAAGGTACATTGATCAATCTAATGGCTTGTAATAGGCTCCTAATTGCCACAGAGAAGTGCACCCGAATAGAGTCCAGAATTACAGATTCAGCTCGAAATTCTCACTTGAATGACAAGGCAAGATCATGTTCTCCCCTTCTGTCCCAAGCAAACATCATCTGAGAAATCACTTATTTTATTATTATTGGGACAAATAAATGTCCCTCCATGTAAATGTAAGGCAGGGCATATAAAAAGACAAGCACATTTATTAATGCATGGAGATTCTGTGATTCTGATGTAGATTTCTTTGTTAGGACTTAGAGGCATCGTTATTCCAATGTGAACGGCCACACTGCTCCTTATTAAGATAAAATACGACGCAAATAATCATGTACACAAGAGTATTAACATTTGAACAAACGGACAGACGACTGTGATATCTGACCATTATTAAGGGCGACTGAAACCGATAATTATTTTTTATTTTTATTTTTTAAAAAGTGACCTTAATTAAAGGCTGTCTATTGTCTGATTTTTTTTTTTTTTTTTATTACGAAAGTATAATGAAAAGAAATGTCCTCACAGTGCGTTGATTTCCATGTAACGCTCGAATTAATTTGCCTTACTATAGCGACAATCAACTTTGTTTATGTAGAACAGAAATTTAATACCGTTAACAGCACTCTGCCAAATTGTCATGATTGCAAAAATGATTCCATTTTCTTGGCAGCGTTCAGCATTTGATGAGACTGATTTTTATTCACCCTTCCAAAGGTGGGGTTTTACAGCAAAAAGAGTATTTGAACAAATTGCGCCTGTGTTGACTGGCAGCATTCATACTCTATAATGGAGCATTATTTGTCCATTTTGAATACTGTAATGCACATCTTTCGGTCAAGCCTTTCTCTGGAAAATTGCTTTAACTTTTAAAGGGATGATGATTCACGTCAGAGCAGGTCAATTTTACATTATGCCATTATCCCTGGGCGTTTTAACAAGCTATGGACTGTGCCGGCTTATTGGATTGTGATATTAGAAGAAAAAAAATAAGAGTCGCGAGTTTAAGAAAATTGTTGAAATGCGACGTCTTCTTAATTGTCCACGATTTAATCAAATAATTAGATTGGCATTACATTTTATTCCTCAGCTACAAGACAGGCACCGTGGCCCCTGTTGAATCGGTTTAATGGAGATGACTGGCGGCCTTGCAGCAGGTACCATCCCGCGGATGCTGAAACTTTTTTCTCCGCCTAGAAAACACTTGTCTTTTAAAACACATCTACTCCACGCGCTGATAAAGCAAGCTGTCATTTTTAATTAACCCCTCACCTGCGCTCCCCCTAATAAGTAAGGGAGGGGGGAGTGCGTGCGACGCGGCCGCGCGCGAACACGAGCACACGCACGGGCGCAGACGCGCGTAGATTTTGGGCTGGAAGTAAACAAACTGTAGGTTAGTTGATTGATTACGAATCCTGGTCTGTTTTTCTTCGTGTATTCTGAGACAAGTGGCTTCGTAAGTGAGCTCGGTGCTGTTTCTGGACTCCACCGAACTTCATCCACCTGTGATTTTCCAATATGAACGGCAGCACTTCTGGAGTTCAGGACGCAGCGTTTATAACAAGAGTTGTCTCGTGACACACAGCGGCATGCTACACACTTCTGATAAAGCCATCAGCGGCAGCAGCGGCTCGCACGCCGCTCAGGACACTATGTGCTTAAATAGCAACTATTTCTCAATGACGTGTTGCGCATGATCTGGATATTGGAATATCAGAAGGGAAACCTGGAACCACACAGTGTAACCACAATCCACAAACGCTTTAAAATGACTGAAAAGCTTACCTCTCGGAGAACTGACGTGTGGACTCAATTCTGCAATGAAAGGAGACATTGAGCCTTCGTGTGAGAATACATAAAAATAACTGTATGCATTCAAAAAAAAAAAAAAAAAAAAAAAAATCGTGTCTTGTATGACAGTCTGAGCGGAGGCTGCACAACAGATGATTGACGGCGGGGTTTTTGGTGTTTCTGTCTGCGGTCGGGTCTCTCATTGGCTGACTTCATCCCCAGCCATGAATGCAGCTATCAGATTGGCTGCGCGTCCTCGCCAGCTGTACTTCAAAGAACACGCTCTCTACAACTAGGTAGTGTTGGGAGCTGCGAGCCAAGAAAGAAACCGTGTGACCTGAGTCAAACACGGTGAGCCTGAGTCAAATTGGAGCCGTACAGCATAGAAATCGCGAACACTCTCCTCACAGCACAGACCCTGGATATGGCTACGTCTATACTTGGGGTGAGTCCGGCTTTGTATTTATGCGCAAAAGTTGTGCGTAAAGTTGTTGTAGCCTACGTTCCTCTGCAACAAAAAGTGTTCCCTGCCCGCATTAACATGCTTGCTTTCAAGTTTACAGTTCTAGTTAATACGGTGTTATTTACCATTAATTAACTTGTTTTTGCTGATATTTGTTGTTAAAAATAAGCAATTAAATGCCGATAGACCAAAACTGATCAAACTTTGAACTTGAGTATTTTCTGCTGGCTGTAAATCCTTCTCAGATATCTGACGCAGTAAATATTCTGAGGAAATTTCGAAAAAAAATAATCCTGATTACTTGTACGTTGTTTTATTAATGTCATACGCCTGTTAAAGGGCGTTCCTCCCCTCTCTCCAAAAACGTTAATCTCAGCTCAAATTATCGTTTAATAAATAATGGTTGTTATGATTTACTTGTTGAATTCCTGTTTTGTTGTGAATCTGCTCCCATGTCATGCGAGTCAAAAGAAAATCTTTCAGTAAAATGTGCTGCTACCTGTTTTAAGTCCAACTTCTGCGTGTGTGTTTTTCAGGAAGAGCCACGGTTTGGAACTACACCTCTAGCTATGCTGGCTGCAACTTGCAACAAAATTGGTAACACCAGTCCTCTTACAACTTTGCCTGACTCCAGCGCTTTCTCAAAGGGTGGATTTCATCCGTGGAAAAGATCCTCCTCCAGCTGCAACTTGGGATCCAGTCTGCCCGGTTTCACAGTAGCAACAAGCCGCGCATCGACAGGACTAACACCGACCAGTGGCACAGGCAACAGCGCCTTTTGCTTAGCCTCCACCTCGCCGACCTCGTCTGCGTTTTCCACAGAGTACAGCGGTCTGTTTTCCAACTCTGCAAGCGTCACATCCCAAGAGTCAGGACAGTCGGCGTTTATCTCCAAAGTCCACACATCCGCAGAGACTCTTTACCCGCGGGTGGGGATGGCGCACCCGTACGAATCGTGGTACAAGTCCGGTTTCCACTCGACCATCTCTGGCGATGTTGCCAACGGTGCGTCCTCGTGGTGGGACGTTCACACTAATCCCGGGTCGTGGCTCGATGTCCAGAACCCTGCGAGCACCCTCCAGACCTCACTGCACTCCGGGACGCCTCAAGCCATCCACTCCCAGCTGAGTGGCTACAACCCGGATTTCTCCTCGCTGACCCACTCGGCGTTTAGCTCCACTGGAATCAGCCCGTCCGCGTCTCATCTACTGTCCACCAGCCAGCACCTGTTATCACAGGACGGTTTCAAAACAGTCATCCCCACTTACACAGACGCTTCTGCCGCCAACGCCATGATTTCTGGGGGCAGTTCAGGAATAAGTAGCTCGTCGAGGTCGTCCAGGCGGTACTCCGGCAGAGCAACATGTGACTGTCCGAACTGCCAGGAGGCTGAGCGGCTGGGACCCGCCGGGGCCAGCCTGCGGAGAAAGGGACTCCACAGCTGCCACATTCCCGGCTGCGGTAAAGTGTATGGAAAGACGTCTCACCTCAAAGCGCATTTGAGATGGCACACCGGCGAGCGGCCTTTTGTCTGCAACTGGCTTTTCTGTGGCAAAAGGTTCACTCGGTCCGATGAGCTCCAGAGACACCTGCGCACCCACACCGGCGAGAAAAGGTTTGCTTGCCCGGTGTGTAACAAGCGGTTTATGCGCAGTGACCATTTGAGCAAGCACATCAAAACGCACACGGCCGGTGGCGGAGGCAAAAAGGGGAGCGACAGTGACACCGACACCAGCAACCTGGAAACCCCGAGGTCCGAGTCCCCAGAACTTATTTTGGATGGGGTAAATCCCAGAATCGCTGTTAAGGATCCGTCTCCTCACGACGAGCCCTAATGAGACGTCACCCCAAAAGCAAACCACACTCAAAACTGCACAGCAATGAAAACGGGTCTTATTTGACAGACAGTACAGGAGAAAATATTCCAAGAAGCGATTGCAAAAGTCTAAAAAAAAAAAATAAATATATTCTCCGCAGGCGTAGCGAGTATTTCATTCGTAAATCCATCCAAAAGAAAACAGAGCGACTTACTGTAGGCCTTTGGGAATTTTTAGGGGCAACTTGAAAAAGAAATGGATGTTTGCTAAAGGTGCGCGAAACCTGTTGAACTTTGGTTGGACAATGTGAGTTCCATCTTGTATATTGACGACTAAAACTATGTGTTATTTTCATGTAAATGTTAGGCTATGATTGTTTTATTCGTGTTGGTATCCTGGAAATCAGGGAGTTTACTTTTCGACGCACTTTGTGGATATGTATGTACACAGCTTTTTCAACTTTGGTTAACCATTTTATTTCTTTGCTAAAAAAAATTATCTATATATAAATGTTTACCTGTATAAAGTCACACGTATAAGACTTTCATTTTATCGTAATTAAAACATCTTAAAAAAGGCTGGAATTGTGTGCTGTAGATTTTATATATATATACATTTTATTTTTGTTTAATTATTTGAGTTAGGTTTTAATTTTGAAAAATAGTTTTATTTAATTTGGAAATTTATTTTAAAGCGTGAGTGCTGTTAATAGGCTATTCTTCTTAAAATCACCTATATTACCTCCACTTTCACTATTTCCCCTATGGAATAAATCAATGTTTAATGCCCCGGAAAAAAACATTTCATGCCCAAATGAAAATCTTGTTAAACGGTATTAATTATGACTTGGAGCACATCGTAGCCCCATGTGTCTTGTATTTGCGATTAGGGATTCGTGTCTTATCAAATATCTAATTAATCTCTGAGACATCTTTTGTTCAGTTTCACTTTATCGGGGGGTTTCCAAGGGGGTTGGACGACAAAGGTCCCTGAATATTTATTCTAATTGTCCAAATTAACTGCTTTCATTTGCATACCAATCCATGGAGCGAGAATAAGGATACGGCTTCTTTCTCTTTGCCAGAAAGCGCAGAGATGTTATGGGAACAGTTTTTTAAACTTTAGAAAAGGGAAGGGGCAAAGAGTCACATGCAAATGCTGAATTTGAAATGCTCTTTGCTCAGCGCAGTCAAACGGTGTCTGCATGTTATTTGAATATCAGTGGGCCCGTATTGAAAGGGTTCAAGGATGCTCTCTGACTTCTTTGTGCTTACCCAGTGCAGCGTCCGACTCTCAAAAGAAAAAGCCGGGGAATAATTACAGCGTGAGTCCACGACTGGGAATACGTCAGGGAAAAGCATCTCATCCAGACACCCCCCCCATTTTTTTTTTTTTTTTTTTTTTTTTTGAAGAGGATGTTAAATTGACCAGAAGGCAATAGAGGGAAATTATTTTCATTTCCTTTTGTGCAACAGCGGCTTAAAGGAAACGGCCAGATAGTGAAAACTACCAAATTAGATCTCCAATTTGAATTTCATCTAAATATAAAACGTAAAAGGGAAAAAAAAAAAATGTTGAAATTTCAGCTCGTGAACGCCACATTTAGCAATTGAAGCAAATGTGTTTTTGAGATAAAAACTGAAGAGATATATATTTTTAAAATTTGGATTTAAAAAAATGTTGTTCGAGTCTACATTTTATAGACTGAAAGCATCAAATAAAATGTGTCATTTTCGGCCTAAAAATGAATAACAGGAAGTAAGATTTGTCCAATTTAGATGGATTCACACAGAATAATGGCTTAAATTCTACACAGCTGTCACAAATCAAAATATAGAATTTGCAATAATAATAATTTAAAAAAATTAAATATATAGAGCAGCTACATCTGTATTCGGCCCCAGTTGCTTTTGTTCCGCTGCTGCATGCACGCGCTGGATATTTGGACACAAATCAGATCTGTTTTGTTTGAATTTGACGCCCGTAAAAACCCAGCAGGGCGGACACTGTCAGGACATTCAGGGAAACCGGCCTGGAAACTTGAGAAACGTTACGTTAAAGCAAACACAAAACGAGGAAGAAGAAGAAGAAAAAAAAAAAAAAAGATTGGCATGTGCAAAAGTGGAATAATTTGGCATCAGGTGCCTCGAGCTTAAAGACAATTTAGCACTCAGTGGGAATACACTAACAGGAATCAATCAGCAGACACATCCACATGTCCATTTTCATCAGACTCCTAACGCTGACATTCATTCCATCCATCCTAAAAATAAAGGCATTCATTTGAGACGATTAAAAATTTAATCGGAAAATAAAAGTCCTGATTCTTTCAGGAATCAACAGCCGTTTAAGCGTCACAGCGCACAATGTCGACGTTTCCAAAAAAAAAAAAAAGACAATAATGAAAGCGAAATAAAAACATGCAGCAACAGGAAGCGTCTTTCTTGTGGCCAACTGACCACTAAAATGAGTCCAACATTTTCCCATCAGTGGATCACAGCTGCAGATTGCCTCTAATCGTAATCAATTAATTTAGTCCCTTTCATACAGTACAAGACAACACAGGCGCGCAATGAGCTGCATCCCCATATTTTCTGTCCACTGCTTCCCTCTACTGGAGGAAAAGGAGACCCACACATCAGATCTGCTGTCTTAAACAGAGGGACACTGATAATCAAGAAGATGACAGTTACTGAAAAGGAAAAAAAAAAAATCATTCAAAACATTTTCATGTTTTGTCCAATATTATAAGAGGGGCATAGAAAGAGTCAGTGCTTTCTTTTTCCTCGCTCTTGGCTCCTCTCTCTTCGCTCCCTGCTCCTGCTTCTTCCCCTGCCCTCTCTTTCCTTCCTCCTTTCCCTGCTTCTGCTCCTCCCATCTGCTGTTCTCCCTCTCCTTCCATCTGTGCCACTTCTGTTCCTCTCACCATCTCCGCTGTGACGCCTGTCTTTACCTCCGTCCTCCCTGCCTTTCTCGCGGCTTCCACTTCTGTCCAAGCCAGACTTGGAGCTGCGAGGCCTCTGCCTGTCCCTGCTGTTGTGCCTCTTTCTCTCTTGACCTCCCTCCAGCTTGATCTTGTCCTCCGGGCTGCGATGCCGACTCCTGCTCCTTCCCCTCTCTGTCCCCTTTTGCCTGTAATCTCTGGACTCCTCTTCAGGCCGCTTCTGTCTGGTGCGAGGACTCGGTGACCTGCTCCTATGAGAGGAGGCCTTTTTCTGACTCTTGACTCGCCGCTCGCTCTTAGAGCTGTTATCCCGACAGGAATCTTTTTTCTTGTTCTTCTTTCTCTTTTGGCTCTTGAACTTGCCATGGCTGTCTGAATCTGAGCCACTGTCACTGCTACTACTGCTGCTGCTGCTGCTGCTATTGGAGGAGTCACTCGAGCTGTCGCTACTTTCATGCTTCTTCTTGTGTTTTCTTTTGCTTTTTTTCTTCTGTTTCTTGCTCTTCTTTTTCTTGGCCTTCTGCTTTTCCAGGCGATCGAGTTTTCTGTAAGCGAGGAACACAGACATTTAATTTACACTCTACAACGAGGCTCTGGCATACCAAAGTTTATGAATGACAGCAAAGTTGAAGGAAAGTGTTGAAGGTAAACGTGAAACACTTCATCAAAATGGAAAACAATGCGACAATCCGATTAAAAAAAAAGCCTGAATCAAAATTAATTTAAAAGGAAACATCAATAATTCATCAGATTATTTACCGACGCTTCCCCTCAGTTTACTCTATCATAAAAATATTCATTGTCAAAAATAATTTCAACCCTTGAAGCTTTCATACATTAAGATTTGTAAATTATGCCACTTTTTTTACCTGAGGAGCTTCTGCTTTTCCTTGGTGGATAATGACTTCAGAAATTCCACCTCGGGATCATCCTCCTCATCACTGGCAACATATTCCTGTAAAAGTACACAGCACACACTGAAATCTGCATTGAAACATGCACATAAACACAACTCTCAACGGCAAACTTGAGCAAATCTATATTTGAGCACATCAGCAAAAAAACACCTTTAAACAATGACAATCCTGTTTTTTTTTTTTCAAAATCAGATCTGCTCAATAAGTCACCACTTTGCGGTATTTATGTAGAGGAAATACCAAAGGTATAGTTAGTCTTTTCTCTCTGGAGGTGTGTGTGTTCGTATATATATTGTCCTATGTGTGCAGAGATGGAAGTGCGAACAGACAATTACCTGCGATGGATCACAAACAGTAGCATTCCTACCAAGGACACATTTTTTCAAGGCAAACCCACTGTTTCGCATCTCCGCCATTAACTCCGAGGGGTGCATCGACGGACCTGTTAGCACAAATCACAGCCTCAGAGTCCCATTGATGTCAAACCATTGCCAACCACTATCTCCACAGTGGGAATTTCAGGGGCGGCTTTGTTAACAGAATGGGACATCAAATCAACTCACTCCACTTCCGGCTGAGCAAATCATACAATATCATTCTCTGCCAAAGCAGCAGTTAGGGGAATCAGAATACACAATAATTACATTTTTTCTCCCGGCACAGGAGGGGGACCATTACAGCACTCCACCATCAACACCACCATGCACTGACTGGACTCTCCCAGGGTAAACATTATTACTTTACAACTCAACTCGCTGATTGCAGAACTCAGAATCAGCTCAAGCCTGGGAGCTCCAGCTGAAACCGAGAGAGGGGATACAGTAGGTGTACCTGCTGCAAAGTGTGTGACACTTAACCCACTGTGGCCCACCAGCCACAAATGTCAAGCAGCACAGATATTCTGGCTCCCCGTTTTCCTACCATGTACGATTAGGTCAGTTTTTCCATTACAAACTCAGAATAAGCATATGTTTTTATATATGTTTAACACAGCGTACCTACGTCTTTAGTAGCTGTATCATTTATTAAGAAAGTGATTCAAATTTTTAAATAATAATGTTAATATGCTGCTTGTCTGCAGATGCTTATTTCAATTAATTAATTATTCATGTTCAATTCAAAAACATCAAAATAAAATCTGCATATAAAATCATCGTGGTCTGTTTACATTCAGCGCATGACATTAACATTTAATCGCACTGATGAAACTGCCACACAGAAAACTGTAGGGGAAGACGTTAAAGCGGATGTTGTAATTATCGTATGGACTCTCGACTCTACCTGCTGCCTCCTCCGAGGCCACGGAGCTGGCATTGATACCCGACAGCCCATAGAGCGGACACTCTCTGTCTGTGTTCACATGGCCCCATTTGTGACATTTGATGCATCTCACGTTGCGCACCTGGGAAGTTAACAACAGACATTACTTTGAATTATGTATGCATAATAATTTAAACCAAACCACTCCACGTATCGTTAAATAATGGCATCACCCGAGTATAAGGCAGAACACATTCCATTAACGTGCCTGACTCTGGATTTATTTTTGAAAGCTTGTTATGTATCATTAATTTATGTGGTATTTTATAATACAGTGGTTTTCAGTCTTTCTTAGCTTGTGACCCCTAAAAAAAAAGCCACTGTCTATATGAAACCCCTCGGTTTGAGTGGGGACGTGTTGCAAGCACTGCACACAAAGCATGAATTTTCCTTTCACAAAAAAAAAAGAGAAAATCTGAGAAAAATCAAATAATTTTTCAGATATGTGCCAAATGAATTAAAATCATCACACACCTGGATACCAAACGGCTGATCTCTTATATTCATGTCATCCTTTGCATACCTACATGAGAAAATTAAGGATTTAAAAATAATGCAAAAGAAAGCCAACATGCCAAGAAAATTTGATTGTGTTTAACAAAAAACAAAACAAAACAAAACTTACTTTTCTCGAGGAGCCACCTTCTGCCACTCAAATTTGTACTCTTCTTCTCCGTCCTGACAAACAGACACATTTCCTGTATGAATTTTAACATGTAAACCCTAACTGTCCTCAATGCACACTCAGTGTGGAATCATACAGGTTTGATATTTTCTCCACTTTACCTCTTTCTTTTCCTCTTCAGGGCAGAAGACAATTATGAAGAAGAAAAAAACAAATAAACAAGTATTAAAACATTAACATATTTACCAAAAGCCTGGTGTTTGAGGTCTGTAAAAATATGGAGTCAGCGTGGATCACAGCTGTAATGATTTACCTTTGGATGCTCCAGGTGGAGCCTCGTACATAAAATTGAGGCCATTTTTGACACGATCATCCCCCATCAACAACCTGGAAGTGAGAAAACAATATGATGAACCTGAACAAAACGTTTCTGTAAAAATGTATCAGGTGGGTGGAGGTCTCAGAAAATGGTCACTGGACTCTGATGAAAATCTGAAAATAATTCAGTAGTTGAAACAAATCAATCAGTTATTCAGATGGTATTCAGTCTGCGGCAGTGCTCTGTCATTTATCGAACCTGTTGTTGTAAGTTTCCTGCTCTTTCAGATAGGCCTGCATAAGTTCTTCTTGCTTGGTCTTCTCGAAGGTCAGTTTCTGTTCTGCTATCCATACCTGTAAGATCAAGAGAAAAGGATGACTACAGCACACGCTCAAAACTATCTTTTAGCTCAGCTTGCTTGCAAGTTATTTGGCTACAAGTGAGTTCACCTCCTGTGTAGCCTTACATCGATTACTGACCTGTACCCTTCAAACAATACCAGAGCAAATATGACTTGCTGAATAATCAAATAGTCGATCAGTTGATTTACTGATGATGGATTAGCAACAATTTAGATAATTATTCAATGGATTATTTAGATAATTTTTCACCAAAAACGCCAAACATGAATTAGTTTCAGTTTCTCAGTTTTTGAGATTGTTGTTCTTATTTGACTTTGCATTAAGAAGAGTAATTTTATAGTAGAGTGAAGAGTAATTAATAATTATAATCACTGTCAAATGCAGCCATGAAGCACATTAATGAGTAAAGCATGCAAACATGCATTTCATCTCTTTTTAAGATTTTTAAGACAAACATGTTCAACCAGAGGTGGATGGGAGCTAGTCCCTTGGTAGCGCACAATTACACAGTTAAAACGTACATACACTGAGGAGGAGAAACGACACCGACACTACATTAAATCAACAATTGGCAAATGCTAACAACAATGTTTATTACCATCAAAACTTAACTAGGGGGTGTGATTTCCTACTGTTGTTAAGTGTTTGACCGCAGCACTGCATTTGACCATGGAGATTTCAATCAGACAAATTGTGACTGAAAACTCCGCAGTATTACTCAGAATATGAAGGTTGGCTCTTCATAGAAAGACCACGAGAGCGAAGAAAGCTGAAGCAAACAATGCTGAAGTTAAAACTACGTTAAGTTGTTACATTAATTAAGATCAACTGGACCACTAGCTTTATTTAACGCCAAACTCCATTAATTAACAAGCAACTTAACGGCACAAACAATCAATGTGATTTAAATGTTTTATCTACACTCATGATTCATACAGAATAAACCGTCTACTCTAAGCTCAATCTTTTCTGTTAGGTAAGTAACGTTAATCGTCAAAGTGGATCACGGGAGCTCTTGCTAAGTGACATTAGCTAGCTGGGCTAGCAAAACGTATTAAACGCAGCTCGCTGGCTAACTACAGCTAGCACTCACCTTTTTTATATTTGACTTAGACGCAGGATGAAAATCCTTCTTGCACATGAAATTAGCGAATGATTTCCCCATGGCTGACAACCTATTACACCAACCGAGCTGACAACGTAACGTGAACTTTTAGCTAAAGGGGTCGCTACCGTAGCTTCCTATCACATGTAAACAACTGCTTCTTCTTCTTTTATTATTTAATGGCGGCTGGAAAACTGCTTTTAGGCGCATTATCGCCACCTTCTGGACTGGACTATGGATCAGGACTATTACATTAAATTCTCCTATTAATTCACGCGTTCTCTAAAGAATCTTATTTCTTTCTTTCTAACAGTTTAACCCCAGCTTTACCTTGCTATACTTTATGACCATGTTTATTTCTTAGTTTCCTGTTGCTCTTTTTGCATATTTATCTGTCAGCTCATTTCCATCCAGTAAACGAACGCATGAAGAAAGTTTCATGTTGGTGTTGAAGGGGTTTCTGATGAGCTACAGAAGTTAAGAGTTAAACTAAATAAATGCGTTAAATAGATCCTTATGCCAAAACCGCCATGTCACATCAATGTGCATAGACTAAAATATAGTTATTATTTTAGTATAAACCAAAAGCAACATCATTTAATTGGTTCTGTTCATTCTGTAATTAAAGGGATATAAATTGGTATATCCGTCACAGACATACTTGATCTATTTCAATGATGAAATTAAATTAAATTAGACTAATTAAATTAGATGAGATGGCAGTAAATGCTATTATCTGATGACAAATCTCTCAACAACATTCAAATAAAAATAAACCAAATCAAATCAAATCAAATCAAATCAAATCAAATCAAATCAAATCAAATCAAATCAAATCAAATCAAATCATACCAGCCTCTTGGAACATCAGCCGATAATATAATAATTTAGGATGAGGAATACAGTTTAAACAAATAAATAATATGAAAGCGATCCATAACTGGGTCAACTACGAATACAAAACTGACTTCGGTGACTGGGTCACGTGACTGTCCTGTTCCGCGCATGGACTTTATGGTGAACAGAGAAATGAAACCAGAAAGTGACGGTGCTCTCTGAGACTGGCGCGCACAGGTAAGCTTACCTTGTTGTAATGAGGAATTACAGTCACAGCACGACGTGGCACCGCGCGTCAGCTCGTCTGGCTGTTCGGTAAATGTGACTTATACAACCTTTAAAATGTCTTTTTAGTTCGAGCCTGAAAATGCAGCCCTGCTCCTGTGACACCTTCGTGGCTCTGCCCCCCTCCACTGTGGGACAACGCATCATTTTTGGGAAGAACTCTGACAGGCCTTGTGATGAAGTCCAGGAGGTGGTGTACTTCCCTGCCAGAGACTATAATGCAGAGGAGAAGGTGGAGGTGGGTGACACAGACAGCTTGTTATTGCCCTCCAACCTTCAATTTCCCACAGTGCTCCTGGGTGAAGGTGCCATTTGATGACATTAACAGCCTCTGCTCCTGTGTCTCGGTCCTCTCGTCCACAGTGTACGTACATAGAGGTTGAGCAGGTTGCCCACACTCACGCCGTCGTGTTGAGCAGACCGGCCTGGCTGTGGGGCGCAGAAATGGGAGCAAATGAGCACCAAGTGTGTGTTGGAAATGAAGCGGTGTGGGGCAGAGAGAGTGCTGATGGTGACGAGGCTCTTCTTGGCATGGATCTTGTCAGGTGAAGCCCAAGAAAGAGCAGTTGTTTGTGTTATTAAGCCTCTGAGCCTCCAGCCTCATCTTGAGGGGAAAATGGAAATGTAATGACATGGTAGCAGGCAGAAACAATTCAGTGCAACTTCTCCTTCCGCTGACCTTTGTCAGCTCAGACATAGACGAAGACATGAATCTGTGACCCTGCAATTTTCCAGGCTTGCACTTGAGAGAGCCGATACAGCAGAGAAGGCTGTGGATGTTATTACTGAGCTGCTGGAGAAGTATGGCCAGGGAGGATCTTGCATGGAGGACGAGTCTGGCTTCACCTACCACAACAGCTTCCTCATCTCAGACAGGACGGAGGCATGGCTGCTGGAAACGGCCGGGAAGTACTGGGCAGCAGAGAGAGTGGAAGGTACTCAGAAAGAGCACGAGAGCTAGGTTTCCATTTGAAGCACAAGTTCAAAAAGCGCTTTAGTGGTTAGTCTGCAGTGTTAGAGGTCAGAACTGAAATCCAAGATGAAACCATGGACAAGACAAAGGCACTGACATGTCTCCAGAAATAAGAAAAGAAAAGTGACGTGTTAATTACATCACAGCCAAAAGCCTGATTTCTAAGAGTGAGGCGCTTCCATGTTTGGTAAATCAAGCTTGGAACAAGGTGCAATTAGAGCCCACCAGATCACTTGAATTGGTGTATATTATTTTTTAATATATTATTATATTGCTGTCTGTGTATATGTCAACTGATAAATGTCAAGAAATTGCAGTACACAGTACCAAAGATATGTTTGAGGCAGTTCAGAATCAGTCACCATTACATAGTTTGTCCACCAGAGGGCGCCCATAGTACATACTATACTTTGACCTCTACATAAACAAACGTTATTAAAGGCCTGTCTGGCTATAGTTGCATCCCTGAGTAGACCAACAGTTTGTCTTCAGACAAGGTGGCAGACATCAACGACAACGGTCAACATCAGTTCTTCCATTTGTTTGCAAACTTAATGTAGTTAAAACCGAAGCCATGAAACAATACAAGTATGACATTTGAAAATCTGAGTCTTGGTTTTGTATCCAGTTGAAACAGAGAGGAAAACTTTGTATAACCTCACAGCCATGGTCAGGCTGACGATGACCATAAAAGATCATACGCTGTAAGTTAAACAGTTCGTGCACTGCAGTCGTCTCATAATCGAAATCTTTGCAAGCGTTCCTGCTGACCCTCCTCGTCAGCAGGTCACATGGTGACACCATACAATAAGCAGTCGTGTAAATTATTAGCGACATCAAAATTCCTGTAAAGATGTGTGACAATGTAAAGCTTATCCCAGCTGAACCGATTTGACTGGCTAGTTTTATCTCTTCATTCTCCCTGCAGGGGAAAAAAGGTATCACTCCAGGCCTCATATCAGTTGAACTTCTTTTTATTTTATTCCTTAAACAGCCTGACTCGCACCAGTGACTTCTTGGCTTTGAGCTGGCTGAAGGCGTCTGCCAGTCACTTGAAAAACACAAGCATTAATTAGCACAAGGCCAAATACTTTGTGTATTAACTCCAACACGGATCATTAGATCACTGTATAGAATAAAGGGCTCCTCAGTATCACCTGAAATCAGCATGGTTAGTCATCATATTTACCTTAGTAGCAATTCATTAAAAGGTTATCTTGTTAAATGCACCTGTGCTCAGGATTCTTCATCCTCACAGTGGAGCTCCTCTTCATTTTTTGGATTATGATTCTGAGAAACATCAAGTGTTTAAGATCGCCAAAACAAGAAAATCTAAGTAAAATCGGCTCTATTTCACATCACTCCACTGTAAAATAAGTTAATTGTAATTGCATTTGAACGTCTTTATGACCTCTTTTATCACACTCTTATCTGCGGGAAGTTTATGAGTATTTTAACATAACAGTGACATCATTTTACAGGCTTATATAACAGGCGGCTGAATCTGTAACAGCCAGCTTCATCGTCCACGCTGTGGCCAGGGAGACACGTTCTGCTGCCATCAAAGAATTTGACAGACATACTTAGTACATACTGTGTGTTTGTAATAATATCTTTATATATCTGTGGTCCTTCTCTGAGAAGCTGCCACTCCAAGCCTTTATTCTGATTATCATCCCTTTAAGTTTTTCAGTTGAGGTCAGCTTCAGACAGCCTTGCATGCACCTGAAGTAGTAGGTGAATAGACGATGAATCATAAATGCTGAATAACAGCATTACGTGTGTATTCCCCTTCTCTAGATGGACATCGCAACATCTCCAACCAGTACGGCATAACGACTAAGATAGACAAGGAACACCCAGAGATGAGGGAATATGCGAGGAGCAAGGGCTGGTGGGATGGAAAGAGTCAGTTCAACTTTGCCACGGTCTACTCCTTCATAACCACGGCCAGAATAGAAGCGGCAGGGAGCCGATACTGTGAGGGGAAGAAGTTGATGGAAAAGAGCAACGGTTAGTAAAGTGCACCTCACTGCAGAAAGGTCACACACAGGAGGAAAAAGCTACATGACTTCTCGCACTGTCAATGCAAATGACTTTATTCACTGAAGGTCAAATCACTGCTGAGACGATGATGGACGTCCTGAGGGATAAAGACAGCGGCATCAACATGGAGGGCATGTTCATGACAACAGGAAGTATGGTGTCAGTCATCCCCAGGGATCCTTCTCTGCCAGGGGTTCACTATTTTACAGCAACTCCGGACCCTGAAAGGTGCAGCACGTGGTCTCACTTTAGCTGACAAAGAGCATCCTTTAAATTCACTTTGGCTGCAGTCACTGGTGGTTTATTAAGTCCGTTTTGTACCACAGGTCTGTGTTCAAACCTTTCATCTTTGTGAAAAACCTGAAGCCGCTGGAGGAGACGACGTCTCCCAGTTACGGTCCAGATGATCCTGTGAAGAAGAAACCCCGCTTCCAGAGCAAGCCTGACCGCAAACATGAGTTGTTTGTCAAACACGAACTGGTGGCTGCCATCATGGATTCCTTCAAGGTTTAACAATTACATTCAAGCCTGGAGGTTGTCTTAGTGTGGTCACTGTGCTGAAAATGTACCTACAACTTTTTATTTTTTTTTTTTTTGTTATTTGTCTGCAGGAGAGGGGAAAGAAGATCAAGGAAAGCATGAGGTTGCTGGAGAAGCAGAAGATGGCACAGATGGAGGAGCTCCTTTCACACGGTGTTGAGGAACCGGACTTGTTGGTGAATCTGTTCTCCAGCTCTGTTAAGGAGGAGGTAGCTGTGTACAGTAAAAGCTGAGAGGCCTGCTTCTTGTTACAGTCAACGAATCAGGTCTCCAGCAGCAGCAGCACAGTGTCTGCCTCTGAAGTTTAGCTTTTAGTCACGTTTAGGTCGAGTAAATTAAATTAAATTAAACAGCCTGTAATACTCAAAAGTCATGAATCCCATGTTGTAGATGGCCAAAAATGCTGACTTGTGTACAGAATCATTCACCACAAATACAGGACAGAACAAAATCATTATACATGATATGAGGGTTGGGGAATAAAATTTATTTTAAAATGTATAAATATTCAGCCTGTGACAGAATAAAGTGAAATGTTTTCACGTCCGCTTTCTGAACATGCTTGATTTAACGAGAAACACAAGCCTATGAACTTCAAAAGCCACGAAAATGCTTCATTTAAGCTGAGTTAGTTTTCTGTTTATTATACACCTGAGAGAAAAACTGAATTACAGCAGCTCAGACTTTTCCAACTTGAAGTTCACAAAGCTTTTTTTTGTCAGACAATATGTTTACTCTGGTTTCAAGTAAACACATTAGCACTCCCTGAGCTCTGAGACTCATTCCTTCAAGTGCATTATTGACTGCATAAACATGTATGCAAACCTGTCGTTAAAAAGCAGCAAAGTCTTGTTTCACCATTTAAAAGAAGTTCTACCTGTTAGCTTTGTTATTCTTGAAAATGCACGTTAAATGGAAACACTTGAGCTCTGATCTTCTGTTATGTCCATCAGTCCGATCTGTTACGTGTTAATGTTTTACTCACCAGCTTCACTGCAGATTTATGGACGCGGACTATCTGACATGTAAATAAACTAACAGCATGTCATTTTCACTTCCGAGAAAAACTGGATATAACCCGATGTGTCGGTTGTAGACCTCCATTAGAATGACTTCCTGAAAGCTAATCTATGGTACTTAGTGGTAGCTGTGCGTGCAGTTTTTCCACATAATGATGGGTTATGACTGCTATTTCAGGTACTCCCACTGTCGGTTTTACCTCCACATAAATGGTTTTGATGTTTTACTGTACATGTCTGGTCACCTGACAGCTCATGTCCTTTTCCTAACTGATTGTTATAGTAATCCTGCAGCAGCTCCAGATCTCAGCAATTAACCTGGTGAGTAAAATGTTAAATGTCACACTGCCAAAATATGACACAAGTGGTTAAAACGGCCCTTTTACCTATTAAAGCACGAGTTCCCTTTACACTAATGCCACACAATACATGATGCACTGGCCTTTTCAGTTGTTTCAAGTCTGTTGCTCTGCTGTCGGGTGTGGACAGCATGGTAGTGCAAGCACAAGTTTCAGTCAGGTACTCTCAGGTGAGATCAGCATTGTTCTGCCCGTTACCTGACCTGAAGATGTTTTTGGCAGTATTTTCTTCCTGAGCTGAAATGCCATTTACCTTTATGAAGTTTAAGAATGAGGTTCAGGAACAAAGACCCCACCCAGAACACATCCCACTCCCACTCAAGTATTTAAGCTCACCTGCTTCATTCATTTCCCCTTCAACTCTGTCTCTGCACAACATGTGACAGAAAGCATTACAGCAAATCGCTCACCTCACACCACGGACCAGGAGCTCATATTCAACCCCTCAGTCAGCGATTCTTTCGGAGATCAGGAGACTCCCAGAGTCCCCTCCATCCCCTAACATCCACCTCCGCCAGCACACTTGGTTGCGCTCAGCAAAACCATATCTCTCGGCCTTCGAGAGATATGGCCCTTGCCAACCAGAAACTCCAAAGTAACAACATAAACAACTCTCCGACCTGCTCGAGGTCCAGTCTCCAGGCTACATGCAGTTTTACCCTCAGCCCTCCTCCCCTTCATCCCACACCCCTCATCCTCTCATCTCTCCATCCCTTACCCCTCACCATCTGTGAAGATTCTCATCCATCCAGGTCATGGTAATTCATGGTAAGTGCTTCCAGAGGCGACTGGACTTGGTTGTGGAAGACGTTTCACCTCTCATCCAAAAGGCTTCTTCAGTTACCCCTCATCCCTTCATCCCTCCTTCCTTACACCCTGCCTTCCTTTCATCTCTTGACCCTCATCCTAATGCATTATCATTCATCAGCTATGCTCTCCTCCATCCACAACACTTACTAAGCCATCATAAATCTGTACCTTATCGGCGTGGTATTTGTTAGTGAATGGTAAAAAATAAATGTCTTTGACACTTGTGTCTTATATCATGAACTGATAATAAAGGTGACTGTCTTGGAAGTCGTATTCCTGCTTGATGTGCTGGAGGACACCACCCTGCTGTAACCGCGTCCCATAGAGTACTGCCTCGCCACGGTCCTGAGCCAAGCCCACCTGCTGGAGCCACTCCACCAGTTCACAGCCAAGAAAGCAGTCCTCCAAGATCCCCTTCCCGCACCTGGAAAGTCCAACAACACATTCACTCAAAGGTCTACAGAAGAAGCAGACGGAGCCAACATGCCCTAAAGCTATAAGAAATAACATTTTTTAGTGTACTGCGGTATGTGAACAGCGACCAGGATTTGTTCCTCTATACGTCAGAGAAGATGTTTATCTAAGACTGTTTCTCGTCAACCTCGGCAGTGAGTGAGACTATGTGCTCTCACCTTCTCATTTTGACAATGTCACGACAACACTGGTCTTTGTGGTATTTGGTGAACTGGGTGCAAGTCATCCTGATATCCTCAGGTAAATCAGTCTGCGGCTGCTCTTCCTGCTTCTTTCCACACCACAGACTGTATAACCTAGACACCATTCACAAAAAGAAAGCAAACCCATGGACCCTGTTTAGTGCTGTGTACATATAGTATATCATATACACAGTACATACAGTATGTTGCGTGTATAAAAAGCTTCATCACATAAACATTCTTTACCTTTTCTTAAATGGCAGTATAATCAAATGCTTGTCCAGCCCAAACAGAGCAAAGGAGAGAAAACCCTGGTAACAGAAAACGTGTCATGACACTGGGACCGTGTGAAAAATGAACGCTCACAATCTACTGTCGTATCTGAGGCACCAACCTGTCCGTAGTTGGTCACGGCACAGAAGAACTGCAGCTCCAAGTAGAGTTTACCAGGCACGCGGTTGAAGAGCAGCCACAAGCAGCTGGACAAGTTCTGTCATAACAGCAATTAGGACAGATTTTACATTTGAGATGTAAACAGTAAATCTGGTTCACAGCAGCGGCAGCTTGTAGAACAAGCTGAGTGAAATTAACTGCATTAGGACGATTCAAGTGTCAGTGACCATCCAACATTTTTTAGATTTACAGAAAGCCTTATTTAATATATGTCTTATCTGTTATGGCCGATAAAAAATCCTTTTCTGATGGGCGTTTTTAAAGACGTCTTCCATCAGTACTCACAGGAGCTGGAAATTACACAGCTCAGCCGTGTGCATCTGACTTTGTTCATGATGCACTAAATATAATAATGGAGGCAGTAAGGCTGACTTCATGTCACTGTGGAAGTGAAAGGTGGTGGTTTACTCACAGCAAGCAAGCTGACAGTCAGAAGCAGACATAAGAGCAAATGACGAGCCACTTGTCTGTCTGCAGCCTCTTGGAGCCCCTCCACTCGGACAAGCAGGCAGTCCGGGGACTCGCACCTGTTCTCACACTGACCTGAGGGTGGCAGCAAAACGCACATTTAAAATACCGAATCTTACTACTTTGAGACAGAAGCTGTACATTCTTAAAAACGGCGGTTCAACAATTATAGTCTTTCTGCACTGACAGCTTTTACTGACTGGGATTTAATGCATTTTGAAATCTTACAGAATGAAAATGCACGTCTGTTGGTGTGTTGTTCATATTTGTGCTGATGATCATGTCCGGCATGGGCTGCGGTGGCGTACAGTCACATGTTGATAACAAAGTGATGGCAGTGAGGATGATTCTTTACTGTATTACCACAATATCCTCCCAGTTCCCACGCAAAGAGCTAGTAATACACTACAGTACAGCACTGTGACTATGAGCACGATACTTCAGTAAACTTAAACTTCAATGAGCCATAATTGAGTTACTACATGCAGGTAATAGAGCATGAATGAATCCACTCACTCCTCTGATGACATCTCCTTTCAAAGTAACACAAACTTTAGCCAAGGAGGGTGAATTTCCAGTCAAAGTCATTATTATAGACGATTATCAGGAACATGGCTTATCATGTTTCCTCCAGACAATGACACCAGAAAATCTGTTTCAACTTACTTCTACTTACTTGCTACTCATGTAACTGACAATGATCTGTGGGGGATGGACATTGGGTGGAAGCTGCATCGCCTTCGTATCAGCTTGCTGTAGAAAACTTGTCGATAAAGAGCAGTCTTGACTTTGGATTATTGATTGTGCTTTTCGTTTCCTTTCAAATTTGGGCTTTGACAACTGACAAACTATCTTATATGTTAGAACTGCATCTGTATGCTCCAGTGATGACCATACCCTGTTACTGTAATTGGCAGCCTGGTCCTTATTCAGTGTCATTACACAGAAATCTTCACACAAATGCTGAACTGTTGGATAAAAATCTCAGATAAATGATCTTCAGAAAAGAAAGTACCTCTGTTGACACTTCTCGATAGGACAGGTTCGAAAAACCTCCGTCTTTCTGGTTCGACTTCTGTCACAAGATCATCTGCAGAGTTTCCCTCTTGGATTTGGTCATTTTGTGTCCAGCTTCCCCGACTGAGACACATGAGAGCGACCCCTCCCAGCGCTATGCTGAGGGCAACTACAACTATGGTGTAGATTATCTGTCAAAAAAGCACACAAGGACTTTTAAGTAAGGTTCAAACGCAGTTCTTAAATAGCAGAAAGCAGGAAAATGATTTCCACTTATGTTGTTACCTGTTGTTTGCCGTAAAAGAACGAGTCAGTCGTGTCAGACATTTTTTCCCCCGAAATAAGCAACACAGCAGTAACTGAGGCTGGAAACCTGTCAACACGAAGACAACATTTACAACAAAATCACTGACAGTATCAAAATGTAAAATATAAACCAGCTCAGTGACAACGATTACATTTTCAGAAGCTGAACAGCCTCGTCTGATCATTTACATTCATGTGAGACACCATTACCCCAGTAAAATCAACCTCAGTGCTCCTGATCACAGAAAACAGAAGAAATAAGAGATTCAGACTAAAGTTTGGATTTTAAATGTTTCTATTTAACATTTAAAATCCAGATCTCCTCTTTGCTCTCTGTGTTCAAGTCGTCTTGCTGCAGTTCAACTTTTTCTCTCTGCAGCTCAAACCTTGCAAAACTCCCCCAAACAAAAGAGCTTGGTTTCATTTCTTCATTCTTCCTCAAAGTGACTCACCCCCAGCCTGCAATGACGAAGATACCCGGTGACACTTTCAGATCTTCAAACCTTTTCACGAGCACAAGAGACAGTGCTATCAAACCTGAAAATAAACATTACAAAATCAGCTGTCAATTTTCACATTTCATAGCTTGCCCAAACAAACAAAGCAGGCTAATGCGGGTGGATGGTGGTGTGCGTAAACAGCATACCTGGCCACACGTAAGTGCTGTAGAGTGAGGTACACAATAATGTGAAGGTCAGGACCTGCCCGACGAAATTGTCTTCTTTCACCACAAAGTTCCACAAGATCATCCCAATACACGTTAAAAACTAGAGGCCACATGAAAGAGATGCAGTGGATTTCTTTTGTCAGTTTAGGCGATAGTTTACAAAATCCATTTAGAGTCTGTGCGAGTGTGCTCACCTGTGCCAAGAACAGGTTCACTGTAAAAAGGTGAGGTATTCTCTTGAATTTCTTACTTAAAAACATGACCCCAATTGTCCAAACCTGCCAGACAAAAGACACAGGTTTCAAATAACTCACATTTACCAAAACAGAGACTTTTGCACAACTAATATGGAACATTGTTGGCTGGTTATTCCATTTTAAAGCCAAGGAGAGGTGACATTATTCAACAGAACGAAACACAAACACTAAGCAAAAAAAAGCATAAGACATAAGAGAGTACAAACACAAACAAGAATTTGTCATCACTGCAGACTGTCACTGTTTATAGACACAAGTTTGATGTTCCTCAAAAAAGGCTGAAAGTGAGAATAAATGAGGAAGTAAGTCAATCAGGCAGAAAGCATCTGTTTTCTCACACATCCTCTAAATGACTGAGTCTTTTCATGTTCACCTGCCTCAGTGGTTCAAGCATTTAACGAGAAGCCATCTTTTTGTATTCCCCCTACACTGTAACATCACATGGACAGGAGATGTGTGATATCAAAAGTGGGTTGTACTTTGTACTAACTGATCGCTGCAGGCCAAACGTCTTTCAGTTAAGAAGTGGAACATGCGATACCAAACGCTCTGTGAAGCCCTTCTGGCTTCACTTTGACCTCCGTTTCCACACACTGAGATAAAACAAAAGAAACCAAACAACCAGCTGATAAAAAACTGGTTATAAAATGTTACCCAACCGCAAGCTTACATATGTGACACTGAAGTGGGTTGTTGCGACTCACCAGTGCGACTAAGCTCACTATGCTTATGTTAAAGCTGACGTTCTGCAGCGAATCCAGCAGAAGCTGAGGATCCATCCAGTGCATTGTGAGTAACCAGGCAGAAACATACATTAACGGAGCTGAGAGACAAGTGGTGATCACCATCCCAGAGGTTATCTGCAAAGCACAATAACAACATCATGTACAGTGAGTTACAAATGAAAACACAGCACAGCACCTGAATAGGTTGGAAGGTAGAGATAAACAACTCACAACTCCGAGCTCTGCGTTGTAGTAGTCAGCGTAGATGGCCACACTTGGAGCAGTGGGGAACACTCCATAAAGAAAGGCATAGTTGGACAGGCTCGAGTGGTTCAGGTAGTCGGTGTTGCTATTGTCCAACAGATCCACCATGTCCTTACAAATCAGGGGCATTAGCAACCTGAAAGTCAAATCAAAAGACCATTCATTGAGGGGCTAGTTAACACTACACAGAGAAATGCAGTGCAACTAAATTATTTACATGCACTTGCTATTTTTATGCACTCCTCAGACCTCTTAACGGGTCATCCATCTGGTAAAAGGCTTGTGGTCTGAGACAGGCCTGAGTCACCCCAACCACCACCACAAAACAGCATGTTGGGAACACTTTACAAAGCTCTAACCTGCTGACTCTCTGCACTCCGAGAGCACGGCTCATTAGACAAGAGAAGTCATCTGATAACACTAAATCATCTCTGGTACAAAATAAACATCAGGAGCAGTAATGGTGTTTTTTTTTTATACTCACAGTTTTGCTGTAGTTAGTAATATCAGTGTCACGACTGTGGATCTGGTTAATTTCCCCAACTGGCCCGCCATGGACAGACCCAGGTAGAAAAGAGCTGCTCCCGTGAACGCGTCGGCCAAGCCATCCACAAATTCAGCGATGATGGCAGGGACTGTTCTGTGCAGGACAAAGTGGCCAATAATACCGATGAAAACCATGAATACCATGGGGTTCTTCAGGACCCGTAAAACTACAGTTCCTATGATCCGGAGTTTGCTCTGCTGGCGGTTTCCCTGATTCTTCCACTTCTGGATCTCGCAGAAGGCAAAGCCGATGGGATTTAGAAGGATCAGGGACACAGGTGCAACCAGGTAGATGTACTGGAGGTACTCTGGGTATGTGCTCTGGTACAGGGCCTCAACTGTGGATTAAGATGAGGACAAATGGCTCAATACTGCTTGAGCTGTTGGGATGCAGCACAAATGCAGTCGAGAGGTCAAGAAAACTTCACCTGGATTTAACACTGAAACGCTGCATCGACACACAAGCACGAACGAGCAGACTCCCTGAAATATTTTGGTTTATGCTCTTTTTCATATATTAGAGACGTTGACACACACGGCCCCTGAGCTGTAGTGTTACTTTAAGAGTTATTCTGTGTTGTCATGTCTGAAAGCAGGCATGAAATTGTTCATATATCTGCTTTCATAAACCCCGCCATAAAAAAATGCTCATCTCATGTAAACAAATGGCGCTAAGTACATACTGACATTAAAAAAACTGGAGTCTCTTCTGACTCATAACGCAAAGCAGTTTTACTTTGAAAGTTTGTGGAAATCTGAAAAATCCTGAGGTCAACTTTTGTAACTGAAGTGAAAGCCAAACAAAAGACACCTTTTGGAAATGTCACAGCTGGACTATCAGACGTGGAAAAAAAGATGGTTCAGGAGCAAGTGGATGCAGCTCTAAATTCTGCCTCACTGGAACTGAAAAACTGATAAAATGAACATCCTCTCCATCTGAAATTTGCCTAAGTGTTAATTATTAAATCATGCCTAAATGGGCTTGTTTGGTAACTTGAGAACAGCCTGAGAAGGCTATTGGATAACTGGATCAGTTCATGTGCACTCTTTCATTTCAACCACAGGTAGCTGAGCAGAAGAGTGATCCGACATGTTTATGCTTCTTTAAATCCTTGTGTACAAAAGTACAAAATAATGAACCCCACTTCGCTCAGAAATGTCCACACTCTCAGTGTAGCAACAGCTTTAGCATGAACGTAATATTGAAATGTGTTTTCTAAGGGAGTTTACGGGGTAACAAATAAATAATTATGCTTTTGTTTTGATGCGTGGGCAAACACAAGTCCAGCATAATTACAGCTGCAGCAGTGAATGAAAAGCAATGTGGGTGGTAGGTTTAAAGGCATTATACTCACCGATGTGATATCCCAAAGCAAAGTCATTGCTCTGGGTGGTAAATATTGCGTAGAGCCCAGCCTTACTAAAGCGGCTGTTAGGACTGGCAACTATGAGCGTGAGGACGCACACGATGGAAAACACACACACTTTGGCGACGATGATGCTCCAGAGAAAAGACCAGATGACATTAGCAAAGTCCAACAGTACCATTTTCTTAAAGAGCAGCGCTGGGAGGGCAAACTTTGACACAAAGCTCCCCAGTCCTTTGGCCTGGGTGGAGGTGATGATGTTTGCCCTCCTCGCGATGTACCCACATAATATGATCCCAAAGCACTCCAACAGAGCCGGGAGGAGCCTGTCGATGGACACGCTGGATGAGAGTGCGGATGAGTTGGTGCTTGTGTCGGGTACCTCCATCGTGCCGATCCTCCCAGTGTCAGCTGTCATGTTTACGTCTTGACGGCCGCCGCTCGGCGCTGAAAGAGGGACAAACAGTCAGGGGAGGAGTTCAAGAAGTTTGCCGTTACCGCCGTTGAAAGGGTCCGTGTCAAGGTGCCAGCGCTGATTGCGTGAAGACAGTTCACCGAAACACCATCATATACCTGACATAACTCACTTAAGAAAGGTTGTACAGTTGTTAAAAAATACCCGGCAAGCGTCGCATTTTCAACAAGTACAGCTTTTAAGCTTACGCTCACCTCTGAGAGCAGTTGTGCCCTTTTATGCGCCGCGTGTCAATCAAACGTCAGTCAGAGGAGTTAGCCATTAATATTAGCCTGTTAGCTTAACTGGTGAGACGCGAAGGACGGTGTCGCCGAAAATCTGAGCAGAAGCTACTTAAGTAGACAGGAAAGCCAACACGTGTACGAAGTCCGCTGTTACAAAGCTGCTGATATAACTGGGTAATGTTAATATTTCCTGTAGAGATAGTATATAGTTCCCACCCAGCAACTTTCATAATAACCGGTTTGTCAACAACGAATGCACCAATCACATTTTGAAGCGGGTGGGGGGCGGGGCTTAGCTTACCCACCTGCTTCGAGGCCGTCCTCAGTGTTCAGCATGGAAATGTAATGTGTAAGCAGCCAGTCAGTTAGTGCCCTACAGCACAGCTGGCAGAGAAACTAGCCTCATTAAATGTATTTTACAACTGATATTATGCTGGAATATCTGCAAACGTTGTGCAACAGAGGTGAACACGTGTTAGAGCTAATAATGCAGGGACACTGAATCTATACGGGTATTTGAATGTAAAGTCGAGGGTTGAAACAAAAATATAGAGGTCTAGAGTGGAGGAAGAAATATTCAGATCTTTACTTGAGAAAGAGTAAAAATAAACTCCACTGCATTGAAAAAAAAAACATTACTTAAGAAAAAGTATTTAAGTATGATCATTAAAATGTTGCAATCGAAAGTATTGAGTGTGTCCCCTGTCAGTGTTTTACTAATAAATGCTATATACGTATGTTTCTGGATTAATGTTACTGTATTTGTATGTTTTACTGCTGTTGATGTTTACAGTTACAGTTACAACTAATTTTAACTATTTTATATACAGTTAATGTTAAGGGTAATATAATCTACAGCAGTGCATCATAGGATAATCATATGTTTGCAGCACTGCTGTCCCGTGAGAACCACAGCTTTTCACGTGCTCAGACAAACAGCTCTGTTTTCATCTTTGTGACAGTCAATTTTCCAGTTAATCCACAAGGGTTTTTGAAAGATTTATTCAGCTTACGAAGTAGAATAATTTTCCCAGCCCATAAAAGAACACTTCAGCCTTGAGTCTGCCAGAAAAAAACAGGAGGGGTCTGTAATATTGTTATCTGAAAAGTGTTATACGAAGTGAAGCTCTCAGACAAATGCAGCAGAGTAAAAAGTACAATTTTTACCTGTGGCATATGGAGTTGCATAACGTGACTTCTCCATAAAGTACACATGAAACTGTACACAGTTAAATTCCACCACTGTGAACAGTGTAAACAATGTAGTGGGAAACACCCCTTTAAGAAAGTTGCATAATTGCAGAGGTGTGAGTACCTCTGACAGCTGATGTTTCTATCGTCCAACAGATTGCTTATGTCCTTAGAAACCAGGGGAAAGTGTAAAAGTATCTTAAAGGAAATACTATCTCAAAGTTCAAAACTCCATATCAGAGTTTATGTGCGATTGTTTTGCGTCTATTCACATTTCTGCTTTTACATTTCCCACCTTTAGATTTATGACATATTTAAAAATATGCAACATAACTGGTCAGTCTGGCAAAGTTAGAGTCATCAGAAACACTTCATAAGGACTGCACTTCTAGATCAGTCACCCTTTATTAGGTTGTTCCCTACATATACATATATATGTGTGTGTGTCAAGCAAAATGTTTTCTTTTAAATAAATTTCATTACATAACATTTCAGTTGCACACGTACAGTATATTTCCATAAAAAAGAAAAAAAAACAGTGCTCTGTCATAAAATATACGGAGGACGCTGAAGAAAACATGATAAAACACGTACATACACAAATGGGGCCGTTCTGCAAATACCAAAAAGCAAACAAAAAGAGATGCTACAGGCCATACAGTAGCTTCAAAAACAAGGTAGCACGTTTCACATTGAATAACAAACTGGTCATCTGAGTTAAATCGGTAAACCATGAGGTACCGGCCTTTAGAGCATGCTCAGCTCAATGAGACGTCCTGCGAACACGCCTAATGTGCCAATGAGACACACAGCCATGAACACACACAGCAGAATGTGATCCAGCACCATGGCCACAAACTTCCACTCTTCAGCAGCCTGGGGAGAGGAGAGGGAAGACATGTCACCCACGCACAAAAGACCACACAAAAGACCATATTAGAGACACTTTGTGTGAGGTTACATTGTTTGACTCCTCATCTGATTTCATGGTTTCTGCAATGTATTTGACTCCTTCAATGGCACTGCGGACATCAGGATTCTTGGTGATGGGCGACTGATAGTGAACAGCAGAGATCTGGTTGCCAGAGATATCTGAGATGTCAAAATCACCACCGTAGATGCTCTTATTCTGCTTTTCCTTTCCTGGCCGTTTCATTGTTGAGAAGAACATGATGTTGGGAATGGTTTCAATGAAAACCTGTCATGAAAAGACACAGGATACGCAGGATGTATTATGGAGCGCACCACATCAGAGCTGTGGGACTGAGTTAAAAAATGAAAATTTCAGTCTGCTACCCTACCACTAGGTGGCAATATAACGCAGAGGAAAATGATGATGGATAGTTCTCCAACACTCAGAAAGCGGTCAACTCACCTTGCGGACCCAGTCTGGCATCGTGTGAGTGCTTGGGGAGCGGTGGTGGGTGTTGATGACAATGACAGTGATGATGATGGAGGCAATGACAAAGACCATGGTGAAGAGCATGTATTTCCCAATGAGCGGCACAGCGCTGGAGGTAGAGGGGATCAGCTCCACAATGACCAGCAGGAACACAGTCAGAGACAGCAAGACAGAGATGCTGAGAGTCATCTTCTCACCTGGGAGACACAAGGAACCGTCTTTACTGCTCCTGCTGATGTTTTGATTCATGTAATAGGTACATAATGCTATGCAGTATACAGCTGCTGGACCAAATATGTTTGTGATTAATCAGCATTCAGATCTGTGTTTCCCAGCCTGGAGGTTGGGACCCGACAGATTAGATTAGGGTAGAATAAATCTGAACGGTTGTGAGATTCTCAATCATCCAGGTCATGGTTATCATAGAGGGTTTAAACAAAGGCAACTGGAGCCTCTTTTTCTTTCAGGTTTCCACAACCAAGACCAGTTGGCCTCGATTAAACCGTCCATTGGTTGTGAGATAAGTATTAGGATAGAAAAAGAGAAAAAAAAAAACCATTTGATTAAACACTCTCACCTGAGGGTCCCTTTGAGTGCACATGATGTTCATCAACAAATGGATTTATCTCATGTGATATGATCAAAAGTGTCAGAATAGCTGCTGAAAGACGATGAGGTGAGATTGTTTTATTGGTGCTTTTTCCAAGGTCATAAACAAATTTTTAAACTCAGACTGTAAAAGTCTTTCAAAATGAACAGCTCTTTAGGTGAACTGGTCATAAGTGGTAGGCATTTGTCACCAAGGACGACATGTCACAAATCAGCATTGCTTAATTTTGAGGGTGAAAAGGTAAAAAGGTTGGAAACCCTAAAATTACAGCATAACGTCTATCCCGTATGTTTTCATTGTATTCTGAGTTATTTAAACACACTTTCCTTTTTAAGATACATTGAAACAACCCTGGAACCAGAGTGAAAAATGTGGAGTTGCAACATGAAACAGTATGTTGGCTCATGCCACAATATGTAATATTATTACTTTGCAACAAGGGGGAGCTATTTCGACGAATCCGATTCTCCCTATACTGCACTGTTCAACCACACAAGCGAACCATATTTATGGAGTGAGAGGCATTTTTTTTTGCTCTGTTGTTGTTTCTAAACCCAGCAACAGCACAAGCAAACAGACCTGGACACCATTTCACAAATAAAATGCAAAGCACGTTGTTTTTGTTGCTCAGTAAGAGCAGTTATCCCAGAGAGAGCGTCTTTTTGGCACCAGCTTCTCCTCCACACTCTCCTGTCAGCAGCCGTATCAGAAACAGGGATCAAGTGATGTATTATACATTAAAGCAAAGGCCTGCTTTCAGACATGACAGCACAGAGGGACCCTGGGTAATGAGGCAGACCTACACACTGGGAACACGGCCAGATGTGCACACAGGCAGCGTAGCAGCCGATGTAAAGGACACCTCTGACTGGCAGACAAAATTAGAAACAAGGATTTGTCCAACATGATATCAGTTATCATGTCTGTATTTTCATATGCAGCAAGTACGCTGTAGATAACTTTTTTTTTGACACATAACACATTAGCAAATAGCAGCTTCAGTGTTTCTTTCTTTCTGTCTGTTTTTCCTTTTGCATTTTTATGAGGATTCTGATTCAGACTATTTCTTGTCGAGGCGCAGTGATTTCCTGTGAGGGTGAGGTGCTGGCAGGCAGAGTGTTGTAATATGTGTATACACTTTTATTGCTTTTTGTCTGTGAAAATTAGAAAAAAGCAGCTATTCTGAACAGTGTGCTGATGTTTCTTTTATGTCATAAGTATACTAATGACTGATACTTAGTGTTATATCATAGTGACACAAAACAGTATGGAAGCCGTGACGACATACCAGAGTCTGTCGGAAGATAGAAGACGAGACCAGTCAGGAAGGAGAAGAGCATGCAGGGGATGATGACGTTGACGATGAAGTACAGCGGGAGCCGCAGCATGAGGAAGTGGTAGGTGATGTCCAGGTAAGGGGTCTCCGGGCAGCAGGCGTAGTACACCCAGTGCTTCCAGCCGCGGAAATCCTTCATCACCCACTCTCCACTTTCCATAAAGTTACTCAGATCAGGGCGGTCACTGTCCTGGTGAGGAGAAGCATTAAACAGAGTGATTAAAGGTGGATTTTTTCAGTCATGTCATTCTACAATTGTTTTTCATGTTCCCTGGTTTACAATTGTTTCATGGTTTCTATTTGTATTGTTTGGTTTTAAGCTTGTCAAGCGCTAGCAAACAATGTTTGTTTGATTGAAGTGTGCTAACTTATTTTGCGATAGGCCTCTTCAAGCTTATCTTGTACTCTGAATTGTGTTTGGGTTCAAAAGTGATAGTGAAATAGGGCTTTAAGCTGTACAGACTGTTTGCCTTCTGTTTGAACTCTGTCTATCTGTTCAACATGATGTGGGTTTTGATGTTATGGTGCAACATATGTAAGTGTCCTGTTGTATATTATTGTTCACTGTGGTGACATGACAGTTACACCCCTGACAGACCTGGGGAAGACGGCTTATTCTCTATAACAAAGGAGGCCTGATGAAGACTTATTTGCTTATTTTGTAGCCAAGTGCTTGAGCAATAAAGAGGTGTTAGAAATGTTATCACTGTTGTTCAATAGGACCTTTGGTGTTTGAGCGTCATGGAAAGCCATTTCTATTTCTCAAAATAGGGATTAACACTATTTCCATGCTTAAAGTAATTGTGTGACATTTTGAGAAATGCATTTATTCACTGTCTTGCTGAGACTTAGATGAGTAGATTGATGTCACTCTCAGTCCTAACGTTACCATACACGCTCACTAATTAGCATATTGTATCTCTGTTGTTTAAGCTGTACAACAAACTAAGCTGCAAAACATGTTGTGGTTTTATGGGACTCACCCAGCCAAGAAATAGTCTGGTACAAAACCCCCATAAATCCGTAATATATTTTTATCACTTGGTTTCTGTATGGATTAAACAAACAAGATATAACATGCTAATTATTGAGATTTAGGGATTTTGACAGAGCCGGGGTAGCTGTTCTGATATTGATATTCTCTTGGTAAGAAAGCAAATAAGGGCAATTCCCAAAATGTAGAACCATTCCTCTAAAGAAATGATCTGAGTGCAATTACAGGATTGACGACAACCAAGTTTCCATCGTAGGTCCAGGTGCCCAGCTTCATACTGCAGTTCTGGAGGTCAAAGGGGAAATGCAGCACAATAATTTCACAGTAGCTCTTGAAGATGGCAGGTGGGTTCCACGTGATCATCCCCGTGTACTCCAGCAGCACTTTGGTCTCATGAACGATGGCAAAGTCACCATCAGCACTGTGGGCACAGATAAACACTGGCAGCATCAGTATGGGGGATAATAAGTCAAATATTAACGCGGGGGGACATCAGTGCCGGAGGATGGGTCAGCACTGCTGTCGCACAGCCCAGCCAACCAGAGCTCAGCTTGCCACAAGTTGTTGTGGTGGCGGAGCTGGTTGTCAGGGAAAAACAGCAGTGTGTCAGATGCAGCATATGGTGGGGGGAGGGAGGACCCGCAACACAGAGTCCAGATTTAGCCTGATGAAATCTGAGCTTTCACACGTATATGAAAGTGAGATTCAAAGCATCACTGACAGGTGTGTTGATGGTGTCTAGAAGTCTCGGTGCTTAAGGTTGTGTAGATTATTATAAGGGAAAACAAAGGTTTGAGGGGAAAAAGAAGAGGGATACGACATGGATCAAATATAGCCAGATGACATACTTGTTGTAGAGAACCAGATCCGGCCGCCAAATATCAGTGGAGGGAACTCTGATCTTTTTGATGCCACCGTAATCATCTGGGTTCCACTTCAAGTTCACGTCTTCCCATTGCTAGAAAACAGACATGCACACTCAGAACAATGGAAAGTGTTTGAATAATGACAACTAGTATTTAATCGTTTTATGAAACTAACATGAGCGGAAAGCATCACGCAGGCTGTGACGATAAACAGTGTATTCAAAGAGGTGACACATTCTGTACAAATGACATTTTCCAAAGCACATTTCTGTACAAAGAATGACACACCTGATATCCTTTACAGTTACCGTACCGAACTTTAATGTAATTCTGTTTTAAGGGGTGGTCAAATATGTCTCTCATATACTTCATATGGACAGCAGCATATGTGGATTGAATCAAAGAAGAACTGAACTGTGCATCTGCCTTTGCTCTCTTTAGAGAAGCTGGTACAACAAAGTAACTGTATTTTTGCCTATCCTAGTGGTCAATCCTGAGCTTTGTCTTCATGTATAAACACTATATGTTTATAACTCTTAAATGTTAATATTGTATTTTCAGCATTTCCCAAACCAAATATTTGTTATATATCTTATTGAATTTTTTGCGTCAAACTTATTTTTCCACACACGCGCATTTATTTGCAGCTAGCAGCATGATGATGTATTTTTCCATCTTTGTCTTGCCCATTTTAATTATTGAGGCTTTCTGTAACATGACAGTGAGTCCAAAGTCTTTGTTTTATGATGTCACAACTACAAAAATGAAGGAATGCATCAAACCTGCTTCAGTCGCACGTTGCTGCTGACAATCTGGTTGACCTCATCCTGTGGATGCAGATAAATGTGTTTAGACAGCGGATGACAGTGAATCTCAACAGCATCGGGACAACATCGAGTGTGACATGAGACCTCACCACACTGATTAGCTGGATGAGCTGAAGGCCCACAGTAACAACCACCGGGTCCTTGAAGTGATTGACAGGACGCACAACCTTATTGTAGCCAGTGAAGAGGGTCTTGACCAGACGCGTTTCGTCAGAGGAGGCCCAGACAGCCCCTAAAATAAAAAAGACACCACACAGGATACAGTCTCATTATTACTAACTTACATTTAAGGCATTGAGACAGTGAAATATTACTTTCTCTACTCATCAAGGGACCTCTTGAGTGGGCTGGAAAACTATTATGTTGTTCCAAAGCAGAATATTGCTTTAAGAACATCTGATACCTGACATGAGTGCATTTAATATGAGTTGAAAATAGATGTGACAGGTGTTGTTCTCTAGGTCTAAGCCGTTTAAGTAGGTACACATGCAGTGTGTGAAAGCTCTTCTAGGCATCAAATACGTACATTTTGGTTTTATGTTTTCATTTATTTATTCCTGTTTATGTTATTTAAGAAGGGACAGTGCTCATTAACACGAACACTTGTGTCCATCGTGTAAATGCGCCAGATTTAGCCATGCAGTCTGTGGCAGGGTGACAGCACACAAAAAACATTCAAAGAAGACATTAAAGAGCAGATAAGCACAAAAAATAGTAAAACAATGACATTTTTATATCTAGATTTTTCATGCTTTTGAATATATTGATATATTTTTGATGTTCCCAGGCTACATAACAGGTAATCATGAAAACATTGCATTCAAGTACATGTTCTCAAACCTGTGGGCCTGCAGTGTAACTACAATCTAACTATGTATTTGCTTGTACTCACTTTTTTGGGATTTGGGGTCCAAATTTGGCAAACTCCATTCAAACATGTGATGGGACTCCTGCACAGTTGTTAATAGAGATGTTCTTATGCTCTTTCCTCTACGTATCTGTCACAAGCCAGAGCAGGATCCCCTTTCATTTTTCAGCTGACCTTGAAATCAAGGTCATTTCACAGCAACATGTTGTTTGAATGGTTGAATGAGTCTTAAGATATTCAGCTGAGTAAAAAAAGGAATCCTCCTGAACATAATTACGCAGGTGACTTCATGCGGTGACAGACTGATAAAAGGTTGAAAAGCGAAATGAAAACAGCGCACATGGCCTTGTCAATCAAACAGCTTCTTTGCACAGAAATTTGCTCATTAGTTTTGCTGTTTGAACAGGATCAGCTTAAGCTGACCTGACGGCATTTTGATTAATCACAAGCAATGAAAAGATGTTTAGTAATAGCTTTTTTTACACTCCAACTTTCTCGAACTTCATTATATACTTTAAACATTAAAAGTAAGTATTGTAAACACTCATCCACAGATGATCAACACGCGTTTGCTCCAGTTTTCAGTACGTTCTTACCTGCTAGAAAGACTAGATGAAAAATGAAAAACACACTATTCATTCTCGCCAATAAACCCAGGCATCCAAAAACAAGATCCGACTTCAACACGCTGCCCGTTGACCACTGGAGAGTTAAAAAGGTTTGACCCACCTAAAACATTCTTTCAGCACTGGCAAATAACTCACTGCACGAGCTCCAAGCTCTCCACTGACTGCCTCGCTGTTATTGTCTGACAGCGGATGTGAGTGACTGGCTGCCAATGCTTGTCATTTGAGAGGGCCACATTCTTTGTCATCTGTTATAAGATCAACGTGCCAGAGTAATCCACCACTGAAATATCCCATCGTGAACTTGGCCACACACAACCTCGAGGTGCAAAGACACGACACATGCTCTCTGCTCTATGTTTTTTCTTGTATCGGTGATTAACTATTAATGCTGCCTTGAAATCTGTGTATATATTTATATGAGCCGTGTAAAGGGCATGTGCAGCCCACTGAAAATCCAAAAGCTGTTTCCATATTGAATAATGATTTGACGTATGTGTCTGTTTCTCCCATGGAAAAATTTACGTGTGTGATGGACCATTTCAGTTTGGGTGGCATATTTGAAATAATTTTAAAGCTTTGGATCTTCATTAAGGCTGAAAAATAAAACTTTATTAAGTTAATTTCTGATCTTGTTAACAAAACAAAATGATCATAATGTCTATCTTGCAGCTGCTCTGTTATATTATTTCATTTTTATCATTTGTCTTGTGAGCATTTGCAGATTGTTTGTGCTGTCTGAGCTTGTCAGTCGGCTGTAAAGCACCTTGTATTTCCACATTGCTTTTCAGGTCCAGTTCCACCTCAAAATAAATAATATTGTAATCCTAATTCAGATGTTCAGCTAGCGCAGTGTTTCCTAGAGGCCAGGTGTTTCACCCATATCTCCCTCTTTTTGCTCTGCATTAGCCCACCCTGTCGGGCCCGTGATGGGTCAGGCAACTCAATTTCCTCACATCCCCAATCCATTCAATCAGCCAGTCACTCAACCACTCGCCCCATTCATCTCACTTAGGAACAAATGACCATTTTGGCAATGTCTGAATTAAGAGAGATTTGTCCCGACCCACCCCCAGCTCTCTCTCCCATCACTCAGGCCACCTGAATTTACACCATGTGAGCACCATTTTGCCTTTCTCCAAGTCTGTCATGTCACACGGGAGCAGCCGGCATTGTTTCTGCTCAGTAGGCCTGCAGTCCTATAGCTGGACACCTTTAGTGCTCCGTCCAGTGTTAATGACGACACTTTGAAGGCTCACACTGTGATTCCAGTCTCCAGAGGACAACGAGCTGTGTTTGTATCTGCTCTGTAAGTGATTAAATGTTCACTGAATCTGAATGAAAGCGTCCATGTAATATCAGCAGGGGGTGGATAAAAACTGGACAACATACTGGATGTTTATGCCTCGATGAAGATGAAGAGGATTAGAGTTTTCACAGAAGAGATTATGTTTGAGTGATATATTTTACTGCGCATGATGTACCAACATGAATACAGAAATGTCTAACACTGGACAACATTAGTAATAATCCTAAAATGACATATTTTCATTATTTCACACCTTTAATATCTTATTCTAATGCTGTTTGGAATAATTAAAATTTCTGTTTTTTGTTAAAATACAAGTACAATGGACAAAATGACCAGTGAGTCAATTAAATAATGCTCAACAAACAAGAATTGTATATAACAAATAATAATCTTTTGAATTTTAAAAGCAGTATTTATTTATTATTAAGTTCATGATTCATTCTTTAATATGGTTTTCTAGCAGATCTTCAATGTGAAATATGAAATCGTGGTGATTATATTGAATAGCAGGCAATTAAGCAAGATGAACATTTCCATTTTATATACTTCACATGGATGAACTGAATATTTCTTTAAATTTCAACGTCTGAAAATGTATTCAGGTCAGGCGTTTGCAGGGAGGAAAGCATTACCATCCAGTCAACAGAGAAAGGTCAGTTATCTCATGGATCACAGCCTTTCAAATTTTGTCTCATTACTGTGAATGAGGCACATCCACCACACAATGCATTTGCAGGCATTACTCCAGCATGGTGTTATCGCAGCATCTGACTGAGAGATAGAGAGCTCCATAGCTTTATTGGTGTGGTTTACCTCCTTTCACAGTCAATGCCTGATGTAGATGAAGGTATGATATATTTAAAATGGCTGATAATGGCGAGGGAGGCTAAACGGTTGGATGAAAATCCAATTTTGCCACACAATCACCAGAGACAAGTCTGAATTCAGCTTACATTAACTCAATGTGATGTGGTCACAAAACCCAAGTGATTAAATGTCAAGCAGTGATTGCTTCTCAGATGCTTTGTGGGGAAATTTAAAGCACAGAAACCAAAACACACGGACGGGCTGAATGTGAAGCTCCAGACAGCACAGGGTCCCAAACACTGTGGTTACATCAGATTTTATGTCTGTCAACAACAATCCTGTCTGAAAGCTCACCTGTTCACGGCCTGAGAATAAATATAATTTAACATGAAATGCAGAATGAAGACAATATCCAGATAACTGCGCCTGGTTCTCTGGTGATGGTGTAATGAGCCACCGATGGCGGTGCATGGCTGGTTCTAGGAAATTGCTTGGAAAGGCATAACCTGTGGGTAATTAAACCTAAAATGCATAAATTTAATGTGACATTGTTTGCACATATATCCAGTAATTAACAGTTTCCTGAGTGCAAGAGTGGTGTTGCCTCAGGTATTGCGTGTTTGGGTGTAATCTCACAGTGAATCAGTGTGACTGATGCTTTGTTCGAGGGGTTTATGTGAAGTCACATGACGTGTGGCTTTTAGGCACGACCTGTCATTTTGAATATGCAGAATGGAGGACTATCAGTCCTATCTGTCAGGGTCATCTTGCAGCAACAAAAATGTTGTTTGTGTCACATTGTTTAAGCAGCATTAAACATTATTTTTATTTTTTAGAGATCATTTAAAGGATACAGATGCTGTTATTGTATAGTTTTCTTAATGTGAACAAATAATGAAAAGACCAAAACTGTCAACATGTTTGTCTGTCTTAATGATTTCTCACTGCCTGACCCTGTCTGTGGCACTCAACGTGATGCCAATCAGCTCCAAATGAAGACAGAAATCTTTAAAAATGGGTCAAAAATATCTACTGATATTTTTTAAAAAGGCAGAGTCATTTCCTAAAAACAGCTGAGCTCAGTATTTTGTGGCAAAAGTTACTTAAAGAGGAATAAAGAGTGCAGCTGTTGGGGACTATTTTCAGCAGTGGATGAATACACAGTGGGTGTATTCATGGTAGCAGGATGCTGCATGTGGGACTGACCCAAAATAAACTGCATAGTCCATTTTCATGGTAATGATGACATGTCAGCCATAGCGCTGAGGTGTTATAACAACAATGGAGAGCAGTGGCACTGACTAATTAACCGTAGCTCTGGCTGTAGTCAGTATTTAGTTGTTGGTTTAGATGACAATGGATAGAAAATATTGCTAGATTTACTCTGTCGGGCAAATAAAAAACAAATAAATCACCACATTGAGCAGCATGACATCATTTCAGATGTCAACATCTCAGAGCAGAGCTTACATGTATATGAATGTTGTTTACCACTATGAAGCATTTCACATCTTTGACATCAAAAAGCTAAATCAGGTTGCTCGCAGTGATGAACACAAAGACAATTTTCACTCTGCTCTGCAGCTGGACAGTTCCTATCAGCTCCACAGAGGTTTTTAGCATCTTTCAGCTTTCGTTTTTCTGGCTCACTCGACTGCTTAGGTTCAGTGTCACTGCTCTCACGGTGTTGTTTCCAGATGCCACAGGAAGCTGTTTACAGGAAAAATGCTCTGATGTAACCACAACCTCCCCCACAAAATGGCTGACAGACATAGTTAGCAACATGCTGCTGAATGTAGTGGAGCATTTAGCAGCTAAAGAGCCAGATATTTCCCTCGGGAGTTGGTGGAGACCAAAAACAGAGCTAAAAGAGAGTGAGTATTGGACTTTCAATTGCCCAGTGACCAGAGACATGAATCCAAATGAACAATAATGTTGCTCCGTATCTGCTGAATCTATAAATAAGCAGCAGTTTGCTCATGTTTACAGCTTATCTCTTCTGCTCCCAGGTGGCCAAAAAAAATATTAATGCAGGTTTAATGCACAATTTGATGTAGATTTTTATTATGGCGACTCAGATGACCCATTAAGCACTTAATTTCTCAGAGTAAGGTTTAATAAATTAAACTGATCATGCAGAAGTTTTGTACAAAAACATTACAATAAAAAAAAAAATTAAATCCACAAATAATGCTGTTTAAAACACAATAAAAATGTTAAGGTCAGGCAAATGCACCAGTGTGTACACATGAACAGGAAAGGCTCATTCAACTACTTCAGGTTACATAAAAACAGCTGAGGAGATAAAAAAATACAGCATTGTAAAAATTACCCCAGAAAAATCAGTAGCTTATCTTTACATCCAGCTATACAATGTTTCACAGAAAAAACAGTGCGCAGCAGGCAGCTGGGAATGTGGACTATAACTACCACAGAACAGACAAAAGCAAAATCACAGCGCTACACCATCTCAACACATGCTGGGTTACGACTACAAAGCAACAAAGACCGCGCACCATGCATGCTGGTCTGTCAGCTTCTGAAAATCCCCCGACAAAAATGGGGAGACATAAAGTTCATCATCCACACCCGAAACAGGGGAGGACAGAAATTAGGTCAGTACTAGTCCATACGCAGGGCATTTTAAAAAACGTATCAATCAGTGTAATACAAACAGTCATTCAAAGTTTTTACACAAAAGAATGATTATGTGGCCGTTCTATAAAAGTCCTGATCTGTGCTCAGAAGAGCACGTCTTCGTTCTTAATGAGCACCTCCACCACCTGTCTCTGGTAGCGGATGTCATTGAGTGCTGTTATGGCGTCCAGGTTTGGCGCGCGCATCAGGGTGGGTCCGAAAACGATGGCCAGGTTCTCCGCGTTCATCAGGTTGAATTTCTCATTCTGTGTCACCCTGCAAATAAGTATTAAAGTTAGAAATAAGTTGGAAATAAACAGATTGCATGAAACGTACATGGACATTGTATCTCAATATCTCAAAGTAATATGTCCCCGTACAGCCCGTTCAGCCCTCAGTAACTTTAAGCATGCAAAGAATTTGACTCTTAGTTCTCCAATTTAAAGCATCACATGTCATCTGAATAATGGCTTTCACATAGCCACCATTAAATGTAGATTTAGCAATTGCCTAAATTCTGTCCATCATAAAAGGTGATGCCTCTGATTTACTTCTTCCTTTATTCTTTAAACAAAGTGTTGTCACTGTCATTTTATATGATACATTTACTTATGTTTCCACTGACAGCTCTCCCCCATGCTCCAAAAAATCACACTACTCTTCCTACCTAAAATAGTCAAAAAAACATAATGATCCCCCTTTTCTGAAAGCCCTGCCTGCTAATAATTTAGCTCTTACAGAGTTCGACAGGAGTTCTCACCTTTTCAAGTGCGCCATGAGGTACTTCAGAGTTTCGGTGTGTGATGGCGGCAGCAGAGCCAGAGCCTCGCGGAAAGCTTCCAGCTTCTTGTCCGGGTCTGTGAGCTCTGAACAGAAACAGAAAGGAGAGCTGCTGTAAAAAAGTGGCCACAGTGCACTCTCTGACCTCAGAGGGCGCACGCAGGGGTCAACTTAATAATTTCCTTGTGGGCTAAGAGAAGCCATTAGTTTCCATGAGGAGATCTGGGCTGCTTGAGATGAGTAATGCAAATGGGCTCTGTGAATGTGCTCTGTATGCTTTTGTTTTGCAAATTAGAGGCATGACTGGAGTTGAATAGTTTTTCAGGACTCCCAGTAAGAACTATAAATTCAGATGAAGTGAAGTTTGAAATAACAGCCAAGGACTGTGCCTGTGCTGGCAGCAGCTTTATAAAGTAAAGAGAAAATGCAGCAAAGTGCAGTCCAATACAACAACTACACAAAGCCTCAACAATATACATATACATGTTCATATATGGGCTCGTCTGGACAGGAGTCAAACATTAGCTTTTGTTAGAGGTTGTAGAATTGGACTCCATCAAATACTGGTGTTTCTGTTATTTTGTCCACCCTCATTAGGCCAATATACTACAGCTGACATCTGTCACCCAGCAAAGCGTTTTCCACATGAACCAAAGTGACCACATGACATAAAGCTTTGAAGTGGATGTTAACCACAGCAGAATCCAGCTGAAACAGGTGTGCGTGCAACTAATTTGCCTTGTTGTGACTCACTTGCAGCCTCGATGAACCTTGGGTAAGCATCGTATGAGATGACGGGAACAGGCAAATCCCTTAGGTACAGTTTCAGTGCACCGGTAATGATATTGATGTCTTCATAGGCTTTCCCTGAGATGTCTGTCTTCTCGCCATCTGTGAGGATGTGTGATGGAGACAAGGAGAAGAGAAGGAGAGTTTTTCACACTGGAAAACTGGCTGACATCAGCACTTTCACGTCACCGTGTGAACTGAGGAATAAAGAGATCGTGTGATGCGTGGGCGGGGGGAGAGAGGAATCTTCTCTCGCTCTGTATTTTGCAAAGTGGCTGCTATCATCCGCCTGGCCTGTTTTATTCTGACTTTCCCTCAGTTATGCATGCTTTCCAGAGAGGCCATGGCCTACTTGTGCAGGCAGACTGAACATCACAGTGCTGTGAGCTGGAATGACACTCTGTCATGGATGATCTCCCACATGCGGATCTAGCTAAGAGTTTAGCCCACTGCTGCAGGGTTTTTCTTGTAGTTAAAATTCACACTGCGCTGGGCCAAGACAGGCTCATTCTCACTAAGTCTATTACTGAATCCCAACACAGTTTTTTTTCTCTTTCTTCTACAGCTATGTTTGCGGCAGTGAGAGCACAGCCATGGTTTGTATCCCTTGAGGTCCCCCCATCTGTCCACACTGCAAAACCCTGCATGAGAGGGACATGTCAGGAGAAGATCTAGGCTCCCAGATGGACAATAATCCTTCTCAAATGTGTCACTTTCTCATTAATCTGATTGTTCTGGGTGTCTTATGTAAACATATGTGAACACGCAATGTCAGTCGTCACGTTGTGGGCTGGCAGAAATCTATAAAAAACAGTTACCACGCGCAGAACTAAAGGAAACCATACCTTTGTCAAACGCCATCTTGACTTCTTCCACTGAATCACTGAATCCAGATATTCTGTAGAGGCCCTCAGACTTCAGTCCTTGAGGAGCAAATAAACAACCTTTCAGACATCATCAGAGCTGTCATGAGTAATGTAGAAAAATTCACCTGCGTGTATCGCCCAGGGTGATTTAGGAAATGCCATTAAGCACTCTTAAATATGCATAAGAAATTAAGGATAAAATGTCCACAATGTCACACAATGGAACAACATGGGCAGATGCAAATAGTTTTCTGCATCAGCGGGCAAAATAATAAAGACATAAATCAAACTTAGCTTCAGACATATTTTAGAGGGCAGACAATGAGGGAGCAATGAGTTTCCTACATAGTTGAATGATTTAACTGAAATGCAATCAAGTAAGGCAGCAGGAAACAGAGTAATGTATTCCTCATTACACGTTTACAATTACCAGCACAGTCATCACTCCTCTCAGTCATCCCCCGCCCCAAAAACATTAACTCAGTTAGTAATGTAATCAGACTTTTAACACCTCAGACTGAGGAGAATGTGCTGTAGATGGCTTGCTTTGAAATTAGACGAAAGCTGTTCCACAACAAGCGTCATAAATACAGCAAACAGGATCCATAAACTTCATTGCAAATGGCGTCTTAAAGGGGTCGTTTTGAAAGAATTGCTTCTGCATAATGGCAGTTGAAAATGTTAAAATTAATTTTGTTCAAGCGATTACGTTTTAAATGATTGCATTTTGTAAATGGTATTTCTAAATCATTTCAGAATAACTTTAGTGTTTCCTGATGTGACGGGACATGAGCTAAATGTCTTTATGTAAGCAAAGAAAGGCAGTAAGTGATTGGAAAAGTATCTATTTATCTGTCTATGAAACTGATTCACGCCTTAATATTGAAATTTAAATGCTACTTAATATTCATAGCTTTGAAGCACTTCTGTCTGAACTTGCATTGGATTCCCTTTGTTGATATTTCCAGAGGGTCATTTATGCATTTTCCAAAAATTAATATTAATTTGTACAGGTTTCACAGATAGAGGATTTTTAAGTGTCCAGATCAGGTTCCTAAAATTGGATTGATTAAATTCAACACTGGAAAATTCAGTGTAAATTTCAGATTTTTTTTTTTTTAATTCCAAAATTGTTAAAGATAGATTGATATTTCAGTGCTATTAATTCAGCTGCATTTAAATTTCATTTCATTAAGTATTCAATCGTGATTACATGTCACAATGTTTTGGATTTCTTATAAGATTTGGATTATTTTGGCTCTTATTCTTCAGTTCAGTTCAATGGCCACGTTCACTCAAATCAGAGTTTGGTTTTGTTGCTTTTTGGCCTTTAGAGTAATTGAATGAACTAAACTGCATTTATCACATTTACATCTTGGGCATAAATGTCCTTAGACCGAGCTTTACGTTTGAAATACACAAACACACGTCCTAAACAAACCTCGTGACTCGATCTCTCGTATGCACATGTCCACCACCATGGGCCGCGCTGTGTTATAAGCGTTCACCAGGGTCGTGAGGTCACAGCTGTAGATTTTACGGATCTGTCTCAGGTCTGGCTTGCAGTCGTTGGGTACCAGAGGTGAACACTGTTTGTGGACGTTCAAACCACAATCTACAGAGAGACAGAGAGACATCATGAATATCTGCAGCAAAAAGTCAGAATGGACGGACGGTGTACGTCATATTTAAAATTTATAAACCACAATACAAGGACTTAATTGTTTTTTGTATTTCAGTAATTCTGAGCTCAGGATTATTATGTAAATTCAACATCAGGTTAATTTTGATTTGGTCGGCTGGTTTCGTGTGTGTGCTTTGGCTTGCAGAAGAGTGTTAATTCCCTTGGTCAATATTTGCCCCCTAAAATGTCACAAGACCACTGGAGAGTTCCTCTCGCTGTACCACACATGGCATTGGAGTCACCTTGAGCCCTGCATAGATCCAAAGTCACCTCTGGACGACCATTAAAAACAGCCAAATAAAACAATGACAAACCACAACAAAAGATATTATTGTACCGAATATGTGAGAGTATATTTTTTCAGCTTGTATTAAAACATTTCTTAGTGCAGGCAAAATGTATTTGGTCATTATTAAATGCAGGGAAATTCTCTTTTTTTTTTTTGATGTGTTCAGTTGCAGCCTCACTGGGTGTTCAAATAGCATATTAGTCATGATGTCAGTGTAAGTATCCCACATTGCGTTTGGTCTTCAGTCACAGCGGACAGGGCCTGAGGCACAGCTGTTTCAGGGCAGGATTCACCTTGTCGGGAACAGAGGAGCCCGTGGAGAGCAGATGCAGAGAGAGACTGCAGCTCTGCTTTGAAACAGAGACGCATGGAGGGAATTAGAGGAACAGTGAAAACGCTGTGGCCTGGAGGAGGGATAGTCAGCGCTGCTGCGTGCTCTATTCTTTTCCAAATCCAAGCTCACACACAATGGCTGTGGAAGCAGCAATTGAGGCGCTGCGGGCTACATTAGACCTAGTTTCCCAGACTAAAATGGGGCAGCTCTTCAAGCTCTTGGATCTTTTGAGCCGTCTCCAAGTTCTGAAAGGGTTTTTTTTTTTTTTGACAAATGCTGTGTGCTTTTTGATTCCAAAAACATAAAATATAACATTTTGATCCCTCAGAACAATTGTTACTTTGTAATTTTAAACAAAAAAATGTCTCTGAGAGCCAAGAATCTATGCTTCTGGAGAACCTCAGACAATATTTAGATTAATATGGGTCCCTGGAGAAATTCACGGAGCCTGCATTTATATGCATTGATGCAGAAATGTAATTACCTTAAGAGATGATTCTCTTAAGGATATGAGACAGGCAGTATAATAGAGGAGAGCCTGTCATCAGACACAAATCTGCAGAGCTCCTGTTGTCCATGTGAGCACATTGATGGCCCTGGGTCCCAGGTGGGGCGGGTGAGGGTGAGACAGGGGCCTGAGGGACACCAGGAGACAGGAGGTGCTGCTTTACTGCACCGTCAGCTCTGTATCTGTTGCTATGGGGAGGAGACTGCAGCTTGGTTTTGGCTAAAGGGCTCTGAGAAGAGGTTTAATGGTGGCTGGTTGCTAATTTCTAATCAGCACATTATCACCGTGTCTTTCTACCAGCACAGTTACCAGTTAAAACCGGTCCCTGTCTGACTGAAACTGAAAACAAAAAACACCACTTGTATTTGTTAGATGGTCTGGTTTCCCTACCAAGCATTTAAGTTAAACAGGGGTTGAGCCGCTTGACCTAGCTCTTTGGTTGAAGCCGCTGAATTTTAATGTGTGTGGAAACAGAGCTCCTTCCCCACGCTCCGAGCTCTGCTGCTCATTAAAGAGACATGCCAGCTTTGTTTTCCTTCACGGGCATGATGGGATGAGGCTGGGGGGCGTACACTGATGAGGAAATGTGGCACAACAAGCACAAGCAGAGGCTGGCTTCCTGGCACTCAGCCAAAAACAGTTCACACATACAAAAAGAAAAGGGGGTGGGAGAGAATTTTTTTTTTTTTTGGTATGCAAATTTGAGCATCATGTGAGACTTTGCTGCCCCAGATTCTGGTAGCTGTGGTCGAGTTTGAAGGAATGGCGATGTAAGAGTCGATAAAGATTGGCTCCAACCATATGTGCCTTCCTTTAGATTGTTGTCAGCTTTCAAAATCAAGACGTTAATAATTAATGTCTGAGCTCCCACAGATTTGTGTGACATACTTTGTTTCATCAATAAAACATCAAAGACACACATCAGACTATATTATAGCACTATTCTGGGATGTGAAATGAACCTAACAACAGCTGCAATGAAACTGAAATCTTTGTTAGTTTGAAGGTTTTTGACAAGCAAAGGGGAAAATATAACAGAAGCATTTACCTCCCAATATCAGGTCTGAAGGCGTGTATGTACCAGCTATCACACAAAGTAAAGGAACATTCATAAAGGACTGAAAATGATTACAGATTGTAGGCGAATAATTAAAAGAAATATGCTCACACTGTGGAGCACATCAATGCAAAATGTATTTAGAAAAATACAACAACAACAACAACAACAACAAAAAAAAAAAAAACGAGCTTTAAACATAATTTTGTTGGCTGCTGTATTGAGCCTACTGTTGCCTGTTCACTGGACTTTAATGCAGAAGATGTTTATCCATTAAAATCATGCAAGTGGAAATGCAGATATCCTTTGTACTTGAAATGATGTCAACAAGATGTGAGGAACAACCCAGCTGAAAACATCCGGTCCTTATTTCCAAAGAGAATAAAGAAAAATACCTTCAGATGTTTAATGATAATCTGTCATCACTGATTGTGCTTAAACTCATTCTTCTGCCTGTTTGAACTGATTCACCCATTCACAAATCTAGTGGGGAAAAAAGTGGGTCAGAAATAAGGTTTTAACACAGTGTTAAGTATCTGTTACATCACAGCTATGGAGTCCTCATTCTGTTCTATTATACAACCCCTAATCCATAAACTACTGTTCGGATTTCAGATTAAAACTCGATAATCCGGCTCCAGATGCACTAAAAACCAAGTAACCCATATACACCAATGCTCACTTTGTACACCGTGAAGATGCTGTGAAGTGATGAGATCGTTTACATAAGACTGTGTTCGCCTGAGAACAAGATGTACCTGAACATTTGACCCCCTGAGCCATCAGTCCCCACATGAAGCTGGCACAGTGTTCACACCAGTGAGGGCCCCGAAAGGTATGGACCTACAACGGAGAGGAAGACAGTGACAGATATTAGTGATGAAGTGCGATGGCATTGGCAGAGAGAGAGCGCAGCAGGGGGTTGCAGCCATTTAGTCCATAGAAAACCCATCTCCTCCTTTAACTGGCCATGAGAACTGTAGGTGCTGCCATCTTGAATCAGGCAGAGAAGGAGGCTTATTAGTGGGTGGAGGAGGACTGTTGTTCAACTACACCCTCAAACTGACAACACGAGGTGGGTGCAGAGGTGACTTGCAGCGGGCCAGGCTTTGCCATCATGGCACAGCAGGATTTGACACTTCACCACAGCAAAGGTGCAAATTGTCAGGGAAATTTGCTATGGAAACAGAGAAGGCCACCTTGCTCGTGTAGGAGGAGGGAGCCCCCACGCTCCATCAGGTAACAACAGCCCAGCCAATCAGGGAGGCCTCTGGGAGCAAGAGCAAGCCACAGCTCTCCCCGTTTCTCTCCGTGCAGTATGTCAGCAGCAGATACAGCAGGCTGATTTGGTAAAGAACTGCACGTTTCTGGTAAGCAGGCGATCGTGGTGTTAACAAATATTAAGAAGAAGAAGTTCTTTGACAGTCAGCCATCATTATCACAATCAGCTGGAGTGATGTCACTTCTTTAGGCACCTTTCCATGTTTACAGAATGTCACGGTTGCAGTTTGTGCTGCTATTGACTCACTATAGGATCATGTAATTATTCATACTGTATCATGCCTGTTTATAGGCAAGGAAAACATCAAAAGGCAGGTGATGGATGTGTTTACCTGGAGTGATTAACGTATGAGGCTGTGGTTTGAAAACAAGTCAAACTGTAGTTTAACTTGATAAATGTGTTGTTGTACCTGTTCAAGTGATTCATTTGCAAACTTTCCAATTGGAAGACTTATTTTAACACCCAGATGTGATTTATGTTTTGTACATTTCTGCACTAAAACACTCTCTTTAGCACGAATTTGCTCAAATTAAACATTATCCTTTCAACGCAGGATCCTGCTGTTAAAATGCTGAAACGCAACATTCAGCGATACAAGAGAGGGGAGCAGCTGAAAGAGTTTGCTAAGCATCAGCAGTTTGAAAGCCTTGAAGGTAATATTTCACCTGCTGCTCTCCGTTCCATTAACCAGCCAAGCTAAGTGAGCCCGAGCCAAACAGGGATACACTCCTCCACTGTTTCCCCTCTCCATCGGCCTAATCTCTCCATCTGGTGCTCGAACTAACAGCAGTGCTCCACAGACCACCCAACAGATTTTCTTTTGATAAAGGCTCACTGGACAGACCAAAAACAGCTCTGTTTGTCCCCCCCCCCCCCCCCCCTCCTCCAATCTCTCACAAGACAAGCATGAGAAGCAGCCCTCTGACCACACATGATGAAATTAAAGCAACATTTTGACGCAAAACAGCCGTCAAGAGTTCTGTAAGTTGACTCCAGTCTCACCTTGAAGTTGTGGACTTTCTCAGATTTGGGTGTCCGGTCGCTCTCCTTCAGAGTGGCTCTGCGGACCAGTGAGGTGAGCTGTGAATAGGCGAATAGTTTAAGTGGCTGCCAGAAAGTGGCTGGAGGTTTCTGTGGCCCCATCCTCATCCCCAGAGCTGCCGCCAGCATATCCTCCTGATTGGCCTCTCGCTTGGCCTTTTGCACCAGGGACTTCTCTTCCTTGCGAACCTCGTAGGACTCTCTAGATGGCATTCTGGTGCTGCAGTCTCCCAAACCAGATGGAGGAACAAACCCAGTGGAAAAACTCTTGATGCTCAGAGCAAGTCTATATCAAATGATATTGCTTGCATTGTCACAATTAAATAGAGACATTGCAGAAAAGAAAGTGCAATTTTGAATTATATAAAAAAGTCTGGAAAACACTGAATAGAGTCCAGAAGAAAAAAAAAACAAAACACTGTGGTCCTTATTAAATCCTCTCACTGCAGTGACAGTAGATCAAGTGGAGCCTCTGTGACAGGAGTGCCAGGTTTTATACAAAAGAGGTGCAGCCCTGGGTGCTCATGTGGTTCTCTGGGAACGTGTATGCAGATGAGCTGAGTGGTTGTGCTAATCCTCTCCTCCCTGTGCAGAGCTGATATTCTCCCTGGAACAGAGACAGCACACTGTTGTGTATGGATGCTGTCTGGGCGGGCAGAGTGAGGGGGAGGAGTACAGGGGCGGACTCTGTAGTAGACACAGCGGATTAAATGGATTCCACCAGCCAATCACAGCACGGACACGGCGGCTTTATAGTAGCCACCACCCCGCCCCCACACAACCATCTCCATCAGATATACAAGCAGGGGAGCCTGGGTAGGATGAAATGAGAGTGGGATGATAATGAGCAATGAATGAGTCATGCATCAAGAGTGGGCTGCTGCCTGCAGAACTTGCGACAGCAGTGGGCCGTTGGAGAGGAGCTATTTTCAAAATCATGTTGCCACAGAAACTGGTCATGACTGGGACCACAAAAAGCAAAAACACAAAAGCACAAAGCACACACGCAAAATATGAGAGCAGGTATTTTAATGCGCACTTTAATACAAAGAGATGTTCCAGCTTTCAAACAAAGAACAGAAATTCCATTTTCACCGCCGAGCAGCTGGACTGAAAACTGAGGGAAAACAAAACCTAAATATAAATGAATGAAGACTAAACAGAAATATGAAGCGACTCCTAAAGAAATTTTCATTGTTTTTATCAATCTAACAATCGATCCACAAGGTGATGAAACAGCTTTGAAATTTCCACTCTGACATATTTATGCAGAACAGACTAACAGACAAACTCTATTTTGTGTTTTTAACATCTTTCAACGTTGAATTACATGTCTCCTGTGCACACTGAATTGCCTTTGGTTATGTCACATGCAAACAACAAATAAACAATGTAAACATCACCCCGAATGAATCATACACTACATGTTGAATTGGATAAAATATGATCCAGTTTAATAATTTGTGTCATAAATCAATATTCACGTCTTACATTTTGATAAAACATATAATAAAGAATTCAGCATATGTCTGGAAGCTGGCAGCCTTTTCTTCCTCTGCAGTCTTTGTCTGAACATTCATTTCCTTGAGGTTTACACTGATGCAAGCGACGTGTTGTGTGTATGCAAATGAACTCTCAAATATAGCATCATGATAGGGATGTGGGAGAAAGGAAGGATCTCCAACCTGCTTCTGTAATTCACGCTGCAAGTCAAATGTGATTATGCTCCCACGTCTCAGAGACTAAAAGTCAGACACTCTTAAAGTGCAACGCTCTCACCTCTCGCAGAGGACAGCAGGAGAGGAAGTGACTGTACAGACTCTCCTTCAGAAATCAATCAGGGCTGCTGAAGCTCTCGCTGCCCCCACCTCAGCAGAGAGGTATCAAAATGAGAGCATGAACAGCGGAGGGGAGCAGAAAAGGGGCTTTGAAGATCAGTGTACTTATGTAGAATGGCATCCCAAACTGTGGTGTCTGGCAGGGTACGGATCACAACATGAAAGACGTGACACAGAGGGCTTCCAGTGCAGCTCGCCTCTCTCATGCTCAGCGAACGGTCTCTGCTCAGGAGGGTACCTGAGAGTGGTATAGATAAAAGACGGTAAGAGCCTTTTATATGCGCCGGTTCATCCTCTCAGACCCTGAGCACTTTAGAGGGTTTTGCAGCGTAATTGCGTTGCCTGCTGTTAAGTGCAGTGTCTGACTCCCAGGATGTGGTTTACTTTGAACGCAGCTCTAATTGACACTGATTGATTTGCTTGTCTTCCAAACATGTCCAGAGACGGGACTCTTGAGGATGGATGCATACAGTGCAGTGTCTTTACATCTCTGCGATGTCCATCTGTGTCCAGGCCTGGACATGTGAGCCTGTCTGAATGTTTGTGTCCAGCCGGAGCTAAGATTTTAACAATGATCCTTTTTTGATTTGATTGGGATTTGACCCAGAAACCCACACAAAAACTTTCTCGCTCTTTGTTTAAACTTTTTTTCCGCGCTCCCTCCCACTCTATCTTAAGCCATTAAGCTGTTGAAGACATGCTGACAATTTCTGCGGGCTATGAGGGTTGTTACATAAGGAAATGATACTCTAATGCACTGCTGACCCAGCACTGGCATAAACACCCATTACGAGGACAGCAGAATTTGCTCTCATGATCTCATGATGAACTCTCATGGCTATGATGTCTACCTCGCTCTCTCACATAATGTTTATCACTTGTTTGTGATAAATACATAACAGTTGTCATAAGCCGAATCTAAACTTCATAATTCACAGGCAAACCAAATGGCATGCAGATTTAGTGATGCAAACACTTATTAATATAAGTCTGCTGAACCTCATCCTTGAGTAAAGCTGCAAATCATGAAGTTACATAATGTTATATAACCGGAAACTGCAGCATGATGACGAGAGTGAGAGCCAGGGTGTTATAATGGAGTCCAAGAATATAGAGGACGGATGTCAGAACAAGGGTGCCTGCACACTGAAAGCTTTCAGTAGAACTGCACGCCATTAAACTTATGAAATGACTATGATAAATTCGAGTCTTGTCTTGCATTGTAGGTCATCACGCTGTGACTGAAGCGTCTTTGATATTTTCAAGCCACTTAAAATAAGACCTGCAGCCTGGAACAAACCATGGGCAATTTAAATTTGTGCTTTTCATTTTTATCATATCAACATTTCTATTGTAGATACCAAAGTGGCGTAATTCAGATTAATGTTAGATGTGTATGAGTTTCTAGCCGTGTTTGTGGCAACAAAAGCAGGTATTTTAAGCCAAACCATGATTCTTTCCTGACCCTAACCAAGTGGTTTTGTGCCTAAACCAAACTGGATCTAAACCACAGTGCCACAACGTGAAATTAAAATTTGAAGTTTATGTTTTGAAGATAAAAAGAGTAACATATTCATGGTGAAGAAATATGCAGTTTCAGCATAACCATGGTTTGCAGAAACACACACAATACCAACATTTATTCTGGTAACTGGGTAGCCCACTGAAGTAATAACAAAACCGTTACACAATTATTCATTTTTGGACCAGGAAGAGGACAGAGGACAAAGTGGATCGAAGACACAGAAAGGCTGCATGCTTTCGGCCACCACTACTGAGAAAATACCACATATGCATAAGATGCGGCTCAAATTGTTGCTTTTTCTGCGGGGGTTGCAAGAAACCTGGAACAAATTACACCATATTTTACAGAGACAAATAGATTACTTGGATGTGGCTGGAACAGTCTGTGCTCTGACAGTGATGTATGGTAGGCCGCTATCACGGTTTGCTATTCACACAGCAAGGTCAGAACAAACGTCGGACACCCTCTTTACAATGCATAGGCACAATATAGTGTGAGGTTGTAGTCACCGCTGCATTTTAAACTGTGGATTTATCCTAGTCTGTGTATATATAAACATGTTGCAATGGTCCAACCTGTGCCACCTGCCTAAAAAATCAGTTTAAATAGAGAAATCTTTGCTCACTGAAGCGGTCCTGATAGATGCGTGCATTGCATAACAGTAACAGCCTTGTTTGAAAATGTCAGAAACACAATGGTGAGCATAACAGTGACTCAGTGCTTCAGTGACGTGGAAGCAAATCAGTCATCACTTCACTGCTGTCACGCTTCATGCGCACAATGAACAACACAACCTTGACAGAAAACCTTTAAAATGTGTGTTTCTCTGCTCACACAGAGCTGTTACAACTGGTAGGAAGAAATAAAATAAAGTTAAATTCATCCCCTACAGCTCCCCCAAAATCCTGAAGATAGCAGGCTATCTAGCTATCTAGCAGTATAGGTATTACTTTATATGCTTGAATTTGTGGAGGTCCCACAACCGAGACTAACCTCACATCTACAGCCAGTCATGTACAAATGCTGCCATTAATCCTGCCTTGAGAAATAATTTGGTTACCGCAAAGTCATCTGCTTTGGAATCACCTGCTTTTATAAAGAACGACTGTATTATATGGAATGACAAATGGTTGTGAAGAATAATTAAAAGGCCTGAGTGGTCCTTTATCTCTGTGTGGCTCTACAGAGAGCAGTTTCCCCCAGCATCACTGTGAATACCAGTGTTTAGAGCTTGATGAATGACTCATTGTGCATCGGCTATTTTGGCAACAGGGTGATGATAACAGGATAGGATGATCTAGTTAATGCCTCAAATATTTAGTGAGTCTTTGGGTGTTTTCACAGAATGTCAAAGGAATGCTGCAGAACATAAAAAGGTTGGGTTTGTTTGCTTTTCCAGCAGGAAAGCGTTTAATTCTTAAAGGATTAGTTCAACATTTTGGGGATTTCTCTTTCTTTCCAAAAGTGAATCTGTCTCATGCCTGTGTGATATACATCCTTGAACCTCAATGACTGGGTGGGTCAACTGTCAGTGACTCCTAAATTGACATACTGTATGTCACCATTGGAGAGCACCAGAGCCAAACCGGTCCACTGACTGTCATAAGGCGGACCTTCATCGTACGGCAACTTCATCCTCACGTTACTAACGTTGTGAGGGAGTTTGCTTAGGTTTAGACAACAAGACTACTAGGCTGGCTGAAGCTATGAGGGGCTTTAGTATCGGACTATCACCTCTTGAGGTTTAAAGTGGTATTAGGAGACAGACCGAGGATAGCTGGTTAGCATGCTAACTTCAGTAGATAACACAACACATAGACAATGTCAGAACTGTTACCTCTTCATATCCTGTTAATGTTGTTTCATTTTTTCAATCTTTTAAACTATAATTCTGGCCATGTCTTCTATGTTACACCTTAAAACATAAAGTGTTTGTGGCCAAAAGTTTCTGTGCCTGTCCTCTTTAAATATTGCCAATAAAGAACGATATCAATAAAACAATCAGTGAATAAAACATTAAAGTTTTCTGTGTTATTCACTGCTTCTTGTTCTGCTAAGAAAAAGAAAGAAAAAGGAAGAATTGAATACATCTGCGAGCAAGCCTGTGAAGGTAACTTTATAAATACTTGATAATCTCCCTGTGTGAGCGTCCAGCATGGATTCTCTGAGTGCAGAACATCACACACTGGTCTCTTAATCATGGATGGATAGAGCAGCTTATATCAGCGATATATTTTTTCTCGCTCTTATGTAACTGTACCTTACTCCTCCGCATCCCCGGAGAGAATAAGAAGTCCCTGCAGCTTCCTGAAAGACAGCGAGGTTTCATGATCAGCTCTTGCACAATCAGTTTCGGTCTCAGTAACAGGCGCTGGGTCAGAGGTCTTTGATGCATGCTGGCAGCTGAGCGTGCAGCAGGGATCTCATCCACATACATTCTGTGCACTTGTTTGTAAATTCCTAATAATTTCTCAGTCATCTCTGAACTTTCCAGGAATTATTCATGTCATGTGGCACTACATATGTCACAAAGTAATCGGAAAGCTAGTGACCAAAAGACAAGCATACAATTCAACATATCAGAAGACAGAAGCTTTGATGAATTATTATTTGCTTGGGTTTAAGTGGAGCAGTTCTTTCAAAGAAATTCTTCTGGAAATCAACTATTTTTAAACTCAACACAATTGAAAACAGTTACAGAACCAAATTACACCCTCCTTCCAGGAAACAACCTAGAAATCATTAGAACATCATATGGAAATAACGACCCATAAAATAATGCATTAGCCTTGTTTTCATGGTACAGGCCAGTGGTTCTCAAACTGGGGGGCGGGCCTAACTCACAAGGCATAGAGCCACTGCAGGGGGGCTGTGGATGACTGGGGGAAAAACATGGAGTGAACATGATTTATGCAGGGAAAAAAGAACAAACAAGCTTGCTGATGCTATTGAGCTGACATTTATGTAGCTACAATTCAATTTGGATCCTTTTATTACATGGCAAAAAAAAAAAAAAAACACTGGTTTAGGCTTAATTCCAATTAAGGGAAATGCTGCAGAATGAAATTATATTTTATACAAGAATGTTCTTTCGACTTTGCAGCAACAGTTTAGGAAAGACTCTTTCCTGCATCGACATGATAGTGCTTCCACACACAAAGCGGGATCCATAAATTAGAGGTTTTCCAGGTTTGACTGAGAACTCTGACCTCAACCTCATCAGACACCTTTGAGATGAATCAATATATACACTTTGTTTGGGTGTCCACATACTTTTAACTATTTATTGTATTAATAAACACTGGGGCAGCGGAGGATGCAAAGTACAAGTTTGGACTTTTAAACAGTGGCATAATGGCCATTGGTATGCGACCGTTACTGTGAATGAGTGAATGTGATGAAAACTTTAAAGCAGCTTTTATGTTCATCATCATTAAGCAACAATGAGAAAGTTTTGAATGTCTGGTCCCTGCTCCCTCACATGCTTGCCACTCACTTGTATTCACAGAATCAAGCGGCATGGGAGCTCAGTTATGTGCTTGCTACAGTACATAAAATAAATGTAAAGATGCATTTTTCAGTAGAAAATGTGCCGGTGCCGTGGCCTGATTTGCCGATGTTTGTGGACAGGTGGCCCTGAGTCGCACTCTGGCAGCAGGTCTTGACTTCTGGTCAGTAATCTGCTCAGTGTCTGCTCTGGCTGAAGAGGACACAAACCTGTGGAGTGCTGACCATATTGTATCTTTTATGTTTCACAGACTGCAGAAAAACAGCATCTGTTTAGAGTGCCAGGTTCCCATGAGAACAATGTTTCTGAGCCGGTGGACTTTTTTCATACGCTGGTGGTTATCTTACCAGCTGAAATTAGCTGACTGGTCCCATGAGGAGGCAATGTTAATAGATATTTTAGAGGTGCTGATGTATGAATAATTTGATTAGTGCGCTTTATATTACCCAACACCGAAAACATATCACATCCTGAGCAACAGAGTGAGTTCTTTATGATGAAAGAAAACACATCTCATGTTTGTAATTAACACCAGGAGGACAGAATAAAAGCCATCAGTCAGAGAGTCAAATAAGACATAATAATGCAGCGTTGTGAGAGCTATACTCTGCCAGAGCAGAGCTCTCCACAACTGTGGCGAGGTAGCCCGCAGCCCAAATCATCTCTGGAAATATTCTGGGCTCAGCTCGTGAAAATGTCTGACAGTTTTAGAAGCAGCAGCAGCGTGAACACTTCTGCAGGGAATGACAGAGTAAGTTAAGCACGGAGGTAGACCGTTAAAAATAACTCCACATTCTCATCATATAAATATGCAATATTTCCCCGAAAACCTTGGGAGTACTAATGACACACCCAGCTCCTGCCTAAAGGGTGCTAAAACATTACAGTGTCAGCATGAGGAGCAGCAGCTTTGGTCACTCAGTGTCGGTGTCAGTGGTGGAGAGATAATGTCACATTTTTCTCTGTGCTTAATATGTTTGGTACAATTCTGCAACTGCAACCTCTGTGTCACCACAGTGAATATAGTGATACATTAGCAATTGAGTTTGGTTTAACCCTAATCCTTCCAGTATATTTAAACATACAAGAACTATCAACAGACAAAGATGAACTACAATAAGAAAAAACTACATCTTACCTCAGGGATGTTGATGGAGCACATGAGGAAGATCTGTGTCAGCTGCATCTCTGTCTGTCTCCTGCAAAATGACGAGCTAGTGAGTAAATTGGTAGAGAGTAAAAACTGCTTTGTGGTGCTGGTCGTGTCGGAGCTCCAAATTTATGACTCTGTTCTGTTTCTTTCTGTTTGTCAAATTTAATGATGGCATTATAACAAGACTATACATCTATGCAATCTGTGCAATTCTCCATTCCCTGTACAATTGTTTTAATTTTTTCCATTAGCGCTAATATTTTATATACTGCAACATACTTTTTTATCCAGTGTGCAATACTGAAAAACACTGTACTCGCTTATATAGAATGTATATATACTGAGCCTGTAACACCTAAATTCCTCCTATGGGGAATTGATAAAGTGCTATCTTATCTTATCTTATCTTATCTTATCTTATTTATTGCCAGGCTAGCAGCTCTGTCACTGCAGTGCCCTAAGTTAATTGCTAACTTCAGCATGCTAACATGCTAACATGCTCACAACGACAGTGCTGATGTTTCAGGGTTCATCGTCTCAGTTTTGTGTGTTAGCATGCTAACATTTGCAGAAGAGCAGCAAACGCCAAGTACAGTTGAGGCTGTTGGGAATGTCATTAGCTGTGCAGATGTTTTTGGACAAATAACATTTTTGACCTAGTGATGTTTATGATAAAAATAATTCTTAATATAATAGATATATATTATATATAATAAATCATCTGGTATTTCACTCTGCGCCAAAATAGTCAGTAAAAGCTCGTGACAGCAAAGGAAAGTCAGGACATCCAGGAGCCACAAATGTCTGTCATCATTAAACATGTGGCAGCTTCACTGTGCTACTGACTACTGAACTCAGACCAGTTTCATACTTCATCATCGTGAAATGCACATCGTGCTGCTTTCACACATCAGATCCAGCTCACTACTGTCACCTTTCTTCTCCATAATCAGCTGTAAAATGAAGCCTGTATGTGCGATTCTTATTATCGTTCGTCACTTTCTGGTCTTCGCACCTTTCAAAGTTCAGACTGAAAAAGTTGTGAAAATCATTTAATTAAAGGATTTTTATAGCAAATCCCTTATCACACACTGAGAACTGTGACTTGTAAAGCAAAGAAAATCAGATCCTGTGCCTCAGCTTGAGTTCAGCTTTCAATAAGAAAATGAAGCCAGAAATAAAGCTTTTATCCTGTTTTTATTCAAGGACATTTCACGACACGCCCTCATCCCTAAACGACTGAATAAGTCGATTGCCATTGACTCCCGAAACAACATCGATAATCATTAGAGCCCTTCGTTGGCTTCTGGCTAACATTGTGAAACTGTCGCCTTTTGGTTTGATTTTGGTTGAACCAGACCGTTGTCGTTCTGTGTTTGTTAGACCGATCCATCCACCCCACCTCCTCCAAATGTGGTCTCTCTTGCTCTTAATACTATGTCACCTGACTTCCTCCTTTGCTCCTGTCATAATTACTACAATCACATAGTAATAACCTACCTACACAGACAACCTATACAGCCGTTCTGCTGGTGAGGATGGGCAGATATTCTAACAATGGTGCTGTGTTCTCAGATCTCAGCCATTAAATTTGAGAGTACAATGTTTTCATAACCGATAGAAATAATGGCCAAACATATGAAGGTAAGACCCATTTTGTAATTGCCTGGAACAGAGGAACCAAAGCCATCTGTACATCTTCTTATAGCAGCATTGCGGTGTCATGGCAGCTGGCAAAGGCAAAATGATTGGCATTGATTGTTGCATAAACAACAAACCAGCAGTTAGGAATGAATTTGTATGTATTTCTGTCCGTCCAATCCGAGGCATTTGGCTTGAGGCAGTTTTCAAATCAGCAGGCCATGAATATAAAATCACTGAAAATTACCCAGAAGAGAGCGACTGGTGGACATCTGGTAAACCGGTGTCTGTGCTCTCCCCATGCAGCCTGCTTGTTAACATATCAAAGACTGAAACGTATTCGTCAGGCAGAAAGAGAAGGAGTAACAGAAATAATCATTTGAACTGCACCATTGTGGCGAGCACTGGTTTGTCTGGACACACAAAAAGAGAGTCACTTTACGTAATATCCGGAATAAGACATTACACAAGCAGTGGGCTAATGAATGTAATCTGCCAAGATTTTCAAACAGAGTTGCTCTTTGTTTATAACCGCTGAGGTTGAACCCTCCCCCCACCACCACCACCGCTGTTATCCAACCTCATTCACCCCCTGCACAGTGAGAATACATAACACACTCAGCGCAGAAGAAAAGGAAAGTTTGCTGCAGAGGTAAATCAGCTGCAAAGAACGCCCTGAACCATTCTCCACGCTCTGAACTTATTTCAAAGCGATGTGAGATTGTCAGATTCCACGTAATCTCTTCCTGCGCTGTTAAGCAAGGACAATCTCGTTCATTGTCGACACGCTGCCTCGCTTGCCTCTGGCTGGTTGTCTGTTTTCAGAGAGCTGCATTTTTCTCTGGAGGCCTCTCTCTGCGAGCGTCAGAGATCATTTACCATCCTTTATATCCATCAGATATGTAAACAACCCAGAGTTAAAGTTCAATATAAATAGCAAAGGTCTTAGCGTTGGACCTCAGCTATCTGTAACATCAAAAATCTGCAGAAGACTTCTTTCAGTTGGGTAAATGGATACCCTGTTTCCACTGTTACATAAATCTCAAAATATGTTTACTCATGCTTCAAGAGCACGTCAGTAACCTCTGCTTTCCATATGTAGGCCCAGTTCAAGATGAAACACCATGATTAATGTTTGTGTGTGTGAATACAATGCATGCACAGTTGCACAGAAAACCACAAATAAAAGCACTTTTTTTGTATCCTATGAACTGACATTTAAATGAACTCAAGCCATCGTCTTCTGGAGCAGTGATGTGGAAACCATTTTTCATCTTGATTATCGGAGCCTCCTCTTTCTGATTGTCCTCATGATGAACATAACGGACCAACACTGATCGCTCTCTGATTATTTACCAATCAGCCAGTCAGAAAGCTCAGGAGCTCAATTGATTATTAATGGTGAAATGAATAATACAGCAATGCAGTAGAGAGAGAAACAATTGCTTTGCATGAAAAATAAAGATACAACATTTGCCTTTTCTTTGAAACATTCTCCTGCTGTGTGTGCTGTTCAGGCCACTCTACCATGAAACCAGCAGCAAGAGCTGTTGACTGAGCTGACTGAACTGTCAGTTTTTACAAGGCTCAGCTTATGAGGTGGATTGAGTGATTGTGGATAAAGTCACCCTAATTCCGCATTATTGCTTCTCTGACCAGGTAATAGTGGAGAACTGCAATTTTGGACTTGAGCCGCTATAGAAAGGCATTATGTCTGTTTGCACACAGTCAGAAATGTAATAAAAGGGTGCAAATATCCCCACATGGAGCGATCAATATCTGTCATGGCTTACATGTACCAGAGCTACATGTTTACACAAGGACAGTCCAGAGTGTGTCAGGATAACAGCAGCAGTTGCTGGCAGACATACTGTAAATGGTTTTATCATCTATAGTATATTGTTGGTAAAATGGTAAAACCATTGATCATTGTCAAAAAATCATAATGTCCCATCTTACCTCTGAGGGTAAAATCCTGTCCAGATAGTACAGATTTGGAGATATCTGTCAATGAGATTTCTGCCTCTGCACCAAATATAATGGTGTTGTTAGACAGTAATTGCAATCAAAACTGCTTATTGAAATGACTAAAATGTAATTTGGACGAAACACTTGAAGGACTTCTTGTCCATACTACCTGAAAAACTGAGATTAAAGTTCATTTATGGAAGAATTTTGTTTTATTGTTGTGCATACCACAAACACAGACGAAATAAAGTCTGTGGATTTTGCGTAAACAGAGAAAAAGATGCTACCATCAGTGTAAGATTGGAATAAGAGATCTTTTAGAAATCAATCAGAGACGATATCTGACTTCAAAGCAATTTAAAAATTCCTGAAAGCCTGTCTTAAAGCACAAACAGTAATTAGCCATCACTTGATTTAATGGGCCAATGTTAAAACAGTGATTAGCTCGTCTTTGTTGTCTTGATTAATTCATTCGCTGGAGTGAAAGCAAGCAGCTGCAAGTCTGCTAATCAGTGACAACAATCATCACAACACGGCAGTCTTCACGACTGTCTGGTGTGAAGGAAAAAGGCTATAGTGCAAATTAAAAATCCCAACTACTGATAATAACTTCAGGATATAACATGTCTAAAATGCTAACAGATCTGAGTTTATTATATAAAAAAGAAACTGTGATTTAGGATATTTTAATCTCATGCCACGTGCAAGGAATTGTATTGTTCTTTACATACACTGCATGTCCGACACAGATGGACACTGGATCAAATATTCAAAATTCACACACATCTAACACAAAATATTGACATGAAAGAAGGGAAACAAGGGTGTGAAGGGAGTAAAGATAAGGAACAAGATGGCTCGAGCTGCATCTGATACACTGATTGCATTTACTGGATATTAGAATCAAATCCTTGTACACCGACTCCCCAAAATTACTTGAAATACTTTAAAGGGTTAGATAAGAGGTTTATTTGCTACAGTTTAAAGACACGTCATCTTTTGATGTCATTTGAAACAACAGACACATTTTATGTCACAAGTTTGGAAAGTATCATGGGATCTGCATATACAACTGCACCTACAAACACCTTTTCATTTATTGCTCATAAAATGTGGCTTCCTGAAGGTTATTTTGTCTGTAAAATGGTGCATGATCACCAATTGACGTCTGTGGATGACAAGGTATTTTCCTCTTTGTGCTGGACGATCTAATTAACAAAGCTGAGACAATGGACACAGTTGCTCTCATCAGCATGACAGTGTTGTAACAACGGATCAATAAAGGCAATCACTGCACTCCCCGTGTCCAAAGTAACAAGAAGCTGAGCCGAGCCGATCCCGACAAGATTAATTTAAGACCCTAAATATTTATCAGAGAAGAATCAGAAAAAAAAGCACAGTAAAACTTGTTCCCTCGTAAAAACCACGTTTTTACAGAGTGCAGAGCTTTGACATTAAAGCCAACATTTTGACATGTCATCGCAGGAACACTGGGGTAATTAATTACACCTTGATAATGGCTTCATTCCATTCAGGTTCACCACTTTCACAGCCCTGCTATTGTGCTTGCTGACACACACAGTGGCACTTAAATAAAATGGAGTCATTGTTATTATTGGTAACACCGTCCTATAGTGACAAGTCAAAATGTTTGCTGTGAAAAAGGCCTTTAAATGACAAAGGATGTGCCTAAAATCACTCTCTGTTCACTGCATAGATCACTATATTTACCCCCAGCTATTGAATTTGAGTGTCGGATCTCTGAGTAGATATATACACCACTTACTGCCAACAATCCCACAATGCAATGTGTCGCGTATTAGAGATAAGTGTCCAAAATGTCAATTTAATGTTCACTTTCGTGTAAGCTATTGAGCTATTACATGGGGAGTTGTGGATGAGTAAACAGGTTTAAAGGTTTAAAGACATCGCCAAAGACTTCAATCAACGACTGTACCCTGTAGTTAGTTTGCAAATTAGTCTTCTTAAAGGATCTTTTTCATTATTGCTAAGAAACATCATAGTTTCCTTTCTTAAAACAGTAGTAAATAGTACATTTGTTGGGGACTATTTTCAGCTGCGGATTAATACACATTTGGGGCACTAGTGAGTATTTACAGCAGCAGGATGGAGTTTGTTGGATTTATTCAAAATATACGGCTGTTTATATGTTCAGTGAAGGAACAGTGGAAATAACATATTTTAGACTTCGGCTACAATGCTCAGCAGGATCAGATAGTTTTGGTCTTTTCATGGGATTTGTTGAAAATAAGGAAAAATAATAAAGATCAACGCATTTTAAAATTAATGGTGTAAACTGCTGTACGACAACTAAGGACAGTGTTTCTGCTTGCCTGTGGCTCTCAGGGCTCAGTGTTTGCATTCGCAGCTCTGTCAGCAGCTGGCACAGCAGAGCTGAGGAGTTTATGTTGTCTCCGTAGGCCCGTCAGACAGACACGATCCTCGTTTCACCTCTCTAATACAGTTTATGAGCATGAGAATCATAAGACAGACTTTAATATCACCAATAAAAGCGATGACCTCACTGTCCCTGGTGTCATCTGATAAACCACAGTAATCCCGCTCCCCTTCATGTGTGATGAGAGGGGCCCTCATTAGCTCGCCGCTGCTCTTAAACATTGGATTGTTAAATCGTGGGTTAGCAGCCCTTTCTGTAATCCCATTAACTTCATCAAGCTCAGCCCCGACTTAACTGTTGGGGCTGAGCCTTGCTGAGACAGAACTAATTCTGTCAAATTGTGCACATCTTGAGCATATTTTCAAAGTCCACAGAAGGATTTCTGAATCCACATCAGGGCGAGGCTGTTTTTAAACCCATTTAGTAGATTTATGGAAATCCCATTAAAGGGTGACTGACTTCAGTTGGTGCTGTTGAAATTGGGAGATACAGCTGTTGTGACAAAAATGGACTTGGCTCATTTTTTTATGGCTCGTGATGAATATAAAAATGCAGTAGCACAATCATGGACTGTGGAAGGGGGACTGCCGAGATAGATGCATGTTCATCTGACTCATTAGGGCTATCGAAGGAAAGAAAGAGATTTATTGACATCATAAAATACAATTCAGTGGAAAATAAAACAGCAGAGGATGTCTTGATTGATTTAATTCAGAGTGACAGTAGAAAATGGGCGCTTTGCATGCTGTATTTCTGTGACTCACATGTGAAATTCTCACCTGTATTCTACAAGGTCATTTCAGTGGAGCAGAACTCTCCAAGCAGAACGGAGAATTAAACCTGAGACAGCTGCTTCATACATTTAGAGAAAATCGGGCCGTGCATCATTTAGAAGTCAATGAGTTTCTTTTAGCTATCCGCAATAAGTCCGTACTTTTACTGAAACATGCAAAGCGGAGAGGAAAAACAGTATTTAACCTTGAGTGTGGTGTATGGTGTGTTGTTGCTTTGATAATGCATGAACGAATCGACAGAGCAGCAGCAGCAGGGTTGTTTGCAGATGCTGTTAAAGCTGCTTACTTTGTGCATCACATCAAATTAAAAACTGAAACCTTCCCCGCTCCTCATGATGCCCAAACAATTAGCTGAATGAATACTAAGGATTTATTAAACGCTTCCTGATGTTGGATGATGGGTTTGTTAGTTTGTTAACAAAAGAACAAAACCTGAAAAAAAAGCTGAATTTAGGATAAAAATAAACTTTACTGAACACATTTTGGATATGTGTACAGTAAGTACAGATGCATAGTAAAGATTAGTAACTGTAAAAAACAGAAGCACTGCATTCATTGTGAACAACTACTGCACAAAATGAAGCATAGAAACTAATTGAAATGAATAAATGTTTTACACAGCAAACAAATAATTACTATAAAGTTTACTGGGACAAATAAAGTGAGGAGACAAGGACATTACAACACTTGAGTGAGTGGGCGGTGGGTAAAATGTCTTGTTTCCGCAGCATTAAATACAGTTACTGCACTTGATGTCCTCGATGGTGTGTCTCATAATGCAGAAGGTTAACAGCTGTGTGCTGTTGTTAACTTACGGTCCAGCACTCATTTTTCTCCAGTTTATCCAAAAATCGGATGTTTTGCCTGAACCAAACTTAGAGAAATAAATATCTCAAAATGGGAAAATTTTGCAGTGCTTGAGCTGGTTTGACCACAAAGTGACTAAAAGTACGGAGGCTCAAATGTAAGAAATAAGGAATCTATCATGATAACCACTGACCATGAATGTTCTCAGAGCCAGCTCGATAAAACTCGGCGTACAATATGGCCCACCGTGAAATGATCGACGGTGTAATGAAGAAGCTAATGAGGGGGATCAAGATCGCTGCAGAGCCAATAAATCAACACAACTGTGCCTACAATGGTACAGGAGCAATAAGTAACAGTGGTCAGTGTGCTGGGAGCTGATGGGGGGAGGGGTGTTGGTGGCGGGTGGGGGACTGGAGGGGGGGAGGGTGACAGACATGGGAGTCGACACTGCAAGTCAATGTCAAGAGCACATTGGTGATGTTTTGAGGCTTCGTAAGGAGCACGGCATGATTTTACAGGCAGGATACAAAGTGAGGACTTCGTCCTGAAGGTGAGCGTGAAATAACTCTATCATGTAAATATGGTCATTATTGCAGTAAATAAGAATTCCTGTTGATGCCTCTCGAGATGAGATCAATCCTCAGATCCCCTCCAAAGTGTCTGACAATCAATAAGGCTTTGTGCCGATCAGCAGTTAGTGAAGAAGATTCCCTGGTGTAAGCATGCCGAAGCGAAAGGTCAATCAACACTTCAGTGAAGAGACACCTTCAGAGGCACCTTCGACAGCACATTTTGAAATCAGTTAAAAATAAATTGTCCTCACGCTGAGATCACAAGACAATTCCACTGCGGTTGTCATCTGTGAATCAATGCTATGAATTATGAAACAGAAACAAACATCAGGACAGCTCTGCCTTCAAGTACTGAAACAAAGAAAGTGAAATGCCAGTGGAGATGACAGCAGCTCTGGTGATTCGTCCTGAAAACAAGATTAGAAGCAAGAGCAGAGAATGTGTGAACATTTGGTGCTCTGACGGTTCCCAAGCTGGGGATGAAGACCTCTGCAAGGGACCACGAAAGGAAATCTGCTTCTAAAATTAAGTTTTAAAATTGCGTTTTTTGGATTTTTCTTGCAAAATCCTATATAGGTTTCCCTCTTCAAGCACCTTATATCTGGAGTCCGCAATTAGACACTGCTTCATATTAGTGGGTCACAAGCAAAAGAGGTTGAGAACCGCTGCTCTATATGGCAACACAACGGTGGCTCAAACAAAAACTACTGCTCGTGATCATTATAATGAAGGAACATGTCTGACTGATGTGTTTTAAAGGATTTTGAACAATGGAGCACAACAGCACAGAGGAGCAAGATATATCAGACTACACAGGCAATACATGTCAGTAGGATCAATCCATTGTTGGTGTTGATCTTTTCATGGGATTTGTTGACAATAAGTCAGCCTTATCATTTAAGCCATACCTGTAATTACTCACCAACATAACATCCCTCGACTGTCTATTCCCAATAAAGACAGAGAAAAGCTTCCACCAAATGCCTCATTAAGAGATATAACAGAGCGGCCAGCAGACATGGATCGCTCTTCCACGATCAGATATAAGACACAGGGCACATAAAGGAAGAACATAACATCTCGGAAATGTCAGCGGGGGTTAGAACATGTCGTGTTCGGGAAGTTGTCAATCATTTTTAAAGTCATGTACCCTGAGGCCACTATAAGGACGTAAGGAGGGGACGAACATGATCTCTTATCTCAGCTGTAGTGAAAAAAGCAGGAAGGCTTGTGTAGACAACATACAGCAGATGCACGACGGCCAGCTGAGGCACAAAGGACGAGATTAAAGCATGAACGAGTTTCTTTGGGTCAGAGGTGGAAAAACAGGATTTAGAAGTTGTTTTAACATTTTCCAGGATCGTTTTGATTTACAGAAGGTGTGTTAGAAAGGCTGAAATTAACAACTTCAGACGGACCAATACTGAGTTTCAGACCTTAACTCAACAACGAGCAGTGGGAAGTGACTATGTACATGTACTCCAGTGCTGTATTTGCATTATTTGTTTTTACCTTTTGCCCATGTACTGCGTTTAAGAAGGAAATACTGCACTTTTTACTCTATTAGTTTACAGCTGTTACTTTTCAAATACTATTCAGAGATGTTTGTGATGAGCTTGTTGAACGATCCATTACTATAAATGAAATATAGCTTACATGTAATGCAACTGTAACACACTCTGCAAGGGGCCGGTCTCCAAACTTTCAGTAAATTTTTCTAATATTCCACTTGTCCTTAAGTAGGATTCTGACTGCAGACCTAAAGGACGAGTGAAGGAGTATGTCTGTGCTGTAGGACTGCGACTTTTTTAGAAATATTCAGATCCTTTAGTTCTATCGAGGATCTGAATACTTCTCCACCACCACATCAAACAAAATGCTGTCGAGGCAAGACTACTCCCAGCTCTTTTTTCTGGCTTTACCAGGAAGTGCAGCCTTGTATCATCAGCGTAAATGGATGGGTCAGGGTCAGGAGGGGCCCCTGGGCTCAAAAACCACAGAGATGCAAAATGACGACAAAGATGGAAACGACCACAAGGAGATGCAAAAAAAAAAAAAAAAAGACCACTTTGAGATCCAGAACAACCACAAACAGTCACAGAATAACCACAAAGATGCAAAACGAGTAGAACAATGCAAACAACTACAAACAATTCAAAATGATGAATTTCTATTTCTGTTTCAGTCTGGGTGTCTTATGTCTGTGTCAGAGGGGTGGGGGGCTATGTCTGAGTCCAGGAGCCCCTTCTTTGATCTGTCCATGTCAGCATAGAGAGTAGAGCGGACCACCGTGAAATATTGATAACAAAATAAGCAACTTGATATGGGAAAATAGAGTAAGACCAGCTCGTACAGTGACAGACCTCCTGCCACGAGGAGACCTTCATGCATGCTAATGTCAGCAGAGACTAATGGAGGAGACGACTCGGCCTCCAGACGCACGGGAGAGCGCCGGTGCCCAGGGGAGGGATTGGCAGAGTCGAGCTTACTTGATTCACGTGCACATACCCACTGGGGATTTGCTTCCACCCGTGCAGTGCACTCTGCGATAGCTGAGCTGATACACCCCTATAATACTATTAAATAGATGCACATCCCTGGTGGCAGAGCCAGATGCCATGCAGTCGCCCTCCAATCGAGAGCAAATGCAGACAGACTCAGTATGATAGTATGTGGAGGCTGCCAAGTGAAAATAATGAATGGTTATCAGTATTTGTAGAAGAAACATATTATATCTCATCAAGAGTTCAATTAAATGCCCAGACCATGTATAAAAGAAATATTTCATTCCTTAAATTTGAATAACAATAGAGGCCGTCTTTGCTGGGTGCTGCAGGCAGCTTGCATTGTGTCCCATGTTTGGTTTGGGCCACAACCAGTATATTTACATAATCTGAATTAAATGTAAATCAAGCTGTTTCATCTCTGTCTCCCTGGATTTGAGGGGTTAAAGCGTGTGCTCAAAAACAGCACCTCTCAGCAGGGGGAGAGAGCATTCATTGTTAAGAAATCTGGAGTCTGAGGCCTGGAGCATCTTGTTTCAGCAGACCTAGGCGTTTTTAAAATTTACCCCCGATGCTCCCAGAAGGAAAAAGGGTAGCCAGTTTGTATTTATGATACAATTCACGTAAACGAGGCTGTTTGGCCTTAATCCTTGCCTAATTAAGTGCCAGTCTGCTGAGGCAGACTGCTAAGGGCCAAAACGTAATACCTGTCGAATTATGGGAACAGCTGGAGCAGCCTGCCTGTCAGCAGATCAGCTCCACATTATTATCCTGCTCATTTATCGAGAGGGCGAAACAGAGAGACTCCCAGCTTGTACGCTGGCCATCTTTATTTCTGTTGCCACTTAGGCTCTGCCGTATGTGATGGCTCCACGTCCACAAGTCTGGCTCATATACTTGTACTTCTTCATAAACAATGTGCAGATCACATTCACCACAAAGGACTCTGCGGTCTTAGTGGAAACTTGTCTTCCTGCCACAGCAGTCAGAACATGGTGATACCTCTAAACGGCATGCATTCATTAATGGAAACCTCATCAAATTAACATTGAAATCATTATGGAGTGAATAATGAATAACGCAGAGCTGTTTGCCAGGGGGAATTTAATTAATCAAACAATCAAAATTAATAGTCTGCATGTGGAGGTGAGAAAGAATAGAGGAATATCGCTGTGATGCTCCGCTTCTTTCCTCTCCCCCTTTGATTTAACTTCAAAGATGCAGAGCCCCATTGTAGCGTCACTCGCTTCCAGCTTTCTAAATGTGCAGCATAAAGCCAAAAGTGTTGTTATTCGCGAATGCTGTGACCTACATAGTAACATTTACAATTCTCCCCTCTGTGATCAGCAGCTAATCAAGGCTGCCCTAGTTAAACAGTGTTAGGGAGCGTCTGCGTGTTGGCAGGCAAATTTCGTCTGTGCAAAACATAAAAGACACATGACAATGACAGAGGAGAGATCATTGACTTCACGTGATGATCGTGATATCTTAGAGAAAATGTCTCTCAAATTGAAATTCTAAGTTATTATATAACTTACATATAAGGTGAATTATTACAAAACTGAGCCCCCTTTGTGTTTATTTATTTATTTATTGAGTAAGTCTTCAGTTTGAGAAGCTTGTTTGTGTCTTGAATGGAGTGCTATGTCTTTGTGAGCCCTCTTTACAGTAATCTGGATGGTGTTACCATGAGAGGTAGATACATGCAGGGAGTCAGTCGCTTCTGTTTGGGACGTCGGTTTGGATGGAACTCCACCTGCTGGACACTCAGAGCCGGTGCTGGTCGATTTATCTGAGAAATGCTCAGATTGTACTCGCGCAGCTCATCCTGAGCTCAGCCTGTACACTGTAACTCCTCTGTGCTTTCCTTTCTGTGCAGTTTTTTAATTGTTTTTTTATGTTGCTTTTTCCTGTTTTAACTAACTGTTTCTCCCTTAATGTTTGAATTGTGCAGCACCTTGTAACTCTGGTTTTGAAAGGCACTTTATAGATAAATGATATTTATTTACTTACATGGGACTCTAACTTGAGAATAATGTGGAATGGATGCAGGTTGCAGTGGATGTAAGAACATTTAATAATAATAATGGTACTTTCATCTGACCCCACTGTCTTTCGAGTCTTTTAGAGACTTTTGCCAGCATATGTAGTAGTAATAGCTGTAGTTGTAGTGGTAGCAGAAGTAGTAGTGGTTGCCTACCTGTTTCTTGCTGCAGTAGTTGTGGAGCCTGTTTATATTCTGGCTGCATCAGCATCGCCTGGGTTACTCGATTTCAGCCATTTTGTGTACAGTACGCTGAAAGACAAGTGGCAGCTCAGTGTTGGCTCAGTAAGGCAAGTTTAGTTGTATAGTGCCTTTCAACAGCGAGGCATTTACATAAGTGCAATTAAGGCATAAAAAGACCTGAAGACAAGATATGAAAGATACACAAGTCAAAATGACACACATACATGATTTAAAAAGTTAAAGATAGAAGATAGAAATACTAATGAAAAATTGCATTGCCATTGTACGTGGAGCATTGCAAGAGAAAAACTGATAATACCAAACTTCATGTAGCAAAGGTGGGGAAAAAACAAAAAAGCGTTTAAGGCCTGATTTGAAAAAAACTGAGACTTAGTTTAGAATAAGTTTGCTGTTGCTGATTTATGCACTGTACTATAACAACACATCAGATTTCATCAGTTGGTCATGTATTTTCAATTCACAACATCAGTCTGAATATGCAGTGGAGATGAAATTTAAAGTATTATTACATGAAATTATTCAAGTGAAGTACAGGTACCTCACAGCTGAACTGTCCAATAGTACATAAAGTGGTTACAATTAGCTGCATCATGAACAAAGTGAATCAAAAGTCAATACACAGTACACTGTGCTGATAATATTTCTGTACTTTTAAATAAACTTTTGAATGCAGGACCTCTAAATCTGCCGCTGTGGACACAAACAAACTCTGTCAGAGGGAAAAATATGAGAAAAAAATCACTGTGGGAAAATTATTGGGAGATGTACAGACAGTCAGTACCTCTGTTCTGTAAGACACTGACTGGCATTTCATCAAAAATATGGTCAACTCTTCCTTCCACAAGGTGGCAGAATACACCACAGGAAATATTTTTGTGCCCCAGCTGCAGTCTCACAGCATGTCCTCAGCGCCTCAGATCAATATTCAGTAGCTTCAGCTGAAATGTTTCTTTTGAAAGCTTCAATAAAGCTAAATAAAGCATGTGTGTGGACAGAGTCTGTTCCTCATTCATATGAGGGCTGCAACTAACAATTCGCCATTTCCCAGATTCCAAAGTGACATTTCTAAACTGCATCTTTTGTCCAACAAACAGTCCAAAAGATCATCTATTGTTCATTCTGGTGAAGTCAGACTGGAGGATTAAATGGAAGCAAAGCTGGAGTTTAAAGAGATATTAAAAGGTTTATTACAACAACTTATCAATTCAAATTTTATACAGAACTTTCACAAGTTACAAGTTCACTTTGAACACAGTTTCACACCCCCTTTTTTTTTTTTTAGCTGTAAAGCTCAGGTAGAACAAATAACCAAAGCTTCCATAAACTTAGAACCACAACTCAAGTTGAAACAACTTGTTTAATGATATTTATCTGACTGAGACATTATTGAATAAACAGTTAAATTCTCGCAGAGAATCGTTATCTCATGCAGATAGCACATAACAGTAAAATTTACAAAAAAAATCATACCTTAAGAAAACAATGTTTTAGCTTCTTGTAAAACTACACAGTAGTAAGCCAGTACAGAGACTAAGAGAAAAGGCAAATTGACTTCATGGTGTGATTTGCTTCCTACTATTATTTCAATGATGAAATGCTCACAATTCGTACAAGCAGTAGTAGTGTAACTCTAATATACATGATGTGATTCCAGTTCACATCTGAATGCTTTGAATTTACACGACAGGGTATCGAGTCAGACAGCGGCCTATCCTAATGACTGGAACACTGTTACGATCAGTTTCGAACCGCTAACAAGAGTTAATGTGATCAACAGGGCTCAGCTACTGACTCCAGACTATTCTATAAAAAAGGTACATAACACCTAGAAGATCACATAGAATGTATCATTGATGTTATTTACAATGTTGTCTAAAAACGTCATCTAGAACTGCAATCATGAAAACAGCATCATGTCCTTAAGTGTTCTGCATTAGACACTGGAGCCATAAACGGTCACTTAGAAAGCAAAGACAGTATACAAAGCAAGATATTTCCTTACTGAGAAACTATGTTCATGAGATCCTTTAATGTGGAGAGAACAGCGATCATCTCAAGCTAATCTGCATTGAAAATGTACAGAAGTGATTTCTACAAAAACATTAATGGCACTGAGTCGACGTCACCATGATTGAGTAATGGAAAAAAGTACTGCAATCCTACAATCACTGCTTCAGGAACAATCAGACTACAGATGGAATGTTAATGAAATAACACACATTTCTAATCAGCTCACCTCCTTAAGACTTGTTTTTTTTTTTATTATTATTACAAACATTCAAACTGCACGATGCGACTACGGCTGATCTCACAGAAAAGTGGCCAAATTCAAAATCTGCTTCAGCCATTTACATTTGTGTAGTGTGACAGTATTCAAATCTACTTCTAAAAAGCTGCCAGTACTTAACGTGTGGACTGCCAACACTCTAAAAAGGTAAACCCGTCATCTCTCCAAAGAGCTTCACGCCAACACTATATTCAATGTGCAAAATAGAAAAAGCAAAGGAAAAAAGTGACTGCTCTTTATGTAACTTCACTGTAAAGATAGTGCTTATAAAAGACGTGAAAACAAACAAGCAAACTAATTAGAAATGAGCCACAACACACTTTGGTATGGTCTCTAACAATTCACTTCACCCTCCAGGCTGCTCGCGTTCAAATAAAAAAATATAGAAGATTAATAAATAAGTCACACAAATACAAAAACAGTTTAGAACCACGTGTTTTACATCGTACACCTAAAGTGCCTGTTCTTTTGTCTTCATCGATTCCAGAGAAAACGTTTGCATTTTCAAAAGCGTTGACAGAGAACAAAAAATGGACCAAACGTAAACAAACCAACGGAGAATAAATTAAAAACAGTGCGGCCCAGACTGAAGCGGAGAGACGGTCCCTTTCCTCTGCGTGTCAGGCAGACTGAGGAGGCGACGGCGCTCCAGTGTTGACGCTCGGGCACAGTTTGGGATCAGCTCCCTGAAGGCTGAGACGGGGTGGCGCCCCTCCGCGGCTGGCTCTCCTCTGTGCTCTGGTTTGATGTGGTGGTGGCGGCGCTGGACGGGGCGGAGGCGGCCGGGGTCGCGGAGGAGGAGCTGACCCCGTTGGAGGTGCTGACGGAGCTGTGCTGGATGGCCTCGTTCTGGGGGCTGCTGGGGACGGACATCTCCTCGCAGCTCTCGTCTTTGTCGGAGACTATTTTGGGAAAGATTAGAGAATAAACCACTGAAGAAGCTCGTGCCGCTAGAGCGTTCTTACACCGCCATTTTAATTATTAGCCTTTACCTGATATGATCCAGACAGGCTTGGGAAAGCTTTGTCACGTACTCCTAATCAGATGTAAAACAGCTATTTGCATGTGGCGTATGCAAACTGTTTCATTAATCCCCATAATGCTACTTCTGCACCCCTTCCTTTAATTAAAGCTCCAATGTCAATTTAAACCCACATCATAAGGGTACATTACATTCTGGGGCATGTGGCAGTGTTTCCCACCCCTAACTGCATTCTCATTTGTTTTTTGTTACCTTGCCAACTACTGCAGCGACAGATGATTACAGCACCTGATTTTAATGATGCTCACACTGGAGAGTAGGGAAGACTTGGAGTCGAAATGCCACCAGCTGTTAGGCAGTTGCATTGAATTAATTGGATCCTGATGGAAAAAAAAAAGACTCTACTCTCATGCTCTGTTTCGTAAAGGAATAAGGAGCACGGTGATAATTAATATTGTTAATGATATGAAGTCACTTGTTATGGCACGCTGTAATTAATGACTGGGTTTCGTATTTGAGGATGTAAAATGCAGATTCCATAACAAGAAGAAGCAATTAAAGCACAACACAAATGTCTTCACATTAGAGGCTTCATCCGCCTTCCTGACTGGACTTTGACCGTGTGATTTAGTGCAAGTGAATGTCAAAGTGCTATAAACTCCCTTGCTGTTTTACTATGCAGAAGGTCAACCTCAGAATAAATCAGCTTGGTGGTTTTGTTCTATGTTCAAGTGAGCATTATTACTCCTAACGACATTAAGGGGTGGCGAGCTGATATATCATAATACTCGGAAAATTCTGGTTCCCCGGACGGCCAGAGCGTCTTTCTGCTCTCCTGATTTCTGAAGTGCAGTTCACTGTAAGCAGATGGACAGCTTGGTGTGCCAAGAGAAAGCGTGTCCTGGCTTGTTTGTAGGGTAGTCTGGGTAATTTCCCCCCCACCTGCCATTGCTACGCCTGAGCAGGACGATGAAGGATATTACCAGGTCTGCAGGGCAGTGCAGCCTTACGGGATGTGTAACACTGAGAAAATGGGGGGCTTGATGAGGCCTTCACATGAGTGAGGGGCACAGATCAGTCAGATTTAAATAACATGCTTTACTAATTAAGCAAAATAGATTATTTCAGTGATTCCCAACCAGGGGTACTCTTGCTCCAGGGTGTACTTACAGTATGCAGTTGCCAGGGGCTGTGTGGAAAGACTGTGGAGTAGCTAAACTAATATGAAAAACAGAAATTACAATTTCATTTAAAATACTGAGTTAGCCAGTTTTAGCTCACTGTTTCACTACTTTAAATAGTGATAAATCTTAAAGCAGTGGATGAAACTTGAAAGATATAGCCAGAGGCAATGGATAAAAAGCTGAAATACTAAAGATTAAAGGCTAAATGGCTGAAATAGCTAAAAGTAATTGATAAATTCCTTTCATGTATTGTGTGAAATAAATGTTGGATCAATATCCACTTTCAGAAAATCAACAGCGGTAAACAACATCCAGTTTAAACTCAAGCCAAACAAACACATTTGGACCATGATGGGTGGTGTTGATGAAGGGGTACTTGAGCCTAACTGACAGGGCTGTAGGGAGGCAGGATTGGGAAGCACTGGATTATTTCATGCTGCTGCTCTACCAGACATTTATTTTCACTCTCATGTTAGTTTGTTTCCCCTCTTGGCTTGTCTCAAATCTACCCCGACTGTCATCATGAGCCAAACTGATGAACTGGGGTGTGTGGATGAGGTTATATTTTCCCAAACAGGGTAGAAAGTGGTCCAAATGCCATCCTTCAGAAAGGTCTAGAAACACAGGACAGACATCCTCAGCAAATGCAAGAGAAAGATGACCCAATTCATCTGTGGATCATCTAAAAAAAAATAAAAAATATCCAGACGATACCAAATGAGACCTGGCTGTGACAGCCCACTCTAGCCTGGAAACCATCAGTCCCATAATACATATGACGTGTGTCAGTGGGACGGTTAGCAATAAGGGATGCATAATGAACAGCCTAGCTCGCTGGACACCCCACAACGAGAATGCTCTGCAGTCTTGTCAAGCTTGCTGCTTTAATGGACTCATTTCAGAGGCAATCATTGTCAATACAAGTCAGCAGAGGCATTTAGAGCACAGTGGAGAAGTGGCTCGGAGCGCGCTTGTTCTCGGTGCACACCGGCTCATCTGTGAGGGAAGGTGAGTTATGACCAGAGGGTCAGAATGACGGTGCCCCAGTCTCGGGAAACGAAGAAATATTGGCGATATAATTCTAAATGAGACCAAGTAACGAACAAGAACTTGGCACGGAGACGACGGCGTGCAAGCTGACGACGGGAAATTTAAATGAAGAGGCTGCAAACGGCAGAAACTTCCCCCGTAGTCAAATATTCATAAAGATGATCGTGATGGATTGATGATTTTAATTACCCTACTTAGGTGTTACAAAAAGAGAGCTCACGCTTTCTTATCCATGTCTTGACAACACGAGCGTTTGATTTCTGAACACACTTCCTGCAGATATTTAGCTTCATTCCTCTTCAGACAAATGAGGAGAAAACAACTTTCTGGTGGATACCACCTGTGGCCCCTTGAAAGGACTCGGACAATGCCGCCAGTGGGAATTTGTCTGAAACACCACTGCCCATAAATATCCAAACTTGTGCAAAGTTTGAATGCTTTTTGTTTTGATTCGTCTTAAAAAGGGATGCTACGTGCCGATGGCTCTTTCTGCTTGGCTTTCAGTAAGACACGTCCTTCTAGTGGTTAGCTGCGGCTCGTTTTCGAAGCGTTTCACTGGAAGCCTCGGGCTGAGAATAATGGAGCATTACTCACTGTGATAGCCGGATTTCTTCTGCATGGCGGTTACAGGGCAATCTTTATGAGCCAGAAGAAGCTGCTTCAGCTGAGCCACTTCGTTTCGCAGCAGGGTGACTTCACTCTTTGGGAGAGAGAGAAGACACAACAGCACTCAATAAAATGGTCACTCTGGAGGATGCACTATGTCAGATCATAACACGAAGACAAACAGACGACATACAGTTCAAAGGTCAGATTTCGGTTCATTAAAATATGACTGAGGCTTTCTTCTTAGCGCTCTCTGGTGGACATACTATGTAATGATGACACAGTTTCTCCATGATCCTAAAATACATTTAGCATTTCAGTAGTTCTTGTACTCTTTGACCCACATTCAGGTTGATACTAATATATCTGTAAAAAGAAAACAGCTTATCCACTAGCTCTAGTCTGAACCCAGAAATGGCAGCTAGACTAAGAGTTAACTCAGAGCAGAAGCCCAAACCACATATTAGCACAGAAGAGCAACCTCCAGGTCTGAGAAATGAAGCGTGGAAGTGCCAAAAACTGCAGTTCTGGCTGGATATGAAAATGGCCAACTTTACAGCAGAAAGAAACATGCTTACAGCCTGGTCCAGGAAAACCTTTTGGTCTGTGTAGATCAATTCCCCATTCATGACAAGTGTACAGGGATGAACTCACTTGTTTAAATTATATTAAGGCTTATGCACAATTATGGGCATGGCTGCTCTGAGTGACAGTTAGCCACTAGGTTTCAGCACCCACGCTCCACATCTTAGGCGGCGCCGGCCGTAGCTGCTATCACTGAGCTTCACAATGGCTTTTCAGAAACTTATGGGTGACGTCACAGAGACTACAGCCATGTTTTATACAGTCTATTATGCACAAATTAGCAAGTAAAAATACACCCTCCCCAAACCTGCAAATATACAGTGACTGTTCAGTGCAGAACATACACCAAACCGCAGCTTGAATGTGCCTTTGTGCCTTCGTTACATGAATTGCTGTGTCTTTAATAACCATGGGATTTTAATGGCAATTATTAATGGGATCACAGGATCAAACCGTCCGGACCTCCTTTGTACAGTCAGTACATGACCACTACAGTGCTGCATATTAAGGAAAGGTAACCACATAGAGAATGAATTCAGAATAAAGTATGATGCACTTCTTCATTTATGTTTTTCCTGCACAATAATTATGGGCCTTCACTGACTGCCAACCAGAACATTTGTCAGAGGTGAGCTGTTCGGATTGTCAGTGCAACTTTGTAGATGCTGTCGAGATTTACACTCTTGTGTCGTTACAGCTCCCAGGGGAGCTGAGGATTTCTGCATGTCGTAAAAGGGAGCCACATTACGCTGAAGGTGACTTTAACTGGATTTAGAGCGGCCAGGGGCCCGCGGAACACCCAGTGGCAGATTTAAGCTCCTTCCCTTCTCCTTTAAAGGACTATGGGAGGCTTAATCTATTAGCCTAAAAGCAGCCAATTTATTTGATTCCATCTGTTTAGTCTTGCTGGTGTTGGCAGGGCTGAGCTATTGTAAGACAGATTTAAACACAGCTGGAAGGAGCGTATGCATCACATGCAGCCAATGTAGCCATATTCACTGCGCTTCCACCATGACTGCTGCCAGTTACAGCCAATATAAACACGGCGCTCACAACTCTGCCTCCACTCCGCCACAGGGAGCCATGAAACACAGACAGTCAGACATGCAGGGTTGCTCAATTATGGCAAAAAATCATAATACTGATATTTTGGTCAATACTGAGGTCAAGATTATTTCACATGACTCACTGATTGTGAAACATCTTTTATTGAATTTAAAAAAATATATTTTTTAATAGTGGATTTCCTTGAACTTTAAATATAATTCAACAAAAGAAATTATTGTCTTAATATGATATATTGTGAGATAAACTGTGAGAAAGGATTGCTGAAATGTGACTCATCCTTTTTGGCCACTCTAAGCACCGGTACTAACAGACGTGCACTAAAATCCAAGCAGCACAGGCTTGACCGGGTTTTCCCAAATGATAGCTCACTTGACTGCAGTGACCTGAACTAAACATGGCACAGCCTGGCTGAGAGGGAGTCTGGGCTTTGAGGGAGGGGAAGCTCACCACCGCGGAGGAATGGGGTGTGCTGGATTTATAGCACAAGACAAAATGAGAGCATCAGAACGCGTGACATTCGCTTTCATGCTTAATCTCGATTATCTTGTTTTTACAGACGCATTTAGCCAGAAGACGCAGTGAAACCAATGACAGTAATACTGGCACAGATGCTCCAGCTACAGCAACGTCAAACTACGTCACACCTTGAATTTCACACCGGACTAAACTGGACTTTTGAGAGTTAAACTTGTTTCTAACTTTGTGAATTAATGGAAACTGAGTAAATGGGGCCTTGGGTGATGCTGGGAGCCCTGTGAGCTGCCTGGTCTGACACCTCATTAAAAAGCCAGTTAAGGATGATGTTAAAATAATTGTGCATCATTAGAGGCAGTTTCACTGATCAGCTGGGCTATGTCAGCATGGGGGTTTTAACAAAAACTGCACTGCTGATTAATGCCTTCATATAAAAGCGCCCTTTTACTCTCTGCCACATGTTGTTCCCTTCTTTGTAGTTAACAGCGATGCGATCTGTTAATAACCCCGTTCACACACCTATCCTCTCTCTTTTCGTTTACCTATATTTATATAAAATCTCAGCAAGTGCACCCGTGACAGGTGGTGATAACTTGTCTTTGAACGAAATATTAACAACGTGAACCCATTTTCTTTCCCAACGCTGTCTGTCCCCTCCTCCACCCTCCACATCTTACTCTGCTTTCACAGAAAAATACGACAGTGAGCAAATAAACACCACATCTCATTTAATTGTCTGGAACACCGATGTGCTGCACCCCCGGCTCACACTTATCAACAGAGACAGCAGATACATGAACTGTTTCGAACTTGTCAGCATCAGATCCTAATTGCTTCCAGCAAAATGAAGGTTCAAAAAGACACCTTTCCCTAAGAGATTTTTGAGGCCATTCAGTAAACTGCTGAGACAGAAGCGAAGACACGCTTGTGCGCGGCTGACATCTGGAGGATACATCTTTATTGACAGGGACATATCGATGTAAAGGGCTCACACACCGCTGCTGTCACACGGTAGCTCTTCTTAATCGGCTTTAATGACTTCATCACCACAGAAGGGAAAAGTCTGTGTACAGACGCTTACACTAACAGCACGCGATGATAAACAGACACAGGCATGCACACACACGAACAGATGCTTAAGAGCACGACAACAAAGACGGATGAAGTAGGTGTTGTAACGTGCGGTTTCTGATGGGGAAGAGGGAAGGAGCACCTGTAGTTGTCCGTTCAGGGAGCTGAGGTCCTCAGCCTTCTTCTCCAGAGACTGGACCCACACTTTCCTCTTCTGCCTACAGCGAGAGGCTGCAGCCCTGTTACGCTCCAGGAACTTGCGCCGCTTCTCATCAGGGTCTTCACTTGTGGTTCTGCGCCGCCGACCGCCGGTGCTCGGAGGGTTCTGTGCAGGGGGCGCTGGGGAAGCCTGAACGATAATAATAATACAAAACAACAACATGGTCAGAACAAAATGAATCAATGAAATGTTGCAGCTCTAGATTAAACAAGTGCCATATTATGCTTCATAAAGAACCCTATTTCAACTGAATGACAAACCAGTAAATGATAACATGGTCTGATAAGGAACAAACTGGATTATTATTCTGCAAACAACCACAGACAAAAACAAAGAGGTCTCTTCTCTGGAACTATGCTCAGACAGTCTTTGCAGTGAGTAGAATCCGGTTCCTACTCTGGAGTTGTGACTACTTACAGGTGTCTCTGTGGTGGAGGTGGCTGGCTGCTGAAGGGAATGAGGAGAGGGTTCCTCAGTTGGGGGCAGATGAGGAGTGGGAGCAGGAGTTAGGACCGCGGCCGGGGCTGGAGTCGGGGTCGGAGCAGGAGCAGGAGAAGTGGGAGCAGCGGTGTGGGTTACAGCACTGCTCTGGACTTCACCACCATCTCCGTTGGTTACCTGAGGAAGCTGCTGGTTTAACGTGGCTTTCAGTTTCTGGGAAGAGAATTCACACAGGGAAAAGTCATGAAATGTTCATGTAAAGAAATGTTTGTTGTGAGAGGAAAACTACATTCATTATGTAAACATGGTAAAAAGGAGGTCATGTTGACAGCAGACCATTTGCTATTTTATTCTGTGTAATTCAATAATTAATAAAAAAAAAACACATTTGAGATGAATTAGAGAGAAGTATCACAACCCATATTATTATCAGTGATGGTTACCATGTCAAACAGCCTCCTTCTACAAGGACTTCTTGAAACTAAGATGAAGATCCAAAATACTAAAGAAACTGATGGACATCCCTGACACATAATGTGGCCCAAACTATCAAAAAATGTTCTTTTTTGAACAGTGACTAAGACAGCATATGACACACACAAACATGGCCCATTCACAGAAACTATTCCTCTGCTGAGTGGTGTCCATGATTCACAGGCCAATTCCTCTCGTATCAAACACCAAACAAACAAGGTGAAAGTGAATGAGCCTTTCGAAGCAATAACAAAGTGAGAGGGAATACATTTACATGGGAAACAGAGGACCACATCATTCTAACAACTACCTTTGCCAGACCAATCTATCTACCAAATTAGTTTATCGTGTAATACCCTTCCAGAAGCTCTTCTGGCAGAAACAAGATATTATTCTCTTGGAATGGCCCATAGAAAGAGGGAAAAGCCAGTCAGATTCATATTTCATCTCTGCCATGGAAACCTCATCAGTGTAATAACCCTCCATCTCATGGGTGTTATTCAACCATCTGCTACTATATTACTTATCTTTATTTTGCAACTAATTAACAGCATAATCTTCTAAATTCAGCAAGTTAATTATCATTATTGTGGTCTTTGCAGCATCATCAGTCCTTGTAAAGTGCCGTCTCTGCGCCCCCTGAGAGCCGGGTGGGGGCGGGGAGCAGGCAGGTTGAGCGGGGGTCTGTTTTCTTGACGCGGGCTCATTAGGTGTTTGCTGATGAGCTGAGTGCAGTGGGAGGTGCCGGGAGTAAGAGGGGGTATGCAGGTCAGGCAGGATTCTGCTGAACAAAAGGTTCCATGCAGGGTGAGGCCGACTTAATGTGCCTCGCTGAGCGTGTGCCAGGATGCCCCCAGCTGGCTTTCGCTGGTAGCCCCCCTCTAGTTGGCCCCGGTGACGGCGTGCTGAGCACAACGCTGTCTCCGCGTTTGTCATCTCCGTACCCCATGATCCCCGACAACCCCCTCCCCTCCCCTTCGTCCTCGGCAGTCAGGATCAATCCTTCCCTCCCTCCACACACACACACACACACACACTCTCTCTTTCACACACACACGCGCAGTTTATCTGTTAATTTCCACAGCCGGAGCATGCTGCGAACACTTACAGGTTCTGTGATCCGTGCTTCATCACATTGCCACTGATCTCCCACACAACACTTCATATCCCTGCCCTTCAACTATCACTTCTTCTATACAGGAGGAGAGGACTATGACACGATGACTGGCTTCTCAGCACAGAGAAATATTTACAATATTTCTGTTTTCTTTTAGTAGCTCAGTTATTCTGAATCAGTATGGCTTCAACCCACGAACCCTTACACTGCTTTTATTTGTATTGTTTATGTATTGTTTATGTTTTTCATTTTTGGCTTAAAATTGTTTTGTTAAGCACTTTGGGCTGCATCTTTGCATGCTAACATGCAATATAAATACAACTAGCATTATTATCATTATTATTATTATCGTTGAAGCAGAAAATGTTCAATTAATTTTCTGTCAATTGGATCATCAACTAATCATTGCAGCTCTATCAATCAGTAAAGAGTCATCTTTTTTTTTTTTTAAAGATTTTTCCTTTCTTTTTTGCCGTAACAGTGCAGCTGGAGAGAGAACACGGTGGATGATGTGCAACAAAGGGCTCCAGGTTGGAATCGAACCTGGGCTGCTGTGGTAATGATACAGCCTTATTAGATATGAGATACGTACAAACCAGATGGAAAGTCCACTGATGAAAGGAAGATACTCATTAACACGCTATCGCCACAGTTTTTGGAGTACTTCACTAGCACCCTCATCTGGTCCCAGAAAGCAACTGCTCGCTGACGGAAGCTCACTCATTACTCTGTCTGTTATTGCCTCTCTCAGATGGGAAATAACAGACACAAAATGGAAATAACATTTGATGTAAAAGAACATATAATTAATACCAGCTTTGCTTCTGATTGGACGGGCTGCGGCTGTGGCGAGGGAGGTCCTGGGATCCCGGGGACATTAGGCACTACGGTGACAGGTCTGACAAGCTGACGGCAGAGACACAGAGACAGATCAGCACAGAGAAAATTAGTCTTCTGCAGCAAAAAGGCAGGCAGCGCTCCCCCAACAACAGAAACACACACACACACGCACAGCGACTGCAGGCTCACACAGTTTCCTCATATCTCAGCCTCATTACGTTGGATGGCCTGTTATTTTGTGGAGGCAGCGCCACATGGAGATGCAGTGTGAACGCTAATGAACCTCTGCCTGCCTGCGTGAGAGCATATGGACAGGGAAGCTGAAGAGAGGATGGAGAGACACGAGTCGGGAGGCCAGAGCCTGGCCTCCTCTCACAGCCGCTGACAATGAGACAGAGGGAGGTGGGGAGAGCTGGAGAGGGAGAGAAAGAGGCGAGGCGGGGGGGTGGGGGTGGGGGGTGATGGAGTGAAAGGAGGCCCACTGGTGGCTCATGTTCTCCATCTACTTTTGCCCTCCTTTACTTGTCAGCGGCTTTCCCAGTCCCCACAGACTGGGAAGATAGAAGTTTTTTCCCCGCTGTGTCGCTATCAGGAGATAATCATCTGCTGCTCAGCGTTCCACACAGACAATCAGGACTACAGTGAACAACAAAACAAGCTTCCACATGGGGGAGTTCAAAAATATACCAGCAAGACCTTCATTTACAACACAGTTTCTATGTGAGACACTGCCATGGGTTGCAGTTATAATTGGTTTGCAAAACACATAAGTAGTATCATCTATCTGCTCCGATCAAGAGCGTTGATTCTAATTGTACAAGGACAAATAGCAGCAAAGTATCCTGGACCGGAGCCTGCTGTGCCTTGGCCAAATCCCTCGTCTTTGCCATAGTGACACACAGTTATACTCTAAAGTCCATTATTTCACTCAACCTCTACAACTCCGTATTGACTGCCAAATCTGAGATGCCAACACTGTAAATACTCTCAATGTCCAAAGAATATATGTGGTTTTAATACATCTGAATGTCACGATAGAAGGATTTCAATTTCACTGAAGTGAATAATTGTCCGGACAACATTTCAAGTTCAAATGTGTGTACCAAACAGTAAACTTGTGCTTAACAAAGCATGAAGTAATTTGACACAGTCTAGTGATTTTGTTGTTCTGCATGCTGGACTAAAATAATAATCTAAAATTACTCGGCTTGAGAAAAAAAATGCTTTGGTTCATAAGCTGGTTCGCTATTGTCCTTGTAACCAGCAGCTGACAAAACAATCTGTCCATGTAAACATCTACAGTTCAATGACAACTTCATCTTCTGTTGTAGGTCATGTAACATGATAGAAAGCCCTGAAACAGCTACTAAATGGACCCTGAGGTGAGACTGTCTTGCCATCAAACCAAACCAAATTATCAGGAGTCTGATTTCAAAATTGTGCTTTAACTCTAACACACTGAAACACAACATAAACATGATGTAACCAGCAGAACACTCACAGGGATTGTAGTCGGAATATGTACACTGGAGCTTGTAATAGATGCAGGTATAGCAACTGGCATGGTCTGGCCGTTAGGCAGCTGTAAGAGCACAGGGAAGGTGCCAGACACTGGGCTGAAAGGGGGAGAGAAAACAATCCTCAATGAGGAAAATAACAGAGAAACTTTTTGACTAACACACAAAACAGAATCGGTCACAAATTAAAGACAAGAGTGGCTACTGATGTACCAACACTATGTCATAATCAGGCAACAACGTATGGAAAGAAAGCAGAACTAAAACAAAATCCAACTAAAAATGCACCTGTCGTATAACAGGTTCAAGCAATATAAAGAGAACACATATTTTGTCACCACTTTAGACCCCATTAGTGACATCGGTCTTGCCCAGATATGGACCTCTGGTTTCAGACATTCATTTAAATACAGCGTATTTTTCCTATCTAAACCTGCCTCATTGTATTTTGTAAGAATGCTTTCAATTTGATGCAGTTATTTTACTAACAAACAGGGTCAAGAAGAAATTATACTGCCTATAACCAGGGTCATTTTTTTATCATTGCTTTGTTGATTTAAGGGAGTCTGGATTAAAAAAATCACCTAACCATCTTAACTGTTGAGGTAGGGGCCCAAGGAGACTCCACTCAACCCATGATAATATCATAATGTGTGTACGTGTGCAAACATAACTGTTCAGACAGATCTTTAACGAGTCCAATTCACCTAAGGTTTGACAGATGATGTAGCTGTGGCTCCAGTTCACAAGCAACTGGTGATATCAATGGATAATTTGCATGTATACACATTAATCTGACTAGCTAGTGCTTTACTGTACTCCCACCCACAACACTTTTCCACTGACTCACATTTCTGTAAACCTAGAACATGAGCAGGTATGAACTCCCATTGAGTTTTACATTTTCACCTCTGTGTTAGAAGATGTAGACATTGAATACAACAATAATCATATCTTATTGTATCTTTGTTAAAGTCCATATTTGAGCAAGCTGATGTTGTTCTGAAAGATGAGACTTAGAAGGTCAAAAATTAAAAGGTCCTGCAGAGTGCAAATAAATCAAACACAAACAAGCACATGCCTCACGAAACATGAGCTCTCCAAGACAAAACTGCACAAATATAAAAAAGGACAAACAAAAAAAAAAGATGACTTAATAAAACTAAGATTTTTAAAAATGGACGTTTTGAGTTACTTACACTATAGGCCTATTAGTGGATGGGACTTGGGTAATAACAGAGCTAGATGTTGGTGATGGGAGAGCTTGCTGTATTACAACATTAGCCTCTGAGGTTGCTAGAAGTACATTGGGAACTTGGAGGGATGCAGGATGGACTATAGTGGATGTTGGCAGTGAGGCTGGCTGCAAGGATAAGTCCTGAAAACATCATACAAGACCTTAGCGGCAGGAAGTGTTTAATAAACACCAGATTCTTAAATTACTTCTTATGATAAAAGATGATGCCCATATCTCAGCATATCCTTCTCAATACTAGGAATAAAAGAGCTAAACAAATAGAAAGTATTAAGTATAAGTCATCTCATACCTCCTCTGAATTTCTTTAGATCATTTTGTGCAGTACTGTTAGTATTTCTCCCAGAATGAGACACAAGTATCATGGAAAGTTGAGTTAAACAAGCAAATAATCTGATCATTTATCAAATTAATATTTATACCAGCTGATCTGCAATTACAGAGTAAACTGCCAATCACAGAAGGAGGACCTTTTATTCACTCTTCATGACATCCTTGTAAACTCTCTGTGATTAGCACAAAGACCAGAAACAGCTTATTCAAGGGCTTTACCTTGTCATCATTCGTGGTCGATTCGGGGTGAGGCAGAGGGCTGTCTCGATGTGCATCCAACGGTGTGGGCTCCTCAATTTTGTTACGTATGATGGGTGTTGCAAGAGGGGACAAATCCAATGGTAACTACAGAAAAATGAGAATAAGTCATCTCAATATGACAGAGCAGAGACAGGAATGCTCACTGTGCAGTAAATAGAAGTTAGATGATCTGCAGACAACACGTTTGATAAGAGGAACAACCTTTTTAATGTCATCTTCAGTTGCTTTTTTGAAGTCGTGGTCGAACGGACTCGCTAGTTCGTTGAAGAGTCCGACCTCCTCACAGTTCTTCAAAAAGCGGGTAGGTGTAGGGGTTTGGTCTGCGATGGAGGAAAACCTCAGTGCAAGTTCATGTAAAGCATCAATGACATCCAAATATCTCAACTTCAAGAGCACTCACCAGCAATGATGACACTGTCATTCCTTGCTGGGCCAAACTTCAGGGTCATCTCATGTTTGTGTTTGTGGACAGCCAAGTGATCCTCATTAGTAAACCTCTATGTAAGGCCACAAAGAAAACAGAGGACAGTGAGGCGGGATCTGTTTGGATGAGGTCTGGAGCATCTCTTGATAGTTTCTGCTTTTAATAAAGTTCAGCAGGTGAAGTTTTGACAAACATCATGTCTTCTATTAAATATCGTGGCTGTCTGACAAAGCATTGAAACAGTTGCCGCACCTTATGAAAAGCTTTAAATATAAATGTGTGCTGCAGGTGTTCAAATATTTCATCTACATTTACATATTACTGAATATAGATAGAATGCCAGATGCACCTCTCTAAATCAGTTTCAACAAAAACGGATCATTATAATCTTCATGAATTTAGAATTTCAGCTGCAGCTCTATTGTTATATCGAGAACACAGAGATCAGATAGAGAGACATTTTTTCTTGGATTCAGGAGACCTGAAGTTTAGTTCATACTTCAGAATTCAAACTTATATAAAGCGAATTTCTCACAAGGATGATACCAGCACTTTTAAGACTCACTATTTCTGAATCTGATGCCTTTTAGGTCAAAAAAAATTAAGAAACATGACCGAATAATACGAAAATTTCCTTTCTGGCAGTGTGGGGAAAACTCTGGGGCGTGCAACTGTTTTGAGATCAGTTTAAAAAAAAATACAACACACACATACTTTGTTTAACATAGTAAATCATGCGAAATTAACATAGATTATTTCTTCTGTCCTTTCTTTAAAGCATCTTGGAGAGTTGAGGGGTTAAGTACTTTGTTTTATGACCTCAGTATATTGAAACTCCTGCCTAACCAGGCATAGCAAGCAACTTCCTCAGAGCTCCCTGACGTCCCCACAGGCCCCAGAAGCCAGCACCAGGTTCCCTGCATGTCAGTTTATTTTAGGTCATCTGATTGCTTGAAAATTTGTTTGGTAATCTTCACCACCTCAGTACTAAATGAACTGGGTCTGGCATTGTTACACATCTGCGGTTTCATCTTCTGGGGGTGCTGTTTTGAAATCCAGCTCCGACTCCTGTTTTATTTTAGTTCAAGTTAATTTGTGTTTTACATATTTGGCAATTACCACAAACTCAGTGATGCACAGAAAACCTTGGGCCAGGAAATATTCCAGTGTAACCGTACTGATTGGTTTCTGGGTCTCTGTGCAAAATCTAATGAAGCTCTATGCAACATGCTTTGTGTCTTTATGTAGGTCTGTACAGAGGGTCACGTGAAACAGTGGCACAAAGTGACATTTGTGATATCAAAGATGACTTACCTGTCCACAGCCAGGAGCAGTGCATTGGAAAGGTTTATCATCACTCATATTAAGGAATTCCTGTTATGTCACCCTGAAATAAAAGAGGAAAAAGCACAAGCAGGAGTTAAACATCAGACATAAAGCAGTGCGCTGATGTGCTTACCAAGAGTTAACGGTTTCTAAATAAGCTGAAGAATTAACACTGTGGCTCTATCATTTCAGCAAATGTACAGAGCTGCTACAGGATAACGTGTGACTAGTTGGACAGTTGGAGTGACACAGTAAAGGTCAAAGTCCTGAGAGAGGACAGACAGAAATCTGGACAAAGCATATCGACGATGGGCGGCTGCTTTGCTTGTTTACACCTCAGTGTCATCACAAAACGCCAAACTGTCGGTCCATTTATTTTGGTCTAGGTGCGCGGCTGAGGAGGACATCTTGAGCTATCCGCCGCTGACACTTCTACCGCTTTATCTGTTGTAAATGTAAATGCTCAACATGAAAAGTCGACACACAAAAACATTTAACGTTATTACAGAGGGACATTATCTGTTCCAGTCGCTTCCATGGAACAGCCTGAGCGCTTCGTTAACATACAACCGTCGCCATATTTGGAGCTAAATATCACTGTAAACAGAGGAGATGTCAGCGTTTATTTCGAGGCCGTTTGGCTGCACCGAAGCACAAGTCTGTCGCAGTGTCAGAAATTATACCTTTTACGACCGCTTTGTACCCATTCGCTATCAGTTTCTGTGCTCACTTACCCCTCAGCCACAACCCTTGATTTCCAAAATCCCACGTATGTACCAAAGTAACGCGAGAGCAGCTTGGGCTCTTCCGTGAACGTCACACAGACAGAGTACAGGTCCGTTACGCACGTTATTCATTATGTTTGATCCTTATCCAGCACTTTCTGAACAGATACACAGGATTTTCATTTAAGATTTCCTCCAGATATGTTTTGAGACATATATATAGAAATGCTATGCTTTCAATATTAATGTTTTGTTTTGTTTTTTCACAAAAAACATCTAATTGAAAGCCCGACATCCACCGCCCCCCTTGCAAAAAAAAAAAATCCAGAATCAATGCATATAAAACATTTGTTTCAAACGTTTAATTATATAAGTGAAACGTCCTTTTTCCATTCATATGTTCTGGAGGAATCAAATTTCCATATTACCCTTATGAAAGCTGCTTACTCCTTGGTAGTTATGTTCAGTGCACCTCTCATTTAACATTTAATGTGAGCATGGTCGGTTCAGGGTTATCTATATAGTTACTATTAGTTAATTAAAGTATGGATAGAGTTTTATCTTTCAGGGATATTAAAAGTATACCAGTGTACATGTTTCACACTTTTGTTCGATATTCTTCAATAATGTCAATTTCCTTTAAACTTGCAAGTTTAGAGCTGCAATGACTCATTTCATCATATGTGATGGATTCAACAATGAAATACTTCTTGATAAATAATTTTGTCCATAAGATGAGAAGCTGGAAACAGCCATTTTTGTGACTTAAATAATAACCAACTACTAAAACTGATATTTTAATCAATGACTTAAGTTTGAGCTTTCAGTCCTCTCCAAGCAGCATCCATTACAGAAAGACCCAATGACTACAAATGACGAAAGTTTATGAAACAACCCAACAGGGACTTTCAGTGACACTCAAAAGAAGTAAAAATCCATTATATAGCTCAATTAAATCATCTAGATTTATTAAATGTCATTTACAAATGCAAGTACTCACTTGCTGCCTAATTACAGTACTATTTAAATGCAGCTGAACCAAACATCCATTAAGGTGGACCCCTAAAAGCTTGCAGGTGATGTTCTGAGAAAACAAGGCTGATCCATGGCAAGTCTAAGCAGCTGCTTCACAGAAAAGATGACATTCATGAAAGCTGACTGCTTTCTGTTGTGTTAGCATGATAATCCAGACATAAAAGTTACTGCCATTGTTAAATAGTCAAATACATGTATTTTAATCACGTAATTTCTTACATTTGTACAATACATGTTTTCCTTATTTCGACAGTGTCCGAAAGACTTGAAAATGTACATTTCCATGACACCAACACGGAACAATTTTGGTAGCCACAATAAAATATGTAGTCACATCTGTAATGAAAGTGTTGTATGACAGCAGAGTTTTACATAGCAAACAGGATAAGGAAAGCCACCATCAAACAGAACAGTCCCATAGCTTCAGACAGGGCAAATCCCAGGATGGCATATGAAAACAGCTGCTGCTTCAGAGATGGGTTCCTGCAAACAAGAACAAACTGTCAATGCATCTTTAAAAGAAGAGCACAATTTAAAAAAAATCTATCACTTTAAATGCATTTTAACACTTTCAGGATGCATGCATGTGAAAACAAACCTAGCATAGCCAATGATGAGACTGCCAAACACTGTCCCAATTCCAGCTCCAGATCCAGCTACTCCAACTGTGGCAGCTCCAGCTCCAATGAACTTGGCAGCGGTGTCAATGTCCCTGCTGATAGCACTGGTCTGGAAGCCCCTCAGTGTGACCTGGGTGAGAGGGCTCTGTGGCATCACAGCAACACTGCTCTGGAGCAAGAGAAGACAAAAACTGTAACCTTTTACCTTTACACCAATGATACGAGATATGACAATGCAGCTAGGTAACATACAAAACAGTGCTGAAACGAACTGTGTAAACAACATAAATGATTGTTTTTAATATTTTTGACAAGTACCGAAACTTGACAATACAAACAGTTTCATGCTTTTCTTTATTTCAAATTAAATAGTAACTCAACACTCTGAAAAAGCTAGTGTCTTGAGCTTAAGAGTGTTAACATTTTTGATGGGCATTGGTAGCATTTGACATTTTCTTACAGTAAACAAGTAAAACCAATTAGTCAAAATTAGTTCAAAACAGCTAAGTCAGTGGTAGAATGATAGTTGGTGTCCCAGTAGAAAGGCTGGATGTCTTCTTACCTCTGTTTTGAGCTCAGGCCTGGACAGCACAGAGGCAGACAGGGGTCTGTAAAGAGCCCGGGAACCAGCACGGACCTGCAGCAACAGCACCGTACAAAATTTAGTTCCATAACACACACATACACAAGCTTAACACATGAAGCATATGTTTGTTAGCTGTTCCTAGTGTGCAGGCACATGAGCAGGTGGAAGGCACCTTGAATGTCACTTTGCCAATCACAGTGTCATTCACAGTTATGTACACACATGATCACCTGTGGCGTTTAATGATTTGTAAGTGAGTGCTGTCACTCAGATTTTTTAAATCAGTGGTGGTGGCAAACTGCAAGAATGCTGACAGCAAGCGTGTTCATGACTAGTCCTGTTGTAGTTTAGACTGTTTAGCCTACCAGAGCTACAAGAAACAGAAATATGACCTTGGAGAATGACTATCAACCCAGGCTACATCTATCTGAGGGCTAATGATGATCAAATGGACAAAGTGATCACTTGTCTTATCAATTGCACAGTCCTTTGAATGGGATTTCAGGTTAACTCTGCACTAAATTCGGCTAACAGAGGCTTGTAATGACCTTAGCTAACGGCCTTTGGAAAATATGTCCGCTCCGAGCTAAAGCTAAGGCTCCGCGGCAGCTTGTTGAAGATAATTTACACCCAGCTTTCTCATGAACATTGGAGCTTCGTTGCAGCTGGATAAAACGTCTGTCATTCTGTGTGCTTTAGCATTAGCTTGCTAGCTCGTCGGCCTACACTGCAGATACCCTTGCAGTGAGCTGCAGTCAAGTTCATCCAGAGGCCCACCGGATTCAATGATGATACCAAGAAAGCACGACTCAATTTAACAGCACGGAAACGCACCGAAAAAAGCAAACTCACCAGAGCCGGCGTGGAGACGAATTTTGCACAGGCGTACATTTTCTACTTTAGGTAGTTTTAACCGGTTCGGTCAAATCTGGATGAAGCCCGGGTCTCTCTGAGGAGGGAAGACCGGAGAGAAGTAAGGTCAAACGAGTGTAAAAATGCTCCACAGGAAAAATACAGGCATTCATATACACAATCACATCCATTCTGCATGCTATCCTCACTTATGTGCTGCACTGTGAAGTTACGAGAGAGGATGAAAAGGGATTTGATAAGATACGATTCTCATTCAAACTGCCATTACACACTTACCGACTGCAGAGGTCGAACCACAGTGGAAGAGTGCGCATGCGCGCTGTGATGTATTTAGAGGCCCGGATGATGACAATGGAAGGTCATTTCACAGAAACTTTATTTAACACGATCACAGTAACAACGTGCTTTTACACACTTTTACACACTTTTACACACACTTATAAAATTACTCAAACTTGATAAAGCAGTTATCAAAATAGCTGACAATTAACTTACTAGTTGACAACTACTCAATTAATTAATCGTTGCAGCTCTAATTAAGAATATGCAACATGTTAAGTCACAGGTGCACAAGACAGGTAATAACACAGGACCCTTAAAGTCCTAAAGGACAAGTCTGGTGACATTTTCTTATTGTCAATATATTCAATGAAAACACCAAAACCAAAAATGACCTGATCCCATTATGAAGCACTGCGTTGTAGCCAAGGGACAATATAGATTATTCCTCTGTGCCATAGATCTTGGTTGTCAAAAGAACTATTTAAAACATATCAATGACAATGGGCACTGTAGTTTATTTTAATTCAATCCCACAAACACTGTCCTGCTGCTGTAAATACTCAGCATCGGCATGTGACGCACAATGAATCTCTTACCTCTGGTCTTTGTGAGTGTGTGGGGGCCTGGGGCAGGCTGGGAATCCAGCTTTACACAGATTTAACTTTGAGCCGATGTGCACTAGAACATTACTAAAATAGCTATACACAGGTCTCAAAGTAGACCCCTGCAGATTCATTTGGAGACCCAGGTGTCAGTATGGTTTATCAGGCTGGGCGGCAGGATGAGCAAGATGTCTGTTTTGGATCAGCTAATGTTTGTGTTAATTCTCCCCCCTAAAAATTTAATTTCAAGTTCTAGTTGTGTATGAAGTTCTACGTCTGGTATCCTCACATCCAAGGATACCAGATATGTCAGGTTAATTTGGGGGAAGGTGTATAAAATGATATACAAGACATCTAGAACATTTTCATTTGAGGCAATGGTCCAGCCATAGAAATAAGACTATTGTTTCTGACTTTGAAGCTACATAAAGATTAAAAGAAATGGGAAGGGGGGGTTAAGAGTTTGTTTGATTTTGATCTTTGATTTGATTTTAAAGCTGAATTCACTATAAGTAAATATAACAAACCACTGAGATTGAAGTACATGAGTAGGTCACTCTTACCATTTAAATTCTTCTGGGGTGAATGTCACTTGACCTCATGTGACATAACACTTCTTTACATACCATTTGGTTCTGTATGTATCATGTTAATAACAAAAATCAATGTCTAATTATTAGATATTGAAATGTTTCTGTGGGAAAGAAGAGGTAAAATCTATCTGTAAAGTTGTCACCATTGATATGAAGACATCCATTCTTAATGTTGCTGCACGACAACAGCAGACCTTGGCTCAACTGTGGGAACGAGGGTTTGTTCCAAGGCTGGAAATTCTTGGCCGTAGCATTGCTGCAGGTCAAACCAGGAAACAGTGGAAATTTAGATGAAGGTAGCGTGATCCTAACTAGTTTACAAAAGACCATGTGCTTCCCTTTCCTGTATGTGTACGGGGACAGTCTAAAGATCTCTTTACAGTGGATCAAGAAATAGCCGGAAAAAGGAGAAATCACTGTTTCAGATGTATTTGAAATGACAGTCATTAGTATGATGCAGTAGGCAGAGATTATAACATATAAAGACCGTTTTTGTCAAATGATCTACATGCTGTGACTGCAGGAGAAGCAGACTTCCAACGAGTGTTTCAAAATCAGTTTTTCCCCTCATAACAAAACAAGCCTGCCGCTGTCCACTACTATCACCTGTTGTGGTGTGAATTTAACACCCTGCCCACAGGGACTGATGGCTCGGGGCCCTGTTGGTGCATCTCACAGGCTGATGGTGGAGCTGTAGGCTACCAACATCGGGCGGATTTGTAATCGTGATGAATGACTCCACAGCAGCTGGTCCGTGATGGAAAGGTAATGAGCACAGGGAGTCTGCCTTTGCTGCACGCTGGCTTTAAGGGAGGAATGTCCCAGTGACTCCTCAGGTATGATCTCTTCAGTTTTGCAGCGAACATGAAGCCACAGATTCCTGACCTCACTGAGCAGAAACAGTCAGCAGATCACACATGTGCCACAGATATTATGCAAATCTCACAGGAAAGCTACTCTGTTCTATCCTATTATGTTTCATTATGTTAAATCCCATTCTTTTCTGTTCTTTGCAGTTCTATTCCATTATGTTCTATCATATTCTGCTCAGCACTGTTCTAAGGTTTTATATCCTATTCCACTCTCCATTCTGTTCAGTTCTGTTCCATTTATGTTCCATATGCCCTACTTTGCTGTAGTGGTAGTGCACCAAGGAGTTCAGTTTCAAAGGTCTATGTCACATAATTGCATTTGTTACCAATCAAAGGCCATAACTTATGCGATGCTCAAACCAGACTTCTGTAAAATAATATCCAAAACAAACTTAATATAATGTGGTGAAACTATGTTTCATGTCCAGTATTTATTGTACCCTTAAGTCACAAACTTGTCATTACATCATTATATTCAGAGTCTGCCTGAGACTGAGAATAGACAGGACTCCTTGCAGCCAAGAACACAGCCATTTACGTAAAGGTCCAGCAGAGGGTGCAATAGGGTCTCATGTGATCATAGCCTTTGTTGCTGGGGTCATGGTAACTGCACAAAAGAGGTGGGAAACAGACTTAGCACAACAACATTGTCCTAAAATTCACTGGCAGATGAAGAACACTTAAATAACTATCCCATATCCTGATCCTTTCATCACATTGTTCTGACTCTGTACCTGGTTTGGTCTAAACCTCTTCATCTTCCTGTTAATTATGCAAGTGCAGAAAGAGAGAGCTTTGAAAGCAAAACTAGCCTGTGACAGAGCTTTAATTCCTCACTGCTGATGTTGTGTTTCCATTAATGCAAATTTAAAATGTAAGAATGTATTGTCGGCCCAAGTGTAATGCAGCCACTTATAGGTCAGAGCTAACCCTATGATAAAACATGAAGATTTACAATATATTAATTGCAAGACGGCACATATCAAAGTGGCCGTTAACTACCTGAGGTCAATGTCATACTGTCTAATTAACCGGGCAGCGGCTGTGTGGTCCTACATGGCTGTGGAAGGTGGAGAGAGCAGCCGATCTCACGCAACCCCCCCACCACCCACCACCCTTTACCCACCTTTTACTTCCTCCCATTCAGAGGCACGCACGCACTCGCTGTCTGAGTTGCATAGAACACTGAGACATTCCATTTGCATGCCCGCCCCATCAAGCTGGATGCACTCAGACTGGTAATAAAAGGCATTGACCCCCTTAACCTTTATGAATTACAATTTGTGCCTGCAGCACGTCCTGTCAGAGGCCTCAGAAAAGCAGGCACCTCAGCCAGGGTGTGTGCGTGTTGTTTTGCAGTTGTTAAGGAGAGGGGAAAAGGTTTTTACAGCTCCTCGTCGGAGCTCCTGACAAGCAGGGAGGAGGCGGTCTGACAGGAGAAGCAGGGTAGGGAGGGACTGCAGCGCTGCTGATGGCTCCATGCTAATCTCCATTTCTGGATGCTGCACGAAAACTACTGACGCTCCTTTCTTTGTCAAGACCAAGGATACAAAGCCTGTAGGGCTACAGTTCATCTGCGTTCTTACTCTAATTCCTCACTCTGCCGTACATCACTTCAGAAAGCTCCCTCTCTTAACAGTATTAAACAAAGCCAATTAGAGATAAATCAAGATAGCCTCTAATGGGAACACCTGACTGGGCTTTCATCACAAGGTGTCCGTATTAAATCTGATAGTGGGGACAAAAAGAACTCAGGAAAAGAAGTCTAACTACAACACTTATTGACTGTCTTGGTAATATAAAGGACTGACAGATAACTTAGTATACAAGTAGTATGTTTATGCACATCGGCGTGACAGACGGATAATTAAGCTTTATTTCTCTTTCTTTATGTCTCAAATCTCTTCAGCAAAAGAGACCTCACAACAAATTCCATACAGCATCGCAGCAAAACAATTCACTCTCAGAAGACGTTTGTCAGAGATGTTTGTTCAAGCCTGTGCTATGTTGGAAGGGGATGGAGGCTAAAACATTCAGAATGTGGATAAGGAGTTATTTGTGTTGTATCGGTCTGGAAATACTAAAACTTAAATTGCTAAGGGTGAGTGGAAAGACTGTTCAGTTCTGGGAACGACACGTGAATGTTGTGAAAGGTGGAAATGTGGGCTTTACCCGGAAGGAAAATGTACACAATGTAGGGAAATATTTAGTTTTATTTGTATTCTGTCCACTATTGGTGCAAGATGAGTGTGAGTGGGTGTGCTTATGTGTTTGTAATGAACGTATTTCTGGCCCCAAACGGTTGTATTGTTACTGTATGTTTCTTTGATGGGATGGAACTACATAAAAAAATGACAGTAAATCTGCTGTCATCACACACACGCTGATGACAATAACAATAACTAAGTTTGTTTTGCACTTGCAAAAACCTGATTCCACTTACATTTTGCTTGCTTCATGAATGGTTTCCCTTCCTTGAAAGACACAGTGGTGGTTCAGATGATGCATGTATGTACCCCACCATGTACACATACTGGGCTGGTAGACTCTGTGGGGTTTGGTGCTTAAAGCCATTAACAGGGTCTCTGTTGTTTTACTGTTGTGTTTTGAGCTGTATAAAGTTCCCAGAATGTACACAGGCTTCAGACTCAGATATCTGTGAGTGTCATTTTTATTCCGTTCTAATATGGCACTGAGGGTTCATCACTGTCAAAGATGAGTCTTTATGCTAGTTGGTTAAGTAAGGAATTTTTGCTGACCTATAATAAGTCAATAACATCAGTCAATAATCAGCTGATTATTTATTCTACTTTACAGTTTGTATCATAAGAGCAATTCAAGAGTTTCTGTGGCTCAGAGGCAACATGCAGCAGGAACAGTCAACCTAGATAATTAGATGATCACGAGAAAGCTTTTCTAAAGAGCAAGTGAATGTAAAAAATATGATGATGCCGTTTCTCCTGGGTGGCACCGTTGATCATTACAGCAGCAATTATCATACGCCGTGATAACAATTGCAGGTTTATTCCCTGGGCAAACTGGAGAACAGGTGCAAAATCAGGTGGAAACTGAATCCAGGTCACTTGTTTTAAAGACCTGCACGCAAACCACAGCTCGGCTTGTGAAGCCTCTTAAGAAAAACAAGATTCTTTAACCCGTGTGGGTCACGCAGAAAACCTGAGAACCCTTTTCACTGAGAGTGGAGGCAGCCTTCAAGCAGCTGGTCCAATAATCCACAGTAGGAGTAGACAGGCAGATCTCTGATACTGCTGGAAATCATCCCACAGAAATGCAGCGAGCGTTCTTTATCTCAGAAAGATTTAAAGGACATTAGCATTCACACAATTGATTTCTCAACAAATCCATAATAACTCTGATCTTTGTGCTGCCGGTGAGTGGAGCAGTTGGAAGTGGTCTACGAAATGCTGAGACTTGCAGTATCATTAGTCTTTATCCTGACTTTTTAGCTAAGTCTGTAACACCTCTATATCCACTGGATGCCCTACGCTTAGCAATGTTCAACCCAACAGAGCGATTTCCTTAAATAATTCCTTGACAGCAGCACCATAATGCTAATACTGGCTGGATTTTAAGTAAAAGCTTAAAACTGACATTGTGTTCTCACAAACACGAGCGTGAACTGAGCTTTATTCCTCTTTCCTTCCTCTGTTTAACATCAGGAAATTCAGGCAGTGACTGTGTGAACAGGAGCGTGGCTGACAGGGGCAGCCGTGCGATGATTGGTTTACGGAGCTGCGCTTTTTCTTGTGACTTCAAGGTCACCAAGATTTACAATCACATGGCTTATGACACTTTAGTAAAAAGCCACCCAAAGCTGATGACAGGAAAAGAAAATGAGCCGGCCACTTGAGAGGGATCTGCTTGACCTCATACTGGGGTCCATTACTAGGATGTACTGATGTCTATTTCCGATATAACACCTAACAAAGATATGCACGCTAGTTTTAGCAGACAGAAGGTTGTTAAGGATGGCATATGGAGGCTGGATTTGATAGACAGACAGTATAGTAGATTAGAAAAAGGGTGCGTTTCAAGCTCCAGTCAAGCTGCAGTTACAGACTACTACACAAAAGAGCAATTAAATATGATTTAAAGGCCAATCTGTAATGGCAGTGTGCTGCCCCCTATTGAAATATTACTGCCCTACTACTTAATGTTTTAGATAGTGATTTAGTGCGGTGCTCCGTCCAGTTTGGTTTATTTCAGTCGTAGCTCTGCAATGTAATGGATTTGATTTAAATGCACCTGAATTTGGAGGCTGTCAAAGCTTTGTTCTTTTATTAAACAAAGCAAAACCGAATTTTAAAATAATGATGCATTCATAATGCTCAAGCCCTGATCTTATTCTCCACTGACATGCTGCTTGTTAACTAACTCGAATACCCCACAAAAAAAAAATCAACATTTAAGCACAAAAAACAAAACAAAACAAAAAAAAACAGGCTTTGTTTCAATCATTAACAAAAAAAAGTGGATATGAGACTTGTTACACATAAGCTGATATTCATGGCATGTTTACTTAGCACTCATATGGAACGCTGTTGATTTTTATGGGACGCATATGGCTGCATTTTATTGTGCTCAATTAAATTGCTTTAAACTAGGATTAACTTTTTGGAGAGGCAATCCATTATATAATGTCTCTTTACTTAAGGGCTGTTCAGTGCGCGGCTGCTGCAAACGTCTCCTAAGCGCCGCTCACAGATTGGGGTGTCAAATATGAGGCTGTCACAACAATATTTAGTGAAAGAGCCCTTCCTGCTTTTAATGGCCTGACCTACATCCCAGTTCAGAGAGCTAATAAAGGCAGTCTGGTGTAGGTCCTGGAGCTGCACAATGTCACTCACAGATCCCCAACTCAGCAAGATCCGGAATGCTCAATTAGCTGCTTTTATAGGCTCCATTAATATGCATTAACTCTCTTTCCAACATACGAGCACAGACAAACAGTCGCTGCTGGCAACCTATCAGCCAGGTAACAGATTTCTCTTAACCCTTTCTCAAACATGGCCAATTTTGGCATCAAAAAAATGTTGAAATAAAAAGGGGGCAGAGCTGAAAATGAGTTAAGATTCGATTGAAACACAGTGCTGGAATGTAACTATGAAGTGCTGCAGTACAAATCTGATGTACTTGAACTGTACTTCAGTATTTATGCTTCTTTATACTTTTGCTCCACTGCTTTTAACAGGGAAATGTTGTTAAGCTCAAACAATTAATTGATTAGTTGATTGACAGAAAATTACCATTACTATTTTGGAATTTTCCACCAAACATGTCAAACTTTTACTGGTCCAAGCTTCTAAAATGTGACTATTTGATGATGAATATTTTTGGTTTTAGGACTTTTGATGTTTTATTGTTCTATTTTCTAACGACTCATCAAGTAATGTGGAAAATAATCAGCAGGTTAATCAATAATGAGAACAACTGTTAGTTAGTAGCTAAAATATTGCACTCAGACAGTAACTCATGATGGTGGTGATGAAATCTAAAACATGAAACATTGTTACACATTAAACTGTATCCTACCTATAAAAGTTGACGTTGAGTAAAACAGTAAAATGCCACTTACACATTAATGCAGTAATAATCACCCAGTAATGTGCTGTTACACACAGGGGCCATGATCTTCACTGACTTCTTTATTTTTGAAACTTTAAGTACATTTTGCTGATAACACATATGCACTTTTATTTGAGTGACATTTTGCAGCACTTTTAGGTATAAAGGAGTTTTTTTTTATAGTATGGCACTGCTGCTTTTACCACAGTGACACAATCTGGATAATTCTTGTCAAAACATGTGCTTTCAAGTATAAAAGTAGAATGCAAGCCAATGGGTTTACTGAAAGTAAACAATACAGCACAACAGTTGTATTGTAATGTTGTAGGAAACGATAACATTTCCTTATAATCACTCATCCTGCCTCAGCCTCACTCTTGAACCAAGACAACAGACAGCTCACCAGAGAAACCTACACAATCTGGTACCAGTCCTCCCCCACAATAAGCCGATCTGGCACACAGCAAGCTGAATCAATCATGGCACTTTATTATCCTGTCACTAGTCTGCTTCCTGCACGTGTGTTTACCCTGTCCATGGCCCTGCGATTGGGGCTGTTCAGTGTACATTAAGACAGACATAATTGAGATTGTGGGCGGCCGAAAGTGCAGGGCTCAACCTGTTGTCGTTAATCTGTCATATTGTCGAGAGTCACAGCAGCAGTGACCTATAAGAGGGTCCACCTCAGAGGCACGGCTGACGGCGCTTTGTTGTTCATGGCAGAGAGCCTCACCTATTTTAAGTTTATTGGTTTGCCACCAACGGAGAACCTGAAGAAAGTGTAATGTATTGCCCAACCTCTGACTTCAATCTCCTCACTCTGCTCCTAATCCATGTTAGGCACTTTATGATTAGGAGTGACTCCCTTAAAACTCATCACCTCGACATTATACGCTGGTATTCATGATTTGAGTGATTAAGGATCAGAGTAGGTTTCTTATTCTAAAGTGTTATGATGAAAAATAAGTCGAAAAACTTAACGGAGCGAGCTGCCGTGCCCAGCATAATGAAGGCTCAATACTGTTCTTTGTAATATACTAAATTATACAGGCAATCAATTTGAATTAATTGGTAACCCTTCAGATAGCAGCAGATTCTTTTTAAATTAGATTACTGATGGCTGTGCTGAAAATTTGCCTTCACTTTGTACAAATTAAAGCCTTGGAAAAGCATTTTCAGAATAACAAGATATAAATGAATGCAATCGTACTGTTGGAAAAGGTGCTTTTTACAATCACACAACATATTAGAAATAATAGCTAAATCTTGCCTCAGCGGCCTGTTATTAATTACCTGGCAAATAGGAGCTGTCTGTTTTCAAACTGAGTTATAGTGGTGGTGAGAGATCACCAAAGAAAATTAAACAGCAATCAAAGTACATTTCTATCATCATAATTCTGATTGTCAGGATCACCTTTCCCAAGATGGCTCGTAGCAGCACAACAAATCCTAGTTTGTATTAAGTGGCTCCATTTGCTGCCGTTCGTGCCTGATATTTATGTTGTGTGTCAGACATGTATCCTGCATTCTTGTTCAGTGTGCTGCACAGCATGATTTATTAGACACAGAAATATGAGAATGCTGCCATGAAACTGAATTTAACTGATAGTTAGAGAAGCTGCAGCTGTAATCTGTGGCATCCCGATACGTTAACGCCACACTAACACAGAAACAGCAGCGATAACGCCGAGCCTCTGCAGGGCTGGCTTTTTTTATCGCATCATGCATGCCTTTAATCCAGCCTTGATTCTGTGCTGCAAAAATTCACAAAGCAACCGCTTAAATCTCAAAGAGGAGGTAAGTATCTGGCTGTGTGTCTTCAGAACGCGGCTTCTTTTATAGCAGGGGGTTATATCAGCCTGGAGACCCATAAGTTATGAAATGTCAGGATCCTATGCATTCTAATTGAGTGTGGAACACTTAATGGCTGTGGAAATTCAGCCACTTGACGTCTTATTCCCCTGTGTGCCGTTTCACAGCCAAGCCCATGAGCCTCAATTAAATGACAAAATGGGCCCATTCTTGAAAATAACAACAATAAAAACACACGCCTGTATGGCAATAATATCAGGTCTCACCTTGAATCAACAATGGTCACAGCTTGCAAATGACTAAACAGAGACACTGTGATTAGACCAGAGACAGGGGTGCCGATGTGATATTTCTAAGCACCTTAATAGGGGAATATACTGTAGTAGGGCTGCAACTAACGATTATTTTCATTATCGATTAATCGTTTGAGCCATAAAATGTACAACAAAAAAATGCTCATAACAATTTCCGAAAGCCCAAGTTGAGATCTTACTTCCTCTGTCTGACTAACACTCAAAACCCCCCAAATATTCAGTTCAATATCACAGAGGACAAAGAAAACCTGCAAATACGCACATTTAAAAACTGGCATTTTTGCTTAAAAATGACTTAAGAGTGTAATCTATTATCAACATAGTTAGTCAACTAATGGTTTCATCTCTATATTGTACTGTACATAATGCATATAGATATATCTAGATCTATAAATCTGTAGATCTAGATCTATATATAATGTCTGTAAACAATCTTTTGAAACATGTTTTTGAATGAATGAGAAAAGGATTGAATCGGTGAAACTTCAGGCTGACACACATCAGGTAAAAGTCGGCCTGTCCAGTGTACCCACAGGAGTAGCAGAAGTTTCTTCTCTCAGACTCAGGCCTACTTTTTCCACCAAACTAGATCATGTCCCAAAATATATCCCCCCAAAAAACTTAAAGTTACCTATGTGTTACTGAGTAAAACTTTTAAAATCCAGAATCAATAACACCTAAACCTTTTCCCATTTGCAGCAGATGTCTGCAATCTATAAATACACATGGAGCATGTCCTATTAAATCGTGTGAGATGGTGAGCAGCTAAATATTGACCCAATCCTGATTGGAGAAGATTTTTTTTCACATCCTTGCTTATTGTTTTTATGACTCTTTGACTTTAACCCCTTTACTGCTTCACTGATTTCGAGCAACAAACAATAGCTTTTCAATAATTCAATTTATAGCTTGCCATAAATGGAATTCAAAGGACAATGCTGTTGCAAATGAACACGGAAGATGCTTTTGGCTCCAGCAACGCCCCGGTTGCCAGAGGAAAGAGAATATTTATTTTACGGTTGCCTCACATTCCCATTAAAACGAGGAAGCTACATTTCCAAGCGCGCGGTGTAAATGTAATATACAGAGTTAAAAGAGACAGATGGTGGAGTGGAAGTCTCATGTGGCAACGCTGTGCAATGGTACCACTGCAGCCAGTGCCAATGAAGAAATCCTCCCAACGCCATCCAAGGCCAGATTCCATCTATTAATACATGTTCACATGCCCGTTCACATACATGTCCGATCCTCAAGCACATGTGGCCGCATCTCGTTCATCATTTATCGTTAACGCCAAAACACTGAGAAGCGAAATGTGGGGATGGATCTAAGACACAAGCACAGAAATGAATTACCCTCCCATTTATTCATCCAGGCCTTTCTGTCAATCACTGCAATAATCAGAACTAACTCATTCAAATTTTGAGAAAATGAAGGATGCATTCCGTCCAATTTTCAATTTGGAAGTGGCAACTATGGCCATGATGAATGTGTGAATAGTCCATCTTCTTCCTCTCATTTCTCCTAACCTTTCCTGACAGCTTAGATATTGCCTACCTGGTAATTTGCTCTGCAATAATTGTTACTGTGAGATTTTCCCCCAGCTTTTAACAAGGATTCTTAACACCCTCTGTAGGTGACAAAATGCAATTACAAACACAAGTGCCCCATCGTGACTGGTCATCAGCAGCTGCCACCTCCATTCCCAAGCCCCAACTGGTTCCATTAATGAAAAAAAAAAAACAAAAGTCATGCAGACAGATTCGGGGAACATTTGCTGCGAATAAAACTTTAATTAAAAGATATGAAGCTGTTTTATTGATTAACAACATCAGTGATTAAAGTGTACGGCTGACATTTTTTCTAGGCTTGCTGTTATGTTCCCTCTCAGAGATCATTTATTTGTTGCACGGCCGTGTTTATTGATAAGTGTGTTTGATGAATGCAGATGTGGCTGTTTGGAGAGCGGGCCTGCTGATGGAGCGATCATATTGTGCGAAACACCAGGCTCAGGCAAGAACAGCTGTTGCGGCTCCATCCACTGGGACGCCATGTTTCACCACCACCCCGAGCGCACATGCAGACGCGCTGCTGTAAAGCTGCAACCAACATATTCACGCCGTCCTAACAACTCTATGAATTTTATGACACATCACTAGAGCGCTCTCATCTCTGTCCAGCACTAAAACCTTAATTATTGGACTAATTGCTATGGCTATATTCATCTCTCTGGTAATCCTTTGGTGATTACATTTTGTGTTCAATACCAGGCTTATCCTTTAATTAAAAGGATTATTAACCTTTAAAATAGAGCCATGTGGGATTAAACCCTTGAATGTTAGTGTCAAAAGCATTTTTTTTTTTTTTACACAAGCTGAGAATGAGGTGCATCATTTCAATCATAATCAGGAGACTGTGGCTCAAAGCAGCACTACAGTGCATGTTAGTCTTTGTAAGTAGCTGACTTACAACAACAATAAGCCATCATCCATATCTCCTTCCAATTAAAGTCCACAGAATGCTGACACATTACGCCTGGTGGGCTAGCAATCAGTGCAAAGAGATGGATAATGATATGGTTCTGACCAGAGAGAATCTAAACACGGTGAGAACAAGGTGAAAGGGTGAATGAGTCAATGGTAACAAAAAAAAAAAAAAACTTAATCCAGACAGCGAGATCCTTTGCCATGGCGAGCCTTCAAGGCCTTTCTCCTCGGGAGCAGGTGAGTTCAAAGTTCAAAGTCAGCCTAAGTGGAGCGTGATTGAAAATCATTGTGGATCCTGAAAAATAAGAGTGCGTTTTCGGACAAGGAAGGGGGCGGATTGAAGTGGTTTAAGGACACATCATTGATCTCCACAAGGCCTCTTCATGTGTACATGTGAGAAACCGTGAGCAGCTCTGATTCGTACAGGAATCTATGAATATAAAAGACGTTAAGTTGATACTGTCAGTGTCACGGGTGCTGCTGCGGTCATCTAGTCCAGCATCATTTTGTCTGATCAATATCTGCCCTCATCAATAATGTAACAGAACTATTTGGCACCAATGAGGCGAACATGAACCACGAGCAGGAGAGCACGGTGCTGAGCCTCCCTGAAGCTGAGTCAAGCAGTTAGAATCAAGAGCTGTTTGCCCATGCCAAAGCCACGCTGCATTATCCAGAGCAAGTCTTCATTTGAATGTCCTAATTAGTTAATTAGTTGGTGGTTAAGGATGATATGAGCATCTCATCAATCTCTCTATCTCTAAAAATAAACACCCTGGGACGGCGGTGGTGAGTCATTAGAATACTGATGACTGTGGGAAGTGTCTGTGAGGATTCGAGGTCTGCTTCTGACACTCCATATTTCCACAAACCACCCGGCTCCATAAAGAAGACTAAAGAGCCATTTCTGTGTGCATTGTATGGATGACAAACCAAGCATGACATAATGAGTTTACAGAAAGTCTGAGGAGCTCAATTAATGTTTTTTCATGCGTAGCTTGTGGGATCCATTTACTTGTTTATCACTGATGGAGGGAAAATGAGAATTAGACATGAGAATGAAAGTTGTTTTCATACTAACAAATGATTAAAAACAAGTTTATTTGAAGAAAGTGCGCGTTATGACTTTTGAAATTTAAAAGGGCTTTTATTAAAGGGGCTGTTTTTACCCCACCAACCTCCCTTCTCGTCATGTGGACTTTTAATGGTTACTTGAGGCAAAGTAACAGCAGTGCAGACAGTTTGTGCTTCACTCCTACGGTGGAATATAAGAGGAGAAGAGAGGGGAGAAGAGGAGGAAAGAATAGGTTAAAAATAGTTAGCATATGGCAGCATATGATTGAGTTTCCAGGGCTCTGAAAATTCACTCTAATTATTCAATGGTATCCCTCTGTCATCCTTCCCTATATGCATTCCTTTGCATGGAAGTACAAGTGACTCCAACTAATATACATAATTCTGCTACTTAATTGGCACGGATCGGGTGAAAGTGGGCTAGGAAAACTCCTCAGAGACTAATAGGGGCACATATCATTGGCTCCATCAGAACAGTAGTCCCATAGGTGATAGAAGTCAGCAAATATTTCATGAGCTGCACTATCAAAGTACCTCACCTCTGGAGTCCTGTGCACTATCCGGCGAAGAACACTGCCGAAACAGTTCTGCTGTCAGGCGTATTTATAGCAGGCGGGCTGATGACTGATGCTAATGCCATGGAAATTATGCAGTGCACTATCGCTGTCATAACAATATGTTAGACTTAACAGGAAGGTTAACTAAACTAGTCATTTAAGTTATAAGTGGGCCACTGGCATTTGTCTGCGTCCACAGATATGGATTAAGCTTAGTGTTGCAGTAAGTCCAGCTGGTTTTCATAGACATGGTCTTAGATTTAACCTAGTGTTGATTTAAATAATTTGGTGTTACAGGGTAAGATTTACTCAAGGGCTAAGCGGAGAATTAATTAAAACTGCCTTAGAGGAAGAGTCAAAGGTTAAACTTGTACAAGAAGGTAGAAAAATGATGGAAATAACGCAGACCAACAGAAACTGATAACATGCCTTAAAAATAGAATATTATCAAGAAGGAAAATTACACATTATTCATTACTAACTGCCTGTTGAAAAGTACTTATTTAAGAACACAAAGCTACAACCTCAAATGTTATAATAGTAGAGATTTAAAGATCTCTGGGACACCACTGAAACAATATGTATGAGTTGTGAGTATCGTCAACCTGCCGTATCTGACATGGCTGCTATTCTGAAGCTGTTTGTGTTAAAAATGAATGTAATATGAAGAATAACAAGCTCAAAACCAGGAATACTGTCTGATGAACTTAGTTATGAACAGAGTTACTGAGAAAGGACGCAAACACTTGCAAACACTTCAGCATGTGGGTGGATCTGTGATGGTGCGGCCGTCATTAACACTGATAATTAGCTCTGTATGGTTTCATAACTGACAGGGAACATGAGGATATTTTGCAGGACTATTGTAGGTGTCAGCACAGTTCAGACAAAAAGCCTCCATATGAAATGAAAACAATGACTAGAAACAGAAACTAGTTTTTATATTTTGTTGGTTGGTTTTGAAGAAACATGTTTAAAAATTAACAGTCTAAATATTGTAGCATTGGTATATTTTCTTAAGGAAGAAGACATTTCTCATTTGGTTTAGGCTTGAACAGTTTAGGACTGGCAGAGGAGGGTTAAGTTCTACAGTTAGCCAAACATGTTGTGTACGATGACAGAAAAAAATGTGTTTGTTTTTTGGGGGGGGATACATTTTGTTACTTGTGTGAGTCAGTCTGACAATAATCTACCTGCCTCCAATATTCGAGTTGTCTCACAGCTTTAGCAACATGCTATCTCATTAGCACATGTGCTCTATTAAGTGCTCCGGATTTGTTAGCATTGGTCAACTCTTCCTGAATGATTAGCAGCTTAGCATCTGAAAAGATGTTACTGTTTCAAATGACCAAGAAATTTACAGATTTTATAAACTTAATGAAGTTAAGTCGAGAATGCTAATCCAAGTATTTTGAGTGAGTGTCTTCAGTAATGTTTAGCTGTACACAATCTCCTGTAGCTAACCATATTCGTGTGAGAATAAAACACACAGTATTATTATGAATTCTAAAATATGACTCACTAATATGGAGACTTTATCTGCCAGATTTGTCAAGAACAGTATATTTTCTAACAACTTACAAGAGCTTTTGTGGTGCATTTCGAGGTAATGCTAGTCAGTATCACCTCCCACAGTGTGTGCTTCAGTGCTATCGCGGAGCACAACAATACACAGATGGTTTCATGAACCAACCAACCTCCCAACAACACCTCAGTGTATTCTGATAAGACATGGCCCTTTAACCTTTCTAAAATGAATGTAGACTGCCACAAAGATCACAATGATTGGGGCCTTCCGCCTCTGATTGTACATGGTTCAGTCTGTCAGCGGCCCTTTGGCTGAAACTAGAACCTTCAGAAACACCACCGAAATAGTAAAACAGCAGCACAATAAAAGGTTCACACTACATCAAAACAAATTGTGGCCACCAAAGGAATCAATTTCTGACATTTCACCTCCATCTATAGAGTTCACTGACCCTGGCTTTTAAATTTACAGCTCTGTGCAGCCTCAATCAAAGTGTTTGTCAGCAAGGCATTTTGCTGAAAGTTTTAGTGCAACACATTGCAGATCATGACACGTAGGGAATTAACGGGCCCTCGAGCCACCCTTAAATATCTGACGTCGCTCACGCAGGATAAATATCTTAGCTCTCCATGTAATAACACAGGAGGAGATTTGTGGATGAGAACCCCCCATTTCTAATCTTAGATCTATTAAAGTGCTTCTGAATGAATCATCAAAGCTATTGATGTCACTATGGGCTTGTTAGCTGCATCCTGGAGTCAATAAAAATTTCTGATGGGGTTTGTAGGAAGGGTTACAAACAGTAATGTTTTATGAACAATTGTAATAGTGTATATTTAAATATATATACAGTTGGAATACGCTATTTGTGTTTACATTCTGCTTCTCAAAGATCTGGATGATGTTCAAAATTATGCAGCATATTAAATTATGAAATGTGAAATCTTAAAGGTTCAGTTCAGCGTATTCTTTCGAGCACTCACATAGCACACGGTTTAACACTCAGGAAGGAGATAAGACACAAGCAAACAGGAAAACAGGAAATATAATCCCAAATCTTTCTTTTTCCAGGAACAAACACAACTCACAGGCCAGGTTTCTTTTGAGAATCAGAGAGAGTAGAACTACTCAAGCTGAGGATTCCCTCTAAGCAGCAGAGATGACTTTCTCCATCGCGGTGAGACGCTGTTCGGTTAGCCCGGGGAGAGGGATCATGAGTACAATATTGACTTTAAATTACAGCAATAGCTGCTGCTCATGCTGTCTCAGGACCATGCTGCGGATCAAACACAAAGATCAGGCCAGGATTAGGAGAAAGCCACTGACAAGCACCGAGCCGCCTCTCTGCTGCGGCAGCACGCGTACTCGCACAGCACCTCCCAAATCTCACACTAAGCTCTCCCCCGCCTCTCAACATGTAACACACAGACCTTACAGTCAGCTCATCTGGATTTCAAAGCCCAAAATTGATTGCAAACAAAATTATCTAAACACAAAGGGTAAAGGCGGCTGGTTGTGTGTGTGTGTGCAGCTTTTGTCAAAACAGATCTATTCTGAGGACTGCAGGACGGCAGCATTTCCTCCCTGATGGTGAAGACTCTCACGTTTTGCTTACAGGATACAGCCGTGCTCTTGCAACGCCTTGTAACTGGGCTTTTATTTTCCTTTTCCTGGCAGTTAAACACAAATAACAGCATGGATGATGTGCCGGGATTCATTGTCTGTGCGCAGGGAGGAGTGCAGGATATGACGGGTGTGATAAATGATCATGCCTAGTGCCTGGCGTGACAAAGGAACTGCGGCACAATCTGCATGTGCTCCATCCTTTTGCCATCATTAGGTGTAATTGGGACTCATGGCGAGGCGTGTTCTTTTTCTGCTGTGGAAGTATCGGGGAATGAAGCTGCAACTCCTAATAGGACAAGCTACAGAAGACACGTCCAGGCCACTGTTACAGCGCTAAGAGTATGTCCCAATATCACAGCGCTGGCCTAAATGGAGGCTCAACAGACATGTGCTTGTGTCAAATCTGCTTAACTCGAATGTCAGACCAACTCTGTTGTCATGTCAAACTACCCTTTTTTGATGTTGACCTTCAAGGGTGTACACACACAGGGGCGGTTATTGGCACCTGTCTGAGGAAGGTGGAGCATGATCCTTCGCTCTAAACACAACACAAAAAAACCAAAAAAAACTAAATCATCACATCCAGTCAGGCGCTGATTACACTGCTGCTCATTAGCTATAATGGGGATGCATGTGGAATTTACAGCATTGTGTAACAAGGTTAAAAACAGACTCATGAATCCTAGTATTCGTGCAACCTTTTTTCCCGCAGCACTATTATTCATCATTAAGACAAGAATATCCAAACAACGCAGCTGAGCATATACAGTAAGTTGGGACTAAACTGGCAGAGTAATAATAAATGTGGAGAGGTAAATGAGCATGCAAGTTGCCCCTGTTTGTCAACCAAATACTCACGCATGCACCCTTTAAATGCAGCAAGTTCCAGCAGCAGCAGAAGCACAGAGTCTTTGTTTCATGACCTCAGTCTGTGTATCCTTTCCCCTCCTTTGAATCAAAGCCCCCACACCATCTTTAGCATTTGGAATTAATTGCACAGTTATCCTCAAATTAATTCCTAACTGTTTTACAACACACAGAGAGAAAAGGGCAAACCAATTATTATTCTGTTTTCACCTTACAGAGGGGGATATTATGCAAATGATCCTCTCTACATGAGAAGGAAAAGGGGCTTTATTTTCCTCGGCAGATGCTGCCTAGACAGTCTAGCGTTCTGTGGGGGACAGGAAGTGGGGATGCTGTGAAGATCTGATCGCTCCACCTGGCTTCCTACTGACTCCATATCCAAGCAATAATAGAAAACACACTGATTAATTATTTATTTAAATGAATCATGTTTTTTTTCTATATTTCATGCCGGACAACTAAGGTTAAAAGGAATGTTCCAAGTGCTGTCTGGAAGTATTTTACAACTTCTGCACTTACGAGCTTGAGGTGTTTCTTGATGGAAGACAAAGTCCCTTGGCTATGCAGACCTGCAAAATGTTTTATTTGCTACTTTCCCAGGAAGAGAATACACACGAAGAGCGAGCCGCGAGCCAGACATCAAGATGTGGCTGACAGGATGGCAAAGCTGGGCTTCAGAGAGGACAGGGGGCATCTCACCTCCCTCAGCTGCCCCACACTTCTGACCACAGCGAGTGTTTATTAATCTGAGACCTTGAGACCTCGGAGAAGTTGCTAAACGGAAAACTAAAAACACAAACACGCAGCATTTGCAACTCCTTAACAGTCGAGGGCCATAATGCTTTGCGAGGAGCTGATTTAAAACCAGCTTCTTGTTCCAAGGCGGAACAAACGAAAGCTTTAATGAGCTGTAATGATGAGTTAAGGTCAAAGCGCTTATCATCTTTACAAATCAGGAGAAGATGTGCTCATGGAAATAAGCTCCCATGAGTATCCATCATCACCTCAAAAAACTGCATGCAGTGGCACAGCTCCAGGTGCTGGAGCAAATTGGGCTTTGGATGTGGAATGGATCAAACGGCGGCTCAATATTCATTATTCTCTCTGACTGTGATCTGCTGGAGTTCTGTGAGTGGGTGAGGGTAATTGTGTACCTCATTGTGCGTGTGTTTTGACCAAACTTAATCATGATGTCAGGCTGTTAATAAAAGGTTATTAAAGGAACAAAGATCCAGGTTTTACATATGTTAGGCAGGGGAGGTCTCGGGAACTCCTGTCTCTGAGGTAAACACGGGCCTTCATGACAAATGATACTCACGCTGAGATCAGATAGTTAACAAGAGATCCTCTTATTAACCAGGTCTGCATAGATAATTGGCACTTGAGCCTCACATTTTGAATCTGGCCTGAGCAGTGTCATTTATCAAGAACCCGAGCATGCTGTCAGGGCTCCATAATAAGCCGCAGTAACTGATGAATCAAGATTAAGCAGATAGATTGAGAATGAAGGAGGAGAAAATGGGCCACAGCCACACTGCAGGGGGCTTAGCTTGATATTCATAACATTAAAGCGGTGTTATTCCTTACAGCGAGGGATATATCCTGCATTAGAAGATGCAGTTGTAAAATAGCCCGACAGCATCATGATGATGAAGAGTCTCACCGTAGATTGCAACACTTTGCTCTAATCTGCATATGCTGTGTGCAAGCTGTTTGACCTGCAGAGGGAGAATCTGTGAATTGTTGGCTTGTTGTAACGTTTCGTGCGCCATCCTCACATATTTTTCTTCGAACTCTTCAGAGCTTTTAAAATATATGATAATAAGGTGCGAGAAAAGCGCGCACACATCAGCATAGTCGATTAATCAATCGGTCAATCCCCAGGCAGTTAATCAGCAACAAATCTGATAAGAATCAATTAATGTAAAACATTCTCGGATTTTTCAAGTGCGAGCATTTGCTTGGATTTTTCTCTGTGACATTTGAAAGCAAACTGAATATTTTGGGGGGGGTTTAACTGTTGCTTGGTTAGAACAAGCAACTTCAAGAGGTCATCTTGGACTCTGGGAAGTTATAATGGCCCTTTTTCAATTTTCCTTCGTTCTTTAGACCAAACAATTAGTCAAAAATTGAGAATTGGCAGACTAATCAACAATTAAAGTATTCATTAGCTGCAGCCATAAGTCAACACTGCTTTCATTTGCCAAACATAAAGATGACTCATGGAAAGCTGTAATAGATCTCATTGTTGCCTTGTTCACAGTTTGAGCAAATTGTTGTTGTTATATAATATAATTGGCATTAGCTAAACAATGCAGGAGCACATCATGCCTATTACTGCTGTACAACTATATCAATCAAAATAATTATAGCAGATACAACTTCCTCATCAGAGGAACTTAATTAGGCACATTCATTCCAAACTCATTGGTTTCCACTGGTTGGTCAATGGCTCTGTTTTAATGGCTTTTTTAATGTAATTCTAAATGTGTATGTGTGTGTGTGTGCGTATGTGTGTTCACCATCCCTCTTTTTTATCTCACTGGTATATAAGTGTAGATAATTACAGATGATGGGCCGGTGATCAGGTGCAGGTATGGGAGCCACCTCAGGCCTCGCCCAGCCTTGCACCTCCAGCACTCCCCTGCTCCGTCAGGCATGTTTGGCAGCGTCTCCTTTCCCTAAGTCTCCAGCTGTCCAGTGGGGTGCGCCAAGTCACAGCAGGAGCGCCTGCCTCTCTGTCTATGGCCCATCTCTTTCTAGGAGTGTGAGATGTGTGTGTGTGTGTGTGTGTTTGGGGGTGTCGGTGGTGGTGGTGGTTTTGGGGGGGGTGGGGGGGTCGTCTCTGTACTCGCATTACTCACTAGCAGACGGAGCACGCTGCCAGCGCCCAGCATGTCCGCCCACACGCCCCTGCCCTGCCGGTTAGACCTCACGGCTGGAGGAGATGATGGAGAGAATCTGGGATCCAGGAGGGGGGTGGATCCAGAGGAATCTGAGAGACAGAGAAAGACAGACAGAAGCCCAGAAGCTTACCTGCATCCCACAGGCCGATCCTCGGACAGCCCGACCTGATATGGTAGTCTGAAGTCTCCTTCCTGGGGTTCTTTGGGGGGAAGCAGAAGGTGTGTTTCTGTGAGATTACAGCTAAATCATTTGTTTGCTTTTGTATCATCACCTCCCCTTCATACTGCACTGTGAATTCTACAGGCATCTTTCTGAGCAAAGTAGCTTCATGTTGATTTTGATATGGACGGTGTAATTTCAATGCATTGTCGTTCACTGAAGAATCTATATTTGGCAGCCCGACTGACTTTCCTAGAGTAATTAATGGAACATATCTACAAAACCAACAAGTATTCGGACCTTAAAATGACAGCAGGGTGTGATTGCAACAACTTTAAGAAGCAACGCTTTGTGCTTGATGTCTGTTTAGAGCATAAGTATGTACAACACAAGTGGATTAAGTGACTTCTAGCATACAAAGAAAAAAAGAGACTCAATTTATATACATATTTTCAAAAGCACCAATTACTCATATGTTAAGAATGCAGATTGGTGAGGAGTTGCAGCAGAGTATAATTGAAAACAGCAGATAATATTCACTATGAACATTGGGACATATTCTCAGCATCCAAATATAAGTAACTATGGCTCATTACTACCAGCCAGCATTACTGTCCTGTGCCCACAGGGGGCTCTAGTGTACCACACATTTTACTGGCCAGACTCTGTTAGTGGCTGCTCAGAGACCAAGGTGCTGATTGTGTTGAGGGTAGACCTTTTGAACTGCTGTGCTGTACGATTGATATAAACATTAACCAAGCTTATACACAAATCAGAATATAAGTATGCTGTAATACTGCAAACGAAATACAAAACAGGGTAAAGAAAATAGTTGAAACAGAGACACGCTCACATGCAACGCACTGCATCAAAGTGCTACAAAAAGCTGGAAGCCTGAGCGAATGTGCAGCTTTTCTTGATCCTGATATTTCTGACTATATATATAAATGTGTGTCTATGTGTGTGTGCGTGTATGTATGAAATTCCAAGGTGGTGAACAGTACTTGATGAGCTAGCTCTGGAGACCTCTGAATTTTAATGATGTTGGAGATGATATTGTGTGTCCTTCAGCTTGTTATACTGACACAAGCACTCCATAAATCATCATACCTAGCTATCGTAAAATCAATACCAAACTGCTACCTCAGCGCTAACCCGTAATAAGTTTTTCAGCCATCTAACAGCTTAAACTTTGCTGTAATGCCGTTCGACCTATAGGTTAAGATCAGAGCATGCTTAATTTGTTTTGTAATAGAGACTTTCTAATCCTTAATGAAGCGCCTATTAGGGAGGCTTTTGTTGGCACATTGGTGATCAGTTGGTGGAACAGCCACTGCAATTAAGTTTGAATCTTTGTCCTGGAGCAAAAAAAGGAAAAAGAAAATAAAAAAAGAACGGGGGGGTGGAAAAAAAAAAGGAAAGCTTGAACGGTCAATAAATGTTAATCCAGTCAGAACTCGTCTGTGCCTTTGAACAGGACTCACGCTGGGTTTTTTTCACATGCACTTGTTTCATCCTTCCCTAAGAGAGGCCATCCCTTAAGGATACTGCCACTGATCCTGAGACCAGACTAGCACTCACTAATAAGAGTCCATGTGTAAGCAATATTGTCCACATTAAACACATTATTACCAGGCTTTGTGTAAAACATAAGCCATAAATGCATTTGCAGAAACTGCTCTTAAGAAAATGGAAGATGGAAGTTTTTACCATAAGAATAGAGAAACAATGGGGCTGCTGTGAAGTTAACAGTGAGAAAGTTCAAATAAAGGTATCGTTAGTTTGTTTTATGGCAGACAGATGTGAGGAGTCATTGCTACTTTTATTCTCGTCTCATTTTTGCACTAAACCGATCTCAGTGTGCTTTATCCAAAGACCAAAAAAAAGACGCAAATAACAAAATAAAACAGAAGATGACAAGCCTCACGCAACCTCTGAGGGTTGTGGTATTTTTTTTTTTATTTTTTTTTTTAGAATGATAGCTATAACTGGGGCAGCATTTCTGAGACACACAACATATGTAAAAGCCTTTGCACAAGAGAGAAGCCATCGCCACAATTTCTGAAGCGTAAACAGCTTATGAAAGTCAAATGGATATGTGGCATAATCTGACACGGCGAGTCGCTGCTTCAAAAACATCCCTAACAAACCACGATGCCAGACAACAGCGACAATAGCTGCATGTTTTTAAACGCTCTACAAGTGATCGGGCTTTAAGATCAGCCAGTCAACAAATGAAATTAGTCAGGTATTTAACGCAGGGACGTCGCTCCTTTGCTTTCTCCTTCAGACAAATGGTGCTAATGAACAGGATTAAATGAAATGCAGCACAGTTCATGAGCTGCAGCTTTCAGTTTACCCTCCATTTACAAAAAAAAAAAACATAAAAGGCTGACACGGGTCACAGCTCCGAAATTTCAGGTTCCAACGATTAAGCATTAAAATGGCACCAGTATCAGCTTGTAACTCATGTTTTTTTTTGGCAAGGGGAACACCCACATACCCATAGTTTTAGGGGACGCTGACGTTGGCGGTGATTTACACGCAGTAAGAGGTGGTAACCAATTGTCAGAGGTCTTGCTGGCTGACCCTGAAACATCTGTGTTTAGGGTCTGTTGCTGATTACACAGCAGACAAGGCAGCTAAGAGGGAACACTATAACCCTGGCAGCAGTGCGGCCTGAAAAATATTTTTAACTTGAATGGCAACAACATATAATACTGTGAGTTTTGAATGTTATATCATGGCAAATATTCCCAGGGGTCGGGTAACACCAAAGAGATGCAAAAAGACTTAAAAGGGCTGTTGAGAGCTCCATCCTTCTGTCTGCTGCTCTGTCAAAAATCATTTGTTAAAGATGAATCATTACAGACAAATCTTTATGCCTGGAGGTGAACTTCCATGTTAAAGGTATAAATCAACGTCACGGTCAGTTTACTGACGTCAGGCGACAATGAGCCTTAAAACAGAATTTTAAGTAACACTTTATTTTTGATGGTTACATGTTTGATTTGTCGACGAGAGTTTCAAAGAGTTTGAGCTGATAGATAAGGAGGAAACGCAGTTGGAGGCTAATAAAGCTAATAATTGATCATTTCCCTGGAAAAGTTTTAAGATTTTTTTTTATTTCAGAGTTTGTTTGTGAAACTCATAACTATTAATTTTCAACGATGATGTTAGAAATCCTGACTAACTGAAATCTTTCCAGAAGGTAATGAGCTGATTTCATAATGAAAATATGTTTTTCAGGGTTCAGACTGCAATTGGCAGTAAATACTTTTTTTTTTTTTTTTTGGAGAGTTGAGGTAATGCAGTTTCCCTCTTACCCCACTTTTCCCTGTTTACTTACACACGATGTTACTATCTTCCTTATCACTCATAATCAGATTCACAATAACATGTTCACTTATTTCTCTTCCCACAAGAAAAGTAAAATATCTTATTATTTAATGCTGATTGTTGCCACCATCCACCGCCGTGTCTGCTTGTGGTCAGAGTGAATCTTGAGTTGTTTTTTTGGGTCAAATAAGAGAGGAAACCCAGCGAAGGTATTTATATTCACCAATAAACAAACGGTTGAGTTTAAATCTGGATCTTTTCCAAAGACTACTGTCGGTGTTTTGTTTTAATCACATTGTGACACAAAGCTTCCTTTTTATTTTCAGTACAATATCAAAGAACTGTACATGATTTCCTGAAGGTAAAAGTCAGGCTTTGGGTTTCTAGTTAATTCAGCTGACTTAAATAAAAAAAAATCCAGAGCATTTGAGGCTCTGATATGAGCTCAACACTGATTGTTAATAAAATCAATACATGTCTTTAGGCTCCATTTACAGTAGGCTTTGTGACATCAGTGTTATATTTGTCCATGGCCACGGCAACAGTGATGAACATACAAAAGATGTTGACATGGTGACTTTGCAGAGAAGCCTTTTATGTGAATTTCTAGATTTATTTTAAATTGGAGCACCCTGGTATCTTGCATGTCTGTCACAGGCCTCCCATGTGGCTTTGATAGGGCTGTTAGGGACTGGCGAGGCCAAACCGGGGCAGGAAGCTACAGCAGGGGGAGGGGAGGATTTACACTTAAGGCCAGAGCTGGGATCCGTCAGTGTGGGCGGGTTGGGTCATCTTCAGCGTGACCTGCCACCTCTGACAGAGCTCTGAAAAGTGCAATCTGACCCTAAATGCTGAGCAGTCGTCCCTCTCTGTCACAAGCCTGTGTCATGTGAATGAAGACCGCTTGCTGTAGTGTAATACATTTGTACAGTCTGTTTTAGTGCAATTTGTAATCTTGATATTTACACAAGTTTATACGACCAAAATGAAAAACTATGAAATCTGAAGTACAATATTCTAATTATAAAACGCAGCAAAATAAAACCAGTTCCTTATCAGCATGAAAAATGCGGCAACGCCTCTCAATTAAATCCACACAGCAGCAAGCACCACTTCAGGACACATAGATGTAGTTTTTCACAATTGTATGATCTGCCAAAAAGTCCAGTCTCGCCCTTTGCTGAGCATCTACAGAGGAAGAAACACGGATAATAAAGGTCTCTTTATGATGAGGCTCCTGCACACAGCGCCACAGAAAACTTAAGAAAAAAGATCTATCAAGAGGTGGGAATTACATTGCCCTGTGCTGGGGTGGGAAAAATGAAGCAAGCATTTCTGAGCTAGCTGGCAACATAACCTTCAGAAACATCCTATTTTTCATTAGAGTTGTGTCAGACAGCTATGGCTTTAATAACATTCATCCCCGTACCAAGGAGAGGATAACTCAAGCTTTAGGCACATAATGAATAGGAGAATAGGCCCTGGCGCTGTTAAGAACAGGAGGGCTTGCCAAACAGGCAGAGCTGCACTGCTGCACTCGCGGCGAGCCTTTCACTGCACGGCATCCTCCTGTATTAACGCCATGCAAATGAACAGTCAGACGCTTCCTGAGGTGGCTCTCTAATGTGGCCTTGTTAATTACTGTCATTAGAGCAGGGGCTGGGAGAGAGGACTAACAAGCCACCATCCTCATGATCTCTGCATTTGAAAGTCATCTTCGGCGATAAAAACATGTCAGAACCCCAGTAAGAAAATTGCAAATTGCCAAATTTGCTGACAGAGTGGAAAAATTTCTGCTGACTCCAAGGAGCCTGCCAGTGATGGATGCATTCTTGACACAGTCTTGGTGTTTAGACTTAAGAAATAATGAGTATCAATGTCCCAGCCGTGGAATATGCAAAGATGAAAGAGCGCTGTGTGGGTTTAATTAAGGGAAGCAGAGGCAGGAGCTGCTTTCAAACAGAGTGACCCAACATGATCAGGTTCTTATTGCTGTCATTTCTGTGCTGAAATATGGCCAGTGAGGTACAGGGAGTGCTTTAATAAGACCGACGTAATGTCACAGCAAGCCAGCCCGAGGCAGCTCGTGCACTGTAAATGTGGCTCAGAGATATTTCTGTGCAGCGCGTTGTGGTTTCAGGTTAACATGTAGAACAACACGCTCAAATAAGGCGAGAGTGAGGCTTTCTGAATGAGGGCAGGTTTGTTTTAAGAACAGTTGAATTGGTTTTCACTGCATCATTACAACCGCGGGGGGTGTGGGCACTCATTGTTTCCACAGTAAAGTATTTTGTTTTACAAATGCCCTCCGGCAGTTCACCCTCCCTACATGGGGGGGGGGGGGGGGGGGGGCACGGGAGGGTGGGGTGTTTCTCATACTTCAGAGAGCAAACCAAAATATCCCCTATTATGTCTGTGATGCATCAAATCCCTGGTGTGGCCTTGAATTTAGTTTCTCCCCAAAAAGTGGAGGGTGACACGGTCAATATATTCAGCACACGAGGCCACGTCCAGGCTAAAACTGAAGACCTCTCTCCCCCCTTCTCTTCCCTTTCTTTGTTTCACTTTCTCGCTCTCGTTCCCTGCTCTGTTTTTCAAACGTCTGTGCTGTTGAGGACAAATCAAAGGCTCTATTTTACTAATGTAACACTGAGCAGACTGTGAGGTGGCTGTGGAGATAATGAGGGACTGCAGAGATGTGAAACAGACAGGCTGAAATGGATAATTAGGACAGAAAGTTTCTGCGATGCCAATGACACTACAGGAAATAGGATCATTAAGTTCTATATAGAATCTCTCTATGTGCTGTGTATCTATATAAAATTGCTCGTCCTCTTCATCCTTTTCATTACAACTTTTCATTTCATTACAACCAAGCTCTGTTTAACTTGAGGTGCAGCCCTTACCTCTGTTTTAGAGAGATGTCAGAATGGAGCCACTTTAACTATCTTTATAACTACCTGTGAAGTACATTTTGCATAATTACTGCTGTGACCTGCCTGAGAAATACACGAACACCTCTTGTCCTTTTGCACGACTGCCCACTTATAGCTCTTCTGCAAATCCAACAGTCTTGTTTTGAAACGGTCGGCATCGCAGGCGGAAGTCGTGGTGTTTGATTGTTACGACGACGTGTGAATGAAAAGGACACCCTCGCAGGTCTGCAGTGCTCAGGAGTGCTTCACACTGTATCACAGGCAAACTGGATAATGAGCCGCAATAGCTGTTAAAAGGCGTTTGAGGGAGATATCATGCTATGCTGCTCTATTATGATTAGATTTCTCCTTGACAATATGAAAAGATCAAATCAATATCTACTGAGATTTTGATGATCCACGAGCCACCCCCATCCAGTTACCTCCTCCCCAGGCTCTATTGAGAGAGCATGATCTGACATCACCACAGTAACATCAGGCTTTTCTCTGCTCCTGTGAAAATATGTAACTTCGATTAGTGAAATGCTGAACAAAATGTCCCCTGTTTTGGATCCACTCCCAAATGTTGCTGTTTGGGTACTGATGACAGGACCGATTGTGTTTCACTTTAAAGCAATTCAATTAGGAGTCATTAGTCCTCTGAGTGATTACCAGTGGCCTATCGATAGAGAGGAAGGACACACTAATTAAAGGGCATTTAAATGTTTCTCGGCGCAGAGTAATGGGGAGAAACACAGCATTTAAAACGCAGTTTGGAGGAAAATATCCTTGCACAGCAAATGACCGACATAACATGTTCACTTTGCTCTCTGCAAATTCCCTTTATAGACGCATATACGGGAATGGATCCCAGAGGAATACTAAAACATGGCCATACAACCGTCACCAAGAAGCTACCAGCCCTGCTACAAAGCAGGTAAATATTCAGGTGTTATGGTTTTCCACTTTAGGAAAAAAAAAAAAAAGACAGATAAATAGCAAAACTGATGTAAAATCATGGCAAGTATTTATAGCACATATGTGAAATTGAATATAAGCATTTCTCTAAAAAGCAAGGAGTGGATTATCTTTCATTTTTAATTGACTGTCAGTGTTGTGCATCTTTGAATTCACTGTATCTGAGATGGATAGGTACTTTCACTGCCTATCATGAAGTTAATAACATTCTCAGATGAATGGTAGTGATTACGTTGAAGGAAGGTGACTTACTCTAAATGCACTTCCCTTTCCTATAATAGGATACTGCGTTTTTGTTTTTTTTGGTTTTTTTTATGCAATCACACTGGTGTGGAAATCCTCAGAAGTGAAATCCAAAATATTTGAGTATCAACACGATGACTATAGAAAGGCGGATGGTTTGAATGCATACTAAAAATTAGCTCATCTTGCCCTGAAAAATATCTACACACATTCAATATACAGCCTTTGCACAGGTTGCACAGTCATTTTTCATTTCCACATATACGTCCAGAGACTCATCATCCACGGCACAAGGACACTACACCTCTGCAGTGTTAAGAGGACTGCTCTGTGTTAACATAGTGAGAGAGATATTGATTAAAGTATGATAAGAAGAAGCTCCAGTCTCAGGGCAGAGCCTTTACAGCTATGATTAAATAGGCTGCACTGAGGTAGGACCCACGTCTCTGACAGAAGCTTGTGCATCTATATGAAGCAAGCTATCTTTGCCGCTTAAACACATAAAATCAAAGAGTTTAACACAGCTCCAAAATCAAATTGATAGCTGTTTTCATACTGAAAAAGATACAGTTACTGCATATTTCAATGAAACCACTGCAACTGTCATCGATTTTTATTATTTGGCCAACACATGTCAAAGTTGACTGTTTCAATAATACAAAATAAAAGCTTGAAAGGCATCTTATTAGCAGATAACAAATAGGAGGAGAGACAGTATGTAGAATGTTGAACATGATAATAAGGCAACAGCAGCTCCTTTCCATAGTGTTAATACTGTGGATGCAGTTTAAGTGGCTTAAAATGAACCAGTTCTATATCACAGGTGGGAAGCTCTAGTTAGGGACACATAGTCTGAGCGATCAAAGATGTTTTCAGCCAGGCTGATCACTGCAGCGGTGGACAGTGTTGTGCTGAAGAGACTTCACTAACAGAAAGATGCCGCAACTAAATTAAGTCACAAATATCAATTTCAGCAATTTCAAAATCCAATTAAAATAAATGTTACTGTCTAAATATTAGTGGTTAAAATCTGCAGTTGTCCCAGCATTGACCAAACTGCAAACATTTGCAAATGTAAACAACACTTAAGCTCAACTTAAGTCAGATCTTACATGTAGTTCATTCAGTTAAAAGAGGAAGAATATTTCAACAGGGGGCGCCACACAGCTGACATGAACAGGACCTTTAATTTCAAAGTTTGTACACCTGCACATCAATTAAGATGAGAAATCTTAAAAAGTGGAGAACTTCATCATAGCAATAAAAAGGTGTTTGTTGTTTTTAGTGCTCAGAATTACCTTCTGTGTTCTGTTCAGTAAAATAAAAATAACATTTTTGATAGATTAGGTGATAAATAACATGGTATGAACAGGAATGAGGTTCTGCTCAGATTAAGTGCATGTTAGCTGTGGTGATGCTGTAAAAGTGGGTTTGTTGTCTATGAATGATAATTGACATTTATGTACAATATTGTGTATAATATTCAGATGCATGAATAATTCTTATAATGTGATTATTTTTTATGTATTTGCACAAACATGTTTTCTTAGCATCACCAGAGATGCTGTAGTTTCAGGAAAAAAATTTAAATGTCAGTAAAAATTCACACATGCCAGCTGAAATATTGGGACTATACATAGTGAGATCGGACGTGACATTCAGATGGACGAGACCTCACCAGCACGTTTAAAGAAGAGGAGCACTGTGCATACAGCATGCCACACAGGCTGCATTGTACCTCCATCTCTGCCTTGTCAGCTCACTAATTTTCTACAGTCACAATAAAGTGTTGGTGGTTGGACATGAAGGCCATTTTACTTCAAATCTAAAATCTTCAAACCTGCTGGAATCTAAATATAGTGCCTGCTTTCTACTGTCAGTAAGTCAAAGAGAGCAACGAGCAGTTTCCAGATTTGTGCATCAACACAGGAAGCCTTGTTGTTTTTGTGCAAATCTCATAACACTTTTCTTTAAAACCTGGATAATCCAATTTTGCATGCCAACTGCATTCCTCTGTTTTAGCTACGCAGTCGAAATAACTGTGAGAAATGTCCCCTTGGTCTGACTTTTATTCCTCACCTTATTCCCAATGTCATTCATTTGCCACTGAAGGTAACAAGCCTTTTCCACTCGGTGCTCTGTAACGGCAGACCTTTAATAGCCATTTCCCGGTGTGGCGAGGGGAGAGAGGGGGAACATGTTTATTTGTGTGTCTGCACATGCCTCTCCAGCGATTCTCTCTGCTCCACTCACCCAGCTGCTGGCTGGAGGAGTGATTCATGGGCCTGACAGATGCCTGGTGCAGCTGGATCTGTCCTTGATCATCCCAAAAGCCTGGACAGCACTGTCATTCACCATTGCCCAAATTATCTCTGTATTGACTGCAGAACCCTCTGTGACAGCGCCGTAATGGCTAATTACCCAGGATGCTTTGGGTACTTTTAAACCCCAGAGTGTTCTCTTGCTGTCTTGCCATGCGGCTGCTGCTGCTGCTGCTGCTACCGCGTGTCGCTGTGAGGGCCACCGTTTTCTCAAGCCCCACCTGAGCACCACAGCCGAAGGAACCGAGAGCAAGACGCAGAGAAAAAAAAAGGCATAATATCCTCTTTTTCAGAATTTAGACAGCGAAGCCAAAGTAACAAAACACTTGTCTTGCGGTCTCTGTGTTTGGTGACATCTCATAGGAGTGAAATGTTGGAAACCATTCATGGATTGCCTGTTTCTCTATCCTTCTCTGCATGTCAGGGGAATCACCTTCTGAGACACACAGTTAATTATCGAAAACAGTTTAATGAAAAAATTACATTTTTTCTCAGTTTATAAAATTGAAACCGTATTTCAACGTGAACGTGTTTTACAAGGAAAGATCGACACAAATAGCTGTCGAAAGTTTTGCATTTCGGTCAAAGCGTCCGCCATGAGCAGACTCATCTACAAGTCTAAAGCTTCAATGTTACCTTAGGCTTCGAGATGCATCTCAGGAAGAAGGTGACAGAGGGAGGTGAAAGAAAATGAGAGGAGAGACAGAACAGGGGAAGGAGAAGGTGAGGGAATAGAGGGTACAAAATCCCATCCTGACTGTTAGAGAAGATGATGAGGTCCCCTGAGAATGGACAGAGCAGAGAGGGAGCAGCTTTTCTTCACAAAGACTCCAGTAATTTGCCACATCCTGTCCACACAACCGGCATGGAAGCCACTCTGTCCTTAATTACCAGGATAACAAACCCATCCCCTCCCCGCTCCTCATGGCGCCATTCTCCTCATGTTACTTTCCCCCTCAGCCAATACCGCCGCCACCCGGGTTTCCTCGCGCTCCCCCTTCCCATCAGCGGCGGAGTAGAAACGGATGGCCTCTGCTGCTGTCTGCAGACAGTGGAAGGATGGACACCAAATAAAGTGATAAAAGCTGAGAGAATGGCCCTGCCTCGGTTAGCAGCTCTGATCTTGATGGACAGGGGCACTTTAATGACACGGAGGCCTCACCTGGGTAAGCTAGCAGTTCTGACAGCCCTGTTAGCCACATACACAGGGGAAACCCTCTGGACAAGCCCACTACCACTGATGGCCTCCAGCTAATGACACAATTACTGGTAAAATATGTTGATTACGCCTCCAAAACAATTACCTATGACATATCTTATCAAATGTAAATTCTCTTAGGGTAGAATGCATATGCTGTTTAATCTATACCTTTCACTTTCCAGAAATTAAGTTGAGTAAACATGAAAATGCACATCAGAAGACACAGCAAACCTTGTGGCTTGTAATGACATCGCTGTCATGAGACGACCAGAGTATAGGGGCCGTGGCCTTTTCGTCTGGTCGGCGTCTGTCATCTCCAAGATGGCGCCGCGTCTGCCTCAGCTTTATTTGCATTGGCTTTTGCATACGTTGCTGCATGCATCCTGACTCCACAGATTCAAAACAAAGGGGGAGAGCCAGGAGTGACACTACAGTCCTGCCTCTCCACAGCACATACAGATACACTCAGCTCAGGGGGAATGACGAGGCTGTATTAGTGCAGTGTTTGGGAGCCTTTTTCAGTGAGCAGGCAGTGGGAGGGTCTGATATTCCTGGGGGTGAAGGGGTTAGAGGGGTGTGTGTGTCTGTGTTACCAGTCACCTGCTGCTAAATCCTATTAGCAAGGCCTGGGGGTTAAACCAACCATCACCATTAAAGGCCTGTCAGGGGAAAGCCCACAAATAATAAGGGCTGATCGCTACAACTCACAAATAATAAGGTGCTTTGATAGAGGATAATCAATTAGTGATAATAGGAAGAGGCTTGACATTCTGGAGAGGCCTCTGAAAGGGAAAACAGTGACATAAAGACAAAAACAAACATTTTAGAGATATGAGAATTTAGACCCCTCACTTTTAGGGGAGCACCATTAATCCACAGGAACTAGATTTTTAGATTTCTAGATTTTACTTTATTTGTCATTTGTCATTTTGAAATTGACAGATTGGGATATTAGAGCTATAATAAATACTGAATTTATTACTATTTAAACTGTAGTTTTTTTTGCCAGTGTGTGTACACAGTGTGTGATGTGTAAAACATTTACTTTGATCTTTACATACAGCTGTTCAGCTGTTAATGATGACGTATTAGTTATTGATGAGGTGATAAATAAAGACTGGGTTTTAACATTAACTTGAGGTCACTCAAGTTAATGCTCAACCTAAGTGGTAAAACTATGGATGTTAACCATATAATGTTAACTTTGGTCAGTTATACAGCAATTTTCCATATTAAATTACTCATCACAGCTGTATTCAGACTTGCAACAAACAGCAGAGGTGTCTGCCTTGACTTTTCACTGCACCCAAGGACAAAACAGTGTTTACTTTTTAGGTCTTATCGCCTGTAAGAAAAAAAAACTACCAGTGAAAGTCATAAAGCAGATATTGTTATTCAAGGATTAGAGTGTCAGCCAAAATATTTCCATATGTTTTCTAAAGCGAGGAAAACGAGGTGAGAAAAAACTGGCAAAGCAAGTGTTAAATGAGATGAGAAGTGACAGTTTACATCTCCAGCCACAATTAACACGTTGATGGCGTTTTTCGCCGGGCCCCTCACAGTGATAATGCCTGTTGTCAAATCTGTTTAGCACGCCAAATCTCCTGGAGCCTTCAGCTAGGCAGCAAGCTTTTGACAGATTGAAGGTTCAGAGATAGGCTATCATGACAGATGGAAGCTGGCATCGATGTTCAGCTCTCGCCAATCACAGGGGACCTGCCCCCCTTATTCTGCGGGGCGCAGCTCCGCAACCTTCCCCCCTCTGATGGGAGCAGGGGATGGCATTGTTAAGCAGTGCATCTGTGAGACTCAGTCTCCTCTGATGGAAGCATAAGGCAAAGAGCTCTCAAGCAAAAGACGGCCACTGCTGTAAGCGCATTTCAGATATGATGGGAGGCTAGCTCAAGGGAATTGTGGAAGAGAAAAAGTTTGAAACATTTTGAGGAGCAGAGGAAGGACCCAGGAGAGAAAAGAACGACTGCAGCAAGCCTCAGCTATTCAGTAATGCCATCATTAAATTTGATTATTACCTAAATGCTGGTGCTCTGCACAGTCACAGCACAGTGGAGTCAGACAGAGGCGTTTACTTAATCAGTCTTTAGATTTGATTAGCAGAATGACATTTTTCTTCTGACCAACAGAATCTCACCTGTTAAATACTCAATACTGAGAGGGAAAATCAATTTAGATAGCCTTGGCTTGTGTATAAAGTCCTCCTTAGAACTCACACTACAGTATGATTACCCTTAATGAGATCCACCTGAAACAGTGGCACAGGAGAAACTCATTAAACTGAGCTTGTTCTAATCAGACAGGCTTATATGGATTTTGCAGACATCAGAAATTGTTCTGAAAAAGAAAAATACACCAGGGCCTCTGAAACAGAAGAAGGGATCCGATAATTAAGTGTCTGCCATGCGCTGATGATATCACGAGTGTTAATGATCACTATAATGACAGTTCATGCTGCACCCAGTTGATTTACAATACACCTACTGTGAAGCACCACTGCGACAAACACTGCAGCAAAGACACCCAAGCGAAAACAGTTCAGTATAAAGTAAAAAGCCATAAGTTAGACCTAATAGGCACTTTTAGGGAAAGGAATTAAATGCTTACTTGCACAATAAAATATCTGCAGGTAGATAACTTTGAGATGCAGCGTTGTTGGTGTACTTGCTGGCAGACAGCCCTCTAAGTTGTTTGGTCTCTCCCTCCCTGTTTAGGCGAACACATTGTTGATTCAGACCCATCATGTTGAGGCTTGAGGTCACCCTGTCTCAGGCTTGGCTAGTTAGCAGCAGCCCACCTGATGGCCCAGAGGAAATCACAGCAGCCGCACTCACAGGAGAGGACCTGACAGCCAGGCCCCGCACCAGAGAGAGGGGTCCAGCCAGGGGGGTGGAGAGAGGAGGGTCAGCATGGGGGAGGGAGGAGAGGAAGGGAGAGGGTTCTGGAAAGAAGGGGGGGGGGGTCCTTCAAACATAGGGAGGGATGAGAGACGGCTAAAGAGGGCGCAATGGTGAGTCGTGTTGTGATCGCTGCTGCATTAAGAGAGAAAGACTGGTGGGTGAAGAAAATGTAGAGAGCCCTCAATGATGAAAGAAAGATGTAAGAAGAGAAACAGGGCCGATAAAGGCAGTGATGCTAACTTACTGGGTGGTATGCTAGAGAAGAAAAAGAGAGATGAGAAATGAGGGAGACAGTTCCTGGGTTAAGTTGTACAAAAAGAGGACGGTCCAGTCAGTGTGAGGGAGTGATGAGGATCGTCATTCACAAAGATGGATGCATGATATTTGGGGAGGGGGAGGATTTCGGCTCAGTGGTGTACATGGATCTATACGGGGGGCTGGTCTCGTGGTCTAGTTGTCTAGTTTTTCGTACACCTAACAGCACTTTCTGCTCAAGCAGAAGCAAAACTGCACTGTGTAAATGAAGTGAGGCATCAGTGTAAGTTATCCTGGGGCAGTGATGCTGCTCTTGCAGAGAAAATGTTGGCTGTAAAATGCTGTGATGAACAGCAGACATTTCCAGTTCACAAGTCTCCCAGTCTCTCCTGAGAGTCTGCTTCATCCCTATTATAGCCAATAATAGCCCATTGTAGTCATATGCTCTTTCTCTTCACTGTGACTGAATGAGGACACATTATTTACAGAGAGGAGACAACAGCTAATACGCCGCTGCAGAAAACTGCTGACGGGAAGAGGGCAAAAATCACAGGTTTTCCCTGCTAGAGGATGTTACACCTCTTTATATTTATATTTTTGTTTAATAAGATCCCACAGTCTGCCAATACACCTCTAGACAACCTCCACAGTCATCCTCGCTGCAGGTTCAACTACAAGCTGGTAAACTGAGGAGATAAAAATCTATGTTTTATTTCAAATCTCTACGCTACGTGTATGCTGGGATAAGGTCCTTTTGTTATATGAGACGAAAGAGGTCTGTTCAAAATGGTAAGTACTGTGATACAACAGTTTGGCACAAAAAGGCTAAATGCTACAAAATTATGCATTTCAAATTTCCTGTTTCACAATATGTTCTATATGGGAACACAGCTTTAATTTATGATTACAGTTTGTTCAGATTAATTACAATGAAAAAAATGAACTAATGAAATGAGTCTTTTAATACTCATTAAAATGTAATCTCAGTGGATAAAGGCCCTCTCTTCAGCATTTCAACAGGGCAATAACTGCAAACTGCGGATCAAAACCTCACTGTATCCATGTGCCATTGAACACGCTTTCTTTAGGTTTCCATTTTGTGCTTATGTCCAAAGGCATTCGGAGACAAATGCCTCACCACAAAGTCATACACCATTAATGCAGTCAGTGGTGCTGTAGCCTCAGAATCTTATTATCTTAGTTGGTTCAGCCTCATTAGCTGTTCTATGCATATTAATGGATGGGAAATGGAAAACTATACCCCATTTAAGAACAAAACATGCTCAAAGTACTTGCTGCTTCGAGGTTATGGGACATAACTCACTCTGCAAATTGCTATCATCGGGCTCCTGGCAGAACCCTGCTGTTTTCTTTACCCAAAAGCCCCTGGTTCCCTCGCAGAGGCAGAGTTTCATTAACCTGCACTGCATTCAGATGCCATTATGGCTCTAATTATGGCACATGCTCTTGTGAGGAACTGCCTGGGTTCTCGAAGACTTTTATGTCCAGCTGTCCTGTCGCCAAGGCCAGGGTCGTCCCCACAGCTGCCGAGGTTCCAGACAGGGAAGATGTGCTAATCTCAGATGCACTGAAGCTGGCTTTGTAGACTTATGCAGGCTTATCTATCATGGTCACGACTGCATTAGACATAAGACCTTTAAGTTTGCGGGCACTGAAGTAGAAAGGAGAGCAAATTAAATTCTTCTCATCTACCTTCTCAGCTGTGTCCAGATTGCATCAGTCAAATGAAAAAAAAAAAAAAAAACCCTTGTACTCTTGAGGATAATACCAGCACCTTGCAGTGCAGAGGTAAGTCTTCATGTTCTGCTTGTTCTCCCCAATAGAAAGACAACGGTGTTATCTTCTGTAGGAGTCTGCACTTAATGATTAGAAAAGCAAGATAATGACACTTTGTTTGCCACTCTGGATTCAGCACATCTGCCAACACACCAATGGAGACCTTAGCCTGGGAAACAAATAAAACCTCTGTCCAGTGTCTCATTATCCATGAAAGTATCTCCTCGGCTTCCTCTGTCTAATCAAAGAGAAAGGAAGCATAGGAACAAGCTGAAAAATTCCAGCATGAGGGAGATTGAAACAGTTCCCTCAGTGTTGAGCATTGCTCACTCACAGCAGATAGTGAAGGTAAGAAGATCCTCTGGCAGGTGCTGCGGGCTGTCAGAGCTGTAGATGAGCTCTGCTGCTGGATAACATCTTGCCAAATGCTCGAAGCTTGTCAGTTAACAGTCTGCCAGGAAAAGGTGGACAGCTACTAACCTCTCAGAGAAAAACAAAGACCAACAGTAAGTTCCAAGGCAAGAAAAGAAAAGTTTAGAGTTCCACGAGTGCAATTACCAGCACTGTCACACAGATAAAGGTAAGCGTCGTCAAAATGCAACACGGCTCCTACATTTTCTGGTCAGAGTATTTCAAGCTTTTATGGTTTTGAGTTTTAAAGAATGTTTTAAAGGTACTAAGATTAATTCAGCAGATGCCACCCATCTTCATTTCATCAACTACATGTGACATCTGAAGTGAGTTTACTTTAAAATGTTTCTGTGTGTGTGTGTGTGTGTTTACACAGCCACAAGCCAGTACCTTTAGGGATCTGTGAAGACATTTAAGCATACAAATTTTCATTTTCTTTGGCTCAACTCGCGCTTGCTGTTTGCTAACTACTTGAATAATTCACAATCATTCTCCAAACACTAACATGCTATGAATTACAATTAATTAAAACAAAACAAAACAAAACAAAAAAAACAGTAGGGAAGATTAGTTTAAACATCAAGATAGATTCAGCTCATTCTGTTGGCCAATGGAGACACCAAGATCAATGACTGTATTTGTATGACCACTACAATATACTGCATAGTATGTACAACCCATGTACACATACTATTAAGTACATGAGCATTACACACAAAAATAATCTGATATGTAAGAAAGCCTGTTTGTGGTTACTTTTCGCTGTCTGTCTGTGTCAATACATATAAAAGATCTCAGATCTCTTCAATTAATTATATGAATACATTCAGTGTTTTATATGGTTAAACAAACACTAATGAAGTGAAAGGTTTTCTAGCACAACACGCAGTACCAGAAAGGCTTTTTAGTACTCTGAGGATCAACACCTGTGGAGCTTTAAGATACTTCCAGCTCACTATTCCTATTGGCACAATCCAAACCTCTGCCACTTCAGATGCTAGCTTTAGCCAACTAGACACTACAACCCAGCGAGGAGAGCAAAATCATATAAATGCCTGGTGAAGAAAGTTAAGCGCCTATCAAAGAGGAGACAGATATTTTTGTCAGGAGTTGGTGGACCAAACCAGAGAAAACTAGATTTGCACTTGACAGGTAGCAAGAAAGAACGGGATGTCCATGCTGCTCCGTTTCTGTTGGATGTCTAATAAGGCAATTGTTTGCGATTGATTTAGCCATAAGAACTTGATTAGATGATGAAGCTGATGAAGGAAAATTGCTGTGAGTGGGAGTCTGTCCATTCCCTACTGCTGCTTAATGCAGCCTTAACAGAAAATGTTGACAAAGGTGAAGTATGTTTAAGATCTGCAGGCTCTTTCTTGGCCCCATTACCCTTTTAAGACGTAAAAATACTGTACTCTAAATAAGAATTTGTGTTTTTCCACAATTACCTTGTTAAAAATTCTTAAAATTACATGTGCTCCTTAACTCTCATCAGAATGTAGAAGTGATAGTGAAGTGAATGGAAGTGTAGGTTTCAAGTGATCTCACTTCTCACCTTGCTATGCACAGGTGGACCACAGGACCCTGTGACATCACTGCTGGGTTTGTTTACACATGCAAAAGACATTTCGGACCACACCCAATCACATCCATCAGTGATGCTGCTTGTGGTCAGAGGTGAAACAGCCTTTTAACCGAACACAGCTGCTCAGCCAGTTAATATCTTTTAAGTTATTTATCAATACAGTTTGGGGTCACACTTTATATTAATGAACACATATTCACCATTACCCAGTTGCTTATCAGCATATATTAGTGGCATATTGAAGGAAATTATTAATGCCTTGTTCTGGAGGTTAGTTTATCAAGATCGTAACTCATGTACAAGTTCCTTACTTACTATCAACAAGCAGTAATTAGGAGGTTATTGAAGGAAACTCTAAAAGGTAAATGGTCAAGTCATGTTAGAATATGGTCACATAGAATAAGGCATAAGAGCTTCATAATGACTAATAAACATCCAATTTGCTACTAATATGCATGCTAATGAGCAGCTAATGGTGAAAATATGTTCCTTAATATAAAGTATAACCCAGTTTGGGACTGAAAAGAAGATTTCATTCTACTTTTATTTGACTATTTAAGGCAAATCAGTGGAATCATGTTGAAATATGCTTAACTATATTGAGAAAATAAAAGAAATATCCCTATCCAAGTCATCCTTTCTAACAGACCTTGGAAACCCATCAAAGCTGTGATCTACTGGAAGGCAATACAAGGTGGGGAACCCTTAAATTTGGAGCCATCAGCTAACTGTTCACAGTGAAAATGTTTCTGTTTACAGCCATATTATATATGGTATAAATCGAGTGGAAGGTAAAATCAAGCATTGACTGAAAAAAGGTCTCTGTCGCACCTGCAGTATAGAAGTGCTCCTGGGACCAGCTCAGCAACCCTTAAAGGTGCTAAACAGCACTTTTTATTTCGAGTTTACAGGTAGGTAGAGCTTTCTTTTTTCAGCCTCTCTGACATCCAGCTGAAGTCGTCCCATGAGGTCTCAAAGGTGACCTCATCTGTGAAGGAGGAGTATGATCACGACTAATTCCTCTTTGTAAGCTCACCTCTCTGCTTTCCACCAACCCCATCTGTTCTCATAATCAATCACTGGAGCCATCGATGGAGTTAAAATACAAAACATTAGCTGCTTTTGAGCTGTAACGTGTGGCAGTGCTTGCTTCCCTCACTGTCATGTGACCAATTGGTTAATGATTGTTTTTTTGACGAGTCCTTCGGATTAGTATTGTCACTTTAAACTCTGTTAACTTGGATGGGGTTATGATTATTAGTTATTTTTTTCCATTTTAAATACAAAACAATGAATAGATAAACTGATAATGACAATAATCTTTATCAGTATCAATACTTGGGGATTATACTGCCACTAATTCACTTTGTTTCCATGGACTACAGCAGTAAATCTGACTTGATGAACTATTTTAAAATACTAGAAGTGTAAATAGACCTCAGAGGCTTGATATATACAATATGTTGATTGTTATTTCTAATGCCCCAAATGCTAACATACACTCCATTGACATGAAAACCTGATTCTGATGCTTCAACATGAGCAGGATGAGCAATCTGTAAATCACTCCAGCTCCTTCTGAAGATTTAAGCGGAGTTTGAGAGATCAGTTATAGTGAGAGGATGTCTTTCTTTTCATTCCTTTTCCTAGTGGAGACAACCATTTGAATTAATGCGACCTCATGATTGAAAACACAGTTGAAGTGTACACACTTGCAATGTGCAACACTAATTCCAATAAACCCTTTTCCTACATAATCTAAATAATTTTGCTTTAATTATAACCACCATAACAATGAGCCTCAGTGAGATAAATAAATAACTTCACTGTCCTCCCTGGAATTGTGCTGATGCGGAGGCCTGCCTAGGCATTATAAACCTAATTAGCAGAAGATTACTATGCAGTGTGCAAGGCTGTGGTCCAGAAAGACATCATTAGGTCTTCTGATGGGGATATGCCTTCAGCACATTGATTCTTTTTCGCTCCAAGAACAATGCAGATTGCAGACTTTATAATTGGGCTTTCAGGTCACTTGTGACTTCACTTCCACCATGTGTGGCTGGCGATCTCCATTCAAACAAAAGAAGCCAATAACAAAAAGACCTTCCCGCTGAGCTCAAGAAATGAAGAGGATGTTCATGGATTATGAGACGCGCCAACAAGACTTGGATAAATAAAAATCATGTGAGCAATAAATAATGTCGGACGACATAACTACTATACAGAAAAAGATCATAAAGCTTTAGATTCAGTCAGATATTCTGGAAAATAATGCAGCATTGTGTGACTTAATTTAGCATAATTGACCATAAAATAATGGATCTCTTCTGACTATTACATGTCAATAATAGTCTCAATATGATCTATGAACAAAAACCTTTGAATACATTTTAAGTTCATTATCAACAATACTATGAGTACCTATTGTGATAATATTGTTATATTACAATATTTTCATTTTGACTATGAACAACTCTTTCACCATCATCAACAAAAGCACCACATAGTCCAGGCTGAGTCATGTTTATGCTTTAAACTAGGGTGCCCAACTGTGCTATTAAAATTCTTTAGCTTCTTTAAAGGGAAAGTTGGTATTTGTGACCTGTTTTTAATAATGGTTATGTCTCCAGCAGGTCCTAATATATTGAGGTGACAAAGAACAAGGAAACACAACATACATACTTATATAAGCAATAAATTACTCCTACAAACAGCACCTGCTTTAACTCCACTACATATGGTCAATGATTTTAGCAGAAATTATGTCTCTGTGTCATTTGTATAAAGCACCTATATTTCTACACCATTCTGAAGTAATATTGTGAAGTTTAAACAAATTTCACTATACGTATGTAAAACCAAAGTCACTAACTGTCAATAAATATGCAAATTTAAATAGATTCACTCGTGAATTTCAAACTTCAAACAGCAGAGAAAAAACTGCATGTGAGCCACAATACTCCGCTCTGCTCCTGCGTCCAGAAGAGGAGGACGCTGAACAAGAGGTGCAACGATTAGTCGATTCACTGATTAATCAGCAGACAATGAATCTGCAATGATTTGAATAATAATAAATTGCAGATTAATAATGAAAATACTCCTTAGTTGCAGCCCTACGTTGGACATGAGAGTTTTCCCTTCCAGACGCTTCAGGTTACCTTGTGTGTCTGACGCTAAGCGGCACGACAGAGCATCAGTGTTTGACGCTGGGAATGAGGACAGGTTGAGGTGTCCAAGCTCCTCAGCCTTTCCTCCAGAGAGACCCCAGAGACACAGTGAAGGAAAATCATTTTGGCCACTTCTTCTTGGGGATCTCATCTTCTCTGTCACTACCATAATCTGGAACATAGATTGAGTGGCAAATGAAGAGCTATGTCTTAAAGCCTCGCTCCTTTTTCACCAAGACTGTCAGGAGCAATGCCTGAATCACCCGCCACTTAATTTCACCCTCCATCTTACTCTTACTCATGAACAGGACCACACGGTACTTGAACATCTATGCTGTGGGCAGCAACAGACACCCAACTTTTTCTAAGAGCTCACCATGGCCTCAGACTTGGAGGTGGTGGCTTGCAATATGGAGCAGTTGAATGTCAGAGGTCGTGGTTGTGATGAAACCAACAAAACATCATCTGGACAAAGCTGACATCTCATGCTGAGGTCACCAAACTGGACACACCAAGAGGACTGTGTCCATGAAAATAACAAAACTCATTTTCTCATATGAACTGCAGACAATGTCCAGAGAACCCAGCGGGAGACTGTCTGTATCAGACGCATTCTCGCCTGCTGGAAATACTGTCTGGTTTAGGGGAGTGGTGTCACCTGGGTAGAGCATGCAGGAGGAAGATGGCCAGCCTGAGCTTCTTTCAGGCATCCTAGCATAAACTTTCCTGTGGAAAGTTGAGCAGTGTGATATGCAGACAGAAGCACACTCTCTGATCCACTTTTTATATAAATGGCAACTACCACCCCAATCTGCCAGTCCACAAGCACTCTCCCAGACATCCACGGGATACTAAAGAGTCATCTCAGTGCCCTGCCACTGCAGATTTGTGCAATCGAGTTCAAGAGTTCCTCGAAGTGTTTCTTCTACTGTCCAACAATATACCCAGTTTGGGCCAGCACTTCTTGCTGAGAACAGTCTGAGCAAAGCCCTGTCTGCCTTTCCTGGAACTTCTGATGGTTAACCAGAACCAAAGGAAAGTCAAACTATAAGCCTATAAGGCCTCCGTCATCAACTGGAGAGCTGTTGGTACTTGGGGTGCCACGATGATAGGCTACAACAACTTCAACTCACAGGTGAGTGAGATAATCATCCTGTTTTGATTTATGCACCTCCTCTCTGCTGCAGGTCAATAACGCACTTCTGGAATCAAATCTTAACTGGACCCAAGAAAATCAGGCAAACAAGAAAATCACAAGTTTTGCAACAGCTGTCTAATTTCTTATCCTTCAGAATGAATGTGAGAATTTCCAATAACACTCAAATTTACACTTTGAGGTTTTAAAGCTATAAGAGCAACAACTATGATAACCATAAATATTCTAATGCTCTCTTCTATCTCCTGCTTGGGTTGCGTTTTGTTTGCTTACTTTGCATTCCTCTATGTGTGTTCATAAGAGAGCTTTTTTAATCAGCTTTGCTTGCTGCCTTCCTATCTGGACTCGCCCGTCGTATGCCTGTCTCCTCCACCCCATTCTCTCTGGCTGGCGATTGTAACAGAGCACTACAGCCCCATTTGAGGTATGATAATCAGCTGATTAGCCAGCGAAGTCCTTTTCCCAAAGGCTCCTTTGTGTGCAAAATCCTCACACTCATTTGACATGTGGACATCATCAAGCTGATGAAATGCAATTGTAATGAACAAGTGAGGCATAGCATCTGCAGTGGGACCATGAACGAAAAGGACCCTTCCCTCCTGACATGCTAATGCTGAAAGCTGCTCTCTGCCTGTACTCCCGGTGGGTCCCTCATGGAAATGTGAAGAGATGCATATTCAAACCAGCGCCTTCTGAGGGGGCTAGATGTACGGAAGAGAGAGATGGGAGAAAAAACCCTGTGTGGACTTGGCCAAATGTTAATTCTGAGACAGATTATATTGCATCACGCGCAGTAATGATCTGACAGTTCATTTGTGAGGAGAGTTCAGGATCTGAGGTTTAATGCTTGGGTGGACGCAGGTGCTGAGCCCCAGCTCCTCAGAGCTGTCAGAGGAAGGCAGGGGGCTGCTGTCAAATTATCCCAGTTAAAAAGGCTGAGGCGCCTGCAAATATGAAAGACATTTAAGAAATTAATGCATTCGTATTCAACACATATTGCAACAGCGTTTCATTAGAGGTGCTCTAGTCATATTAAAACTGACATCTGACCTTTCACATTTCTCTAAGGCACTAAGGAACATTCTTATTACATACATGCTAAAGTCAAAGCGAAGGTAATTGTGATAACTAGCAATAATTAAACAAACTGACATTTTTGCACCATCATTTTCCCTATTATTGCTGTTCTTTGACATTGCAGGGCAGAATGATCATAAAAGCTGTATTTGTGCGAGTGAGTTTATTCTAGAGGAAAAAATATGTATTGTTACAAAGCTGCAGGCTATGTGACCATCACATACTGTCTAAGTATACCATCATTTCATCTCTTCGTTGTTTTGCCTTATCAAGGAGACTTATTATATTACCAGTGCTGCTTTGTTACTGCATAATCTTGCCGTGATTATGATAAGCATGCATAATGGAGACAAATTCCATACAATTTCCCTGATCAACATTTTCTGCTTTCATGCATAAAACATTCATCATAAACAGATACAAGGAGGGAAGTCATGGAGACTATTAAAGTCAGGATTTCATAAATTACAGCAAGACAATTTCTCAACACCCTCCTTCCAGCTGTGGTGTCACACAGCAGCTTGCAAAGTTTATCTGAGTAAATCCGACTTTTTACAAACAGACTTAATCTTTTGGATATTTCACAAGAACAGTGTGCAGTGGTGCTATGAAATGCAAGTACAGTTGGTAGAGGTCAAGCCAGATAAACAGACTGATGATGCCATACATATTGTTCTATATGGATAGATGTAGGTCATTACACCTATGGCCTCCAGCTGAGCTGCTCTGTGATGACAGGACCTCTGGGCTTGGACCTCAGAGACAGAGCAAATGGGCAGTCAGCAGGCCCCCTGCTTCCTGAGCCTTTTGGGTCACTGAGGTGTCAGGGGCTGAGAGGGTCATAGACCCTGAAATCTAGCCTCACGCACCTCAACACTATCCCTAACCCGGTGTAAGCACAACTAGACCCTAGGCTCTGAGGTGGGCTTCCTCCCACCAGGTGTTCGGGATGGCATACATGTCTTCAGGGTATGGAGTGCCGCTGGCCGTCCAGGACTACACATGGTGCTGGGGGTCAAACATGGAGCCATGCTGGACCAGCTGTCGCTTTGCTGTTCTCCCCAGCTCTGAGCCAGGCCCGCTGGAGAGGGCCAGATGCGCACACTCAGTCACTCTTCTGCAGCTTACAGCAACATGGGTCTCACTGTCTGACCTCAGTGCTTTGGCATTATTTTGCCAAGATCATTGCAGTAAAGTGAGCAACTGAATCATGGGTGAAAAAAATCCAACTTCGGTTCTCTGCACAACAGCACAGAAAGTGTGCAAACAGTTCCTTCGTATTCCTCCAATAATTGGCAGGGTCACTGTTCTGTGTTCCCATTCAGCATACAAGGGCATCCATTAATTTGAAAAGGCTAAGCTACCATGCTCACACATGTACACACCCAGATCAGAGACTCTGCGCTGCTTTGGAAGCAGCAGCACTCCATCTTCTGTCTAACTGCAGCTAAAAGCATGAAAGCAGCAGTGAGATTTCATTTGGCTAACTGACTGAAGGCACTGAGGGAGTGAAGCTCGCTGGAGAGATTTATACACCCAGCCTGATGTCTCCTGCTCCCTATAATAGAACAAAAGCTTGTTGTCTCTTCCAATTACAGATGTCAAAACGCTTATTTTGAGGGTTGTGATCTTTTCCCTTTTAATCTGCAAAGATAAAAGGTCTCAGCTTCATTAGCATGTGTTCTCTCCCCCCAGACTCAGATTCCCTGCAAGCAGCCAGCTCAGCCTTACAGCCTATTACCCACTCTTGGGGCCATTAAGGTCTAACATTAATGATGTGTAATTAGCATATGATGACAAATAATAACAATGCACTCCCATTCGATGTAATGGGGGGTAGGATAATAACATGGAATCCCACTGTTCCGACCCTACATAAAGCTCACAATATCTATGTTTTATTGCCCACTCTGTTGTTCGGAGGTATAATGGAGTGGGATGTAGTACGTGTGCATAAATTATTCAAATTAACATGTTTATCGAGAAATATCACAATTACAATACATCAATAAGTCAAAGTGCTTCATCTGCACAAAGCCCGACTATAGTTTAATCATGCTCAATGACAATAGAGGTACATTTTAATGTATTTCTGAGGGTTTTTTTTTTTTCATGTTTGTGTGAAAAACATACAAGAATATTGTGAACTACCACAATTATGTTGTAATGTTCATGTCCAACAGGATGCACAGAAATCTGTATATCTGCTCAATTAACTGACTGAGCCAAATGGGCGAATGATGGGATCTCCCTCCACGTCTTACCTATATCCCGAAATGTACAAATTCTATAAATAAATCTATTAAAGTTAATGATAGCGAGAACTCAAGTTAAATGGAGGGGTATTAGTAGACAAGTGATACGCTTAGAAGAGAAGCAAAGCAATCAGAAGTGACAGACCGTCTTCAAACGGCTCTTCTCATCCATTAAACAGGCTGCCTGTTTGTGTCAGCTGTGGGTCTGGAAGAAAACCATACAATTAAAGAGACCCCGCATGTTTACGCACACACATTCATATGCAGCTCCAACATGGAGCATCTTGTATTGTGTTTTGTGTAATGCAGCCCACACTACTTTTTTTTTTTTTTTTTTCTATTTTTCACATCTGTCACAAAACAACCCATCACCAATTATACTGAAGCACAAACACGGCCGTTTTCAAATTTGTTGGTTACCTCCTGTAAAGAGGATGGTGGGGCATCTCAGAATCAAACTAATCAAAGCACCTCAAAAGTAGAATCTGAATGAATGTATTGACAATCACAAAAGTGAGGTGCTGTTGAAATAAACAAGTGTGAGATGTTGTGAGACGTCCTACTCTCTTTGTGTTTTCAAATGTGAGCAGCAAAAAAAGAAGGCTGCCCTTTTCTCAAGCCTTTAAAAATTAAGCAATGAATGGGCTTTCTGTGAAACAGCTCCTTCTGTAAATCACTTGAAAAACACTGCAATGCTGATAACAAATATTTGCAAATTCAACTTAAGTTCATCCAGAGTATCAAAGATCTCAAAGAAAAGAACAAAATGTAAAAACGTAGAAGTGCACAAATTAAAAAGTGCAAATAAAAAACCATCTGATCGGAGCTGTTTCAAACTGAATTCGCTCTCGGGAAACACAGACATTCTCTGCTTTCAAGCGAGCAACGCAGGGCTATTGGAAACCCTGTTTACACCACCCAGATCTCAAATTGACTTGCTAATGTTAACTTTTATTCCGTTGCCATGGGTTACCATGTCGTGTGATTTGACACCGAGCTACAGACACTGCTGATTAGTAGCATCCAGTTCTGTCCATCTCTGTGCATCACTGAACCATCTGGTCATTTATTCACTAATAAGCCCCTAATGGCCCAAATATTCAGCGGCCTGTCATTGTGACATGGCAGAAAATGCCTACATCTTTCAACTCGCCTTGACATGTTGCTTGTTTCACATCAAAACTCGTCATTTACAGGGGAGAAACTCAGAGGGGTAAAAACTTGACCTAATCTGCAGTGTTAACACTGAGGCAGGGAGCTTTGTTATCTGCAAGACTGACTGAAAGGATGTTAATGCATTCATCCTTCCCCTCTTCAAGATCTTCTTTTCTGCCACAGGGAGAAGGATATGAGTGCTGTCAATAGGAATTTGATTATGCACACATCGATTCTGCGCTCAAAAGTGAAAGATTATGCACAGCCAAGACTGCGAGGCGCTGTGAGAGAATGCAACATGCGGCTCAGGGTTGTGCAGTGTGTTCACATCCAACCTGTCATTTGTCGCCCAAAACATTGACTTTTTGCCATAAATATTTCCAGATGAACAAAGCCAGCTGGGATCGTAATTGGTGACATGCAACCATAAATTTAACCTTTCCTGGGACACTGGTGGCAACCAATTAACTAGCTATTGAATAAAAACTATCCTCAATTATCTTTCTCATTATGGCGATGTTGGCCTGCATGTACAAAGAGCAAAAGAGAGAAGAAAATGAGCAACAGAAACAAGCTACCATTATTACTTTGTTTCCTCGTGTTGATTCCTTATGTTTAGATTTAAGAGCTTATAGCTGAGGGAAATTACCATCACAGCAAGATGCATAAATATGGCCAGGTCAATTGATCTTTGTGCTGATCACTTATCTGCCGTGTGAGAAAACATGAGGGCAAAAAAAAAAAAAATAAACACTTTAATACAAAATTGTAAACGAGATCCTAGAACAGCCCTTTTCTCTATCATGGGTCTGATTGGAGTGTGAATGAGCTTCATGTTGACCGACTGGTTGCAGAACCTCTCTGTCAACTTAACTAGCGGCCCAGGATGGTGTGAATGTATACTTAACTCCCTGTCACTTAGCAAGGCATGCACCCTGAGTCTCCATCAAGACGAGCTAAGTAAGATGGAAGACGAGCAGACTTTGGCTGGAAAGGAGACGGGAAATGCCACCTTTGGTGAACTCGCCTAGAACCAAAATCTCTCTGACTTATTTGAATGTTGTGCTAAGGCTGAGAGGATACGGAGTGTGTCTTTTACACACTTAATATAATTTCTACTGTAGAAATGTAAGGGTATGGCTGTTTGAGGGATTTACGTCGTACTTGAAGCATTCACAGGAAAATCCCTATTCTAGCTCATCTTTTCCCTTTTTAAATCTCCTGCCATGCATTGGCATTGCAAACGACAGCACAAGCAGAGGAAATCAAATCATCTATGTCTTAAACCATCAGGCTTCATACGAAAATAAAGTTGGAAACAGAACGCATTTGAGACAGGAAAGCAAGGGGAAAATGTTTTATGTATGCAATAACAGATTCAGGACTGAATTCAAAGCAGAGCGTGTATTTTGAGTCCAGTTTTTTAGCGCTTCTAATTAGCCAAAGTATTCAAATACAAACAGTCAGGCCTGTCTGATGCCACTGCAAATCTGCGGTCTAATTTATGTAAACTTGTTCCATTATATAGGCTGCTGAGGGTATCATTAAGGTTTGGCTTGGTTTTGGGGCTCTTTGAAAGCAAAACCTAAAATAAAGCACAGCCAGCTCATCTCATTTGCTCCGTGTGTTGGATGTGTATTCTAATGAACGGCTTACAACAATGCGACCTGCCAGTGCAAATAATTAACCTTAAGTGAAACCAATTACATACTTTTCTGCCATCGCAAACGCCTCCAAAAGCAATCATGTATAGCTTTCTCCTGGAATGTTTTGCTGATAAAGAAACTAAGTAGAGATTCTGGGCTATTCTGTAGCAACAAATGAACACTGAGAAGTCTCTTTATGCTCAGAGAGATATCTAAAGAGGAAGAAGATAAACAACAATTATACTGCTCTCCCTGTCAGCACAGCATGCCTCGGGTCAGTCCATTAGAGATCACTGTTTGGTGCACTCTTGTGCTGGAATAAGAAGTGCACCCGTTTGCGGCCAGGCTTTTGACTGGCAGTTGGGACCTGGAGACTGTGTGTGTGTTGTGAGCTGCCTGCGAATGCATGGGGGTGGGGATGGGGGGGGGGGATATCCAGACATAAACTTCCGCTGTCAGCATGGGCAATCATGGCACTTCATTGTCCAGCAGCATCATTACAATATGGTTATCATCTGAGCTTGAGTCTGACACCTTCTCCAGGACCTCTCCAATCACCCCCCATAGTAGGCTTCAGTACCAGGCAGTCAGGGCAAATCTCTGCTTTGTGCTTGTCTGCCTTAATAGACTGGATGTCACTTCTGCCTGTGGAATGTGCCCGGTCTTCAGCTGTCAGTCAGAGGCGCGGGTGTCAGGCCGGAGCGTGGCTGGAGCCGTCTGGATTAGAGGGTAGTTACCATAGCTGTCAGATTACTGACAGCCTGACACCCCCTCTCCCAACTTCCTCTTATTGTTTCTTTGTTTCTCTCAAACATCCTCCAGACGGGAGAATTACCAACCAGAAGAGAGAGAGGAGAGCGATGGAGAGAGAGAGAGGGAGGAGAGGGGCTGAGAAAGATACAAAAGCCGAGGCGGGTTTTAAAAGTTCTATGCCACGTTAGCTTTGTGATGAAGTAAAGCGCGCTTGGTAGATTCCCATAGAGAGAGAAGGAAGCGAAGAGAGCGGATGAAAGAGAGAGCATTACACCTATTCCCACCTCTCCTTGTTATCTTTGGTATTCATGTCAAGATAGGTGATTGTGTTGGTCATTAGTGTTCCTATACCCAACAGAGTGTCTTAGTTAGTACCTTTGAGTAAAGCTCCATCTTCACTGAATATTCACCTCTATGACTGTACCTGTCTCATTCATCTGGAGAAATGTTGGAAATGTTCTTTAATTTCTTTTTCTTTTTAAGACAAATGAACCAGCTTAATGTGGAGATGTAGACAGGCATGATAGGAAAAATCACTTAGATACTATAACCTATAATGAATTATGGAATCATCCATGGTTTCTGGGAGTATTTTAATGATTGAAGAAACTGTGGGCAGGCTACGGGTCAGCACTTGTCTTTACATTTTTCATCTCTCTCATTTCAGTGACCCCGCGTGGGTGACATTTTTAAATGAGCACCGGACTAAATGCAGATTCTACATGAGAGAGGGGCGAAGGATACGGACCTGAAAATCCACATCCCATTGTCTGCTCAGGTTTCCAGTTAAAAGACAGCCACGAAAGGCAGATTCGTTTTTCTTCAATAGCATTTCATTCGATCAAGCTGAGCAAGTATTCACAAAATAACAAAAAAAAAAACTTCATGTTAAGACGTACAGAAAACAACCTCCACATTAAAATAACAGATCCTAACCTGCTCCAACTTCCAACAGCCCTGAGCAGCCAACTTCAGAAACAATTACACGGATGTAAAATGAAAGGAAATGAGGTGTTATGTTTGTAAAAATACACTGATACACCACTTCAGCCCCTGGCTGTCGGATTCTACCATAAAAATAACCAAAGGCAGATTACAGTTTGCCCTGACCTCCAATCTCCTCTAACAAGTCCAGCTACTAAAATCAGCTGCACCGTCATGTACGGGTAAAGATAATGAGGGCGGCTGCCTGAGGAAAGACCGAATGCAAAACAATTATAGTTAGTTACAGGAGCACAGGTTAATATTCTCTCATGTCCCTCCTCTCACGCATCCCCTTTTGTCCTACATCAATCTTAATGAAAGTTATGAGACCTGTCCGCAATGATAAGCAGCCACTCAGGCGTACTCTGTGTCAAGGCTCCCACATTATGCCTCCCCTTCAGCCTATGTTTTGCATAGCCTAAAGCATCTATTAAAATCCCCTTGTAAAATTCATAAAACAAAAATGTGGTGGGTCAAGTCTAGAGGGAGCCAAAGTAAGCTGCTTATTAGCAGGGAGTCGAAAACACAGATCCAATTACAGATCCTGAACAAGGAGCACTAAGAATCAGCATTGGGGAATAAGTATTTTCCTTTTCTCTCCCCTTCAATTGGCCTAGGTACAGAGGAGAGAGAGAGGTATCAGAGAGCAGGAACCACGAATGGTAATTACAGTGGGAGTGTTTAGTGCATGAAGCTAGAGTTGGAGCCATTCAAGTACAAACTCATGTAAATCTTCACTTTGCTTCAGATAGTAAATTGGTCGGGTTTAAGAGGAATCCCAGAAGGAGAGGAGGAGAGGGGCTGCGCCAAGAGGAGCCATGAGCTCCAGAGATATGTAAAGAATCTCTGTCTGGAATTTAAAGGGCTACAAATTAGACCAGACATTAGCCTTTTTCTTTTACAGAGCCAGCAGAATGTGAATGAAACAGAATAAATAACTATAAGACGGCTTTTCCCCCCTTCTTATAAGATGACATTAATCCTTTCATGTGCAATGACAGCTTACAGGGTCTGACCCTCTCCCCAGACAGCCATATAAAGCCAGGAGATTTCTTAAGATCCCACCAAGAGCATGCTTCTGTTAATAAGAGGTCCTGATAGAGGTCTCCACCCCACATTTAATACTCTAGTTTACACCAACTTACCCTGCTCAACATGCTCAACAGATGGCTTTTATTAAACCAATCAACAACATTGTGAGATTTAATTCCATTTAGACATCGCCTTTTAATTTGAATTGTTCCATATCTGTAACAAGCGGACAGCACTTTTACATTTTTTTTTCTTCCTGGGTAGTGAAGGTTGAAGTGTCTCTCAAGCGTACAAAAGCGTGAGCATTTGAGCCCTTTGAAAGAAAAAAGATCAAAGGCGGCAAGTCCTCCTGCTGCTGCTGGGTTTAAGCTGTAACCAGCACAGACCCTGCTCTCCACATCTCGGATAGCGCATAGTGGTGGGTGGCGAGCTGACTGATTGCCAGGAGTGTACTGTCAGCATCACTCTCTCCACAGAGGACCATGATGGGGGACAGTGTTCGGCCAGTCGGTGTGGACCCCCGCACCAAAAGCGTCAGCTCTGCAGAGAGACGGTGGCAGCCTGCACCTCCCATAATGACCTCAGTGGGTAATGTGCTACACTAATATCCAGACAGGGTAATTCATTTGCACAAATGGACAATCCATCACATTTTTGCAGACAATGAATTCTGCACTGAGCTGAATGGATGCCGCATTTAGTTTTCGATACCTTCCTGAAAAATAATTGGGCATTTTCAGAAAGAAATCAATAGAAATACACACTGTAATTTATATAAGTGATATTTAGTAAGATGCCATGTTAATGCATGCGTTTCCTGAATTTCACAGCTTTCATTTGAAGTTAGGTGCAGAATCTAATATAAATTATTATAAATGGTAAAGATTAATTTGGACGCAAATTAACGTGCAATTCATTGGAAACACAAGCAGCAAGTTGTAATTGTATGAATAATTAGTCAATGGTTATAGCTACAATATATTGTGCATGGCCAGCAGAGGAGTTGTGTGAAACACTGGAGGTTAAAGATGTTAATAGTGATATTATAAAAAAAAAAAAAAAAAAAAAACATTTACATGGCTCAGTGAACTATTAGGGGACATCCCCATGTGCTTTGTGATGTTGTGGTTTCAGGTCTGGCTCGTGGCCTATGTTGTGTGTCATCCCTCCTTTCTTTCTCACTATCAAATGACTCTCTGCTTTACTCTCTGATAGAAACGACACACATTTTATTATCTCAGTTTCCTCACTGTGTTATATTCATTACAACTGGACACATTGGAGCTATGTCAGGGGCTAAACTAAGTGCAAGGTCCTCACATCCTTAAATAAATGTTAACACAGTGGTATGAGTTAACAGACATCCCTGTACAATTACCAGCCAGTGTTACACCGCTGACATTATCAGGAGGGAACCTCCATTACAAATGGTCCTTCTTTTGAAAACAGCAGCAGCAAAGCGGCCACTTTATATTCCATCACCTAAGATCCCCCCCCTCCACCTGCCGCCGCCTCTTATTTCCCCTCTTTCCAATCAATTTCATCTGCTGCCAATGGACTGATACAAACAGAATTTCTATTTACGCAACAGTATCAGACACAAAGCAAATAAAATCTGCAAGATATGCAGTCCAAAACAACATCTGCTAGTCAGTGTAGCAGATTAATTGAAAGTCTTTGTGCTGTCATTTCAGTTGAGTGCAGTTTGACTAACATCTTAACCTACTTAGTGCAATTAGTGCTTCATTAGAGAGGCTAACTAACTATTGCTTCTCTCCATAATGATGTGCAAGAGTGTAGACATAAAAGTACATAATCAATGGTTTCCAATTACTCCACAAGTGCAACCACTATTTCAAATAAACTGGATAATAATATAGAGCCATTACAAAGTCTAAGGTAGCAGAACCATTTAATTGCAGTGCAGTTCTTCTCAGCTCCAAGATTTTTTCACACTAATGAAGTGTCATACAAAAAAAGGCTGTATTGATTTTTTCACCACACAGCCTCCACCACAAATATGTAATTATCCTTTTTATATCTGGCAGGGGATTAAAGTAATCTATAGTATCTAGCCTTTGCGCTTCCCTGACAGGGTTGTGTGGGGCTTTTACCCTTTTCAAAATATGCAGCTTTTTGATGAATGAACTTTAGACAAAATGCTGTTCTGTTCTATATTGTTTTGTCTAAAAACCTGTATTCTGAAGACATCATGCAGCATGTACAGCTGCCTGAGCTTTCAGTACACAATCATGGCATTTCAAGCCCTGTCATCTGTGAGCCGCAGTTAGAGCTAACCATCAGCTAACGCACACACACACATACAGACGCAGACGGATAAGCTCCACAATCAAACACAAACGCGCAGAAATAACAGCCACACACTTTCACACGCTCAGACAATTTCTTTGGAGATCTCTGTGAAGCGGTGAGCTCAATAGAATTCATCACAGCTGGTTAATAAGGTTAATTTAATCCAATAATGTGTCCATGAAAATCACTACTTCCTCTGGAGCACCACACAAAAGCTCCCTGCTGTTCACTGTCAAACACACAACACATCCACACTCATCCTCGGGCTTCACATAATAACATCCCAGTCCATTTAAACTTTAGGCCAGCTACTCTTCTCCTCACTCTCTCTCTTTCTCTCCCTCTCTGTCTGTCTTTGTGTCTCCAGACCTGAGATGGACGAGCAACCTTAAGACTACCCCACGCTGGGCTGCCCTTCACGATAATAAAAAGCCATTACCTTGACCGCTGACACGAGGCCAAGTGTGAGGGTCAGAGTGATATTTATTGATGAAACTCTGAGCTCCCAATCTGCTGCACTCAGTGCGCATCATACAGCTGTCAGCACAGACAGGGATCAGGCAGCATGATGGCCCTCGACATGGCCCATCTATAATTTATGAACTACACAGAAAACAACCAGGAGACAACAGAGAAGCCCCGGCTGCCCAGGGATTACCCTCCAGCCCAGCTAAAGAGATCTGAACGAGAACCATCTAAGGGCCACTGTGGGCCACGCTGATATGGGGCAGCAGGTAAGCACAATAGCTGGTGTTCCATATTCAGAGGGGCCTCACCGGGATCCATCTCTCTGGAGGACAGTGTTGTGAATAATATAATAGACAGTGTTTACAGTGGGGATGTAAAGTGAGTGCGCTGGTGCATCACACACCCCAGCACACTTCAGCTGAGCCCTGTAAATGAGCAAACAGAGGGGCAGAAGACGTAAAGTTTCACTCTTTCTTCTTCAAAAGGCTCTGGGACAGCCGGAGAGAGTCAAAGATGACCGCCACAGGGTGAAGACGTTTGGTTATTTCTGCTCTTATTGTTATCATTGTTGCTATTTCTCAAAGTGTGGCACTCAGTGGGTCAAACGTAGGGCTGCAACTAACAAATGATTTTAGAACTTTTATTATTTTCTTCATTAAGTGAAGAATCGCTTGATCTGTAAAATGAGTGAAAAATATCTGTCACAATTCCCTCGAACCAAAGGTGACAGCTTCAAATGGCCTGTCCAACATCCAAAACCCAAAGATATCCAGTATATGATGATGTAAAAGATAGAAAAGCAGAAAATCTGAAAGAGAGAATGACATTTACTTGATTATGAAATACTTATCGACTCATTGTCTGTTGATTGTTGTTTAAGCTTTTGTCAAATGTTGGCCAACCTGTGTCTGTGGAGCGTACTGACAGGAGGTTTTTGGTTATTAGCTAACAAGCTGAAGTACGGTTAGAACCAAAACTAATGTCACATTTTATACATAAACAGATAAAATACATATATATATATATGTATGTATGTGTGTGTGTGTGTGTGTGTGTGTGTGTGTGTGTGTGTGTGTGTGTATGTATAGATATATACGTACACACACACACACACATACACATATATATTTAACGCATATTCAACTTGAGAAAACATTTTGCTTCTGTTAGATCATCATTTTCTGTTGTTAATTATCACTTCTGGTGTTAACGGGACAAACATGGGTTACAGTAAATAGGTAGAGTTTTGGGGGTTTTTGCCTTGTTTTTTTTATCCCAACTTATCTGGCAAACGTATTTTTTCCCACTGGTTTATTTCGCTATTGTTATGCTTTTTTTTTTTTTTCTTCTCATTTTAAATCCCTCTTGACAGTTCTTTGTGGAAAACTTTAATTGCAAATACACTTCTGGCCCATTTTTTAACACAGGGGTATTCTGTCTCCATTCTTGAATTCCCACCCAGATCAAATGCAATCCTTCATCGGCCAATTTCCCTGACACTTTCTTTTTATCCGCTGAATTCATCTTTACATGCTGCAGACAGACATATATTGTTTCTGATCAATAAATAACCATATAATTGAATACTGCTGCATCCCAAATGAAGCCCTCATTTACCAGGCTTCAGTAAACAGGCTGGATTCTTTGCCTATCTAACGCTGACATTTCAGAATTCAAACACATTCAGGGCAGCGTCAGTGCACAGAGCTTCTGTATCCCACTTAGGCTCTCTTTTCAATATGGAACTATCTCCACCCAATAAATTATTCTGGGCATCTCCAAAGTCATTACACATTTATTTTGATCTCGCATCATAATTCACAGCTTGGCGCACAATGCATTTTCTCAAAATGCATGGTAATTCCTTGGTGCAGAGCAAAGTTATGATTCATTTATACTGGAGTGACAGCATAATGCAGAGACGTCAAAATCCATTAAACTGTTCAATGTCTTGGGGTTTATTTTTAGATCCAATTGAGATTTAACTGATGGTGAAAAATATACAGTCAGGTGTGTTTACCTCACCTTTAGAGAGAATGTGTTATGGTTCCAATTAATTTGTTATTCCTGTCACTAAAGGCATTGTCTTTGTCAAAACTGTCACCGCGCTTTGGGCTTTGTTTTCTGGAGAATGGCATTTAATTTCACCGTATACTTTCATAACTATACTCATTTAAAAGGTGTGCATTTTATTTAGAGCCACTTAAACTAAACACACGCTGATTTGATTGCTCATCACAATGGAAGATTGCAAAATTGCTGGCTGCTGCCTTGACCACTGAGCTAGTTAAATGATCATCCGCAGTTTAAAAGACATTCAATTATCTTATGGGCGCCTCCAGAGATGGGTGTTGAGGGGAGGGTTTTGCAGTCAGGATGGATGCTAAATTGCATTACTGTGGACATAATGCTATCACTTAACACTGTTACCTTTGTGGATACTTTCAAACATAAAACAGTGTGTAGGCCTATGCTGTGCTGTGGCACTGCACACCCACATTATCCATGTCAGGGACTAAGGGAAATATTTGGGCACTAAAACATAGTCAAAATACTGAGTAAAAGTGTACTTTAACTATTAGTTCATTATTTACTGTTTTACTATATTCTGTACTTTACTATAATTGCAATTTTTCTTTTAATAGATTAAACCACTGAGTAATTACAAAATTAATAAAGACATTAAATTTAACTGTTGGCCACCTGTGCTTATGTGTCTGTACAAATTCAATTGAGCATTGACTCCACATTGCTTTGGTCCCTCTGTATGAAAGCCCACAAGTGCACTGAGTATGGCTAGCTGCTCACTGTCTGAGATGGGGAAAGGCAGGCAGGAGGGATTTTTTTTTTCTTTCTTCTACAAGGATTTTTTTGTGTGCAGTTATGGTCCATCATTATTAAATGTCTCTTGTTGGATGGGAGAGGCGCTTTATCAAAAACAGCCATTCATCAGGCGCTGTGCAAGACAGCTCACATCTGACCTCTGCGGCAATAATGCCGCATCAAGTAGGCCAACTACCTAGTTTAGCGGCAGAGCAGGGAGCAGGGGCCGGCTCCAAGATTAAGTGCGCTGTTTCAGGTTTTCATTCCCAGGGGCTCTGCTGGCTGATGTTGTATTGATTGCAAAAGTTTACCAGTAAGTATCACAAACAACAATAGCCAGGTCAACGATCGGTGATGCCTGAACCGCTATTCCCCGGCGGGGGGCTACACGTTCAGGGCTAAAGCACTGCCATCATCATAGCTGTGTGCAGGGTGCAGAGAGGGCTCTCCTGAGCTGGGGGAAGAGAAGTACACTGGCTGTTACTACTGACATTTAGGAAAGCGATATGTCAGTGTGAAATGAGCGAGCGTGAGATAATTATAAGCCTTTGCATTATAAAAGGCTGCATCGACAAACTGTCGGATTGGCCTTCCACAGAGGCACCCGGCCCTGTTAGGTACTCCTGCATGGGCTACTCCTTATCCCATTTAATGGTTTGGTAATTTTTTTTAACATCCACTGTAAAGACCCCTGTCTTTCCACACACACACATCTGTGACTGAGCCAAGCTCCGAGTGTAAGGCAAATGATCCACAACACAGCCTATTTCCAAACGACTCACTTCCCATGTTTATGATAGCATGTCCACGAAAGGAAAGCATTACCTATAAGCAATATTTTCTCGAAGGAAACTGCAGCGCTACTCTCTAACATAAGTGAAAAGGCTGAGCAGTAAAGAACACGATTCACCCTAAGGCCATCTCCGGCAGGCTGAATGATGGTGCATCCTTGGCCCTGCATGGAGGACAGCACACAACCCTCCATCACAGTGCCAGTGGACCATTACCCAGGGACTGCAACAGCCATCCGCACCAAGCAGGCCTCCTCCACTGCCCCATGAAGCTAATCATGTGATTTGATGCAATGACAGAGTAATGACACAGATTGGTGGTGTGTTCAGCTTCCCCCTGCTGGAGACTACAGAGGAGGTGGTGAACACACAAGACTGCCCCAAGCCAGAGATACCACATTGCAGAGCAAGTTGCAGAAGATACCCAAGTACTCTCACAAGTGAAATCAAGATTAATGATGCTGCTGAGGGATTCTTTTATGTCCTTGAGTAACTATATTTCACTTAATGAGGGACATTAGCCGTAATAAAACTACTCAGAAGTACAAGCCGTTAATTAATGCCTCCACATTACCAGTGAATGAGGATAACTGAGTTGTAGGACCCATTGGACCAAATATTAAAGGTGCAATCTTTGGGCTCATAATTTCCACTGCTCTGTGCCAATTCATCATCTCAGATGTATCCCGGTACTAAATTCCGAAACCAGTATTGTGAAACTTTGACTGCTGGTCTGTACTTCATTCCTACATTCTGTGTCTAGCAAGGTTTGAAATGACTCTATTTGTTTACCTCTTATTATTATGCACAGTGGATGTGAACATAATTATTGTCAGATAGCTTTTAACATACTGAGGACTTGTGTGTCAACTTCATGGTAAGTAATCTAAACAACTGAATTAAATACCACATTCACTCGAGTTTGGTCTTATTGCGTCCGTCCCTGCGTCAGGCATTGTAAAAATTGTTTCCAGATCTTCGCCTTCCTCAACACCACAGAAATACATCTCACTAACCTCCCTCTAAGAGCACCTTTATCTGGGCTATAATCCTGGCTGTAATGTGCCCTCGTTAGGAGAGCACTGCTGGCCCACACCAGTAGCAACATGGGGAAGGCCTCAGGCACCACTGGAATTAATTACAGACAAAAGCGATGGTGTTTGCAATTGTCATGCCAAATTTATCACTAGCCACTTAATGTGCCTCATCTGAACTGATCCACACTAGCTGAATTGCCCCAGGGCATCTATTCTTCCTCTTCCAGGGGTGGGGTGGTAGTAGTAAGGGAGCATGACTCTGTGTGTGTGTGTGTGTGTGTGTGTGTGTGTGTGTGTGTGTGTACAGGGCTGTCTGCATCTGCTGGGGGCCTGCCTAAGTCCTGGGCTGGAGGCGGTGTGTGCTAACAATGCCCCCAGCAAATACAGAGTGTAGAAATCTATAACAAATGTTAACACCCCTCCCCACCCCCTCGTTCTCTACCCACCCAGCTACGTCTCCAGAGAGAGGTTCAAAGCCAATCTTGACATCTTTAATTCTGTCATTTTTGTGATGATAATCCTTGATGTGCTTGGATATGGTGTCAGTAGTCATTTGTTCCGTGCCAAAGTACATCTCTACACAGTCCTTAGCTCAACGAAGAAGTCGTGCTATAATTTAACAATAAATACAAAGAGTAGAGTTGCAACAAACCATTATTTTCATTATTAGTGAAACTGCTGATTATTTCACAATTAATAAGAACAACAACAGAATGCCAGAAAATAGTGAAAAATCTCAATTTTCAGGGGTCTTAAAATATTTTGTCTGACCAACCGTCAAAGATTCAGATAAAATATTCAGTTTACTATCGTAGAAGACAAAGAAAACCAGTGAATACTCAAATTTGAGAACCTTGAATGGGTACAAAATGGTTTAAATAATTAATCAATCATGAAAGTTGTTGTCAGTTAATTTTCTGTCAGTCAACTAATCGATTACCTTACTAATCATTTCAGCTCAACAAGGAAGTTTTAAAATAATGTCTGCCATTTCAGCATATTAAAAAAGATCATTTACAACATTTTTGCCACTCAAGGTGAAACACAGTTCACATCATTTAGCTTTTGTCTTTAATCCTGTCATTTATATATATGGCTGTTTATATCAAAAGGACAAAGGCTGTCCCAAATGCACACTTACACATAAGCCACCATTATCTTTCTGCTTGTGCAGCTGAAAACCTAATACCTTAGTTCAATAATAATGCAGAGGGGACAGCTCATTGGTAGCCCAGTGGTACAACAGAATAATAGCTCCAGAGGAGTCCTGCCTCTCTAAAACAAATATGCAGGTGCTTCAGTTCAACTCAGGAAAAATGCAGCAAAATATTGTATCCACAAGCACATAATGTCTCATCAACACCGATCGGTTATCAATTAAAGCAAAACCCTCTCATTATATTAATGAATGGTCTCAGCTAGTAATAGCCTGTCTTATTGATGTTTGAACAAGGTAAGCACAAACCCCCTTACACAGCACTGAGATGTACGGTATCAGCAGCTGAGAGCAGATTTGCAAGGAGGAAGAAAACCAAAAAAAAAAAAAAAGGAAAAGCAAAGAGAAACTGAAGGACACAACAGGCTACCCTCAGAGGGACTGCATTTTTTCCAGCAATTGTCATGCAAGCCTTGTTGTAAGTAATAATGTGGCCTTTAATGACGGAATGATGGACCTGCCAAACACTGCCTCTGCCATATACTGTCTGCATGTCCCCGCCGTCCGCTTCTCACATAGCCATCTGGGACATATTAGCATATCCTCGTCAATTCACAGCCCATTTTAACATAATCCATATTTGTTGGGTAAAGTCCAACAGCAAGCCTCCCGTACAGCGGTCATATGATGCTATGACACACTTCAAGAGCCTGGCCCACATAAAGCATGCTTGGGCAGCTAAGCAATTCAGAAATGCAAAATAGCAGGGCATACCGTTCCCTACCTTGTACCTAGAGGGACAAATCCCTTTTGGCCAGACATCTCCAGACTGTTACCTTGGTATTTCTCCACAACAGTACTTGTGATTTTTATTCTAAGTGTTCAGGAAAGAGGAGAAAAAGAACAAAAAGGAGTCTGCTGTCATGGCTGGCAGTGAGTGTGTAGAATACATTGAGTTGCTGAGGCATGTCAAAGTAAGTATGCTTCAGCTATCAGGGAATAATGCCATATTTTGAAACACATTTGCTTAGTAAATATTCTTACTCTTTAAAAAATGGGTGGACTGCAGAAGCTTGAAATAACCTTAAGATAATCTCTCATTTAGAAGTAATATAAATATTTATTTTTAATTGACACTGGGCTCCTGTGTGCATGTAATATGGCTCATTGCTGTATTATGTGAACATATTTACGTACGTATGCACCTGCATCTATATCAAGAAGCCACCAGTACAAATGGCATGAGATAGTCTTGGTCAATAAGGTCATTGTAATATCCTTTACTCCTGAATGCACATGAATGAAAACTGACTTAGTGAGTCATCCCTTAAGAGCAGGACAATCATTATTTCAGAGAAAGGAAATACATCTTTAACATCCTGACATCTATTGATACTGTAATGTGACTGTAGATTTTATCGAGTATAGTCTGCAAACAGTTAAAGCAAAAATAAACCTCCATTTGAATCAATCAGCAAATCCAATCAGAGGGTGCAGAAATAAAAAATAACTAACGAGGAACTATCTGAGGATATTAATTCTCCTTATTCGTATGTGTCATTGGTGCAATTCTTTGAAGTTCTCTGCAGGAAAGACATTCAGCAGAATTCCTTCACCCACTTGAAAGCAATACCTGTCATGAACCATCATCACAAAAGTCTTCTGAGATATAATCTCAGAGAACTTTTAACCCAGGAATTTCAAACCCTCCTGTCAAAGAGAAAGCAGAGATCTTGGGATCATGACACTCAGTCAGCAGTAGTCACACAGCTCTGGGCCGGGTGCTTCTCAAGTGCTGGACTGTCTGGCAGCCAGCAGGGCCAGAGGCTGAATTTCACATGGCTTAGTTAAACACGAGACCAACGAATCCACACAGTGTACTGCAGCATACATGAAACTATGTACGAATAAATCAGGACTCGCTGCGTGCTATTTTTCATCAAATTCTCCAAAAAAAAAAAAATAATCTACCACCACTGTTGGGAGGTAAACAGAGTGGAGCAAATCGTAAACATCAAGGCTATAAATATTTCAGCCCTGTCAGTTGTCAGACCCACCTAGTGTTCAGTCCAGAGACATCTAGTTATGGCTGAATTCTAACTGAGGTTGACTTATGATAATGAGATTCATTCACAGCACGATCTACTGTATGTATACAGGATGCCTCCTTCATTTCACTAAGTTGGGGAAGTTTCTGGTTTAGTTTCTTCCTATCTCCAAAGAAGAAAATCAGTTACGCATGACTTTAATTTAAGGAAAAATTACACAAAGCAAACACACCCCTCCCGCATCACAGACCAATTTGATTTATGCTCCAGAGAGGTCAGTGAGGGATCCTGCAGTTCACACATCCCCTCTGACCGAAACCCCCCAATAAGGCTGTGAGCGGGACGCTTCTCCGAGGGATGTCATGCTGCATGTCATCAGCCTGGTTAAATTGCACTGCCAGTGGGTAAGCAGCAGGGGTCACATGAGGCTCAGTGTGGACTGCAACATGTAACGCATGGCAGACCACAGTCTGAAGGCTGGCCAGTAATGACTCCAAAACATCCCGATAAAGATTGAGGGGCAGCTGTTTTCATCTAAAGCACACACAATGGATAAAAGGCCATGTAAAGCTCTGCAGCAAAAAAAAAAAAAAACCCTTAAAAAGGGGCTGTAAGGTTTTTTGTTTATTCTACAGAAATCAATATGTCAATACTGTGTCAATAGAATCCATCTATAATTGGAGCGTTTGCGGGACGCTTTCCAAGTGTAGATGACTCTCATTTTAGGAATGATTAAACAAACAAGCATATCAAGTTAAAGGAAAATGTCTGTTTTGGGAGCGAGCCCAAGCATTTGCCCTTGTAAACACAAAGCCCACATGTGACTGGGCCTCAGTTGGGCAGACAGCAGAGGGAGTTAACAAAGCTAATTAGGGGAAGCTGACATGTTAAAGTGAGCTGCGGCTCGGGAGTCAGCTCTATCACATATGTTTCCTTTGTGGCGGGTGAAGTGGGTCCTTTGTTTGTGAATTGATGGCGTTTCGCTCCGCCGTCCCTTTGGGTAGAGGCACTGACCTGCGGAGGCCCCGACAGTGAGAGGAGGCTCTCTCTCTGTCTCCCCAATGCCTGCTGCTCCAGCTGTCCCACTCCCTCCCAAACCTAAACCTTCCCAGAGCCGTGGATGCACCGCGAGATGGGCAACACCTGTAAAAGAGCGAGTACCCCCTCAGCCCAGGCACCTCAAAGCAGCCTGCCCACCTGCTACTGAGCTCTCTGGGCCCTGCAGCTTAAACGCTCATTTTGTGCCTCTCAGCACGGGACTTATTGATATAAATAGCTGTGCACAAAGTGCACACTCTGTTTTCTCTTGGTCTGATGCAGTAGGTGTGTATGTGATTATATTCAATGGCAGTCTCTTTCAGGTGGGAATGAAATATGAGCAGTTTGGACACTGGGTAAATGACAATCTCTGCTAGATTCACTGAAAATCATTATAGCACAATTGACATATATCGAAATGGACAACATGATTCTGGCACCCGTCTTAAACAAGGATTCAATATCTAATATGTAGACACAATATACTCTGTATTAAACATTACAGATACCGCGATAGATTTAATGATGACCTTACCATTTGTCTTGATATAGCTTGTCCTTCCTCAGTGGTGAAGCGTAAGGTATGTCCTTGAACAAGACACTCTATGGGAATAATGAAAAAGGCAAAGTATAAAGTCCATATAGTGCAAGCCAGTGACTCCTTATCATGTGTTAATTATAACTGAATGCATAAATAGCCTATTTATGATCAACTCAGTGAGGTTTCATTTTTATTTGAATCAGATACAAACAAAACAGCAGAAAAAAAACAACATTGCACAGCATGTCAAAGCATGAACTTTAAAGTATTAACTTGCCCTTTGGGGCCACAAACAAAGTTTAGAAAAAGTCAATCTCTTTCGTTCACCTTAGCCTGCATGGCAACAGATTAATCCTCACCCATTAAGATGACAAGACAATTTGAGGAGTAGTTGAGTGTAAATAAATACGTTGAGGAGGAGATAATACATTAGGCTGCTGACCGGGCTATTCCATTACAGCAGCACATTTGTTTCCATACACGGAGGAAGCCATTCAGCGGATGGCGTCTTTCCTTCATGAGGTGAAAGTGGAATCCTGCCTCTGAGAGGAAAATAAGGACATCAGGACTCCCCGACATTAACTTTCATCACAAAAGTCATCTCACCCACCAGGAATAGAGGCTCTCTCCAGCTCGCCCATAAAAAGGAAAAGATATAATACACAGCCTTCAGTTTAAGAGGTAACAATAGTTTTGTCTCCATTAGGTGTTATAAAACAACAGCAACAAGAGGTGCATCTGGTGCCTCGCTATTTCAGAAACATGACAGTAAAACACTACCCTGCAATGATTCTCCAACAACACAAAGCAACCCTAAAAAACTTAACATTTTATATGTTTTATATACGTCTTTAGATTTACAAGCCGTTTTTAACCACTCCAGGTGGTAGTTCTGCTGCAAGAAAAGAGGCAGCACAAGCCAAGTGGCTGCATTGATTTTGCAGTAATTGATCTGATGGTTCCTTGTGATAATTGACAATTATCCCTGATTACCAGACAGGGGCTTAAAATCAGTCTAAGAAAATGACCAGCATTATGGGATGTTGTACAAAGGCTGAACAAAGATAAATCAATACACCTCAGAAAACTGCTTAGAAAACAAGACAAAAGAGTGTCACACCAGACCACCTCTAACAATTGTTGGCGTACATTATACTACTACATATACTGCTGCATGCAACACATGTACTAATATTACAAGTAGCTAAAATGAACAATATAATCACCTAAGAGCACGAAATAAGCTAATATAATTAGTCGTAAATCGGAACAGTTTCCGCATGTGTGTGCACGCTTCAAACCTGCACGTCTTCATCTGTGCGTGTGTGTGTGTGTGTGTGTGTGTGTGTGTGTGCGTGCGTGTAGCCATATCAAGCACGTGTTTGTGTATAACTATATGTCTATATTTCTCTGTTACTATGTGTCTGACCTCAGCTGATTGGTCCACTTGATTCAACCAGACAGATGCAACTCATTGCAGCTTAATAAATATAGGGGCCCAGGGGATCTCCGCTAAACAGTTCTATTAAGTTGGAAACATGTCAGCCAATATAAAAGCAGCCTGACCCCTGGAAAGGTCAACTGTGACACGCATGTTTACTCAGGAAAACAACCCGAGGCTGGAAGGTCTTGTTTTATCGGATGTCTTCAAAAGAGAGAGAGAGAGTGTCTGGCTGCCCAATTGTTGGTTTTACGTGATTTTGGGTCTTTGAACCCACACGGGAAAGTGCTCTGTTGTCACTGAGCTTTTTTCTGAACAAGTAAAACGACAGGTACACAAGGTTACACTGTAAATTTTGTAAGCAGCAAAAAAATAAAGACAGAAAGACAGAAAGGCAGACAGACAGAGACATAGATAGATAGATAGATAGATAGATAGATAGATAGATAGATAGATAGATAGATAGATAGATAGATCAAATCAGAGAATGTTGGCCATTTTGATTGAAAAATGACTGGAACAATTAATCAGTTACAAAATAGTTATTCAATTAATTTACAATTAATTTTTTTGTTAATCATCAAGTCAATCAAAAGGGTACACCGCCAATTTAGGAGTGTTCTTCAATAGAGACAGGGGTCTTGTGAGAGATTTCTGAAAGAATGGTCAAAATCAAGGCAGCAGAGGCAGAAACATTCAGATAGATAGATAGATAGATAGACAGATAGATAGACAGACAGACAGACAGACAGACAGACAGATAGATAGATAGATAGATAAATAGATAGATAGATAGATGGAGGTGTGAGTTTTATAGTAATGGTTGTGGCATAAGTAGGGGCACATGGCAGTCAGTCACACTACCTGTGACATGAGTGTCAAATAGACTTGGCTGCACCAAAACAAACCTCCTCGTCATTTTTGGTGCTTGAGGAGGCGTCGGGCAAAAAGGCCCCCCCCCCCCACCCATCACCCCCGTGCTGCGACAACACACTGAACCCTGTCGCTCATGAACAGCGGAGGTGAGAGGGCCCTGCTTCTTTTCTTCTCTAATCGGCCTCTACAATGTTTAATCAGCACATCAAAACACTGAGGGAGAGGAATTTCTGTGCTTGGTGAGCATATTAGGGATGCAGTCACAGTCCTAACTAGCATTGATGAACTGTTTGCTTATGCAGTAATAATTAACTTCCATTACATTACTTTGTGTGATTACTTTCTTAATTGCCTGAATTATGCATCAATTTAATATCTAATAACCAGTCTCAGACATTAGACAGTGTTCAGACACAAATTGCATGTAGTTTCCGAGCTTTAATTAAACACTCTAGAATAAATGAAACGATGTAGGATGGATGTCTTGCAGTGATTTCCTGGGTGTTTAAATATGCTATTTATTATAAAAGCATATAAAATTCACTTTCTCCTCAGGAAAGCAAACCACAAGATGCCAATTACAGCACGCAAGTTGCTTTGCCATGGCTTTTTCAGAATCTAGACTAATAAATTTGTTGAGTGGGACTTATTGTTATATTATGCAAATACATTAGTATGCCATTTTTTAAGTTTCAAATTTTGTGTGCAACGCAAAACATGTCCCCAAAGATGATTTTAATTATATAGCAGACTGGGCTCTTGTTTTGCATTGTTATTGTCCTCTGGTAAGGAACCGGTGAGCTGGGACAATAAATGAGAGTCTATGCGGATATTCAAATTATTTCTCATATCACTTAAATGCAACATATCTCATGCATATTCTCTCCGTGAAATATGTGCATGTGCTTACCGGTTGAAGCAAGAAATGAATGACCTAATCAGAAATATAAAAACACTATAAAGGTATTACAGCCATAAAGCAATTATAGGAATGTTATTTTAGACGTGTCGTGGGTCGCTGCATCAGCTTGAAGAAAAGCCTTCTGCTCGCACTAAATGACTTTGCTCATCTCTTGCAATGCAATGCAAAAATAAACATTTTAGAATTAGGCCCATCTTTCTCAATTGTGCCCTTCATGGTACCTGATTTAAATTTGATTTACAGGTAGTAAAGCAACTGTATGTCATATGAACAGACTATAATTAAAAAGCCAACCCATGGAAGCACCAGGTCATTCAATGAATTGATATTAACTTTTAGTCCTCTTGTATCATCATTTTACCCTCACTCAAAAAGTGACATATCCACTTAAAGAGAAAAATGAACCTTATTTTCCTCATCAGCAGTAGTTTGGCAAACATATGTGGAACAGAAAAGCAGCACAGACACACTTCCCGTTAAAACAGCGACACGAAAGCCATTTACAATTATGTGATTAAAAAATACATTTTGCATGAATTATTGAAAATTATACATGAATTTAAAAGATGACAAATGTCACTATGTGGGAATCATCACCTACGGGTAAAATAAAAATCTATTTAGCTGATGTAAACTCATGCAAATCCTTGTGACTGGTGTTAGGTCTGGCAGCATCGTTAGTCTGCTTTTTAAATGATCTTGAGAGCTGGTGAGCTGCTGGCGATGCAAGGTTAGACAGAAAATGAAGGCAGCATGCGGATGCTTCACAGACCTCATGATAGTTTCCGTCTGTCATTATTTACGTCTGACTAGTCGCGTCATGTCAGCTACCTAGAGAGACACTTTTAATGTGAACCCCCCTCCGTTCTCCTATTGCTTTTCACAAGCAGTGTAGTATACCATTATTTCTTTGCTTCAGTACCTTTAGGTGAAGCTCGCCCTCCCATCAGCTAGAATCAAAGACAGATCCTCTGCTTGATATTATACATGCCTGTGTTCATACAGAGCTGGCACGGAAGCTACATACCACAATGAGAAAGGCAATTCTGTATCTCATTTGACTAATTCAATAAAAATGGGAGAAAAAAAAAAAAAAAACATTAGGTGATGTGGCGCATGGGGATTTAAAATCTGGATCTCGGAAGATTTTGGAGGGCACAGCTGCAGTTTCATAATGAAAATCTGAAATGCCTCATAGTTACCTTTACACTGTGAGCTGCTGTAAAATCTGTAGTCATTAGCTAGCACAGTATGTCGTCTTGAACAGTCGAGTACAAAACAGGATGCTGTGAGTTATTAGGACTGATCAACTAATGAAACACTGAAAGCAAAGCCAAAAGGACTTTCTTATGAATTCTCTCTCACAACATACAAATATATTTCACAACAGTTACCCTCAAGTTCGATAAGACGGCCATTTATCACAGCACTACCCATGAATCAAGTCACATTGTAAAATCGATCATTGATTCACCTTATTCCCTTGTTTTTCCATCTGAGCCACATAATGATCATTAAACTGACCACGGCATGTCCAAAAAATGGATTTATAATACAGTGAGCTCAGCCTGAAACATCACAAGAATGGTATCATGAGGAAAAAGATGACAGATATAGCATACAAAGAAGAACATTAATTTACTGCATCTTACGACTACAACACTCCTCCTTGCTGTACAGTACATTTGGGCTGTGGAGATAGAAACCATGGGCCCAAGACCTCTTGGCTAGAGTCCATCTCTACGCTTTGTGCACGTGATCCCAGCCTAGATGAGCATGCTGTAATGGGGCTGCTTAGCCCCATCATGACCCAATGAGTGCCGGCTGTGGAGTGGATGTGCTTGGTGTGTGTGTGTGCGCACGCATGTGTGTGTGTGTGTGTGTGTGTGTGTGTGTTACCAGCAGGGAGACAGTGCCTTATGAAGGTCACAACTGCAGCAGTCTGAGGCTCTCTAAGTGAACCCTGGAGAGGATAACAAGCCACATCTAACGCTCTCTCTTTGTGCTCTCACAGCCACTAATCCACCTGAGAATAGTACAAGCTAAAACGCAGTTAGCACAAAGCAAAGCAAAATTCCATCTCGGGATTGCACGAAAAACATAAATTCGGTTCCTCGTGACAATGCCGTTTCCCATTAGTTCGGAGAATTATTATCTCGGCGTCTAAAACATCAGTCTTGACCCAAAATGAGAAATGTGGTGTTTTGCAAAGCGATTCTAGTGGAGCCTGTATACAAAAATGGAAAAATGAAGAATACCATTTGCCTCAAGGGAATTTCAGTTCAACCACAGTGTGTGACAGCATTGCCCTGTGTTATGGCCGCCTAATGGACAATGTAGCATTAATTCAGCTTCAGATGAACAGGCAGGACAGCAGAATCAAAAATGAGGAGGGGGCCCTAGGTGTATGAATTATGCATATTACATTACCATAACCCTACAATACACTGTGCGACAAAACAATGCAGTGAAAATTGGGCTTCGACTGAGATATTGAACAATTTCCTACATGGTTCTTGCCTACCTTAGAAGTGAGATCGTATTAAGCTTCCTCAATAACAGCCAAATCCATATGAGATTTGTATGTTAACATCCAGTCCATTGAACAAAACGCTATGTAAACAAGTCAAGGATAATTGAAAAGAAAGTCTCTCGACTGCTTTCCCAGGGACCTATCATTCAGGTAGATGGGAATTTGGTTAAATGGCAGGAGAGAAATTACTTTTTTCATTGATTTTTCCTTTAGACATCAAAGGCAGACAAATGAAATGGAGCAATTTACTTTGTCGAGCTCTGAAATGGTATTCAAGCAAAACATGTCAGAAACCATTATTTGCAATCATATTGTTCTTATTAATCCTGAGGTGAAATGGATAAATGAAGGCACACAAAGGGATTTACTGGGCTGCAACACATTTTCAGTTTGTATTAGGCCGCAAACAGCAGCGAGAGGCACACGCAGTCACATGCAGGAAAGAAAATGAAAAATTAAAGTGTAACTTTTAAACAATGTTTTCACGCGGACATCATTTGAGGATTGGCTTCCGTGATCATTTTAAGTGATTCAGAAAATGAATTGGAACCAATATAATATTTTAACACACTATACTACAAAACGATTCCTCTATTTAACTGGCAGGGGATTGAGACGGTAGAAGAACAACTAGCACACAACATTGATGACTTTAAACCATATCAGCTTCATTTTTCATGTCATCAGGATCACAGCGTAGTCCTATCAACTCAAACACACAAAAAAGAAAAACCTTGCTGTCCAATTCCAATAATTTAATGCTGAGACTACATGTCTGATTTTTAGATGACTCCTGTAAAGGAGACAGCCTTTAGCTGTGGCACACTCTTTCAGTGTGCTGTGTAAAACAGCATGTGGTATTGGTAACTGCTTCTGTTCAAGCCTTGTAATCATTACCTGGCATCTTATTGCCTCTGTGGCTTTTAAAGCTCTTGTCTCACCCCCAGAAAACAGGGAGTTATAGCTGATCTTTTATTAAAACTTTAGGAGAGCGTCCCCCTCCAGAGGGGGTGGAGGAGGAGTGGGACAAATTAGTGTTGACAGTAGACACTTAAAGCAGGAAAATCACAGGCCCACTGGGAGGTAGGAGCCACATGGGGCTCCCCGCCTGTGTAAAGAACACTCCAGATTTCACTTGAGATGCAGTCGCCTTTTAACAGGGCAGGGGGAATGTCAACAGACCCTCTTGAATGAACCAATAAAGCCACTAAAAGGAGAGGATTAACCAGCTGATATCAGGGACAGCGGTTTGTTTTGAATGTGGCCCCCCCCCCTCTCTGGAACATGGCCTGAAATACACTGGGTGGAACATTTCCTTTGCTAAGCACGCTGCTACACTGCCAAAAATTGTGTAGTTAATTGTGTTAATGCATGATTGTGACCACAGCAGAGCTAGCCATGCAATTCTCTTCTGATTTTACCTCTAATGGATTGGATGCAGTATAAAAATATTACTTGGATTAAGTCATAAGTGACGCAAGTAGAATTTCTTTCTCCTTACCTCAACTCTGGACGTTTCCCCCTTAACTCTTTTGTGTGGTAGTTGCTCTATTATTGCTTTTACTGCCCATTTATCAGAGAGCGCTGCTGTTCATAAGTGAGGCTACACAACATGAAACAGTAATTACAAGACATCAGGGGCTTTCAATCTCCTCTTAATTTCCCAACAGCTGTGATGAAAAACCCTTAGTCCAATTAATGTGTCAAAATATGACCCAACAATGTCATGGCCTTCTCACAACCCCATAAACATCAAATAAAAGACAAGGCTTAAAATAGATGTACTTGAACCACAATGACAGCGTCTTAATTTCTATAAACCACCAAACAAGCAAAATTGCCCAGTTAGTTATTTTTCTCAGGTGTTGAACTTCATTTAACAACTGCAGCTCAACGAGGCCCATTGAGGAGGGAAGCCGTGTTAGAGACATTTGATATGAAGACAAATATATCTCAGAGAGGTGTGAGGTTTTAAAGTTAAGGTCTGTAAATGGAGAGTCTGATGTATATAGGCTGCAACATGAGAGGACTGTGATAAATATAGGCTGGGCTCTGCTCTTGTACCGTTCACTACAATGCACAGAACATGTTCAGGAGTGAAGCCTCATCTTTAGAGAGAAGATGTTTAATGTCTGTGCAAAAAAACATAAAATATTATCAATTAAATCTGATGAGATTGGAACGCTTTTCGGCGTCTCTTTATAGGCAATCCACACACGCTAAATGATCTGTGATTTTTTTCATTAAAGAAACTCGATGCCATCATTAGCAGTTAATTCACTGGTTAATATCAAAGCTACAGAACTTTCTGTCATGCACCAACAACTTGTAAACACATGATCCTGTGGATGTCAGCAACGGAGAATTAGCTTCTTTTCAAGTGCGCACGAAACTGAACTTGACTGTATTTACTGCTCGTGCCATAAACCTGGGTCCATGCAACTCACTGCATAATGCTCACTGCCATGATATCTAATTTGGGTTCTAGAGTATACCTCACTGTATGGTTTTCTATACGCCATTGGTAGGTTATTGGTAATTTGAATATGGATAACCTTTACTAAACACTTTAATTATGCTCCATTAAAAACAGTTCCTATCTTAAAACAAGACGCCTTTTCACGTGTCAACAACTACAATATATGATACCTACAATATTTCAAGTTCTAGAAGAAAATGTTCATATGACGTATTCGAAAAAGAGCAAAGCACCATTAGTATTTTTGAGCATCCATCCCCTTCACTGGAAACTTGTTCTCTCCAAAGTCAACCAAGGCAATGTGAGATGAATTTAGGCATTTGCAATGTGCATCTGATTTATTATGGAGAAGGTGAGGGTAAAACATTGAGGGATTTCCCTTTAATCAGATCTCTTAGGAGTCCGTGTAGTGGACCAATACCCCAATGAGTTCCCTTTTAAAAAGCCGGGAATATTAGATTGGCTGCACACTGCCTCAGTTTTAGCTTCAATCAGAGGGAATTGGTGAGGATTTTGTTAAATCTAAGAGCCTTTCACATGTCTGAAAAGTTCATTTCTCTTCATCTATTAACTCTGAATAAAAACCTACCATCACTTATGCATTTGTCCATTTATAAATCCTCAAGCTCGTGAGCTGTAGATCTGAGCCCAAATTTTGAGCTTACGGATGACCAATCACAGAGGTGCGTGCCTCAGAGCTGAACCACAAATGGGTCCTTCACAGCATTGTAAATCAGGACCTCAAAGAGTATTATTTAGCCTCAAGCAAAGAGAGCTTGTTTATCAGATGGTGCCTGAGTCCAGGATAAAAACCTCCCCATAAATCTGGGTACCTTTTATGTGCTCATGGAGACTGGCTGGCTCACTTTGAGTTTAAGGCTCTGAAGAATGCAGAGGTAAGCATGGCACTCATGTCAAAGAGCGCACGTTGTATGATGAGCACCTGAAGACTAGTTCTAATGGATGAGGTTTATGAGACGTTCAAACGTGTTCTAATTGGCCTATCTGGTAATGCGCTCTCAGTCAGACCTGCGTCCTGACTTAGTCATTTGATTCAAGTGCAGAAAAACAAACCATAAACCACAAATCATTGACAAATCATAACACTTAAAGGGTGAATTCAAGGTGAATCGTGTCACCATACAGGTTCAATAAGCATTGTCAATTTTTCACTTGAAGTGTCAGTGTGTGCTGCACTACATCCCACAGTGTGCTACATGTAAGTCATCACGACTGCAGCGCTCCAGCGAGTAATTTTCTGAACATTTTATTTTGTTGTCTGATATACTGCCGCTCAGATATGACAATGCTAACCCCAGATGATAAATCAAACGTGCAGTGGCTGCCTCTGATAACTCAATAAGCACCTGGACTCCTCCTAACATGTCACACCTGCACTTCCACGTATACCACTCTCATTCCCGGGCCTCACTGGGGGGCTCAATACACCTGCCAAGTGCATTTCAGAAGCCTAGCAGCTGGGAGAGAAACATCATGCATGCTTAATTAGGAGGTTCAGGAACCATGGGAAGTGGTTGGCAATTTCTAATACACAGTATACAGTATATTCCTGGCTGTATAAAAATCCATTCATTCACGTCGTATCAGCATGTCAAAAAAGGGTGATTTCAAGAAAAGAAGATTTAAGGGTGAAAAACTATAAATGATCACTTGTACCATACATTAAAATATATGTTTCTCAAACAGCACTGAGTCTCTTCTAAGATGGAAATTGCTCTTACATTATTTTAAACAAAGCGCATGAACAATTAAAGCTTATTCTACTTTCACGCTACAGAGTATTAAATAGACTTGATTTAACGAGCATATTTAACAAGAGAACACCGAGGGGAGACTTTGCTAATCAATATTATTGTATACTTTCTATCCAATCAATTTAGTGTCTCCTTAGTGGCTATTACCAAGTGTAATAAATAGGAGGCTTGTTTAAGAAAATAATAATATACTGATTCACAAACCCCGGAGGCATTTATTAAATTGCATGACAAAATGTTCAATGTCATATACAGACAAAACACAAAAAGGCCATTCAATGGATGGATTGTGGACTCCCATACTGTCAACAAGTATTTAAGTCAAACATTGACTTTCAAACTCCCCACTTGATTTTAAAGGACTGTGCACCAAAAGCATGATCAGGTATCATAAATGTTTATAGTCAGACCAGCTCTTTATAAATGGCTTATTCTAATTTAAAAAAAAAAATCCTGACCAATTCCTACACTTCATAACCACAGCAGCTGGTTGGCAGCTGAAATTATAATTGTTTGATAATTGCTTGAAGAGTCTAGAGTCAGACAAACAAACCAGTAAGTTTGAGGCCAGTAAAGACTGTTCTGAATTGAGAGGTAAATGTTTCCTTGAGCTGAGACGTGATGTCCTGCAGAAAAACTCACTCACAAGTTGTACTACAGCTGTGTTATGGCAACATGCACAGAGGCAGACAGGAGGTTACATTTCCAATGAATCTTTTAGTGTTTTTTACAGGGCCAATCTTCTCAGCAGTCTGAGAGTATTGCTTATAAGGTGCGACTCCTCTCAACACTACACGAGCTGTGTGTTTATCACAGACTTTGAGTCATACGGCCAATTCTGATATGAGCTCCAGTATTGCAACAGAGGCTATAAACCCTATAAGGGAGTGAGGAGGGGAGAAGCTGTATGATAACTCAGAGCGTCCTGCTGTAATTATGGTATTCATGAAAAGATGAAATAGAGTGCAGACTAAATCTGTAGCTCCAGGCAAAATCAACAGCTTGGCATTACGCAGTGACCCCTGCCTATCTTGAGGACACGGCAAACATACCAAAACTTTTTCTGCTTTTTTCATCAGTCAAGAGTGAGGGAATGAAGTGCATCGATTGCTTGTGATTATTAACTAGACTGAGATAAGCCCTCTCCTTATTATGCAGATTACTGAGGCTCCCCGCTCCAGCATATTGTACAGATGCAAGGGAGCAGCTGCTCTTACAGATGGTGGGTACACGGATCTATCATTATGCCTCCATTGTCTCCACTTCAATTGTTTGGGGGACAACAGAACTGCATCAAAGAGGAATCCGACTGCAATGAATTAAGAAAGAGAAACGAAAACCATCAACTAAATTTATACACCGGAGGCCATGGAATGGAGAGGAGCGTAAAGCTGAAGCTATTTCATATATACAACCATGGAGTCGCCCAGTCATGTATACTGTACCCAAATCTGTTGGATGCAGCACTGTGCACCAAACATATGTTGTTTTTTTTTTATTAACAAACTGATATTAATTCAGGACACAGATATTGATTCAAATAAGAAAAAAAAACACTTAAAGCAAAAAGTCTACAACCAAATAAATAAATGAATAAATAAATAAGTAATTTGCTTAAAAAAATATGGCAGCTGATTTTAGGGGAGTTTTTTTTTTTTTTTCCCCTCCTAACTTAAATTTTGATTTCATGTTTACCCCCTCCTTGTTAGTGCAAATTAAAGAATCAGTCATCATCATGACACTTATTTGCTTTCAAATACTACACCGCTGACGGCTCCAGAATTTAAAATATTAAATCGTCCCCCAGTGAGGGGAGAATATGCAGACAGCGTCAATTTTGCCCTTAAGGAGAACCTCTGGTTGTCCATTTGACTCGCCACACCTCCTGCTGTGCACTGCTGAGATCAGGACACTGGTAGCTCCTCTGATCAAACATGACATTACACTAGAGAGAATTACATGCTCAGATTATAACAGAGAAGGTCACACCGAGTTGTAAGTCATGACAGCAGTCTCACACTATTCTGAAGAGAGCGAGGGGCAATATTACTTTAAGAATTAATGCAGTGACATTAAACTGAGCACAATACAATGGGAATCTAAGGTTAGATGGAAGCATCACTGCAAATATTTATAAATTAAATGTTTCGTAAGTTTCTTAGGCACTGTGTGCACCTGCCATGCCGTGTGACAAAAACACAAGATAATGATGGATCACATAGGCAGCACAGGACGCATAAGATGATACTGAATGTCAAACATAGGATCAGATAAATGAGAAGCAGACAAGCTAAAAAGTATAGCAGGTAAACCAAGTTACAGCGTTGAGCTAAAGTCCCTTTAAATAGTGTTTTTGAATCATTATCATTTGTCGGAGAGGAAGAGAAAAACTGAGTAACTGACATCTTACAATGATAATTGTTGCATTTAACAATGTGCACACTGCAACAATTTCCTGAATATGACATTCAAAATACGTTTTAGATATGTTAATAGTGTTCACAAACCTAACTGTGTTATTGAATTGTATCGTTGAGGTGTGGACTGAAGACTAAGCCCCATGAAAAGGTCCAGCCCTCATTATCCCATCATTTTCCTGCATAAAAGTGTCAGTATGGAAAATTAAGCTCAAACCAGCAGCCACAGACGGCAACTCAATAATGTCCATGAGACAACCAGATTTCATTTTTATACACAAATATCAAGGATCCTGGATATTGAGGATTTTTGCCTTCTATTCTGTATAACAGCAGCCACTGATTACAAAGATAGCTCAACAACAAACGGCCAGATGCATGCTAGCATCCATACAGGAGTATGCAGTAATTCCCACAAGGCACAGAGAAATAACATTACTTGCTCCAAATAGAAAATCAATTCCTCAGCAGAATATTGTCTGTTTTCAATATCCCGAAGAAGCTGCTATCTTCAGATGACCTCAGTATAAATTAATAAATCTTCTTTCATACTATATTTATTCAGTATTGAACTTGAGTGCACGGCATAAATACAACTTGCAAACAATTCAGCGCCTCCAAATACACTTTGTATGCGAGTAAAAACACACAAAGGGTGCAGGGGACTAAGTATCTGTATCCCAACAACTCAGAAAGCTATATTTCTACACTAATTCCTTAACTTGTATCTGCTGTATATAATAAATAACAGTTTTCCTTTCTTCAGTCATGTGTCATGGGTGGATAGATTGAGCTCCTGTCAGAGCACAAAGCTCCCCTCAGAAGTCCACACTGCCTCGTCTGTTGTTAGGACCTGGTCCACATGGGGCCAGATTTGATTGGAAAGCCCAAAGGGAGGAGTTCCACCAGTCACAGGGGCATTGTTAGTGCCTCAAAAATGGCCAGAGAAGAATGACTGATTATGCAACCACAGCCAGGGTTACTAATAGGAATTCTATTTGAATTTCTAACATAACAGATGTTTGCTGGGCACCTCCATGGAGTGCGCATACACAGTTATGCTAATTCGCCAGTGTTTCCCTTCAAGTTAGCTCAGAGTCATTAGAGCACACAGCTAGCTTGGATCCCTCTGTCAAACTAATAATTGGCCATTATTGATATTAATTAACATTTTTGCTCTCTATGTCCTTTTTGACCTGCTATCTGTTAGTAAATCCAGTTACGGAGTCCTATTAGGGCAATAAAATCCGCGGGACTCTATAGCAGTTGTGAGCCATTTATCAGAAAGAGAACATAAAGCCAATTAGGAATGGGTGCAGACAGTTGTCTTCATTCTCCACTGACTACTTCTTGATCTCCATTAAAAATTGCTAATAGGGCAGATACTGGTTAGCAAAAGGGAGAAGGAGTGGGGGTTACCATTGCTCACTCCCACCCGTGATGACAGGTGAAAAGGACCAGTAGTATTCTTGCTTGATGAGGCTACACCACCACCATCAGCTGCTGTTTTTTTTTTTCTCTTCAGGCTTTTTGTTGAGGGGCGTCATGGAGCACCTTCCTCTCTACTGCTGGTTAATCAAGTTAATTGGCCTAAAAGTAGAGTACAGAAAGCTATTAAATTGTTAATCGTTCAATCTTCCAAAAGTAATAGTCTTCGGTCTCTCTGCTATAATGATGCAATGAGCATCGGAAACACTGTACACCATAGGTTATGGGCTCAGATCAAGGAATCCTAATAGGTGTATATTGACTGGTTTATTTTCCACAAAACTCCAAGGGGACTGGTGGTTGCAAGAAAATATATCAAAAGGGCTATCAACAATGGTTGGGTCTTCTGTGTAAAATCAATAGCGAGTCATAGATGGCTTGAGTTTTCACAGTTCTCTCTCGTCACTTAAAAGACTGTAGGCTATGTGATGCCTCGAAGGACCCGTGAGATTTTTGTAACATAGCAACCGTGCTATATGTTTGAATGGACACAGATTAGTAATAACCTAATCTGCTTTGGCTTTGGTGAAAAGGCAGCTGTAGCCTGTTGTTTTGAACTTGATAACAGGTTATTGCTGCTCTAATCTGACGCTTTGGGAACGCATGTTTTATTTTTCCAGAACAAAAGAGCTCAGCAGTATAAAGGATCACGCGTTGTTGTTTAAGCAGGTAGTCTAACATAACCTGTGTGAATAACAACTTATGTTCCTGCTCCCTGAATCCAGATGCTAGCATGGCAGCCCAGGTTTATGATAAGAGGTATAGTGGTCCCTTAAATGAGCAGTATCTAATAGCCTGGATTCAAGTGTAAAGGCTTTCTCCCCTGTGCATTACTCCGAGAACCTAATTACAAGTTTCATCATCAATCATGAGCATTATTTATTCAGCGAAATGAATTTCTAATTAATAACTGATGAGCATTATGGCCTTGAAGACTGTAAAGCAATTAATTATGGTTGGCAACAGGGAATATCCCTGTAAAGGACTATCTGGTGCACAGTCACAGCACAGCGGTGCCAACAGGCTAATGTCCACAAAGAGGAGAGACTGGATTGTTTTTCACCTAGTCTTTATTGAGATAATTACTTTCATGAATGTTGTCTGGGGGCTGTCATACTGTTGGCGATGTAATAAACTCTGGAAAACTGTATTTAAATTTTGTTAAATGCTGTTTTGAACTGCCATCTTTTACGCCGTGTGCTGCTCCCACCCTCTATCCTCGCAGATGTTTTGCTTTGGGTTTTTGATTTTCTCAGACAGCAAGAGGGCCCAGAGTGCATTTTTCAGGCACGATTCTCCACAAACACTATGTAATGTACAGACTCTGAAGACTGTTTTATGGTGAACATCACACGTTAAAACATCAAGCGCACAATCACTGTTGCCATTTCTATGGTTTCTGCAGAAGTTTCTCCTTGGAGAAGATTAAAAAAGTGCAAAGGGTGGACTTGCTGCCACTGCCACTGTTGCAGAACAACATACAGCTAGAATCCAAACTTAATGAGGAATTTAATGTCAGTAAATTCTACAAATTTGAGCAGAAATTACACTGATTCACAAAATTAACAAAACTACGTACAGGTTCACTTAATGTTAATATGGAATATGTACAGTTCAACTTACTGTTACATTATTGTCAGATAATTTTATTCTGTTGTAATTACTTGTTGATCTTAAATAGCATGGCTCCAATGTTTATCTAGTAAATTTAGGAGTATTTAAATGGCTTAATTTGATCAGCATTTATACAACTTTGTTTTTGCTTTTTGTTCATCTTTAGCACAGCTGTTCACTAGACCTAATCTAAATGACAATCAGTGTACGAACATTTACAAAGTTATAATGTTTGAAGTTGAATCATTAATTCATAACTTCTGACATTTGTATTTCTGTGTTAACTGTTTTTAGGGGGTGTTTCAAAACAGCGTCATAAAAGAAAAGCAGATAACAGCAGCAAACACAGAAACACTGGTGGAAAGAGGGACACATGACATAAGCGCATGTCTGTAGAAATACAAAAGTCAGCACTGATTGAGCTGGCCTGACCTCCTTCAGGAGGGTTTACAGAGAGTGGGTCACCTGATGCCAAAGGCCCACTCTCATTTAGGGGGGAAAAAAAAGTGATTTGCGAATTAATTCAACATTCAATTTCTAAGTTAATGAAAAGGCTTTTGGGGATATTTTTAATGCATATTATCAAATTCCTCACAGCTACATAAATGCTTTAAACAATCCTTAAAGCATCCTTCAGACATTTGCTCCATCACTGCAATTATGCCTAAATTACATATATAGTACACTATATATACAGAATGTGGAGGTGCAGGCTTAAATCTTCACATAACTGTGATTGTGCCATGTTGAACTAAGTCTTTACAGGGTTCGTTTGAGTGATAATGTATTTGCAATAACCATGGGTCAAGCACAGACTGGTTAAAGTGAAGGTAGATTAGTATACATCTTCAGACCCAAAGAAAGTCAAAATAATGATAAAGAACTATGAGAGGCTATAATTCTTTCATTTAGAAGATGGAAAGCAGCCAAGCAGCTCTTTAATTTATCTGTTGTTTCAATTCAGCACAAATTTTTTTGCACATTTGTGGCAGTTTTTTTTTTTTTTTTTTTGCATATATTCATCTCACACACAACTGTATCTGCACAAAACAGAGATGGATTGAGTCATGCATGGCTGTTTGAGCTATCCAGAGTAAACGTAATAAATGTGCATGACTGTAACGCTGAATTGCAGCAGTGTCTTAATGTACCAGACTGCTTCCTTATGGGTTGAAAGACATTACAGGATTTGTGGAGGTCTTTTAATTAAGTATAAAGTTACTTGTTGTGAGTACACAGCAGTTGCCCATGCATTATATGGCCTGTGTTAGGTTACATGTCATTGTCATATGCGAGTTTTAACAGTTTCTATTCGAACTCAAGACAATTTAGTGTGTGCATTTTGGGTGTGCCTCCATGTGCTCACTGGTTCATTCAAAATCTATAAATTTCTTTTCTCTTTCAGTTTTGCATAGAACAGCAGCACACAAAAACTAAATTGGCGAGTGCTTTTTTTTCTGGGTCACAGGTTGATGGAGTCCATGCCAGAATGTCTTTGTCAGGTCCTTTGTCCAAAATGTCCCAACTGAAAAACTAAAAACCCAACATTAAATAATATGTGTGGCACAACTGATGTCAATCAAGCTGACTTACAAAAAAAATGCAGCCAACTTTGAAGTAGAAATCATAACATGAAAGGAGTAAAATGAAATTATTATTGTATTTTGTGAACTGTCATTAGACTAATTTCCCTGCTGTGAGGAGCTTCATTATTTCTGCTGTGCATTAAACTGTGGAACCACAAATTACTTAAGCAAGTGAGCTGAGATTTTTAAATATATGAAGTTTATCATTAACACAGTAGTTTAATATTCTGCTGTAGCTACTCAACAACAGCGTTTTGTTCTTCATATGATAATGGTATAATATCAAATGGACTGCCAGTCTGTGCATATTATCTGGCTCGGGAGATAAGAGGGAAGAGGAGGAGAAATATTCATAACACACCCACATCTGGTTTTCACACCACATTTGGCTGTGTGGACCAGCACAAACAGGAGATTCCAGTATGACCAGAGTGAACACACCCTGCTAGTTACCCATTAGTTTACCGGCATCCACTATGTGTAAAATTATGCTGGCACAATTTGCAGTCAATGCAAATTAAGACAAATGTCCATTTAGCAAAGGACTGTCACACTTGCACTGGTTGAAGAAGTTACTTTGGTTTGACTCCAGATACCGTAAGACCTGTGAGCACCCAAGGTAAAAGAGAGGGACAGCTACTTCATTGATTAACACCCTTGTATTTTTTGAATGGTGTCTTTGTAGTATTGGACGCTGTTTAACAGCTGTCACTGGACTCTTTGGTCCTTTAACTTTGCTTTTATTATACTGTTATTGTCACATAATTATGAAGTGTAAGTGAATTATTTGGTCTTCTTTTTATGTTTGCAAAGCAGTTTGCCTCAAATTGCCACCCAGGGGAAGAACAAAGAATGTGAGTTGAATTGGGAACTGAATGGAATTCACAAGAGCGTGAGCACAAGCAAAACACCAAAAATAAACAAAGCAAAAGGTACTTTCTTTCAGACTCATCACTGCATTAAAAACTGTTAAATGTGGTAGCTATATTGCTTCAGGTATGGATAAGATGAAATACAAAATTGTGCCGGAGTAGTAGATTTGCAAAACACTATACACTTCATATGTTAAATAATACTATGAAGTAGATAGTATAATGAAACACAACCCTGGAAAGCTATCACTGAGGCATTCTTTTTATCCTCCATCTGAATTATTCTCAACAGAAAAAAACTGTCCATGTTACAAAGTCATCAAAGATGACAATGCCTTGTGTTGGCTCATCTGCAGCACCATGCATTCTTTCATGCACTGCTAAGTCCACAACTTGAACAGTCTTGGTGTGGTACCTCCTCTGCCTCACAACCTCTACGTACTATATGTTTACAGGACCACAGGCTACACCTGTTGTCTGATACAAGCTAGGAAACTTTTGCATAGAGATCATGGTGATAACATTCGAAACAAAACACACAATTGCTTTAAGAAATCTGTGTTTACTCACATCTGGCACTGGCCTCACTATTGCAGAAGGTGCCCTGGGACAGTGCTGTGGCTGTCTGCTGCTCCTATACTTAGAAAGGGTTAAATGCAAAAGACAAATTCAGCCAAAGTAAGTCCATCTTGATTCAACATCATGTAAATTCACTCCAGTTACCATTTAAGTTGTTTCCAGGTGCAACGCACTGCAGCATCTTTGCTGCACCTGTTGAGCTAGCTAGCTAGCTCGTTAGCGTTAGCCATATCTGGTGAGTTAGCTAGCTAATTTGAAAACAGCTCGTTTCAGTTGTTTTCCTCCAACTGAACTTCATTCCCTCCTCACCCTCAACAGAAATTTAGCCTTCAGTTTTGTAAATAACACGGCAATGTTTGCAACGTTAAAGACGTATTAGCTACCTTATCGCTATTCATATTTACGTTTGAAGTCGATCGCTGATTGGATGTAGGTCTTGGCGAAATCTACCGTTCCCATTGGCTGATTGTAAATGTCGCAACCTTTGTCTTTACGTAGAGGCTGACGTACAAGACAGGTAAAGTACGCTTGTTTAACTAAATGTGGGCGGTTAAAAGCATTTCAGCCCGATCATATTTCCACCTGCCATACCTGAGTTTGTTATTAAAATTAAATCTTTACTTCCGTTATTTTTTATGTAACCACCTGATGTTCTTATCTTATGCATATTCCAATGTTACAAAACAGTCATCAGAGCAGTGCCTGTTGCCTGTGCGACAATAATTGTATTTTCCCCTTTTCTCTTCATGGATTACACATGATTGGTTGAAGGAATTATATGTTGAACTAGCCAGAAGTCAGAGGGTCAGTTCATTATACATTATTCCACTTTTACAGCACTGCCAGCTCGCCGCTGAAAGCATACTGCAGTCTATGTCATCCTTCAAGATGAGTGAGACACATAGCAGAGACGGGACTGTGCACATCTTCTAACTGTCCTTCTCTGCAGGTCTTCAACACACACACACACACACACACACACACACGAACACGAACACTGAAAGCTCTCGTCTTTCCATCTGGTAAAGTGGGCTTTTGTGATTGATTTGTGGATTTGCTCCCTCTTTTTTTCTCTCCATTTAAGTGAAATAATGTATGGAAGCAATCTGGCGACAGACATTTTGGAAAATCTATTTGAAATCATTTCAGCTGAAGCCATGGCAGTTTGTCTTCTTAGGGGAGAGGAGCAAAGTATAATTGTCTGCAGTCTAGTAAAACACAGTATAACTGCCATCACACTTGACTGAGCTTATAGCCAGCTAGTCCCATGGCCTCTAGAAGATAGAGCAGTTAATGTTCCCTTTTATTTTAGAGGATATGTCACTTGTATCGCAGATTTATACCATGATACAGCAATTTTGTCCAAACAGATGGATAATGGTGTCACCAGCAAAAAGCCCTGTTTTTATTGAGTTTAGAGCATATTGTTTAGATAGGGACTGTGTTGAACAGCTCTGCCAGCGCTTTCTCTCTTTATCTCTCTAATCTTGCCAGTATTAGATTTGATCATTTTTGTTTGAAGGAGGAAAATGTGGCTGTAATGGCTTCCTAATAGCAAACACAGGGGATACAAATCCAGAGACCCTGTTCTGTAGTGCTTCCATAAGCACCACTGATTTATAGAGGTCTTTATGACAGAAAGGAAAATGATCTGCTGCAGGTATAAATCAGGTGAGGAGTAGGAAATTGAACTTAGATATCATCTTGTCAGATGCTTAATGCTCTTCCTCCTGTCACATTCGATAGGACCAATTTGGAGAATCCTGCAGAGGTAAAAAGAAGACAATTAACAATGACAGTGTGGTAATAGATGAAGCTATAAAATGAACCTGCTGCCTGCAGGATGCTTTGTATGATTTCCACATGAGGTAGTGGCAGGGGTGTGTTGTCTCGGCCTTCTATTTCTTCCCCATGTTGTTTTTGGTGGTTTCTTGAACATTTCCACCACAGAAATGTGCAATGAAATGGCAAGAAAAGAGAATAGAAAGAAGTCACTTTTGTGCTTTGATGCTCTATAATTGAATTATCATCCTGCATGCGACGGGACTTGTAAATTTACATTAACCTTGTTTTTATGTTATTGATTCCGAGGGCATGTTCTATCTGAACGCTATATAAAATGAATCAATATATCAATTGTCAAGCAGAGAAATTATGCATGCACATGAACATTAAAAGTAGCCAAAATAAATTCTATTACTGTGTTGGAGGCTGATTCAGTATATGCTAGCAGCTCAATTTTAAGTTAGGCAGCTTCTTTAATGCTACAATGAAATAAATATTTTCATGTGCAGCCTTTCTCAAAGTGTGTCCTCTTCTTGTTTAGTATTTAATTAAGGTACAACAGTTTACTGTTTGCAGTGATAATTGTCAAACTGTATGAGTGCTCAAACAGATGTCATCGCTCAGTGGCGTAATGAGTTCAAGATAGGACAGAGAATGACAATGCTCTCTGATCCCTGAATGTCACTGTGGTATAAACTACAGCACAGCGGTTTATTGCCGGCATCATGTATTCAGTGGCATGCATTCGCAATTTGACAGATAGAAGGCGTGGGGGAAAAAAAATGGAAACCCATCTATCTGGGTGTGTGGCTTTCAAATGACTTGAATTTTAAAGCCTAATTTCTTGGAAGCTGATGACCTTTTGTGAAAAGCTGCTCAAGTTTGTCAAGTGGCAATTCGAGCCCAAGCAGCTAAAGAGCTCCAGTAATAACCAGAGAGCCACTGCTCGGGAAGCATCACCCCTCGCAGCTCATCAAGCCAAGCTCTTGTATAATCTAATTTGATTTTAATGCTTCTCTGAAGGAGATTGTGCTCTTATTACTGTGTAATGATGCTGTTGTCAAGAACCAATGGTGATGTCTGATATCACAACCATGTTAACTGCTTCTGTGACACTCATCTCAGCATTTTCCACATCATCTCCAATGTACAATGGCTTGTGCTGTATATTTATGACTTTGTTGTTCTTCCTGTTGCATTCTACTTCATGATGGACAGAAACATGGTAAATCTTTAAAACTCCCTTCTTTATTACCTCTGTCTGATGTGGTACTTTTTTCGTATTCAGTACAGTAGATGGAGCATAACGATGAAGGTCTTCGCTGAGATGAGGAGAATTCTGAAGTGCTCACACTCGGGGGCAGCAAATGGAAAAGTGACAAGCCTGGTGCACTTGTCTATTTTACTTATTCTGTGCCTCTGTTTCATATTCTGCTTCGCACCGTGGGGTTATTTTCCTCCAGGGTTCAGGAGGGCACGCTCTTTCATTTCTTCAGAAAATTGTTTCGCAGGATTTCAATCTTTGGCTGCTAGATATGACAAAACACAATATCAAGAACACTTATGTTTCTTATCTGCCATTTTTTCTGGGTATAAATAAAAGATCAGTATAAATTTATGTCAAGTGGCCTCGAATGCACATGTGAGAGATGAGTATGAAAAGAACTATGAACCTTGGGACAGCCCCACTGTACATTTTCATCGCTTGCTCAAAATTACCTTGGCACCGGGGCTTTGTACGTCATTTGTCATCCTTGAAAATCAATTAGTGTTTCCATGATAGCAATCCAGATGTAATCCTCAGAGTGTTTGGACAATTGAACACAAAAACCAGATTGTGTCTTTTCTGTTCACATTTTTTAAACAACATTTCTTTGAATGGTTCATGTAATAGGCTGAGATGATGTTCAATTAGGCGCAGGCTTTGATCACTACAGTATAAATATCCTGATCGCAGACTTGAAGGGCCATCCCAACTATTGATTGTGCCTGAATAGGCCTTCTGCTTGCCACTCGATAAAAATCATCTCACCACACAAATGAAAGTACCAGAGTGTATTAAACTACAGCGGAGATCACAATTTTACAACTGTTTCTGCTCCACCTCCAGATCTCTGTGTGATCTCTCACCTCTCTGTGAAAGTCTTCATTCATTATGTAGATTAAAAAAATGGCAAACACAAAACTGAATGTCAGTGCGCTGAGTTGAAAACCTTGCACACAAATAATAATTCTGCAATGAAGTAAAAACTGTCAAGAGATGAGTCTGTGCTGTGGAATCAAAAATATTACTCCAACAGATATTTTCAAAGCACACAGCACAGAGATCTTTTGTGATGTGTTACTTATGATGATGCACATATGTGCAGGCTATGTATGCCGGACAACCTCCCAGTGGTATGAAAACATCCAAACATTGTCCTATTGATGTCCCATTTTTTTCCCTGTTTGGCTCTTGTCAGAGGTCAACCTCAAACAGCATGCGGTGGAATCAGGCGTTACTGTCGATGTCACATTGATGCATTACAAGGCCCAGGAGGTCACGTCTCTGTAAACATACATTATCAAAACCCATAGAAGATGTGGGGTGTTGACCTTACCAATAGTTTACGGTTTATCTTCAGGGGAAAAGGGTCATGAGATGGCAGAGAGCAACTTTGTAGCTGCAATGACTTTCTTGTTGCAAATGAAGAGGGTCAAGCAATCAAGACTGGTCGGGCTCGGTGTCAGCACCATTATCTTACGCTGTCTGAAATGATCAATGAGCTAAAATAAAATGATCACAAGCTAAAATTGGTCTACTAATGAAAACGGACTGTTTAAACATGCTCCTTGGTGAAAAGCCGGCCAGGGAAGAAATGGGGCAGCGATTTAAAATACATGACGCAGTACAGGCGGCAGGCAGACGTGGGATATACTGTCAGTGTTCGCTATCTACATGTCAGTCTGACCTCTTCATGTTTTGATGTTAATGCAGAATCACATTTAAAATTCAGCAATAATCAATTGTTTTTTTACAGCAACATTGGTCAATTAATTCTTCCGTATATATATATATATATATACTAAAAAAAAAAAACTTGGTGAATGTGCTGTGAGCCTGAGAACACATGTACGCAGATATTTTCCAAAAGTTTATTTAGTATTATTCATACAGTACAAGGATGAAGACATTCAGCAAACACATACCATCTGTAAACAGCTAAACGACTTTATTGTCTATATGTAAATAGGTTTTATCAACAATACTCTGAGGCAGACTTAAAATATAAAAGACACTTAAGGGCAGGTGCACAGCAGTGACATAAATCTCCTTTCCTCCCTTTTAGCAATAAATACATACTGTATGTGTATTCCTATTATAGTACCAGGTTGTGTAAACATCTTAACAGAGTACCTTAGTCAACACTGTCATGAAAGGCACAGCATTATAGAAAAATATTTATAAATAATTTCCCATAAATAAAAATTTATTTTCCCACAAAATAGGTTGGTTTTTTTTGTTTGTTTCCGCAGTTTCCAATTAACCCAGATAGAATAATGTCAGGGCAAAACAAATAAAACATGGAAAAGAAAGAAAACATGGAAAAAGACTTTTCCTATACATCAAAAAACAGAATCATGATCACTATCAATACAATGTTATGAAAAGGGGCTGGACATCATCATACTGGGAAGGAGGTTTGTTTTGCGGTTGCTACCAAATGCTAGCGCTCTACAATATGATATTCAATTCATCACTAGGGCTAGAACTATAAAAACAATTCTCAAAAGAAAGGACATTATGTACTGTGAGTTGAAAATCACATCAGCTGCTGGCTTGTTCACTGTGTTATTCCAACTCAAGGCATCAACTTACAAATTATCTGTAAAGAAAAAACTAAAAGTTCCAGCCTGACTCGTGTTGAAATCGCTATTCCACCGTTTCATTCCACTTCCATGGCGGACAAATCGTGCTCTCCGTCAGATTTCTCCGAGGGCAGATCTTGTGACTCTGGCGTGGTTTGGCCATCTGATGCAGAGCTGGGCTCTGTGGTTGTTGGCGTGCCTGGCTCTTGGGTGTCTGTTTCTGCAGACACATCAGCAAGCCTGGTCTTCCCTGACAATTACAGATCATTTTTCAGGTTAGATTTGCATGCATTTCAAACAAGTATTAAAAAAAAAAAAGAGAGAGAGGAGGGAAAAACGAAAAATAACATGGCTGTATTGTATTGTAATTTTTATTTCTAAATGTACCAAAATTGATAGCATTTCATTACATGCATGACCATTACACCTTAAGGGTATGTTCTTTGTGTGGAAAAAAAACCTGCTCGAGTGTCATTATCACCTGGAACAGATTGCTTGTCATCTTCGTCAGCACCAGACAATGGTATGGGTGCATCAGATGACAGCTTCAGTTCGCCAGTGACCTCGGGGAGTCTGGGTGCCTGAGGCCTGGTCTTTCTTGCAGGGTTCAAGAAGTAACAATAAGCGCATCTGAAGGCTGAAACAACACAAATGAAACACCATACATATAGTTTATGTTGCCTCAGGAACAGATTCTCAGACAGACACAGATTAATATACATGAATATGAACCAATGACAAAAAATGCCTGAGATGCATAAACACTTCAGATTGACGTGTAGCACTAGTTTGCATATTCAATCTTGTTGCGTTTTTGCTTACAAGGGTCGGTAGTGGCAGAGGCATTTAAGAGCCATATGATATACTACACTGCCAAGTGCTAGAGGGCAAATGAAGGCACAGTGTTTGATGGAGACTGACAAACAGTGTTGTGTTTCTCCAAGTCTTACCAACATATTCAAATTCCTCTTTTAACGCCATGCCGTTATGAGACAGACACTGCTGACATACGAGAGCATATCTATGAGGAAGGAAAGACAATCCAGTTAAGACAGCATGCAGTACATGGCATGACATTACATAAAAGCTCATTTTGTTGATACATAGAATGCAATTTTTAGCAATTCCCTGCTAATCTTGGCAGATTATCAGCTTTTTAAAATTGCTTTCTACAGCAAGGGGGGGAGAAATCTCATAAAAACATCATCATATTACCTCATTTTATGTGTTGCATCAGCACTTAATTTTTATTAAACTGGATGAGAACCTGCTTAATACATTAACTATACTTTGCCCCCCAAATTCCAAAATGAGAAATTGTATATACTGTAAAGGCATTTACTGAAAAGAGACTGTTGCTGTTCAGAAGCAGGGTTGTTTACCTGTTCTGGGGGCCGTCTCCAACAAGATACTCAATGACTCTGTCCATAGCGCCTCTTTCCCTTGGGAGCACAGGTCTGGCCAGGGGCGGGCCTGGGGGGTGCATCCCTGTTAAGGCACAACATCAATGCCTGTTAGACACAGTCTGCAGTCTTGAATACAAACCACAATAAACTGGGGCTGCTTACAGTAAAAAGTAAATGAAATCGTGAGGCTGAGATTCACAGTTTGCTGCACAAACCACAATGAATTTCACAAAGTCCTGCCCCATTTTCTTAATGGCTTTCACACTGGATCTCACTTGCAAAGCACGTCCAGAATCCCTGCTGTGTTGGTGAGTAGTAATTAATATAATCTAACATCAAGAGCAATCATAGGAAGATGACTGGTCATTTCTGTGAGACTTGGCAGAGTCTCAGTATCCTGCTGGTTATTAATTTAGCAACATATGGAAACTCTGTGGTGACTCTTTGTATCAAATTGCTTTTCACTTTCAATTTTCCACAGAAGCAGGTGATAACATCAAGTCATGTAAACCATTTGTGAGGTGTTCCCAATGCCAAAGGCAATTTCACCAAGCATTAAAAGACATTTAGTGAGATTCCACCACCATTGCCCAGAGAACAAACGCAGGTCTGGCTAATTAATCATAGTTAATGTAATCCTGATTCGTGCATACCTCACAGTTGGCATTCCACATGGCAATTACAGCATGCAGCTTCCTCTAGGAGCACATTTCCTTTACTGTTTGCACTTATTTGCATCTTCTATTGAGTGTTCATAGTCCAGAAATAATTTATATTGAATATTCAATACCCCTACACTCCACAGAAGTCTTCCATATACAACGACTGTTCTACGGAAAGTTTTTCATCGTGTTGGCTGGCTGACTTTTAAAATCTTTAAAAGCAACCATAAGCGTAAGGCACAGGCATCTGACTGTACTATCATACACTTGTTTGAGAAAGGTTGGACCTTTTAGTAATGTATTTGAAAACTACATCCATGTAATTACCCATTACAGCTACTGTATAATGTACACCACCCTTGCTGACAACACACACCACAGAGCCTTAAGCAACTGGGGACACAGAGCCAGGGAGGAGTAAATCGCACCTTAATCGACCACATTATGATGTGGTCCCCCTGTGTGCAGGTAACTCACCGACTCCTGGAACAGGTGTTCCAGGGGTCACAGGCTTCCTCATCAAGCTCTGCTGAGCAGCTATAGCCGACAGGCTCCTCTCTGGGGGTCCACCTGGAGCAGAGTGGGAAGATCGTCCAGGATAGGTGGGCCCAGAGGCAAGAGGAGGGCGGGCAGCAACTCCACTCACAGGATTCACCATCACTGGAGGGGTCTTTGGGATGACATTACGCTGGCGGAGCTCTAACATAGAAAACGCTGCAGGTTAACAACAGTAAGAAAAAGTAGGTAAAACTTTGCTGTCTTCTTCAGAACTCAGTGCTACCTTGTCCTGGTTTTGGAGTCATCTGAAGTCCAATAGGAGTGGATTCAAGCTCCTTTGCACAGATAACAGGAGAGTGCAAGAGCATGATTAAAAATGGAACACAATTAGTGTATTCAAAGAAGAGACAAAATAACTCACCATTTTCTTCTTGGAATCAGGATCAAATCTCTCCAGAATCATTTTAGCATTTTTGTACGTCTCAGTTTCCATAACTTCTTCAAGCTGCAAAGAGAGAGACGTTTAAAGGTATCTTAGGATACATGTTTCCATCACTTTTAAAGACATTGCACAAACAAATCAGTCCTAGAATAATCGCTCTCCTCCAGAGTAATTATTTGATGATCTTCTGATGTAATCAATAGGTGTTTTTTAAACACACATTAATGTCTTTGAATCGCCTTCCGTAACATTACAAGTAAACGTGACTGAGAAATGGCACCAGGAAGCTACTTCACTAAATTGTACATCTTCATTTAAAATAAGTACCAAACATTTCTTAATGTTTAGATATAATATGAAGAATAATTACATTCACTACTTCGATAATGGAGAGTGTGAAAATCCATCAGCCCTAATTATTGAAAGTTATTAGACTTGACAGAGGATGACAAGCAATTTCTCAGATTTATTTCTTTCCTGCACTAAATGCTATTAATTAAAGTGACATTAGCAGAGTGGTTTACTGGGTTAAGTCACTGCACCAATCAAATGCTGCCTGTATAGATCCTAGATAAGCAAGTATCTTGGTGCAAAACGCTGAGAGGATCAATAACAGCAACACTTCAAAGCTACCTAGAGAACAACTTGCAGAAGGAAGTGCAAGTGTTCATTTCACTGGAGACGACACATGAAAATCTAATGCATCCTACAGAGATAATGAGTTCTATATGTTTCTCTCACTTATGTGACCACAGTGCAAGCCACACATGCATGACAGCTGTCACTTTGTAGATCGCTCATGCTTTCACAGCTAATTTAAGGGACAAGAGAGAAAATGTGTGGAGAGCTTGAGGTGCTGAAAATCACCAACTTTTCTGTAATGGCTTTATAACTGCTGCTGCTGCACTGAGTGACAAGGTGAGTCTCAACAGTAAAATGCAGAAAAGCAAACAAAACACACTTCTTCCTAACTTTGCCAAGCACCCATTGTCTTCAACTGTGACTCAGAGGATGCATCGTGTCTGAAAATATTTTCCTTTTTTAAAAACATCGAGCAGCAGCTCCACCCAATGAACACTTTCATCTCTGGCGTGCAAATATGGCCCATTTAGCAAAAAGTTTTATTTCAGAAAATAAATATTTTGTTTTTCTTTAAATGACTGTTTCCTTTCAAATTATTTATAGCTTGTTCTACAAATGGATTCAGCCACATGTTAAGTTTTAAAGTAGTTGTTCTTGAGTCATTTTGAGCAGTTGATTGCTCAGGCGTAATTTGTTGAATTGTTGTGACAAGAACCACCAAAAACGAGGAGTCAGTCAACAATGGTCATCTGGACAAAAATAAAAACTTCACTTACTATTTTCCTTTTTTGTGCTTTAAGATCCTCTAATTTGTCATCTGAAAAATAAATAAATAATAATTCATTCAACACCAGTTCAATTGTGAAAAACAATTAAATTCTGTGGCAAGTTTCACATAAATACCAAAATTGAGCTTACTATTTTTTTCAGTTCTTCGTGAAAAAATTATTATAAGCATTTTTCGAAGTAACCAAACTCTGAGGGGAAAGGAAAGAAATGGTTGACTGGTTGCATTGATTACAGTTTAGGCAAAATATGAGCGAGGATCTTGTGCACTTACAATAATGGAAATATTACAAAGGGAAGAGACAATATGAGGCGTCCCATCAACTGTTCAGGGAGGTACCAGAAATACACGATTACACATGTGATCAGGTAGAGAAGAGACGAATACAGAAGCAGTCGTCCGATCCATATCTTCAGCTGCCTTTGATACTTCTCACCATATTCTTCAAGAACCTGTATATCCTGAGGGGAAAATGAAAGGAGCGTTACACTTGTCCACAAATGTGATAATTACAGCTTTATTACTGAGAACATGCACAACACTGACTTCACTTTTCAAAACTCACCACACATTCAGCATAATAGAAGTCAATGTGGACTAAACACTGTATCATTTTTCATCGCTTTGACACAAAACACATTCAGTGACCATGTGTCAAAACAGTTGTCTCAGTCAAACTCAACCACCACCAATTCTCTGTATTTACAGTTCATGTTGCACTTACTTGCATACAATTGTTCAAAACATAACACAAAATTAAAAACATAAACAGCGCTCACATACAGCAACTCAGCAAGTCAAGGTAACTCTTTATGGCGTCATGTTGCTGTTCCAGCTCTCGGGTCTGGAACATTACATTCAAGTTTCATTAAGTTTCACAGCAGGCTTTTCCAGCAGGGCTGGGCATTTATCCCATTTAATTTTTCCTAAACATTTGAATAAAATGTAATTCAAATGTAGTACAAGCCTCTGGTTCTTGTGGCTTCAGGATACTGCACATTAGGACAAGTTTGAAACTGAACTGAGAATATTTTAATGGTTTTATTTTTCTTCAAAGTTGCAGCTCCGTGTTTCATACTGCAAATCTTGAGTTTTCATCACTGCCTGAAGGCCATGTCTCTCAACAGCGTGCCTTTACATACATGCAAATGAAAACAAATTCTATGAGGATTTGCTGTTGAACTTTTGACAGGGTACACCACCGTCGTTAGCAGGACTTATTTGAAAGTGAACAGGCAGCACATAAGAAGCTCAATACAAACTTGGCATTAACTAGTGGGAGCATATCAAGCAAACATTTTGATTGGATCATGGTCAAATTTCCCATCTGGCAGAAGAGTCAACTTTTTATGTAATTCATTATAGTTTTGCAATTAATAAATAGCTCAATCATCTGTTGTTTGTTTGTTTTTTAAAATATGGAAAGGTTACACCACTGCATTCAAGTGCGATCCATAAATAGGGTGCAGACTGAATGGAAACCATTCTGGTCACTATGGTTCTCCTGTAGCATGTGTGTCTGTCACTCCAAGCACTGGTTAAACTCATCTCATAGCATTACAATATCATGTGTTTGGACATGTGCGGTGTGTAAGCACACACATAAAAAAATAGAATTGAGAGGACTTTTCTAGAAGAAACTAACAGGGCTGACACTCATCTCTTAAAAACTTCAATGCCACCTGACCTCTTCAGTGAATGTGGAGGGACTCTTCCTCCAAGGACAGCTGCTGAAAATAGCCTAACACTAGCTTAGCTGTGGAAGATCACTAAAGCCCTGTCAGTAAGGAAATAAGGAGTTGATTTGACATTCAGTGATAGGTGTTCACTTATGGTCAAAAGATGCATACTTATGCAACAGGTCAAAAACAAGCAAGTGGTTACTAAACACCAGTATACATACTATACATCTACACTTTATTCTTTGTTTTGCCAGATTATAATAATACAATACTTTTTCCTATGTTTTATGTGCATGTTTAATTAAAAGAGAAGTACAGTTTATGACAAATCAGGTTTTTATTTTCAAAGCTCTGGCCATTGGTTCTATCACTTAAGATAATACTGTACTCATTAAAATAACTGATGGGAACATGGTGATGATGCTAAAAACACATGAAACAGGGCAACAAAGATGAGCAGACATGTTGAAAACAATATCCCACACAGATCAAACTTATTTGGAAGAGGAAGCAGAGAGCGACAGTAAAATTATTACCCAATTTGTCCTTTGGGAAACATCTAAGCTCACAGACCAACTTATTAGCTGTAGCTGTATGCGGTTATGGTTTTACAGTGCAATGAGGGATTATTAGCAACACTACTGATGTGCTCACTTTCACTTTTACCTCCAAATGAAGTGATTTAGATAATCTGCCAAAACTTTTGGCTTGTTTACAACCCGCATGATTTTCAGATTGCATATTTTTGTTGCCCCTTCGGGCCTATTTTTACCGATGTCACCATGTTCTCAGATCTCTGCAATTACTTTGGTGAGTATAATGTTATCATCAACAATATAACTGATGCCCAGAGCTACAGAAATAAAACCCCAGTTGCAATGAGCCACAACTTACCTTTAAGTACTGCAGATGCAAAGAAGCAATTTACTAGTAACCTTTCCTTGATACGTCCCACGACTGCAGTGCTACAGTTAAATCCCTGATCTTACCAAGTCTATGCGGAGTGAGTCTGTACATAACACGTGAGCATTTCTGCATTGTGTGGGCTTTATAAATATCATCGAGCATAAGTACACTTTCAGACGCCTTTGGTAAGTTTTACCGATAATGCTTCATTTGTGTTTCACTCATTTGACTGACAGTGGGTGCCTTCTGCAAGCTTGGTTGCACCCAACATTAAAGGATGTAAGGAAAAATACTCTTACTTCTGTTTAAATGTGAACAGGGCACAGGAGAATAAAGAGGACACTGTTGAGGACCACAACAGTGTGTGATTGTCTCCTACCAACAGCACATTTTAGGCTGTAAACATTACAACATGCAAATGTAGAAAGAAATAAAAAAAACAAATAAACTACATGTTTAAAATTCAAAACAGCACTTCTGGCAATCTACAGTCTATCTGACGAGTCTTTTAGGTGAAGCTTACCTTATCGATTCCTTCCAAAATTTCCACAGTGGATGGTTTAGCCTGGAAGACAAACACGTTGAAATCCAGGTCAAAGCAAAGAACTGATGACATCTTCCATAACAACAGCTCTCTTTGTGCAAGCAACTTCTTGAAATCATCTGAAAACTTCCTCTTTTACTTTCCCAATTCTACACATTCTGCGTATGTATCTTGCATGTGTTCTTCTGTTGTTGGTGATTTCATTTAATGTGCATGTCAACATACCAAGGAACAGAGATCCAAGGAGATAGGCAAACATCTGAACTGTGATCATTTATGTGGATCTATTTAAGTACGTATATAGAATTACTTTCTGTTCTTTAACAAAAGTAAACGCCAACTATTGCGCAATGATAAAATCCGTATCACAGCAGCATTAAGAGAAACATGATCAGCAAAAGTTGGACAACAAACCTTCCACCGTGAAATGACAGCCCCCATGCTGATAATGAGGGAGTGGAGGATGTTCTGTTTCTGGGACCCTCCTCTGCTTTCCTCTCACTGACAACCTCTCCACCTGTTGACAACAGCGATGGTTTCAATACACACTGAGCTATCAATTTATTAGGTTCATGATGATTTGATAAAACTCTTTTAAAGGGGAAATAGTTCAGCTTTCAACTTTAGGGGCTGTTGTTTGTGAAGCTGAGGAATACCCGCTTAATAGCATTCATACTATGTGACGTTAGTCCTTGATGGTTAAACTCGTCAAACAGGGTGGACAAAATAGCGGAAACTATATACTTTCAGTGTAACACAATACAACAAAACAGCACCACAAATCACTGCCTTCATTTGACCATTTCATCCACTCAAAAAAACACTTAAACGACAGCTGAACATTATAACCATAATAAAGATTAATAGCAGGACTGTTGTTTTAGAATGAATATTTTAGCGACGTGCTGCTACCCGTTCGAGCGCACACCATAGCGTTACAACAACATGTTTTAGTTCACAAGTTCATCAGAACTCCTTTTGACGGCTACACATACGATTTCCACTAATGTAAGTTTTCGTAGTCTTTCCGTGTCACCTGTGGGATTCAAACACCGTCTTTAAAACTTAGCAGTGGACTCGCTCACCCCCGCTAACAAACTTAGCAAACTTAACAACTTTATGTTTTCGGACGCAACTGTAATTTCATTCCAACTTTACCTGAAATCAGCAGTAACCTCACAGGGACGGTTTGTCTTGCCGCTATTTACAGCTAACTTTCCGAAAATAACTTCTTAACCCAATTAATACATCAGTGCGGTAAACCGTTAGCGTTAGCATTCCGCGCCACTAGCTTAACATGGCTAGCTAACCCTGCTAGCTGATAATGCTAATACTAGTGCAGCAGCCCGCAGGTCACCACGGTAACTTACAGTCATCGCTAACTTAGTTAACAATCGTCCCCAGCTTTGCGCGTGCAACAGAGACTGAAACGTGTGCCTGGGAAGTGAATGAATAACAGTCAAGTGTTTAGAAATACCGCTGTGTATTTACCTTGGCAGGAGACTTGTCCGGTCACAGCAGCCTGTGGCAGAACCGCAGTCCCTCTGTCTTTGAAGGGAGGGCGTGTGAGCCAAGATGGGGGAGTGTCCACTGAAAGAGCAGCATGGAGAGGAACCGCGCCGGGCCTTCACCGCAATCTGGGCTGTGTCCGGTGGGGCCCGCTACATGTTAAGGCTATAACGCTCAATGCGAAGAATATAAAGTCATCTAAAAGAAAACCTTGACTTCCTGCACTGTGTCAGCTTAGCAACCTTGTGATTCACTTGTTTTGAGGGTTATGTCTGTGCTTGCTGCTGAACCACAGAGCTAGGCTCCTGGCTGTTAGTGGTGGTAACATTGTTGTTGTAGCTGTAGTTAGTAATAGTTACAAGGATGGTGTTGGGCAGTATACCAAAATTGGCTGACATAAATGATTGTCAATCTAAATGTGAAAATTTTGAAATAAGCAGATTTCTCATAGTGGTTTGTTAAAGTTACTGCTGAGGCACCTGCCTGGGCTTGACTGACATCATGCTGTCCAATGAGGTGAGCTCACCTGACATGCAGTAAGAGATATTTTGATGTATTATTGATATTGGATGTGATAATATTCATTTATTTTCTGATCAGCCAGTTCCACTAGTAGTGTTAAGATGGCTGTAGCACAGCTGGTTGACCATGAATTGGCCATTATTTGAGTCATTGTACAAGCCAGCCCCAAAATATATATACAAGCCAAAATGTAAGGCACAGTGTCTGCCAAATGGATGTAATGTAGTCGACTTACCATGCTTTTTGCAGGTTTTAGAAAAGTAGAAAGAAAGAATTAGATGTACTAGGTTTGCACACAAAATGCAAAAGGCAGATGAAGGCTCTGCACACTACCAGGCACTGTCAAAAGCCTGATGAAGATCTCTGTTAGATTGAAAACTTGCCATGTGAAATTTAGATTTGCTTGGCGCTGTCAGTCCAGTGTGCTGATCTTTTGCCTCCAGTTTGTTTTTTGACCCAGCACATAGAAATATTCTTGGATGTGCATACCCTACACTCTCACACAAAATGTATTCTCCATTCAAGCCCCTTGCCCAATCCAACCAATCTTTTGTAACATGGTAAAATGCCAAGCATAGTTTCACAGTTGATGTTTAGATTTGCACGTTAAACACATAAAATCACAAGTACAACTTAAACAGTGAGATTCATTAGTGAGTATGTGAGCACAACACTGGCCGGAGGGTGCTCATAAAAGCTGGAGTGGATCACAAAGTGCCTATTATTTGGTGAAAACATAGGAGTAAAAGTAGACCAAACAATGGAAACAGAAAAAGAGCATATTCCGATAATTCGAATGAGTATGAAATCAATTGTTTTAATGACAAACACCATACATTTTTCTATGTAATTCAAGAAAACACTTCAACATTAATTTGTAATTAATTCACTGCAGATGAAAACACAATTAAAACACCTGTTTCATCCACAGGAAATTGTTACCTCGGGACGGAATGAAAAATCTCCCCTCAAAAGACATCTGATGGTTCAAAGGCAGAAGTTTAAGACCGGTTCTTTCTGCAACTAAACAGACTATAACCTTGGAAAATACCCATTGTATTTGGCTACCTCAGACTGCTGAAGCCTCACTTTTGTCATAAGGTCTTTACCATATTTTATTGCGATCCATCCAATAGTTGTCCAGACATATCACTGAAAACCCACAAATGTCAACCACATGGTGGTGCTAAAAGAAAAGTCAGGGGCTCACCAAAGTTGCTAGGATACATCATCTAGGAACTATGAATGTCTGTGCAAAATTTTGTGCCAATTTCAGGCATATCACTGGATGAATGAAAACTTTGATGCTGTTGGCATTTCTAAAATGTCAGAGAATCACCAAAATCATTAGGATTCATCCTCTGGGCACAATGTACCAAATATCATGGCAATACATAAAAAAGTTCAGATATTTTAGTCAAGACTAAAGTGGTGGACAGACTGACTGACAGATGGATCTTGCCATCTCTAGAGCCACACCGCTAGTGTAGCCAAAAGGTTACAACTGGTGCTGTAAAGTTTTGCTTCGCACTGGTGTTGGCAGCCCAGTTCTTGGTTGTGGAAGAGGAAAAGAAGCAGAACCCACACTAAATAGGTGAATTGACATATTTGCTTGAACAGCCAGACTGTGTCCACCACTGCTTCAACATGCTCAGTCATTGTAAGGACAGACTAGTGGCAACATACACACCACAAAACAATGGCCAGTGGCAAACCACGGAGACTTGACGATGACCAAATGGCACTGAAAGGCTGACTGTCTGATCTGCTGAAGCCTCATTGGTTGGCAGTGCTGTGATGTTTGCTCATTTAGTAGATGAGGGCAGCTGAAAGTGTCCCTTTCATAACTTTGATCTGTAATCTAATGACATTTTGGTGTAAATCACTTGGTTCCAACAAAATGTCACCTGAAAATTACACCTGTACACCTATTATGCAGATGTCTGTCAGTCATGGGCAGTCAAGAAGTACCTGTGTTTACATATAGTGCAAAACTGAGGTTGCCAGTTTTTAATACAAGTCAAGACAGGCAAATAACATTTCAAATAACCTTTTTTTTTTTTTTTTTTAAACTTTTTGACCTGATAGCTGTTATTGATATTACCAGAGGAACATGGGTTGAGAGAGGGGGTGACTGAAATCAAAGCAGAGATAATTAATTTACACGGTATGTGTCTCAGTAAGCCACCAGGAAGCTTTCATTTATATATAGCAATAGCCTTTATTTAATCAGGTAATCTCATTAGGATCAAGATCTCTTTTGCAAGAGATCCAAGTACAACATAATAAAATGTTAGAGTAAAATCACACAACATAGCCGGTCACACAAAAGCACCCACAGCATACAGATTTCAAAGATTTACGTTAATCAAAAACCCCTTCAATACTGATAATATAGACTTACAGAAGACAGATATATGTATTTTATTTTATTTTTTTTTTAAAGACAAGGGCCAGGTTGTCAAGGCCCTGAGCCCTGGTCTAGGGTACATCCTTACAGTGAACCTGCATCAGAAACACATTAAACTCCACATGATATACCCATATCCCCATTGTGTTGTTTTTGAGGACCTGCAAGTAAGCTCTGGGAGTACCTTGGCTGAGCTACAGTACATAGTCTTTTACACCCTCTGCAGCACTGCAGGCTAGGTGACTGAGTCAGCTGGCACACTGAAGTAGTAAAACTTGCAGGGCATCAGTGGGCAGGAGTGGCATGTTGGCATGGAACTGGTTCCACATAAAACAATTGTTTCTGGTTGCAGCACTTGAAAGTCAGCCCTACAGAAAGTATGAAACACGCACAAGCCGTGAGATCAGTAACCGGACATGGGCAGTCTATAGTTTGAGTTGCAATATCAGAATACTATCTTACCTTGTTACTCACTACATCTATGGTCCTCATGCAAAAGGGTTTGCAGAGGATCTCATTCCTATTACTTCCTTCCTCCTGGAGTTTTTGACAAAAGAGTTTTTCCTGAAGCTAGTGCTTACATATATGTTTGCCAGTTTAATTTCATATTTTCCATACATGAACACAGTTGTATAAAATGTAAATCTTTTTGTCTCTTTTTTTGTGTATCCTTATAGTAAGCTCCCCCTGTAGCAGTGTGGTTCGGTCCCAGTTATGTAGGGGTTGTTGTGCAGGATTTGGGGCTTGCTGCTCTTCTTCTTTGTTGTCTTACTGCACATGCTAACGCAATAAATTTCCACATAAGAAATGAACTAACCATCGCTTGTGTCTCCCCGCTTATCCTCGAGTAAAGGCCAACATGTCCTCAATGTACCGTGATGAAACACTGGCCCAATCATCCGTGTGAGCAATAACAGGGAACCCTGGTAACAAATGTATGTTTAAATGTAATGTAAAGGTAACATCTTGGAATGCTGCCCTGTGGATAGCTTGTATTCAAAGCAAAGTCAGTTAATCTTTTTCTTTCAAATATTTTCTTAGGTCTTGCTGACATTGTTGGAGTTGGGCCAAGTTCCAACAGTAGCCACACCAATTTGCTGTGACCACAGCATGAGTAGACAAACACTTTGTTTTGACTGGCAATGCCTGCCTGTGGGTTGACCACTGACAAGCTGGAGTTCATGGTAGTTTGCATATATCAGTGAAGAGTTTTGTAACAGTTCAGGAGTCATATCAACCTAAATGTATTTACAGTTTATTCTGTGTGAAGATAAACCAGCTAGGGTTATATGGTACATTGTAGTTCTTCATTGATCTGGTGGCTGAAGAAGAAGTATCGTTGCAGCTAAAGCTAAGCCAACTGATGTAGGCTAGTTAGTTCCCTACTCCGTGAGCGTCAGTATGGAAGTGTGAATTTGCTGTTTTTGTGCAGTGATTCTGACTGTAGTCATGGTTTTTTTATAGAGTAGTCAGTCTGTCTGTCATACTCTACAGCTATATCAGTAGTCATAAACACAGCTACAGCCGCAGCTACAACCGAAACCATAGCAGCAACTGGTATTTGTGTGCCTGACCCACAGCCAGGCATAAGCAGCCAGAGTAAAGGGTGGTAGTGGCAACTGAATGTAGGTATATACTGTCAGCTTGTTGGTGCTCCATGGCAAACTACACCTCCGGTCCTTTTAAAACACTTTTTTGTGTCTTCACTTTCAGCCATCCATGCTTTCATCCCCTAAACTGAAAGATTCTTCCTTTGCCTGGTTGAGTTCATCTTTAGTGGATCCCTTGCACTGATTTTCTTGCTTAGGACAAGAAAGGGTTCTCTAGTTTACTACATCAAATTCATCACTAGGGGAATCACTGAAGAGTGGATGTCAAGGAAGGACAATGTGCAGATGAGGAACAAAATGCACCCGTGTCCAAAGGTGAGTAGACAGTAACCAACAGTGGCATCCTTCCAGTGGTGCAGCATCCTTCAAATAGTTACTTGGGACCAATGACAATGTCACAAGAAGTGGTAAATAATGGAAGCTATGCAGTAACTCTGTTCTTGTTAGCACTGTTACATGGTGTTACAGGTAGGTGGATACATCCTTTGTAAATGTGGTGTATCGTTGTCCAACATGTGCTGAAGTTGATTATACCAACTGTGGAACTTACTTAACATAGTGTGGATACAACCATACAGTACTCACCTAGAAACGTCCATCTGCACAGACAGTATATGCATACATAATGTACTTACATAACATATGCAAGTGAATAGAGTTTAGTTTGTCCCTGTTATGAGCATGGTATTGTGTTTACAGCTGCTGTAGCAGGAGGGAAACCAAAATGTACTTCTTTATGGGAGTAACATGAAGACAGGGTTGAGGGATCATCATATGTGCGACCTGTTCACTGTTACAATTACAATTACAAATAGTCATTTGGCAGATGCTTTTATCCAAAGCGACGTACAGATGAAACCTGTTAACCCATTTAGGTACTGACAGAGTTCAGTGAGTCAGAGTAGCTGAACTACATTAGGAGGCTCATTTGTAGTTGTGCAAGTGTTTGGTCATAAACTAAATTACATTAAAATTTTGAACTGATGATGGTGCTAGATGAAAGGTATCTTCATCCTTGCGCTAGTTGCAGAGACAATTCTAGATACTCAAAACTACCAGGTGTCAACCAGGTGGGGGCGCTAGATGAAAAATCAGTGTATCAAGAAAGTCATTAGGAGGCATCCTCATATGGGAACCACAAATGTCTGTACAAAATTTTGTGCACTCCATCCAAACATTTCAGGGTGGACCAATGTGGTGGACGGACTCACCATCAGACTAACATTACCATCCCTGGAACCACACTGTTGGTGTCCATTGCCAGAAAAAAAGCCAATTTTTGTTTTTTCAAATTATGGCTAAATACATTGTTTCCATCTGATGCTACCCCCCTCCCTGAAGGTCTGATAGACAATGTAGTTTAGTTATATTCTGCAGAAGATATGACAGCTTTGGACATACTAATTATACAAATTCAGAAGTGTTTCTACTTTCTCAGACGGAAAACTCGCCATTGGAATCGTTTTGCAACAGCAGTCACTTCATTATGAACGAGAGAACAGTCAACTTTTACAATGCCTTTCAAACATAAAGGAGGGAGTGTTTGATATTTAAAACTTTTGGCCTAGAGCATCACATATAAGTGCACATTGTAACCTTATATGAACATATTCAACTTCCTGCTTTGCAACTGATCTTACATTGATTTAATCTGTCTGAACTAACAACCAATGCAGTTGTTAAAGGGATGACAAGGTGCCAATCTACCTTCTGTCTGTCAAATCTGTCATCTGTCATCTGTCAAATAATTTTGTACTTCATTTTGTACCTCTACTCTATGCACACACTGTAGTTATATACTATGACTGGTCTTGATACGGACCAGTAGCTTTATATACATTGTTA